>NC_140590.1:1334314630-1335681804 GCF_964204655.1 Triturus cristatus | reverse complement strand
AGAACAAAGAACGCATGCAGGCCTATGGCAAAAGCACACTGGCTGCTACACAAAATGGCCGCCAGCCTCATGGTCACACAACAACCACAGCCAGTAAGAAGTCATGGCCAGTTGGTAACAACATAGTAGACTTGCAGGCCAATCCAAAAGCACACTATGTGCATACCAGGTCTGGGCGTAGTTCGTGGAGTTTTGCTACACTGAAGTCAGCGAAGTGACAAAAAACTCAGCGGAGTGCCACAAGTGGCGGAGTGCAGTGCGAACTGCCGTTCACGCTGGTCTTCCTGCCGAATGGGGAAAAAACTCTGCAGCACTATGCGGAGCGGAGTTTTCTGCACTCTGCAAGCTCCGTGAATGGAGCGGAGTTCTCCACCCAGGGGTACTGCATACACAAAATGTCCGCCAGCCACACTGTCACACACCTACAACAAGAAACAGAAGACCTAGAAAACAAAGAACGCATGCAGGCCTATGGCAAAAGCAGTACACTGCCTGCCTACACAAAATGGCCGCCAGCCACATGGTCACACAACAAAAAGCTGGAGGCCTAGAACAAAGAACGCATGCAGGCCTATGGCAAAAGCACACTGGATGCATACACAAAATGGCCACCAGCCACATGGTCACAACAAAAAGCTGGAGACCTGGAATAAAGAATGCATGCAGGCCTATGTCAAAAAAGCACACTGACTGCCTACACAAAATGGCCACCAGCCACATGGTCACGCACAAGTCACAACAACAAGAGTCAGGAGGCCTGTAAAGCAAACAGCAAATGCAGGTCTAGGGACAGTTCACTGACTATACGAAATGGCTTCTGGCCAGTGGACACACAAACACACACACTGGCCAGACAAAGGAGGAATGGTAAAACAGAGAAAACATAATTAATCCAGCAATGCCAAAAAATGAAAATGATTGGGCTAAATAACTGTTTACCGCAACACACATCCTTAAAACACATTACTCCACCTAGTCCTATACACTGTTTGCATGAAATACCACAAAACACAATTTGTATTACAATCGAAATCCATCCATGGCCTAAATATTTTAAATATCACAGAAACTGTTGTTTCATGCAACCATGACTAGCACTGGGCCTGCTGGCTGGAAGGCCAATTGGCAGACTAGGCCACCTAGTGAATTCAAATGTATTAAAAAACATGTCGAAAATGTAGTAAACTGTGAAACATATTTCTTTTACAAAATAAGACTATTGCAATTAAATCCCTAGGCCCCTTCTGCAACAACAGGCCATCAACCACAATACATTTTAAAAATCCATTAAAAGTAAAAAAAAAAAACAGGTGCATGGCCTCAATCAAACAAACAACACCAGTTTTTCAACTTGCTTGTGAACTCTCAAATTCAAAGTCCTTACATCCAATGGGATATGCAGCAGACACAATAAGTGATCCTTCCAGCTCCAAATCCAAAGGAAAAATGTCCACAGCTGGACAAAGCACTGGGAGGAGCCTGATGGAGAGGAACAGGACATTGGAGACTCTGTGGAACTTTCCAGTTGAAAAAAAAATAAAAACACAAAAAAATCCTTGCACAAGAAAAACCCTGCCAAATGTCAATTCAAGGAGGGTTTTAACTTCAAATTCTCAGTTTGGGAAGATTTTGTTGCTAATCGAGGAGAGAATCTTCCCCAGATTGCAAGCATGGTAGATCCTGCGCGTTCAGGATCGCGTACAGCAGAAAATATCCACCATAAATTGCTGGCTTGCCCAAATGACGTGTTGGTGACCGCAAAATCTTGCGGCCAGCTAGCGAATCTCGTTCCACCCGCGAACAGCCCTAAAAATATCATGGCGATTGCGAGCACCCAGCAAGTCGCTCCTGTGCACTCAAAATTACATAGCAAGCAGGCGGACCAACAAAAAATCTCCACTCCGTTGAGAAGTGTGGAGTTTAACGGTAAGTCCGCGCTTACTGCGGAATGCCGAGTTGCCGATCTCAGCAAACAGAGCAGAGTTTTACATCCGGGCTTAGTTTGGACCTCAATAGCTCCAAGACCAAATGTATGATTTTTTCCTCAAAGATGTCAACATTATGTAAGAAATGGATGCTGGTGGGTGATACTCCTTACATGCTGTGGCCAAATTTGACTATCTAGGCATAAAACATACACAAATTATATGCTGGTCTCCACAAGTGGAAAGGGCACAGTTGTCCCAGGTTCAACACACTGCCAACATAGCATAAATTCCTAGAAAAACTATATCCAGAAGGGTGGCCCCTGCTCTGGAGATTTATAATGCTAAGGAATTAGGGTTGGTTCTGTATGGTGTGGAACTATGGGTTAGTTCAAAAACTCAGAGTCTGACTATAGTGGAACACAAGTTTTAAAGATCTTTATTAAATCTCCCTGCGAGTACTCCACTGACCCCTCTCTAGCTAGATTTGGCACAAAAGAAAATTGCTCACAAGATTGAATTTATACTTCTTATTTCTTGACATCTGCTCTGGTCCACTACAGCACTACAATCATATCGGGTAGGACTTAAAGATCTTATGACCCAACAATGTGTATGTGAGATCCCCTGGCTTTGTAAGGTAAGGGCATTACTTCATACTTTGAGCCTTGCTACATATTTGTTTTCACCTGAGACCCTGTGTTATATCTCAAAGGCTAGTATCAGAGGCATATTTTGGGAAAATGTCACTACAAGCAACAGTCTGCAATGCAAGGGATCGTTATCTGCTGCCTTCGTCCCAGTTCTCTGTAAGAGAATGCTACCGATGAAATTGTCTCTCAATTAGCAAGGAAGTTATACCTTCGATTTAGGTATGGATCCTTACCCTTAAAATAGTTTACTAAGCATTGGCAAAAAGAAACTGCCACAGTTGATGACATCTGTACAGGCTGTCGGATGGGACCAGAAATACTTATCAATGTATTGGTTTTCTGCCCGTCTTACAAACATCTTCGTACAAAGTGGACTTTTCCCCTCTGTAGAAACCTAGGTACAAGTAAGTGCCAGGAGATGTTTAGAATATTACAAAGTGACACAAGTCAGATTATTGTCTTTTCCCTGGCAAAGTTTCTAATGGCAATGTGAATCAGGCACGTAAAGCATGTATAAATCTGCTTTATTTTTGCCTTGCTACTGATTTTACTTCTTTTTGATGCTGCTATTTTGTTGCATTGTTTAGAGATTCTTTGTAGTTGCTTGTAAAATAGTTTTTTTTTCATCACATATGATGCTATTTTAATTTTTGTTAACAAAATGGAATTGTACATTTTCATAGAGGAATTTTATCTTTTCATATGTTGCTATGTTATTCGATTGGAACTTTTTTAAAGGAAAACAAAATTGATTGCTGTAAATTCATGTATATTCTGTGTAATGTATAAGGGTTATTTCCTTTTTTTGTATGTGAATGTGATTAGGCCTGGGCTAAAATTTCGTTCCGTTCGCGGAAATTGCGATAATTTGACATTTTCGCGTTCCGCGGAAAGCGCGAAAATGTCAAAATTTCTGCATTCCGCAGCTTAGCGATAATTTGGTTCTTGCTCGCGCTGTAAAATAATACATCCTCGCGCGCGCGCGATCGCCTTACCTGAATCCCTGCGTTCGCCGACAAGTTTTCTTGATCCGGTCGCATTCTCCATGAGATGTTGTATTGTTTTTAGCCATTTGCGCTGTCTCGCGACAGTTCGCGCCCGCAGCGACGTCATGCATCGCGCGATCACGTCTTTCTTCTCGCGATCATGCACCGTGAGACAACTGAAAACAAGATGGCCGCGCCCGCGAGCAACCGCATGGGTAAGTTGGCGAGCCGCAACCATGCAGAAAATCTCGCGAACATGCGGGAAAAAAACTTCCGCATCTTCGCAATATTTCCGCGTGTTTGCGATAATTTTTAACATTTTCGCGATAATTTGCGAAAGTGTATTTCGCAAATTCCGCCCACCCCTAAATGTGATGCATTTTGTGTTATACTTTTATGATTCTAAGTAACAGAAATAAAGTTATTTGATTGATTGATTGACGAAATCATGCCCCCTCTGGCTCGGAAACTGTATCTACAATTTAGGTATCTGTCTTTCCCTACTAGAGTCTTCTGTACTAAGTAGGCTTATGTACAATCTACAGAAGATGAGTCTCCAGCTTGTAGAGGGGCCTCGGAGTCCCTTCCCCATGCTTTATTTTTCTGCCCAGCCTATGTACCCCATTTCATTTGTGCAGAACTATGGGCCCTACTTATTAGAGTAGTTTTAAGAGTGCTCTACGGGTACACTACTTAGAAAATAAAAAGCCTGCTACTGAGTATACTATCGGGATACTAGTATCATGTTTGAGTATCCTAAAAACCTCACAGCAGTGACTGGTACCTAGGTTTCTACAGATCTGTGCCAACCATCGTTTTCGTGCTTTATGATAACTGGGGCAACTAAAAAACACATGGAGGACTGATTCTGTCGGGCAATCGCATGCCGGGCACCTTAAAATTTGCGAGCCCCCCACGTGTGTGTAATGAACGAAGTGGCAAGACCCAGTGTCTAAATTGCACATAAAGCTTTCTTGCAGTTGCTGGCTTGCTGTCATCCAGTGCCGGCTCAAGGCTGTACCTATCCTTGGGGAAGCACTAGAGGACTTTTGCCTGCATTTCCTGATTTTCCCAGCACTCACCTTCGCCTGTCGGGTCCCGGGCTGTTGTGTACGCCCTGCTACCTCCGAGGTGATCCTGGACGCCCCGGCCACCGCCGCCATACCCTGGTGGGACTCGCTGTCCCAGGGTACACCACAGCGGCCGCATTGGTAACAGTTGCCGCTGGGGAGGCGTGGTCATCGAGCTATAAAGCGCTGCCTCGACAACCGCGATGCGGGACGCACTAGAGGACTTTTGCCTGCATTTCCTGATTTTCCCAGCACTCACCTTCGCGTGTTGGGTCCCGGGCTGTTGTGTATGCCCCTGCTGCCTCCGAGGTGATCCTTGAGCCCCGGCTACCGCCGCCATACCCTGGTGGGACTCGCTGTCCCAGGTTACACCACAGCGCCCGCATTGGTAACAGCTGCCGCTGGGGGGAGGCGTGGTCATCGCGCTATAAAGCGCAGCCTCGACCCCCACGGCGCAGGACATGCGCGGGTCTTGCTGCCAGCAAAAGTTTTAGGGCGGGTTATCCTCAGCCGGCTAATGGACTGGGCTGCGGATCAGCACATCATAACTGACACCCAATATGGCTTTAGGCCAGGAAAGTCAACCAACGATCAATGTCTTAACTTATATCTACTTGTAGCCAAGTACACCATTGCTAGCCAAGAAACTGTGTACCTGGCATTCATGGACTTGACAGCGGCTTTTGACCGAGTTAACCGAAGGAAATTATGGGCAATCATGGGTGACCTTGGCGTGGACACTGGACTTATTAACATTTTAAAATCCCTGCATCAGAACACCACCGCCACAGTCAGATATAATCCGGAGGGAAGCACTACCAACTCTTTCTTATGCTCAAGTGGGGTCAGACAGGGCTGCATCCTGGCCCCATTTTTGTTTACATTGTACATAAATAGTTTGGATCAGGCACTTAGCACTTTAAAGGTTGATACACCGAGGATTGGCTCAAGAGGGATCCCTGTCCTGCTTTACGCGGATGACGCGGTTCTCCTTGCCCGCACGCCCAAGGGCTGCAGGTTCTGATAGACGACTTTGTTTCCTTTATTGAGAATTTAGACCTGTCCCCCAATCTGTCTAAATCATACATTATGGAAGTGGGGAAAAAACCAAGTAAAAAGTACGGTTATACGATTGAAGCTCATCGCCTGGGAAAGGTGCATTCTTTCTCGTACTTGTAGATTTTATTCGACGGGCGTCTAAATTTTAAAAATCTATTAGAGGAGAACTGTCGCACGTTAGCTAGTTGCTCTGGGTCGATCATGAATTTTGCACAAAGGCTAGGTTGTTGGACCCCTGAGCAAATTTTGAGAGTATACAGCTCTATGGGTTGTGCCAAAGTCCTCTATGGAAGCGAGGTATGGGGATACATTGATGCGCAGCATTTACAAATAGAGGAAAATAAGTATCTTCGGCGCTTACTTAAAGTGCCCCAGAGTATACCTTCCCATATTGTCCACGAAGAACTTGGCGTCTGTCACATTAGGGATAGGTTGGTAGTTAAACCCTTAGTCTGCTGGGCTAAAATTTGGGCAAACACAGAGGCCGCATTTAGTAGGCAGGTCATAGTAGACTGCCTCGCCCGCGACCGGGAGCTAAACATCCCATGGCTTAAGTATGCGAAGGAGACCCTAGAAGGAATAGGATGCGCAGATCTCTTCACTATCCTGCAAAAATATCTATGCAGGATATGGCCATGGTTAAGGACCGGTTTCTTAAGCATGTCACAACACTTAGGGAAGATAGGGAGCTGATTAAGCCGACAGTGAGAGAATATCTCTTGACCAAAACATGCGTGGGTATTGTGCCTTATTTGTCTTATTTCCATAATGCCCATGATAGATTTATAATGACACGGTTTAGGCTTAATCTTTTGCACCATATACTAGCGGACCAGGCAGGTTATACGTTGTCTACAGAGATGAAGGGTCCGTGTGGCTGCGATCGTAGGTCGCCACAGGATACCCTTCACTTTGTTTTATTATGTCCCTTTTATTCACAACCTAGGAGCCTCTTTTAAAAAAATATATTAAAGAAAGCTAGATATAAACATGCAAGGGTGGCCCTGTTATTTTTAAAATTGTCCACAGATGCATTGACTCTGTTTTGTACTGTACATTTTTTAAGGGCAGCGGTCAGGCTCAGAACAACAAAGGGCATTGGGTGAACACAGGTGGCCCGTGATGTCAGTCCCGCAATGGCCTCATGAAGGAATGTGATGAGGGGAGGGGTTCTTAATCGCAGATGAATTGGACATGTATCATTTTAATTGGTCGAACTGTTATTGTCTTTTTTAACTATGATGTATTTGTACTTTTATGGTATTTTCTTTATACCGAATAAAGTATTGTGATTGATTGATTGAAAGTAGGCTTATGTACAATCTACAGAAGATGAGTCTCCAGCCTGTAGAGGGGCCTCGGAGTCCCTTCCCCATGTTCTATTTTTCTACCCAACCTATGGCAACCAGAGGTAAAAATGGATACTGCCTCTGTGCAGGAAGTTTGGCATTAGGAGGCACCTGGAGACACTTAAGATTTTCAGGACAGACAACTCCAGGTTGGAGGTATTTTCTGTTTCGAGATACCTTATGTCTTCCTAGAATTGATGCTCTAAGTGTATCCAAGCCACTGAACAGGGAATGTTATAAATCTGTATAACTATGAGCTAGTGCCTGGTTGGGCTCCCTTTTATCTAAAAGCTGCCCAAGTCCTGGTAGGAAGTTGACTATGTATCTCAATCTTTTACGCAATATATTGTTGAGTGTGTGATTGTATTTTTATCTAATGACTTGAACCATTTTAAATTGTAATATTTTAACTTCTTTTACACTTTACTCATCCAACTGGTAGGTGAACATCTTTCCCGAGAAGTAATGACTAGTCAGGATTTGTGGCTGCATGTGAAAGCCGGTTGAGGATTGTGAGAAGTTGGCCTGGTATATGCTGGTCACTAGTTAAAGTGGCCACCTTGCACCAGTACAATTCGACTCTTGTGGTAGATAGGTTTAAGACAACCTTTTAAAGAAAGCAATCCTAGTGGTAGCTGTGGAGAGCAGCCTTCAGGCTAAGTCTTTAGAGGAATGTAAAGCAGCTTGTTTCACCTTATAATCTCTTGAATCAATAAATGAAAGGACACCACACAGGTATATATATAAAATATATATGTATTTATTTCTAACACACTCTACTAATCTCTTTATGAGATTAGAAGTCAAGGACATATGCACAAATCAACATTTCACAACAAGTTAAGCACAAATATGGCTGGGGCCCTAGGGGCGTACCAGACCATATACTAAAAAAGAGGTTTAGGAATATTGACTTGAGAAGAGACAAGGCCTAGGGCCTTCAGAAGCGCTCGGGCCTCACTAATCCACCCAAGGCAGGTAAGTAAAGGACCCACAGGAGACGCATGCAGTGTGAGAACACAGCCGCGGATCCCAATAGACTTCAATGGAGCAAGTTGCGGTTGGAATTTTTACGTTTTAGGATACTTCGGGAGAGTCTACAAGCAAGTCACTTACAGGGTAAGTAGTTCTAGAGCCAACACCCACAGGAGCACCGTAGTGCTGGAGTTACCTTACCCAGGGAAGCCGGGTGCATAGGTGTCTTTTGGTCTCGGGTCGCGGTGCCGTTTTCAATGGGAGCCAAAGAAGACTTACAGCTTGTGAGGACAGGAGAAGTGTCCGGTGGAATCCAAGGCTGGATTCAGAAGAAAGAAGACCTGAAAGCAGAGGAGACAGTGTTCAAAGTCACTTGCCAGTGACCCGGGGCCAGGAATCTGGATGCTCACAGTAGTCGGGTGATTTCAGGTGATCACGAGTGTCTTGACTCTTCAGCCACGAGGTCCAGGAGGCGTCGACGATGACCAGGAGCTAGATTCGGCATGTCCCACGAAGTCTGCAGCTTACTGAGGTGTCGGCAACTGGATTGGAGCCAACAAGCCTTGGCAACAGCAAGTCACGTGGAAAGTGAAGAAAGTCAGCGGTGCAGACCAGCAAGGTCTGAAGGACTCACCAAGCGAGGGTGTCAGGGCAGGCCTGGAGCAACCACGGGAGCCCTTTGGTTCTGTAGAAAAGTCTTCTGGGGACCCACAAGCCAACCGGCAAGGGATCGCGAAGATGCCTCAGGAGGATTCACTCACCAGGAGCCCACGGTCACTCGGGACGAGGTAGGCCTCTGATCTTCAGAGGAAATCCTGCTGGAGGCTTGGACCATACGTGGTCCAAAGCACAAGTTCGTAGAACGTCGTCAAGGGGTTGCACTCGACAATAGTGCATGGTACCCGGGTATTTCTGTTCCTCGTCACTCGTGGGATCCACTTACCTCAGCTTCACTGGGGACTCACGATGGCCTTGGAGAAGTTAGGAAATCCACTTCCGGGGCTGCAGGGACTTCGGACTCCGGCGGAAGCAGGAAAGTTTGCGACCGTTGATGCAAAGTTTTGGTGCCTGCCAAGCAGGGGAGTCACTCCTTGACTCCAAGTCACCTGACCTACCCTACAGCAGCATGGGAAAGCATACAATGCGATAGCCATTGCAGTGCATCCTGGAAATTGTAGTTTGTTGATAGTTTTCAGGCAAGAAAAGGGGCTGGTAGCCCCTGAACCGGTTTGAGCTGGCATATGCACAGAGGAGCCTACTGCTCCCCCAGTGCAGGAATTCAAAGCACTCTAGGAGTGCACCCAACCAGCCCCAATACACTAAATCCTGTCTGGGAGGTGACCACACCTCCCTGTGACAGGATGCCTATTGTTGGGCCTCCTCCACTGCGAGTTTTGGTCAGCAGCAGGAGGGCAGCCCAGTGTCTGTGCTGGTGGCATCCATTTTGTGATGCCAGAGCTCTTCAGGATTCTACCGTGTTTCCACAGTGGGTACATGTCTATCCCTCTAGAAGGGTGGGATCATACTCCCACACCAGTTACTGGTGTGGGGGTATGATTCCAAAGTGTTTGACACCAAATACGACATGTTTTGATGCAGCCATCCCAAAGTTAGCATTTACCGCTAGGTTATAATGCACTTAAGAGTATATGGTTTAACCGCATCCACAAAAAGCCACAGAGAATGGACTCTGAGAGCTGCAGAGGGGCCCTGCTCAGGCAGAGGCACCCCCTCACATGGAAACCAAGCACCCTGCCCTCAAGATTGATAGGGCCTGCCTTAGGGGTGACTGATAGGTTTATATGTGTGTGTAAGGTGAGATATAGGGAACCTATACCTCAGTGAGGAGTGCTAACACTACCTCACCCAGGCTGCAGTAGCAGGCCTGTGGTGTCAGATTTAGTCTGCTTCCCAGGGGTGGCATAATACATGCTTCAGCCCCTGGTAGGCCTGTGAAGTACCTATGCCCTTGGTACCTAAGGTACAATATACTAGGGGCTCATAGGGTACCACAGTATCCAATCACTAGTGCATCTAATATGCACTCTGTCGGGGTTTTCTTCCCAAAACAGGTGTTCCAAGATCCACAGGAACAAAGATAATGTCTTTTCACTCTCATAGGGTATAGTCACCTCTAGTCACATAGACACACAGAAGGTAGACTGATGCCCCCTCGGGAGTGAAGAGACCAGAAAGGACCACCAAAACTTCTAAGATGTGTAGCAGGGATCCTACAGGAAACAGATAAACAGGTAAGAGAAATGTTATAGAGGGAGAAACTCCCATACAACATAAAGGATTAACCAGCGATAAACCTTACCATTATATGCTTGCCCATACTCACAGGTACATTGCCAGTAGGGATCATTAAGAAGGTCTCTCCAAAGAATATAGAAATAACAGGTGAATATCAGTCCATCATAAGGGATGCGGAATTCCATGCATCACATAGCTGTCTGGAAGGCAGTGGAGAAGGACAGGAGTCCACTTAGTGCAGCAGAATCATTAAGGTCAACATAATAAGCGTCTTATTTCGCGCTGTTTTCTGAGTGTTCCCCAAATAACTAATAGTGTCAGCTGTAACAACCCGTTTGTTATCGCGTACTGGCCAAGTACCAAAAAAAAAAAACAGGATTCTCAGCTGAAGTGCCTTTCCACTCCCAGGTAATATCCAGTGCTCACCAACGCTCGACCACACTCGTCAGCGCACTCTGAGAAAAATGAAATGTTGGGAGAAAAGGCGCGAACTCGCGCTCTATGCACTTTAAAGAAACAGCCTCTCATTCTCGTTCAGACAGAGACTAAAGAAAAGGAAGTAAATCCATTCAGCGCTTCTTCACGCTTCAATGCACAATACCAACACGGCCTCGCGTTAGCACCGAGGCTAGTAAGGGAAGGAGGGGCTCCGTTACCAGCGCGTCCTCGCGTATTTGAAATCCAGAGGTAGTCAAGTAGGGGCGGTGAAATCTTTCAAAGCACAGAATGTCCAGCAGAGATTTCCTTGGATGAAGTACTGTTACACAGGTTTCCGATGTACAACTCGAATTTCAGAAGAATGTGTCACACACGGCCAAAACAGGAAAAGGGGGCATGGTCCTAACCAGGAAAGAAGGCCAATCACCTGATACTGGGAGTTGGCTGCCTATATGCTGAAACAAGTCACCTGACCTACCCTACAGCAGCATGGGAAAGCATACAATGCGATAGCCATTGCAGTGCATCCTGGAAATTGTAGTTTGTTGATAGTTTTCAGGCAAGAAAAGGGTACAAGAAGCCCGACTGTTGACACACTCCAAGTTGTTTAGAGAGAACAGAGAGGCTGGGGCCCTGATTAGCAGGGACCCAGCCAGACTATAGCCAGAAACCAGTGTAAACATCAGGAAAAAAGTGGGGGCAACATAAGTGCAGATCCTACTCTCCTACAAGGATGATTTATTTAATTTGGCACATTGGATAGTTCACAAGAAAAAAGGTTTTAAGTGGACCACTGCTATTTTGCACATGTCCTTAGGGTTTAAAGGACAAATAACTAGGGTTCATGAGAGGAATATAAGGATAACTTGCACTTTATTGCAAAATAAGCACCCCTTGAGGAAAGCATTTTTGAAGATGACTGAGCCTCCTGAGTTCTTGCTAATGGCCGAGAATAACATGCAATGCATCAACACGTTTGGTGGCAATTGTCATGTCACTGTTGGGTTGCTTTACACACTCAGTGATCTGGCAGTTCTTGTAATGTGCTGTTGGTCACTGATCACATTCAGGAAATCAATGCACCTGACACCTCTTGTCATGCTGAAGCCAAACCACTGGTCACATTCATTAGAGCACTGAAAATGCGCAGCACCCTGGCTGCAGCATCACAAGACCCACCAGGAGTGCTGAATGTGGCCTCAGGATTGAGTATCCCACTTTAGCTAATTATATTCTTGTACTGAGGATCCATCATGGGTTAGCACAGACCACTTGCTGGCAGCTAAGTTAATGGATCACAATACTCTGGAATATGAGACTAGAGAATCCAGCTTGACTCCAGTGTCATGGAAAGCACGGGACTGACATCTGGGCATAACCGTCCCACTCGGGGTGACAAATGCAAAAAGAACAATTGATGGACAGAATGCTGAACAATGTCAAACGTTCCCGCCAGTACAGAGATTTGGGCCAAAATCCATTGTTAAACCCTGCCATATGCACATCAGCCTTGACCCTGTTCCCCTTGGGAACAGTACAGCCCAAACTGCCAGGCTACGTCCTCCCTGGACTGGAAACAGACATCCGGGGACCGGCTTTGGTGGTATCACCCCTCAACAGCCAGGCTATCTTAACTCCAGTGGCATGGAGAGCACGGGAACCACGCCTGGCGATACCCGTCACTCAGGATGAGAAATGCAAAAAGAACAATTGATGGACAGAATGCTGAACAATGTCAAGCATTCAACCCAGTACAGAGATCTGGGCCTAAATCCATTGTCTTTCTGCTCCCCATGCCATTCCAGTTTAAACCGAGCCATATGCAAATGAGTCTTGACCCTGCTCCCTATGGGAACAGTTCGGACTACACTGTTCCCATGGGAAACAGGATCAAGACGGATTTGCATATGGTTGGATCCAAACTGGGGTGGTATAGTGAGAAAAAGAACAATGGATTTAACCCAGATCTCTTGTCTGGGGCTGAATGTTTGATTTATTCAGCATTCCATTCCTAATTTGTTGCCGCATCATATTCCAACTAAAAGGCACCCCAAAGGCATGCCCTGTAACTCCTCAATTGTCCAGTTTCTGAGTGGCGGGCTCCCACTGCTCCCTAGGCCACTTCCATTCTGTGCTTACGATGTTTGCAGGTGTTCAGTTTTTCCAGATCTCAGCATCTCGCCAATGGGTGTATCTTGTCGTTACAAGCATCCCTTCTGAGGCACAAGCCCTCCGGTGCCAATCATCTGTATCGACTGTACCTCTGATGTAACATTCCTGTGATCGAAGGTGTGGGGACGTGCTCCATTGCTCTTCCAGGTCATCTCTTTTGGTTAGTCATCCTGTGGGTGCTATATTGCTTTCTTGAAGTCACTAACTGGTCCGTTCTCATGCTGGTTCTATGCAGTCTGACTACATCTGTCTCCCACTGTGAATGGGGGTCTGTGCCTATGGTGCAAGTTTTCAATTGTTTATGATGTCTATGGTAGAAAGTCGGATTCATTCATAGCTGGGACAGAGAAGCGCAGGGCAGGTCATACTCCTCCGTCCCCTCTCTGACTTACCTTTAAACAAATTAAACATGATCCTTTCAAATGCTGCAAAATTTGATCTAATCTACAAAACTGTTGTAACCCATCAGGAGTTCACCATCAACTCATTAACAAATGTTAGTTAGTTAGATTGAAGACTAGATGGTGAAGAGCTTCCACAGCAGCCAAGGTGTTTTTTCTTTGGCAATGCCAGTCAGCACACCATGCATTCTGATGTCATTACTCCAAAAAGTGAAAGTAAAACAAGCCCATTTTCTCATTTTACTTTCACTGCATTTGTGCTCAGGGGTATATATTTCAGAACTCCCAGCACCAATTTAGGGACTGATTATAATGTTGGGCAGAGGGCTTCCACCTGACATCATAGGTTTCCGTCCGACTGCTGTATTACCATACTAGTGGTCAGAGGGAAACCCACAGGGGAATTCCGCTCCGATTCCGACGGGCTCAAGGAGCCAGTCAGAAGGACAGATAATCCCCAAATGGTGGCGTGGCCTGCTCAGGCACAGCTGTCAAGATTTTGATGTCTGTTTCCTACAGCCATTCCATGTCAGCCTTTCTGATATGGAAAGGCTGTCAGAAAGTGACTTTGGGGGCCTTGCACCTTGGCCTTCCGCTATAGGTCTGGGGGCACTTATGGTGCCCCACTAAACATCTCTGCACCATGTGAAAGGCACTGCATGGTGCCTGCCACACAGTGCAGGGGTGCTTTAAAAGTGCATATTTTCTATTGATGCTGGTGCTGCAACCCTCAGCACAAACCTCAATAGAATATACACTCTCCAAACTCCTCGAATCCGGTCGCATTATAATTGTGGAAGGGGGACTGCAAACTCCTTGTCGTGCAGCCAGTGTCCACTACATTGTCGGTCAGACTGTCATCGTAAATGGGGGCCCTAGTTAGGAATGGTGATGTTAAAGGGGGAGGGTGGTCTCCCCTTACGAATTACATACCTCCCTAGTGGATTCCTGTGTGGAGATTGCCACAGAAGGGTGATCCTCAGGTAGGTACCCACTCACTAGACACCAGGGATTCACATTTGAAGGGTGGAGTGCCCCCCTGGCAGTAGGATAGTGACCCCTAGTGCTTCCACCTCACCCTGGGCACAACAGTCTTTCTGCCCCCCAGGGGGCAGATAGCAGGTCTTTACCTTAGATTTGCCCTAATGGCAGAAAGTTCCTAGACACCACAGTGTTACTGTTTTACTGACATGAAAGTGCTGATGGTGGCCACCCCGGCTTAGGGCCATGCCCCCAATCCCAAAGGGGTAATTCAAACGTTCTGCCCGGTAAAGAGACAGAATGGGTGTTCAGCACCAATCTGCTCTCTAGGGGGAGAAGACACCAGGGATTTTTTTTTTTAAAAGGGGTGGGAGTGGTAACCTTGGCATAGTGCCATGCCCATACCCCAAAGTAGACAATAAACTCTTTCTGCTCCCCTGGAAAGTAGATTATACGAATTTTCTCCCAATCTGCCCAAGGGGTATTAGAAAGCCCTCTAGATATCAAGGATTTTTTTTTAAAGTGGTAAGAGTGACCAACCCTGGCATACGCCTTTGTCCCAGTCCCCAAAGGGGACAATAGAGTCTTTCTACCCCTCCCAGGAGGCATATTGGTGGGTTTACCCTAAATCTGCCACCCTGTGGCAAGAAAGGCCACTAAATTATAGTTTGCAGTGGGGGACAAAAGGGGTGGAGGCACCACACTCAAGCATTGGGTTCTACCCCAACCCCCAAAAGAAGCAACACAGACTTTCTGTCCCAGGGGCACATAGTGGATTTGTCCCACAGGAGGACAGAGCACCCACCAAATGCCAGGGATTTTGAAATAGTACTGTGAAAAGTTGGCCTGGTACATGCTGTCCACTAGTTCTAGTGGGCACCGTGTATCAGTCCAAACAACCCCTTATTGGTATAGGTTAAAGACAACCTTTATTGAAAGCTATCCTAGTGGTAGCTATGGAGAGCAGCCTTCAGGCTAAGTCTTGAAGGAATGTAAAGCAGCTTGTTTTACCAGTCTATAATCTCTTAAATGACCAAATGAAAGGACAACCGCACCAGGTATATATTTAAAATATATGTATTTAAGATAAAACACACCCCTCTAGTCTCTTTATGAGGCTAGAGTTCGAAGTACTTAAGTTTCAAGTCAGTAATCAACAGTAGTAGCACAAATAGACGTTTGGGCCCTAGGGGCGTACCAAACCATATACCAAAAAAGTGGTATAAGAACCACAACTGAACTAGACACAAGGCCTAGAGCCTGTAGAATCACTGGGACCCCAAGGAACCACCCAAGGTAGTGACTCAGGGTACCCACGGGGCCGTGTGCACTGTGAGAACACAGACGCGTGTTCTTGTTATCTTCTATGGCAATGTCGCAGTTGGAAATTTAAAGATTAAGGACACTTAGAATGGACTCAGGACCAAACCCTTTTGGACTTAGACTGTTCTAGGGCTAGCACCCACGGGAGCACCGGAGTACTCGAGTTACCTCACCCAGGGAAGCCGGGTGCATAGGTGTCTTTTGGTGTCGGGTCGCGTCGTCGATTTTAATGGAAGCTGCTCAGAAAGTGCTGCTGCCGTGAAGAGGAGAAGTATCCGGATGGATCTAAGCCAGGATCAAAGATGGAAGGAACCTGAAAGCAGAGGGGACAGAGTCTGGGTCACTTGCCAGTGACCAGGGGCCCGATGGACCAATGCCCACAGATGTCGGGTGCTTCAGATGAGTTGATGGGTGTCTTGACTCTTCAGCCACGAGGTCCAGGAGGCAGCGATGACAACCAGGAGCTGGATTCGAGCTGTCCCATAAAGTCTGTAGAGTGCTGCCATGTCGGCGACCAGATTGGACCCAACAAGCCTTGGCAACGGCAAGTCTCTTGGAAATAGAGAAAGGACTGCAGATCAGACCAGCAAGGTCTGAGAGACTTACCCAGCAAGGGTAAGTCAGGGCACGTCTGGAGCAACCAGGGAAGCCCAATCAGGAGAGGAGTTGCCTTCATGGGGACCCACTAGCCAACGGGCTAGCGATCGCGAAGGAGCCTCAAGCGGTCGCACTTGAAACTGGCCCACAGGTCTCTCGTTGAGTGGAGGTCAGCAATCTTCGGTGCCGGAGGTGCTCAAGGCTGAGCTACTAGAAGCCCGAAGCACAACTTCGAGGAAGCCCAAGAAGATGTTGTTGCTGCAAAAGGTCACGGTGTCCAGGGGTCACGGTTCCACATCACCCACGAAAGCCACAGGCCTCAGCTTTGCTGTGGACCCAGGGTAGCCTCGGGGAAGTCTGGAAATCTACCTCTGGTGATGCAAAGACTTTGGCGTCCGGCTGGAGCTTCAGCGATGCAGACCGGTCAGTTGCTTCTTTGGTGCCTGCCAAGCAGGGGAGCCACTCCTTGACCCCAAGGGAGATTTCTTCAGTCTTCTAGTCAGGATAGAACGTCGAAGGTCCAGGATTTATGTTGCAGAGTTTCATCCAGAGTAATCTGAAGTCCTAGGGACTGGGTTCCTATACTTATACCAAGTTTAGGGGATGGACTAACTCTAAGGCCCCACCTATGGGTGGACCTGGGGAGGGGGTGGTTACACCCCTTCCCCTTTGTCCAGTTTCGCGCCAGAGCAGGAGCTGAGTGCCCCTGCAACTGGTTTGAACTGGGCTATGCACAGGGACACCTTGTGTGCCCCAGGCAGTGTCTCAAAAGCATTCTCTGAATGCAACCACCCTGCCCCAATACACATCTGCCTGTCTGGGGAGTTGGTTACACCTCCCTGTGACAGGAAACCTATTGTCCAGGCCTCCCCTGCCGGAGTTTCGGTCAGCAGCAAGAGGCTAGACCTTTGTCTGAGGCAGTGGCATCCATTTTGTGATGCCAGGGCTTTGGAAAGTTTTAACCGGGTAGACCAGTGTGAAGATGTCTCTCCCTCTAGAAGGGTGGAATGCTACCCCCACCGCCAGGACCGGTGGGGGGTAGTATTCCAAGATGTTTGACACCAAACACGACATGTTTTGATGCAGCCATTCCAAAGTTAAGTAATTGTTGGTTAGAGCAGCTGGGCAGTACTCAAATTCGCCTGGAAAGTTTAATTTTCCTTTGAGGGGCGGCAGGGCAGTGAATGGGAGCCTGAGGCCGAACAGACAGAGACGTCTTGCTGCTGCTGGGGCTGGCTGTTGAATGCATGTTTGCATTCAACAGCCAGCCCCAGCAGCAGCAAGACGTCTCTATCTGTTCGGCCTCAGGCTCCCATTCACTGCCACAGCCAGCCCCAGCAGCAGCAAGACGTCTCTGTCTGTTCGGCCTCAGGCTCCCATTCACTGCCACAGCCAGCCCCAGCAAGACGTCTCTGTCTGTTCGGCCTCAGGCTCCCATTCACTGCCCTGCCGCTCCTCAAAGGAAAATTAAACTTTCCAGGCGAATTTAAGTACTGCCCAGCTGCTCTAACCAACAATTACTTGGTTCAAACTCTTTCATTTGGCTTTTATTCGATATAGCCTACTGAAGCCCCTGCCTCCCATTTTTGGAGCATCTAGAAACCACACCATAACTCTACAAGTAGTTTAACTTTCAAACCAACTTGCTCACCATTGTCCTAAAGATGAACCCCAATAATTGGGTTTGAAACGCCGTCGACCACCCCACAACATAAATCAATTATGGAATTCAACTATATTGGTGTCAATGCGATGTCTTTTTAACCACTATCACAATTTCACACCATGCTTTTTATTATGTGAGCACTCAAAAAAGTTGAATTTGTTTAAATAAATACCTGTCATCTTTTTGACCTACATGACCTTTGTCTTTTGCTCCCTACGGAATTGACTTCACTTCTTAAAAAACAAGTGCCCCTTCTTTGGTCACCTTTTCTTTAGGACCTTTTAGGCCATACCTGAACCATTGTCCTTAATTATTTACTATCACCCCAGGTTCACATATCGGGGTACCCTTGTCTCCTAAAACCTCGCCATTCCAAAGTAAGCATTTACCGCGAGGTTATAATGCACTTAAGAGTATATGGTATGGCTGTATCACAGAACAGTGCGAAAAGAAAAAGTCCTTTGGACAAAGCTACGAAGTCTACGTGCTTGACAGACTATTACACTTAAGACCTATCCGAAACCTCACTCACTCACTCTTACTAGAGATGATTAGACCATATATAGTCAACAAATGAATAAAAAACACTAAAATATTATAAAAAAACAAGATATACAAAAAATAAATTTATTCACAAAGTCACAAATAAAAAGGACCAATGCAATCATAAACATAATATCTGACAATACTTACATAAACAATTCATACTTACAATGAATTAGCAAAGACGTGAACAATAAATACTAAAAGAGAGAGAGAGTATAAAACAGACAAACAGCATATGTCTTTTAAAATTTTACATATCCGTGATATAACAATACATTTGGCGAGGAACTTGGTGTTTTTATAATTTTCCACTCGTTCCCTCGCCCGTGTTCACGGATTATGTGGTTAGAAGGGCGTCAACGCGTTTCGGTGGGTGTAAAATGTATCCATCTTTCTCAAGACAAATTGATAAACTCTCTCTATGTTTAGTTTCCAAGTTGACTAAGAAAATCACACATTTCCAATGGGGGGCCTCTGTGTCAATTATTGGTGCCCTCGCTTAGTTTCTTATGTAGTTTTAAGACGTAGTAGCCTCTTAAATAATTCATGGGGCCCACATATATTATGATGGTTCCATTTCAAATTACAGCTATTAGTTCTTAACCCCTTCCATGCTCATGACGGAACGGTTCCGTCATGAGCCACGGTTGAGCTGTGCTCATGACGGAACCGTTCCGTCATGAGCCCGCCCGCGCTCGAACCCTTCAGCACCGCGGCGGAATTCGCCCAGCGCTGAAGGGGTTAAAAGAAAGGAGCCATGGTTCAAGTGCAATCTTAGAATTATTACGAAGGCCTTGAAATAATTGCTCGAAGCGGGCTATTCCAGTGTTTCTAGCCTTAATTTTTTACTATCCCCGATTGAAACACATGCGGGAGCGTGCATCTACTAAAATTGATTTTAACTCACAAGGGAGAACCTTAAGGCCTTATCTGGCACTTAGTAGCCTTGATAGTGAGGCCTGACCTTTCCAGGGCCTCCAAAACATTCCTTAGGTGGACCAGGTGATCCTCCCAGGTGGAGCTAAAGACAGCAATATCATCTAGATATGCTGCACTAAAGGCTTCCAGACCTGTGAGAACTGTATTCACCAACCTTTGGTAAGTGGCAGGTGCATTTTTCAGACCAAAGGGCATTACCACAAATTGATAGTGCCCACTAGGGGTTGAAAATGCTGTTTTTGGCTTTGCATAATCAGCTAGTCTGATCTGCCAGTAGCCAGCTGTCAAGTCAAATCTGCTGAGGTACTTGGCTGAGGCCAAAGTATCTATGAGCTCATCTGCCCTTGGTATTGGATGGGCATCAGTCCTAGTGACTGCATTGAGATCCCTGTAGTCGACACAAAACCTCATCTCTCTTTTTCCACCACTGGTGTGAGGTTTTGGCACAAGGACCACTGGACTAGCCCAAGGGCTATCTGAGGGTTCAATAAAACCCAAATCCAACATTTTCTGGACTTCTGTCCTGATACAGTCCCGGACATGGTCAGGTTGCCTATAAATCTTATTTTTAATAGGCAGACTGTCCCCAGTGTCCACTTCATGAGTGCACCAGGTAATCTGACTTGGAGTCAGCAAGAACATGTGTCTGAACTGATTGAGCACCTGTCTGCAATCAGTTTGCTGCTGGGCAGCCAAGGCTACACCATCAACTGACCCATCATCAGGGTTCTGTGAGAGGAGGTCAGAGAGTGGGTCACTCTCTTCCTCCTGTCCCTCATCAGTAGCCATGAGCAAGCCCATGTCAGCCCTGTCCACATATGGCTTTAGCCTGTTGACATGGAGAACCCTGTGGGGACTCCTGGGAGTTCCTAGGTCTACTAAATAAGTAACCTCTCCCTTCTGTTCAACAATAGTGTGGGGTCCACTCCACTTGTCCTGGAGAGCTGCTGTGGCCACAGGCTTCAACACCCATACTTTCTGTCCTGGCTGATAAACAGTCAGTACAGCCTTTTGGTCATGCCAGGCTTTTTGCAGTTCCTGGCTAGCCTCAAGGTTTTTAGTTGCCTTTTTCATGTACTTAGCCATCCTGGAGCAGAGACCAAGTACATAGTCCACTATGTCTTGCTTTGGGGGCTTGAGAGAAAACTCCGATCCTTCCTTCACCAAACATAATGGACCCCTGACAGGGTGACCAAACAAAAGTTCAAAGGGGCTGTAGCCAACCCCCTTTGTGGCACCTCCCTGTATGCAAATAAAAGGCAGGGCAAAAGTATGTCCCATCTTCGCCTAAGCTTTTCTGGGAGCCCTTTAATCATGCCCTTTAAGGTTTTGTTGAACCTTTCAACTAAACCATTGCATTGTGGGTGATAGGGTGTGGTGAATTTGTAATTCACGCCACACTCATTCCACATAGCAGTTAAGTAACTTGACATAAAGTGTGCAACTCTATCAGATACTACCTCCTTAGGAAAGCCTACTCTTGAGAATATACCCAGGAGAGCTCTTGCCACCACAGGTGCTGTAGTGGTCCTTAGGGGAATTGCCTCTGGGTACCGGGTGGCATGATCCACTACCACCATCATAAACCTGTGCCCAGATGCTGTTTGAAGATCCATGGGACAAACAATGTCAATCCCAACCCTCTCAAAGGGAACCCCCACCACAGGTAGTGGTATCAGGGGGGCCTTTGTAGTGCCACCTGCTTTGCCACTGGCTTGGCTGGTTACACAGGAGCGACACAACTCCTTTGTGTCTTCAGACATGTGGGGCCAGTGAAAGTGAGGGACAATTCTGTCCCACGTCTTGTCTGGCCCAGGTGTCCTGCTAGGGGAATATCATGGGCTAGTGTCAATAGGAAACCCCTAAACTTCAGAGGTATGACCAACCTCCTGGATGCACCAGGCTTGGGGTCTCTACTCTCTGAGTAAAGGAGTCCATCATCCCAATAAACTTAATGGGTGCCACTAGCATTCCCAGCAGCCTCATCAGCAGCTTGCTTTCTGAGGGGCAGGTTTGCTGCTCCTGGCTCAGATCAGACCTGGAAGGGCCCCCTGTCCCCAAGAACTCAGCCTGGCCAGGTTCAAGCTCCTCTGGGACAGTTCCTTCTTCAGTTTCAAGATCATCTCCCTGAAGAGAATGATCTGCATTCTGAGTCAGGGGGGAAGGCTCAGCCTTAACCCTACTGCTCTTTCTCTTGGGAGGCACCTGGTCCATTGTTCCAGAATCCAGGGCCTGTCCAGCTTTTGACATTTTAGCATGTGACCTAGTCACAGCAAAGACATGTGCAGGGATGCCTAACAATTCTGCATGGGTCCTAAGCTCTACTTTAGCCCAAGCTGAAGTCTCCAAATCATTGCCAAGCAAGCACTGTACTGGTAGGTCTGCACTTACCGCAACCTTCTTAAAGCCAGTTACCCCTCCCCAGGAGAAGTTAACAACTGCCAGAGAATGGTCTGTTCTGACGTTGCTAGCATTGGTCACTTGGTACACCTCACCAAGTATGATCTGCCCAGGGTTCACAAGATCTTTTGTCACCATAGTGACACTTGCTCCTGTATCCCTGAATGCCCAAGATTGTACTCCATTGATCAAAGGTTGTTGCCTGTACTTGTCCAAGTTACTGGGATTCACAGAGGGTGTCATATCCATGCCCCCATCACAGACAAGAACAGCCTGAGTGGTTTCTCTGACTAGACCAGAGCCCAACTCAGGTCCCAGGGTCAACCCTACTAAACTCTCAGCTTGTTATTCCCACCACCAATTGTAACTGCACTAGGTGGAGCAGGTGCCTTAGAGGCATTGGTGGGGGCTGGAGTATTCTCTTTGGCCTTGGTGCAGTCACTGGTCCAGTGAGTTTTCTGCTTACAGATTTTGCACCAGGGTTTCTTTTGGCCTTTACCATTACTTGACTGTGACTCCCCATTAGAAGAAGATTTTTGGGGCCCTTGAGAAGACTTCTGATCTTTACCCTTGTCCCCACCCTTATCAGAATTCTTAGAATCCTGCTTCTTTGGGTCACCACCTTGGTTCTGTACCTTCTGCCTCACCCTGGTTCTGACCCATATGCCTGCCTTCTTTCCCAATTCTTGGGGAGAGGTCAGATCAGAGTCTACCAGGTACTGGTGCAACAGCTGATTTTGACAGTTATTAAGAATCTGCTCCCTCATTATCAGATTATACAATCCTGTGAAGTCACACACTTTACTGTTCAATAACCAACCTTCCAGGGCCTTAGCAGAACAGTCAACAAAGTCCACCCAGTCTTGATTTTGTGCTTTTTAGGTATCTCTGAACTTTAACCTGTATTGCTCAGTGGCTAGGCCAAACCCATCTATTAATGCACTTTTCAAGACCTGGTAATCATCAGGAGCTTATCTCTACCTTTGTCTGCAAAGGAGAGCCATAAGATTGCTGCCCACTGACTTTGAGGGACCCTCTGTACTTTACAGGCCCTCTCTAAGGCAGTCATCCATTTGTGGATGTCATCCCCACTCTGGTAGGCAGGGAAAATCTTATTCAGGTTTCTATGGTCATAAGACCTCTCCCTATCTCTAGGGAAGTTGCTGCCACCAAGGGACTCTAGTCCCTCCTTTTTACTAGCTCTGTAGAGCTCCAGGGCTTCCCTATCTAAGGCCATCTGCTGCTTTCCGAGGTTGAATTTATCTTGCTCATACTTCAGCAGTCTCTCTCTCCTCTCCTGGGAGGCGTCCCTCCCTCTGTGAGAAGAAACAGAGGTCCCTACAGATGAGGTAGAGTCAACAGACTCCCCTGAGGGAGCTCTATTCCTTCTAAACCTGTGTTCAACTCTCCCTGGAGGAACAAAGAGGGCAGCATTGTTGTCATCCTCCTCATCCTCATCCAGGTGAGCTGTGTTCACCAGATCCTGATAATTGTCATCAGTCTGGTCAGCAGTAGAGGTAGGGTCAGGGGAGTTTCCACCCCTAGACCCACCCTCAACTACTGCCCCACCCACTCTGGCTACCCCATCAGACTCACTAGAGGCTGAGAGATCATCTAGCTTGAGTATCTCTAAGATATGCTGGGTGGTTGGGCTTTTGCCTGTCTTCAGCTTCCTAATGGAACATAAGGACCTAAGCTGTGAAAAAGTAAGATCCTCATATCTATAGGGGAGAAGCCCAGGGGCTAAACTTGAAATTATATGTACCTAATGTACCTTTAGTGGTTTTCAGTTGATCAATTCAATTGAGATTATCTGGTAAAACAATAGCAAGCTGGAATCCCACACGCTGCACACCAATGTGAGAAGTAGGGGTGGGCGGAATTTGCGAAAGCGACTTTCGCAAATTATCGCGAAAATGTTTAAAATCTCCGCAAACACGCGGAAATATCGCGACGATGCGGAAGTTTTTTTCCTGCCCGTTCGCGGTATTTTGTGCGTGTTCGCGGCTCGCCAACTTACCCATGCGGTTGCTTGCGGGCACGGCCATCTTGTTTTCACTCTTCTCGCAGTGCATGATCGCGAGAAGAAAGACGTGATCGCGCGACGCATGACGTTACTGCGGGCGCGAACTGTCACGAGACAGCGCAAATGGCTACCAACAATCCAACATCTCGTGGAGAACGCGACCGGATCGTGAAAACTTGTCGGTGAACGCAGGGATTCAGGTAAGGCGATCGCGCGCGCGCGCGCGAGAATGTATTATTTTATAGCGCGAGCAAGAACCAAATTATCGCTAAGCTGTGGAATGCGGAAATTTTGACATTTTCGCGGTCTCCGCGGAACGTGAAAATGTCAAATTATCGCAATTTCCGCGAGCGGATCGGAAATTTAGCCCAGGCCTAGTGAGAAGTTGGCCTGGTATATGCTGTCCACTAGTTCTAGTGGGCACCCTGTATCAGTCCAAACAACCCCTTATTGGTATAGGTTAAAGACAACTTTTATTGAAAGCTATCCTAGTGGTAGCTATGGAGAGCAGCCTTCAGGCTAAGTCTTGAAAGAATGTAAAGCAGCTTGTTTTACCAGTCTATAATCTCTCAAATGACCAAATGAAAGGACAACCACACCAGGTATATATTTAAAAGATATGTATTTAAAATAAAACACACCCCTCTAGTCTCTTTATGAGGCTAGAGTTCGAATTACTTGAGTTACAAGCCAGTAATCAACAGTATTATCACAAATACACGTTTGGGCCCTAGGGGCGTACCAAACCATATACCAAAAAAGTGGTATAAGAACCACGACTGAACTAGACACAAGGCCTAGAGCCTGTAGAATCCCTGGGACCCCAAGGAATCACCCAAGGTAGTGACACAGGGGACCCACGGGGGCCGTGTGCAGTGTGAGAACACAGCCGCGGGTTCCCGTTATCTTCTATGGGCAATGTCGCGGTTGGAAATTTAAAGATTAAGGACACTTAGAATGGACTCAGGACCAAACCCTTTTGGACTTAGACAGTTCTAGGGCTAGCACCCATGGGAGCACCGGAGTACTCGAGTTACCTCACCCAGGGAAGCCGGATGCATAGGTGTCTTTTGGTGTCGGGTCGCGTCGTCGATTTCAATGGAAGCTGCTTAGGAAGTGCTGCTGCTGTGAAGAGGAGAAGTGTCCAGATGGATCCAAGCCTGGATCGAAGATGGAAGGAACCTGAAAGCAGAGGTGACAGAGTCTGGCTCACTTGCCAGTGACCAGGGGCCCGATGGACCAATGCCCACAGATGTCGGGTGCTTCAGGTGAGTTGACGGGTGTCTTGACTTCAGCCACAAGGTCCAGGAGGTGCCGATGATGACCAGGAGCTGGATTCAAGCTGTCCCACAAAGTCTGTCGAGTGCTGCGGTGTCGGCGACCAGATTGGACCCAACAAGCCTTGGCAACGGCAAGTCTCTTGGAAATAGAGAAAGGACTGCGGATAAGACCAGCAAGGTCTGAGGGACTCACCCAGCGAGGATAAGTCAGGGCACATCTGGAGCAACCAGGGAAGCCCAGTCAGAAGAGGAGTTGCCTTCGTGGGGACCCACTAGCTAACGGGCTAGCGATCGCGAAGGAGCCTCAAGCGGTCCACTTGAAACTGGCCCACGGGTCACTCATGGAGGCCAGTAATCTTCGGTGCTAGAGGTGCTCAAGGCTGGGGCTACTCAGAGCCCAAAGCACAACTTCGAGGAAGCTCAGGAAGATGCTGTTGCTACAAAATACAATAAATAACACTATTAAATTCATCATAAAACCAATCTTAAAAATAATTCATTGCTCAGAAGCTAAAGTGCATAAACAGTCATGGTCACATGAAGAATAACAGTCCGTGAATACATGGCATTTTCTAGTCAAGCGACAAAGTTCTACTGACTATCATCCTACTCCTCACCCTGACTGCGGCCACAAGAAAGGAAGCTATACAAAAAGTTTCACAGTTATTGGATAGCATTTGTAAATATAGTAAGGCGGGTTTGGCCTGAAGAAAACCCTTCTGTCTGAGTAAGGGAACCAAGAACTTCTTGCGGATCACAGAATAGTGTTTGCAGAATAATACAAAGTGTAAAGTGTCTTGGATGGAGTAATTATCGCAGGAGCATAATCCAGCGTCCTCAGGTTTAGACCAAGTCGGGTAGTCCCCCAAAATAAAGTGTATTAAATTAAAACGGAGTCTAGTCAGGAGCCAGCGATGAAATGGTTTGGTGACTATAAGCAGGTAGGGTTCCATTAACAGAGTAGTTTTTAATAGGGAATGAGCCCTAACTGAGGGTTTTTGTATTTCATTCCCTTCCCTTTCCATAGTCATTAATTTTATAAAATTACTTTTTACCCATTTCAGATCATCCTTCCTGATGTTTTCCGGATGGTCATATAACTCCTGACGTCCCAATTTAGCGAACATGGTTTTAACGTAGACCAACCACTTGATCTTACTAACTCTATCCAATTTGACACAATCCCCAAGTATCTCTTGGTTGAGACTCAAATCTGAATTAAGCCAGACTCTGAGCCAGCAGAGTAACGGAGCCAAGCTCAGGGTGTCAGATAAGAATCCCAAATTGTATAGCTATTGCTAAAAGAGTAGGCCAAGAACTATACAGACGCCATCTTCTTTGCATTTGCTCGAGCAGGCCATGATCACAGGTTGATCACGTGCAGTTGTCAGGCCCCAGCTCATTTGAGTTATTGGTAGCAGCTGAAGGTAGGCTGTTCACTTCTCTATTCTAAGACTCAAGGTTGCATCTGGCTTTAGGGGTGATAAGGGCATTCCTGGAGGCGCCGTGTCTGCACTCCCAGGCACCAAGACGAAAGGGAGTCACCCCTCCTGACCTCATTAGTAATAGATAGTCAAGCCTTTGTACTGGTCTGATGTGTGCCATATATGGTCCTTTCCTGGAGCTCGAGGGCCAACTGGTGTTTTTCCTTTTACAGTGATTATATGTGTTGAACCGAAAAGTATATAACCTCATGTTTGAATACGAGCCAACAGTCTTCTCGGTGCACCTGATGGGTGTGGTTCGGAGAGGCTTCTCTATAGAGTATTTGTGTTGAATAAACGATTGAACTTTCTTCACTGCCAACTGACTGATTATTTGGTAATGGTAGTAGGACTATTGGTAGGTATAGTCCTTTAGTTTATTTTTATGGTACATCAACACTTTCATTCAATATCAGGTAGCCATTGGCCCAGATGAGCTGGTTGTGCTGGTTGGGAGGAGTGTTTGCCCTGACTACATCTCCCCTCAGACTCTGTTCTCCACACACCTTGCTACCCATCCCAACTAGCTTATCTGCCACTCTACTTTCCTGACATTGAGTGGCAATGTGCTGCCAAGAAGGCTGACACTGGGGACTGGTGTCTGATTTGTCCACAACTCCCAACAGTGACTTGAGCTCCAAACACCATTCCGCAGTGTCAGACATCTTGCCAACATTCCCATTGACTGTCAGGGACACACAGTTCTAGGTGGGCTTGTTGGGCTGGGTGGGAGGAGGAGTGTCCTCAGCCAGCCCATACAGCAGACGTGGAACTATGCAGTCCCTGACAGTCAATGGAAATGTACTGGCAAGATATCTGACACTAGGGACTGGTGTTTGGAGCACAGGGCCATCATGAGATTTAGCTTCAAGTTCAACACCATGTAGCAGTGTAAGTCACTGCCAGTCAGCCATAGTCTCAGAGGAGTTAGATGGACTCGGTGGGAGGAGGATTATTTGGAATTGCTACCACTCACATTACAATTTACTAGCAGGATGCATCACACTGAGCACTGGTGTATGACTTTTCCACAAATAACAACAGGCAGACTTCCAGGGGTGCTGTTTTGTGACTTTGGAATGTGTGTGTTTACTACAGGGCCTGATGGGGGATCTGGTCATTGAAAACACTCCTCCTCGCACACAGCCCTACAGGTCCACTATGAAGCATGGACAAAACAATCCCCAGCACACGCTAAATTATTAATATAACATAAATTGTATCCAAAGTCGTGTACATTATGATATTGTCATTTGGAAAGATTTAAAACTCCTAGTTGATTAAGCATGAAGAGCATGCATGGGTTTCCACAACTGAAGTCACATTAGGACTTTGAACATGCAAAACAGTTTGAGTATTGCACTAAGGTCACAAGGGTGACATATATGGATACTGTACAAATAACACAAAGTTATAGAGTAGATTTTTCTATATATATAATTTCTTAGCCCTGAAGAAGTTGCAGGATCTGATACCCAACAAGCGACGATACCATTGTTGGCGGCTGAGATTGGTGGATCTGCGATAAAAAAAATAAGACAGAAACAGGCACGACTATGGATTCAATTTATGTCAATTTAATGATTTAGCATGTGCTGGGGATTGTTTTGTCCATATCTAGTGGCTTAGATCACGTTACAGGGAGGGGGGTAGAACTCTCTACCTTGCAAGCACCGCATTGAAGCTATTCGATATTGGTTACAAAGTGGCCTTCCCCTGTCAACCAACCACCCATGAACTGGAATTCCACTATGAAGCATGCTTACCTGACAGTGAGTAGAAACATTACAACAAAATGCCTGAGACTGGGGACGTGTCTTTGGAGCACAAAGTCCAGATGTGAGTTGCTTTCAACTTCAACACCATGCATCAGTGTCAGCTAACTTGCTGGTCCACTCACCCTCACTGTGAGATACACATAGGCACAGAGGAGTTAGTGGTGCTGGGTGGGATGAAGAGTATTTGTTGTCAATAAACTACTATCATGCCTGAGAGCACACACACATTCCCACCCATCTCAAAAAGCCTTCCTGGAAATCCACTCTCCTGAGAGTGAGTGTAAATGTAGTGGTAAGATGGCTGATATTGGGGAATGTTGTGAGGATCACAAGGCCCCGATGAGAGGTGGTCTAATGGCAGACACCTGTACCCAGTGTCAGACATCTTGCAAGTTCATTGCCACACAATGTTAGGAAAGCATATCTCAAGTTTGGATGGTTGGGCTGGGTGGAAAGGTGTATGTAGGACTGGGCCTGATGGGAGTCGGAATAACAGCAAACACTCCTCCACACACATAGAATAACCACTTCATTGGGGAGTATGAGCCACCAGAATCAGCTTCCAGGAAGGAATGAACAACAGAAGTCCTCGTCCTCGCACTCACCCCCTCAGCCTGGGACAATACCTGGTGGCTCACTGCCCTCAGCAAACCCGCCCACCCCCACGGACCATGCTCATAACCTCGCCATCATCCTCGACTCCTGCCTCACCATGATCTGCCAGATCAATGCAATCTCCTCCACCTGCTTCAACACCCTCCACATCCTTCGCAAGACCTTCAAGTGGCTCCCCTCCAAAGCCAGAAGGACCGTCACCAACGCACTCATAACAAGCAGACTGGACTACGGAAACGCTCTCTATGCTAGAATCAACAAATCCCATCCAGAACACCGCAGCCAGACTCGTCCTCGGCAAGCCACGATATAAGCACATCACCCAACACCTGCAAGACCTCCACTGGCTCCCCTTCAAGAAGAGACTAACCTTCAAGCTACTCACCCACACCTACAAATCTCTCCACAACACCGGACCCAAATACATCAATGAAAGAGTTTCCTGCCACGTACCCAAAAGAAACCTACGCTCCGCCAACCTTGCCCTAGCAGAACCCTGCGCATCCGCAGAACCAGAGCGGGGGAGCGCCTTCGCCTACATCGTGGCTAAGGCCAGGAACGAGCTCCCTGTCAACATCAGATGTTTCCCTACCCTGCACACCGTGAGGAAAAGCTGCAAGCCCTAGCTCTTCGGCTAACTCGGAGCTGCACCCCCTATCAGCGCCTTGAGATCCTCACAGGTGAGTAGTGCACTTTAAAATTCCCTGATTCATTGATTGATTGATATGTCTACCTCACAGTGAGTTAATGTGTATTAACAAGATGTCAGACACTGGGGACTGATGTCTGAACCTATCACAACTACCATATTTGCCTCTTTGCTACAAACACCAGCCACCAGCGACAAACATCTTTGAAGTACACTTCCAAGCATTGTCTGGACAACATTCTTCCTGGTGGCCCCGTGGGGCTAGCTATGAGGAAGGGTGTAAGTTTCACAATTAGAGCACAAGCACTCAATCCTCAGTTCATCAAAGTTCTTTTCCACAAAATGGCAGAAAGCAGAGCTTGTGAACTCATCAGACTATGGAGTCAATGTACAAAATACATGTTCAGTGTAGGCACTAAGCTAAGCAGTCACATGTTATGCTATTGACAGCGATTCACATGTGTATTATGAGATGAGAACCAGAAGCACCTCCCTCACACCATTCCAAAATATATCTGGGAATATTAACAATTTTGAGTGTGTAGGCAGCCACACTAACGTGACTGTTAAAGACATGCACTAAGCCCAGTACACAGGCCTAAAAAATACCTACATTGGGAGAGAAAGAGTACGTATGGCACCATGAAAGTAAAGATTTGGACAACACCAATCCACCTGTGTCCTTCACAGGGTGTCACGAACCAGTCAATGTTTTTGGACAAGTAATGTCAACTAAACAAAACATTTCCCTTTATGCTCATAGGTGGACATGTCCATCAACCCACATCTTGTCCGAAATACTTGGTACTCAAAATACCTAGGCCAGCATCATGGATGAAGGAGGCCAATCTATCTACATAATCTCATCATTAGGTTCAGTAGCCTATGCAATGGGTATGATTTGAGGGGCTGTGGGCATTCACATCAATCATTAAGTCATTTCTATACCCACAGGGCGAGTTGGGAACACCTCCGGAACCAACCAGGACAGGCAGTATCAGACTCTGGTCGACCCTGAGCTCTCCGGCGCAGATGTCTCTCAACCATCTGCGGATGATGAGGAACTACCTGGCCCATTAGGTTTGGGTCACCCTACAACACCAGCAGCAGCTACATCAGGATCCTCTGCGATTACTCCCACCTCAGCTGACAACACCTAGCTGACCCCTAACCTCACGGACAAAGCATCCCGGGACACCACCCATAGCACAGCAACACAGGGCACTCTGGAACTGGTGGACATCAATACCCCTGTCAATGAGGAAGGAGGCTCAGTGTTGACTGGGCCACCAACAACTGGTCAGGCACTGGTGGGGTGGAGTGGTGGGAGGGAACATGGGGACTGAGGCCATCATTCAGCTGGTGCTGCTGATGAGGAGCACCCAAACCTCTCCAGGATCCTCCACGCTTATGAGGGTTGCCAAGGAGATTTTGGCCAGGCTGTTGGGATCCTCAGGACCATTCAACAGCAGCAGGCAGCCCAAAATGAAAAACTGGACATGTTCATGAGCAACATTGATGACATGACTGTGGTGCACAGGGACATTGCTTGTCACCTGCCTCTGCCAGATTGCTAACAACATGTCCATACCTCCCTGTGTGCCCACAACATCTGGTGCATCAACATCAGCACAAACCACAGAGTGGGATGTGGACTCTGGCGGAGAGTTCCCAGCACCACGGCAACTTGCACCTGAGGGTCCCCCGCTAAACGTGGAAAGGATCATCCGAAGAAGAATCCCTGAGAGACAGATATGCATCACCCCGAGGCAGTGACAATCTGCCCCTGACTTCCTCCATTGTGTGTCAAGCGTTCACTCTGTTGACTGCCATTGAACTGTCCCACGTTGGATGGAGGGACTAAGTTGGACTTTGGACTCAAATAACTATGGGCTTCTTATAAAGACTTCACCTACAAACACTACCAACTCCTATCTGCACTTTCACATATTTTTTGTTGTGAGCACACCGTCATTGTGTGGAAATATCTCCTACCTTCATGCACTACAATAAATTACTTTTCACAAAAGTACTTGCTTATGTCGTGACTTAGAATACCGATGTACATATTGTTATGACCCGCAAAATATAAAGATGAAACTGTTAACAGCATTGTTAACAAATCTCTGCCAAAAAGTAAACTAAGGGCTTGGAAGTAAATGTACCTTGACACAGCATTATAGATGGACACAACAAGGTTATCACACAACCAGTAGTACATGGTACAGATTCAATGGAAGTCTATTGTATACAAAACTATCTCCATTTACCAGCACAGTCAACAATCATTGTTAGCAAACCAAATCATCATGGCCCATTTTTTTATATAAAAATGTTTGGAGTTGTGTGACACCAGACAAGGCACACCCCAATGTGGAAGGTTTATTCTCCAGATACAAACTGGCGCATTAACACAAACTGAGGTCACATTACAAATGAACACATATTTTATTTTAAAAAATCTGGTCAGAAGGTAGTGTGTGCCATGGATTTCCGCAACAGTTCAATGTTGTAGTATGTCACAGGCTGATGGGTTTGGTGAGGACACAATTCTGCTGCTGACATGGCAAAGTACCCTGACAAGGAGAAATATTCAACAGAGTCAGTAACTCAGGAATAATGTAGCTTAATGTTGCAAACTATGTCAGCTAAAGCATAAAAATGTCAGTGTGAACACAAGCTAGTATTGAGGGTAGCATTGTACATGTCAACCGGGAAAGTTTATTAACCAACTCAGTACAAACCTCAGAAAAATTAACATATACTCACCAGCATACATACACATTATACAACAGCAACACGCAGTCACACATTTTGGGGTTGTCACCTCCTCTCATTGAATACTTACATTCAGGTGAAGAAGTTGTCGATAGGTTGTTGTCGAAAATCCCCACCATCATCCTCATTATCATTGGCATCATGTCCCAAGCCTGGATCCTCCCTTGTTGGCGGCTGCTGGTCTCCATCATCCAGTTTTAGTGGAATTTCCTTCCGGATTGCAGGGTTGTGCAGCATGCATGATGCTGTGATTATCTTGCACACCTTCAAGGGGTCATATTGTAGTGCTCCTCCTGTGCGATCCAGACACCGGAACCTTGTTTTCAGAAGACCAAATGTCTGCTCAACCACTCGCCTAGTATGACCATGTGCTTCATTGAACCACACTTCCGCAGGGGTGATTGGGTTGCACAGAGGTGTCAGCAACCAGGGAAGGTTGGGGTATCTACATAGAACACAGAAAAAAGTTCAGTTGTCTGATAACAGAGCACTATCTGACATGCAATCGACACACACTACAACATACACATAAAATATTACTTACCAACAAGCTAGGCCCGGTAACTTTACAGCTGAGACATCATATGGGAGATGACGCTTTCCCTCAGGATGTAGGCATCATGTGCTGCGCCAGGGCAACGTACACAGACGTGAGGATCGACATGTCGGCCAAACACACCACCTGGACATGGATGGAGTGGAAGTGCTTCCTGTTTCTGTACAAATGTTCATTGGCCTGTGTTGGTACTAACGGAACATGGGTTCCATCAATTGCACTGAAGATGTGGGGTATACGTCCCAAGGCATATAATTTCCCCTTGATGTCAGAAAAGTCACATGGTGTTGGGAACTTGATGTACTGTTCCAGGTGATGGAGCAATGCCTCCAACACATCACGCAGGATATGGCTGAACAGCGCTTGTGACATTCCACCAGATGTTGTCACAGTATACTGGAAGGAACCAGTGGCAGAGAAATGTAAGGCAGCCATAACCTTCACCTTGGGAGTAAATGCAGTCAGATACGTGCGACTAGGCATCAAATATGGTGTCAACTGCTCGGCCAACTGTTGAATTATTGGCCTGGTGAAATGGTATTTGGGAATTGTGTTAAGTTCCTCCATGGTCTGCAGGTCTGGGAAAGGCCTGTAGATTGGTGGTCGTCTGCGATACCTATGTGTAGAGTGTAAACACAATTGTTGGTAGGTACAAATATACAAAAGAACATTAATTCATACAAACAGAACATGAAATATGAGCACAAATTATACTATGAACATTTGCAATACATCTTTAAATTAATACTGTGGATCAAAGATACATATCACAGCATTATGACCCTTGCCAGATCTGTTACCACGGTATTGTCACACAGCAGTTTGACTGCCGTAGTGACAAATACACTAGTGTCTGTCACCGTTCATGTTAATCAAGCATCACATACTAAACAACTCCCCACCAAATAAGCTGTGATATAGGTTTGTGAGAACAATTACATGCTTAAAATGTACCCACATAAGGATCAAGAAATGCCAGATTAATGGAATACCATATATATTCAGCATCCCACTCCGAACATTATGCACACTACTGTCATGTTGTCAGTTCTGCATCACACATACAATCACATAAACAAACCATTATCTATGTAGGAGTTGCATATATGACACCTTCATACACTTGAGTCTGAGACACAAAGATACACTGATAAATCACACTACAAACACAATCTGTTTTGGCTGCATAATGTCACGGTCTACTCATTCAAAGGTAAATGCTTTAACCATGAATTACACACAAAACATTTATGGTCAGAACTCACACTGATTGCACACTAGGTCACACAGTCAACAAATGCAGTGAATATGTAAAGAATGGACTTGTACATCCCTATAAAGTCATTGGTACTGTGACCAAGCCTAGGAGTGTAAATGAGAACTTATGTATCATGCTGGTATTTACCATACATTCAGTGTGTCATGTGCCCCTCAAAGTTAATTCCTCAAGGGAGTGTGAGCTGTTCATATAAAGGTCCATTTAATCTTGAAAAATCTGCCTCCACACATGTAATGCTAAAAAATACAACGATTACAGAAGTGTCTGCACTGTCGACAGATTATTGAAAGGACGCAGTAGCCGCATCCGAACTGATTCAAACACAGCCATTGGCTTCAGTTTGTTATGGTGACAGATGCGGTGAGTTTCAAAGGACGCGGTAGCAGCATCCAAACGGATTTGGGCACAGCCACTGGGTGCAAGTTGTTATAGTGACAGACACAGATGAGTTTTCAAAGGACGCAGTAGCCGTACCTGAACCAATTCGGACACAACCTTTGGCTGCAAGTTGTTATGGTGACAGACGCAAATTTTGGTTCAGAGCCTTATCGCGTGAAACCGACTCGGTAACCTCCCATCACCAATGTATCAAAGTCACTTGCGGTCCGAGGATGAGTTTTTCAACATCTCAGTAGGCGTGTCATTTGCAAGCAATGTAATGCATTGGACAGGTTCATAAAATGCGACCGACGTGAACCTGTCACTTTGTCTGCATGGATTTAAGTCTGTCTCTGCCCTTTAGATATGTCTGTCTGTTCCCTAGAGACTTCACTTGCCTGCACTACCTGCATCATTCCTGCACCTCCCCATCTCTCTGCTGCTGTTACCACATCCTCTTGGAGCTACTATGGCACGTATAGTGCTTAGGGCCCCAGCTTTCACAGAGGAAGAGAACCAGGCCCTGCTGGATATACTACTGCCACTGAACAGCCAGTTGTATGGAAAACCAGAGGAGGAGGTGAGTGATGATCACACTGCATTTTCATTGGAAATGTGCAATTACCATGCACTACTAGCATTAGGAATCTCATTGGCAAGCATCTAAATTGTGTTTTTGTAGGTTACAAAAACATGTGCATGTGGATAACCTTCAGCAGTAATGTGATAGCTCGACATGTGTCTGCACATAGACTAATGGGTGAGCCTGTTCTCAGTGTAGTTTTAACAAATCTGTGAAGTATGTTATTGGAGCAGTCAAGTATGGAAAGTACATGCTATACATTCTGGCAGCAGGTGTCGTCTATGTTGAGGCATAGGTGAGTTTCGATTGGTCAGTGTGCCAATGTTTGATCCCAGCCGCGGTGCTCTGTGTAATCAAATGTATCCCATGGGACAATCACAGCTATGCCAACTCTGGTCAAATGTGATACTGGCCTTACACATGCTTATGTGGAATATTCCATTCACTCCATTCAAAAGAGTGAGTCCATGTGTCTGACTCTGTAACACTCACAAAACATTCCATTTAGTGTCAAACACAGGTGGGCACTGGTGGAAACATGGCTGAAATTGTAAGGAATGATGTTAGATACACATTTACAACAGTAGACGTGTGTAAATGCTCTTGAGTTTTCATACTTGAGGGTTTTGTAAACCATGTGTATGATGCATCACTCTCAGATTGAGAGATGCCAAATGTACATAATTTTGGGAAAAGGTAACACATTTAGATGGAATATAAGAGCAATGTAAGCAAGCTGTACAAAGTGTGCAATATTTCTAATCGAAGTGAGGGACAATCAGACTTAGGCAACAAAAATGGTAACTTCAGCAGTCTAGACAGGATTGGTACACAGTGTTGACTGGACTCATGAAGAATATAGGTTCAGTACTAATAGTCTTTACAGACAATGCACCCAGACGTGCCAGTGGAATGGTGTTCCACCTGAAGCATTGTGAAAAGGCAGTCATCAAACTTGGAAGTTTGTAGACCATTTTTCGCATCTGAAAATAGTAACCTGTTTACAATGTGCACACCATTCTGATTCATCTTCATGACACTGTACATATATGACACAAGACACTGTGCCACGTGCCTCTCACCCTATCTATGCCTTCTACCTTGTTATCTCTGCAATAAGAGTCAGATGTGCGACCTGACAGTGGAGAAACTAAGTTACAGAACAAATGACCACAATCACTGTTATATGTGTGACATGACTCATGCAATGACTATGCAATGTTAATGTTTGACAAGGAAGACATTTAAGATGTGACATTTGAGTTAATGGTTCACAATTTGATGAATAAGGATTGCAGAATGGATATCATGTCTCAATTCAATTGTGTGAATCCAATTCCCTTTGTGAGGTCTAAACTCCCTTGCATGAGATGAGACAGGTATGTCAGGACACAAGACCGCCAGGAGCAAAAGACGATACATCCCCTGCTACATAGTGAAGTAGTTGACATTGTGGTTGTGGCATTTGATGTTGATACCCCCGATGTTGCAAATAACATCATGTGTGAGGGAGAAATGGTTAACTGGCAGACTAACGAGTGCCATGGATGTTAATGTAACAAGAGGAAATGGCAGTAGTCTATATGATATATTTTTTTGATCTGTGAAGATTTGAGATGTTACCTATGTGTCAAGTACATAAGGAAGACTTATGTGATTCTTTTTCATTCTTGTTCACAGCATCATCAGCGGCCAGTGGAGGAGGGAGTGCCACGGATGTAGGGGGAGCAGTTCGACAGTCTGGGTCCAGTGATGAGTCGGAGGAGGAGGGACCCAGTTGCACAGAGGGTGAGTGGAGCCTCACTGAGGGCAGCTCTACGACAACATCAGCAAACTCTGGTGCAGAATACAGCTCCAGTGAAGACTCCCTTTTGGTGGTGGTGGAGACAGGGACTAGATCCTCTACATCAGAGCCCACCACCCTCCCAGCTGCTCCCCATCCCACTGTCCATGGCAGCTTCCCTAGAAGGGGACCCATCTCCTTCGTGCCAGGCACCTCACCCCCGCCCTGGTCTCTCCTGCTGCTTTGAGTGTGGAGGCCATTGACATCCTGAGGCAGATATCTGTGGGGCAGACAGCAGTGCTGAATGTCCTCCAGGTGCATACAAAGCATTTGACACAAATGGTATAATTCCTGGAGGGCATTCCCTCGGACATATCTGCACTACAGAGATTTAATCAGGCTCTGGCCTCCACACTGACAGCAGCAGTGTCCCAGCTCCAGCAGCCCCTCCCCTCTAACCTCTTCCCCATCTACTGTCCCAACTACCCTACCTGACACAAGCACACACAAACACACACATGCACACACCTCAACAGCCACACAAAGCACTCAAACACACAGCCACAAGGAGAAACCCCCACACACGCAAACTCAGGAGACAGACAGCACACTCACCACCAGGGACATACCAGCAGACGACACACATGCAGACACTCCACAGATGTTAGAACTCTCTGCCTCCACACACCCTACCCTTGCCTCTCCTGTTTCCCCCTCTGCCTAGACACTCTATCTCTGTGACCATAGCCTCTTCCCTACCGACACCTCCAAACCCTCACAAAGAAGAAGAGGCAATCCACCCCCCCCCCATACCAGGCATCTAAACCTGCTGCCCACACCCCCGCTTAGAAAAAAAGTCCAGAACAAACCACCCCCTCCCAAATCCACCCAATCTCCCAAGCCCAAAGCCCCTCCACCAACCCATATCTGCCCTGCCCCGCCCAGCCCAGTACATCCAGCACCAAAAAACTCCCTCCCAAAACGCCAGAGTCCCTCCCTATCCCAGTCTACACAGTGGAGCTTTACACCATCCCCAAAATGGTCAAACCAAGCCTCATATAACCCCTCACACTCCTCCTGATCCCATCCCTCCGCAAACCCAACCCAGTCCACCCTAGTTTTGTCCCCTTGGTGCCTGGCATGCCCCCTAGATGCCCCTCCCAGGGGAGGTGACCCCTTGCAATATTTGTGCAGGCAAGAGTCGATAGCCAAGATGTGTGGGCCCATAAAGCCTAAGGACATTTTTGGACTGGCCATTGGCCTTGTGGTATTAATTTGCTTATTCTTCCAGAATAAAGCATGTTCACAGTTTTTTCTTTCTGATTTCTGTGTCCCTCAAATAGTTTTTTGGTTAACTGTAAATCACGTACAATTAGTAGTCTAAATATAGGATCATTTTAGTATGCAATGGATTGCATATGGTCCATGGAGTATGTTCCCATTGACAGTATGTTGTGAAGAGTTTGATGTCTACATTTGTTGTGTGTCATCATCCACATCAGTTTTGACTATAAGTGTGACATGAAGTCACAAACCTTTTACATCACAATTGCACATAGGCCATGCTTTCATATGTCAACGCCAACCAGATGGGAGGAGGCATCGCCATCATCCACAGAAACACCATCCGGATCACGACCAGCACCGACAACACCCTGACCAGCGCCGAACACCTGCACTTCCAGATCCACACCAACCCGAACACCACCCTCAGAGGCACCCTGATCTACCGACCCCCTGGACCACGCACGCAATTCAGCGAGGACATCGCCGACTTCGTCAGCCCGCATGCCCTCCCCTCCGCTGACTACATCCTCCTGGGAGACCTCAACTACCATCTGGAGAACAACAACGACCACAACACCAGCACCCTGCTCGACAACCTCGCCAACCTGGGACTCAAGCAACTGGTGTCCACCCCCACCCACCTCGCCGGACACACACTCGACGCCGTCTTCTCATCCAGCACAGACATCCTCTTCAGCCACGCCACAGAGCTTCAATGGACGGACCACAGCTGCGTCCACTTCACCTTCAAGAGAACGACGACCCACCAACACCAGCAACAAGCCGCCCACAGAAGCTGGAACAAGATCACAGCAGACCAGCTCGCCACCTCCCTGAGCCAGCACCCTCCTGCCAGCTCAGCGAACCCCAGCCAGGCCGCCGACAACCTCACGAAGTGGATCAGCGACTGCGCGGACGAGCTCGCCCCGCTGAGGACCCCGCCTAGCAGACCCGGCAGCAAGAAGGCCCCATGGTTCACCGACGAACTCAAGTGCTCCAAGAAGAACCTCCGAGCCCTCGAGAAAGTCTGGAAAAGGGAACCGACACCGGACAACAGGACCTCCTACAAACTTGCCACCCGGAAACACCACCAGCTGATCCGCGCCGCCAAGAAAACAGCATTCAAGGACCGGTTGGACAACAACGCACACAACAGCAAGGAACTCTTCAACATCGTGAAAGAGCTCTCCAACCCCAGCGCAGGAAACAACGACATCACCCCATCGCAAGACCTCTGCAACTCCCTCGCTTCATACTTCCACAACAAGATCACGGACATACACAGTAGCTTCAACAACCAACCAACGCACACCATGACCGTCCAACCACCCCCACCCACCACCACCCTCCACGCCTGGACCCCGATCAGCACCGAAGACACCACCCGCACGATGAACTCCATCCACTCCGGATCACCGACCGACCCCTGCCCTCACCACGTCTTCAACAAGGCCGACGCTGTCATCGCACCCCACCTGCGAGACATCATCAACACATCCTTCGACACCGCCATCTTCCCCGAGAGCTGGAAACACGCCGAACTCAGCGCTCTACTCAAGAAACCAACAGCGGACCCCACCGACCTCAAGAATTACCGCCCCATCTCGCTTCTCCCGTTTCCAGCCAAAGTCATCGAGAAGACCGTCAACAAGCAGATGGCCGCCTTCCTCGAGACGAACGGATCCCTCGACCCCTCACAGTCCGGCTTCCGAGCCAATCACAGCACCGAGACCGCCCTCATCGCCGCCACCGATGACATCCGAGCCCTGATGGACAATGGAGAAACAGCGGCCCTCATCCTCCTAGACCTCTCCGCGGCATTCGACACGGTCTGCCACCGCACCCTAGTACGGCGCCTCAGCAACATCGGAATCAAGGACAAGGCGCTGGAATGGATCATCTCCTTCCTCGACGGAAGAACACAGAGAGTCCGCCTACCACCGTACAAGTCAGAGGCCTCCGAAGTCATCTGCGGCGTCCCACAAGGATCATCTCTGAGCCCCACCCTCTTCAACGTCTACATGAGCCCCCTCGCGGCCAGCGTACGCAAACACAACCTCAGCATAATCTCCTACGCCGACGACACCCAGCTGATCCTCTCCCTGACCAACGACCCCGCCGCCGCCAGAGCCAACCTGCACGAAGGGATGAAAGAGGTAGCCGAGTGGATGACGACCAGCCGCCTGAAACTGAACTCGGACAAGACGGAGGTTCTCATCCTGGGCTCTTCACCCTCCGCCTGGGACGACTCCTGGTGGCCTCCCGCCCTGGGCACCGCACCCAAACCGACAGACCATGCACGCAACCTGGGCTTCATCCTGGACTCCTCCCTCTCCATGACCAGGCAGGTCAACAACGTCTCCTCGGCGTGCTTCAACATCCTACGCATACTTCGGAAAATCTTCTGGTGGATCCCCACCGAGACCAGGAGGACCGTCACCCAGGCCCTCGTCACCAGCCGACTGGACTACGGTAACGCCCTCTACGCCGGTACCACCGCCAAGCTCCAGAAGAAACTCCAGCGGATCCAGAACGCCTCAGCCAGACTCATCCTCGACATCCCACGATCCAGCCACATCTCCGGACATCTGAGAGACCTTCACTGGCTCCCCGTCAACAAGAGAATCACCTTCCGCCTCCTCACCCACGCACACAAAGCCCTACACGACCAAGGCCCGAGCTACCTCAACAGCCGAGTCAACTTCTACGCTCCCACGCGCCACCTCCGATCAGCCAACCACGCCCTCGCCGCCGTCCCCCGCATCCGAAGAGCGACTACAGGAGGAAGGTCCTTCTCCTACCTGGCCGCCAAGAACTGGAACTCCCTCCCGACCGACCTGCGCCTGACCCAAGACCACCTCTCCTTCAGGAAGAAGCTGAAGACCTGGCTATTCGAGCAGTAGCGGCACCCCCCCCCCCCCCCCCCCCCCAGCGCCTTGAGACCCTACGGGTATGTAGCGCGCTTTATAAGTGTCATTGATTGATTGATTGAACATAGTGCAAGTGTCTCAAAGTGCAACAATTTAGGAGAAGCATGCTGCATATGAATCATCTTTGGTCTACATGTACCTGCTTCAATTGTGCATCTATGTACCTCCATGTACTTGGATCTGCGTGTCTGTTCCTTTTCTCCTGAAAAAGCATATCCAATGCACTACTCTATTTCTCATCCTGTACCTCTATCAATATCTTTAATCTACATATACTTACCTTCTTTATGCATCTATATATTTTCAATGTACTTATGGATCTATACATTTATCACTTTCTTCTATTTTAGCACTTCCAATGCACTACCCTATTTCTCAGCCTATACTTCTCTCAATATATCTTCTAGCCCAACTTTCTGACTCATCTCAAACTTCTTTCTACTACTCTTTCGAATGCACTACACTATCTGTCACTCTATACATCTATCAATATATCCTCTACATCCACTGTACCATTTATCCCAAACCCCATTCCACTACTATGACCCCCAAAATAACCCTTTCTAGACTCTCTCCGATTCTAGCCCTCCATGCATCATCTGACACCTCTTTTATTATACCGATCCCCCATAACAAACCTTTCTAAACTCTTCCCTCTGACACTTCCCCTTGAAAAACCCTTTTAACTCATCCAAAAGCCTCCTCCTACTGCTATGATCTAAAAAAAAAAAATCCTTTACTCTTCTATACCTCCTCTATTCTTTTCAATCAAAATGACAGACTAACATGTTCACTTCTCAAATTCCATATTCCACTATACTAATTCACCACTAATCCTTTATGGATTCCGGAGTAGCGTGCTACTCGACAATAAAGCGTTTCAACACCCCATCAGGGTTACAAGCGCTATATAAATGCAAACCTTTTTCTCTTTTCTACCCCTCCCCAACCCTTCTCAATCCAAATAACTGACTAACATATCCACCACTCAAATTAATTTCATGTTTCACTATACTAATTCAACACTAATCCTTATGGGTTCCAGAGTAGCATGCTACTCACCAGAAAAACCATACAAAACCCCATCAGGGGTAGCAAGCGCTATATAACTACAAACCTCTTTCCCTCTTCTATCCCGCTACCTACCGTTCTCTATCCAAATAACTTATCCACCACTCAAATTACTTCATATTTCACTATACTAATTTTCAACACTAATCCTTTATGGGTTCCGGAGTAGCATGCTACTCGCCAGAAAAGCGCTTCAACACCCATCAGGGGTAACAGGTGCTATATGAATGCAAACCTTTCTTCCCCTTCTATCCCTCCGCTATCCTTCTCACTCCAAATAACTGGCTAATATCCACCACTCAAATTACTTTCATATTGCACCATACTAATTCACCACTAATCCTTTATGGGTTTCCGGAGTAGCATGCTTCAACACCCCATCAGGAGTAACAAGCGCTATATAAATACAAACCTTTTTTCCTCTTCTATCCTTCTGCTATCCTTCCGAATCCAAATAACTGACTAACCTATCCACCACTTGAAATTTATTTGCATGTTTCACTATACTAATTCAACACTATTCCTATGTGGGTCCCAGAGTAGCGTGCTACTCGGCAAAAACACGCTTTGACGCCTCATCAGGGGTAGTAAGCGCTATACAAATGCAGCTACAATACAATACAATATGCTTGTTATGTGCAGAAAGACACCTGTCTCATCAATACACCTGGATACATATGGAGTTTGACTACATTGCAGTGACTTTGTACACACCCGTGTACACAAGGTGATGTTACAAAACTTGTATGTGACTTGATAGTGGTGGCCCCATGTCTGCGTCTTCTTTAGTTTTGGTAAACTAGTGGCAATGACAACTTTGCCACAGGTAGCATGCCACTGTGGGCAAATTCCCTTCATGGCTGTGTACTCATCTGATGCATTTCCTGAGTCCATGGAGAGTGTAAGGTAAGCAGTATTCTCACAGTCTTCAGACGCTGTTGCCTCCAAGGACTCCACTTTCTGCAGGGATTCATGTTAGGCAAGGTGTGTGTTGTCTTAATAGTCCATTGCTTTCTAACTTATATGTCAGTCATGCTATCCTGCTTTTGTTCGAGGATATCACGTGTATGGGGGTGTATGGGGTTTTTTGTCTGTCCAAACTTAGATTTCGTATTTACAACCACACACCAGTTGCAGTCGAGCATATGAATTGTGTGTATTTTGTCATTTGTGGATGACTGACAATGGGGTCCTTTTAAGCTATGATTGATGCTGCTCCAGGTCACACAGAGCTGAATTAGGAGTGCTGTTATGTCTGTTGGATTGCCCTGTGCTACATGTGGTTAACCAAACGGACAGTGAGTGCACAGAGTGATATGTGTCCGTCTACTGTGCAAATGCTACAGGAGCGAGTGTCACATCCATGCTTTTAGTTTCCACACAGGGGAAGCTGTGATTTTTTAATTGTGAGGCCTCCCTGCAGATGTGTTATCCAAGGTTCATGTTGCGTGTGCTGAGCTTGCTTAAACAACGGTAAAAGTGAGAGTGACTAGTCTTTCAGTTTTTGAGATGGAGTGGTGATTCATACGTCATGGTGGCAGGATACATTTAGTGATTGTCAGAGAGTGTAAGGTATGAGTTAAGTTCATAGACAGTTCTTGTGTAGGAGACATGAGGAATCCACATTCACCCAATGTGAGTGGTTAAACATACAAAGGTGAGAATCAGAGTATGTGAGCTTATTAGACTGGTTAAATCCTGAGTAAGGTATGGAATGAATAGGTAGATGTGATAGGGGTATAACCAGGTAGACAAGGTTGGATTCTGGCAGGAGATGAGAGCAGTGGTCTGTGTCACTATGGTGAAAGATGACTGTAACAGGGCAGTTTCAATAGTGAAGATAGTTGTTCATGTGCATGAGTCAATGAGGGTATGGCGCATGGAAGTCATACCTGGATGTGACAGGGCCACAGTGAGTGAAGGTTAAACTAGTCATTTGTAACAAAGTGGATAAGTGTATGTAAAGGATATACACCAGTTGTGTTATTTAGGGTGCTGACTGGTGACATATGAGGTGTTGTATAGTTGATGTATGTTGTGTTTGAATCTGTGGATGCATATGTTTTAGAAATGACCATCTGAAGAACTTAAGCAGAGTATGGTGGGTGCATGTTTACATGCAAATGGCTGAGGACATGTTTGTTGAGCAATATAAGTGTCTTGTTGTGAGATGTGGTGATGGGTTAAGTGAGCATGTCTGAGTAGGATGTGATGCTGCACGTTGTGATATGAGTGCAGTCTAAGACATTAGTGAGAGTGCAACTGGTGATGAGAGTGGTCAATTTGACATGTTACGTTTGACGTCTACTGAAGAGGTGATGAGTACAGTGCATTGTGTACATGCCATGTATGTGAGAGGTGTGTACATAGTGATAAAGAGTTGTTCTGTGAATGTAGGTGTGGATGTAAGAAGGGCAGCACAAGTGTGAGATTGTAAGAATCAGTTTGGAAGAGTTTGAGTACAATGCTTGAGCATGTAGGACAGAAATACTTTTCCGTCTAGATGCACCAGAGGGTGCTTATGACATGCTTGTGTGTGTATGATAGTTTTGAGAGATGAAAATATACTTTGAGGTGGATGTGAGAGGGGTCATAGCCACACAAGTGGAGATCATGGAGGCCATGCGGTAATGTGGAAATGTACATATGTGTAGATTAGGTGTATGTTAGTAGGCAAAAACAGTATCTAGAGTAAATCTGAAGGAATATGTTTGCCACAGCTTTCTGTCTGCCACTGAATGTTCATGACTGATTGTTGTAAAGGCTGCTCTGAGTACACTGGCATATGCAAAATCTTTTGGCCTCACAGGACAATTTTTTTACACCTAGCCTTGCCTTGTCTGAGTTGTGTGTGGGCAGCTGTATGAAGTTACACTTTGTAGGTAGTTGTAGTCACTGATTGTTCATTCTTGCCCTTGCTTACAGCCTTTTGATGGAGGTGGTGTTTGCTTATATTGTAATGTCATGATGCTGGAACATTGGATGACAGTACATTGCTGAGAGAGCTATAGCCTCCTCAGGTGAGAAGTCAATGATGTGTGTTTTTGTGCCACCTGGTTTCAGACTACTTCAGAAACGCATCCCCACACATCACAGTAGACTACAAATGCATGGTTATTAATGGCATTCTGACTTTGAATGTTCAAGGTATGGGGACACCAAGGTAGATGGACTCATTGTGAGGATATATCTGGTTGTGCACATTGCACTGTATGCACACACACATGCGACACTGTAATATTACACCCAGTTCCAATGAGTGATTGCACTGACAATATTTTGCAACCCATAATGTGGTTTGGCAAGGACAGCCCTTGTGTGTGTCCATGGAGGCTCCCATTTCGCACATTAAACACTGTCCTAGAGCGTGATGGTAATATGTCTTTGTGGAAGGTCTCCTTGACATTTTCACAGATTTGAAGACAGTGTTTTAGAGACAAATCTGCACATATCCCTCATCCTCACAAGATGTACCCATATCCCCTGGCTTGAGGATGGCTATGTCGATTGTGTTTGTGTTTGGGAGCCACAGATTGAGCCACCCTCCTGGTAGCCTCACCATCACAGCTTATCTTACATAACATGCTGTTCACTAGACCCTCCAACACTGCTGGTGGATCCTATGTCCTGAGACTCATGCTTACTCCTACAACTCTGCAGGACACAATCTGCAGGACACAATCTGCACATGCAACATGGGATTTTTTTTGCGGCACACACTACAGCCTGAGGAGCTCGATGCAGAATTGCTGTAAGGGACATTCTCCAAAGATGACAGTGTACACATAATGAGTTGAGTGCAACGCCCATAATCTACGCCTCAAATCAAATTGAATCAAATCAGGTTTTTGTTAAGCGCGACTGCTCACCCATAAGGGTCGCAAGGCGCTGAGGGCTGTGGGGCGGGGGGTTCGTAGGTTTCAGTCCATCAAGGAGGGGGTCTGTCGAAAAGCCAGGTTTTGAGGTTTCTTGCAAAGATGGGGAGCGATATTATCTGTCTGAGGTGGAGCGGAAAGTCGTTCCAGGCTCTGGCCGCGCGGAAGGAGAAGGAGCAGCCTCCCGATCTGGTTTTTCTGGTGCGGGGGACCATTGCGTAGGAGAGCTGGGCTGATAGTAGGGTCCTTTGGGGTGCGTAGAATTTGAGTCGGCTATTTAGGTATGCTGGTCCGGTGTCATGGAGGGCCTTGAGAGCGTGGGTTAGCATCTTGAAGGTGACTCTAGCTTTGATGGGGAGCCAGTGGAGTATGTGCAGGTGCTGGGAGATGTGGCAGTGTCTTGGTAGGTTGAGGACCAGTCTTGCGGCGGCGTTTTGGATGTTCTGTAGCTTGCAGTGAGGTTTTTGTTTATTCCGGCATAGTGCGTTGCCGTAGTTGAGCCTGCTGGTGACCAGGGAGTGAGTGACGGTTTTTCTGTGTTCGAGGGGGATCCATTTGAAGGTCTTACGTAGGAAGCGGAGGGTGTGGAAGCAGGAAGGCGAGACAGAGTTGATCTGGCGGTCCATTTTGAGCTCTGAGTCCAGGATGATTCCCAGGTTGCGTGCGTGGTCTGTGGGGGTGGGCGGGCTTCTGAGGGCGGGGGGCCACCAGGTGTCATTCCATGCGTCTGGGTTTGGGCCCATGATGAGTACTTCCGTTTTGTTGGTGTTTAGTTGTAGGCAGCTGTTTTTCATCCCTTTTTCAATGGTTTTCATGCCGTCTCGAAAGTTGTGTCTGGCGGTGTTGGGTTCGTTGGATAGGGAGAGGCTGAGTTGGGTGTCGTCTGCGTATGACACAATGTTGAGTCTGTAGGTTCTGACGATGGGGGCGAGCGGAGCCATGTAGACGTTGAAGGGCGTAGGGCTGAGGGAGGACCCCTGGGGGACTCCGCAGGTGGTACGTTTAGGGTCCGAGAGGAAAGGGGGAGTCTGACCCGCTGCGTTCTGCCGGAGAGGTCGGAGCGGATCCAGTCGAGGACCTTGTCTTGGATCCCTGCGTCATGGAGTCTGCGTATTAGGGTGCGGTGAGAGACTGTGTTGAACGCCGCTGAGAGGTCGAGGAGGATGAGGGCTGCTGTTTCTTCTTTGTCCAGTAAGGTACAGATGTCTTCTGTTGTGGCGAGGAGGGCGGTTTCCGTACTGTGGTTTTTTCTGAAGCCGGATTGGGAGGAGTCGAGAATGTTGTGTTATTCGATGAATGTGGCGAGTTGGCTGTTGATGGCTTTCTCAATCATTTTCACTGGAATGGGAGCAGGGAGATGGGTCTGTAGTTTTTGAGGTTGGTGGGGTCTGCCGAGGGTTTCTTCAGGAGGGGGTTGATCTCAGCATGTTTCCAGTCGTCAGGCAATGAGGCGGTTGCCAGGGAGCGGTTGATGGTGTGGCAGAGCATGGGTGTGATGGTGTTGGCGGCTCTGTTGAAAATGTGGTGGGGGCAGGGGTCCGTGGGGGCGCCAGAGTGGATTGACTTCATCGTCTTCAGTGTGTCTTCGGTGGTGTGGGCTGTCCAGTTGTCGATCGCTGGCTTCAGGGTGTCGGGGTGGTTGGTAAGGGTTCAGTGTGTTGGTTGTCTTCGTCAAATTTATCGTAGATGCTCTTGATTTTGTGGTGGAAAAAGGTGCTGAGTTTGTCGCAAAGTCTTGTGTGGGAGGGATGTCAGTGGACTCGCTGGTGGTTTGGGCGAACTCCTTGATGATGTTGAAGAGTTCTTTGCTGTTGTGTGCGTGAGTGGAGATTCTGTCTTCAATCGCTTTTTTCCTCGTTTTTTTGATGAGTTGGTGGTGGGCGTTGGTGGCGGCTCTGAAGTTGTGTGGGCTTCTGTGGATTTGGTGTTCCTCCAGGTCTTTTAGAGGCGGCGGCAAGTGCGTCTGGCCTCTCGATGTTCAGTGGTGAACCATCTAGCTTTCTTGGCGTGGTTGTTGTTGCTTTTTCTTGAGGGGGCTATGGTGTTGGCGCTGTCGGAGATCCATCTGTGCATGGTGTGGGCTGCGGTGTTAGCGTCGTCGTTTTCCGCGATGGTTGGGGTGGAGTTGCTGAGTGATGAGGTTAGCTTGTCGTCTGTGATTCTGGTCCAGTTTCTTCATGGGAGCAGGTGCTGGTGTCTGTGGATGGTGGGTGTTCTGAAGGTGAAGTGGACACATCAATGGTCAGTCCATGGGAGTTCGGTGGTGTGGCTGAAGGTGATGGAGTTTCCTGTTGTGAAGAGGGGGTCGAGGGTGGGTTTGGTCACGATCTGGCAGAGTACAGTGATGTGGAGGTTGTCTAGGAGGGATGTCGTGCTGGGATCCAGGTGGTTGTCGAGGTGGAATTTGAGGTCTCCCAGTAGGATGTAGTTAGTGGACCCGATGGCATGCGGGGAGATGATGTCCGTGATGGAGTTGGCAAAAAGTCTGCGGGGTCCAGAGGGTCGGTAGATGAGGGTTCATCGGAGGGTGGAGGTAGGGTTGGCCGGTATCTTGAAGTGAATGTGTTCCATCAGGTCTGTGAGCTCGTCGGGGAGTGTGCTCAGGCGTTGGGTGGATTTGTGGATAATGGCGATTCCTCCTCCCGGGCGGGTGGGGTGGCCCTTCCTGGAGATCTTCTATCCTTGGGGAATGGCAATGGCAATGAGGTGGTGTTGGTCCAGGTTTCGGTAAAGAATGCTACGTCCGGGGTAGTGCTGTTGAGGAGGTCTCAGATTTCAGTGGCGTGTTTGTGGAGGGATTGGACGTTGAGGAGGATGCATTGCAGGGTCTTCGGTTCGGTTGTGTTCTTGCGGGCAGATTGCGATGGGTCAGTGGTCTTGGCGGTGCTGCAGGTGTGCCGGCAGCGGTGACAGATGCAGGGTCCGCGGGTGTCGACTGGTGATGCTAGCTTGCAGTTGTTGTTGCAGCCTGGGTTGAGAGCGTGTAGTGCTTCTGGGTCGCAACGTTGGCGGTGCAGAAATCCAGGGTTCCTGGCGCTGGTCGCAGTCAGGTCGCGGACGGGCGCAGACGAGCATGCCTTTGGCGCCCCGGCGGCTCGGCCGTGCAGTGGCCACCATTATGTAGGGGCCGGGGAGGGTTGGACAGCTGGGAGGCAGGAGCGGGGAGGGGAGCTGGATTGGGCCGGTCGCACTGGTCGTGCTGGGGGGAGGGGCCACGGGAGCAGCAGCAGCGGGGGAAAACGGGCTGAAAAAGGCAAAAGGAAAAAGGCAAAAAGAGAGAGAAAAATGCAAATAAGGCAGCAAAAGTGCAAGAAAGAGGGAAGGAAAGACACAGAGGACACAGGAGAGTGAAAGGGGGAGATTGAGATGAGGGTAAAAAACGAGTGAAAAACGGAGGGAAGACACAGAAGGAGAGTGAAGGGGGGAGCTTGAAATGAGGGGAAAACAACAGAAAATGGAGGAAAGACCCAGAAGGAGAGAGACGGGGGGAGATAGAAGTGAGGGAAAAAACGAGTGAAAACGCAGAGAAAAAGCGGAGCAAGAGAATGGAGACAGAGGTCCATTGGACCACCAGGGATAAGGCGCAGGCGAAACCTGCGGGTGGAGGAAGGCCTCAAACACCAACACTGGTGACTGTATCCCACCTTGTTGTTGGCCCATGCTTCTTTCGAAACCAAGATGGATTTTTTCTACAAATGATTCAAAGACGAATGTGACACAACCACTTCTAGGTTGTTGTATTGGGAGGCAGTGCAGAGTGGCTGGGTCTGTGGAGCAGTGTGTTTTCTAGGCAAATATCCTCTGGGCTTTAATGTACACAGAGGCATCACAATGTCATTCTCTTGTGAGTACATTGGAGCTCTGTTGCCCTGCAATGTTTCAGTGTGTGTTGTGGTCAACTCATGCATTAACTTTGTGATACATACATATGTGTGGTTATGGCAATTCCTGTTACACTATCAAAAGTGTGCTTCTCGTAGTATTTGGCGGGCTAAATGTACCTACCTGATGATGACATTCCCTCATTGGCCTTGCACAACATGCTAGGGACCCATGGTCAGATTGGAATCAGAATGATGTTCGGGCACTCTGAAAGAAATTGGCAAACATTCTACGATCATCTCTTTCATTGAAGCCTTTGTGCTTTTACCTGTCAAACGAGATTTCACAAAGGCGCACCACTGCTGCTGATCAAGAGCCTGGTGTGAAGGTCAGACTGTTAAAATGAGACTTGCCTCCCTGCAAGGCCCCTACATACAACGCAACCTCCCTACACCTGCCATGACCTGAAAGTGATGGGTGGGTGGGGGAGATGACACTGCTTCTAGCAAGGCACACAAGGCAGTGTGCCAAGGTGAGTATGCTCCAAAGGCTGTCCACCTGCCTCAATTTACCGCATAGTTGGTGAGTGGACAACATGCTTGCGCCACATTGCAGTGGTCTGGTGGGGACTGGTGAAGTAAGTCAGTCTCTTTGTGAGTTTTATAGAGGTCCCAAAACAGTGGCCCACAGGTGACCCTGGTGCACCAGCCATCAGCCAATGTCAAATTTCACACATAGCCAATCCTAGCCTATGCAGAACACTTTCTGATCAAAGTCAACAGCCATAGGGCTGTATGAGCTTCAGCCCCCACCATCGTGTGTGTCAACCCAGACTGAGACAGCTTCCACACACACACATACAGTCATTGAGCTGCTGTGTGTGGCTGGTCTGTCATATTTGTGCATGAGCACCTGAGTATTTCACAGGTTTTTAAGGGACCATTTACTAGATGATGAGGCTTTATTTGTTTTTCAACAGTTCCTAGAGCACCAGCATCTCCACATTGCCCGTTCCTCAAATTTGCTGGTTACTTCTGCTGCCACAGTGAGGGAATGCATTTCCTGCAAAATGGCCTTTGTTTAAAAAAAAATAATAATAATCCTGCAGCATGTACTCCACCTGTAGTTATTGAGGCACTTTGCATGAGCCCCAGTTACATTGTTCAAGTACACATTGCTGGGAGTATTAGCCCCCTAACCCCATATTTGCTTCTACATTGCTGAGGGTATTAGCCCCCCAACCCTATATCTGCCTTTATATTGCTGGGGGTATTAGCCTCCAAATTTGCCTCTACATTGCTGGGGGGATTAGTCCCCAAATCCCAAATTTCCCTCTACAGTGCTGGGGGTATGAGCCCCCAAACCCCACATTTGCCTCTACATTGCTGGGGGTATTACCCCCAAACTCCAAATTTGCCTCTACATTGCTGGGGGTATTAGCCCCCAAACCCCAAATTTGCCTGTACATTGCTGAGAGTATTAGCCCCCAAACCTCAAATTTGCCTCTACATTGCTGGGGGGATTAGACCCCAAACCCCATATTTGCCTCTATATTGCTGAGAGCATTATCCCACAACCCCAGAATTGCCTCTACATTGCTGAGAGTATTAGCCACCAAACCCCATATTTGCCTCTAAATTGCTTGGAGTATTAGCCTCCAACCCCGTATTTGCCTCTACATTGCTGGAGGTATAAGGTTCCCAACCCCATATTTAACTCTACATTGCTGGGAGTATTAGCCCCCAACCCCAGATTTGCCTCTACATTGCTGGGGGTATTAGCCCCACTAACCCCAGAGTTGCCTCTACATTGCTGGGGGTATTAGCCCCCCAACCCCATATTTGCTTCTACATTGCTGGGGGTATTTGCCCCCCACCCCCAAAATTGGCTCAACATTGCTTTAGGTATTTGCCCCCACAACCTCCAAAGTGGCTCAACATTAAAAATAATAATAATAAAGACATTTATAAAGTGCACAGCTACCTCAGCTGAGGTGTCCCGGCGCAAAAGTGTATAACAACAGAAAAGAGCTGGCGTCAAGCTAGTCCCTAAGCCTGAACAGCCAGGTCTTCAAGGTCTTTCTTGCCTCAACACACAATTTGACACTACACTGCTGGGGGTATTTGCCCCCAACCCCCAAAGTGGTTCAACATTGCTGGTGTATTTGCCCCCAACCCCCACATTGGTTAAACATTGCTGGGGACTTTTGCCCCCAACCCCCAATTTTACACTACATTGCTGGGAGTATTTCCCCCCCTAAATTTGGCTTTAGTTGCGCCCTGTTTTCTCTTTTATTTGCTTTCTCTTGTATTGTCTTTTGCGGGGTAGTAGTGTTATTGTGTAGGGATAGGTGTGTAACCTACCATTTGTGACGAATGCACCGGTTGCGGTTGTAGTATTCATCGTAAATGTAGAGCATCGGGATGACGTTCGCGATGGGATACATGGCTGAAATACTCCCCTTCCGGATGTTCTGACATGTTGGTGGTGGCTACCGATTCGGAGCATAGGAAGTATGCATCGTACTTGTAAGGGAGGATTCAGACTGGGAAATGCCTCCGGACTACTCTATTCTGCGTTTCCGGATAGTTCTCATTAGGAAAATGAAGACGGATTCGGAGTGACCGAGTCGTTCGGTAAGTAAAGGGTTTTGGGCATCATAATGCGTCTTTGGTAAAACCGGATCCCAGTACAATTCGGTTGGAAGGTTCAACTCCGGACCGCTCTGGGATGGCGTTCCTAATGAGATCGTAATCGGGCCCTTAGTAGCAGCAGCAGTGCATTTCTAGACAATATGATGTACATAGTACAAGTTGGATGGTAGATAGACATTTTACAGGTTGTTGTGGTAATGCATAAAGGAGGTTATGGGGCTTACAAGAGGTAAGTGGTTAACGAATAAAGCAATACAAATTATTGACATATACTTAATACAGTTTAAGAATTAGTGAGAAGGTGAAGTTTGTCTGTGTTTACAGATTTGGCTTCACGTTCCATGAGGTGTTTCTTAAGGGCTGGTTTGAAGGTGAATAAAAGAGAAACAGATTGCATGTATGTCAGAAGAGAATTCCAGTGCAGGAATCCTGGTAGGTGGTAGAACCAAAATCTGGAATCCACACATCAACGCTTGTAGGTAACCAGGACATTAGGATTACCTGAGCATAGGTTTTGAGTTGGAACATATCTGCTGAGGAATAAGTAGATGTATTTTAGGGAGAAGCCATCTATGGTTTTGAAGACTAAAATTTGTAATGCTCTGTGTTTTAGCTGGCAGCCAGTGGGCTAGGTGACAGGAGTGTTTTTGGGAAGAGTATAAGAGTATAAGGATTATGGATGGTGCAATTGGGTTCTGCCCATTCAGTATGGATTTTTTTGCTTTTTAAACACCCAGTTTTGGACTGTTTACTGTGGGTGAGTCTCACTAAAAGTATTGCGCCCATGGTAGTCATATGGCAAATGTACCGTGCATGTTTACCGTCAGTGTCCGCCTTTTAAGATAAGGCTGCTGCGGCGCAGCAAGGGTAAGGGGCACTTGGCTGGTCACACATGAACATGTGTGTGGGCTGCGTGTGTGAGACTACCATTGTGAAGAGCCCAGTAACTGCACCCAGGTAAACTGGAGTGGAGGGAATTCTACAGGATTAGATAGTGACCTGAGGTAAGTCTTATAATGTTAGTGTACACTTATAGGGAAAGTCAGTGTGGTTTAAAATTTTTGTCTGCAGTGACACTTTATTATACACATAGGGAGAAATCTGCCTTGGAATGCAGTTTCTCTTCCCTTTGGCCTACAAAGTCTATTGACATACCAAAATGGGTAAGAAGATGTGCACCAAAATCAAATATGAGAGTTCCCAGAAGGTATCTGTACATTTTATGGTTACCCAGAATAGTCATATTTCTCTGGCTTAGCTAAGGATCAGATCCCAAGCTTCTTGCCACCCTGCTCGGATAAGGTAAATACATTTCTCTCTAGCAGCAGGAACAAATGCCGCCCCACAGAAAGGGTGTAGATAAAAATATGCATTTGTTAATTACTTGTCACACTGCACCAGGGTGGGGACAGCCCAGACCCACTGAACAAAGGAGAAATGGCAAACAACTTGAGCCACTACAGGTGAATGCCCTGGCAGTGATGTCAGCGAGAGGTGGAACTGAATCCCCAGGAGCAGATGTGACCAGTAGTTCGCGGACGCTCTATGCTGTGCAGGATGATAGGGACAGGGATGGAGAGTTGATGAGGCACCCTAGGATTGACCTGGGGTGCTTGACTTCTAGAACCTTCCACCCCCTTTAAAAACTCTTGCACAAGAGAGTGAAAAGGCTGTTGGTGTTTTTGTGCGCAACTCTGCTGGACTTGGCACTGCGACAGCCAAGTACCACTTCAGCATTTGACTCTAAGGGTATGCGTGATCTGAGCAGTCTAAAGCTCCCTCAGGGGGATGTGTGGATACAGGTGATTGAACACAGACTCTCTACTCAAAATGCATGCATGCAACAGCAGCAATAAATCTTTGTCTAGCCAAATATGAAAAGAAAAGTATTTTTTGTTCTATTGCCACTAGCACAAAGGAGAAATACAACAGTCACAAGCAATTAGACAGTCTTCCTTGAGGTCAGGGCTCTGGTGTTTTTATGGTGATTCATTGTCTCACTCCCTATTCATGCTAGCTATAATGATTATTCCCCATTTACTGTTGGTAACCCCCGGGGTTGCCCCACTAGTGGTCCAAGTCTCAAGAGTCCACTTTGTCTCTAAGTTAAAGTCAATAGTGTTCTACTGCTACTGAGCTAACTAGCAGCAAGTTCCCCCTGGGCCGACAAGTCTGAAATCAGTCCTACCCCCACCAGCAGACATGGAACGTCTGAAGGTCCTGAGCGCACCTCATCCATGGCACTCGAAGCAGCTGCAGCTGAGTCCAGGTGAGTCTGTCGCACGTGGCCCAGGCAGCTGCACTCAGCGGATGCAGAGTCCCTCACTTGCAGTCACGCTCCTGAAGCAACCGGAGGTGCTCTGTGGCTCCTCCTGCAGGGTAAGTATCCAGTTTATCTCCTGTGGGGGTGGTTGACATTAGGCCTGGGCTAAAATTCCATTCCGCTCGCAGAGATTGCGATAATTTGACATTTTCGCGTTCCGCGGAGAGTGCGAAAATGTCAAAATTTCCGCAATCTGCATTTTACCGGAATTTTTTTGCTTGCTCGCGCTGTAAAATAATACATTCTCACGCGTGTGCGATCGCCTTACCTGAATCCCCGCGTTCGCCGACAAGTTTTCCCGATCCGGTCGCGTTCTCCACGAGATGTTGGATTGTTGGTAGCCATTTGCGCTGTCTCGCGACAGTTCGCTCCCGCAGTAACGTCATTCGTCGCGCGATCACGTCTTTCTTCTCGCGATCATGCACCGCGAGACAAGTGAAAACAAGATGGTCGTGCCCGGGAGCAACCGCATGGGTAAGTTGGCGAGCCGCAACCACGCAGAAAATCCCGCGAACGGGCGGGAAAAAAACTTCTGCATCTTCGCGATATTTCCTCGTGTTTGCGGAGATTTTTAACATTTTCGCGATAATTTGCGAAAGTGAATTTTGCAAATTCCGTCCACCCCTAGTTGACATGATCCTGTTGCGAATGTGTCACCTGGATTATGGTGCGCAGGTGCTCCCATGGGTCCTTACATCTCCAGCAGGGGTTGCAGTTCAGGTAGCAGTTCTTAATGCTCCCTGTGACCCCCTTTGCATACAGGGTCACTGCATCTCACAGTAAACGGGCTCCCGCCCGATTGGCATGGTGAAGTCTACGGTGTTGGCCCCTCTTGACATAGGGGTTCGCGGCCTGCTACTGCACAAGGTTATGGTGCCTACCGCATAGCATTGTTCAAGGTGGCCCCTCCTGGCAGACGGGATTGCCAATTCTGAACTATGCACAGACTTCGGCCCGATCGGTGCAGCACAGCACACAGCTCACTTCATGGTAGCCCTCACCTGGCATACGGCTGTCACTGAATCTGTCCTGCACACAGGTAACAACAGGTGCAGCAACTGTTTCCTCACACCTCACAGAGGAATTCCACTCAACAGAGCTCCCCACTGAATCTCGCTCCCCAATGCTCTCTCCTTCCTCAAAGGGCACACTGGTGTTGGCAAGTAGGCAGGCACTGGTGCTTCAGGGCAGGTGTTCTTGGACCCCCCTCCTCACATAGTCCGTTAGCTGCTTGGCAGATGACAGATTTTGGGGTCTGAAACTCCCCTTCATATGGTCCTTTTTCAATCACCAGATGTGATTTAGGGGCTGAGTCTTTGAAGTTTTATGTTGCGAGTCTGCTTCGTTTGAACTGTCCACTCAACTCCACTGCTCTCTCTGTCTTTTGAAAAGCAGCCTGTCACTGCAGAAGCGACTCCAAAGGTGACAGTCTTACAGCACAGGCTGTGGGAGTGACTAGAGCTTGCAGCTGGATGTCCGTCACAGTGATATGTGCATCAAAAGTTTGCCAGGCCCCCCAGTCCTACTCTTTATGTTTCTCTTCTCTGCCGCATCTCCTTCCAGTGATGTTCGAAGGCCCCTTCCTTGTCACCTCTTGCTGAGCTCCATTTGAAGCCTGGCTATCCCCTCTCAGTGTGTGTCCTACCCAGCTTACAGAATTACTCAAATCTATCTGAAGGGATTCCCCTACCTCCTCTCTATGTTCCACCATGCAGGCCTGGGTCTCCCAAAATGAAACCCAGGGCCCTCCATGAATTGTACTATTCACAGGCACACATATACCCCGTGCATGTATACAGCATACACACACTGCACAGCGCCTTATCTTTCCTGTAGTACTGCCCAATCAGAGGCACACATACACCCAGCACATGCAATTAACATGCACACACTGCACAGCATTGTATGCTTCATGTACCGTACCACTCATAGGCACACAGACATCCAGCACATGCATTTAGTAAGCACACACTGCACCCTTCATGCATTGTGCCACTCACAGGAACCCAAACACCCAGCATATGCATTTAACCTTCAAGCACTGCACAGAACTACAACCTCCATTTATTTACCAATCATAGACACACATACAGCCAGCCCATGCATTCACCATGCAGGTACTGCTCCACACTGCATTAACCCTGTATTGTACCCTTTATAGGCACCAATACATCCATCACAGATACACCACTTCTGTGCTTTGCAGCACTTCACAAAAAACTGATGTAAGCCAAGGGTGAGTTAAGCACACAGCAGCAGAACTTTAACAAGCATTAGGCAAGCCAATAGGTCTCAGCAATGCCTGAGCTATTGGCGTTGAGAATGTGAATGTGTTTATAGCGTATTTGGCCCCTAACTGATGTTACTGTGACAGTGTTAGGACTCAAATAAGAACAAATGTTAAAAAGAAACATGCACGGGGTAAAACATAACTCAAACATTTAACTTCAATAAGAAAGCAACAGGGATTCGTAAATCTTAGGAGTAAGGGGTTGGTCAAATGAAACTATTTGGTTCAATTACACTGTAAAAGGCAGATTTGGCTTTTTAAGGTGCAAAATGACTACTAAGCTTGTGAAAAATACATAGCATTATGAGAAACAGAGAGGCGAACAATACGCGACTCAAGATGACTTTAAGGAACGTTGGACAAACAAAGTCAGAAAAGATCATTTTAATCCGTAAGTGCTCAAAAGCACTGACTCCTACTTGTAATAGCACATCAATTATATATTTATAATCTAACAATGTTTCTGCCTTCACATCGGTCCAAAGTGCTGCAAGCAAGTATCAGTAACAGTGCAGTTATAGTCAGGGACAAGAGCCAAAGATCCTGCGAGTGAGATGATGCCGAAATGAGTTGAGCCATGCCTGAGAAGCGAACATGGTCTAGAGCAGTGTCTCGATGTCATCAACATTGAAAAGGGACAACAACGTAACTCAAAGGCAGGTATGAGGGTGAAGGTGCTCCTTCAGTACACAGATCATTTTGAAAGAGGACCATTTTTTGTTTTGCTCTTCAGTTCAGTTCTGTAGAAAGCACTGAAAGAAAGCTCTGATATGCACAGGTATTGTAAACTGAGTTGCTAATGTCGGCGTATATTTTATAATTGTCGATTCTGATGTTTACAGGAATATTTATTATAAACCTACAAAATGTAGCAAAAGCAACATATTTCTATTCTCTTTTTCATACGCTCACATTATTCGCATTAAAATGGCACAAGTTAGAAATGTTGCTTGTTTCACTGTAGGTCTCTTTTAATTGGACTGAAATCTCCTAGTTCCAAGGAGGTGGCTTTTGTAGGTCCTTTTTCAGTCCTTAAGCTTTAAGGCAACCGAGGAGCACAAACGAAAGGAGCGGGCAAAAGGAGGGTAGACGAACCCTCACACAGGGCTCTTTGCATATGGACAAGGAGCATTTTGTGAATGTTGGAATAATTTTAAAATATATACATATATTTTGAAACCAAATATGTAGCTACATACATGTATATCCAGTTTGTGTGTCAGTAATGTCAGCCATGCATAGTGATCAGTTTATGAATGTTTACCTCCTACCCCAACATTAATAGTTTTCTGATCATGAACCTTATGTACAGAGTTGGACTCCTGTACTTTCGGATGTGCGGGCGATCTGGCTGTGACTTCTGTCACCCCATTGATCACTAGGTTTGGGATGGACAGAGAGGCGACCCAAATGGAGGGTGGGTGGAAGGGGATGGAGGACACAGCGAGTGAACAGAAGCACTCCTGTGGCGTGCTTGAAGAAAAAGAAAAAAATTGCTCTTAAAACAGGAACAGAAGATTGATAATTGTACTTGGTCCATGCTTGTGGGAGGGCTAAACATGAGAAGAGGCATGACGCATGCATGCCATGGACAAATGGGGACAAAAGATCTGAGAGCAACGATGGTGCAAGCAAATGGTAAGCCTGTGAGCAGGCTGAACCCACAGAATGAAACAAACATGTATCTTGGAGACAGCGAAGGCACTGTCTAGCAGAGACCTAACAATGAGTGAGCCTTTAGGCCTCTCTCCAGTGACACAGTTTAAAAAGGACCTGTGCACTATTACTGAACACTACATGGTGTGCTGCCACAACCGCGCTTGTGCTCTTTAAGTCCTGGTGAAGGCGGCAGCCTTCCACCACTATGAGACTCGCACTGTGGGGGCCACTCCTGGTCACACAAGACTGCAATCCGTAAAACAGGCCTATGTCATGGAGCACACATATGATCCGTGTTTACCTCTGTCAACAAAAATCAGCATTAGGGATCCAGACATCAGCACAGTTGGGCACTCAGGGGTGAGGTGAAAACTTAATTTACCATTCCTCATCCCATCCTGCCCTTAGTCCACTCTCTTTCCCCATAGTGGGAAACTCAACTTTGGCACACTCAGCGTCATGGTTGGAGTGCCTGCAAAAAGCCCCTGGAACCACTTGCTGTCATCCCTGTACTTTCTTACCTCTTGAATCAGGGTACCTAACCAGTCACACCCAGCAAGGACGGTGAGCGGAAACTCATTCCAGGCAGCCAGCACGTGCCTTGAAGAACAGTTGAATCGCTTTGCATCTGCTCAGTAAGCAAGTGGGAACAATCCCAGCAACAGGAAGGTGACAGGGCCATGAGAAAGAACGGAATTGGGAGGAGGAAGATGTTTTAAGCACACGCGGATATCAAGGTCACTTGGTGCAGAGAAGGCTTGATAAAGGGTCCAAGAAACTTTGTGACCCTGAAGTAATTTTCGGAATCGCGCGTCATCCTGTAAAGTTTATCACATGTTTGTGCAAGCTAAGCTGGAAAAATCATGAAGAATGGGAAAGCTTTTCCAAAAATATACCCTCGATTCTTGTGCACAGTCGATTTAGAATAAAATTTCTGTCCGCAACGGATCATAATTAATAGACTTTTAAAAAAGAAAAGCTAGAAAATACTCCCCAGGAAATCGCCTGTCTCTTCCTCAAACCAGTCGCTTTGTTGTTCTCCTAATCTGTCTTCCTTTCCTCGAGGCCCATGGTAATGCTGCCATCCCTGAGAGCGTTCGCCTCCGAGTGCGGCTGGTGCGAGTGACCTGCATGGAAGCCGCTGATTTGTCACTATGCAGATCAGTGCCCAGCCACTGCATAGCCCAGGAGCACATAACATCAATGAAGAGCTTCTTTCCCCTGCAGGGGCCCCCACCAACTCTTCCTTTGCCTAAAGCGTTTGTATTTATGTGATCAAATTACTTTAATAAAGCCATCAGTGTTTAATTGCTAAAAATAAATCATAAGCGCAAGGGTTACAAAATATCTTGAGAGCCAGTCAGCAACGCTCCCAGTTGCCGACATTGATCAATACCCAAACTGCCTAGCTCCTTCATATGCGTCTCCAATAGACCACGCTATACTTCCTACCACCCTGTCTCACTCTTGTGGGTTCTTTTTCCTCTTGCAGGTTCTTTATCTTCCTTACCTTCTCCCTTTCCTATCTTTCACTTTCATCCATTAAACCTTTCTCTCTCTTGCTCGGAATCAGATGATGATGAAAAATAAGTCTTTGTCCTCTAAAATGAGTACCGATGCCCACCACCTTCAATCACTGGCACCATTTAAGCCCTGACTGCCTTTAAAAACAAACGTTGGCAATGCCAGTAGGTCTGGCTTATGAATGGAAGTGCCTTTTGTGTAATTGAGAAGTGCCTTTTGTGTCATTGATGGAGTTAGGCACTCAATAAGTCATCAAACATGCACTCTGTCAATCATCTTTGTACTCATGAATCCATTTATGAATCCATTGACTCATTTTTGCATTCACCCTGATACACTCACAATAAAACACTTACCAACTCAACAACATATGATGGTCACATATCTGGATACTTGGTCCAAGGATTCCATCATACCATGGATTTAGTGGTGGCGGATCCCGCTCACTCCTTATAAGACCAGTGCCGTGGAGGCCACGAGTCTGAATCTGCATGGACCACAGACGGATCGAGGGTGCTTTTATATGGCCCAGAATGCGGTAGCCATGGTGAAATGAGGACTACAAAAAAACAAAAAACATATGAAAGATAAATTAAAAGAATACAAGTTTAAAAAGAACATATGTTTTTGTCTAAACACTGTGCACATATGTTTGCAATAGCAAGACTAAGATAGCTGCTGGTATTAGTCTTGCAAATGTATTGTAAATAGTCTATTGTTGTTTTAAAGTTGAAGCATGGATGAGGCATCTCCAAGACGGAAGTGGACTAGGAGCTCCTCTCCTTGGCTGGGTGCCCTGCCGCCTTAAAATGCCTGTCTCTGCCCCTAGCTAGACTGCTGGCAGTACTCGGCCAGCGCACCGCCTAGGGATTCCCATGAGCCCAGTTGGGAGCTCGAGTAGCCAATCCTAGCATGGATCAACAGCATGTCAGCCGCCCACCTGACAGCAGGCCTGCGGACTGAATGGCTCGGACTCAGGTGGGTCCAATGGCAGTGGGGGAGCCTCATCACAGGGGGGCTCACAGCTTCTCCGACACACAGGAGCAGGTACTTCTTTCGGTTCCCGGGGGGCCCTGTAAGCAGATCTGGAACCACCCCCTGTGTGCGGATCCCAGAGGTACCTAGGCCGGTGGATCGAGAGTTCTGCGCCTCGGATGGTACTTTGGGCCCGAGACTTGTGGCCTTGAGGACAAGGTTCTGCGACCCGGCTTAAGAGAGTAACTGAAGTCACCCCATAAATCCTCATTCCATGGGTACCCACTCACGTCTATTGTTCGTTGGACACGTCACCGCTACTGGGTAAGCTAGGAGCCCGGGCCTCCTGAGGAGAGTCTGTGAGTAGGGCACTGTCTTTTGGGAGACATTGTGAACATTGAGTTGGAGGTGAGGTGGCTGGTGGTCCCCCTCTGGGCGTGAATTAACTGTAAAGGCTTGAGACACTGCACTCGTGCTCAAGAGGAAACGCGCACTAGGGTGCTGAGGTGGGGGTGTTGAGCTGGCTGGCTTGGGAAAACCGCCTCCTGGAAACACGCTGATCCACCATGGGCCTAGAGGGAAACAGCCTAAACCACGCAGTCTGAACAACGCGTGGCTTAACAACGCAGGTGTAACTACATGCGTCTAAACCAAACGTATGCATTTACCACGCGTATGTGTGGTTTAGACGTCTGTGGTAGTTAGCTCTCTAGACTGGGGCAGAGGAGAACTGCATGAAGGGTCGGAGGTGACTTCCTGCCCGGATGAGAAACGTGGTAAGTACGATTTTTTTATCACTTTTTTTTGGTGGGTAGGCCGGTTTTAGGGCTCAGGGCAGGGGGCTGAGTAGTTGGGACGAGATATGGTACTTTTTATGGCTGGGGAAGGTTTTAGGACTAAGGGTGGGAGGCTGGGTAGTTAGGAAGGGGCATACTCATGGGCGTCCGCAGAAATTTTTCCAGGGGGGGCGAACCTGGCAAATGAAGGGGCGTGGCTAATGTTAATCAATAGGGGCGGGGCTAAAATGGCAGACAATCAGGATCGGGTAATGTTCAGGCCAACCTGAGAAAAACAAGCATTGGCATAGCCAATAGGTCTCGCCTTTGGGACCTTATGACTGACTCACTGACTGGAGAACTTATATAGCGCACTTTTGCCAAGGCGTCTTGTCGCTGGGTAAGTATGATGCCGGCAGTATAAGTATTTAGTTCTGCAGCAGGTCCCAAAGGCGAGACCAATTGGCTATGCCAAAGCTTGTTGTTATATCTGGGCATGTTGAGAGGCTAGGGGACTGGGTCTCGATGTCGGGTTGGGAGCACAGCAATGACCTACTCAATTTGAATGCGTAGGTAATACAACCAGAGGGGTGAAATGAAAGATTCACTACCAGGAATAACAGGAAGGTAGAAAGTTAGGCTGGTTAGAAAGGTAAGGCGGCGTAGAGGCAGGCATGGTGGTGAGGGGAGAAACAGATGCATGCTAGGAGAGCGCTGTGAGGGAGTGAGGCGAAATGGGAAGAGGCACTGAAGGTGGGTCGGGTAAAGACCGTAGTGAGGCAAACAGAAGGGTAGCGAGGGGTGAAGGGTAGACAAAGAAGTGAGGTGTAGAAGAAAAAGATTCAGGAGCAGAGACAGGTAAATCAAAGATGGAGAGGGCACAATAACTCAGCCGTAGAACGTGAGAGGGCCAGGTAGAGAGAGGGAGAGGTGTGTCAGAGACAGGTAGAGACAGCTGAGGAAGAGGGAATAATAAAGACAGGTAGACAGGTGAGGTAGAGGGGTGCGTTGATATAAAGGAAGTGCAGAGATGTGTCACAGATGTTACTGAAGAGGAAAAGAAGTAGAGATATTGAGAAAGAAGTAAGGTACAAAAAGAAGTAAAGGGGTGAACAGAGGTAGAACGAGTGGAAGGGGAGAGAACACGTAAAAGATGAATGGCAGGGTAAAATGAGCGATCAGGCAGTGAGTGTGAGGAGTGGGATACAGAGGCATATGTGGCAGTGAGTGCGAAGTGCGGGGTACAGAGGGATATGTTGCGGCAGTGAGCACAAGGTGCGGGGTACAGAGGGATATGTTGTGGCAGTTAGCGCAAGGTGTGGGGTACAGAGGGATATGTCCTGGCAGTTAGCGCGAGGTGTGGGTTACAGAGGGATATAAGGCAGTGAGCGCAGGCAGGGGCGGCTTTAGTGCTCGTGGCGCCAAGTGCGACAATGCTTTTTGGCACCCCCAAAGACTACCTCCACTACAGGTTCTTCATAACCATCCTTTGACAGCGCCCCTCAAGCCTCCGTAACCAATCAGTCTCAGGTGCATTTAATTCATTTTATAGCGCCACTCCTATCAGTGTAAGGTGTCAGAACACTTTACATCACACAGATTACATAGAGACAATCAATCATAAGTGTGTAAATCAGTGCATAGGAAATGTTACATAAGAGAGAGGACAAGGTGTAGGAGTCACAGGTCATCCGTACAGGTAGGCAGGATAGTTTAAGAGGGCTTGGTCAGGAGAATCAGAAACCTAGAATTTAAAACCTAGCACCATGGATGGGGGGTTCTCTTTATTAATAAGAATTTATTTCTACCCAAATTAACCCATTTTGCCACATTAGGATAATGAAAAACTGGGGGGAAATCATAACGCTGTAGCCCAGTTTGCATGCATCTTTGATAAGTTACTTGCTCACTGTTCCACATTAGGATTTTAACTCATATAGAGTTATCAACAATATGGTCTCTCTGACAAAAGTGTGACCCACTGACCTATTTACATTACATTATACGCACTTTGTGAGCTGCACGTTCTTTGCAGCAAGCATAGGAACCCTCTGCGTTACCTTAGGATGAGTAGAAACTTCCATTACACAAAACTTTGATCTCTCCCTCCCTCTCTCTCTCTAAGGAAGTGCTTTAATCACTGCAGTCATTTAGACCTTTTTATTGGTGGCTGAAAATTTCTAGGAGTCCAGGAAAGAAGCAGGTGCTTTTAAAATCATCATATTAGGGCCCCCTACACGAAGTCAGCAGCCAGTGCGGTGGCACCGGTCGCACCGCCTAGAGCCGGCCCTGAGCACGAGGAGTGGGGTACAGGGGGATATGAGGCAGTGAGCGTGGGGAGTGGGGTGCAGGGGGATATGAGGTAGTGAAACACAGGGTCGGGACGTCCTGCCAGACATGATAGGGTGCATACTGGCAGATAGATATGTTATTGACACGAGTCTGTGTACCTTTTAGTGGGATCTGAAATCCGGGCTATGCTGCAACCTCAATTTTAGACTTGGGACATTAATGCATCGACTCCCCCTAGACCTTCATTCAGAAGACCCCTTGCTCTCAAGCTACAGAGTGTTAAAAGGAGGTATTTGTGCCCAGACCTAACCACTCGTGCTTGTGGCGCGCAGCTCAAACTGGCCATTGTCATTCTGTTTGTGATAATCAGCCACAGACAGAATGACAATGGGCGGGAGGGGCTGCGAGGAGGAGTGCGAGGTGCCCCATCAGGGAGTTGAGGCCTCTGGCAGGGAACACCTCTGCTCCCTGCAGGGCCTGTAATTACAGACAAAAGGCGTCCGTAAAAGCATGGGTGGCCGCAGGGGGGCAAGGAGGAGCACTCCAGGGGGGGCAAGCGCCCCTCCTTGCCCCCCCCCCCCCCTGCGGACGCCCATGGGCATACTGTATATTTTACGACTGGGGAGTGATTTTAGGGCTTAGGGCGGGACTCTGGAGTGTTTTTTAGCTATGGGGTGAATGCTTTAGGACTCAGGTCTGTGCACATAAGAGCGTGGGGCGGTGGGGCCGGGTGGGTGGGATTTCAACATGCGACCGCGAGGGGAAATTAAATAAATAATTCATTTTTGCTCGTGGTCTTATATTGAAATCCCCCCCACCGCTCTTACCTGCATGGACCATGGCTGCTTAGGAGCGGGGGGAGGGGTAGGTTGAATTCAAATATGAGCGCCTGGATTTAGAGCTCAGGGCGCGGAGGGGCTGGGGTATTTTAAGGGCTGGGCTTCGTATTTAGGGCTGGGGTCCACTTTTAGGATTTAGGGGGGGAGGGTTGTTTTTTTTTATGGCTGGGGTCATACGTCAGGACAGGTGGCTGGGTTTTATGATATATGGGCCGATTAAAATGCCGTAGGAAACAGCACCATAATCTCCTGTTTGGATTCATTTCCAACTGACCTATTTGGATTGAGCCGGTTGGAAATGAATCCAAACAGGATATCCGAATGGCTCACGAAGGGCTAGAAGAGCCCATCTGCCATTCGGCAAGCCTCCTGTAATCCAAAGGGCAGCTCTTTCCAGCTTGAGGTGCTTGTCACGGGGCACCACGGGGTGCAAGGATGAACTGCACCTCTTCACTTTATACTGAGAGCATGCATTCCGGTCAAAATGCATGCTCCTATTGTAAAGAATAGGAGTGCGACTGAACAGTGCTCGGTCACATCCTAATAGGTTGGGACCGCCGACAGGAGGTCGGTGTGAGGAGATGTCCTGGCATATGCTGTCCACTAGTTATAGTGGGCACCTTGCACCAGTCCAAACAACCCTTATTGATGATCGGTTTAAAGAAAACCTTTATTGAAAGCTATCCTAGTGGTAGCTATGGAGAGCAGCCTTCAGGCTAAGTCTTGAAGGAGTGTAAAGCAGCTTGGTTTACCAGATTAAAACCTCTTGAATTACTAAATGAAAGGAGAACCACACAAGGTATATATAAAATATATGTATTTATTTCTAAACACTCACTACTAATCTCTTTATGAGATTAGAGTCCAAGATACACAATAATACAGTTCTAAAACGACAGTAAATAGCACAATACACAATGGGCCCTAGGGGCGGACCAAACCATATATTAAGAAAGTGGTATAAGAACCACGACTTGACTAGACACAGTGCCAACAGCACGTAGAATTGCTAGGACCCCAAAGAACCACCCAAGGTAGTGACACAGGAGACCCAGTGCAGTGTGAGAACACAGACGCGAGCCCCATACTATTCTATGGGAAAGTCGCGGTTGGAATTTTAGAAGTTAAGGACACTTAGGAGAGGACTTTGAGCAAACCCCTTTAGACTTAGGGGGTTCTAGGGCCACCACCCATGGGAGCACCGTAGTACTCGAGTTACCTCACCCAGGGAAGCCGGGTGCATAGGTGTCAAATGGTGTCGGGAATCGTCGTTGATTTCAATGGCGATCTGCTGCAAAGTGCTGCTGCCGGGAAGGAGAAAAGTGTCCGGTATGACCCAAGCCTGGATCGAAGATCAGAAGAACCTGAAAGCAGAGAGGACAGAGTCTGGGTCACTTGCCAGTGACCAGGGGCACGATAGACGAATGCCCACCGATGTTGGGTGTTTCAGGTGCAAAGAGGTGAAGCTTGACTCTGCAGACCCGAGGACCAGGAGGCGTCGATGACAACCAGGAGCTGGATTCCAGCTGTCCCACAAAGGATGTCGAGTGCTGCGTTGTCGGTGCCCGGATTGGACCCAACAAGCCTCGGCAACAGCAACCCACGCAGGAAGAGAAAAGATGCTTCTGTGCGGACCAGCAAGGTCCTTGGGATTCCCCAAGCGATGGAGAGTCAGGGCACGTCTGGAGCAACCAGGTAAGCCCAATTAAAGTTAACGTTGCCTTCACAGGGACCCACCAGTTGACATACCAGGGATCGCAATGGGACCTCGAGAGAAAACACAAAGGGCCAGCTCATGGAACCCTTGTGGAGTGTAGCCGGACAATCTTCAGTGCAAATGCTGCTCGGGGTCAGGGCTACAAGTAATCCAGAGCTCAGCTGCAGGAGTCGTTGGAAAGCTGATGCTTTTGCAAAGTGACAAGGTGTCCAGTGGTTCGGGTTGCACAGTCGCCACGAGGGATACGGGCCTCAGACTTGCTGTGGGCACTGATCGACCTCTAAGACCACAGAAACCCACCTCCTGTGTTGGAAAATTCTTTGGAGTCCGGCGGGAGCTTCGGAGATGGAAACCGGTCAGATGCATCTTTGGTGCCTGCCTTGCAGGGGAGTAACTCCTTTACTCCAAAGGAGATTCTTCAGTCATCTAGTTCAATGTAGATCGTCGAAGTTCCAGGATTCAGTATCAGAGTTTCGCCCAGGTGTAATCTAAAGTCCTGTAGTCCTGTATCTTATACCCAAGGAAGGGGTTGGACAAACTCTAGGGACCCACCTATGGGAGGGTCAGGAAAGAGGGGTGGCTACATCCATTTCCTTTGTCCAGTTTCGCACCAGAGCAGGGGTTGGTAGCCCCTACAACCGGTTTGAGCTGGACTATGCACAGGGACACCAAATGTGCCCCCAGTGCAGACATCAAAGCACTCTTGGAGTGCACCCACCCAGCCCCAGTACACTAAAGCCTGTCTGGGAGGTGGTGACACCTCCCTGTAATAGGAAACCTATTGTCCAGGCCTCCCCTGCTGGAGTTTCATAAAGCAGCAGGAGGGCAGACTCGTGTCTGTGGCTGGCAGCATCCATTTTTTGATGCCAGGTCTCTGTTAGCTGGTACCGGGTATACCGGTGCTGTCATGTCTCTCCCTCTAGAAGGGTGGGATCATACTCCCACACCAATTACTGGTGTGGGGGGTATGATTCCAAGGTGTTTGACACCAAACACGACATGTTTCCGTGCAGCCATCACAAAGTTAGCATTAACCGTTTGGTTATAATGCACTTAAGAGTATATGGTTTGGCTGCATCACATCACAAACAACCCCAGAATAAAGGTTCCGAAGGCTGCAGAGGGGCACTGCTCATGCATGGGCACCCTCTCACATAAAACCCAGCACCCTGCCTTCAGGATTAGTAAGGCCTGCCATAGGGGTGACTGATAGGTTTATATGTGTAGAGATATGGAGAGATATAGTGAACCAATATCTCAGTAAGGGGTGCATGCACCACCTTACCCAGGCTGCAGTAGCAGTCCTGTGGTGACATTTTGTAAGGCTTCCCAGGGGTGGCATAATACATGCTGCAGCCCCTGGTAGACCTCAGGGGTACCCATGCCCTGGGTACATAGTATACCATATACTAGGGACTTATAAGGATAACCCATAATCCAATCTGGAGTGTACCTATAGTACTGGTAATCAATTTAGAGGGGAAGCAGCTAGGCTGGGGTCCTGGTTAGCAGGGCCTCAGCCAGACTAAAGTCAAAAAATAGTGACACATCAGCAAAAAGTGGGGGAACTATATGAAGCAGATCCAACTCTCCTACAGTCAGTCGGTCGATCCCAGTACCCAGATGATGTCGGGCCCTTAGAGTGGGGGCTAGGGCAGTACCTTAACCAGGCATCTGCCTTTACCAAAGATGTCCTTTCAACTAAATTTGCTGTAAAGGCATGCATGGTAAAGGCATGCGTGGTTAAGAAGATTGTTATTAAGACTGTGTTGTTCAGCCATGCGTTGTTGGGGATTGCGTGGTTGGAACATATATCTGGGCCTAGAAGCTTGGCTGATAGGATATGGGGCCTTTAGGATGTCAATTCTGCAACCCGAGCTAGTTGTGAAGCTCCCTCATTGATTTGGTTGGTGACTCCCTACTCTACAAGACCACCAGTGCCCATACATAGCGGCTGTTCTCCATGAGAATGGGCCCCTGTTGCCACGCCCCCAGTTAGACTCAGCTCAATTACAGACGGGCGGGCCTCCGGGCTAGGGGACACTGCCCAGGTGTAATACCCAAGGACGGATCAGCATGTAGGGGCCAGGCAAAGGGTGCCACTGGATTAGCTTTGCAGCCAACATCCACCCCGCAGCGACAGCAATGTATAAATCGAAAAAGGACTCCTGCTTACAGGACATGCTATCTAAGGTGTCTTCCAGGAGACAGAAGCACCCTACAGACCAGAATTGAGAGGAGGGAAAACCGAGAACCCTCCTTGCACAGGTCTACACAATAGCAAGCAGAAGCCCTCCTAACCAAAGTGTTTATAGAGGACCTTTTGGCAAGTTTCGACTGGATATCCGAAAGACATTCAACATGATTTGGGTGAACTGAGGCATTCAATTGGACAGGGCTCACAGGGTGGGCGGATTGGCAGGCACCAGGAGCAACCTGCCAGACATATTGAACTGTGTTAATCACTTCCGCCACAAGAAAGCTATCATGGAGGATGTTGGGCCAGTCCAGCCTGATCCTTTTTGTGGAAGCCTTGATCTGGCTCTACCAAGAATTGTTGACTGTCACACTTCAAAGAGAAGGGCAACTCAAACCCTTCACCACCTTCCTGCTAGTAAAGAGGTGAAATACCAATGGGCTCTCCCTCTCCGCTTGCTCTTCACTTGGAATGGGGAACCGCACACCATTCTCGCCCTCCATGGGGCAACATCGACATTGCAACTGTGGACATGACGAGATGGCATCTTCCACGGGATCTCCCCTTGGGGCCAACTGGTTGCCGCCATGGCCTGGTAGATGGTCCACCGTTCCCTTCACTAAGCCCTTTTCAAAACCCTCCAGGAAGGAGACCCAGCGCAAGGGGGAGGCGGTTCTCGACAAACTACAGGTTTATGATCCTGAGACTGTGGGCTGACAGGTCCACTTCTTTTGGTGGCTGATGAGTTGCCCTCTTTGCTGGCTGCATTGGACTCTACCAAGAATGTGAGCAGATGCAGTGAGTGGGGCAGGCGACATACAGCCATGCAGGTAGCAAGGAGGCTGCGATGAGGAGAGGGGCATGGATATTATTCATATAGGGAAGACTGTTCACGGACCCAATGGGGTAGTACTTCCATTCAATTTTCCCTTTGTAAACTACAGATGGGGGAAGTTGTTATGCTGTTGTATTTGTTACGGGTGTTGGTGTGGGGGGAGGAGAGACACTCTGGCACATAGTACAATCCTTAATGACCTCCATGCATTTCCATCAATAGCACATGAGGAAGGGCGAACAGCCTTTACACATACGCCCAAGGCCTTGAAGTGACTTTGAAATTCCCTTTCAGTGAAGGTCCTTAGCTTTAATGTCAGGGGACTCAGCAACCCAGACAAAAGGCGAGGATGCTTGGGGAATCGGAGTGCGACATTTGTCTGTTGCAAGAGACCCATCTTTTGAAGAAGGAATGGAGACAATTGTGATCTGCTGGTTTATTCAGCAGCTCTTGTTATTGGGCTCCAACAAAAGAGGTGGAGTATCTGTATTATTGCCCATTAAATTTAAGGGTAAGGTCCTCTCCACCTTTGTTAAAATAAAGGGCAGAATGCTGGCTGTGCAGATCGAGCTACAGCAATATACCTTCACAGTAGGCAATGTATACACCCCAAACGATATTCAGGAGTGGTTCAACATTGCTGGTGTATTTGCCCCCAACCCCCACATTGGTTAAACATTGCTGGGGACTTTTGCCCCCAACCCCCAATTTTACACTACATTGCTGGGAGTATTTCCCCCCCTAAATTTGGCTTTAGTTGCGCCCTGTTTTCTCTTTTATTTGCTTTCTCTTGTATTGTCTTTTGCGGGGTAGTAGTGTTATTGTGTAGGGATAGGTGTGTAACCTACCATTTGTGACGAATGCACCGGTTGCGGTTGTAGTATTCATCGTAAATGTAGAGCATCGGGATGACGTTCGCGATGGGATACATGGCTGAAATACTCCCCTTCCGGATGTTCTGACATGTTGGTGGTGGCTACCGATTCGGAGCATAGGAAGTATGCATCGTACTTGTAAGGGAGGATTCAGACTGGGAAATGCCTCCGGACTACTCTATTCTGCGTTTCCGGATAGTTCTCATTAGGAAAATGAAGACGGATTCGGAGTGACCGAGTCGTTCGGTAAGTAAAGGGTTTTGGGCATCATAATGCGTCTTTGGTAAAACCGGATCCCAGTACAATTCGGTTGGAAGGTTCAACTCCGGACCGCTCTGGGATGGCGTTCCTAATGAGATCGTAATCGGGCCCTTAGTAGCAGCAGCAGTGCATTTCTAGACAATATGATGTACATAGTACAAGTTGGATGGTAGATAGACATTTTACAGGTTGTTGTGGTAATGCATAAAGGAGGTTATGGGGCTTACAAGAGGTAAGTGGTTAACGAATAAAGCAATACAAATTATTGACATATACTTAATACAGTTTAAGAATTAGTGAGAAGGTGAAGTTTGTCTGTGTTTACAGATTTGGCTTCACGTTCCATGAGGTGTTTCTTAAGGGCTGGTTTGAAGGTGAATAAAAGAGAAACAGATTGCATGTATGTCAGAAGAGAATTCCAGTGCAGGAATCCTGGTAGGTGGTAGAACCAAAATCTGGAATCCACACATCAACGCTTGTAGGTAACCAGGACATTAGGATTACCTGAGCATAGGTTTTGAGTTGGAACATATCTGCTGAGGAATAAGTAGATGTATTTTAGGGAGAAGCCATCTATGGTTTTGAAGACTAAAATTTGTAATGCTCTGTGTTTTAGCTGGCAGCCAGTGGGCTAGGTGACAGGAGTGTTTTTGGGAAGAGTATAAGAGTATAAGGATTATGGATGGTGCAATTGGGTTCTGCCCATTCAGTATGGATTTTTTTGCTTTTTAAACACCCAGTTTTGGACTGTTTACTGTGGGTGAGTCTCACTAAAAGTATTGCGCCCATGGTAGTCATATGGCAAATGTACCGTGCATGTTTACCGTCAGTGTCCGCCTTTTAAGATAAGGCTGCTGCGGCGCAGCAAGGGTAAGGGGCACTTGGCTGGTCACACATGAACATGTGTGTGGGCTGCGTGTGTGAGACTACCATTGTGAAGAGCCCAGTAACTGCACCCAGGTAAACTGGAGTGGAGGGAATTCTACAGGATTAGATAGTGACCTGAGGTAAGTCTTATAATGTTAGTGTACACTTATAGGGAAAGTCAGTGTGGTTTAAAATTTTTGTCTGCAGTGACACTTTATTATACACATAGGGAGAAATCTGCCTTGGAATGCAGTTTCTCTTCCCTTTGGCCTACAAAGTCTATTGACATGCCAAAATGGGTAAGAAGATGTGCACCAAAATCAAATATGAGAGTTCCCAGAAGGTATCTGTACATTTTATGGTTACCCAGAATAGTCATATTTCTCTGGCTTAGCTAAGGATCAGATCCCAAGCTTCTTGCCACCCTGCTCGGATAAGGTAAATACATTTCTCTCTAGCAGCAGGAACAAATGCCGCCCCACAGAAAGGGTGTAGATAAAAATATGCATTTGTTAATTACTTGTCACACTGCACCAGGGTGGGGACAGCCCAGACCCACTGAACAAAGGAGAAATGGCAAACAACTTGAGCCACTACAGGTGAATGCCCTGGCAGTGATGTCAGCGAGAGGTGGAACTGAATCCCCAGGAGCAGATGTGACCAGTAGTTCGCGGACGCTCTATGCTGTGCAGGATGATAGGGACAGGGATGGAGAGTTGATGAGGCACCCTAGGATTGACCTGGGGTGCTTGACTTCTAGAACCTTCCACCCCCTTTAAAAACTCTTGCACAAGAGAGTGAAAAGGCTGTTGGTGTTTTTGTGCGCAACTCTGCTGGACTTGGCACTGCGACAGCCAAGTACCACTTCAGCATTTGACTCTAAGGGTATGCGTGATCTGAGCAGTCTAAAGCTCCCTCAGGGGGATGTGTGGATACAGGTGATTGAACACAGACTCTCTACTCAAAATGCATGCATGCAACAGCAGCAATAAATCTTTGTCTAGCCAAATATGAAAAGAAAAGTATTTTTTGTTCTATTGCCACTAGCACAAAGGAGAAATACAACAGTCACAAGCAATTAGACAGTCTTCCTTGAGGTCAGGGCTCTGGTGTTTTTATGGTGATTCCCTGTCTCACTCCCTATTCATGCTAGCTATAATGATTATTCCCCATTTACTGTTGGTAACCCCCGGGGTTGCCCCACTAGTGGTCCAAGTCTCAAGAGTCCACTTTGTCTCTAAGTTAAAGTCAATAGTGTTCTACTGCTACTGAGCTAACTAGCAGCAAGTTCCCCCTGGGCCGACAAGTCTGAAATCAGTCCTACCCCCACCAGCAGACATGGAACGTCTGAAGGTCCTGAGCGCACCTCATCCATGGCACTCGAAGCAGCTGCAGCTGAGTCCAGGTGAGTCTGTCGCACGTGGCCCAGGCAGCTGCACTCAGCGGATGCAGAGTCCCTCACTTGCAGTCACGCTCCTGAAGCAACCGGAGGTGCTCTGTGGCTCCTCCTGCAGGGTAAGTATCCAGTTTATCTCCTGTGGGGGTGGTTGACATTAGGCCTGGGCTAAAATTCCATTCCGCTCGCAGAGATTGCGATAATTTGACATTTTCGCGTTCCGCGGAGAGTGCGAAAATGTCAAAATTTCCGCAATCTGCATTTTACCGGAATTTTTTTGCTTGCTCGCGCTGTAAAATAATACATTCTCACGCGTGTGCGATCGCCTTACCTGAATCCCCGCGTTCGCCGACAAGTTTTCCCGATCCGGTCGCGTTCTCCACGAGATGTTGGATTGTTGGTAGCCATTTGCGCTGTCTCGCGACAGTTCGCTCCCGCAGTAACGTCATTCGTCGCGCGATCACGTCTTTCTTCTCGCGATCATGCACCGCGAGACAAGTGAAAACAAGATGGTCGTGCCCGGGAGCAACCGCATGGGTAAGTTGGCGAGCCGCAACCACGCAGAAAATCCCGCGAACGGGCGGGAAAAAAACTTCTGCATCTTCGCGATATTTCCTCGTGTTTGCGGAGATTTTTAACATTTTCGCGATAATTTGCGAAAGTGAATTTTGCAAATTCCGTCCACCCCTAGTTGACATGATCCTGTTGCGAATGTGTCACCTGGATTATGGTGCGCAGGTGCTCCCATGGGTCCTTACATCTCCAGCAGGGGTTGCAGTTCAGGTAGCAGTTCTTAATGCTCCCTGTGACCCCCTTTGCATACAGGGTCACTGCATCTCACAGTAAACGGGCTCCCGCCCGATTGGCATGGTGAAGTCTACGGTGTTGGCCCCTCTTGACATAGGGGTTCGCGGCCTGCTACTGCACAAGGTTATGGTGCCTACCGCATAGCATTGTTCAAGGTGGCCCCTCCTGGCAGACGGGATTGCCAATTCTGAACTATGCACAGACTTCGGCCCGATCGGTGCAGCACAGCACACAGCTCACTTCATGGTAGCCCTCACCTGGCATACGGCTGTCACTGAATCTGTCCTGCACACAGGTAACAACAGGTGCAGCAACTGTTTCCTCACACCTCACAGAGGAATTCCACTCAACAGAGCTCCCCACTGAATCTCGCTCCCCAATGCTCTCTCCTTCCTCAAAGGGCACACTGGTGTTGGCAAGTAGGCAGGCACTGGTGCTTCAGGGCAGGTGTTCTTGGACCCCCCTCCTCACATAGTCCGTTAGCTGCTTGGCAGATGACAGATTTTGGGGTCTGAAACTCCCCTTCATATGGTCCTTTTTCAATCACCAGATGTGATTTAGGGGCTGAGTCTTTGAAGTTTTATGTTGCGAGTCTGCTTCGTTTGAACTGTCCACTCAACTCCACTGCTCTCTCTGTCTTTTGAAAAGCAGCCTGTCACTGCAGAAGCGACTCCAAAGGTGACAGTCTTACAGCACAGGCTGTGGGAGTGACTAGAGCTTGCAGCTGGATGTCCGTCACAGTGATATGTGCATCAAAAGTTTGCCAGGCCCCCCAGTCCTACTCTTTATGTTTCTCTTCTCTGCCGCATCTCCTTCCAGTGATGTTCGAAGGCCCCTTCCTTGTCACCTCTTGCTGAGCTCCATTTGAAGCCTGGCTATCCCCTCTCAGTGTGTGTCCTACCCAGCTTACAGAATTACTCAAATCTATCTGAAGGGATTCCCCTACCTCCTCTCTATGTTCCACCATGCAGGCCTGGGTCTCCCAAAATGAAACCCAGGGCCCTCCATGAATTGTACTATTCACAGGCACACATATACCCTGTGCATGTATACAGCATACACACACTGCACAGCGCCTTATCTTTCCTGTAGTACTGCCCAATCAGAGGCACACATACACCCAGCACATGCAATTAACATGCACACACTGCACAGCATTGTATGCTTCATGTACCGTACCACTCATAGGCACACAGACATCCAGCACATGCATTTAGTAAGCACACACTGCACCCTTCATGCATTGTGCCACTCACAGGAACCCAAACACCCAGCATATGCATTTAACCTTCAAGCACTGCACAGAACTACAACCTCCATTTATTTACCAATCATAGACACACATACAGCCAGCCCATGCATTCACCATGCAGGTACTGCTCCACACTGCATTAACCCTGTATTGTACCCTTTATAGGCACCAATACATCCATCACAGATACACCACTTCTGTGCTTTGCAGCACTTCACAAAAAACTGATGTAAGCCAAGGGTGAGTTAAGCACACAGCAGCAGAACTTTAACAAGCATTAGGCAAGCCAATAGGTCTCAGCAATGCCTGAGCTATTGGCGTTGAGAATGTGAATGTGTTTATAGCGTATTTGGCCCCTAACTGATGTTACTGTGACAGTGTTAGGACTCAAATAAGAACAAATGTTAAAAAGAAACATGCACGGGGTAAAACATAACTCAAACATTTAACTTCAATAAGAAAGCAACAGGGATTCGTAAATCTTAGGAGTAAGGGGTTGGTCAAATGAAACTATTTGGTTCAATTACACTGTAAAAGGCAGATTTGGCTTTTTAAGGTGCAAAATGACTACTAAGCTTGTGAAAAATACATAGCATTATGAGAAACAGAGAGGCGAACAATACGCGACTCAAGATGACTTTAAGGAACGTTGGACAAACAAAGTCAGAAAAGATCATTTTAATCCGTAAGTGCTCAAAAGCACTGACTCCTACTTGTAATAGCACATCAATTATATATTTATAATCTAACAATGTTTCTGCCTTCACATCGGTCCAAAGTGCTGCAAGCAAGTATCAGTAACAGTGCAGTTATAGTCAGGGACAAGAGCCAAAGATCCTGCGAGTGAGATGATGCCGAAATGAGTTGAGCCATGCCTGAGAAGCGAACATGGTCTAGAGCAGTGTCTCGATGTCATCAACATTGAAAAGGGACAACAACGTAACTCAAAGGCAGGTATGAGGGTGAAGGTGCTCCTTCAGTACACAGATCATTTTGAAAGAGGACCATTTTTTGTTTTGCTCTTCAGTTCAGTTCTGTAGAAAGCACTGAAAGAAAGCTCTGATATGCACAGGTATTGTAAACTGAGTTGCTAATGTCGGCGTATATTTTATAATTGTCGATTCTGATGTTTACAGGAATATTTATTATAAACCTACAAAATGTAGCAAAAGCAACATATTTCTATTCTCTTTTTCATACGCTCACATTATTCGCATTAAAATGGCACAAGTTAGAAATGTTGCTTGTTTCACTGTAGGTCTCTTTTAATTGGACTGAAATCTCCTAGTTCCAAGGAGGTGGCTTTTGTAGGTCCTTTTTCAGTCCTTAAGCTTTAAGGCAACCGAGGAGCACAAACGAAAGGAGCGGGCAAAAGGAGGGTAGACGAACCCTCACACAGGGCTCTTTGCATATGGACAAGGAGCATTTTGTGAATGTTGGAATAATTTTAAAATATATACATATATTTTGAAACCAAATATGTAGCTACATACATGTATATCCAGTTTGTGTGTCAGTAATGTCAGCCATGCATAGTGATCAGTTTATGAATGTTTACCTCCTACCCCAACATTAATAGTTTTCTGATCATGAACCTTATGTACAGAGTTGGACTCCTGTACTTTCGGATGTGCGGGCGATCTGGCTGTGACTTCTGTCACCCCATTGATCACTAGGTTTGGGATGGACAGAGAGGCGACCCAAATGGAGGGTGGGTGGAAGGGGATGGAGGACACAGCGAGTGAACAGAAGCACTCCTGTGGCGTGCTTGAAGAAAAAGAAAAAAATTGCTCTTAAAACAGGAACAGAAGATTGATAATTGTACTTGGTCCATGCTTGTGGGAGGGCTAAACATGAGAAGAGGCATGACGCATGCATGCCATGGACAAATGGGGACAAAAGATCTGAGAGCAACGATGGTGCAAGCAAATGGTAAGCCTGTGAGCAGGCTGAACCCACAGAATGAAACAAACATGTATCTTGGAGACAGCGAAGGCACTGTCTAGCAGAGACCTAACAATGAGTGAGCCTTTAGGCCTCTCTCCAGTGACACAGTTTAAAAAGGACCTGTGCACTATTACTGAACACTACATGGTGTGCTGCCACAACCGCGCTTGTGCTCTTTAAGTCCTGGTGAAGGCGGCAGCCTTCCACCACTATGAGACTCGCACTGTGGGGGCCACTCCTGGTCACACAAGACTGCAATCCGTAAAACAGGCCTATGTCATGGAGCACACATATGATCCGTGTTTACCTCTGTCAACAAAAATCAGCATTAGGGATCCAGACATCAGCACAGTTGGGCACTCAGGGGTGAGGTGAAAACTTAATTTACCATTCCTCATCCCATCCTGCCCTTAGTCCACTCTCTTTCCCCATAGTGGGAAACTCAACTTTGGCACACTCAGCGTCATGGTTGGAGTGCCTGCAAAAAGCCCCTGGAACCACTTGCTGTCATCCCTGTACTTTCTTACCTCTTGAATCAGGGTACCTAACCAGTCACACCCAGCAAGGACGGTGAGCGGAAACTCATTCCAGGCAGCCAGCACGTGCCTTGAAGAACAGTTGAATCGCTTTGCATCTGCTCAGTAAGCAAGTGGGAACAATCCCAGCAACAGGAAGGTGACAGGGCCATGAGAAAGAACGGAATTGGGAGGAGGAAGATGTTTTAAGCACACGCGGATATCAAGGTCACTTGGTGCAGAGAAGGCTTGATAAAGGGTCCAAGAAACTTTGTGACCCTGAAGTAATTTTCGGAATCGCGCGTCATCCTGTAAAGTTTATCACATGTTTGTGCAAGCTAAGCTGGAAAAATCATGAAGAATGGGAAAGCTTTTCCAAAAATATACCCTCGATTCTTGTGCACAGTCGATTTAGAATAAAATTTCTGTCCGCAACGGATCATAATTAATAGACTTTTAAAAAAGAAAAGCTAGAAAATACTCCCCAGGAAATCGCCTGTCTCTTCCTCAAACCAGTCGCTTTGTTGTTCTCCTAATCTGTCTTCCTTTCCTCGAGGCCCATGGTAATGCTGCCATCCCTGAGAGCGTTCGCCTCCGAGTGCGGCTGGTGCGAGTGACCTGCATGGAAGCCGCTGATTTGTCACTATGCAGATCAGTGCCCAGCCACTGCATAGCCCAGGAGCACATAACATCAATGAAGAGCTTCTTTCCCCTGCAGGGGCCCCCACCAACTCTTCCTTTGCCTAAAGCGTTTGTATTTATGTGATCAAATTACTTTAATAAAGCCATCAGTGTTTAATTGCTAAAAATAAATCATAAGCGCAAGGGTTACAAAATATCTTGAGAGCCAGTCAGCAACGCTCCCAGTTGCCGACATTGATCAATACCCAAACTGCCTAGCTCCTTCATATGCGTCTCCAATAGACCACGCTATACTTCCTACCACCCTGTCTCACTCTTGTGGGTTCTTTTTCCTCTTGCAGGTTCTTTATCTTCCTTACCTTCTCCCTTTCCTATCTTTCACTTTCATCCATTAAACCTTTCTCTCTCTTGCTCGGAATCAGATGATGATGAAAAATAAGTCTTTGTCCTCTAAAATGAGTACCGATGCCCACCACCTTCAATCACTGGCACCATTTAAGCCCTGACTGCCTTTAAAAACAAACGTTGGCAATGCCAGTAGGTCTGGCTTATGAATGGAAGTGCCTTTTGTGTAATTGAGAAGTGCCTTTTGTGTCATTGATGGAGTTAGGCACTCAATAAGTCATCAAACATGCACTCTGTCAATCATCTTTGTACTCATGAATCCATTTATGAATCCATTGACTCATTTTTGCATTCACCCTGATACACTCACAATAAAACACTTACCAACTCAACAACATATGATGGTCACATATCTGGATACTTGGTCCAAGGATTCCATCATACCATGGATTTAGTGGTGGCGGATCCCGCTCACTCCTTATAAGACCAGTGCCGTGGAGGCCACGAGTCTGAATCTGCATGGACCACAGACGGATCGAGGGTGCTTTTATATGGCCCAGAATGCGGTAGCCATGGTGAAATGAGGACTACAAAAAAACAAAAAACATATGAAAGATAAATTAAAAGAATACAAGTTTAAAAAGAACATATGTTTTTGTCTAAACACTGTGCACATATGTTTGCAATAGCAAGACTAAGATAGCTGCTGGTATTAGTCTTGCAAATGTATTGTAAATAGTCTATTGTTGTTTTAAAGTTGAAGCATGGATGAGGCATCTCCAAGACGGAAGTGGACTAGGAGCTCCTCTCCTTGGCTGGGTGCCCTGCCGCCTTAAAATGCCTGTCTCTGCCCCTAGCTAGACTGCTGGCAGTACTCGGCCAGCGCACCGCCTAGGGATTCCCATGAGCCCAGTTGGGAGCTCGAGTAGCCAATCCTAGCATGGATCAACAGCATGTCAGCCGCCCACCTGACAGCAGGCCTGCGGACTGAATGGCTCGGACTCAGGTGGGTCCAATGGCAGTGGGGGAGCCTCATCACAGGGGGGCTCACAGCTTCTCCGACACACAGGAGCAGGTACTTCTTTCGGTTCCCGGGGGGCCCTGTAAGCAGATCTGGAACCACCCCCTGTGTGCGGATCCCAGAGGTACCTAGGCCGGTGGATCGAGAGTTCTGCGCCTCGGATGGTACTTTGGGCCCGAGACTTGTGGCCTTGAGGACAAGGTTCTGCGACCCGGCTTAAGAGAGTAACTGAAGTCACCCCATAAATCCTCATTCCATGGGTACCCACTCACGTCTATTGTTCGTTGGACACGTCACCGCTACTGGGTAAGCTAGGAGCCCGGGCCTCCTGAGGAGAGTCTGTGAGTAGGGCACTGTCTTTTGGGAGACATTGTGAACATTGAGTTGGAGGTGAGGTGGCTGGTGGTCCCCCTCTGGGCGTGAATTAACTGTAAAGGCTTGAGACACTGCACTCGTGCTCAAGAGGAAACGCGCACTAGGGTGCTGAGGTGGGGGTGTTGAGCTGGCTGGCTTGGGAAAACCGCCTCCTGGAAACACGCTGATCCACCATGGGCCTAGAGGGAAACAGCCTAAACCACGCAGTCTGAACAACGCGTGGCTTAACAACGCAGGTGTAACTACATGCGTCTAAACCAAACGTATGCATTTACCACGCGTATGTGTGGTTTAGACGTCTGTGGTAGTTAGCTCTCTAGACTGGGGCAGAGGAGAACTGCATGAAGGGTCGGAGGTGACTTCCTGCCCGGATGAGAAACGTGGTAAGTACGATTTTTTTATCACTTTTTTTTGGTGGGTAGGCCGGTTTTAGGGCTCAGGGCAGGGGGCTGAGTAGTTGGGACGAGATATGGTACTTTTTATGGCTGGGGAAGGTTTTAGGACTAAGGGTGGGAGGCTGGGTAGTTAGGAAGGGGCATACTCATGGGCGTCCGCAGAAATTTTTCCAGGGGGGGCGAACCTGGCAAATGAAGGGGCGTGGCTAATGTTAATCAATAGGGGCGGGGCTAAAATGGCAGACAATCAGGATCGGGTAATGTTCAGGCCAACCTGAGAAAAACAAGCATTGGCATAGCCAATAGGTCTCGCCTTTGGGACCTTATGACTGACTCACTGACTGGAGAACTTATATAGCGCACTTTTGCCAAGGCGTCTTGTCGCTGGGTAAGTATGATGCCGGCAGTATAAGTATTTAGTTCTGCAGCAGGTCCCAAAGGCGAGACCAATTGGCTATGCCAAAGCTTGTTGTTATATCTGGGCATGTTGAGAGGCTAGGGGACTGGGTCTCGATGTCGGGTTGGGAGCACAGCAATGACCTACTCAATTTGAATGCGTAGGTAATACAACCAGAGGGGTGAAATGAAAGATTCACTACCAGGAATAACAGGAAGGTAGAAAGTTAGGCTGGTTAGAAAGGTAAGGCGGCGTAGAGGCAGGCATGGTGGTGAGGGGAGAAACAGATGCATGCTAGGAGAGCGCTGTGAGGGAGTGAGGCGAAATGGGAAGAGGCACTGAAGGTGGGTCGGGTAAAGACCGTAGTGAGGCAAACAGAAGGGTAGCGAGGGGTGAAGGGTAGACAAAGAAGTGAGGTGTAGAAGAAAAAGATTCAGGAGCAGAGACAGGTAAATCAAAGATGGAGAGGGCACAATAACTCAGCCGTAGAACGTGAGAGGGCCAGGTAGAGAGAGGGAGAGGTGTGTCAGAGACAGGTAGAGACAGCTGAGGAAGAGGGAATAATAAAGACAGGTAGACAGGTGAGGTAGAGGGGTGCGTTGATATAAAGGAAGTGCAGAGATGTGTCACAGATGTTACTGAAGAGGAAAAGAAGTAGAGATATTGAGAAAGAAGTAAGGTACAAAAAGAAGTAAAGGGGTGAACAGAGGTAGAACGAGTGGAAGGGGAGAGAACACGTAAAAGATGAATGGCAGGGTAAAATGAGCGATCAGGCAGTGAGTGTGAGGAGTGGGATACAGAGGCATATGTGGCAGTGAGTGCGAAGTGCGGGGTACAGAGGGATATGTTGCGGCAGTGAGCACAAGGTGCGGGGTACAGAGGGATATGTTGTGGCAGTTAGCGCAAGGTGTGGGGTACAGAGGGATATGTCCTGGCAGTTAGCGCGAGGTGTGGGTTACAGAGGGATATAAGGCAGTGAGCGCAGGCAGGGGCGGCTTTAGTGCTCGTGGCGCCAAGTGCGACAATGCTTTTTGGCACCCCCAAAGACTACCTCCACTACAGGTTCTTCATAACCATCCTTTGACAGCGCCCCTCAAGCCTCCGTAACCAATCAGTCTCAGGTGCATTTAATTCATTTTATAGCGCCACTCCTATCAGTGTAAGGTGTCAGAACACTTTACATCACACAGATTACATAGAGACAATCAATCATAAGTGTGTAAATCAGTGCATAGGAAATGTTACATAAGAGAGAGGACAAGGTGTAGGAGTCACAGGTCATCCGTACAGGTAGGCAGGATAGTTTAAGAGGGCTTGGTCAGGAGAATCAGAAACCTAGAATTTAAAACCTAGCACCATGGATGGGGGGTTCTCTTTATTAATAAGAATTTATTTCTACCCAAATTAACCCATTTTGCCACATTAGGATAATGAAAAACTGGGGGGAAATCATAACGCTGTAGCCCAGTTTGCATGCATCTTTGATAAGTTACTTGCTCACTGTTCCACATTAGGATTTTAACTCATATAGAGTTATCAACAATATGGTCTCTCTGACAAAAGTGTGACCCACTGACCTATTTACATTACATTATACGCACTTTGTGAGCTGCACGTTCTTTGCAGCAAGCATAGGAACCCTCTGCGTTACCTTAGGATGAGTAGAAACTTCCATTACACAAAACTTTGATCTCTCCCTCCCTCTCTCTCTCTAAGGAAGTGCTTTAATCACTGCAGTCATTTAGACCTTTTTATTGGTGGCTGAAAATTTCTAGGAGTCCAGGAAAGAAGCAGGTGCTTTTAAAATCATCATATTAGGGCCCCCTACACGAAGTCAGCAGCCAGTGCGGTGGCACCGGTCGCACCGCCTAGAGCCGGCCCTGAGCACGAGGAGTGGGGTACAGGGGGATATGAGGCAGTGAGCGTGGGGAGTGGGGTGCAGGGGGATATGAGGTAGTGAAACACAGGGTCGGGACGTCCTGCCAGACATGATAGGGTGCATACTGGCAGATAGATATGTTATTGACACGAGTCTGTGTACCTTTTAGTGGGATCTGAAATCCGGGCTATGCTGCAACCTCAATTTTAGACTTGGGACATTAATGCATCGACTCCCCCTAGACCTTCATTCAGAAGACCCCTTGCTCTCAAGCTACAGAGTGTTAAAAGGAGGTATTTGTGCCCAGACCTAACCACTCGTGCTTGTGGCGCGCAGCTCAAACTGGCCATTGTCATTCTGTTTGTGATAATCAGCCACAGACAGAATGACAATGGGCGGGAGGGGCTGCGAGGAGGAGTGCGAGGTGCCCCATCAGGGAGTTGAGGCCTCTGGCAGGGAACACCTCTGCTCCCTGCAGGGCCTGTAATTACAGACAAAAGGCGTCCGTAAAAGCATGGGTGGCCGCAGGGGGGCAAGGAGGAGCACTCCAGGGGGGGCAAGCGCCCCTCCTTGCCCCCCCCCCCCCCTGCGGACGCCCATGGGCATACTGTATATTTTACGACTGGGGAGTGATTTTAGGGCTTAGGGCGGGACTCTGGAGTGTTTTTTAGCTATGGGGTGAATGCTTTAGGACTCAGGTCTGTGCACATAAGAGCGTGGGGCGGTGGGGCCGGGTGGGTGGGATTTCAACATGCGACCGCGAGGGGAAATTAAATAAATAATTCATTTTTGCTCGTGGTCTTATATTGAAATCCCCCCCACCGCTCTTACCTGCATGGACCATGGCTGCTTAGGAGCGGGGGGAGGGGTAGGTTGAATTCAAATATGAGCGCCTGGATTTAGAGCTCAGGGCGCGGAGGGGCTGGGGTATTTTAAGGGCTGGGCTTCGTATTTAGGGCTGGGGTCCACTTTTAGGATTTAGGGGGGGAGGGTTGTTTTTTTTTATGGCTGGGGTCATACGTCAGGACAGGTGGCTGGGTTTTATGATATATGGGCCGATTAAAATGCCGTAGGAAACAGCACCATAATCTCCTGTTTGGATTCATTTCCAACTGACCTATTTGGATTGAGCCGGTTGGAAATGAATCCAAACAGGATATCCGAATGGCTCACGAAGGGCTAGAAGAGCCCATCTGCCATTCGGCAAGCCTCCTGTAATCCAAAGGGCAGCTCTTTCCAGCTTGAGGTGCTTGTCACGGGGCACCACGGGGTGCAAGGATGAACTGCACCTCTTCACTTTATACTGAGAGCATGCATTCCGGTCAAAATGCATGCTCCTATTGTAAAGAATAGGAGTGCGACTGAACAGTGCTCGGTCACATCCTAATAGGTTGGGACCGCCGACAGGAGGTCGGTGTGAGGAGATGTCCTGGCATATGCTGTCCACTAGTTATAGTGGGCACCTTGCACCAGTCCAAACAACCCTTATTGATGATCGGTTTAAAGAAAACCTTTATTGAAAGCTATCCTAGTGGTAGCTATGGAGAGCAGCCTTCAGGCTAAGTCTTGAAGGAGTGTAAAGCAGCTTGGTTTACCAGATTAAAACCTCTTGAATTACTAAATGAAAGGAGAACCACACAAGGTATATATAAAATATATGTATTTATTTCTAAACACTCACTACTAATCTCTTTATGAGATTAGAGTCCAAGATACACAATAATACAGTTCTAAAACGACAGTAAATAGCACAATACACAATGGGCCCTAGGGGCGGACCAAACCATATATTAAGAAAGTGGTATAAGAACCACGACTTGACTAGACACAGTGCCAACAGCACGTAGAATTGCTAGGACCCCAAAGAACCACCCAAGGTAGTGACACAGGAGACCCAGTGCAGTGTGAGAACACAGACGCGAGCCCCATACTATTCTATGGGAAAGTCGCGGTTGGAATTTTAGAAGTTAAGGACACTTAGGAGAGGACTTTGAGCAAACCCCTTTAGACTTAGGGGGTTCTAGGGCCACCACCCATGGGAGCACCGTAGTACTCGAGTTACCTCACCCAGGGAAGCCGGGTGCATAGGTGTCAAATGGTGTCGGGAATCGTCGTTGATTTCAATGGCGATCTGCTGCAAAGTGCTGCTGCCGGGAAGGAGAAAAGTGTCCGGTATGACCCAAGCCTGGATCGAAGATCAGAAGAACCTGAAAGCAGAGAGGACAGAGTCTGGGTCACTTGCCAGTGACCAGGGGCACGATAGACGAATGCCCACCGATGTTGGGTGTTTCAGGTGCAAAGAGGTGAAGCTTGACTCTGCAGACCCGAGGACCAGGAGGCGTCGATGACAACCAGGAGCTGGATTCCAGCTGTCCCACAAAGGATGTCGAGTGCTGCGTTGTCGGTGCCCGGATTGGACCCAACAAGCCTCGGCAACAGCAACCCACGCAGGAAGAGAAAAGATGCTTCTGTGCGGACCAGCAAGGTCCTTGGGATTCCCCAAGCGATGGAGAGTCAGGGCACGTCTGGAGCAACCAGGTAAGCCCAATTAAAGTTAACGTTGCCTTCACAGGGACCCACCAGTTGACATACCAGGGATCGCAATGGGACCTCGAGAGAAAACACAAAGGGCCAGCTCATGGAACCCTTGTGGAGTGTAGCCGGACAATCTTCAGTGCAAATGCTGCTCGGGGTCAGGGCTACAAGTAATCCAGAGCTCAGCTGCAGGAGTCGTTGGAAAGCTGATGCTTTTGCAAAGTGACAAGGTGTCCAGTGGTTCGGGTTGCACAGTCGCCACGAGGGATACGGGCCTCAGACTTGCTGTGGGCACTGATCGACCTCTAAGACCACAGAAACCCACCTCCTGTGTTGGAAAATTCTTTGGAGTCCGGCGGGAGCTTCGGAGATGGAAACCGGTCAGATGCATCTTTGGTGCCTGCCTTGCAGGGGAGTAACTCCTTTACTCCAAAGGAGATTCTTCAGTCATCTAGTTCAATGTAGATCGTCGAAGTTCCAGGATTCAGTATCAGAGTTTCGCCCAGGTGTAATCTAAAGTCCTGTAGTCCTGTATCTTATACCCAAGGAAGGGGTTGGACAAACTCTAGGGACCCACCTATGGGAGGGTCAGGAAAGAGGGGTGGCTACATCCATTTCCTTTGTCCAGTTTCGCACCAGAGCAGGGGTTGGTAGCCCCTACAACCGGTTTGAGCTGGACTATGCACAGGGACACCAAATGTGCCCCCAGTGCAGACATCAAAGCACTCTTGGAGTGCACCCACCCAGCCCCAGTACACTAAAGCCTGTCTGGGAGGTGGTGACACCTCCCTGTAATAGGAAACCTATTGTCCAGGCCTCCCCTGCTGGAGTTTCATAAAGCAGCAGGAGGGCAGACTCGTGTCTGTGGCTGGCAGCATCCATTTTTTGATGCCAGGTCTCTGTTAGCTGGTACCGGGTATACCGGTGCTGTCATGTCTCTCCCTCTAGAAGGGTGGGATCATACTCCCACACCAATTACTGGTGTGGGGGGTATGATTCCAAGGTGTTTGACACCAAACACGACATGTTTCCGTGCAGCCATCACAAAGTTAGCATTAACCGTTTGGTTATAATGCACTTAAGAGTATATGGTTTGGCTGCATCACATCACAAACAACCCCAGAATAAAGGTTCCGAAGGCTGCAGAGGGGCACTGCTCATGCATGGGCACCCTCTCACATAAAACCCAGCACCCTGCCTTCAGGATTAGTAAGGCCTGCCATAGGGGTGACTGATAGGTTTATATGTGTAGAGATATGGAGAGATATAGTGAACCAATATCTCAGTAAGGGGTGCATGCACCACCTTACCCAGGCTGCAGTAGCAGTCCTGTGGTGACATTTTGTAAGGCTTCCCAGGGGTGGCATAATACATGCTGCAGCCCCTGGTAGACCTCAGGGGTACCCATGCCCTGGGTACATAGTATACCATATACTAGGGACTTATAAGGATAACCCATAATCCAATCTGGAGTGTACCTATAGTACTGGTAATCAATTTAGAGGGGAAGCAGCTAGGCTGGGGTCCTGGTTAGCAGGGCCTCAGCCAGACTAAAGTCAAAAAATAGTGACACATCAGCAAAAAGTGGGGGAACTATATGAAGCAGATCCAACTCTCCTACAGTCAGTCGGTCGATCCCAGTACCCAGATGATGTCGGGCCCTTAGAGTGGGGGCTAGGGCAGTACCTTAACCAGGCATCTGCCTTTACCAAAGATGTCCTTTCAACTAAATTTGCTGTAAAGGCATGCATGGTAAAGGCATGCGTGGTTAAGAAGATTGTTATTAAGACTGTGTTGTTCAGCCATGCGTTGTTGGGGATTGCGTGGTTGGAACATATATCTGGGCCTAGAAGCTTGGCTGATAGGATATGGGGCCTTTAGGATGTCAATTCTGCAACCCGAGCTAGTTGTGAAGCTCCCTCATTGATTTGGTTGGTGACTCCCTACTCTACAAGACCACCAGTGCCCATACATAGCGGCTGTTCTCCATGAGAATGGGCCCCTGTTGCCACGCCCCCAGTTAGACTCAGCTCAATTACAGACGGGCGGGCCTCCGGGCTAGGGGACACTGCCCAGGTGTAATACCCAAGGACGGATCAGCATGTAGGGGCCAGGCAAAGGGTGCCACTGGATTAGCTTTGCAGCCAACATCCACCCCGCAGCGACAGCAATGTATAAATCGAAAAAGGACTCCTGCTTACAGGACATGCTATCTAAGGTGTCTTCCAGGAGACAGAAGCACCCTACAGACCAGAATTGAGAGGAGGGAAAACCGAGAACCCTCCTTGCACAGGTCTACACAATAGCAAGCAGAAGCCCTCCTAACCAAAGTGTTTATAGAGGACCTTTTGGCAAGTTTCGACTGGATATCCGAAAGACATTCAACATGATTTGGGTGAACTGAGGCATTCAATTGGACAGGGCTCACAGGGTGGGCGGATTGGCAGGCACCAGGAGCAACCTGCCAGACATATTGAACTGTGTTAATCACTTCCGCCACAAGAAAGCTATCATGGAGGATGTTGGGCCAGTCCAGCCTGATCCTTTTTGTGGAAGCCTTGATCTGGCTCTACCAAGAATTGTTGACTGTCACACTTCAAAGAGAAGGGCAACTCAAACCCTTCACCACCTTCCTGCTAGTAAAGAGGTGAAATACCAATGGGCTCTCCCTCTCCGCTTGCTCTTCACTTGGAATGGGGAACCGCACACCATTCTCGCCCTCCATGGGGCAACATCGACATTGCAACTGTGGACATGACGAGATGGCATCTTCCACGGGATCTCCCCTTGGGGCCAACTGGTTGCCGCCATGGCCTGGTAGATGGTCCACCGTTCCCTTCACTAAGCCCTTTTCAAAACCCTCCAGGAAGGAGACCCAGCGCAAGGGGGAGGCGGTTCTCGACAAACTACAGGTTTATGATCCTGAGACTGTGGGCTGACAGGTCCACTTCTTTTGGTGGCTGATGAGTTGCCCTCTTTGCTGGCTGCATTGGACTCTACCAAGAATGTGAGCAGATGCAGTGAGTGGGGCAGGCGACATACAGCCATGCAGGTAGCAAGGAGGCTGCGATGAGGAGAGGGGCATGGATATTATTCATATAGGGAAGACTGTTCACGGACCCAATGGGGTAGTACTTCCATTCAATTTTCCCTTTGTAAACTACAGATGGGGGAAGTTGTTATGCTGTTGTATTTGTTACGGGTGTTGGTGTGGGGGGAGGAGAGACACTCTGGCACATAGTACAATCCTTAATGACCTCCATGCATTTCCATCAATAGCACATGAGGAAGGGCGAACAGCCTTTACACATACGCCCAAGGCCTTGAAGTGACTTTGAAATTCCCTTTCAGTGAAGGTCCTTAGCTTTAATGTCAGGGGACTCAGCAACCCAGACAAAAGGCGAGGATGCTTGGGGAATCGGAGTGCGACATTTGTCTGTTGCAAGAGACCCATCTTTTGAAGAAGGAATGGAGACAATTGTGATCTGCTGGTTTATTCAGCAGCTCTTGTTATTGGGCTCCAACAAAAGAGGTGGAGTATCTGTATTATTGCCCATTAAATTTAAGGGTAAGGTCCTCTCCACCTTTGTTAAAATAAAGGGCAGAATGCTGGCTGTGCAGATCGAGCTACAGCAATATACCTTCACAGTAGGCAATGTATACACCCCAAACGATATTCAGGAGTGGTTCAACATTGCTGGTGTATTTGCCCCCAACCCCCACATTGGTTAAACATTGCTGGGGACTTTTGCCCCCAACCCCCAATTTTACACTACATTGCTGGGAGTATTTCCCCCCCTAAATTTGGCTTTAGTTGCGCCCTGTTTTCTCTTTTATTTGCTTTCTCTTGTATTGTCTTTTGCGGGGTAGTAGTGTTATTGTGTAGGGATAGGTGTGTAACCTACCATTTGTGACGAATGCACCGGTTGCGGTTGTAGTATTCATCGTAAATGTAGAGCATCGGGATGACGTTCGCGATGGGATACATGGCTGAAATACTCCCCTTCCGGATGTTCTGACATGTTGGTGGTGGCTACCGATTCGGAGCATAGGAAGTATGCATCGTACTTGTAAGGGAGGATTCAGACTGGGAAATGCCTCCGGACTACTCTATTCTGCGTTTCCGGATAGTTCTCATTAGGAAAATGAAGACGGATTCGGAGTGACCGAGTCGTTCGGTAAGTAAAGGGTTTTGGGCATCATAATGCGTCTTTGGTAAAACCGGATCCCAGTACAATTCGGTTGGAAGGTTCAACTCCGGACCGCTCTGGGATGGCGTTCCTAATGAGATCGTAATCGGGCCCTTAGTAGCAGCAGCAGTGCATTTCTAGACAATATGATGTACATAGTACAAGTTGGATGGTAGATAGACATTTTACAGGTTGTTGTGGTAATGCATAAAGGAGGTTATGGGGCTTACAAGAGGTAAGTGGTTAACGAATAAAGCAATACAAATTATTGACATATACTTAATACAGTTTAAGAATTAGTGAGAAGGTGAAGTTTGTCTGTGTTTACAGATTTGGCTTCACGTTCCATGAGGTGTTTCTTAAGGGCTGGTTTGAAGGTGAATAAAAGAGAAACAGATTGCATGTATGTCAGAAGAGAATTCCAGTGCAGGAATCCTGGTAGGTGGTAGAACCAAAATCTGGAATCCACACATCAACGCTTGTAGGTAACCAGGACATTAGGATTACCTGAGCATAGGTTTTGAGTTGGAACATATCTGCTGAGGAATAAGTAGATGTATTTTAGGGAGAAGCCATCTATGGTTTTGAAGACTAAAATTTGTAATGCTCTGTGTTTTAGCTGGCAGCCAGTGGGCTAGGTGACAGGAGTGTTTTTGGGAAGAGTATAAGAGTATAAGGATTATGGATGGTGCAATTGGGTTCTGCCCATTCAGTATGGATTTTTTTGCTTTTTAAACACCCAGTTTTGGACTGTTTACTGTGGGTGAGTCTCACTAAAAGTATTGCGCCCATGGTAGTCATATGGCAAATGTACCGTGCATGTTTACCGTCAGTGTCCGCCTTTTAAGATAAGGCTGCTGCGGCGCAGCAAGGGTAAGGGGCACTTGGCTGGTCACACATGAACATGTGTGTGGGCTGCGTGTGTGAGACTACCATTGTGAAGAGCCCAGTAACTGCACCCAGGTAAACTGGAGTGGAGGGAATTCTACAGGATTAGATAGTGACCTGAGGTAAGTCTTATAATGTTAGTGTACACTTATAGGGAAAGTCAGTGTGGTTTAAAATTTTTGTCTGCAGTGACACTTTATTATACACATAGGGAGAAATCTGCCTTGGAATGCAGTTTCTCTTCCCTTTGGCCTACAAAGTCTATTGACATGCCAAAATGGGTAAGAAGATGTGCACCAAAATCAAATATGAGAGTTCCCAGAAGGTATCTGTACATTTTATGGTTACCCAGAATAGTCATATTTCTCTGGCTTAGCTAAGGATCAGATCCCAAGCTTCTTGCCACCCTGCTCGGATAAGGTAAATACATTTCTCTCTAGCAGCAGGAACAAATGCCGCCCCACAGAAAGGGTGTAGATAAAAATATGCATTTGTTAATTACTTGTCACACTGCACCAGGGTGGGGACAGCCCAGACCCACTGAACAAAGGAGAAATGGCAAACAACTTGAGCCACTACAGGTGAATGCCCTGGCAGTGATGTCAGCGAGAGGTGGAACTGAATCCCCAGGAGCAGATGTGACCAGTAGTTCGCGGACGCTCTATGCTGTGCAGGATGATAGGGACAGGGATGGAGAGTTGATGAGGCACCCTAGGATTGACCTGGGGTGCTTGACTTCTAGAACCTTCCACCCCCTTTAAAAACTCTTGCACAAGAGAGTGAAAAGGCTGTTGGTGTTTTTGTGCGCAACTCTGCTGGACTTGGCACTGCGACAGCCAAGTACCACTTCAGCATTTGACTCTAAGGGTATGCGTGATCTGAGCAGTCTAAAGCTCCCTCAGGGGGATGTGTGGATACAGGTGATTGAACACAGACTCTCTACTCAAAATGCATGCATGCAACAGCAGCAATAAATCTTTGTCTAGCCAAATATGAAAAGAAAAGTATTTTTTGTTCTATTGCCACTAGCACAAAGGAGAAATACAACAGTCACAAGCAATTAGACAGTCTTCCTTGAGGTCAGGGCTCTGGTGTTTTTATGGTGATTCCCTGTCTCACTCCCTATTCATGCTAGCTATAATGATTATTCCCCATTTACTGTTGGTAACCCCCGGGGTTGCCCCACTAGTGGTCCAAGTCTCAAGAGTCCACTTTGTCTCTAAGTTAAAGTCAATAGTGTTCTACTGCTACTGAGCTAACTAGCAGCAAGTTCCCCCTGGGCCGACAAGTCTGAAATCAGTCCTACCCCCACCAGCAGACATGGAACGTCTGAAGGTCCTGAGCGCACCTCATCCATGGCACTCGAAGCAGCTGCAGCTGAGTCCAGGTGAGTCTGTCGCACGTGGCCCAGGCAGCTGCACTCAGCGGATGCAGAGTCCCTCACTTGCAGTCACGCTCCTGAAGCAACCGGAGGTGCTCTGTGGCTCCTCCTGCAGGGTAAGTATCCAGTTTATCTCCTGTGGGGGTGGTTGACATTAGGCCTGGGCTAAAATTCCATTCCGCTCGCAGAGATTGCGATAATTTGACATTTTCGCGTTCCGCGGAGAGTGCGAAAATGTCAAAATTTCCGCAATCTGCATTTTACCGGAATTTTTTTGCTTGCTCGCGCTGTAAAATAATACATTCTCACGCGTGTGCGATCGCCTTACCTGAATCCCCGCGTTCGCCGACAAGTTTTCCCGATCCGGTCGCGTTCTCCACGAGATGTTGGATTGTTGGTAGCCATTTGCGCTGTCTCGCGACAGTTCGCTCCCGCAGTAACGTCATTCGTCGCGCGATCACGTCTTTCTTCTCGCGATCATGCACCGCGAGACAAGTGAAAACAAGATGGTCGTGCCCGGGAGCAACCGCATGGGTAAGTTGGCGAGCCGCAACCACGCAGAAAATCCCGCGAACGGGCGGGAAAAAAACTTCTGCATCTTCGCGATATTTCCTCGTGTTTGCGGAGATTTTTAACATTTTCGCGATAATTTGCGAAAGTGAATTTTGCAAATTCCGTCCACCCCTAGTTGACATGATCCTGTTGCGAATGTGTCACCTGGATTATGGTGCGCAGGTGCTCCCATGGGTCCTTACATCTCCAGCAGGGGTTGCAGTTCAGGTAGCAGTTCTTAATGCTCCCTGTGACCCCCTTTGCATACAGGGTCACTGCATCTCACAGTAAACGGGCTCCCGCCCGATTGGCATGGTGAAGTCTACGGTGTTGGCCCCTCTTGACATAGGGGTTCGCGGCCTGCTACTGCACAAGGTTATGGTGCCTACCGCATAGCATTGTTCAAGGTGGCCCCTCCTGGCAGACGGGATTGCCAATTCTGAACTATGCACAGACTTCGGCCCGATCGGTGCAGCACAGCACACAGCTCACTTCATGGTAGCCCTCACCTGGCATACGGCTGTCACTGAATCTGTCCTGCACACAGGTAACAACAGGTGCAGCAACTGTTTCCTCACACCTCACAGAGGAATTCCACTCAACAGAGCTCCCCACTGAATCTCGCTCCCCAATGCTCTCTCCTTCCTCAAAGGGCACACTGGTGTTGGCAAGTAGGCAGGCACTGGTGCTTCAGGGCAGGTGTTCTTGGACCCCCCTCCTCACATAGTCCGTTAGCTGCTTGGCAGATGACAGATTTTGGGGTCTGAAACTCCCCTTCATATGGTCCTTTTTCAATCACCAGATGTGATTTAGGGGCTGAGTCTTTGAAGTTTTATGTTGCGAGTCTGCTTCGTTTGAACTGTCCACTCAACTCCACTGCTCTCTCTGTCTTTTGAAAAGCAGCCTGTCACTGCAGAAGCGACTCCAAAGGTGACAGTCTTACAGCACAGGCTGTGGGAGTGACTAGAGCTTGCAGCTGGATGTCCGTCACAGTGATATGTGCATCAAAAGTTTGCCAGGCCCCCCAGTCCTACTCTTTATGTTTCTCTTCTCTGCCGCATCTCCTTCCAGTGATGTTCGAAGGCCCCTTCCTTGTCACCTCTTGCTGAGCTCCATTTGAAGCCTGGCTATCCCCTCTCAGTGTGTGTCCTACCCAGCTTACAGAATTACTCAAATCTATCTGAAGGGATTCCCCTACCTCCTCTCTATGTTCCACCATGCAGGCCTGGGTCTCCCAAAATGAAACCCAGGGCCCTCCATGAATTGTACTATTCACAGGCACACATATACCCTGTGCATGTATACAGCATACACACACTGCACAGCGCCTTATCTTTCCTGTAGTACTGCCCAATCAGAGGCACACATACACCCAGCACATGCAATTAACATGCACACACTGCACAGCATTGTATGCTTCATGTACCGTACCACTCATAGGCACACAGACATCCAGCACATGCATTTAGTAAGCACACACTGCACCCTTCATGCATTGTGCCACTCACAGGAACCCAAACACCCAGCATATGCATTTAACCTTCAAGCACTGCACAGAACTACAACCTCCATTTATTTACCAATCATAGACACACATACAGCCAGCCCATGCATTCACCATGCAGGTACTGCTCCACACTGCATTAACCCTGTATTGTACCCTTTATAGGCACCAATACATCCATCACAGATACACCACTTCTGTGCTTTGCAGCACTTCACAAAAAACTGATGTAAGCCAAGGGTGAGTTAAGCACACAGCAGCAGAACTTTAACAAGCATTAGGCAAGCCAATAGGTCTCAGCAATGCCTGAGCTATTGGCGTTGAGAATGTGAATGTGTTTATAGCGTATTTGGCCCCTAACTGATGTTACTGTGACAGTGTTAGGACTCAAATAAGAACAAATGTTAAAAAGAAACATGCACGGGGTAAAACATAACTCAAACATTTAACTTCAATAAGAAAGCAACAGGGATTCGTAAATCTTAGGAGTAAGGGGTTGGTCAAATGAAACTATTTGGTTCAATTACACTGTAAAAGGCAGATTTGGCTTTTTAAGGTGCAAAATGACTACTAAGCTTGTGAAAAATACATAGCATTATGAGAAACAGAGAGGCGAACAATACGCGACTCAAGATGACTTTAAGGAACGTTGGACAAACAAAGTCAGAAAAGATCATTTTAATCCGTAAGTGCTCAAAAGCACTGACTCCTACTTGTAATAGCACATCAATTATATATTTATAATCTAACAATGTTTCTGCCTTCACATCGGTCCAAAGTGCTGCAAGCAAGTATCAGTAACAGTGCAGTTATAGTCAGGGACAAGAGCCAAAGATCCTGCGAGTGAGATGATGCCGAAATGAGTTGAGCCATGCCTGAGAAGCGAACATGGTCTAGAGCAGTGTCTCGATGTCATCAACATTGAAAAGGGACAACAACGTAACTCAAAGGCAGGTATGAGGGTGAAGGTGCTCCTTCAGTACACAGATCATTTTGAAAGAGGACCATTTTTTGTTTTGCTCTTCAGTTCAGTTCTGTAGAAAGCACTGAAAGAAAGCTCTGATATGCACAGGTATTGTAAACTGAGTTGCTAATGTCGGCGTATATTTTATAATTGTCGATTCTGATGTTTACAGGAATATTTATTATAAACCTACAAAATGTAGCAAAAGCAACATATTTCTATTCTCTTTTTCATACGCTCACATTATTCGCATTAAAATGGCACAAGTTAGAAATGTTGCTTGTTTCACTGTAGGTCTCTTTTAATTGGACTGAAATCTCCTAGTTCCAAGGAGGTGGCTTTTGTAGGTCCTTTTTCAGTCCTTAAGCTTTAAGGCAACCGAGGAGCACAAACGAAAGGAGCGGGCAAAAGGAGGGTAGACGAACCCTCACACAGGGCTCTTTGCATATGGACAAGGAGCATTTTGTGAATGTTGGAATAATTTTAAAATATATACATATATTTTGAAACCAAATATGTAGCTACATACATGTATATCCAGTTTGTGTGTCAGTAATGTCAGCCATGCATAGTGATCAGTTTATGAATGTTTACCTCCTACCCCAACATTAATAGTTTTCTGATCATGAACCTTATGTACAGAGTTGGACTCCTGTACTTTCGGATGTGCGGGCGATCTGGCTGTGACTTCTGTCACCCCATTGATCACTAGGTTTGGGATGGACAGAGAGGCGACCCAAATGGAGGGTGGGTGGAAGGGGATGGAGGACACAGCGAGTGAACAGAAGCACTCCTGTGGCGTGCTTGAAGAAAAAGAAAAAAATTGCTCTTAAAACAGGAACAGAAGATTGATAATTGTACTTGGTCCATGCTTGTGGGAGGGCTAAACATGAGAAGAGGCATGACGCATGCATGCCATGGACAAATGGGGACAAAAGATCTGAGAGCAACGATGGTGCAAGCAAATGGTAAGCCTGTGAGCAGGCTGAACCCACAGAATGAAACAAACATGTATCTTGGAGACAGCGAAGGCACTGTCTAGCAGAGACCTAACAATGAGTGAGCCTTTAGGCCTCTCTCCAGTGACACAGTTTAAAAAGGACCTGTGCACTATTACTGAACACTACATGGTGTGCTGCCACAACCGCGCTTGTGCTCTTTAAGTCCTGGTGAAGGCGGCAGCCTTCCACCACTATGAGACTCGCACTGTGGGGGCCACTCCTGGTCACACAAGACTGCAATCCGTAAAACAGGCCTATGTCATGGAGCACACATATGATCCGTGTTTACCTCTGTCAACAAAAATCAGCATTAGGGATCCAGACATCAGCACAGTTGGGCACTCAGGGGTGAGGTGAAAACTTAATTTACCATTCCTCATCCCATCCTGCCCTTAGTCCACTCTCTTTCCCCATAGTGGGAAACTCAACTTTGGCACACTCAGCGTCATGGTTGGAGTGCCTGCAAAAAGCCCCTGGAACCACTTGCTGTCATCCCTGTACTTTCTTACCTCTTGAATCAGGGTACCTAACCAGTCACACCCAGCAAGGACGGTGAGCGGAAACTCATTCCAGGCAGCCAGCACGTGCCTTGAAGAACAGTTGAATCGCTTTGCATCTGCTCAGTAAGCAAGTGGGAACAATCCCAGCAACAGGAAGGTGACAGGGCCATGAGAAAGAACGGAATTGGGAGGAGGAAGATGTTTTAAGCACACGCGGATATCAAGGTCACTTGGTGCAGAGAAGGCTTGATAAAGGGTCCAAGAAACTTTGTGACCCTGAAGTAATTTTCGGAATCGCGCGTCATCCTGTAAAGTTTATCACATGTTTGTGCAAGCTAAGCTGGAAAAATCATGAAGAATGGGAAAGCTTTTCCAAAAATATACCCTCGATTCTTGTGCACAGTCGATTTAGAATAAAATTTCTGTCCGCAACGGATCATAATTAATAGACTTTTAAAAAAGAAAAGCTAGAAAATACTCCCCAGGAAATCGCCTGTCTCTTCCTCAAACCAGTCGCTTTGTTGTTCTCCTAATCTGTCTTCCTTTCCTCGAGGCCCATGGTAATGCTGCCATCCCTGAGAGCGTTCGCCTCCGAGTGCGGCTGGTGCGAGTGACCTGCATGGAAGCCGCTGATTTGTCACTATGCAGATCAGTGCCCAGCCACTGCATAGCCCAGGAGCACATAACATCAATGAAGAGCTTCTTTCCCCTGCAGGGGCCCCCACCAACTCTTCCTTTGCCTAAAGCGTTTGTATTTATGTGATCAAATTACTTTAATAAAGCCATCAGTGTTTAATTGCTAAAAATAAATCATAAGCGCAAGGGTTACAAAATATCTTGAGAGCCAGTCAGCAACGCTCCCAGTTGCCGACATTGATCAATACCCAAACTGCCTAGCTCCTTCATATGCGTCTCCAATAGACCACGCTATACTTCCTACCACCCTGTCTCACTCTTGTGGGTTCTTTTTCCTCTTGCAGGTTCTTTATCTTCCTTACCTTCTCCCTTTCCTATCTTTCACTTTCATCCATTAAACCTTTCTCTCTCTTGCTCGGAATCAGATGATGATGAAAAATAAGTCTTTGTCCTCTAAAATGAGTACCGATGCCCACCACCTTCAATCACTGGCACCATTTAAGCCCTGACTGCCTTTAAAAACAAACGTTGGCAATGCCAGTAGGTCTGGCTTATGAATGGAAGTGCCTTTTGTGTAATTGAGAAGTGCCTTTTGTGTCATTGATGGAGTTAGGCACTCAATAAGTCATCAAACATGCACTCTGTCAATCATCTTTGTACTCATGAATCCATTTATGAATCCATTGACTCATTTTTGCATTCACCCTGATACACTCACAATAAAACACTTACCAACTCAACAACATATGATGGTCACATATCTGGATACTTGGTCCAAGGATTCCATCATACCATGGATTTAGTGGTGGCGGATCCCGCTCACTCCTTATAAGACCAGTGCCGTGGAGGCCACGAGTCTGAATCTGCATGGACCACAGACGGATCGAGGGTGCTTTTATATGGCCCAGAATGCGGTAGCCATGGTGAAATGAGGACTACAAAAAAACAAAAAACATATGAAAGATAAATTAAAAGAATACAAGTTTAAAAAGAACATATGTTTTTGTCTAAACACTGTGCACATATGTTTGCAATAGCAAGACTAAGATAGCTGCTGGTATTAGTCTTGCAAATGTATTGTAAATAGTCTATTGTTGTTTTAAAGTTGAAGCATGGATGAGGCATCTCCAAGACGGAAGTGGACTAGGAGCTCCTCTCCTTGGCTGGGTGCCCTGCCGCCTTAAAATGCCTGTCTCTGCCCCTAGCTAGACTGCTGGCAGTACTCGGCCAGCGCACCGCCTAGGGATTCCCATGAGCCCAGTTGGGAGCTCGAGTAGCCAATCCTAGCATGGATCAACAGCATGTCAGCCGCCCACCTGACAGCAGGCCTGCGGACTGAATGGCTCGGACTCAGGTGGGTCCAATGGCAGTGGGGGAGCCTCATCACAGGGGGGCTCACAGCTTCTCCGACACACAGGAGCAGGTACTTCTTTCGGTTCCCGGGGGGCCCTGTAAGCAGATCTGGAACCACCCCCTGTGTGCGGATCCCAGAGGTACCTAGGCCGGTGGATCGAGAGTTCTGCGCCTCGGATGGTACTTTGGGCCCGAGACTTGTGGCCTTGAGGACAAGGTTCTGCGACCCGGCTTAAGAGAGTAACTGAAGTCACCCCATAAATCCTCATTCCATGGGTACCCACTCACGTCTATTGTTCGTTGGACACGTCACCGCTACTGGGTAAGCTAGGAGCCCGGGCCTCCTGAGGAGAGTCTGTGAGTAGGGCACTGTCTTTTGGGAGACATTGTGAACATTGAGTTGGAGGTGAGGTGGCTGGTGGTCCCCCTCTGGGCGTGAATTAACTGTAAAGGCTTGAGACACTGCACTCGTGCTCAAGAGGAAACGCGCACTAGGGTGCTGAGGTGGGGGTGTTGAGCTGGCTGGCTTGGGAAAACCGCCTCCTGGAAACACGCTGATCCACCATGGGCCTAGAGGGAAACAGCCTAAACCACGCAGTCTGAACAACGCGTGGCTTAACAACGCAGGTGTAACTACATGCGTCTAAACCAAACGTATGCATTTACCACGCGTATGTGTGGTTTAGACGTCTGTGGTAGTTAGCTCTCTAGACTGGGGCAGAGGAGAACTGCATGAAGGGTCGGAGGTGACTTCCTGCCCGGATGAGAAACTTGGTAAGTACGATTTTTTTATCACTTTTTTTTGGTGGGTAGGCCGGTTTTAGGGCTCAGGGCAGGGGGCTGAGTAGTTGGGACGAGATATGGTACTTTTTATGGCTGGGGAAGGTTTTAGGACTAAGGGTGGGAGGCTGGGTAGTTAGGAAGGGGCATACTCATGGGCGTCCGCAGAAATTTTTCCAGGGGGGGCGAACCTGGCAAATGAAGGGGCGTGGCTAATGTTAATCAATAGGGGCGGGGCTAAAATGGCAGACAATCAGGATCGGGTAATGTTCAGGCCAACCTGAGAAAAACAAGCATTGGCATAGCCAATAGGTCTCGCCTTTGGGACCTTATGACTGACTCACTGACTGGAGAACTTATATAGCGCACTTTTGCCAAGGCGTCTTGTCGCTGGGTAAGTATGATGCCGGCAGTATAAGTATTTAGTTCTGCAGCAGGTCCCAAAGGCGAGACCAATTGGCTATGCCAAAGCTTGTTGTTATATCTGGGCATGTTGAGAGGCTAGGGGACTGGGTCTCGATGTCGGGTTGGGAGCACAGCAATGACCTACTCAATTTGAATGCGTAGGTAATACAACCAGAGGGGTGAAATGAAAGATTCACTACCAGGAATAACAGGAAGGTAGAAAGTTAGGCTGGTTAGAAAGGTAAGGCGGCGTAGAGGCAGGCATGGTGGTGAGGGGAGAAACAGATGCATGCTAGGAGAGCGCTGTGAGGGAGTGAGGCGAAATGGGAAGAGGCACTGAAGGTGGGTCGGGTAAAGACCGTAGTGAGGCAAACAGAAGGGTAGCGAGGGGTGAAGGGTAGACAAAGAAGTGAGGTGTAGAAGAAAAAGATTCAGGAGCAGAGACAGGTAAATCAAAGATGGAGAGGGCACAATAACTCAGCCGTAGAACGTGAGAGGGCCAGGTAGAGAGAGGGAGAGGTGTGTCAGAGACAGGTAGAGACAGCTGAGGAAGAGGGAATAATAAAGACAGGTAGACAGGTGAGGTAGAGGGGTGCGTTGATATAAAGGAAGTGCAGAGATGTGTCACAGATGTTACTGAAGAGGAAAAGAAGTAGAGATATTGAGAAAGAAGTAAGGTACAAAAAGAAGTAAAGGGGTGAACAGAGGTAGAACGAGTGGAAGGGGAGAGAACACGTAAAAGATGAATGGCAGGGTAAAATGAGCGATCAGGCAGTGAGTGTGAGGAGTGGGATACAGAGGCATATGTGGCAGTGAGTGCGAAGTGCGGGGTACAGAGGGATATGTTGCGGCAGTGAGCACAAGGTGCGGGGTACAGAGGGATATGTTGTGGCAGTTAGCGCAAGGTGTGGGGTACAGAGGGATATGTCCTGGCAGTTAGCGCGAGGTGTGGGTTACAGAGGGATATAAGGCAGTGAGCGCAGGCAGGGGCGGCTTTAGTGCTCGTGGCGCCAAGTGCGACAATGCTTTTTGGCACCCCCAAAGACTACCTCCACTACAGGTTCTTCATAACCATCCTTTGACAGCGCCCCTCAAGCCTCCGTAACCAATCAGTCTCAGGTGCATTTAATTCATTTTATAGCGCCACTCCTATCAGTGTAAGGTGTCAGAACACTTTACATCACACAGATTACATAGAGACAATCAATCATAAGTGTGTAAATCAGTGCATAGGAAATGTTACATAAGAGAGAGGACAAGGTGTAGGAGTCACAGGTCATCCGTACAGGTAGGCAGGATAGTTTAAGAGGGCTTGGTCAGGAGAATCAGAAACCTAGAATTTAAAACCTAGCACCATGGATGGGGGGTTCTCTTTATTAATAAGAATTTATTTCTACCCAAATTAACCCATTTTGCCACATTAGGATAATGAAAAACTGGGGGGAAATCATAACGCTGTAGCCCAGTTTGCATGCATCTTTGATAAGTTACTTGCTCACTGTTCCACATTAGGATTTTAACTCATATAGAGTTATCAACAATATGGTCTCTCTGACAAAAGTGTGACCCACTGACCTATTTACATTACATTATACGCACTTTGTGAGCTGCACGTTCTTTGCAGCAAGCATAGGAACCCTCTGCGTTACCTTAGGATGAGTAGAAACTTCCATTACACAAAACTTTGATCTCTCCCTCCCTCTCTCTCTCTAAGGAAGTGCTTTAATCACTGCAGTCATTTAGACCTTTTTATTGGTGGCTGAAAATTTCTAGGAGTCCAGGAAAGAAGCAGGTGCTTTTAAAATCATCATATTAGGGCCCCCTACACGAAGTCAGCAGCCAGTGCGGTGGCACCGGTCGCACCGCCTAGAGCCGGCCCTGAGCACGAGGAGTGGGGTACAGGGGGATATGAGGCAGTGAGCGTGGGGAGTGGGGTGCAGGGGGATATGAGGTAGTGAAACACAGGGTCGGGACGTCCTGCCAGACATGATAGGGTGCATACTGGCAGATAGATATGTTATTGACACGAGTCTGTGTACCTTTTAGTGGGATCTGAAATCCGGGCTATGCTGCAACCTCAATTTTAGACTTGGGACATTAATGCATCGACTCCCCCTAGACCTTCATTCAGAAGACCCCTTGCTCTCAAGCTACAGAGTGTTAAAAGGAGGTATTTGTGCCCAGACCTAACCACTCGTGCTTGTGGCGCGCAGCTCAAACTGGCCATTGTCATTCTGTTTGTGATAATCAGCCACAGACAGAATGACAATGGGCGGGAGGGGCTGCGAGGAGGAGTGCGAGGTGCCCCATCAGGGAGTTGAGGCCTCTGGCAGGGAACACCTCTGCTCCCTGCAGGGCCTGTAATTACAGACAAAAGGCGTCCGTAAAAGCATGGGTGGCCGCAGGGGGGCAAGGAGGAGCACTCCAGGGGGGGCAAGCGCCCCTCCTTGCCCCCCCCCCTGCGGACGCCCATGGGCATACTGTATATTTTACGACTGGGGAGTGATTTTAGGGCTTAGGGCGGGACTCTGGAGTGTTTTTTAGCTATGGGGTGAATGCTTTAGGACTCAGGTCTGTGCACATAAGAGCGTGGGGCGGTGGGGCCGGGTGGGTGGGATTTCAACATGCGACCGCGAGGGGAAATTAAATAAATAATTCATTTTTGCTCGTGGTCTTATATTGAAATCCCCCCCACCGCTCTTACCTGCATGGACCATGGCTGCTTAGGAGCGGGGGGAGGGGTAGGTTGAATTCAAATATGAGCGCCTGGATTTAGAGCTCAGGGCGCGGAGGGGCTGGGGTATTTTAAGGGCTGGGCTTCGTATTTAGGGCTGGGGTCCACTTTTAGGATTTAGGGGGGGAGGGTTGTTTTTTTTTATGGCTGGGGTCATACGTCAGGACAGGTGGCTGGGTTTTATGATATATGGGCCGATTAAAATGCCGTAGGAAACAGCACCATAATCTCCTGTTTGGATTCATTTCCAACTGACCTATTTGGATTGAGCCGGTTGGAAATGAATCCAAACAGGATATCCGAATGGCTCACGAAGGGCTAGAAGAGCCCATCTGCCATTCGGCAAGCCTCCTGTAATCCAAAGGGCAGCTCTTTCCAGCTTGAGGTGCTTGTCACGGGGCACCACGGGGTGCAAGGATGAACTGCACCTCTTCACTTTATACTGAGAGCATGCATTCCGGTCAAAATGCATGCTCCTATTGTAAAGAATAGGAGTGCGACTGAACAGTGCTCGGTCACATCCTAATAGGTTGGGACCGCCGACAGGAGGTCGGTGTGAGGAGATGTCCTGGCATATGCTGTCCACTAGTTATAGTGGGCACCTTGCACCAGTCCAAACAACCCTTATTGATGATCGGTTTAAAGAAAACCTTTATTGAAAGCTATCCTAGTGGTAGCTATGGAGAGCAGCCTTCAGGCTAAGTCTTGAAGGAGTGTAAAGCAGCTTGGTTTACCAGATTAAAACCTCTTGAATTACTAAATGAAAGGAGAACCACACAAGGTATATATAAAATATATGTATTTATTTCTAAACACTCACTACTAATCTCTTTATGAGATTAGAGTCCAAGATACACAATAATACAGTTCTAAAACGACAGTAAATAGCACAATACACAATGGGCCCTAGGGGCGGACCAAACCATATATTAAGAAAGTGGTATAAGAACCACGACTTGACTAGACACAGTGCCAACAGCACGTAGAATTGCTAGGACCCCAAAGAACCACCCAAGGTAGTGACACAGGAGACCCAGTGCAGTGTGAGAACACAGACGCGAGCCCCATACTATTCTATGGGAAAGTCGCGGTTGGAATTTTAGAAGTTAAGGACACTTAGGAGAGGACTTTGAGCAAACCCCTTTAGACTTAGGGGGTTCTAGGGCCACCACCCATGGGAGCACCGTAGTACTCGAGTTACCTCACCCAGGGAAGCCGGGTGCATAGGTGTCAAATGGTGTCGGGAATCGTCGTTGATTTCAATGGCGATCTGCTGCAAAGTGCTGCTGCCGGGAAGGAGAAAAGTGTCCGGTATGACCCAAGCCTGGATCGAAGATCAGAAGAACCTGAAAGCAGAGAGGACAGAGTCTGGGTCACTTGCCAGTGACCAGGGGCACGATAGACGAATGCCCACCGATGTTGGGTGTTTCAGGTGCAAAGAGGTGAAGCTTGACTCTGCAGACCCGAGGACCAGGAGGCGTCGATGACAACCAGGAGCTGGATTCCAGCTGTCCCACAAAGGATGTCGAGTGCTGCGTTGTCGGTGCCCGGATTGGACCCAACAAGCCTCGGCAACAGCAACCCACGCAGGAAGAGAAAAGATGCTTCTGTGCGGACCAGCAAGGTCCTTGGGATTCCCCAAGCGATGGAGAGTCAGGGCACGTCTGGAGCAACCAGGTAAGCCCAATTAAAGTTAACGTTGCCTTCACAGGGACCCACCAGTTGACATACCAGGGATCGCAATGGGACCTCGAGAGAAAACACAAAGGGCCAGCTCATGGAACCCTTGTGGAGTGTAGCCGGACAATCTTCAGTGCAAATGCTGCTCGGGGTCAGGGCTACAAGTAATCCAGAGCTCAGCTGCAGGAGTCGTTGGAAAGCTGATGCTTTTGCAAAGTGACAAGGTGTCCAGTGGTTCGGGTTGCACAGTCGCCACGAGGGATACGGGCCTCAGACTTGCTGTGGGCACTGATCGACCTCTAAGACCACAGAAACCCACCTCCTGTGTTGGAAAATTCTTTGGAGTCCGGCGGGAGCTTCGGAGATGGAAACCGGTCAGATGCATCTTTGGTGCCTGCCTTGCAGGGGAGTAACTCCTTTACTCCAAAGGAGATTCTTCAGTCATCTAGTTCAATGTAGATCGTCGAAGTTCCAGGATTCAGTATCAGAGTTTCGCCCAGGTGTAATCTAAAGTCCTGTAGTCCTGTATCTTATACCCAAGGAAGGGGTTGGACAAACTCTAGGGACCCACCTATGGGAGGGTCAGGAAAGAGGGGTGGCTACATCCATTTCCTTTGTCCAGTTTCGCACCAGAGCAGGGGTTGGTAGCCCCTACAACCGGTTTGAGCTGGACTATGCACAGGGACACCAAATGTGCCCCCAGTGCAGACATCAAAGCACTCTTGGAGTGCACCCACCCAGCCCCAGTACACTAAAGCCTGTCTGGGAGGTGGTGACACCTCCCTGTAATAGGAAACCTATTGTCCAGGCCTCCCCTGCTGGAGTTTCATAAAGCAGCAGGAGGGCAGACTCGTGTCTGTGGCTGGCAGCATCCATTTTTTGATGCCAGGTCTCTGTTAGCTGGTACCGGGTATACCGGTGCTGTCATGTCTCTCCCTCTAGAAGGGTGGGATCATACTCCCACACCAATTACTGGTGTGGGGGGTATGATTCCAAGGTGTTTGACACCAAACACGACATGTTTCCGTGCAGCCATCACAAAGTTAGCATTAACCGTTTGGTTATAATGCACTTAAGAGTATATGGTTTGGCTGCATCACATCACAAACAACCCCAGAATAAAGGTTCCGAAGGCTGCAGAGGGGCACTGCTCATGCATGGGCACCCTCTCACATAAAACCCAGCACCCTGCCTTCAGGATTAGTAAGGCCTGCCATAGGGGTGACTGATAGGTTTATATGTGTAGAGATATGGAGAGATATAGTGAACCAATATCTCAGTAAGGGGTGCATGCACCACCTTACCCAGGCTGCAGTAGCAGTCCTGTGGTGACATTTTGTAAGGCTTCCCAGGGGTGGCATAATACATGCTGCAGCCCCTGGTAGACCTCAGGGGTACCCATGCCCTGGGTACATAGTATACCATATACTAGGGACTTATAAGGATAACCCATAATCCAATCTGGAGTGTACCTATAGTACTGGTAATCAATTTAGAGGGGAAGCAGCTAGGCTGGGGTCCTGGTTAGCAGGGCCTCAGCCAGACTAAAGTCAAAAAATAGTGACACATCAGCAAAAAGTGGGGGAACTATATGAAGCAGATCCAACTCTCCTACAGTCAGTCGGTCGATCCCAGTACCCAGATGATGTCGGGCCCTTAGAGTGGGGGCTAGGGCAGTACCTTAACCAGGCATCTGCCTTTACCAAAGATGTCCTTTCAACTAAATTTGCTGTAAAGGCATGCATGGTAAAGGCATGCGTGGTTAAGAAGATTGTTATTAAGACTGTGTTGTTCAGCCATGCGTTGTTGGGGATTGCGTGGTTGGAACATATATCTGGGCCTAGAAGCTTGGCTGATAGGATATGGGGCCTTTAGGATGTCAATTCTGCAACCCGAGCTAGTTGTGAAGCTCCCTCATTGATTTGGTTGGTGACTCCCTACTCTACAAGACCACCAGTGCCCATACATAGCGGCTGTTCTCCATGAGAATGGGCCCCTGTTGCCACGCCCCCAGTTAGACTCAGCTCAATTACAGACGGGCGGGCCTCCGGGCTAGGGGACACTGCCCAGGTGTAATACCCAAGGACGGATCAGCATGTAGGGGCCAGGCAAAGGGTGCCACTGGATTAGCTTTGCAGCCAACATCCACCCCGCAGCGACAGCAATGTATAAATCGAAAAAGGACTCCTGCTTACAGGACATGCTATCTAAGGTGTCTTCCAGGAGACAGAAGCACCCTACAGACCAGAATTGAGAGGAGGGAAAACCGAGAACCCTCCTTGCACAGGTCTACACAATAGCAAGCAGAAGCCCTCCTAACCAAAGTGTTTATAGAGGACCTTTTGGCAAGTTTCGACTGGATATCCGAAAGACATTCAACATGATTTGGGTGAACTGAGGCATTCAATTGGACAGGGCTCACAGGGTGGGCGGATTGGCAGGCACCAGGAGCAACCTGCCAGACATATTGAACTGTGTTAATCACTTCCGCCACAAGAAAGCTATCATGGAGGATGTTGGGCCAGTCCAGCCTGATCCTTTTTGTGGAAGCCTTGATCTGGCTCTACCAAGAATTGTTGACTGTCACACTTCAAAGAGAAGGGCAACTCAAACCCTTCACCACCTTCCTGCTAGTAAAGAGGTGAAATACCAATGGGCTCTCCCTCTCCGCTTGCTCTTCACTTGGAATGGGGAACCGCACACCATTCTCGCCCTCCATGGGGCAACATCGACATTGCAACTGTGGACATGACGAGATGGCATCTTCCACGGGATCTCCCCTTGGGGCCAACTGGTTGCCGCCATGGCCTGGTAGATGGTCCACCGTTCCCTTCACTAAGCCCTTTTCAAAACCCTCCAGGAAGGAGACCCAGCGCAAGGGGGAGGCGGTTCTCGACAAACTACAGGTTTATGATCCTGAGACTGTGGGCTGACAGGTCCACTTCTTTTGGTGGCTGATGAGTTGCCCTCTTTGCTGGCTGCATTGGACTCTACCAAGAATGTGAGCAGATGCAGTGAGTGGGGCAGGCGACATACAGCCATGCAGGTAGCAAGGAGGCTGCGATGAGGAGAGGGGCATGAATATTATTCATATAGGGAAGACTGTTCACGGACCCAATGGGGTAGTACTTCCATTCAATTTTCCCTTTGTAAACTACAGATGGGGGAAGTTGTTATGCTGTTGTATTTGTTACGGGTGTTGGTGTGGGGGGAGGAGAGACACTCTGGCACATAGTACAATCCTTAATGACCTCCATGCATTTCCATCAATAGCACATGAGGAAGGGCGAACAGCCTTTACACATACGCCCAAGGCCTTGAAGTGACTTTGAAATTCCCTTTCAGTGAAGGTCCTTAGCTTTAATGTCAGGGGACTCAGCAACCCAGACAAAAGGCGAGGATGCTTGGGGAATCGGAGTGCGACATTTGTCTGTTGCAAGAGACCCATCTTTTGAAGAAGGAATGGAGACAATTGTGATCTGCTGGTTTATTCAGCAGCTCTTGTTATTGGGCTCCAACAAAAGAGGTGGAGTATCTGTATTATTGCCCATTAAATTTAAGGGTAAGGTCCTCTCCACCTTTGTTAAAATAAAGGGCAGAATGCTGGCTGTGCAGATCGAGCTACAGCAATATACCTTCACAGTAGGCAATGTATACACCCCAAACGATATTCAGGAGAGGTTACTGCGGGATGCACTGTCGCAAATCATGGGGTCCCCTGACTCAGAAAGTCTGATGAGGGGGCCTTAATATGTTAGAATTCAGACTTTGACTGCTGTGCCTAATGGGTGGGACAAACAGGGGCCTTCTCTAAAGCTGGATTAAATTGGTTGAAGGACCTGGGGGTATCTGACAGCTGGAGTCAACACCCCGATTTAGAAATTACAAATTCTGTTCAGCCTCCCAGCAGTCATATGCCAGATTAGACTCTTTTCTGGGAACGCCACAGACCTTAGGGAACAGTATCAAGATCTGATCTACTTATTATAACATCCTCATGCTTGGACCAAACCATCACCCCTCAATGAAGTCTTAACCAAGGGAGCATTGCGGACTGTGGATGTTGCACTTTACATCCACCAGGAGCTTAGTTAAACTGGCAGTCATGGATTAGGACATTCCACTGTCATATTACTTGGCAGGTACTGCTAGTTTTCAACTTTCATTTTTACCTTATGAATCATGATCACTGAGAAACATAATCATAAGGAGGCTTCGGCATCAAACTACCCATGACAGAAGATTACCACAGCCCTGTCGTTTTTAGAGACAACCTGCAGAGCTGTTTCATCATAGTTCCTGTAGCAAAAGTGCCACATATGTTTTTGTAATCGTCTGCCCTGTTTCTGCTAATAACAGCTGGAAGACATCCACCACTTGTAGAAAGGGCGTCAAATGTGTCCGAGCTCATCAGCATGTTTCCCGGGACTGGGTAAGAAGGGCAGAAGATTACCAATCGGTGGTTGAGTAGTTTGGAATAAAATAAACATACATGGAATCTCAGCTCTTCGCTGAGCTATCATGCCAAAAAAAAAGCTTTCTGCCCCTCTGTGAATGGAAAGGCTACATCTGACTTTCTGCTTAGAAGTCCTTGTGTCATGCAAAGGGGTAGACAGTGGAAAGCAGGCCAAGCACAGATCTCAATGCGGCCTTAGACACAGAGTTCAGTATAAAATTACCCGGCCAGGACTCTACTGTACTCTCTTATGTTATGTATTCCATCCATAACATAAATGAGCGCAGGGGGAAACAATAAGGCAGTTTGTCACACCACACATATTGCATCGACAAACACCATTAAAATAGCAGGTTCACCAAGCGCACAGAGTTTCTCAATTGCTCCTCGGCCACTAAAAAAGTTAGCGAACATTTAAAGCCAGATTTTTAGAAGGGTTGAACTTTCAAGGGCCTTGGAAGAAGAATGTCTTATTTTAAAGCACTGACTTGCACCTTGCTAATCGGTCTGATGATCAGCATTGTGCTCGAAATGTGCAAGCCACATTCGCCAAATACAGACTTGTAAATCCCTTTTCTGGTAATAATGCAGTTCAAAGTCATTAGCCTTTCGGAGTGATCGATTGGGAATACCACTTTCACCCCTCATGAAACCCCATGCTGCCTCTTTTTCCTAAAATATTATATATTTTCTGTATAATTTTTTTCTTCACCCCTCCTCTACCGTCAACCGGCTGTCATCATTTCCTCCTTCCTACTCCTATGTGCATCCCGATAAACACAAAAGATAGACCACGACAACCTTTTCATTTTTAGCGCATGCTTAAATCCCGTTTCGCTAATATTATTAATAAATTGGACGTTTTCAGGCTGGCAGATACTGTTATCCAATTCCCTAGCACTGCCACCTCTCAGCTGACAAGTGGTACTGGTTAGGTCTGAAGTGTGTTTCAAGCCTGCGAGCTAGTTCACGTGAAAAACACCAGGGATTACATTCTAAATGAACCACAAGGGAAAATTAGGCATCACCTTTCTTGCTTAACTGTCTCTCTGGTGATCACTGTCACTTTAAACCTGCCTATCATTAAATAAGTACATGAACAGTTGTCGAAACATTGAAATGAACCCAGATACGACTGCAGAAAGTAGAAGAAACCCATAATGAAAGAGTTGTTGCCATGAACGTAAGTTGCAAACGCTCGTCTAGGATCCTCACCTCGCTACCTCTAACTTTGTGATGTTGGATAAAGTGCTCCATTACTTTGATACTAGGTGGCTTGTTTGCAAAAATGTATTGTGTGCCTGGAATAATGTGCCAGTGGGAAATTTGAGCAAAGAAATGACCTCCTCCTTACGTTTTCCCTCCTAATTAATTACTCAATGAGGCCGCCGCGGCCTCACAGACCCACCCAGCTCCCTTCCTTTGTTTTTTTTTAGTATAAAGAGCTTTATTGAAGCAAGTAAAGGCATAGGTACAACATTATATATACCTTTGCATGACAAAAGAGCAAAAGGATAACAAAACAGAATAAATATGAGGAGGGAATGAACATTACAAGATAACTACCGATAATACATATCCCAAAATATGAAAGAAATAATGAAAGGTCGCACCTTAAAACGCAAATAGCATTTTACATTTTTCAAGAAAGGGAAAGACAGCAGAAGAGAGGAAAGGTAAGAGAAGAAAAGATATAAAAAGAAAGAAAGAAAGGAAAGAAAAAGAAAAAAGAAAAGAGGAAGAGAAAGAAAAGAAAGAAGGAAATGGAAAAAGAGAGATGACCTCATCAAATACTATATAAAGACTACCAAAAAGCATTGTAATATCATTTGTGTGAAACATACCCAACCTTGACTAATGAAAGCTACAAAAGTAAAAGTAAAAGAAAAAATAAAGTCATGGCGGTTGGTAAACAAAATAAGAGTCATTATTATGACGTGCAGCCGAGGATAAATAATTGGTGAGTGGAGACCACAAGGCTTCTTTAAGAATCATTTGCTGAGATGTGCTGACTGAAGATCTATCCAGTCTGTGATGGTAACAGAGAAGATTCCATCAAGCAGCATAGGAAACTTTAGAAACATCTTTCCAATTAGAGGTTATTACCTGAAAAGCAATAGCAATTAACATATCCACAAAGATACCAAACTTGCGAGAACCAATCCATATTACAGAGTTACTTCCAAGGAATATAGAATATATATCAAAAGGAAAATTAATAGTACAGATGGAAGATATAGATTTATATACTTTAATCCAAAAATGAGAAATGTTGGGACAATGGAAAAAGGAGTGCATTAACGTGCCAGGGTTGTGTTGACATGACCAACAGTTAGGGGATAATTCTACATTATACTTGGAAAGGGATAAAGGAGTAAAGAACAGTCTTTGATAAAAAAAATATATAGGGTCTGAGTGGTGCTAGCATTGCAGGAGGTGTGGTGTATGCGAGCCCATATAGAATTCCATGTGTGAATTGAGAGGGTATGCTGCAGGTCCGATTCCCATAGAAGTTCAACTTTAGTCTTGGGACGATCAAGAGAGGAAAAATTGAGATATTTATATATGTGTGAGGCTCGAATAGAGGGAGAAGTAGAGAGGGGTTCAAATAAGGAGTCCAAAGACGATGAAGGAGATCTAGAAAGGAGAGAGAATCGATCAGTTAGAAGCATTCTCAAAGATTCATATCTAGGAAATGAGGAGACTGGTACATGAAATTTAAGCTGTACCTCTTGGGGGGTGAGGAAACGAGAATCTTTAAGTAAATGTTTAACGAGGAAAATCCCTTTAACGGCCCATTGTTTCCAAAAAATGGCACGATTTGATAATTTAATGAGTTTATTATGCCACAGAGGTGAGTCTAAAAAAACTTGTAGAGATGACTGGGATTTGCACTTAACTGGGTGAAAGGTAGAAATAAAATGTGAAATCATCGGGTGATTAAAAGAACGAGGAGGATTAGCAAAACTAGCCAACAAGGAAAAGGGGAAGGATTGAATTAGCGATTCTTCCAGATTGTGCCAGACAGAACTGGAAATCTCTTCAGAGGAAGATAAATACGGTAGCACTGGACGAATTGAAAAGGAAGAATGATATTGTCGAAAATTGGGGAAGTGTACACCACCCCGATCTTTAGGAGCAGATAATAGGGCTAAAGAAATTTGGCCCTTCCGCCCATTCCAGAGGAATTTACTTAGAGTCCCATTAAGGGTTTTAAAAAACTTTAAAGGAAGTCTAACTGGTAACATGGACAAAAATAAATTAATAACAGGAAGCAGCATCATTTTGATGGTGTGCAATCTACCCCACCAACATAGGAAAAGGGGAGACCATTTGTTTGTCATATTATTAACTTTTAAGAGAACCTCATCTAAATTAAGTTGGATCGTTTTTGCAAGAGAGGAGGAATATTTAATCCCCAAACAGGTAATACTACTGGTGTTCCATTTAAGAGAAAACCCTTCAAACATGCTCCTTAAACAGTATTTATTTAATGGAAGAACTTCAGATTTGGAGAAATTTAGTTTGCAACCAGATAAGGAGGCATAAGAGGAGAGAAGATCCGAGAATGCAGGCAGATACATTTCTGGATCTGAAATATATAACATAATATCGTCTGCATAAGCCGTATATTTGATTTCAATTGCCTTATGTTTAAAGCCCCGGGAGGAAGGTGAATAATGCAAAGAATGTAAAAAGGTTCAAGGGAAAGAATAAAAAGCAAAGGAGAAAAAGGACATTCTTGACGGGTACCCCGTTGTAAGGGAAAATAAGACGATTGAGAGCCATTGTCAAAAATTGAGGTAGTAGGCGAGGAATATAGCAAACTGATCAAAGATAAGATAGAGGGTCCAAAACCATGCCATTTGAGAGCACGCATCATAAAAAGCCAATGAACGCAGTCAAATGCTTTCTCTGCATCCAAGGTTATGGCAGCTATAGGAGAAGAACTCTTAGATGCTAAATGAGAAATGTTTAGAAAGGTTCTGGAATTATCAGCTATTGTCCTCCCCTTGACAAACCCGGTCTGCTCAGGACTAATCAACTCTGGGAGAACTTGGTTGATACGAAGGCCTAGCACTTTGGAAAACATTTTACAATCTAAATTAATCAAGGAAAAGGGGGGATAATTAGCACAAAGGGAAGGGTCCTTATCTTTTTTAGGAATTAAACAAATCATAGCTTCCAAAAAAGAACCCCGAGCTTCATCACAGGAAACAGAATGTTGAAATAAGGTTAGAAGATGAGGCAAGAGAGTAAGGGAGAAACAGGAATACAATTCTGCAGTAAGGCCATCAGGGTCAGGAGCCTTATCATTAGGTAACTTAGATAAAGCGGATTTGATCTCAGAAAGGGATATGTCAGTTTCCAAAATAGAACAATCTGGAAGTGGGGAAGAGAGAGGGGGTAATGAATCGAAATATGAGTCCAAGGCAGCATTAGACGGAGAGGAATCAGGGGTGTATAAAGTCTTTTAGAAATCTGTGAAACATTGTAATATTTTGTAATCTTTGAAACGATGAATACCACAATCATCAGTAATCGTCACAATTCTGGACCTTTGAGAATTAACTTTCAGATAGTTCGCTAGCAATATACCGGCTCTATTACGGCCTGCATAACATTTTGAATGAATTTTCCATTGTGTTCCAGAAGCGTCTTCTGTAGATTTCCTAATAAAAGCTAATTTTGCCTAAACCAAATTCTTGAGGGTGTCAGCATTGTTACTAGAAAAGTATGCATGTTCCAGTTTCTTAATGGACGATAAGTTAGACGCAGACTCTTTACGATGTTGTTTCTTTTGATTAACAACATAATCAATAATAAATTCCCTAGCAGTCACCTTAAAAGCATCCCATGTGGTATGAAAGAGCATATCAGGACTAACATTGAGAAGAAAAAATTCTGAAATGAAATTCTTAAAGCGACCAATAAACACGGAATCCTTGAGAAAATAGTTGTTAAATCACCAACGACGGGATTTAGAAGACTGGGAGGGGAGATCTAAATTGATAAGAACAGGAGCGTGATCAGAAATCAAAATGGAACCAATTTCAGCATGCGATAAGTTGGGAAGAAGAAGCGGACACAAAAAAATGTAATCAATTTGAGATGTAGAGTTATGCGTCGGAGAAAAGAAAGTACATTCCAAAGAGTCAGGTTCGAAAATTTTCCATGCGTCGACCAACCCTTTAGAGTGTATAGTATTAACAAAGGTTTTTTGCATTTTATTAGGGACATACTTGGAAGAGGATTTCCTATCAATAAATAGATCAAGAACCTGATTACAATCACCCCCCACAACGAGATTAGAGTCAAAGCATGCATGAAGTGTGTGCAACATGGATTGCCAGAATTGGGGGACAATGCCTGTGGGACCATTAATGTTAAGGAGAGAAATACGTGAACCATTGATGAGAGTGTGAAGAAGGAGCCAACGACCATCAGTGTCCTTCTCCTCGCTCTCCACAGTAAGGGAGAGGGATTTATGAAATAGTATCACCACTCCATTCTTTCTATCCCTAGATGGGGAACTGTAGACATTACTGACCCATTGCTTTTTAAGTGAATTAATATCATTATCATTAAGGTGTGTTTCTTGTAACATAGTAATTTTACATTGTAATTTTGAAAGATGCGTAAGAACTTGTTGTTTATTAATTGGATTACGTAAACCTTTTACATTCCATGAAATAATTTGGTCATTATCAATCATATCGATGGGAGAAGAACAATAATCAATAGCATAAATACTGTGAGGATTATCAGCAACATGAGCACTATCAAATGTAAAAGGGTTTTAAGGACAATAAGAAGTTGATTAAAAACGACAAGGTTATAAATTTGAGTGGAAAAAAATAGTAGTAAAGAAAGATACAGGGAAGATGATAAGTAAGAATTATATAAAGAAGGAATAGAAAAAAAAGGAGAAATATAAAAGCAAGAGGAAATATAAAGACTGAGGTCAGAAGAAGCAAAATAGAAAAAAGGAAACAGAGGAAAAAAAAGAAAAGACATGAGGAATAGAAGAGGAAGCAACGGATAGACCAAGAAAGGTTGACAGGAAGTCGAGAGACTTCAGTCAAGAAAAATTAGATATGTAACCAGATTGAAAAAAATAGCATGGGAGGCGGGAAACCGCGAAAAGAAAACAGACAGCAGAGCCAGGAAGAGAAACCGGGAACAACCAGAACCAATAAAAATATATGAGACAAAGAGTCAACCATAAAATAGCACAACACCACAGGGGAGAGAAATAATAGACTTAGACATAATTGATAGACAGAAGGCAGTCAAGCAACTTCAACAAAGGATACATTATATGTGTGTCTAACCACTTACCAAACATGAGGATGAACCGGGAACACTGGGAATGAAATGAAGGTGAGGGGAAAACATCATGGGAGTGGGGTCATACAGGAGGAGATAACATCTGTAGGAAAAGGAAAAAAAACAGAGGGAAACATTAACATATAATGGCCTCCAAGAAAAGTAAGAGAACCACAGCAAACTAGAGAAAAACTGTAACGACAAACAATGACTTACAGTCCAAAAAGAAGACAAAACTTTGCAAACAGATGGAATGAACCATATAAGCTTAGAGAGCACAATTCAAAGCAAAAACAACAGTGTTATTCATGGCCCTCCAAAATCCATGACATCGCTTTTGTGACGAGAAATAAATTGTCTTAGATCTTCCGAGCGGTCAAAGGAGTAGGATCTCTCTTTATACGTGACTTTAAAAAAGCAGGGGTAAAAAAGACCATATCTGGCATTCATGGAACGAAGAGCTGGGCAATGAGAGAGAAACTCTTTGCGACGAGCAGCAGTGGCACGGGCCACATCTTGAGAGAAAAAACCTTTTGGCCAGACCATAGCATTTGCTTTCTAGACTTTGCCGCTGAGAGGGCCATTAGTAACTCAGTGTACTCCAGAAAAAAAACAATTTTCCCTCTAGGACGAGTGCCTGTCAAAGTAATGACGAAGCACCATTTTTAGGCCCAATGCGATGGGCACGCTGCAGATTCAGAGTGGTGCCTTTTTCTTGAGACCAACAATTTTAGGAATGTTCATTTTTAAGAAAGTAAGCATGTCAGATCCTTCCTCCCCCTCAGGGATGCCATAAATTCAAAGATTGTTGTGCCTGTTGCGATTTTCTAAATCTTCTGTTTGTTTCTTGAGGAGAGCAATTTCTTTAGACATATCAGCAACCTGAGGAATCAGATCTTGAGCATTACTAATCCGTTGTTCCACCTCCAACACTCTGGATTCTAAATTGGACCATTTCTCATCTAGCTTCTGAATAGTAGCATTGGTTTCTACCACGAAAGGATTAAGCAACCTTATCTCTTACAGGAGGTCCTCCATTGTTATAGGTAGTGGAGACTTGGTAGGAGAGTTAGGTTCCTTCTTGTGATGTTTTGGAGGGGCAGCGGGGTTGGAATTCTTGCAAAGAGAAGACATACTAACAGAAGTGGCTTTCTGTCCAATTGAAGAGGAAACCTCCATATATGTGAGTACTTAATATATTGTAGATCTCAGAAGATAAGTGCTCACAGACGATTGGTAAGATACTTGTAGAAGGCTGCTAAAAACAATGGTAAAAAGCACCGCTGTTACTTTATGGACTACCTGTGGATAAATAAGTCTAATTCAATAGGCGACTGCAGGTAGAACTTGTTTAATATATGGTATTGAACTTGGTAGCAACCGCCTTACGAATGCAGGGTCTGTTCATTGTAGAAACAGCAGCATAAAACATAGCAGCCAGCGCAGTCTATTCTGATGAGGCCTTCCAGTTATTGGGTAAAAAAAGAAGTTAACTGAAGCAATGGCTAAAAAGCATTCTGGAGTCAGCTCAAACAAACATCTCCAAAACGGGCGAAGAAAAGTGAAGATATGGGACAATATGAAGAGCAGGCCAGACAGTTATGTTCCAAAAAATAAGAGTTCAGTCAAATGAGGAAACAAAGTCAATATTCGTATGACCAGACATGAGATTGGGGATTTATGTGGTGGCTTCCATTGAAAAGGCAGTGAAAAGAGCGTCAAGAATCCTCCAGAAGAACAGCAACATCATGTAAACAGAAAAAGTAGCTATTAGCCAGCAGCCATACCCGTTAAAGTAGGAATTCAATTTTTTTTTACAAAATAACCTCTACCTGTGCCCCCGCACTCGCTCCATAATCTGCTTCACAACGTGACTGCCTCCAGACGAAAAACAGCTCAAAAGATGCAGTTGAGGTTCCGTTCGCTCGCGCAGCCTCAACCCTATGTGGCCATCTTGTGGTGGTCCAAGCCACGCCCCCACCCAGCTCCCTTCCTAAAACGTTGAAAGGCCCCCTCACCACCTCTTGTTTTAGTTGTGTCTTGCAGACACCCAGGAGGTAGTGACCTAGAAGGCTACAGCACAGTTATTCTCTTTTTAATCTGACCTTTTAGGAACGTGGAAAGCCTGCAGAGCGGTATCCAGGTTTGTTTCTGGAGAGGGAAAATATATGTGGGGACAACAAGTTCCCCTCAGGCTCTGTGTGTTCAGAAACAGCACCCACTGAGAAATCTTACCGGAAATGCTTGGCCCTGGGGAATGATTTACAGCCCTGATTAGAGGCATGCATCTAAGCATCTCAAGAAATCAGGCTGGTTGCTGTTCAGACTCGGTGGAAGGCACAGGAAGACGGATAGGTAGGGGCAGGTGTCTCAGCTGCTGAGCGCTGGGGGAGTAGCCTGGCAATGGCTTTTGCACGTGCAGGGTCAAAGGACGGCGCATGGTTAATGTGTTCTTTAGTATTGGACACGGCTGAGCTCATTTAGGCTGCTTTTTGTAGTGCTTTTGAATGCTAATGTTTTAATTACTACATTATGGTTGGCAGAACAGGGTTTTTTAAGGAGCCCTAGCTTCTGTCATTTGTGGATTTTCGTCAATGCTGCATAGTGTGTTTTTTTGATATGGAGAGCAAAGAGTGTGCGTAGAGAAGACGGATGGTTTCCTCCTCTTCTGACTCTGAGGGGAGCCTGCCTCAGGCTCAGAGTTCTAAGAAACCCAGGGAACAGTCCCCTGCCAGTTCTGCCTATTTTCACAGAGGCCCAGGTCCAGTCCATGATTGAGGTGGCGGTGGCTGAGACCTTGGCTGCCAAGCCTAAGACAAGCATTGCAATATGTCTCACATTTGTGAGAGTTAGCGCTATTGGCGTTGTAAATTAAATTGTCTTTTACCCAAGTGTTTTGGTTTGGAGTGGAGTGGATGTATGTGGTATGGAATGGAATTGTGTGTGTTGTATTGAAATTGTTACCTTTGGAATTGTGTGGTGTGGATTTGTGTAGTGGAATTATGTGGCATGGTCGCAATTGAATTATGTGGATAGTAATTATGTGATATAGAGTGTACTGGAATTATGTGGAGTGTGATTGTGTGTGATGGATTGGTATTTTGTGTTGTGCAGTGGTATGAACTGGAGTTTAATTATGTGGTGTGCTATTGAATTTAGTGGCATGATGTGGAAATCTGTGGTGTTGATTGGATGTACGTGGTGTATTGTGTTGTGTTGAATTATGTGGTTTGTTGTTGAATTATGTGGTGTGGAATGCAAATATGTAAAGTTGAGCTACAGCACTGCCTAGAGTACTTAGAATGAGGAATTACCACTTGGACCAGTGAAGCAGCTGCATCATTGTCTAGAGGACTCAGAATGAGGAATTTCCAATGTAACTAGAGAAGGGGCTGAATAGAACCAGAGAAGCAGATAGCAGCACTGTCTAGAAGCTTTAGAATGAGGAATTACCACTGGGACCAGAGACACACCTGCAGCACTGTCTAGAGCACTTAAAATGAGGAAATATCAATGAGACCCGAGAAGCAGCTTGCAGCACTGTCTAGAGGACTTAGAATTAGGACTTACTGACAGGATCAAAGAAGCAGCTGCAGTACTGCCTAGAGGAATTAAAATTTGGGAATTAGCAACTGGACTAGAGAATCAGCTGCAGCACTGACTAGAGGGCTTAGAATGAGGAATTACTGATTGACTCAATTTAAATGTCTGCACTCCATCTGTTTTACACAGAATAGATATGAAAGATGAACTTGAGTAGAGAGACTCATTAAGAGCTGTACAACCCTGTGCTTTCATTGGATACCAGGGAGGAGGAAGAGGGCTGAAAATGGTGGGAGAAAGGGATGGAGGAAGTGGGAAGCAGGTGCTACGAAGTGTCTTGCTATTAAAGTAGCTGGCAAGCCACACAAAAAAATAGTGTTCTTGCCACTATTTTGGACCTAGGGAACTGGGTTAAAGTTTCAGAGTGCTCTCCATCTGGCAACCACCGAACACCTTCAAAAAGTCCAGACACATGCTGATATCCAAAATGAAAATAACATGTGGTTTGTACAGTACAGGTAGGTGCAATAGGTCTTGAATTTGTAAGAGTTACAGCTATTGACATTGTAAATGTGAATGTTTTTTACCTATGCGTTTTGTTTTGGAGTCGAGTGGATATAGGTGGTGTGGAGTGGAAATTTACAACTTGCATTGGAATTGTTAGTTGTGTAAGTGTGTGGTAGAATTGTGTGGTGTGGGGTAGATTTGTGTAGTGGAATAATGGTACATGGTGGATAGATAGGGGTGAGAGCTGCTCAGAACAAATATCCCATATTAGGATTTGTAGACTAATTTATAGTGATGTTAAGATATCCTAACATTAAGTAAGGTATGCCAATATCAAGATAGGCTGAGTCAAAATATGCCGATGTCAACATACGCCCTCATTAAGATATGTTGATTTTATTATACCGCAACATTAGAATATGGTATTGTTAAAGCCTGAAAACGTTGTACTGCTGGCTCATGAATGCCCTACAAACAACTAGATGCCTGTTTGTGTGTGCCTGCTTGTGTGTGAGTGTGTTTAGTTACACTCTTGATATGTTATTTAAATGTATATTATCTTAATATAGTGTATGCTTGTAACCTTTTTTAATACTTATTATGTACGTATCATTATTTGCATATTATACACGACGGACAGATGTAGATGGTTGTTGGAAGGATACTGCGTGGGTAGCCTCATGCAGGATGTTGGGTGTTTGAAGGACAGTGGGAGGGGGCTGGACAGAGGTGCTTTTGTAAGGTTAATGAGTGGGTGGACAGATGGGCAGAGGTGTGTTCTGAAAGTATAGTGGAAGGGTGGGTGGATGGATGGATGGATGAGTGGGTGAATGGTTGGATAACAAAGACTGCAAATTGCAACATAAAGCCGGTGTGTGTGCATGTGTCTCAATATATACATCATTGGCAAAGTGAGATACATTTTGACAGTGTTTTGTTGCTAGCTCCGACACCTCCCTGAAAACTTAAGATTGCCCCACACGCCACAAGTGAATGTGTTGATTTGACAATTTATTTGCTGCTTCTTTGAGCAGGCGATGCCGGTCTTGTGCCTTTCCCACACGTTTTGCTGCCAACCATCTATTTTCCTTCTTAGTTCAAATAGTACTGGTGCATTTACACACAAGTTGCTTGTCAGTGTTTTTTGAATGGCAAGTATCTACCTGGGCTTTGAAGCTGTAGAAAGTGATTATTGTTGGCCCAGACACTGGACTTAAATGCATGTTTTTTAGATGGCTGGGAGAATAAGGGGTTTGTGATCTGGGGGGCAATTACCGGACATAGGCGGTGGGGTTACACACTTGTGAAGGACAGCAGTAATACAGTATCAGCACTACAAAATGACACCACACCAGTTTAGAAAAATATCCAATATTTTATATACAAGGCCAAAAACGATAAAATTCCACAATACTGTACTTAAAAATTACAGTTATCAAAATACGCTTTAAAAACAGTTCCTTGATGTCGATAGCTCTGTTCGGGGCTATCACTGTGTTGTGAACAGACAAATCGAAACAGGTTCGGCTGACCGCGGCGTCGCGGGCCAGCTATGGTGTCGGGAAGACCCGCAAACAGTACCTTTTAGAAATGCAGGGTGCCGGCGGCCTCTCGTTGAGTTTCCAAAAACACGGCATCCGCAGGCTTTGATTCAGGAGGTCGGTGCAGGAGTCGTCGGGGCTCTCGAAGTCACACGCTTTGCAGGTCGATCTCCTCTCTGTTGGAGTCAGGAGCACTGGCGTCGGCAGGCGGCAGGTGCTGCGGTGCAAAGTGCAGCGGTGCGGCAGGCGATGCCCTCAGGTCGCAGTGCGAGCAGCGGCTCGCTGGCGGCATCAGATGGTGTCGTCGGTGGACCCGGATTTATCGCGTGTGGGCACGATGACGGTGCCATAAAGCAAGAGGGAATTTTCCAAGACCTATTTATTTAAATCACACAGGGGAGGAGTTCCAGTGGCATTATAGATGACAGTATGAAGGAATCTTCAAAATCTGAAAACTCAATTATCCGGAATCCAGACCTTGACACAGTCAAACCGCCGGGTGACATCCATTTTTGAATACTTCCTTGAACTTTCTAATCTGAATCATGTTTTTATTCTGAAGACCCCATCGCAGACCTGACGAACATAGGACGTCTTTGGTGATCTGTTTGATAAAATTCAATCTTGAGTTGCAGTATATGTGGTTTTGAATTTGAGATGCACTTTTGAAGCATCGTCGAGAAATTCTAGCACCCGGGATTCTGAATAACTTCTATAAAATTTGGTATATATATCTTACGGAGCCCAGAATGTATCGGAATACAATCATATTGAAATGTTAGACAGAATGCATTTCTGAATTCCAAACATCATAAGAAATCAGTGCCCTGATGAAGGATGGTACATGGCATTTCCGAAACGCTCGTCGGCGCAATTGTGTTAATTGTGTATTGTATATTTGAAGTATGTTGTGTTATTTGTAATGATGTCTTCTGTTTAAGTCAATTGTAATATTGTGAGTCTTGGTTATGGTGTTAAGTTTTCACTATATGTTTTTCGTTTCTTTGTTGATGTTTTTTGTGGCGACATGTAGTGAAATTATGTTTTTCTCCTGATTAGATGGGTGCTCTCTTGTTTGATATGAATTGTAAAGAATATTGTACATGTTGAATTGATTGTATGTGATAAATTATGTGTATTTTTTTTAAAAAGAGATAAAAAAAGATTTTTTGATAATAAAAGAGAATAACTGTTCTCCTGTGGGACACTATTTATTATCATTGAATATATGATGTTTATTATTTTATAAGGGGTTGATTGTTGTATATTTCCTCAGCGTCGTTGGTGAGACCAGGGTGGCAGTGCGAGATGAAGGCGGTGCTCGTCACCGTGCTAGCAGGTCACGGTGCAAGCGGCGGCGTCGTCGTTGCTGAAGCACAGTCGTCGGCTGATGAACTGAAGTCGATGGTGCCGGCGTCGGTATGCCAAGGCTGCGGTGCGGGACGAGGGCTGTGCGTTGTGTAACTTTACAAGCGGTGGCCTCGAACCACGGTGCAAGCAGCGGCGTTGATTTCGGCGTGAAGCGTCGTCGCCGGGGATACCAAGGCGTCGTCGTGAAGCGAGGCTGTGGGGAGTGCGGTGCCCACAGGTCGCAGTGCGAGCAACGGCTCGGTGGCGGCGTCAGCAGGTGTTGTCGGTGAGATCAGGATCACGGTGCAGTGTTGCGGCACTGCCCTCTGCGGTTCATTGAGGACACGTAGTCGGCAGCAAGGTCGTAGACGGCGTCAAGCTTGAAGTCTTTGATGTTCCTGAGACTTCTTGAACAGGGGGCAAGCTCTACCTCAAGCCCTTGGAGAAACTCACAAAAGTAGATTGCAGAAAGTTCAGTCCAGTCCTTTCACTGCCCAAGACAGAAGCAGCCACTGCAGGCCAACACAGCAAAGCACACAGCAAAGTGGTAGTTCCTCCTCACAGCTTCTCCAGCTCTTCTTCTTGGCAGTCTTCTTGATCCAAAAGAGCTCTAAAGTTCTGGGGTTTGGGCCCCAATATTTATACTAGCAAATCCTTTGTCCTCTGAAGGCAAAGGGTCCTGTACCTAGTTCGAATCAGTTCTGAGTGCCTTCTGCCAGTGTGCACCTTAATCCTTTGTCATAGTGGGGCCAGGGTCATCAGACGCACCACAGGGAGTGGAGCCAGCATTGTGGAAGGCAGACACAGCCCTATTCAGGCCCAGGTGCTACTCCTCCCACCACTCTACATGCAGATAGGTCTATGCAGCCCTGTGCTGACTCACCCTGTCTCCTGGAGTCTCCCCCAGCCCCTGTCAATCACAACCCAGACAGACTATACACAAGCTAGCAGAGGCAGGCTGCATGGTTAGGTAAGAAAACACCTACTTTCTAAAAGTGGTATTTTCAAACACAGAATGTCAAAACCACCTTCACTGAAAGATGTATTTTATCATTCTGAGTTCAGGGATACTAAACTCGAATTCCTACCATGTTCCCTGGGTCAGTTAGGATTATTGGATGTTATAATAAAGCTGCCCATTCTGGCCTATGGGGAACAGGTAGCATTGTAATAGTGAAAAACGAAGTAGGCTGTAATTCACTATCAGGACATGCAACACACACCAGGGCATGTCCTACCTTTCACATACAATGCACCCTGTCCACAGGGATACCTTGGGCCTACCTTCGGGGTGACTAACATGTAGAAAAGGGAAGGTTTAGGGACTGGCAAGTGTGTGCACTTGCCAAGTCGACATGGCAGCCACAGGTTGCACACAGGCTCTGCAATGGCAGGCCAGACTTACACTTTACGGGCTGTTTGCGTGGGTGGCACAATCCAGTGCTGCAGCCCACCAACAGCATTTGACATGCAACAGGGACTTAAAATATGCTCATCAACAATTGAATCACACAGCCCCACACAGGTGTTAACCAAACTACCCTTCACCCAACCATTCAGTGCTTCAGAAAAGTACCCCACATCATTCTCACAAGACTGGTGAGACAGTGTCTGTTTGTTGCTGTCTCTCAACCCATACTCTTCTGGCTGGTCTCCATACTCACTTACCAGGGCTTCTATCCTGGGGAACTCCTCTCCCTGCACCTCTCATCTACAGTCCGTAGAGTGTCCTTCCCACAACCAGGAATATGATTCCCTGTGTCAGTTCCCCAATCAACCTGAGGGACACTGCGCACCACTGGAGTAACCTCACAACCCTGAACCCCCTGGTGTATGTCAACACCCTCCTTGAAGCAGGGCCCCAAATCTGTGTGTGCGTGTACCTCACCCTCAGTACTGGACACTCCATTTTTGCTGCCACCATCTGGGCTGAGCCTAGCCCTACTGGCTTCCTAGTCCAGCTCTCTCATCTTAATGTTATGGTCTAACATCATCCTTTTCTCCTCCATGGCTAACCTAAGCTTCTCCAGTTCCGCAGCAGCTCTCCTTGCTTCCCGCCTGTCCTCCAGCTCCTCTGGGGACAAGGCACTGCTGCCCGGTTTAGAGGCCCCCCCCCCTCCCAAAAGCACATCCACCCTAGGAATTAGCTCCCTTGCCTCCATGCCAAGATCCCCTTACAGCTCACTAGCATGTCTGGCTGCTACCCAGGCCCTCAGAGCCTTTTGTAGCTCCTCTTTTCTGGTGAGGCCCCTGATTTGGATTTTGAGGTTTTTGCAGATCGCCTTCATTTCCTTCAGAGTGTAGGTTTCTAATCTCTCCTCCTCAAAGGCCACTTCCAAGGATGCAACAGATGATGCAATTGATTCAGGCATGTTGTGCTGGAAAGTAAGTTCAAGTTCAAAACCAATGGAAAGGCAAAAATAGACCAAAAAAAACAGAACCAGTATGTGGTACGTAGTGGTCTGCGATATGATAGTAGTGCACACCAATCACTGCAAGTCAAGTGCAAACGCAAGTCCTATCCTCGCCGCTGACAACCAATGTTAGAAAGGGGGGTCTCTAGTTGGCAAGGGCTTGCACCTTTGTCCAAATAGGGACCCTTCTTCCTTGTCAGGGCAAGGGAGTTACACTCCTAAAAAATACCCTGCTCGCCCCCATGGTAGCTTGGCATGAGCAGTCAGACTTATCTTAGAGGCAGTGTGTAAAGCATTTGCACACAACCAACAGTAATACAGTGTAAGCACTACAAACGGACACCTCACCAGTTTATAAAAATATCCAAGATTTTTATATACTTAAGACAAGACCAAAACAATAAAAATCCACAATACAGTACTTAAAAATCTTCAGTTAGCAAAATAACCTTGTAAAACAGTTCCTAGATGTTGATAGCTCCGTCCGGGGCTATCACGGCGTAGTAAGGAAACAAATCCAAACAGTTGTGGCTGACTGGTGCATCGCGGGCCAGCTACGGCGTCGGGAAGACCCGCAAACAGTACCTTTCATAAAAGCAGGGCGTTGATGACCTCTCGTTGAGCTTCCGAACACACGGCGTTGGTTCCGGAGTTCGGTGCAGGAGTCGTTGGGGCCCTCAAAGTCACACGCATTGCAGGATCAACTCCTCTTTCTTGAAGTCAGGAGCACTGGCGTCGGCCGGCGTTGGGTGCTGCGGTAAGAAATGCAGCGGTGCGGCGTGCACTGCCCTCAGGTTGCGGTGCGAGCAGCGGTTCAGTGGCAGCGTCAGATGGCGTCGTCGGTGAGACCAGGGTCGTGGTGTGAGATGAAGGCGGTGCTCGTCACAGTGCTGGCAGGTCACGGCGTCAGTAGGCCAAGGCTGTGGTGCGGGATGAGGGCAGTGTGTCGTGTAACTTTACGAGCGGTGCCCTCGCACCACGGTGCAAGCAGAGGCGTCGATTCCGGCGTGGAGCGGCATCGTCGGGGATTCCATGGCGTTGTCGTGAAACGAGGCGGTGCTGAAACCACAGGTCACAGAGCAAGCAGTGGCGTCAGCAGGTGTCGTCGGTGAGACCAGGGTCACGGTGCGGCGTTGCAGCGGTGCCCTCTGCGGTGCCTTCAGGACACGGAGTTGGCAGCGGCATCGTAGCTTGAAGTCGAGCTTGAAGTCTTTGCTGTATCTGAGACTTCTTGAACAGGGGGCAAGCTCTACCTCAAGCCCTCGGAGAAACTCACAAATGTAGATTGCAGAAAGTTCAATCCAATCCTTTCACTGCCCAAGACAGAAGCAGGCACTGCAGGCCAACACAGCAAAGCACACAGCAAAGTGGTAGTTCCTCCTCACAGCTTCTCCAGCTCTTCTTCTTGGCAGTCTTCTTGATCCAAAGAATTCTAAAGTTCTGGGGTTTGGGCCCCAATATTTATGCTAGCAAATCTGTTGTCCTCTGAAGGCAGAGGGTCATATACCTAGTTCAAACTAGTTCTGGGTGCCTTCTGCCAGTGTGCACCATAATCCTTTGTTAGAGTGGGGCCAGGGTCATCAGACGCACCACAGGAGGTGGAGCCAGCATTGTGGAAGGCAGGCACAGCCCTATTCAGGCACATGTGCTACTCCTCCCACCACTCTACATGCAGATAGATCTCTTCAGCCCTGTGCTGATTCACCCTGTCTCCTGGAGACTCCCCCAGGCCCTGTCACTCACAAACCAGACAGACAATACACAAGCTAGCAGAGGCAGGCTGGATGGTTAGGTAAGAAAGTAACTACTTTCTAAAAGTGGTATTTTCAAACACAGATTGTCAAAACCATCTTCACTAAAAGATGTATTGTATCATTCCAAGTTCAGGCATACTAAACTCGAATTTCTACCATGTTCCCTGGGTCAGTTAGGATTATAGGATGTTATAATCAAACTGCCCATTCTGGCCTATGGGGAACAGGTACTCTTGCAATAGTGAAAAACGAAGAATTCTGTAATTCACTATCAGGACATGCCACACACACCATGGCATGTCCTACCTTTCACATACAATGCACCCTACCCACAGGCGTACCTTGGGCCTACCTTAGGGGTGACTAACATGTAGAAACGGGAAGGTATAGAGACTGGCAAGTGTGTGCACTTTCCAAGTTTACATGGCAGCCCCAGGCTGCACACCGGCTCTGCAAAGGAAGGTCAGTTACACTTTACGGGCTGTTTGCGTGGGTGGCACACTCCAGTGCTGCAGCCCACCAACAGCATTTGATTTATGGACCCTGGCACTCGCAGTGCACTTTACTAGGGACTGACACATAAATCAAAAAGGCCAATCATGAAAATACCAATCCATAACACATTTTACACGGAGATCATATGCACTTTAGCACTGATCAGCAGTGCCCAGAGTCCTAAAACCAACAATAGCAGGTCAGGAAAAAATAGGAGGAAGAAGCAAAAAGTTTAGGGATAACCCTGCAAAAAGGGCCATCTCCAACACAACCCCCTTCCAGCCTAAAGCCAGGGTAGACAAATCCATACCTCGATGGACTTCCCTGCTTGGGGCGATAGAACATGCAACCTGGCCCGCAACAGTAGGGTTTCATTCCCGTTCCATACCTCCCTGAGCTCAGTTGGATCCCTCTATCCATGCTCTCAGGGCCCACTAAGGTGACCCATGGGGAACCCTTCTCCTCACCTGTGAACACCATCTGTGCAGTGCCTAAACTTACTTTGCTCACAAATGTGTCCCAACAGGCCGACAGTACCCACATGGCCAAAACAGTGGTGTGGCCCAGTCCACCCCTGGAATGTGACTTCTGTGCCCCTCCCAGGGGCAACTCTGTCCACCAGGACATCAAGCCACAATGGCTACCGACAGTTGTCAGTGGGGAGACCCAGGCATTATGCCTCTCAGGGCTCTCCAACCTCTGTGGGGTGAGAGAGTAGGGGACTGTGGTCCCAGGTGCCTGGCACACTTTGTCCACTTTCCCTCTTGTCAGGTCAGGGATGGCATCATGGCACTGACCCACCAGCCTAGGGTCTGTACCCGGTGGCTGCACAGAAGACTGGAGTAGGCTGTCCCTCCCCGGTCCTTCACCCTGGGGCTCTGCATCCTCCCACCGGGAGCAGTCCCCCTCAACTCCAGAACTGTCAGGCCACCTGTGTCAGGTGTTCTGCACAATTCGCCCACCAGTTAAGGACCTCTTTCCAGCAACTGATCTCCCAACCGGGGGTCTAAACCCTCAGGTTGAACCGGGGTCCGAGGCGAGGACTCCCTCCCTTTGCACCCCCTTCCAGAGTTCTGCACCCTCCCACCTGGTGTGGTACCCCTAGAAGACAAACCGGTAGGGGCACTGTTAGCAGTCACCCCTTCTCCCAGGTCAGGTGGGACACCCTGAACCTGGTCCTCCACCCCAAGGTCTGTACCCTTAGTCTGGACCTATGCCTGGCAACCCAGGACTTCCAGGGGAGCACACCAACCCCCCCAAGGGAAACACACTCCTCATGAGTTGTGTGAGAGTCTGCCTGGCGCAGGTCTCCAGCCTCCTGTCCACCTGATAGAGCATGAAGACCCCCCAAGCCAGAAGTGGCCTCACCAGGGTCAGTCCTGGGGTGCTCTGACTTCAGAGCTGTACAAAAGGGGGTGGTGATGGACGGAGCATCAGAACCAATCAAACACTCACACCAGTCAACAGATCTGGGTTTGATCCATCACCGTTCTTTAGCCCACTCTGCCACCCCAGTTCAGACATGGCCATATGCAAATCAGTCTGACCCTGTGCCTCATGGGAACAGTCCAGCCCGAACTGCCAAGCCATGCCTTCCCTGGACTGGAAACAAGCTTCCTAGGACTGGTTTCTGGCATTTCAGCCGTCTTCAGCCAGGCTTGCTTGAATCCAGTGGCAAAGTGAGCAAGGGACTCACGTCTGAGCATACCCTGCCAACTTATGGCGAACAAAGCGGTACAAAAGGGGGTGGTGATGGACGGAGCATCAGAACCAATCAAACACTCACACCCAGTCAACAGATCTGGGTTTGATCCATCACCGTTCTTTAGCCCACTCTGCCACCCCAGTTCAGACATGGCCATATACAAATGAGTCTGACCCTGTGCCTCATGGGAACAGTCCAGCCCGAACTGCCAAGCCATGCCTTCCCTGGACTGGAAACAAGCTTCCTAGGACCGGTTTCTGGCATTTCAGCCGTCTTCAGCCAGGCTTGCTTGAACCCAGTGGCAAAGTGAGCAAGGGACTCACGTCTGAGCATACCCTGCCAACTTATGGCAAACAAAGCGGTACAAAAGGGGGTGGTGATGGACGGAGCATCAGAACCAATCAAACACTCACACCCAGTCAACAAATCTGGGTTTGATCCATCACCGTTCTTTAGCCCACTCTGCCACCCCAGTTCAGACATGGCCATATGCAAATCAGTCTGACCCTGTGCCTCATGGGAACAGTCCAGCCGGAACTGCCAAGCCATGCCTTCCCTGGACTCGAAACAAGCTTCCTAGGACCGGTTTCTGGCATTTCAGCCGTCTTCAGCCAGGCTTGCTTGAATCCAGTGGCAAAGTGAGCAAGGGACTCACGTCTGAGCATACCCTGCCAACTTATGGCGAACAAAGCGGTACAAAAGGGGGTGGTGATGGACGGAGCATCAGAACCAATCAAACACTCACACCCAGTCAATAGATCTGGGTGTGATCCATCACCGTTCTTTAGCCCACTCTGCCACCCCAGTTCAGACATGGCCATATGCAAATCAGTCTGACCCCGTGCCTCATGGGAACAGTCCAGCCCGAACTGCCAAGCCATGCCTTCCCTGGACCAGAAACGAGCTTCCTCGGACCGGTTTCTGGCATTACAGCCATCTTCAGCCAGGCTTGCTTGAATCCAGAGGCAAAGTGAGCAAGGGACTCACGTCTGAGCATACCCTGCCAACTTATGGCGAACAAAGCGGTACAAAAGGGGGTGGTGATGGACGGAGCATCAGAACCAATCAAACACTCACACCCAGTCAACAGATCTGGGTTTGATCCATCACCGTTCTTTAGCCCGCTCTGCCACCCCAGTTCAGACATGGCCATATGCAAATCAGTCTGACCCTGTGCCTCATGGGAACAGTCCAGCCCGAACTGCCAAGCCATGCCTTCCCTGGACTGGAAACAAGCTTCCTAGGACCGGTTTCTGGCATTTCAGCCGTCTTCAGCCAGGCTTGCTTGAATCCAGTGGCAAAGTGAGCAAGGGACTCACGTCTGAGCATACCCTGCCAACTTATGGCGAACAAAGCGGTACAAAAGGGGGTGGTGATGGACGGAGCATCAGAACCAATCAAACACTCACACCCAGTCAATAGATCTGGGTGTGATCCATCACCGTTCTTTAGCCCACTCTGCCACCCCAGTTCAGACATGGCCATATGCAAATCAGTCTGACCCTGTGCCTCATGGGAACAGTCCAGCCCGAACTGCCAAGCCATGCCTTCCCTGGACCAGAAACGAGCTTCCTCGGACCGGTTTCTGGCATTACAGCCATCTTCAGCCACGCTTGCTTGAATCCAGAGGCAAAGTGAGCAAGGGACTCACGTCTGAGCATACCCTGCCAACTTATGGCGAACAAAGCGGTACAAAAGGGGGTGGTGATGGACGGAGCATCAGAACCAATCAAACACTCACACCCAGTCAACAGATCTGGGTTTGATCCATCACCGTTCTTTAGCCCGCTCTGCCACCCCAGTTCAGACATGGCCATATGCAAATCAGTCTGACCCTGTGCCTCATGGGAACAGTCCAGCCGGAACTGCCAAGCCATGCCTTCCCTGGACTCGAAACAAGCTTCCTAGGACCGGTTTCTGGCATTTCAGCCGTCTTCAGCCAGGCTTGCTTGAATCCAGTGGCAAAGTGAGCAAGGGACTCACGTCTGAGCATACCCTGCCAACTTATGGCGAACAAAGCGGTACAAAAGGGGGTGGTGATGGACGGAGCATCAGAACCAATCAAACACTCACACCCAGTCAATAGATCTGGGTGTGATCCATCACCGTTCTTTAGCCCACTCTGCCACCCCAGTTCAGACATGGCCATATGCAAATCAGTCTGACCCCGTGCCTCATGGGAACAGTCCAGCCCGAACTGCCAAGCCATGCCTTCCCTGGACCAGAAACGAGCTTCCTCGGACCGGTTTCTGGCATTACAGCCATCTTCAGCCAGGCTTGCTTGAATCCAGAGGCAAAGTGAGCAAGGGACTCACGTCTGAGCATACCCTGCCAACTTATGGCGAACAAAGCGGTACAAAAGGGGGTGGTGATGGACGGAGCATCAGAACCAATCAAACACTCACACCCAGTCAACAGATCTGGGTTTGATCCATCACCGTTCTTTAGCCCGCTCTGCCACCCCAGTTCAGACATGGCCATATGCAAATCAGTCTGACCCTGTGCCTCATGGGAACAGTCCAGCCCGAACTGCCAAGCCATGCCTTCCCTGGACTGGAAACAAGCTTCCTAGGACCGGTTTCTGGCATTTCAGCCGTCTTCAGCCAGGCTTGCTTGAATCCAGTGGCAAAGTGAGCAAGGGACTCACGTCTGAGCATACCCTGCCAACTTATGGCGAACAAAGCGGTACAAAAGGGGGTGGTGATGGACGGAGCATCAGAACCAATCAAACACTCACACCCAGTCAATAGATCTGGGTGTGATCCATCACCGTTCTTTAGCCCACTCTGCCACCCCAGTTCAGACATGGCCATATGCAAATCAGTCTGACCCTGTGCCTCATGGGAACAGTCCAGCCCGAACTGCCAAGCCATGCCTTCCCTGGACCAGAAACGAGCTTCCTCGGACCGGTTTCTGGCATTACAGCCATCTTCAGCCACGCTTGCTTGAATCCAGAGGCAAAGTGAGCAAGGGACTCACGTCTGAGCATACCCTGCCAACTTATGGCGAACAAAGCGGTACAAAAGGGGGTGGTGATGGACGGAGCATCAGAACCAATCAAACACTCACACCCAGTCAACAGATCTGGGTTTGATCCATCACCGTTCTTTAGCCCGCTCTGCCACCCCAGTTCAGACATGGCCATATGCAAATCAGTCTGACCCTGTGCCTCATGGGAACAGTCCAGCCCGAACTGCCAAGCCATGCCTTCCCTGGACCAGAAACAAGCTTCCTAGGACCGGTTTCTGGCATTTCAGCCGTCTTCAGCCAGGCTTGCTTGAACCCAGTGGCAAAGTGAGCAAGGGACTTACATCTGAGCATACCCTGCCAACTTATGGCGAACAAAGCGGTACAAAAGGGGGTGGTGATGGACGGAGCATCAGAACCAATCAAACACTCACACCCAGTCAACAGATCTGGGTTTGATCCATCACCGTTCTTTAGCCCACTCTGCCACCCCAGTTCAGACATGGCCATATGCAAATCAGTCTGACCCTGTGCCTCATGGGAACAGTCCAGCCCGAACTGCCAAGCCATGCCTTCCCTGGACTGGAAACAAGCTTCCTAGGACCGGTTTCTGGCATTTCAGCCGTCTTCAGCCAGGCTTGCTTGAATCCAGTGGCAAAGTGAGCAAGGGACTCCCGTCTGAGCATACCCTGCCAACGTATGGCGAACAAAGCGGTACAAAAGGGGGTGGTGATGGACGGAGCATCAGAACCAATCAAACACTCACACCCAGTGAATAGATCTGGGTGTGATCCATCACCGTTCTTTAGCCCACTCTGCCACCCCAGTTCAGACATTGCCATATGCAAATCAGTCTGACCTTGTGCCTCATGGGAACAGTCTAGCCCGAACTGCCAAGCCATGCCTTCCCTGGACCGGAAACGAGCTTCCTCGGACCGGTTTCTGGCATTACAGCCATCTTCAGCCAGGCTTGCTTGAATCCAGTGGCAAAGTGAGCAAGGGACTCACGTCTGAGCATACCCTGCCAACTTATGGCGAACAAAGCGGTACAAAAGGGGGTGGTGATGGACGGAGCATCAGAACCTATCAAACACTCACACCCAGTCAACAGATCTGGGTTTGATCCATCACCGTTCTTTAGCCCACTCTGCCACCCCAGTTCAGACATGCCCATATGAAAATCAGTCTGACCCTGTGCCTCATGGGAACAGTCCAGCCCGAACTGCCAAGCCATGCCTTCCCTGGACCGGAAACAAGCTTCCTAGGACCGGTTTCTGGCATTTCAGCCGTCTTCAGCCAGGCTTGCTTGAATCCAGTGGCAAAGTGAGCAAGGGACTCACGTCTGAGCATACCCTGCCAACTTATGGCGAACAAAGCGGTACAAAAGGGGGTGGTGATGGACGGAGCATCAGAACCAATCAAACACTCACACCCAGTCAGCAGATCTGGGTTTGATCCATCACCGTTCTTTAGCCCGCTCTGCCACCCCAGTTCAGACATGGCCATATGCAAATCAGTCTGACCCTGTGCCTCATGGGAACAGTCCAGCCCGAACTGCCAAGCCATGCCTTCCCTGGACCGGAAACAAGCTTCCTAGGACCGGTTTCTGGCATTTCAGCCGTCTTCAGCCAGGCTTGCTTGAACCCAGTGGCAAAGTGAGCAAGGGACTCACGTCTGAGCATACCCTGCCAACTTATGGCAAACAAAGCGGTACAAAAGGGGGTGGTGATGGACGGAGCATCAGAACCAATCAAACACTCACACCCAGTCAACAGATCACCATTCTTTAGACTACTCTGCCACCCCAGTTAAGACATGGCCATATGTAAATCAGTCTGACCCTGTGCCTCATGGGAACAGTCCAGCCCGAACTGCCAAGCCATGCCTTCCCTGGATCGGAAACACGCCTGTTCACTGGGTGTGAGTGTTTGATTGGTTCTGATGCTCCATCCATCACCACCCCCTTTTGTACCGCTTTGTTCGCCATAAGTTGGCAGGGTATGCTCAGACGTGAGTCCCTTGCTCCCTTTGCCACTGGATTCAAGCAAGCCTGGCTGAAGACAGCTGAAATGCCAGAAACCGGTCCTAGGAAGCTTGTTTCCGGTCCAGGGAAGGCATGGCGTGGCAGTTCGGGCTGGACTGTTCCCATGAGGCACAGGGTCAGACTGATTTGCATATGGCCATGTCTGAACTGGGGTGGCAGAGTGGGCTAAAGAACGGTGATGGATCAAACCCAGATCTGTTGACTGGGTGTGAGTGTTTGATTGGTTCTGATGCTCCGTCCATCACCACCCCCTTTTGTACTGACTTCAGAGCTGGCAACACCTGACCCACTGACTTTCCCTGCGGAAGGCGTCCTCCCCTCACCCTTTTGTCTGGACTCATGCCCCTCCCAACTGGAGCGGTGCTGCCAGACACCGGAACCGGTGGGATGCTCGTTACAGCAGTCCCCCCCCAGTTCCCCAGACACTAGGGGATCCCCCTCAATGGGTGGCCTTTCAGTACAGCCTAGGCTCCTCACCTGGTGTCCCCTCATGGAACCACCCAGGCTCTGGGACCAGGTTCCGGACACCTTGGGCCGCAGCCCATTCCCATTCCTTCTCTGCGGAGACAGGATGTGAGTCTCTACACCCTTCCCATGACACCCTGGACCTATCTGGGCTACCACGAACCATTCCCAACACACTCAGTTGGGAAATACCTAAGCCACTTCCTTCAAGGTCACCTCCAGATGCTTTTCCAGACCCTCTGGAATCCACCAAAAGGTCTGCCTCCAGTGCAAGCTCCCTGGGGTCAGAGAACTCACACTCCACCGGGTGCTGGCATAGCTCTGGAAAACAGGGACTTAAAATATGCTCTCCAACAATTGAAATCACACAGCCCCACACAGGTGTTAACCAAACTACCCTTCACCTAACCATCCAGTGCTTCAGAAAAGTACCCCACATCATTCTCACAAGACTGGTGAGACAGTGTCTGCCTATTGCTGTCTCTCAACCCATACTCTTCTGGCTGGTCTCCATACTCACTTACCAGTGCTTCTATCATGGGGGAACCCCTCTCCCTGCACCTCTCATCTAGAGTCAGTAGAGTGTCCCTCCCACTACCAGGAATATGATTTCCTGTGCCACTTCCCCAATCCACCTCAGGGACACTGTGCACCACTGTAGTAACCTCACAACCCTGAACCCCCTGGTGAATGTCAATCCCCTCCTTGAAGCAGGGCCCCAAATCTGTGTGTGCGTGTACCTAACCCTCAGTACTGGACACTACATATTTGCTGCCACCATCTGGGCTGGGCCTAGCCCTACTGGCTTCCCAGTCCAGCTCTCTCATCTTAATGTTATGGTCTAACATCATCCTTTTATCCTCCATGGCTAACCTAAACTCAGTTCCACAGCAGTTCTCCTTGCTTCCCGTCTGTCCTCCAGCTCCTCCGGTGACAGGCACTTCTGCCCGGATTAGAGGGTGCCCCCCCTCCCAAACGCACATCCACCCTAGGAATTAGCTCCCCTGCCTCCATGCCAAGATCCCCATACAGCTCATTAGCATGTCTGGCTGCTACCCAGGCCCTCAGAGCCTTTTGTAGCTCCTCTTTTCTGGTGAGGCCCCTGATTTGGATTTTGAGGTTTTTGCAGATCGCCTAAATTTCCTTCAGAGTGTAGGTTTCTAACCTCTCCTCCTCAAAGGCCACCTCCAAGGATGCAACAGATGATGCAATTGATTCAGGCATGTTGTACTGGAAAGTTCAAGTTGAAAACCAATGGAAAGGCAAAAATAGACCAAAAAAAACAGAACCAGTATGTGGTACGTAGTGGTCTGCGATATGGTAGTAGTTCAAACCAATCACTGCAAGTCAAGTGCAAACGCAAGTCCTATCCTCACCGCTGACAACCAATGTTGGAAATGGGGGTCTCTACTTGGAAAGGGCTTGCACCTTTGTCCAAATAGGGACCCGTCTTCCTTGTCAGGGCAAGGGAGTTACACTCCTAAAATAACCCCTGCTGACCCCCTTGGTAGCTTGGCACGAGCAGTAAGGCTTATCTTAGAGGCAGTGTGTAAAGCATTTGCACAAAACCAACAGTAATACAGTGTAAGCACTACAAACAGACACCACAGCAGTTTAGAAAAATATCCAATATTTTTATATACTTAAGACAAGACCAAAATGATAAAAATCCACAATACAGTACTTAAAAATCTTCAGTTGGCAAAATAACCTTGTAAACCAGTTCCTTGACGTCGATAGTTCCATCTGGGGCTATCACGGTGTCGTGAGCAAACAAATCCAAACAGTTCTGGCTGACCGCAGCGTCGCCTGCGCGCTACGGCGTCGGGAAGAACCGCTAACAGTTACTTTCAGAAATGCAGGGCGCCGATGACCTCTTGTTGAGCTTCTGAACACACTGCGTCAGTAGGCACCGGTTCTGGAGGTCGGTGCAGGAGTCGTCGGGCCCTCGAAGTCACACGCGTTGTAGATTGAACTCCTCTTTGTTGAAGTCAGGAGCGCTGGCGTCGGCCGGCGCAGGGTGCTGCGGTGCAGCGTGCGGTGCGAGCAGCGGCTCGGTAGCTGCATCAGATGGTGGCGTCGGTGAGACCAGGGTCGCGGTGTGAGATGAAGGCGGTGCTCGTCATGGTGCTAGCAGGTCACGGTGCAAGCAGCGGCATCGTCGTTGCTGAAGGGCTATCGTTGGCTGACAAATTGGAGTCGATGGCACCGGCGTCGGTAGGCCAAGGCTGCGGTGCGGGATGAGGGCGGTGCATTGTGTAACTTTACCAGTGTTGACCTTGAACCACAGTTCATGCAGCGACGTGGATTCCGGCGTGGAGCACCGTCGTCGGGGCTATCACGGCATTATCGTGAAGGGAGGCGGTGCGGAGTGCGGTGCCTACAGGTCGCGGTGCGAGCAGCGGCTCGGTGGCGGTGTCAGCAGGCGTCGTCGGTGAGACTGGGGTCACGGTACGGCATTGCAGCGGTGCCCTCTGCGGTGTCTTCAGGACACGGAGTCGGCAGCGGCTTCGTAGACGGCGTCGAGCTTGAAGACTTTGCTGTTCCTGAGACTTCTTCAACAGGGGCCAAGCTCTACCTCAAGCCCTTGGAGACACTCACAAAAGTAGATTGCAGAAAGTTCAGTCCAGTCCTTTCACTGCCCAAGACAGAAGCAGCCACTGCAGGCCAACACAGCAAAGCACACAGCAAAGTGGTAGTTCCTCCTCACAGCTTCTCCAGCTCTTCTTCTTGGCAGTCTTCTTGATCCAAAAGAATTCTAAAGTTATGGGGTGTGGGCCCCAACATTTACACTAGCAAATCCTTTGTCCTCTGAAGGCAGAGGGTCGTGTACCTAGTTCAAACTATTTCTGGGTGCATTCTGCCAGTGTGCACCTTAATCCTTTCTCAGAGTGGGGCCAGGGTCATCAGAACCACCACAGGAGGTGGAGCCAGTATTGTGGAAGGCAGGCACAGCCCTATTCAGGCCCAGGTGCTACTCCTCCCACCACTCTACAGACAGATAGGTCTATTCAGCCCTGTGCTGACTCACCCTGTCTCCTGGAGTCTCCCCCATGCCCTGTCACTCACAAACAAGACAGACAATACACAAACTAGCAGAGACAGGCTGGATGGTTAGGTAAGAAAATACCTACTTTCTAAAAGTGGTATTTTCAAACACAGAATGTCAAAACCATCTTCACCAAAAGATGTATTTTATCATTCTGAGTTCAGGCATACTAAACTCGAATTTCCACCATGTTCCCTGGGTCAGTTAGGATTATAGGATGTTATAATCAAACTGCCCATTCTGGCCCATGGGGAACAGGTAGCCTTGCAATAGTGAAAAACGAAGTAGGCTGTAATTCACTATCAGGATATGCCACACACAGCAGGGCATATCCTACCTTTCACATACAATGCACCCTGCCCATAAGGGTACCTTGGGCCTACCTTAGGAGTGACTAACATGTAGAAAAGGGAAGGTTTAGGGACTGGCAAGTGTGTGCACTTGACAAGTCGACATGGCAGACCCAGGCTGCACACAGGTTCTGCAATGGCAGGCCAGAGTTACACTTTACAGGCTGGGTGGGTGGTACAATCCAGTGCTGCAGCCCACCAACAGCATTTGATTTATGGGCCCTGGCACTCGCACTGAACTTTACTAGGGACGGACACATAAATCAAATAGGCCAATCATGGATACACCAATCCATAACACATTTCACACGGAGAGCATATGCACTTTAGCACTGATCAGCAGTGGTAAAGTGCCCAGAGTCCTAAAATCAACAGCAGCAGGTCAGGAGAAAATAGGAGGAAGAAGCAAAAAGTTTAGGGATAACCCTGCAAAAAGGGCCATCTCCAACGCACATATACATATATATATACTTCAATGGGGACCTGCTTTGCTCCTTGCTTTGCGGGTCTCTATTTGGGGTACTGGGAGGAGAGAGTAGTGAGACAACATGAGACATTTAAGAACAAAGTTGTCAAATGGATAAGATACATTGATGACATTTTTTGTGTATGGAATGGCAATGAAGTTGAGGCCAGTACGTTTGTAGAAGAGCTTAATGTCAATGATTTTAATCTTCAGTTTACGAGTCAGTGGTCACGAACCAACATTGAGTTTTTAGACCTGTCCCTTACCATCGAAAGTGACGGCCTAAAAAGTAGTTTATTCAGAAAAAAGACGGCGGGCAATAGCCTTTTACATGCCCGGAGCTGTCACCCAAAATCACTACTAGACAGTATTCCTCTAGGTGAATTATTAAGAGCAAAACGAAATTGTAGCTCGTCGGAAAGCTTCAAAAAAGAAGAATCAATAATGATCCAAAGATTCAAAGAAAGAGGATACTCTAATTCAGTGATTAATAAAGCTCAAGTAGAAGTGGCCAAAAGATCTAGAGAGTTATTACTCTTAGACAAAACGAACAGTGATAATGAAGTTGATAAAATCAGATTTATTACCACCTTCAACAATCAAAATCATGACGTACGCAAAAGCCTGAATAAATTCTGTCCTGTATTGCACACTGATAATGACATTTCAGATAGTGTAGAAACTTTCCCTCAGATCACCTATAGGAAAGCAACATCATTAAAAGATACACTGTGCAAAGCGATTGAGCCCACACGTGCAAATACCCTAGGAATACAGGGATTTTTTACATGCAGGAAATGCAAAGCATGTAAATACAGTAAAAACTGTAAAGAATGTACACTCTCACCATTTGACAAACCTTACAAAATTTTAAAATATACCACATGCAATACTGATCATGTGGTGTTTGCTTTATTTTGTCCATGTCAAAAGGTATACATAGGGAGTACGATTCATAAGGCCAAAATCAGAATCCTCGAACATTTACGCGCCATAAAAAACTGCGACAAACAGTACCCCATAGCACGTCACTTTACAAGTCATCATAATCAAAATAGTGACTTGCTTAGTTTTTGTGTTCTTGATTATGTAAAAACTAATGAAAGAGGGGGTAACAGAGTCCGGGAACTAAGACGCCTTGAATCGAAACTCATTATTCAGTACAGAACTCTCGCACCGATCGGATGAAGAATTAGCTGTCCATTTAGGATGATTACCAGATGTAAATAAGAATTTGAATGTTCTATGTAGTTCATGGAGTCCAACAGAGGACCAGCTGTTTCGTACATGTTTTAAACTTTGTAGCAAAAAAGTTTTTTTAAAGAATCATTTAAAGTGTACTTAGTCAGGTTTGTTCATATTTAGTGATTAAGTCTCAGTGAATTTGGTACTAAAATTACTGTTTTTTTCTCAATTGTAGATGTGAAGAAATTATGATTATTCATGAAGAGAAGCAAAGAAACTAAAGTATTTAATTTAGCTCATTACGCAAATAGGTTGTTTTGTAGGTTTTGGCCTTGATTTTTGACTCATGCTCACTGGGGCAAGATGCTATCAGTGTTAATAAGAAATCTTTTGCCTTTTGAGAAGGTCATTTTTATCTACGGTGAATAGTGCCAACTGTCTATATGAGTATTAGCTCATTCAGATATACTGTGTAAAATTGTCATTATGGCCATTACTTCATACTGTGTTTGATTTTCGCCCACTTGGGCGTTTAAACAGTCATGATAAAATGGAACGGTTTGATTAATTATCATGAGCAAATTAAACCCTTCGAACAAAAAATAATTGTACATGTTAGGATACCATTGTCAGTAAGACGATTTAAAGTTTGCATTGAAAGAAAAAAAGAGAAAAAAGAAAACAGACTGTGAGAAGGAATCATTGCAAAGTGTGTTTTCCCTTTCTATGATTGTTTGAAAACCATGTGATTTATTTATACTTCCTGGTTTTTTGTACACTTTACTCGTGAGCAAGGGATTGCTATCCCGAAACGCGTAGAGTCGGTCGTTTGGCTTTTGGCCAAATAAAGAACTGGTTTTGAAAAGCTCAAGAGTTGTCCGTGGCTGTTCTGTTGTTCGAGTATCCAGGAATAACAGCGTCTGGTTTATACATTGAGGATTGCCACCTCGCCACGGACCGCCATCGAAAGTGAGTGAGGGGGGAGGCTAACGCCAGCGTCAGCTGGGATTGCGGATTTATATATATATATATATATATATATATATATATATATATATATATATATATATATATATATATATATATATATATATATATATATATATATATATATATATATATTCACTGAAAAAACCATAGGTTTCAGGGACGTTATAGTTAGTTGGACATTTCACTCGTACAAAATCAGAGATATTCGGCCATTATAGTTAGTTGAACTAACTATAACTCGCGGCCCCTCAATGCACTGCTGATGACATCACATATTCCATTACTCATGACATGGTCAGTGACATCACTCATGACATCACTGAAGACATCTCAAATTATATCACTGATGACACAAGAGAGGGGCCGTGTGGCCTCCTTTCCCTGGGCCACTATTGGCCCCGGGGACCCCATCCCCGGGGCCTGGCCAGCATTTATTTTAATTTTTAATTTGGAGGGAGGCCGCATGGCCCTCCTCCTGAGGCCTATAATGGCCCCAGGGACCCCATCCTCCGGGGCATTGCCTCGTTTATTTCTTAAATAAAATAGTATGGGAGGGGGGCCACGAGGCCTCTTTCCTTGGCAATTTCTGGCCCCGGGGACCCCATCCCCAGGGCCTGGCCAGCCTGTATTCTTTTTAGGAGGAGGGCTACGTGGCCCCCCACCTGAAGCCAATTATGGCCTCAGGGACCCCAGCCTTCCGGTTAAAAAATGTGTTTTTTAAATTAAAACGGCTCCCGGGCCACTTCTGGCCTAGAAGACCCCATCCCCCGGGGCCTGGTCATACATTGGGGACTGTGGGGGGAGTCCCAATGCCCCCATGGTCCCAGCTGGCTCCCCGCCTCCTGTGGGAGCAGGCATTGCTTTTGGGCAAGGGGAGCTGCTGACATGCACTCCATAACATGACATAACACTATATAACACTATAAGTGTTTTGCACACTTCTGTCATTGGGCTATATTCGGGCTACATCTAGGTGATTTGGGGCTACATTTGGGCTCTTTTGTCTCCGGTGGCCATCTTGGGAGATTTATTTGTTATGAAGTTTCCTAATTTCCTCATGTACTGCAGTCTCCTCAGTAGGAAATGCTTTCAATTTTTTTACTTTGATTCCATCATGAAGGTATTCAGATATGTCACACATTTGCCATAAATTCTGAATGTTAGCACTTTAGTTGCTCATTAGATCACTGTAGTAAAACTACTGTTCACCATGGAAGTCTGCTCCTGGTATTAAAAGTGCATGTTTCAGTCTGCATGTCAGAATTTTTTAATGAAATAGAAGAGGATTTGAGAAGTCACTCAAATGTGCCCTCATTTTCTTTCTTCAGCATTAATCATAATTTCTATGGCAAAATGAACCACTTCATTGTGTTCCTTTTTAAATTAAATGTTTTAAGTGTTACCAGTTTATTCCAATCAAGATGGCTTCAGGTGTGCCATACTTTTGTCATAATGAAGACAGTAAGCGCTCTAGTTGTTTTTAAGAACACTCTGGGACATTCTGTCATTGGGCTATACTTGGGCTACATCTGGGTGATATTTGGGCTACATTTGGGCTCTTTTGTCTCTGGTGGCCATCTTGGCAGACTTATTTGTTATGAAGTTGCCTAATTTCCTCATTTACTGCAGTCTCCTCAGTAGGAAATACTTTCAGTTTTTTACTTTGATTCCAAAGGCATTCAGATGTGTCACACATTTGACATAAATTCTGAATGTTAGCACTCTTTTTGCTCATTAGATCACTGTAGTAAAGCTACTGCTCACCAGGGAAAATTGCTGCTGGTATTGAAAGTGCATGTTTCAGTCTGAATGTCAGAATTTTTTAATGAAATAGAAGAGGATTTGAGAAGTCACTCAAAATGTGCCCTAATTTTTCTTTCTGCAGCACTAATCATACTTTTTATGGAAAAATGAACCCCCTCATTTTGTTCCTTTTTAAATTAAATGTTTTAAGAGTTACCACTGTAATCCAAGCAAGATGGCTTCAGGTGTGCCATACGTTTATCATAAGTAGGACTGTTAGCGCTCTAGTTGTTCTTTGGAACACTCTGGGAAGCTGCAGTAGAACACAAAGGAATCAACTGACAGTCTCTGCCCTTGTTGGATGTACATGTTTTACTGAGAATGTCAGACTTCATTCTCACATGACTGAGAAAGATAATGTGAATTTACAGAAAATAAGCTCTCAGTTTAGCTTATAGATCACCTTCCAAACCTCTGTGGGAAAAGCATGAGAAAATATTTTTCTCTCAATCATGATATCCCAGCAGAAGGCTTTTTCACATGGTGAAATCACCTTAGAACATACCACAATTCCTAAAATGAGTATGGTACCATCAACAAATGATTTATAATGTAACTAAAGTCTTAAAACCATCTATTAACTGCAATGCTTTTTAATGAGGTGCTATCATGTATATTGGTCCCAAGATGGCTGCCAACACTTCTTGGATGAAGTGCTGACAGCCAATCAGATCTCAGGATGAGATGTGTGGTTAGGCTCCGCCCACATATATATATGATTTTACTTTTGATTTTCTCAGGAACTACTGAACAGATTGACACCAAAAGGCACATCCCTGACCTGAAGACTACCTCTCTGCCAAATTTCAAGTAATTCTGTTCAGCCGTTCGGGCTGTACCTTGGACTAAAGGTCCCTATGGAAAATTGCATGGGGAAAACGCGTTTTGGGACCCCCCTTTTTTCTCAGCCCCCACTTGACGAATCCCCCCGAGACTTTCAGGGTAGGAGCGGAGCGGAGAGCCCCACCTATTTTGAAAATTTCGCGAGGATTCGTCAACCGGCGCCAAAGTTATTCCAAATAGAATGTTGCGAATTTCCTATGGAAACACGGTCCTAACTATAACTATGACCCTCGTTGTGGTCCATCTTTTTAACATGTGTATTTGTCCTATTTCTTTTGCAGGAGGAAAGGAATGGGCCCACATCACCAGATATCACGAGCACAGGCCACCCAACCTTTCAGTCAATTTTCACTTCACTTGGCTATTTCTTCACATGGTAAACTGTTTCCAGTTTTGTCTAGCGGGCACCAACATGGTGGCTTTCTCTCCATACTGTTTCTACCATGTGTCTGAGTTCATATTGGAACGATTACACCTTGGCTGACACTAGCCTCCCTCCCTTTTTGATCCTGGGCACTTGCCCTCTATTCACTGGGGGACTGATTTGTGCCATCAGACTCTGTCAGTTCTGTTGCAATCACTTTTTCACCTGCCCACATGGGCTCTAGATGTGTTGCAGTTACACTGTAGCATGCAACTTACAGTGCCTCAACTGCAGTTCACTGGACTGCTGTCACAGTTTGTCCACTGACCCCATGTTATATTTTAACACCCTCTTGGGCAACATTTTTCATTTTTTCTTTTAATGGTCTGTTATACATGTTTCTTTTGCGGACTGAAGTATTAAGACCATACCTTTTGTCATATCGCACTGTGCGTGGATTCTTTAGCGTTGGTCTTTTTCCTCATCAAGCATGATGAACTTTCGGTCTATGTTACAACTTGTTATTTACACATGCATTGATGTCTTTGATGGCAGTAATTGACACATTGTATCTATACATTGCATTTATTTTTACCATTTCAATATGGCCACCACCTATTCCCTGTACAGACATTTCCTGGGCACAGGACCGTGTGATTTTATTTAAGCCTATAGAATGTTGTGCACTTTACACGTGACCAAGACTGCGGCTGCAGTCGGAACGCGTCGTGTAATTAGACGCTTTGCAAAGTTCCTGAGTTGTGGATTCTGGTTTATCCTGAGAGCACACATATTCTTGACTTTTGCTGATTTTGATTGCTGGTACGCTCTACCGGCGAGTGTGCCACTTCTCATGGGTCCCTGTGTTACCAGAAGGAGCTTTTTGGAGGAAAATATATATATATATATATATATAAAATTTTCTAGTTTATCCATCTTAGATGAACAATGTCAATCTGATTCCTCGTACACAAGTGCCCCGATTGAAATGAAACACAATAATATTACATGTGCATCAACCTTGTATGAACGCAATATAGTTCGCGTATTCTTATGCAGGTATACAGGTAAATATAAGCAAATGTTGCGTTTCTCTTCAACAGCTTGTAGACTAGTGGCAAACGTTCAGTGAATCAGATTGACATTGTTCATCTAAGATGGATAAACTAGAAAATTGTAAGTTAAAGACATATAGTTTAAAAGAGCTGACCTCTGAGAGTGCGTTATCTTATGAATTTTGGACATTAAAACGGAACCGGCTTTGGGTTTTGCCAGTGAACGCACCACCTGACATGGGGCACTTGTCTACGATGAATCAGATTGACATTGTTCATCTAAGATGGATAAACTAGAAAATTGTGTGCGTAAATTCTCACGATAATATGTGGTCATTATATATGTTTATTTAAAAATAGAGGACCAATAAGGAAGATTGATGTGGCTATTGACAGTTTGGATGTATTGAAACTACTAAACTGTATATCTCTGTACCTGCTGTAAAATGGCTGCCACTGCAAACACATATTGTAGGGGATTGCCAAACTGAAGTGCTTCTTCTATGTTTATTATTTATATATGCACATTCTTGCAAAGCTAAAATATCGTGTGAGCAAGACACATTTGGTGTCGAAACTCATAGCGGTTTTGAGGAATTAAAAGACATATAGTTTAAAATAGCTGAACCCTGAGAGTGCGTTATCTTTTGAATTTTGGACATTAAAACGGAACCGGCTTTGGGTTTTGCCGGTGAACGCACCACCTGGCTAAGGGACTGATATATATATATATATATATATATATACTGGCGGTCGCCAGTAGGTAGTTAAAGTTAGGACCAAGTTTCCATAGGAAGAGCATTATTTATTTTGCTTATAACTTCGGCGCCGTTTGATGAATCTTCATGAAATTTTCCAAACTAATTCTTTGTTCATATCAGCTCATATGTTAAATGTTTGAGGGTGATTCGTCAAGGGGGGGCCGAGAAAAAAGGGTTCCCGTAACGTGTTTTCTCCATGTTAATTTCCATAGGAAACTTTAGACAAGGCTACAGGTCGAACGGGTGAACGGAATTACCCCAAATTTGGCAGGGAGAAGGGTCTTGGTCTAGAAAGCATGCTTTTGTTTATTTGGTATAAATCCGTTCAGTAGTTTTGGATAACTATCAAAATTTACAGATATCGATATTTGGGAATTCTGCCATCTGATTGGCTGAGGCGTTATGAGCACAAGCTTGCTGCTTATTGGCTGCGAGCGCTTGCAACTAGGAAGTGTTGGCAGCCATTTTGTGATTCCATTGAAATGAGTAAGGGGGAAAAAGGGCGAAAAGAGTAGGAAACAGGAGGATAGGAGCACTGTAACCTCTGTGGGGTAGTGCGAAGCGAAGTAGTCACTCCTACCGGACTGAAAGTGTGATGTTGCTCAGAGTGACATGGTGCTGAGATGAGATGCTGCTACACTCAGGTAAGAAACCGAGAGCCTAAACCGTGAGGTCATTGCTGTAAAGTGATGTGCTCTGGTGTTTGTAGCATACCTATGGAAGTAGTGTTAGTAGGAGTTTATACCATACAGGGAGTGGGAAGCGAACTACTGACCTCTACTGTGCGTTTATACTATACCGGAAGTGGGAAGCGAAGTACTCACGCCAACCGATGTGAAGACTCGGGGATCAAACCGAGCTGATTGTTGTAAAGTGATGGGCTGTGGGTGCTGTAGCATACTGGCCGCTGCAGTATAACTGTGTAAGTAGTGTTAGCATGCGTTTATACTATGCAGGGGGTGAGAAGCGAACTACTCACCACTACTGGTCTGAAGACTCGGGGATTAAACCGTGAGCTCATTGCTATAAAGTGATGTGCTATGAGCGCTGTAGCATACCTGTGTAAGTAGTGTTAGTTTGCGTTTATACAATACAGGGAGTGGGAAGTGAACTACTCATCCCTACTGGTCTCAAGACTCGTTGATGAAACCATGGGCTCATTGCTGTAAAGTCATGTGCTCTGTGTAGTATTCCAATGTAAGTCATAGTAGAATGTTAGTATGTAATGCTACTATAATGTAAGTATGTAATGTTAGAATGTAGGGCTGTCATGAGGGGAATCTTGGGGAGTTTGTACACGGTGCTGGAGAAGACGGTTGCCTTGCTGTCTGGTCCTGTTGGTGGCTGTTTAAGCTGTCTTCTTTTCCTGCAATAAATCTACTTATCGGATCCACTGCTGTCTTCCTCTTCACTACATAAATTTGGCAACGAACGGGCGAAGGTAAAAAGAAGGCAGCACTCACCAAGATTTTGAGCTTGCTTGCGTTCTGCTGAAGACCCGTTTTCTTGGTGAAACTGTTTCTACTCATACCAGGGTCGTCGGCTGATCGAACTATGTGATCCTACCTCTGTAGGATGTATATTTTTGGATTTTGGGCTTCCTCTGCCTCTTCACTACACTGTGGTTGCTGTACTACACATGTGGAAGTAGTGTTAGTATGCGTTTATACTAATTCTGTAGTTATGCATTAACCAATGCATCATGGCCCTATGGAGCGCCACCTCCCAGGCGCAGGTCATACAATGTCCCGGGGTGTGCATCCGCGGGACATTTAGGTTTGCTATTTCAGGGCGGGAGCATTGCTTCCACCCTGTGATAGTAAATTCTTGTTTGCCTCCTTGAAGCGAGAGGAGGAAAACCTTGTATTGCTTCAATAAAGCGGATCCAGATGGTAAAAATGGAGAAAAAAAAATGAGCCCAGTGGTGGGTAATGTTCCGGGGCCAATCTTATTATTATATTGCGCAGTCTCTGCAGCACTGGGGACCTTAATCTCACATGTAAATTAGGCACGGGAGGGCACAGAGACGTTTCGCAGACTAGGGGATCGACACCTCCCCGGGTATTGTTTACGAATTGTTCGGGGGGCTTCGAGGCCAACTCAAGACTGGGGATCAGCAACCTCCGGGGCTTTACTTAAATATGCAGGGTGGGCCTCGCCAGTCCTTGAAGCCTTGGTGGCCCTAGGCAGTGCCTTATTGGTTCTGAAATCACACGGGCAGTGTTCATGGTGTTATAAAGTAATACACTCATAGAAAACTTGCCATTGTAGAATTACCCAGGCTTCATTTATGTAATAGTCTGTTGGTTTATATTTGGTAGGTGCACTGCAAAATTAAAAAAATTTTCCCTCATAACCTACTATCAACCGCCGATTTTCACAATAAACTACAGACAAATGTTGTCAGAAAAAGAAGACCCATACACTCACTTATTTATTTGTAAAAAAACATAACTTTAAAACAACACAAATAAATGGAAACGTAACTTTATTCGAACAACAGTAAAACATGAAAGAAGTGGGTGTGACTCCTCCGGAAGCAGCGTACATAACCTGTAAGAGAAAAAAGAAACATAAGTATGTGTGCCATGTCCAAGAGAACAAGCATTTGCAATGCAATAGGTTTCGCATTAACGCAAGTTTAAGCTATTGGCATTGTAAATGACAATTCCTTTTATTGATGTTTTAAAAACGAAAACAAAAATAAAAGGCATTGTTATTTGCATTTTCAATAGCTCAAACTCGCGTAAATGCGAGACCTATTGCATTGCAAATGCTTGTTAATCGCTGGCAGGTCTACAACCAGGAGGGACCCGGCCCACTTAAAGCTTTACGCACTGTATGTTTCAAGCAAGCGCCCTCTGCACGAGACTAAAGGCTCCTTGCCCTTTGACCCAAGGCACCCTGCCCAGTGACACTGGCTCCTGCTCACAGTATGAGGTTCCTATCCCCAAAACTCACCACCATTTGCTCACCGCATGAGACCTGAGGCAGCCTTAAGCCGCGCTCATGAGCTGGCATCAGAAAAGAGGCAATACCAGCACGCGCCCTGAAGTTCTCATAAGGCACCACTTAGGCGCTCTAAAAACGTAAAAAATAAATACAATGAAATAACATGCCTGGGAGTTGTGTGTGCGCGCGCGCTAAAAGAACATTTTAAAAAGCATACGAGTGGTGCCCAGAGGCGCTTGAGTGAGTGCGCTGGCGATAAGCGGGTGCATGATCGCGCATCCTGCTCTCTTTCAAAGCACATACTTGTGCTTGTGGCGCGTGGCTGCGCACTCCCGCAAGCCATATGCCGCCACAAGCAGGAGTATGTGCTTTGTAAAAAGAGCTGCACGACGACTAAAGGTCTCCTATGCAGTGCATGCGCGCTGCGTAGGCGAGACCTAAAAAGAAAGGTAGTCAGAATGAAAGGAAGAAAGTGAGAATGGGACAGAGAGCAAATGTGTGGAAGGGAGAAAGGGAGGGAGAGTCAAAAGAACAGAGGGAAGAGGAGACAGAGCCTTGGCCCACTGCACCCAGCCCTCACTGTTCACCTCCTGTCACCTGTGTCTGGGATGCTGGGGTCCGCGACAAACAGTGCAGTTCAGCAAGTCTTTCAAATGAAACAGAGATATGAATGAGGCCAGAGATTATATTATTATCTACGGCAACATCGCTTGTCTGCACCTGTGCACCAAGGCTGCTGTACCCCAGCCCCTTCCCCCGCACTGTGCTCAATTGCAGCTCCTGCGCACCGAGGCTTCACTGCTCACCTGCCACAACCGGTGTGTCAACTGATGTGCCGGTGTGAGCTCCAACTCCGGGGTGCCGCTCTCAGGGTGACACAGCAGGTCTCCGGTTGAGGACGGTGTCTTGATAACATGATGGAAGGTGTCAGAAAGACAAGAGTATCAGCACCGGTTGAGCACCTGCTGCGTGCTTTTTCGTGCAACTAACTCAGTGTCTGAAAAGGGAGAAATAATATAATGGTGGAAACATCTTAAGGTAAATGAAGGTTCATTTCAAGCTTAAGAGAGAACACCAGTTCAGTGCATCCTTACTTCTTGAAGTACGATCTACCAACTGTTAGTGGTAATCATGGTTCAAAGAGGAGTTGGAGTGCACGAGAATACACAAGGGTAAATAATATTATATTATGCCAACGTTCACATACAAAGGAACAGAGCGCATGCTAGAAGCATAATGTGCACATGCAATGCAGTTGGGCAAGCCTGTGTGCATGTACACTTGGTAATCAGCTCACTACAGTGCCCCAAAAGCCAACGCCACGTGTCTGTAGGGCAGCGCTGCCCGCTGGCTCAGGCCTACAGTGCGGTTCAGCAGGTCCTTAAAATGAGACAGAGATGTGCCTGAATGAGGTCAGAGATCACATCATTACGCACGGCAACATCGCTTGTTTGCACCTGTGCACCCAGGCTGATGCACCCCATCCCTTCCGCCGCCCCGTGCTCAATTGCAGCCCCTGTGCACCCAGGCCCCACTGCTCACCTGCTGTCATTGGTTTGTGTCCAAACACGACGGATAGCAGGGTTCACAATTCTGATGTAGTTTTGATTGCCAGGATGATGTACACCTCATGGATCCCTTTTTTTTATTGCGCATTGTGATATGCGAGGTGGATGCGGCCATATCACCTGAAGCAGTGTGGAAGAACTGGGACATGTGGCGTTGTCGTTATCCTATTTATACGTACACAAAGCTAGCTGGGCTTGCGTACACCAGGCCAGCGTAGGGGTGTGAATAATTATTCCGGAGACCTGGGCGTTGTTCAGGTCCTGCCTGGGCAAGAAGTGTACTTATGTGTGTGTTCCTGTTGCAGTTTTGACGTCGCACAATCCGCAATTTACACTAATGTAGCATGTACCGGGAGGGCGGCAACTATCGTTAATGAGATGATGTCCGAAAACATTGAATGGACAACATCACATGTTGTCAAGCTTGTGGATATGCGCAGACATGCATGTCAATGGTGTGCGGTATTATTGAAAGTTTTGCTATCGCGAAGCGCACACATGTGAATGTGCTCGGATTCAGGGAGGATCTGCAGTGATGCTACGTCATACACAGTGATAACGCTCTTTACAGTCAAGCAATGCATGTCAAACGTGAATCTGAAAGTCTCACATATGACACACTACTATACTGGTAAAGCCTGACAACAGAGCATACTGCAACACAAATCTACACATTACTCTTTACTGTTTGTCACATGTGATCTAGGATGTGCACTCTGCCCGTGGCTGATGATACCCCTTCGAGCCACCAATACCCAGGCCGAAAGGCAGCACAATAATGCATGCACACACACACCAGGGACATTGTGTAACACACATTTGTTTTTTGATGTAACGTTTCAGATGCATGGCTATCACACTTAGAAGGCTACTGTACAGAGCATGATTATTGATCAAGATGATCACTGCATGTTGTGTGTACTATGAGATATGTGTACACAGCAAAAAAGTTTTCATAAAAGCTCTGTAAGCAGAAGAGGTGTCTCTCATCAAACGGTGTAGAGAGAATGACTAAAATGGGTGGGGTCCTCCAACTGTTACAATGGGAAATGTTATGAACCAATCAAAAGCTTTTTTTTAAGGTCACATGGCAAGCGCGCACCGAGCGCACAAGGAGGCTGCACCCGACGTGATTTTGAGAAAATATATTTACCATAATATAAGTTTATTACAGTTAGAAATATATAGATGTGGAAAATATTTTAGATTATCGCTTGCTCTCATATACACTTTAAACATATTTAGATATAGTTTTGAGACATAAAAGATAAATGAGGGAATGGTGTACCCGGCGCGATACCATACGTCTATGATGTAACACAGGGCCTGGCAGCATGCACTCATCACATACGGAACGCGCAGCCGGTGCGATCATATATGTAGATGACGTAACGCACGTATTGGTACCGCGTACTAGGCCTGGGCCAAAATTCCGTTCCGTTCGCTGAAATTGCGATAATTTGACATTTTAGCGTTCCGCAGAAAGCGCGAGAATTTCAAAATTTACGCAATCCGCATCTTAGCGGTAATTTGTTTCTTGCTCGCGCTGTAAAAAAATACATTCTCGCGTGTGCGCAATCGCCTTACCTGAATTCCCGCGTTTGCCGACAAGTTTTCCCGACCCGGTCGCGTTCTCCACGAGATATTGGATTGTTGGTAGCCATTTTCCGCTGTCTCGCAACAGTTCGCACCCGCATTAACGTCACTTGTCACGCGATCACGTCATTTGTCGTGCGATCACGTCATTCTTTTCGCGATCATGCACTGCGCGAGTATGAGAGGATTGAGATCTCGAACACGTCATTCTCCACCGCGAGCGAGAGAGTTAGGACGCGGGCACGTCTAATCAAACGCGAAAAGGAGAAAGAGACCCCGAACACATCATATCCAACGCGACAGGGAGCGAGAGAACGCGATCAAGTCATTTTCGACAGGCCATTGATATCCGGCAGAAGTAATGTGAAGCTCGAGAATTCGAACATGTAAAATTTTCAATTTGGAGAAGAGTATCAGCTCTAGCAGCATGAAACCTTGTGCAAATGATGATTTTGGATGAAAACAACTTCTCAGATTGACATTTGGCTGTCCTTTTTTGTGCAAGGAGTCCTTTTTTAAAAAGGTGGGGAGAGGGACGAAGTGACACAGAATCTCCAACTTCCTGTTCCTGTCCAGCAGGCTCCTCCCAGTGCTTTGTCCATCGCCTGGTCATTCTGCCTTTGGATTTTGAGCTGGAAAGATCACTCTTTTTGTCTGCTGCATCATTGCAATTGGATTTGAGGATTTTTTGATTTGGATATTTTACAAGTAAGTGGTTGTTGTGTCTGTTTGATTGTGGGCATTGCAGTTGTTGTAACTACAATTTATTTTTGGTAACTATCATCATCCCTTTTTTTAAAAATGTTGTGGGTAGTAGTAGTCAGTAGTAGGCCCGAGCTAGTCATGGGCATGGCTTCATGGGTGTGTGCATGATGAAGCAACTGTTCCTTTGGTGTTTTTTGAATGTATTTCATTTTCAAACATCATTTAGGACATGGATGGCATTAGATTGAGTTGGGGAAGTCTGTTTTTTTGGGGTGGGCTTTCTGATGTTGTTGGGCCTGGCCATGTGGCTGGTGGCCATTTTGAAGCCTAGGCCTGCAAGCTTGCCTGCCAACAGGCCTGCTTTCATCCACTAGGATCAGAGCAGGTAGCCACAGCTTTATTAATCAAGTGTTTTCTGTGTGGTCTGTTGAATTTAGACATAATTTAGGGCATGGATGGCATTAGATTGAGTTGGGGAAGTGTGTTTTTTTGGGGTGGCCTTTCTGCTGTTGTTGGGCCTGGCCATGTGGCTGGAGGCCATTTTGAAGCCTAGGCCTGCAAGCTTGCCTGGCCTTTTCTGCCAACAGGCCTGCTTTCATCCACTAGGATCAGAGCAGGTAGCCACAGCTTTATTAATCAAGTGTTTTCTGTGTGGTCTGTTGAATTTAGACATGATTTAGGGCATGGATGGCATTAGATTGAGTTGGGGAAGTGTGTTGTTTTGTGGTGGGCTTTCTGATGTTGTTGGGCCTGGCCATGTGGCTGGTGGCCATTTTGAAGCCTAGGCCTGCAAGCTTGCCTGGCCTTGTCTGCCAACAGGCCTGCTTTCATCCACTAGGATCAGAGCAGGTAGCCACAGCTTTATTAATCAAGTGGTTTATGTGTGGTCTGTTGAATTTAGACATCATTTAGGGCATGGATGGCATTAGATTGAGTTGGGGAAGTGTGTTTTTTTGGGGTGGGCTTTCTGATGTTGTTGGGCCTGGCCATGTGGCTGGTGGCCATTTTGAAGCCTAGGCCTGCAAGCTTGCCTGGCCTTGTCTGCCAACAGGCCTGCTTTCATCCACTAGGATCAGAGCAGGTAGCCACATCTTTATTAATCAAGTGTTTTCTGTGTGGTCTGTTGAATTTAGACATAATTTAGGGCACGGATGGCATTAGATTGAGTTGGGGAAGTGTGTTTTTTTGGGGTGGGCTTTCTGATGTTGGTTGTCTTAAAGACATGCTTTTGTTGTATGTGTCTGGTGTGTTGGTGTGCAATGCATGCACCCTGTAGACCTTTTTGGGGCCTGTGAATGTTCGTATTTGCATTTTGTTGCATTAAAAAGGCAGAGCAGTATACTTTAGCATACATCCTTTACCTGGCTTTTATAGGCCTTTTGTCAGCTCCTGATGTTTCCCAGGCCGCCTGCTTGTTTGTGATCTGTGAGTGTCCATGTGGCTGGTGGCCTTTTTTGTGTTTGGACTGGGAGTTATTAGTGTCCTGCTTTTGCCATAGGCCTGCATGGTTTTCCTATTGGCTATTTGGCTTACTGCTTCCATCCAAATCCACCCCCTTTGCCAGCAGCAGCTCCATGGATGCTGAGATGTTCAAATAATTTAATGGCAAATAGGGTCCACCCCACTTCCATTACATTTTTATTTTGGTGGTTATTATTAACTTTCCTATCCTTCCTGAGAGTGTAGTGTGTGACTGACTGTACCCAGTAGTATAACATAGCCCTTGTTAAAAAAAAGTCATAAATGGCTAGACTATATCTTTTGTTTGCACTAGTACAGTACTAAGTAACTGAACCACAACAAATGCAACATTTCACTGATGTTCTTCTCCTGGCTTATTTGATGTTAGGTGCACAAAAGACAGAGGAGGAGGTGTCATCAGCATCACCTGGCTACCCATTGTACTGCCTGCCAGAAAGAAGTCCTGCTGCGCATCACGTCCACATGTTACCAGAACTTGTTGTGCATCTGCATCCTGCCTGACATCTGAAGAAGATGGCCCCAAAGAAAGGTACCAGGTCCAGTACCAAGAAAGTTGCCGGTGAGAAGAAGGAACAGAAAAGGAAGTGCCATTAACCACGACTGGTGGTGTGCCGGACAATGTTTTTTTTGGCACCAAAAAAGTTACGCCTGCAGCAGCATTGTCCGGGAACCAAACTGGGAGCAGCACAGCGGTCCAACCCCACCAACCTAGGCCCAAGGGCTTTAGTGTCGCAGAGGTAGCCAGTCTACTAACGAGCCGCGATGTTGAAGAAATGTCATTATCGCAAAGTAGTACACAATCAACGCAGGCGCAAACTCAGCAGATAAATGTGCAACTGCAACAAGTACAGGAGCAGCCGCAACAAGAACAGCAGCAGTCGCAACAAGAACAGCAGCAGCCGCAACAAGAACAGCAGCAGCTGCAACAAGAACAGCAGCTGCCGCAACAAGAACAGCAGCAGCCACAACAGCCCACCATAGTAGTTGTTGCTCCTGACGTTGGGGCATTTCAGGAAATCGAGCTTCCTGCAGACAAAGTGGAGCAAAGTCAAACCACTGTTTCAGAAGATCTATTGTCTTCCAGACCACCAGCAAGGAAAAGGAGGCTTAGTCCATCATCTTCTTCTTCAAGCCCCGCTTCTGATGAAAGTGATGCCACTTGGCAGCCACCAGCTCAGTCTGAGAGAGATATACGCCACAAGACTAAGCTTCTGAAAAGCAAGGTCCCAGAAAAACTTAGAGTTATGGAGGTAGATGTAGAAGAGGGGGGTGATGCTGATGTTGATGAAGACGGGCCAGACATCACGCACATTACTCCCGCATCAAAGGGATTGGAGACCAACATTCTCACCCTATCCAGAAAGGCTGCTACTGAGCGGGATGTAGCACGGATATCACCAACACAGGTTACACCACCACTACCTCCAGCTGCCATATTTTCCAAGGCCCGGCAGGATCCTACATCCAGCTCAACCATCTCAGTAGGTAATGGTAATAATAGTCACCGTCTAGGTGCACAGGGTCACATTTCAAGCACACCCTCCAGTTCATCTGGTATTGAAAGTGGCACATCCAGCAGTGCCAGAAAGTTCTCCTCCCCAGTTTGGGACTTCTTTTCTGTTAGCACCAAGGAGGAGAACGTTGCTATCTGCTCAATTTGTCGGCAAGGTGTTCGGCGGGGTAAGCTTGGTACAAACTATGGTACTGGAGGCCAAGCAAGTCATCTCAGAATACACCACACTATCGTGTGGGAGAATCACCTACTTCAGTTAAAAGAAAGTAGAAAAACTCAACCCATTGAAGTTGGTCAGGAAGAATCAGGGAGCGATATTATTGCGGTGGAAGGTGAAGAAGAGGGAGGCATTTCTAGCCCTGTCCCCAGTAGTGCAGTGGTACCGCCCACATCCTCCTCAGTAACATCTGAGTGGCACCGCAGAAAGAACCATACTCAGAGTCAGGCTGAGACACCAAGGCGACCGAGTACCGCAATGAGACAAACTGTGTCGTTGAGCCTAAGTGGGTTAATGAAAACAGCACCACAAAGGAAAGTAATCCAGCCTACCATTGAGAGCATGTTTAGGTTGGAGGGGCAGTTCCAACGCAACCACCCAACGGCACGTTTGTACAATGCGAAGCTGGCTAAAATGTTAGCGCTGGACCTTCTTCCTTTTTCATTTGTGGAAGGGGTGGGTTTCCTTGAATTTGTGTCAGCCATCTGCCCTAAATGGAAGGTTCCCAGCCGGTCCTATTTCGCAAGAATTGCTGTTCCGACACTACATCATGATGTGCTGGAATTGGTTGGACAAGCTTTGCAGCAGAGTGCTGTTCACAATATCCACCTGACAACGGACATGTGGACCAGTTGCCAAGCCACAGATTACATGTGCATCACTGCACACTGGGTCTCTTTTGTGGGGGTTAGAGATAAGCTATCTGCACGAGGTGCTGTTGACACAGCTGCGATTTTTAAAGGTACTCGGAAACATGCAACTGTAGCCATGTTCGCCATGGAGAAATCTCATACGGCTGAAAATATTTTACACAAGTTTCGCGGCAAGGTTTTGGAATGGCTGCGGCAAAGAGGGATTAGTATTGGCTTTGTTGCCACAGACAATGGCAGGAATGTACTTAAGGCCATGGAACTTGGTTCCTATTTCAGGGTTCCGTGTTTGGCGCACTGCATAAACATTATAGTTCAAGACTTTCTGAAAAAAGAACGCATGGTCAGCAATTTACTGGCCATCTGCCAAAGAATATGCACTCATTTCAGCCATTCTTTTAAAGCTCGGAAGCAGCTGAGGAGCATCCAAAGTGAACATAGGATGCCAGTCAAGGCACTCATCCAGGAGGTGGCAACATGTTGGAACTCAACGTATTACATGCTTGATCCTCTGTATGAGCAGTACAGGTCACTCCATGAATATGTCTGGAAAAGAAGAGGGGATGCTACTGTTAAAGGCATGAACCTTGAGATGGAGCAATGGAGCCTAATTAAATGCCTGACTGAGATGCCTTGTCCTTTTGAGGTCTTCACACGTGAAGTTAGCAAGGAGGACTGTACAATGGGCCAAGCTATCACATTATTGCAAATGCTAGAGCATCAGCTGAAGAATGTGTCTGAATCATACAAAGGTGTAGAGGACAAAAGGGAAACCTATCACTTGGTGGAGAGCTTAGCCCGTCGCTTAGCTGAAAATGTAAGGATACAAAATAAAATTTTATCACAAGAACATTATATTTGTGCCACAATTCTGGATCCACGTGCAAAATTTGGACTGAAGACATTCTTTGCTTTTTCCGAGATTGATGTTGCCCGCTACAAAACTTGCATAGCTAAAGCAGCCAGTAAGTTGGAAAACGAACGGCTGCTAATTAAAAGCCCGCAAGATCAACCCACAAGAAGTACTGCAGCAGGCCATGCAGGATCAAGAGCAACTTCGTCGGCTGAGGGCAGTGCGTTTGGATCACAACACTCACCATCACTATCGACAACAGCAACAATAACTGGATCATTAGGCCCAGTACAATCATTAGACGATTGGTATGTACAGTTAGCCATTAATAAGCACAGTGCTGATGCACAGAGAAAAGAGCACGAAAGCTTACCAGCAGCACCCCTGAACATTGAGCGGATGGTACAGGCCTATCTGGACGACCCAACAGAGGTGTACATTGATCAAAACCCATTGCAGTATTGGTATAGGAAAAGGTCAGAATGGCCACTGCTCAGCAGGCTGGCGATAAGCTATCTGGCTTGCCCTGTCGCAAGTGTCTCTTCCGAACGTGTTTTCAGTGCTGCTGATTCCATTGTAACATTGAGAAGGACCAGTCTCTCGCCCAAAAACGTGGAGAGGTTAACAATAATCAAAATGAATCAGCACTTCATATCCACGAATTACACAATACATGAAGCAATGGAGGAAGATGAGGACAGTGGCTCAGGTGACGGAAGTAGTGTGTCACATGATGATTACCTACTATTGGCTGACCCCCCAGAGTTTGAGGACGAGCTATACTTCCCTGGCAATTAGGCTTGCACTTACTGTCTTCCTCCCTCCCCCCCCCTTTATTTGTGTGTCTGTCATTCCGGTTACAAACTTGTGAATCACAACAAATCCATTACCACCGTCTTCTACTCTTCTTATTTAATATACAAGTTTCAGGTCTCTGCAATTTGACAGTACAGTCCTCAGAATCCAGCTCATGAATGATGATTGGATGATGGTAAAAATACTAGAAGAACAAATTCAAACTTTCCTAGTCCTGCCAAAAGAAGTGGAGCATGAATCAGATGACTACTATAGCTATCCTCCTTTCAGAGCCGAGAGAGACTGCCCATTAACTGAAAATAAGAATGGACAGGTAATGATTGATGCCATGCATTGGACGCAGAGTCGCAGACTGAATGATTTAGATTTTGTTGTGTTTGTTGTGCATGAATTTATGTAATTGTGCACTGCCACTAATCAACTTCCTACAGAACACACTATTTTTCCCCTTCTTGCAAATACGAAATTTGTACTTCTCCTGCAGCTTGGTGATGCATTGCTTTTAATTCAATACAGGAAGGGGACTCACTCAATCTGCGCAATGCGTATGACTGTGACACAACAGCACCGTCCATGATGATGATGGCGAAATAGACGACCTGTTAACAAGATGAGAAGGAACAGGTAATGATTGATGCCATGCATTGGCCGCAGAGTCGCAGACTGAATGATGTAGATTTTGTTGTGTTTGTTGCGCATGAATTTATGTAATTGTGCACTGCCACTAATCATCTTTCTACAGAACACACTAAACTTAACTCAAGGTAAATTCAATTTTCCCCTTCTTGCAAATAAGAAATTTGTACTTCTCCTGCAGCTTGGTGATACATTGCTTTTAATTCAATACAGGAAGGGGACTCATTTGATCTGCGCAATGAGTATGATTGACACAACCGCACCGTCCATGATGATGGCGAAATAGACGGCCCATTAACTTAAGATGAGAAGGAACAGGTAATGACAATTAATGGCATGCATTGGACACCTGACTCTGAGCGATTGGTGTTTGTGTTTTCGTTGTTTGTTTGTTGTGCACAAAGTGAAGTCAAAGTGTACTAGTAATTTATCTTTCTGTACACACTAAAGACTGACTCAAGTCAATAATATTTCTACTCTTGTTGTGTAATAACAATTTTACTTCTACTGCAGGCCGATCTTCACAGTCAGTCAGTAAAAGTATCGGAGATCATGATGAAGTCAGGAGGACGTTTCATGAGTGGCATAAAACTTAAAAGCCTAAAGGTAAACACGTCAACAACAACCACAGCAGACCCAAATGTCTGTGTAGAAGTGGAATAGAGTGTAGCGGTGGGATGACTGCGGTGCATTGATTTACTTTTTTTTTTTTCTTTTTTTTTTTTTGTCCTCATCTCACCTATAAACTGTTTGCAGGGCATAACTGGTCGGTTTAATGATGGGGCGCCCTCCGACCACCTGCACTTGTTTAGGTTATCCAACCAATCCCTTTATATCGTCCGGGATTTAGGTGTTAATCATAGGACCATGGTTTTTATTGACCCTTAACATCGGCAACAGGGGATCAGCAGAGTCTCAATTCCTGACCCATACGTATAAAGGGTGCCCACAATGTAGGGGGGCCAGAGCTGGTGCTCAAAGATTCTAATCGGGCCATAGCAAGTGCGGATTTTAACCAGTCCTCGATTTTCGGAGGAAGGGGGTCCTTCCATCTTAGACAGATCTCCCTTCGGGCCAACAAAATCAGACATAGTAACAGCCCTCTATCGGATTGAGCCATACTAGCAGTGGACACCTGGTCATTAGCAAAGAAAATCAGAGAGCCGTTCAACAGAATGTCAATTCCAAAGGACATACATAAATATCTGCACACCCCTTCCCAGTATGATCCTAATTTGGGACAATCAAAAAAGATATGTATGTCATTGGCTTTAGGGAGCAAGCACCTGGGACACCTTGGTTCAGGGTTGGGGGCGAATTTCGAGATCTTCTCCGGAGTATAGTAGATTCGGTTGGTGACAAAAAAATGATTTTTCTTCAGACTAGCTGATTTGGTGTATTTATAAAGCAGGGTCACGGAGGGTTCCAAGAGGTTCCCGATATCGGCTTCAAATGGAGAATTGTTCCAAGCTGACACCTGTTGGGGGATACCGACATCATCCGCGTTGATCAGTAGCCTATACCATATGGAGATCTCCTTTTTCCGATGCTGAATGTTTTTTAATGCAGCTTCAACCTCTCCATTCCCCCTTAAATTCTCCTTTTCTGTTTCAAACCAGGATTTTAGTTGGATAAACTTAAATCTTGAAAACCCCATACCAATTCTTGCTTTCAATACCTCCCAAGGATGAATGCCATTTTCATCCCCCAACTCAGACCAGATCTCAACCCCAGCTCTTTTAATTGGAAGGGCCAAACTGTCCTGGAGGCAAGGGGGAGTCCCCGGGGAGTCCCAAATCGGTGCCTGATCGGAGTAGTAGCCTATCCCACATCTAGAGCGAATAAAATACCAGACCTCCAAAGCATTTTTGATCACCTTCAGCCTTACTCGTTTAAAAAATTTTGGTGAACCAAACTTATAGAGAAACCCGACTCTGTTTCCACAGCATTCTGAGTTAACCAACTCTCCCAACAGCCTTCCCCAAGAACATGCAGTCGGTTCTACTAGGAGCATCCTAATGGCCTTAAACTGAAAGGCGACCAGGTAGCACTGTATATCTGGGAGAGCCAATCCCCCTTTGGCTAGGCGACGTCTTAGTTTTTTCCAGGAGAGCCTAACCCCTTTCTCACCCCAGATAAAGCTCCCGATTTTACTTTGCGCCTTCGAGATAAAGTGTTTAGGAAAACCTAGAGGTATTGCATTAAATAAGTAGGTTAATTTCGGGAGGATTGTCATTTTGACTAGATTCACCTTCCCAAAGATGGTCAAAGGGAGGTTCCTCCACCTAGCAAATAACTGATCAATTTCCTTTATTGTTTTTTCTATATTGATAGATGGGATTTTTTCAAGATCTTTTACGATAACAATACCAAGATATTTAAATTTTTTGCTGGTGGCCCCACTCCACTGATCTATGTTCCAGCACATTACCTCCGTCTTCGCGGAGTTAGCTAAATATCCAGAGATTGCCCCAAACTCTTCCAGTAGAGCCCCAACCTTTGGCAGTAATATCTCGGGGTTATCTGTGTAGATAATTATATCGTCCGCATATAATGCGATTTTAGAACGATATTGCTGAGTCTTGAACGGGGTTATAGTCTCATCTAATCTTATAGCCTGAGCGAGAGGTTCAATGTAAAGATCGAACAATAAAGGGGAGATAGGACAGCCCTGCCTAGTCCCTCTTTGAATATTAAAACTAGGGGTAAGTTCGCCGTTGATGAGGATTCTAGCTGAGGCATCCTGGTAGCACCTTTTCAAAGTGTGTATAAAAATTGGGCCAAATCCCATCTCCTCCAGCACCTCCCAAAGATAGGCCCAACATACCCTGTCGAAGGCCTTGGCGGCATCTAACGCGACCACCGCCAAGGGTTCGAGTCTAGAAATCGCCAGATCAATGTTCCCAATAAGTAACTGGGTTTGTTCCTGAATGTGTCTCCCAGTAATGAACCCTTTCTGATCTGCATTGACCAATCCCGGGGCTAATTTTCCCAATCTCCCTGCCAAAATGCCCATGAAGATTTTATAATCTGCATTTAGCAGGGAGATTGGGCGATAAGAATCCGCTCTAGCTGGATCCTTCCCTGGCTTAAGAATCAAAACAATGATAGCCTCCCTCCATGAATTAGGGACAAGGCCTGTTGGGCTGTAAATTGAATGGAACAAAGAACCCAGAACCGGAATGACTTCCTCGGAGAGGGATTTATACACTTCATTTGGGAGGGCGTCAATACCGGAGGCTTTACCATTTTTGGAGATCTTTATTTGGGTTCTTATTTCCTGCAACGTGATTGGGGAATCAAGGAGGTCTTTATTAGCCTGTGTTAGCGTGGGGAGGGATTTTGAGCTTAGCCACCCGCGGATTTGTTGTTTGGAGGGGGATAAATTCTCCCCGTAAAGATCTGCAAATAGAGAAAGTATGGTGTTTTGGATGTCACCGGCATCTGTGGATCTATCCCCTCGGTTATTTATCACCAGCTCGGCTATATCATTCTTCGAGCGTTCGGATCTCGCTTTCCACGCCAAAAGAGCCCCAGCCCTCTCTCCATACTCATAGTTCTCCATTTTACTCCTTTCCCATTGCTTCTTACACTTCTCTTCTAAAATACCCCTGTATCTTTGTCTTGCTTGTTCAAGTTCAAGATTTATCTGCAACACCCCTTGTCCGTCTGAGGATTTTAATAGCCTCAAATGCTCGACTTCTAGCAGTCTGATCTTTTCTTCGCCCGCCTTCAACGCACTCCCTTCAGAGCGATTTTTGAAACATATAAGATTATGAAATCGACCTCTCAGTGTAGCCTTGAAGGCGTCCCATACTACCTCGATGGCTGCTGAACCTATATTGGTGTCAAAGAATTCCAGAGAGGACGTTTTTATAGCCTGAATTAGGTCTGAGTCATCTAACCTCCTCCTGCTGAGAGTCCATCTCAATTGAGATTTTATTAATAATTTTTTGAAGGAACAGAAAACGGGGGGATGGTCCGAGAGGTGGCTAGGAAGGATAGATACATCAGAATCCTTTCCAAGTAGAGACTTGCTGGCTAATAAATAGTCGATCCTAGAGGAATGATGAAATCTCTTGCTGTAGAAGGTATATCCAGCCCTGTCACCTTTCGTGACCCTCCACACATCGACCAAGCCGAGATCATGGATCAGATTCTTCATTGCCCGTCTGACAAGGGGGGTTGAGATGGAACGCACCTGATTCGACCGGTCCAGAGTAGGATCTAATAGGGCATTGAAATCACCTCCAAAAATTATTGGGGGAGCCACCAGCATAAGCTTAGATTGTAGCTTGACAATATAAGAAGGGTCATCAATATTCGGCCCATAGAATGAGGCGCACGTCAAAACAGTCCCCCGAAAGTCCAACTCCACTATCACCCATCTCCCTGATTGATCCGTCTGGATGGATTTAACTGAGCAGGTTAGTCCCCGTTTAACTAGGACGGCCACCCCACGGCTATTCATACATTGATTCGAGACGCCAAAGGTTTTTATCCAGGGTGCCCCTGAAAATAGTTTATTCGACTCCCCTGTGGTTAGGTGGGTCTCCTGTAGGAGGCAAACCCGAGCTTCTGAAAGCTCCAGGTATTTCATAATCAGCCTTTGCCTCCTGATACATCGTAGCCCATTTACATTCCAGGAAAGAAGACCCAAACCGGCCTGATCAATAGTTACATTTGCCATCCATATTCATCGCCCTCCCGCATTGATGTCATACTGAAAGTTGATTCCCAAAAGTGAGATGAGGTTATTTTGTTTTTTTTTATTTTTATTTTTATTTTTATTCCTTACCCACCCGTAGTGCCCCCCTCCCCCTGGATCCCACCCCTCCCACAGCCCCGTGCGTGCCCCTAATCCCTTGAGGAACCCTCCCTTAAAGATGGGTGAACCCATTAGGTCACGCTCACCTCGGGTTTAAGAAAGAAAAAGAGAAAATAATGTACTGGAGAAAAAGATTGGAGGCAGGATAAGAAAAAGAGGGTGTTACAAAGGATATACTATCCTGTGGAGAGGCCCTCGCTTATTTAGATGAAAAACCTCATTTTGCCTGCTCTGCCCCCCTTAATCCAACCATGAAGTGGTCTACTTCTTCGACTGTGTGGAATAGGTGCATCTGATTGTTGTGCATGATGCGCAACTGAGCCGGAAATTTTAATTGTACCTTAACACCCAGAGACCTCAATTCCTCCATTCTACTGCCCATTTCCCACTGCCTTGTAGCCGTTATGTGAGAAATGTCAGACCTTATTTGAAAGGTAAATGAATCCGAACCATTGGGGGAAAAAGTTAAGGAACCCTCCTTGAGACCAAGTGATAAAACTAGATCTTTTACTGAGTATGAGAGGAAGTTGACCAAAATCTTCCGGGGTTTCAGTCTTTTCGGATTTTTCCTGTAGGGGTCCCGGTGAATTCTTTGGATTTCTGACATCAAATCGATGTCAGACTGATCTTTCAGAACAGTCCCCTTTAAGATTGAGATGACAAACCCCTTTAAGTCTGAACCTTCCAAGTTCTCAGGAATATTGAGGAGCCTTAGGTTATTCTTCCTTGAGTGATTTTCCAACCTTTCGATGTCGTCTTTCAGAACCTTTTGTTGTAAGGCTAACTTCCCTACTTCCTTTGCGGCCTCACTTATGTTTTCTTTAATGCCAGGTATTTCTGCTTCGAGAAGGTCCGTCCTTGCTACCACCTCGTCGAGCCTCTGGGCCAGAGCCTCACAAGAAGCCTTGATCGCCGCCTGATTGGCTTCGGAAACAGAGAACCTCCCCGCGAGCTCTGCCTGGTTTAGTTCTGAGACCTTAAATCCACTAAGCATCTCCTTCTTCATGGTGATTAATATATCCGACAGAGATCGCACTTCGGAGCCCTCTGCTGCTTCCGAGTTTCCCGCTATGAGACACCGAGGGGGCGCTTTTGTTAAAGAATTTCCGGGGGGATCCTTAAACGGTGCAAGTTCTTCCTCATCCTGTAGTCCCAAAACGTTGAACCTATTGGAGAGGGTTACATCCTGTTGAGGGGCCTTGAGCACTGGGGAGTCAGTTGGAGACCCGGTGGGCCGCTTAGTGGATTGCTTAGCCCCCCTTTGTTTGCATTGAGAAAATGGGGTCACGGGGGAGGAAGTTCCCCCGTCGCTTACAGCTAATTTCAGTTTAGACTGTTTAGACTTGGTTTTTACCTTAGAGAAAAACCCCTCCGTATCTTCAAGGGTCTCTGATTTACTAACTTAAACTGTAAAATGCTATGTTTGGAATTGATAATGTACTTTGCCTTTGTCCAACTCTTTAAAAAAAAAAATTTTTTAAGTACTGTAAAGTCTAAACGTAGGATGTGCTACTGCCAAGCAACGTGCCGTCAGGCCTTTCACTGTGGGCCTGCTCTCTCCTGTTATTGTTGAAGGTCAATGCTGGAAACAGACTAGAGTAGAGACTAGAGATGATGCAAACATGCCACCTCGGAAAGTGTTCTTTTTGCACTACACCATAACTTGTGCATTTGTTTCAACTTTGTTTCTCAATATCCCCTTTGGTTTTCCATCTACAATTACAGGCCGGGCCTTGCCCTATACTTTGGAAAACATTACAATGCACACTTACTTTACCAATAAATCAACTTTTTTTTCCAGCCGGGCAGTGGCGAGGCAACACACCCAAGATTGATGGACGAGAGGACCAAGAGGAATGCAGAGATGCAAATCCAGTCCACATTTTTTTTACCAGGATAACACATTAACAGTATCAACTTTTATCTTCTTTTAAATATTTTGAATAATTTTTTTGTATACAATCTTTACAACAGTGTGTTCTTGTTGTTGATATTATCATCATTAGGTTTGCTCTCTGTTTACGATTCTTCCCTACCAATATTTAAATTTTCTATTTGCTATCTGTAAAAGTATTAAGGCCGGAACAACAGAACAAGAAGTGTATGTAATCCGGGTCTCTCATCATCATGCATGCATTTCCTTTTTCTCCCTTAACATATGGATATGTTAGTCTTCAAAGATTGTCATTTGTTTGTCCATGCATACTGTTTTTCAATGTCAAACCTTTCCCAAAAACCCCCTTCCCATCCATTCAACAAACCCTAAACCTCTTCCCCCGGTCTGTGTGACTTATTGTCGAGGTGTGACTAAATTAAATGTACACCAATACTTAATCACACACTTGCTGGGGTGGATGTGGCAAAAGCAACAGTACTTCAATTTCAAGGCAGAGAGATGATCTTCTTCTGCTTGCCCACCCATGAGTAGGATATTTTACAGGTTATTTTATTTAACAAAGGAACATATACCTCAGCATTAATTGCCGGCATTGATTGGATTTGTTTGTTGTCAATCCTCATACACAGCACTAACTGTTAGGCTATAGGCCTAGTCAAGTGACTCGACACAACTATAGTTTGTAACTCTGTCTAGTAGGTTATCCCTTCCCAACCACCATTATGTTTTGTTGTAAAATATTTTAGCATTATATTGTTGCTCGGTAAGTTCTGTACTGTACTTCATTCTACTACTCCTCAAACAGTCTCTCAAAGGCGATTGACTGTCTCCTTTTCTTTTTTTGCAAATGCTGCTGCCCTGCCAGTGTCTACTACTACTACTATACTACCACCACCACCACCCCAATCATAGCATGTTAGAAAAAGGAAACCATCTTCACCATGCAGCCATTGCTGTGCCTAAGTTAAACATAAACATCAAGCACAGGTAAGAGAGAAGTTTGGGGGAGGCAGAATAATTAATGGACATGTTTTCAATGATTTCAATTTCACACACCACTCTAGATAAAGAATGCATAGACAAACTGAAAGTACTAGAAGGACAAGTCAATCAGTGAGGTGTGTTGCATCTATCTGTTTGTGTCTTACACAGTCAGCCAATTATTTAAATAAAACACAGGCTATGGGCGGCCCTGCACCAGCAAGGAAACAGTGTGATGCAAAACAGTTACCCCACCTACAAAACATTAACAACATAGCATGTAACAGAAAAATATATTTAATTTACCCTAACAAAAAAAAACTAAACCCACAAAAGCTGACCCACCCCCCTCCCTAACCCCAACCAATGTCTGTAGGAAAGTCCAGGAGAAAAAGTCCGTAAAGCTAAAACCCAACGCCCAAACCAGTTCCCACCCACCCAAACAAGAATTAAAAAAGGGGCAGAAATTGATGACAGGGACTAAGGTGTGGGGCGGGACTCAAGGAGGACACGCATCTGCTCCTCTAAACGGGCGACGCGGCGTCCGAGGGCGCGGCAGTTGCAACCACAGTGGGGGGGGCACCAGAGATGGCACTACAGTGGCGGCGGGCAGCCGCCAGACGGTGGCGCCATACCGCTGGAGGGCGGTGGCTGGGGCCTGGGGCACTGGAGGAGGCTTCAATTGCTGCTGCAGTCTCCTCCTCCTCCTCCTCCTCTGCCAAGACCACCAGCCGCCGGTATTCACGCTGGATTGCCTCCAGCTTCCGGCGCCGTGCCTTGGCGGCCAACTCCCTTCGATTTAGTTTAGGAGTAGCTGTGTATCAAAAAGAAAAAAACAAGACAATTGTAAAATATACTCTTAGAAAAACAGTAAGACAAGTTAACTATTTATACACATAGTGGCATGGTAGAGTAGCACTATAAAGCACAGTAGTACATAATATTTAATATCTCGCCCGTCCTTCTTCCTTCCAGCCGTCTTTCACTTTTTAGTTGAACAGTGCACCAGGTGCTCTTCTCCATAAAACTTTCAAAGCGGAGTTGAAATCAGATAGATGAGGCCATTGATTACTCAATACTCCCGCTCCTATGCCAATTAAAAGGATTCTAGTCTTCTAGTTCACTCTTCAAACATTCACAACAACTCATACTTACTTACGACATCGGATGGCCGGCAGACTTTTTCCGCCCACCATCCTCACGCTAAAAAGGGTGGGGGTTCCGTGGGGACAATTAATTAAGATGATGCGCCCAGCACAGTGGCGGTCGCATACTGTTTTTTTACATTCTGGTTGGCGGTGCCGAAAGCAATGCTAAAAATACATGTTGTGCTGCTTTTCCAAGCACAACATGACGGGCCCCGCACGGAGCCTGTCACGTTTTGCTTTGAAAGGCAGGGGGGTACCATAGCATAGGTAGGTACCCTCCATGGGGGCCCCCAAGCATACTCTGCAATGTCTGCATGCCTTTCCGTGGCGGACGGCAATGCCGCCACGCAAAGGCATTCCAAAATGCAGATTATATGGCTGGCGGTGTGTTCAGAGAGACACCACCGCCATATTGAACCCTTTTCTACCTGGTCGACATGTGGGGGGTCTGACTCTTTTCTACAGGGATGGCGGGAGGTTTGCCCCTGCGGTGTCGGCGGTGAATACTGCCTGCCCGGCGGGGGCAATACGCCCGCCATCCTAATGGGGCCCTAAGTCTCAACAGTACAGTATACATACAGTACACCCTTGCAGTGAGTGTACTGTCAAGTTCAACAATAGTTAAGGATTATGAATCTAACTTACCACCGCCCGCCACTGGTGCTGCCACTCCCCCTACCGCTCCGTTGGTATCTGCAGCAACTGCTGCATCCTCTCCCTCTGCGTCGCCTTCGCTGGCCCCGGCAATGGTGGTCGGTAGTGCGCCTAGAAAACATTACACATTTATTAGGCGTCATATACACCTCCCCCCTATTGATCAGTAGCAAGGTTGAAAAATGAGTTAATACTAACATACATCGCTAGTACAAATCAGGTAGTAGTAGAGTAGACACTAATAGTTATATATGGTCATTCTAGCCTTTGCTTAGTTAGCCCGAGCCATGCAACCATTTTACCGTTGTGTCTTTTATTTTTGCACATGTGACGTTACTTTGCAGCTTTTTGTATAGGACACCTTTGAGCCCACATGACCTGTCTCACACTGCTACTGTCGAGGCGCTGCGTACAAGCGGTCAACAAAAACATTAACAAGCCACTTTTTTAGGAAGTACTGGTGTACTGTTAGTCCATATTGCTTATCCATAAATGCTACACTTTTTGGCACGGCTGAGAAATGCTTGCAAGTTGCAATATACTAACGCGCCCCATTTCATTTTTCGCATTACAGACGGAAGATTCCCTTCTACGAACCAGAGCTTTGCAGAGCTTCTGAATGATGCAACAACTACAAGTACTAGGTTCTTCTAAGGTGAGGGGTCCCTTCACTCACATCTTCATTTATAAAATTATATAAACTAAATTCCCAGAGGATGGTGGTGCTGCCTTCCACCACTGTTCAGTTATCATGATTTTATTCCCAACTGTAAGTAAGTGTAACAACAATGTTTATTGTTTTAATGGTATTGATTTTCCGGTTGGTGCTGCATTTTATAATAGAACAATGTACAGAGCTTCTCAATTCAAAAAACAACATTTTGAACTCACATAGACTTGGTGGTATTTGGTGTGGACTAACTTACACGAGTGAGCAAATTAAGGGTGTGCATGTGCATTGCTTCCACGACTGAGAGGTTGGGTGTGTTATGTTCTGGGTTTTCTACTAGTTGGGTATCTTGGGGGGAGGGTTCGGAGACCTGATAGTTATGACAAGACAGTACTATAGTCGAGTAGGGGTGGGTTCTGAATTTCTGTTTGAGGTGTGTGAGGAAGGTCCAACCTACCATCACCAACATCCTATTTTCTTGTGCAAAGGTCTGTATGTGCAAGATCCCTACAACAGTAGTAGTATGTCCTATAGGCTATCCTATCAAAATAGTAATAAATCTGGTTGGGCATTTGTTGCTGTGAATTTTCAAAGCCTCAAGATTAACAAAGACTCAAGATCAATAAGACTAGAAGTAGTACAAGAGGATGACCCAAAGGATTGGACTCAATGGCTAGAGCTACTGGTGAATATGAGTTTTATTACAACCTTTCACATAAAGAGTGGCACTGGCCAACTGGGCAAGCTTAGCTACTACACTACAGACAGACTGATAGTAGTAGTAGTACTGAGAGTCATCATAGCAGAGGCAGGGATAAGATTTTTGAAACCGTACAGTTTGAAGGATAATTGTTGGTAAAAAAATAGCATTTGGAAACTGAAACAATAGTTTGTGAAAAATTTGAGATGTCATCAGTGATGTCATGAGTGTTGTCACTGACCATGTCATGAGTGATGTAATATGTGATGTCATCACCAGTGAATTGCGGGCGCGCGAGTTATAGTTAGCTCAACTAACTATAACAGGCGAATTTCTCTGGTTTTATATGAGTCAAATGTCCAACTAACTATAACGTCCCTGAAACCTATGGATTTTTCAGTGAATTTCTAAGGTTTTTTAAATGCTAATTCCTAACTATGCGGTACAAAAGGGGGTGGTGATGGACGGAGCGTCAGAACCAATCAAACACTCACACCCAGTCAACAGATCTGGGTTTGATCCATCACCGTTCTTTAGCCCACTCTGCCACCCCAGTTCAGACATGGCCATATGCAAATCAGTCTGACCCTGTGCCTCATGGGAACAGTCCAGCCCGAACTGCCAAGCCATGTCTTCCCTGGACCGGAAACAAGCTTCCTAGGACCGGTTTCTGGCATTTCAGCCGTCTTCAGCCAGGCTTGCTTGAATCCAGTGGCAAAGTGAGCAAGGGACTCACGTCTGAGCATACCCAGCCAACTTGTGGCGAACAAAGCGGTACAAAAGGGGGTGGTGATGGACGGAGCGTCAGAACCAATCAAACACTCACACCCAGTCTTAACTATAGCGTCTGTAAAACCTATGGTTTTTTCAGTGAAAAAAAAAAATATATATATATATAAATATTCACTGAAAAAAACATAGGTTTCAGAGACATTATAGTTAGAAATTAGGATTTCATAAAGCTTTGAAATTCACTGAAAAAACCATAGGTTTCAAAGACGTTATAGTTAGAAATTAGCATTTAAGAAACCTTAGAAATTCACAGAAAAAAACATAGGTTTCAGGGGTGTTATAGTTAGCTTGACATTTCACTTGTACAAAACCATGGAAATTCCTCCGTTATAGTTAGTTCTGCTAACTATAACTCACGCGCCCGCAATGCACTGCTGATGATGTCACATATTACATCATTCATGACATCACTGATGACATCACTGATGACATCATCCAGTGAATGTGGTTTAGTTTGAAATTTAAATATGTATTATATATATACCAATCTGAATTGAAGATTGAGTGGATATATAACTGTCTGGATGGAGGATTTAGTAGCTGTCTGACTGTCTGTTTAAGTGAGTAATTAAAAGTGTCTCACTTAATACATGGATTAGTAACTAATCTATGTGAATGTGTGCATCACTGTCTCTGTTGTTGTATAACATGCTGCATCAGTTGGTCACTAACTACATGAGTGTATATATTAGTTATTGATTAGTTGGGTGAGTATTTGCATGAGACACTGAGTTTGTGTGTGGTTGGATGGGGTGTGTGTAACTCTATGCATAGATATGTGAATGGTTGATTGACTAGGTGTATAGGTTTAAGAGTGCATGTGGAAACAGTTGTTTGGGTGACTGAGTGTATTTATTTGTGTGTTGGTGAGCGAATATATGTTTTAGTTGTACATCTTCAACAAAGTAAAAAAATAAAAGGCATTGTATGTGAGAGTTGGTGTATATAAATATATATAAAAGTCCGTGATTGTGAGAGTAACTATATGAATGAGTGTATAATTGTAATGGTGATTTTTTAACATATTAACTATGAGTTAATATGTGTTTGAATAAATGAGGTGTTGTGTGTATTATTGTGTAAGTGAGTAAATGTAAGTGTGTTCATGAGTGAGTAGGATGACTGCATAACCGACTAAGATGACTGCTGATGTGTCAATGTCTATATATGTGTATAAGTGCATTTGATAGTGTTCTATTAATTAGTGACTGCATGTATAAGGGATTCTGTTGTTGAATGGGTAGTTGTGTGTGTAGACTTAGGAATCAGTGAGTGGGTATGTAGTAACTGGTATTGGTGTGTCAATGGTTTCAAATATGGTACTCTGTATTTTACAGTGAGTGATGAAAGGTTATTCTAGTGTATGATGAGGTGTATCAAATTGTCACGTGGATGATGTCATCAGTGATGTCATTTGAGATGTCATCAGTGATGTCACTGACCATGTCATGAATGATGTAATATATGACATCATCAGCAGTGCATTGCGGGCACGCGAGTTATAGTTAGCAGAACTAACTATAACGGAGGAATTTCTATGGTTTTGTACGAGTGAAACGTCCAGCTAACTATAACACCCCTGAAACCTATGGTTTTTTCTGTGAATTTCTAAGGTTTTTTAAATGCTAATTTCTAACTTTAACGTCTCAGAAACCTATGGTTTTTTCAGTGAATTTCAAAGCTTTTTTAAATGCTAATTTCTAACTATAACGTCTCTGAAACCTATGGTTTTTTCAGTGAATTTTAAAAGTTTTTTAAATGCTAATTTTTAAGTGTAATAGTAGTTATACCTATTTTTTGTACTGATTTTCTACAGTTTGTTAACTGTTTATTTATAAATATTATATTCATTAAATAACATTATATATTTTTCTGAAAATTGCAACAATTTAAAAAAAACAAAAAATTACAACTGAAATATTGTTTAATTTGTTTGTTTTATTTTGATATTTTCATATATACTTATGATAGATCTCCTGAGGCGGAAGCCGGGAGCGCGACCTGAATAATTTTTAACAATTTGAGAGTCACTTGTGTGTTTTTAAATCACTTACCCCTCTCCCCCTCCTGGCACCACATCAGGGCACCAGCTTGCTCCTGGCCCGGCCGCGCAGCCGATCTCAGCGCTGCCGCGGTAAAACCACTACAAAATCTTGCCGCCATTTCTGACGTTCGCGGAGGCCACGCCCCTTTCCCAGAGGCCACGCCCTCCGCCGAACCAGTACTTAAGACGCTGAATACAAGCGCCTGTGTTACTTATGATAGATCTCCTGAGGCGGAAGCCGGGAGCACGACCTGAATAATTTTTAACAATTTGAGAGTCACTTGTGTGTTTTTAAATCACTTACCCCTCTCCCCCTCCTGGCACCACATCAGGGCACCAGCTTGCTCCTGGCCAGGCCGCGTAGCCAATCTCAGCGCTGCCGCGGTAAAACCACTAGAAAATCTTGCCGCCTTTTCTCGCCCTTTCAGTGGCCACACCCCCTTACTGCCGGCTATTTCCCTATAAAAAAAATGTGCATCTTCCGGACGCGCAGCGGACGAGTGCAGCGGGTGCGACGATTGAGCGCCGAAGGCGCGCCTAAGGCAAGCCCGTCTGCGCCCGTCCGCGCCAAGGTAGCGCCATGGGCCAGTTATGCTGCCTGTCTTGGCCCTTCACATCTTGATCAGCCTCCTTCTGGGCCCCCCTACTCTAGAGAGGCGCTCATCCAAATTGGTAAGCACCATGCGGATAAAGGAATATTCTCCCTGTTACATACGGCACACCCACGAGCCGACTTCCTGAGCGACGATCTTTTAAAATGTGGGCTTCTGAATGTTAGGTCCCTGCCTAAACACAGTACAGAGATCCAACTCTTGATTGATACTCACGAACTAGACATTCTTTTCATGACGGAAACTTGGACTCGTCCTGACTGTTTGGTTGACCCTGGATTTGCGTGTCCTCCTGGGTTCAAATTTCTTCATTCCCCTAGGCCTACTGGAAGAGGCGGGGGTGGGAGCTATTTTTAGAGCGTCCTGCAGCATTAAGGTCCTCACTTTAAACCCTACTCTGGGCACTGAGCTTTTAGGGCTATCAATTCAGACCCACTCCAGGACTACTGTCACTGGGATAGTATGCTACCGCCCGCCAGGGTCGTTCAGCCTTCAGCAGCAACAAGCATTATTAACTACCCTGACTAATATCGCCTTCTCTCACCATAAGCTACTTATCCTTGGCGACTTTAATCTCTGGCGCAACAGTACCCTTGACTCGGGTCTCGGGATCCTACTTCAAGCCTGTGAAAGTTTTGGTCTTTCTCAACTCGCGACTAAAGCCACCCACAAAGCTGGTCATGTCCTAGATTTGGTCTTCACAGTACCTGACCTGGTGGCGATGGGGGAAACCTTACCTATGGATTGGACAGACCACTCACTCGTAAAATTCTTTATTCACACGAATGGTGGTCCTCACAAGGCTCCTGTGTTGACTAAGGAAGTTAAGTGCAGAGATTGGAGGGCCCTCACACGTCTGCACCCTATCGGTGAGGTGTTCCATTTGGAACAGCTCTTCAATGAGAATAAAAATATAGACGAAAATTACGCCTCTCTCTGTACTAGAATCACAACGGTCCTCGATGCCCATGCCCCTCTAAAACACGCAGCTGTAAGGGTAAAGACTCCGCCCCCTGGTTTAATGACGACCTAAAAAACCTAAAACAGGGATGCAAACAAGCTGAGAAAAGGTGGAGACGCGATTATAATGACAACTTTAAAGAGGTGTGGAAAACTAAGGTCCTTGCCTACAAGAATCTGATTAAAAAATCTAAAGCAGAATACTATTCCTCTCTGATCTGCAACACCACCAACAATTCTAGGAGTATTTTTAATATACTAAATAGCGTCACCAATCCGGAGTGTTCCAAGAATGCGATCGTCCCATCCCAAGACCTTTGTGACAACCTTGCTGTATTTTTCAAGGAAAAAATTGAACTCATCCTTAAAGACCTGGACACTCCTCTGGATCTCGTCCCTCCCTCCGACCTGAGACCTGGTTCTCCGGTGGACTGATTGGCTGGCCCTGCCACAGCTATGAAGGAAATGTTACTCAAGTTCCCACCACTTACTTATGAGGCCTTCACTAAGTTAGCTAGAGGAATCGCCTCCGGGTCTCCCATGGATCCGGTGCCTCCCAAAATCTGGAAGGAATTTGAGGATGAACTATTCCCCACACTCCACCAAATTTGTAACCAATCCCTGGTGACTGGCACCGTCCCAGCTCATTTGAATCGGGCGTTAGTCTCTCCTTTGTTAAAAAAACCCTCCCTAGACCCTGATTGTTCAAAAAACTATAGGCCCATCTCCCTGCTGCCTTTCCCTGCCAAAGTAGTTGAGCGTTTAGTTAGCAAGACTCTCTCCGACCATCTAGAACGTCATCTATTACTAGATGGGGACCAATTTGGTTTTCGGCCTGCCCATGGTACCGAAACAGCCCTCATCACCGCTATGGATGAGCTTCAAAGGCGTGCAGACAGAAGACAGGCAGCGTTCCTGATCCTGCTCGATATGTCTGCCGCCTTTGACACAGTGAATCACAAGATCCTACTGAGGCGGCTGTTCGAGGCGGGAGTGAGAGACACTGCGCTACAATGGTTTCATTCATTTTTGCAGGATAGGCAGCAGGCAGTATCCATGCCACCTTTCCAGTCAGCCTTTTCCCTGGTATCGCATGGGGTCCCTCAGGGCTCAGCAATCAGCCCAATACTCTTTAATGTATACCTCAGACCTTTGATTTTCCTCATCAAAAGCTTCAACATCAGGATTATCAACTACGCCGACGACACGCAGATGATCCTCTCCTTAGAAGGAGAGGACTCAACCTCTGTGGAGGTCCTACACAATTGTCTGCGTGACACGTCCCGGTGGCTAAAGGACAACTCCCTTCAGTTCAACGCAGGGAAGACGGAGGTGCTCTTCAGTGCCGGAACTAGGATTCCCCGACCGTTTCCAAACAACTTTTGGCCCCCGGAATCAGGGTCCAATGTACGGCCGGTGGAATCAGTTCGTAACCTAGGGGTCATGTTGGATCATAGGCTCAGCATGGAGACGCATGTTCAAAAAACGTCTGCCTGTTGTTTTGCCATCCTCCGTTCCCTAAGGAAAGTTCTGCCCCTCTTACCTACCCATGCCCGCGCCCAAGTGGTTAGATGTACCATTCTTAGCAGGTTGGACTATTGTAATGCCCTCCTGCTTTGGTCCCCTGAGTTCCTGCTGGACAGGCTCCAGAGGGTCCAATCAGCAGCTGCTAAGCTGGCTCTGGGGCTTCCGAGAAGTTCTCATGGACCGTCCGCCCTGGCAAAACTGCACTGGCTTCCTATAAGACAGAGGATTCAATTTAAGACCCTTTGTATAGTCTTTAGGGCTCTCCATGGCACTGGCCCAGCCCCCTTACAATCTAAATTTGCCTGGTACACTCCAACCAGACAGCTTCGATCCTCTGACGCCAAACTGGTAGTCGTACTCAGATTCAGGAAAGTCAGAGCCGGAGGTAGATCCTTCGAGGTGGCAGCTGCCAGACTATGGAACACTCTTCCTATCGAGATTAGGCAACGAACTCCTCCCGTTCAGAAGAAGGATTAAAACTTGGTTATTCCCCTGTTAGTCTGCCTGTAAGCTCTTTCACTTCCGTCTCCTCTGATCTTTCAGCGCCAGGATGCCTGCAATGGTGACCGCCGTGCTTTACAAATTCTCAACATACATAAATAAATAAATAAATATATTTATATTATTTTCTTTTTTCTTTTTTCTGAAAAGTTTTCGGAGTCGCGCACCCAAAGCGTACACATCACGGTGGGTGCACGGATTTTAGCCGCCATTTTAGAAACGTTGTGAAGGAGCCACGTACTGTGTGCGACGGCTGCGTTTTTTTCAGTTACATCATCTACATTTAATATTACGTGATGTGCGCGATTGGTATGCGACCAGTCCGCGACTCCTGCTCCTGCGCATTCGCGACACATGCGCATTACGGTATGTGATGCTTGCGCGGTGGCGGGTCCCGTGTGACGTCATATACATGCTGGGGCGCGCTGGGTGCGCGACTCAACGCTAATTTTTTTTATGTTCTAAAATGATATGTATGAGTGTTTAATATACATATTAGGGCAAGAGACTATCTAAGATGTTCATAAAAATAATATATTTGTACTTATAACAAACATATTATTTTTAAATATATTTTCGCGAAGTCGCGTTGGGTGCGTGCTTCGTGAGCGCAGAGTGCGTGGATCCCATGTGACCTAAAAAAAAAAGATTTCATTGGTTCATAACATTTCCCACTGTAACTATTGAAGGACCCCACCCATTTTTATCATTCTTGTTGGAGCATCTTTAGAGAGAAATCGCTTTTCCTACGATAACCTTTTTTGATTGTTCTTTTTGGTGTTTTTCAAAAAATATCAAACAAACTGGCATCTGGACAGCAGCAGCAGCAGCAGGAGGAAGTATCTTCTGAAGAAGAATTCTTGCAGGAGGCACCACGTCCACAGAAGCCGGAATCTGCCGTGTGGAAATTCTTCACTTTTCCACCTGGAGAGAAGAAAGTAAATGTGAGAAAGGTGACATGCAAAATTTGTGACCGAGTCCTGTCCAGAGGCAGTGAAAAAAAATACTCTTGTGGCACTGCTTCTATGTACAAGCATCTCCAGACCACACTTCCTCTCAATCTTGCTCGGGAGGAAATGAGGCGAACTGCTTTGAACCCCTCACCTGCTGTGGCAAGTACATCTGGAGCGTCCTCAGGAACACCTGCAATGGACATTAGACTAGAATTCACCTTTCTCGAGCAACACTGCGTGAAGTGTAAGAAACTTATGTGCTTCAGTGAGCAGTCGGTGGATGCAGTTTGTGCTGCGCAACGCAACCATCATTGTTAATTTTTTTGTTTTTGGAATGATGAGTAATTCCAAATGTTTCCTGTTTTATTCATTCTTTTTTGGTTCATTTTTTGAAAAAACACCAAAAAAAAAATACAAAATTGTTTTTAAAAAAAAGACAGAAAAAAGAAAAAAGAAGAAAAAAAAGTTCTTATCAGAACTACCTTATCTGGTTAAAGAAAGGACTATAATTGCAAGGTAATGTGTGAAAGTTTGGTTGAATATATGTATACAGCATGATTGACTGAAATAATGCATTAGTAGTGTATGGTGAATTTATAGGTGAAGATTTATGAGGAAGTACTGCAGCGTGACACTGCAAGCTCTTTAGCTGCACTGCACTGTGGCACTTCCGAAGCACAGGGATGTGACATATGTACATGAATATGTTGCAACTCTGTGCTTCCCTCTGCACTGCTGCACAAACTGCAGCCATGCGGTGACACAGGCACCCTTGCACCATGGTGCAAGGATGTCTGTGTCGTGTGGAGATGATTTTTGTGCAGGAAGGGAAACCTTCCTGCACAAAAACAATCAGTAAAGGCATTTTCCTCTTTCAATGTATGCTGTGGAATGCAGCATGCATTGAAAGAGGAAAAATAAGGAGAAATGAAAACAATTCTCCTTGTTGAGCCTTGCTACACCAACTCTAGGATGGCACAGCATTCACACACATATCCAGATTTACGATTTCTCATAAATCTGGAGATGTGTCTTGTTCTATGGGTGTTGCGTGGGAACAGACACAGAAACACCTATGGGACGCCCCTTCAATGCAAAGTTATATGTATAAAGATGTCGTGTTTACAAGGAGAGGAAAAACCACGTAGGGTGGCTTTTCCTCTCCTTGTAAATATAAAGGAGTGCCTGGCGCCATCACTACGTTACAAAAAGTGACATACTGGTGGCGCAGGGTGCTTGTAAATCTGCCCCATAAGTGCTTAGGTATAGGCAGACTGATACAATAAGAACATAGTGCTGGATGGGTGATTGAAGAATTGCATGAGACTGACAGGAGGTATCCTACGCTGCATGGGTACTACTTCAGTATTTAATGGAGTGGACCAATAGTATGTACCTGCTTAGAGATTTGTAGGGATTATACACAGAATATTTTATGTTTACTTGTGTTGGTCACTAGGTCATTTTATAAGAATACCACTAGTAACTGGAATGATGACAGTGCTGCAAACAGAGTGAACACTTAATTGATAAGTGCTTATGTATTGGTGGAGTGATAGGATAAGTAGATAGTGGTAGATAAGTGATTAAAGAAGTGCATGACAGACTGGACGATTCCTACACTGCATGAGTACTAACTGGGTATTTTTAAAGAGTGTATCAATAGTATGTAGCTAGTTAGAGGTCTGCTTGGATAGTGCACAAAATAGTATCGATGTACTTGTGTTAGTAGCTAGGCCATTCCATAAGTTCATGACTAGTAACTAGAATAATTACAGTATTACAAACAGAGTGTATAGTGAATTTATAAGTGCTTAGTTATTGGTGGAGTAATAGGATAAGTAGATAGTGCTGGATGGGTGATTGGAGAAATGCATGGGACAGACCGGAGGATTCCTACACTGCATAGGTACTAACTGGGTATTTAGAAGAGCATATCAATAGTTTGTAGCTGGTTAGAGGTGTGCATGCATAGTGTACAAAATATTGTACCTGCACTTGTGTTTTGACTACGCCATTCCTTAAGTATACGACTAATAACTGGAATAATTTCAGTGCTGCAAAGAGAGTGCATGCTAAATTTATTAGTGCTTAGGTATTTGCAGAGTGATAGGATACGTAGATAGTGCTGGATGGTTGAATGGAGAAGTGCATGGGACAGACAGAAGGATTCCTAGACTGCATAGGTACTAACTGAGTATTTAAAAGACTGCATCAAAGCTATGTTGCTGATTAGAGGTCTGCATGCATAGTGCACAGAATATTGTAGCTGTACTAGTTTTACTGGCTAGGCCATTCCTTAGGTACATGACTAGTAACTAGAATAATTTCAGTGCTGCAAAGAGAGTACATGTTGTATTTATAAGTGCTTAGGAATTGCGGAGTGATAGGATACGTAGATAGTACTGGATGGGTGATTGGCGAAGTGCATGGGACAGACCGGAGGATTCCTAGGTTGCATGGGTAGTACTTTACTAAGTAGCTGGTTAGAGGTTTATATATATATAGTGCACAGCTGAATGTAGTTGTGAATTGAAGTGTTTGGATTACTTAATCTTACCTTGACAGTAGTACATATCTATGACGTCCATGAAACCTGTGGTTTTTTCAGTGAATTTCTGAGGTTTTTTAAATGCTAATTTCTAACTATAATGTCCCTGAAACTTGTGTTTTTTTCAGTGAATTATATATATATATATATATATTTAATCTCCTCTCACTCTTACAAGGAAGAAATCAGCACTCAGGTTGTAGTTTGGAAGTATTCTATCTGCAAAGGACGTGATCCACGCGTTTCGGCTCATCCGAACCTCGATAACGATACAAGACGTCATTGTAGCATCCTTATTTAAATGTACAAATGCCTCCAGTTGCCAACATTAACAAAGGACTACATATTACTTTAATCCAAAAAGCTGGTGGCCATATTGGCCTGGTCACGATGTGAAAATTTAGGAATTGATACGATAAAGAAAAGAAAACAAGTGTTAATATGCACACAATGTCATTTCAGCATTTCTTGCCCCGTGACCGCCATACCTGTATGTTCGTCAACGTGACTTATTTATAATAAACATACTTAGAATTGCAAACATCAACATAAACAATGGACTACACATTACTTTAAAGTGAAAGGCTATCGGCCATATTAATCTGGGCACGTTGCGTATTATAATGGTTCTTACACGAAAGAAAAGGAAAGAAAGGGGTGTTAATATACATACACTATCCCTTAATAAAGTTCTAGCGATTATAGTTCCATTCCATTCACAGCTCATTTGAGATGTCTTGAGTGGTGTCATGAGTGATGTAACTGACCATGTCATGAATGATGTAATGTCTGAGGTCATTAGCAGAACAATGCGGGGGCGTAAGTTATAGTTAGCTTAGGTAACTATAACTGCTGAATTTCACAGGTTGTGTATGAGTGAAATCGGAGTCTAACTATCACGTCCCTGTAATCTTTGTTTTTTTCAGCAAACTTACATATCACAATGGATGGTGGGGGGTTGGAAGCAGGGCCTGGCATTGTGCTGCCCCCACCCAAGCTTGCTGCTCCTGCCTTCCTCCCTCCTCCTAGCCATCCATTGTCCAAGTCCATGTTTTACAGCCCTGTGTGGCCGTTGTTCTGCCACTGGCCTTCCCACCTTCTCTGAACAGTTAGCTTGCTGTCCCATCCACATCCCCCCTATCCTCCCTTTTGCCCACCATGTACCATGGACCTACCACTCCTATCTACTCTGAGTGTTCTGTTGAGCTGCCACTCCCCTCCCACCTGCCTAGCATTGTCAGATGACTGTAACCTGTCCCTGCCACCTCCACCCTGTCCACATTCCATGCCCCTATCCCCTTCCTCCTGTCCTCCATGGTCCATTTTACTGCCACACACTTTTGACCTCCCTGGTCTGTTGTGCTGCAACTGCTCCTCCTGCCTGCCCCGTGTGGTCTGTTGTGAGGCCCCTTCCCCTGAACTCTCTTGTCTGTGCACAGGTCCTGACCCTCCCTTCTATCCTCCATGGTCCTTTGTGTATGCCCCTGCACCCTCCTTCTTGTCCATCATAGCCATTGTGCTGCCACTAACCCTCCCGCTTGCCATGCATGGTCTTCTGTGCTGCCATGGCCCCTCCCACCTTCCCTGTGTGGTCAGCTAGCTAAATGGTCTGTGTTTATGCCATCATAGTCTCACTGTTGCTCTCCATGGTGTGTCTTGCTTCTAGCGCCCATCCTGCCTGTCCTCCATGGTCATCTTGCTTCTCCTGCCCTGCCCCCTTGCCCCTGGCCCTCTGTTCCCTCCATCCCGGCTTGTCTGTTCCATTGTAATGCCCCTGATCCGTCCCTCCTGCCCTTTATGGTCTGTTATGCTGCAGCTTTCTCTCCTGTCTGTCCATTATGGTCAGCTAGCTACCATTGCCTCTTTCCCCTCTGTTCTCTGTTGTCCATGTGCATGGTCCTGCCCCCTCCCTAATGCTTTCTATGGATTGTTGTGCTGCACTCCCGTCCCGCTTGCCCTGTATGGTGGATTGTGCTGCTGCAAACCCTGATGCCTGCCCGGTAGGGTCAGTTTGGTGCACCTCTCCATGTCCCTCCTTTCCTCTGTTATCCGAGTCCATGTCCCTATCCCAATTCCTCCTGCCTTCCATGATCCAATGTACCATACTTTCTAACATTTTGAACTTGGTAAGAGGGAGATTTTGAAAAAAAACTAGGTATTGATTTTCCCCTTTGACTTACATTGAAAAAGAGGAGATTGTAGACAGGAGACAGATCAAATAAATCCCATTTGGGCTTAAAAACATTGTACGTTTCCTGGCTGAATCGGGTCTGTTGGCATATATGGTTGTACTACCACTGCCTCTTCCTTCTGCCCACAATGGTCTATTATATTGCCACAGCCTCTCTTGCCAGTCCTGTATTGTTGGTTTGTTGCCCCTGCCCCCCTTTCCACTGCCCTCCGTAGTCTGTTGTGCTGCCACTGCCATTCCTGCCTGCCCAGTGTGGTCAAATTGTTGCCTCTGCACCCTCCTACCTACCTTCAATTTTCAGAGTCCGTGCCCCTGGCCTCTGCTTCTCAACAGTATCCTAATGAACAACTAGATTGCTAACATTTTATATTTATTACAAAAGTGTGGAATGCCTGACATCATCTTGATATAATCAAAACTGTAATACCTAGGCATTTCCTTTAGAAATTACATATATGAGAGGGTCTTATTTGCATCAAAATTATGGTTAGTGCTCTAAAAAACTAAAATGAGGACATATTTTCTGAGTTTTCAAATAGCGACAAAGCACTTTTAAACTATTTGTTATCTTTATGTTTTTTTATCCAGTTGACCACTTGATTAAATGTTGCACTTAGGGGAGAGGATGTGGTGTTACTTTCAGAGCTGCAGACTTTGCAACTGGGGGACCAGGTTGGAGTTTCTGCTTCAGCTCGACATTCTGTGATTCTGGTCAAATCACTTAATCTCCCCATGTCTACAACCAAAATGAATTTGTTCTTGTGTGATGTAACCAATGCTCATGTAAAGCACTCCAACACCTGACACGTCTGCACTATATAAAACTGCAAAAACACAAAAAATTAAAAAGTGTTTTGCACACTTCTGTCATTGGGCTACATGTGGGCTACATCTGGGTGATATTTGTGCTGCATTTGGGCTCTTGTGTCTCTGGTGGCCATCTTGGGAGATTTATTTGTTATGAAGTTTCATAATTTCCTCATTTACTGCAGTCTCCTCAGTAGAAAATGCTTTCAGTTTTTTACTTTGATTCCATCAAGAAGGTAGGATATGTCACACATTTGCCATAAATTCTGAATGTTAGCACTCTAGTTGCTCATTAGATCACTGTAGTAAAGCTACTGCTCACCACGGAAGTCTGCTCCTGGTATTAAAAGTGCATGTTTCAGTCTGCATGTCAGATTTCTTTAATGAAATAGAAGAGGATTTGAGAAGTCACTCAAAATGTGCCCTAATTTTTCTTTCTTCAGCACTAATCATAATTTCTATGGCCATATGAATCCCCTCATTGTGTTCCTTTTTAAATTAAATGTTTTAAGAGTTGCCAGTTTATTCCAATCAAGATGGCTCCAGGTGTGCCATACTTTTGTCATAAGTAAGATAGTAAGCGCTCTAGTTGTACTTATAAACACTCTGGGACATTCTGTCATTGAGCTATACGTGGGCTACATCTGGATGATATTTGTGCTACATTTGGGCTCTTTTGTCTCTGGTGGCCATCTTGGGAGACTTATTTGTTATGAAGTTTCCTAATTTCCTCATTTACTGCAGTCTCCTCAGTAGGAAATACTTTCAGTTTTAACTTTGGTTCCATCAAGAAGGCATTCAGATGTGTCACACATTTGCCATAAATCCAGAATGTTAGCACTCTAGTTGCTCATTAGATCACTGTAGTAAAGCTACTGCTCACCAGGGAAATCTGCTGCTGGTATTGAAAGTGCAGGTTTCAGTCTGCATGTCAGAATATTTTAATGAAATAGAAGAGGATTTGAGAAGTCACTCAAAATGTGCCCTAATTTTGCTTTCTGAAGCACTAATCATACTTTCTATGGGAAAATGAACCCCCTCATTGTGTTCCTTTTTAAATTAAATGTTTTAAGAGTTACCACTTTATTCCAATCAAGATGGCTTCAGGTGTGCAATACGTTTGTCATAAGTAGGACTGTTAGCGCTCTAGTTGTTCTTTAGAACACTCTGGGAAGCTGCAGTAGAACACAAAGGAATCAACTGACAGTCTCTGCCCTTGTTGGATGCACACATTTTACTGATGCATTTTACTGAGAATGTCAGACTTCATTCTCACATGACTGAAAAAGATAATGTGAATTTACAGAAAATATGCTCTCAGTTTAGCTTATAGATCACCATCCAAACCTCTGTGGGAAAAGCATGAGAAAATAGTTTTCTCTCAAACATGATTCATGATATCCCAGCAGAAGGCTTTTTCACATGGTAAAATGACCTTAGAACACACCAATATTCCTAAAATGAGTATGGTACCATCAACAAATGATTTGTAATGTAACTGGGAATTGCAATGGGAACATGGTTTGCTTCCAGTTTCGCTAATTTGTTCCTGGGGATGTGGGAGGAAGAGATTCGCAAAGACAATGAAGGTGTTCCTCTGGTTACGCTACATAGATGATCTGTTTGTAATTTGGAACGGTACCGAAGAAGAGGCCATTGCATTCATTAATCAACTCAATTGCAATGAATACAACATAAAACTTTCTCACAATATGAGTAGGGAGAGCATTGAGTTCCTAGATGTCAAAGTAGAGCTGTGTCAGGGTACTTTGCAAACTAGCCTTTTCCATAAAACCACAGCAGGAAACAATCTTCTGCATGCTCTCAGTAGCCACCCAGATAATCTGAAGTGGAGCATTCCTTATGATGAGCTGTTGAGAGCAAGAAGAAACTGCAGCACCGATGAAGCCTATACCATCGAACAAGAAAGCATGATCTCTAGATTCAGGGCTAGAGGGTACCCTAACTGGGTCCTGAAAGGTGCTAAGTTGAAGGCTAGCAAGACAGCAGATCCCAAACTCTCAAAGAACAGACCAAGGATACAGACGCCACGGAAACCACGGACACCAGGGTCATATTGACAAACAGGAGCAAGTCACAGCAGATACACAAAATCCTGACACGTAATTTGGATAGCCTTACCAGTGATCCGATTCTTGGACACACCCTTCACAACAGACCAAGGATTACATACAGAAAAGATCGCAGTCTGAGGGATATTCTTGTTGACAGTGATATATCCCACACGCATCACCAAGGGGATCACAATTTACAAGGTTTTTCCCATGCAAACACTGTTAGGTTTACTGCAACAGCTACATAATAAAGGAATTCACCACACCTGGTAAAAACAAGACAAAAAGAATCACACAATTTTTGACCTGCAGTTCCACCTTCATGATATATGTGCTCGAATGCCCTTGTAAATTGAGGTATGTAGGGAGTATTTCCTTTATGGTCAAGAAGAGGGTATTAGAGCACATGCGTGCTATTAACAATAGAGACACCCAATATCCCATTTCCAGGCCTTTTCCAGGAATACCACTTATCCAATAGTTCCCTCTTGAGTTTCTTTGCCATCAAATAAATACATACGGGTCCAAGGGGTGCCATTCGGGTACTCAAGCTCCGCAAACGAGAATCAAAATGTATACTGGAGCTTGAGACAAAACACCCCGAGGGACACAATTTGGATGAGGAACTGGGAACACATCTCAACGATGACTAATAAGCCCTACTTTTGAATTTCTTTCTGTTTCTCCTCTTACCTCCAATTCTGTAGTTTATTTCATAGAATTGCAATGCAATTTGTGATACAATTCTGCAGTAGTCTATACGTTTTTAACCATCTATATTTGGTGTTTTTTACAGGAGAAAAGGAAGGGACCCACCAATGGCTGAGGGACACAATGTACAGGTTCCCTACCCTTTTCTTCCCCGGTTTCAGGCATACACATCTGGGAGATAAGAAACGTTATTTTTTGTTGTCTTCTACAGCAGTAACATACGTATTTGTCAGAGCCGTACTTGAAGTGTTCCCAAATTCTTCACAGGAGCAGAATTACGCCTTTTCCCAATGCCCCTCAAAACACCCCTCCAAACCCTGTAGATAGACTTATGAGAGTATGGTGGAACCTCTGGGGGGAAAGGTGAATGGGACAGAGAAGAGACAGTCTCGCCTGACAGGTGTCTGCTATGCAACTGCTGCTCTGGGACTTCCCTCACAGTCGTGTTAGGGTACACTGTAAAACAAAACAACAATTAATAGGACCTAATCCCTAGCTATCCTCTCTAATAATAGCTAAACCCTCTAGTGCTCTTTCAATACCCTTTCAGACTAGACTCTTGCTTCTCTTCTGTTATATCTTGTATATTAGTATACAAACGGATTGGTAGGTTCTCGCAATAGAAAAGTCTGCTTTTTTAAAACCTAGGGGATATTAAGGAAGATTATTTACTGATTGTTCTATTTTTTAGACTCTGTTTATACGCTTGTTTTCTATGATGTCTTTTACATACTCACAATAGTTTTCTTTTCCTACAGGTGTTTTAATTGGACTCTCTCTGACTAGCTGAAGACTCAATAAGCAGGTAAGTTTTCCTTCTTTTTTTTTCTTGAACATTTATATACAATTTTAACTGAGACTTGAAATTCCTTTAAGGTACTTGCGTGACCTGCAACTCAGGAGAATTCTATACTTCGTTGCTGAGTAAGCCTTCTTTCATTTTTTCCTTGAGGGTGCCCCAAAGAAGTTATTCCAGGAAGATTCAGAGACTCCTCTACTGAATGCCAGGAACCGGCACGTTGTAGGAAACCCTAACTACTGTCGGGAAACTCAGACACTAACTACCCTAACTAAACACTCTTGTCGGCCAGAACTAGAAGCACATTTTTGCGCTGTAAAAAACCTCAGTGAAGTGCGCAGAGCGGAGGGCGCGTTCGAGCTTCACATTGCTCCTCGCACCCTCTGCAGATCAACTAGAACACTAACTCCTCAGCAGCTGCCATCTTGGAAAACTGCACTTGTACAAACACGGTCCAAGACGGATCTTGTCTCTTACTTTGGCAATCGGCGGGGATTGCACTCTTTGCTTTCCTGCCATTTGACTGATAATGTGGTCTTCTTGCTTTTGCATCCTGACAGTATTTTTAATTGTATGTTTGTGGTCATTGTTGTTTTCCACTTTGCATTTCACTCATTCAATGTTTGGGTTTGCCCTTACCATGTTTGCCATTGGGGTCATGTTGATTTCAGGGGTTACCATCTGCCACTTGGCGAATTAATTCAACTCAACTTATTTCCGCATGTATCACATGCATTTATTTCATTCTCTGTTACTAAGCCAGTATTATTGCTTGTACAGTGCATTGCATACCGAGGCCTGTCCATTTGATGTATTTGTATGGTGTATCAACATGTTACTGATGGAGCGGGTAGTACAAGATTTTCTATACCCCCCTATTCTGCATGTTTATACTATTTAGGATAATCTATTAATTAGAATACTATTAAGGCATTTGCAGGACATTTAATCAACATTACTAATGTACGAAAAACAAGTGGGATTTGCTATTTGCATGGCTAAATAATTTGTAATTAAAATATGTACGCATACTAACACTAGAAAATAGAAGATCACATTATTTATGTTGCTTTTGGGATGTTTTCGTAATGTCGCACCGGATGACATCAATGGGTGAATATGAACGCTTTAAATGTCGCTATACGCTAGATAATTACAAGCACATAGGGGAATTAGTAAGGGTTTAACATTGTATTAATTATTTCTATGTATTAATTACTCTTTTGTGTTTGTTTCGCTCAAGTTGTCCTTTGGGCCTAAAGCAAAGATGGCCGCCGACATAACACGACGTGATGGCCACCATTCCACGAGGTTTTGGGCGAAGTGCGCCTGTGCTACAACATGTTTCTATGGCCTCGACATGACCCTTCTCTCACTGTACCCAAGCAAGGCCACGGTGGGAAGCCCGCCAAGTACTCTAACACAGGACAGACACAAGGAACCAGGCGATCCCAACCGACCAATGGGATGAGCCCAAATTTAGCAAATTGTAACATCTTGACTTTACTTTTATTATAAAAATGACGGTAGAATAGAGAGGATATATATCTTTCCTTTTTGCTGACAGAGACGACGGTGACACTACGTGATTGCTGCGTTCCTGAATCTTGGACAGACTGAATGCTGCCCACTTATAAAATCTATGGGCACTGATAGAAGCTTGCACGTCTCTGGTCCTTGTCCATTCTTGGGACTGTAGCGTGCTGCACGGAGAACTTTCGATTTCCGACTGATTGACGACTAAATTTGATGACTGAGAGGATGACCGATAGCCAGATTAGGTAAATATGGTGTTTTGTGATTTACGTAAGGTCTAATAAATTTACTAGATGGAACTAAATTCTTGCAATAATTAGATAAACAAATATTGATTAACAAGCAAATGTGTTTTTGTCGTTTATTGAGAGAGGAAAGATCAGAATCTCAAACGTGTTTTAGCAGGTCTAAATAACTTTACTAATTCAACTAAATGATCCATTGATTACGTGGGAGGAGTATCTTAAATGTTTAGGATTGAGATTTGTAGGTGTAAGGATATTAGCGTATAGATGTGTAAAGTAAATTTTCTCTCTATAGGTTATAAGGTATTCCTTTCATGTCAGCGCTTGGAACATTCATCTCTCCTGTAAGTGCAGATCAGTGAGAAGTGAAGTGTGAATGTTGGTGTTATGGGCCCCACCAAAGATTGTATGAGTGAATGTGTTACTGTGATATCTGGTCTGTGATGAAGGGAGGAAATTTGATTCCCGTTACCCAGGTTTCCACGCTGCATCAGTTTTTCTTGTAGCAGAGTTGTGGTTTTTATTGTTTTGGTTTGGTGATTATTGCTTGTACATTGCTTATCGATTATTGATTGGTATTGGTTTATGTATTAACACTCTATGTTGAGTCGCGTCGAGTTCTATGTTGTTTGCACGACTTCTGGGATGTAGGAAGTTGGACGTTTGTAACGGTTCCGTAGTAGAGCAGAGGTAAGCGCTGCTCTCAGGGAAAAACGGAATTGTTGTTTTTTTTTTTTTCAAATTTTTTATTCAGCATAAACATGTAATACACAGCCCTATGCCTACAACCAACCCGTGGCCGGCAGCGTGGTACAAGAAGGAGAATGAATGTTAAACACAGCAGCCTGCCTACAACCCACCAGGGGCCGGCCGCGGCACAGGAAACGAGATAATCAGCATGCCATTACAAGAGACCATCACCCCAAATACATCTGCATTGAAACAGTCGACCCGCAATAACATGTAGCAGTGGTATAAAGGCATCTATCTGTAGCGCCCAGGGGGTCGTCCCAACTCTCACCACAGTTCACTGCCTGGCTGATGGGCAAGAGGCGAGCCATTACCACGGGAGCGGTATCTAAGAAGGTTAAGGGGAGAGCGGGAGGAGAGCCCGCTACGTCTGTGGATGTGACAGCAGGTATACCTGTAAGGGACCCCAGATGTCAGTCGGCCGTGAAGCAGAAGGCAGGAGTTCAGCATATCTAAGTAAAGTATCCTGACAGTGTACCATATCATCAAGCCAATCCTTAAACCTGGGAGTTCTGCCCCGTCCCCATCTGCAGGCTATCAGACGTTTCGCCATAAGAAAGGCGATAGTGGCAAATCTGCGGACTGGTTTTCGTATAGTTTTTGTATATCCCAGGAGTGCCTGTGCTGGAGAGGGTGTCAGTGGGACATCTATCATTTCGGAAAGGCCTGAAAAAACCCGCTGCCAATAGTCCGCAATCTCCCGACATCCCCAAGCCATGTGGAGAAAATCCGCCCCTGGAGCGTGGCAGCGCCAGCAGAGATCATCTTCTCGAAGGCCCACCCTATGCATATGTGCTGGAGTACAATAGAGTCTATGTAAAAATCGATAATGAATCACTCTAAATCTGCTACTGGAGGAGATCTGTTCTGTTTGTAAGCAGCAGTAACTCCAGAAGTCGTCATCTACGGGGAGACCTAGGTCCTCCGTCCATTTTATACGTGCACTGCAAGGGGAGAGGTCTAGGTTAGCGCGGAGCGAGTGGTATAGAGTAGAGACTGCGTGAGCCGGAGTGGTAGCCTTAAGTAGGCGATGCAAGGGTTCGAGTGTGGGCGGCTCGCTAGGGAAGTCCCCTGTCAACGCCCGAATACCACTCCGAAGCCTGGTATAAAGAAAGGTGTCCATGAAAGTGGGTGTAGAGTGAGTGAGCATGTGAGACTGGGAACGGAATTGTCCAGTATGATAGAGGTCCCCCCATGTTGTAATGTGGAATTTGGCCATAAAGTTTTTAAACAGCTGTTCCTGTAAAAGGGGCAGCCGGGGATGGTATGCTAGGGGAAGCAGTGGGGAATAGATAAGAGGTGTGCATGCCACCTTCGCAATGTATCGCCACGCTAGAATGGAGCTCGAAATTGTGGTGTGGTATGTCGCATTCGCCTCCGGTGTACTGAGTATCGTTCCTTCTAGCGGAATAGGCGCAGCTAGCCAATGTTCCACAGCCGTCTGCGGCAGGAAGGGCGTGGGGCGAATCCAGTGATAAACGTAGTGGGCTTGCGCACTGTGATAATACAGTTCAAAATCAGGAAGGTCGAGCCCTCCCTGCGCGAACGGGCGAGTCAACACCTCCCAACGAAGACGCGGCCTCTTCCCTCCCCAGACTAGACGAATGAGCTCAGACCTCAAAAGACGAAAAAAGGATCTCCCCGGGTAATATGGGATGTTCATGAACAGGTACAGAAGTTTGGGAAGAACCACCATTTTGATTAAGGAAGCGCGGCCCGCCAAGGAGAGGGGCAGCGTGATCCATCTAGATACGCATGCCTGGAGATAATCAAACGTGCGGCCATAGTTCATCCGCATCAGCTCTTCTCGGTCATGGGAGAGGATTATGCCCAGGCATCGGACCTCCTCCATTTCCCACCGTAAAGGGTAGTCCAGAGGGAAAGGCTTGGCGGACGCAGTCAGTGGAAATACAGTGGATTTTCCCCAATTGATATGGACACCAGACAGACCCGCAAAACGGATAAACTCACGGAGGATAGGATTGAGATTGGTGACAGGATCGCGTATGTAGAGTGTGATGTCATCCGCGTAGAGGGAGATGAGAACCTCTCGCTGAAGACAGCGCAGCGCCTTGTCTCGGTGGTGTTGGCGGAGACGGGCCGCCAGAGGCTCCATAGCTATCGCGAACAGCAGCGGGGATAGTGGGCAACCCTGCCGGGTGCCCCTCGATACCACGAAGGCGTCCGATACGCGCCCATTCAACCCCACCTTAGCGACCGGTCGGTCATATAGGAGATCAATCCAGCGCGTGAAGCCCAGCGGCAGTCCCATGTTGCGCAAAATACAATGGAGATAGTCCCATTCCAGTGAGTCGAAGGCCTTGGTGGCGTCCAAAAAAACAGCTACCAATGGCAAGTCCGGATCTACATTATGCAGGATGGAGAATAGCGTCCGGAGATTATTGGAGGTGGCCCTGCCTGGGACGAACCCCGCTTGATCAGATAGCACCAGGCCTCCCAGTAGCAACTGCAGCCGGTTAGCCAGTATTTTGGTCAGGATTTTTGCGTCGCAATTAATGAGCGAGAGCGGGCGGTACGAGTCGCAACAGTGAGGTGGCTTCCCGGGTTTCAACAAGGAGGTAATCAGTGCCTCCTGCATGGATGGAGGGAGTGCGCCCGACTCATGAGCCTCCATGAAAACCTCACGGAGCACCGGAGCAAGGATGTCGATATACGCCTTATAGAAGTCCATAGGCAACCCGTCCAGGCCTGGGGCCTTTCCCGGAGCCATCTGTTTGATCGCGTCTTTAACCTCCTCCAGGCCTACCGGTTCCGCCAGGAACTCTCTGTGACGGTCAGAGAGCCATCCCAGTGTAAGCTCCCTAAGGTAGTCGTCAATGTCGAGTACGCCCACCCTGGTAGTGGAGTATAGCTTCGAATAGTGTGTGGTGAAGGCCGCAAGAATCGAGCGCGTGTCTCGTAACGGAGTACCATCCTCCCCCTCCAGCTCCAGCACAAAATTAGAACCTCTCTGAGGTCGGATCGCTCCCGCCAAGGATTTACCGGGTCGTTCCCCTTCCCCGTACGTACGGGCCTTGAAGTATTTGCCCCGGAAATTCACCTCTCTTGCAGCAGTGGACATATAGTCCGATAGTGTTTCGCGGTACTTTGCCTGCGCATCTGCATTGGTGTTGTAGTCAGGGCTGCGTTCCAGAGTGTGGAGTGTAGTTTCCAGTTTGCGCAATGAATCCCTTAAAGACCGTAGAACACCAGAGCCCTTGGAAATGCAGAAGCCCCGTATCGTTACCTTTAGCGCCTCCCAGAGAGTGGCCACCCGGTCCACCGTTCCCCTATTGTGGGATAGGAAATCGTCTAGTTCGTGACCCAATTCCGTTCTAAATAGTTCGTCCAGTAAGATAGTGGGTTGGAGTCTCCAAGTCGGAGATCTGCCCATGATGTCGGGGAGCCGGAACTCGGCTAATACCGGAGAGTGATCGGAGTATGTGCGGCTCAAATGTCGCACCCCTATCAAGGAGGGGGCTAAGGCTTTATCTACCATTATGTAATCTAGTCTGGCCCAAGTTGCATGTGCATGATTCCAGTGTGTGCCTTCCATAGAAGTCGGGTGTAAGTGCCGCCAGGTATCCACTATCTCATGGGTGACGCATATGTCCCGCAGGTATATGTGTGTGTTAGTGTAGTGGTGCGGTGAGGGGTTCGACCTATCCAGCGCGGGATCCAGGACAGCATTGAAATCCCCCCCCCAAAGGAGGTGTGTGGACCCCACCTCCCTGACCTTGTTCCAGAGAGCAATGAAACTGCTCGGATTATCACAGTTGGGGCCATAAGAGCAGGCGAGAGTGATGGTCTCGGTCCCTATCCTACCCCATGTTATGCAATAACGACCTTCGCGATCAGTGGCGGTGCCCATGGGAACGTAGGGAACTCCCCTCTTAACTAGGATAGTGACGCCTCTGGCATAGGACGAGTATGGTGCGTGAAGAGAGTGGGCAGACCAACGAGCAGCGAAGGTGGCATTATGAAGAGGGTCCATGTGAGTCTCCTGAAGAAACACCACCTGAGCATGCAACCTGTCAAGGGTGCCCAAGATCTGCCTGCGCTTCCTGGGATCTCCCAGGCCCCGAACATTCCAAGTGATGGCAGTGAGCAAGGCTTCCCCACCTATCTCAGGGCGCGCGGCGCGGGCCATATGAGCCGAGGTATAGCTGGTGGGTGATGAGGTGTAACTGGCAGCTGGGCCATAAGTGTAACAGTCGAGAAAGGGCGGCATAGCGCTATTTCAATAGATATATACGCAACATTCATGCTGAATATCAACAACAACCCCAACAAAGTCCCTAGGACTCCCACCCCCGTGCTTATTTCAACATCCCAATCATGTCGAACAGACCAAACTCCCTTCCCACCCCCTCCCACCACTGCAGCCCAATCCTGCCGGAATGCAGAACCCCTCCCAACCGTAATAACAAACATAGATGCAGAAGTGGGGGTACACCCTACAGGGGACTCGCCGGTGCGCCGGACCCGCCCTTCCCAATCCCTTTTTTCACCCACCATGCCATCACCCCATAGGGGGAGGGGTACGGATGGGACAGGGGGGGAGTGCCAGGGCGAGGTTTAATTGTCAATATCCAGACCAGTACCTTGTGAACAATATATGATGGCACATTCAGGGCCCCAAACCGCAAGGAGCGAGCCTCTCGCACAGGTGGGCGATGGGGTCAGTGTAGTCCCATAGTGAACGAAGAAAGCAGTCCCACCCCAAACAAAGACCTGAGCTGTCCAAGTTCCATAGGCAAGGTACAGGGCACTCAAAGAGTGGGCTCAAGAGTACGGGGGGAGTAGGGATTGCCAAGGCACCAGGAAAAGACATAAAAAAAGGGGAATAGAGACCAAACAGAAGCAACAACAGCGATACTCATCAGTCAGGAGCAGTCGTCGGAGAGCTGGAGCCTGATCCTGTTCCAGGACCTCGTCGCCGAGAGGCCGCGGAAGATTGTTCCTTCAGAAAGTCCTCGACCTGTTGCGGAGTGCCAAAGAAGATGGACTTGCCATGGTGTGTGACCTTGAGCTTGGCTGGATATTGCATGGAGTAGGGGATTTCTCGTTGCTGTAGCTTCTTCTTTACTCCTGTAAATTTCCGGCGGGCATCCTGCACTGCTTGCGTAAAATCTGGGTAGAAGGAGATGGTGACATTTTCGTGGAGGATCGGTTGTTTCTCCCTAGCCAAGCGTAATACGGTGTCACGGTCCCTGTAGTTCAGAAATTTTATAATAACAGGGCGTGGTGGGGCCCCAGGAACTGGACGAGGCCCCAGGGAGCGATGGGCACGCTCCACCACCAGTTGCGGCGAGAATGAGTCCCTTCCAAATTTGTCGATCAGCAGCTTCTCCATAAAATCCTCCATACGACCCCCACCGCTGGACTCCGCAAGGCCAATCAGGCGTACGTTGTTTCGGCGGGAGCGGGCCTCTAAATCCTCATTTTTGTCGGCAATGACCTTGAGTAGCCGGTCCATCTGAGTCAGCTTAGTCGCTCCGGCCACTGCGCCATCTTCTAGCTCCGATATTCGTCCCTCCGCTTCTTTCAGGCGCTCTCCGTGTTGGTCCAGCCGATGTACCACTGCCTCTAATCGCGTGTTCATGTTGTCGATTTTGGCGTCAATGGACGTTAGGCTCGCCTGAAGTCCGAGGAGGATAGCCTTCCAGTCCACCTCCTCCTCCTCGCCGGGCCCTGCCTCGCCACTCTCCGTGGGCGGGGTTCGCGTCTTCTTTTTGGGGGGGTTGAATTGTAGAGTCGCCTGTTTGGCGTCCGTTTTACCCATGACGGCGCCGGGCAGGGTCGAGGAGAGTCGGTCCGCCAAAAAAGTATATTCTTGTAGGCGCGCGTGGGATCCTCAAGTCTATGCCAGTCCTCAGGATAGGCAGTCCCCTCCAAAACGCAGGGCACCCCGAATTACCACAGCACCCCCTCCACCGCAGCCGGTATGGGAGCACGCACTTCCGCAAAGAGGGCAGTTCAGGAGGTATGTCCGGAGGGCACGGGGCGTTGCAAGTCCCTAATGCCAGGCGAGGCGCTCCGCAGGTAGTCCCCCTTCGATGCGACTCCAGGCGTCAACAGCTATGGCAGCTCCGTGGTGCACCGGTCTGGGAGCGCGCGCTTTCGCTTCTGTGTAGTCCGGCTGGGCGGACAGGGCCTCTACACGAATGACATCCGCAGCTCGGAGGTAGCAGGGTCTATCTCACGCTGCGAGCACGCCGGCTCCGCAACGGAGGGGATGGCAGGCCCGTCGTGGTAGTCAGGAGAGTGTCGATCGCGTTGGCCACAGTCCGCAATTCCCTCGCGGCCCGTAGGGCCGTAGAATCCCCGGTCTCGCGTTGTGTGGAGCCGTCGAGCTGCAGGTCCGCCCCTCTCGCTGCCTCACCCAAGATGGGCGATATCCGCGCCGCTAGGGCACCCACGGACCTGAGACTGGCGTCGAGTGGACTCGAGACCCTCAGCTGTCCGTCGGCATCAGTTTAGTGGAGGTAGCTGGCCTGTAGGATGTGTTTGCAGGGTGTATTAACGCCCGGCTGGCGAGAGCCTCACAAGAGCGCGGCCATGACGGTCCAGCGCCACCTAGCGCCCCAAAAACGGAATTGTTGTTGCCCTGTAGGCACAGAGGGAAAACGTGTGACGATTGAAGTTGCACGACAAATTGTCTGAGTTCGATTCGTTGACATCGTCGTGTTGTGCCATTAGAAATATCTCCTGTATGAAAGAAGTGTATGGTAGCGAAGGTCACCTGTGAAATTTTGGTCTTAAGTAACAGGAGTCCAGAAGGTACTCTGATAACGCTTATCACTTAAAAGGTAGTAGGTGTTCCCTTAGCTTGCTAGAAGGATAAAGTAGAGGGAAGTGCTACTTTATTAACGTGTGTCATAATTCTGTAGTAGGACAGACTGTTCGCTGTTTTCAAGAAAGACAGAATTCTGTGTGGATGAACTACATTTTCTGTGTGAAAGTGTGTGAATGAAATAGCATTCAGGATAATTGCGAAACTCTGGTTTTATTTCTCAGGAGCATTGCGTCTCCAACTAGGTGTCTTAATTCTGGAGAATCGGTTAACCAATGCTTGTTAGGAGGGTAAGATAGAGGGATGTGCTACTTTATCAACAGAAGTAACGATTCTGTAGTAGGGCAGAGGTAAGCGCTGCTGTCGGGAAAGACAGAATTCTTGTGAAAAAGGTCATTTAATATTCCTTGGTTAGCGAAGCAGACAATGGTGGCGTTTTTATGTAGTTACTAACAGATTTATAAAATTGAAGAACGTAAAAGGCTTACCGATAACATTTTGTAAAGGAGGGGTCAACAGGAGCAGGAGCTGCGACAGCGAGAAAAGCTGACGTCAGAAAAGCCGCGCTGGGATTGGCTAATCAGTGAGAAACGTAGACGCCCTTGAGTGATACACTAGTGTATGCCGCGCTAGGAGTGGGAAATTACAGGCTGACGTAGACGTTGCTGATTGGTGCGTTAGTGTGAGACGCGCTGGGATTGGAGAATTGCAGAAGTGACACAGACGCTCCGATTGGTGAGTTAGTGTGAGTTGCGTTACGACTGGTTAGAACAACAGAACAGTCGAAAGAGAAAAACTAGCGATACAAGGAAGTCAAAATGATGTATTACGATCCACCAGAAAAGGAGAAAAAGTCTTGGTTTGGAAAAATCAAGAAGTGGTTTAAAAAGGACAAACCGATTGTGACTAGGGAAGGACAGTTACTTCCCCCACCGAAAACACCCGCATCCTTTATGGTTGCGAAATACGGATATCATACTTGTATTTGGTTAGACAATTGGGTAAAATATACAAAGAATGATGGAGTCCTAGCATTTAGCGGTTTTGAGAAATTTGAAAGAGAAAATGATGAATCTAGAACCAAGACCTAGACCAACACAGTTTGAAGCACTGACAGAATGGGAAGATGAGATGCATGACAGAGAAAGACAGAAGAGTGGCGGAAGGTATAAGTACATGTTTGGTAGATACGGGCATGACACTCATGATGAGAGAATGAGAAGGTGGCGGAATGCAAGTATGACTGAAGGTCTGTTTCCTGTGAGAACTGCTGAAGAAGTTGGAGGTAGAAAATGTACGGAAAAAAGACATAATATAGAATCAGGAGGGTATGGAGTGCATGAAGCAGAGGATGACGTTCTTGATGACATGTTTTATAAAAATCCACCTCCGTATCAACCAGAATCTGAAATGTTGACGCCAAGTGCCCCAATGAGAGCAACTTTGCGAATCATTAAGACTGAACCAGTATCCCAAGAATTAGGGAAAAATAATTCCATCAGAGAGCTAAAGAGAAAATCAGATAATAAAGTGAATGGTGAAAATTCGGCAGAATTAGCAAGAACAACTTTAGAATTAACTGAAAAGATAAGAGAATTGACCAAAAATTTAGAAGCTGTAACTGTTCCAGTGACTATAGGCCCTGTGATGCCTATTTTTGATAAACAGAAAGATAGTGAACATTGTTTAACAGTTCCTTATAACAGTAATAAACAGACTGAGAAGCCAAAGCAGAGCCTAAATGGAAATCCATGGAGACAGACAATGAGTACGATCGAGCCAAACGTTTCGAATAACCCATTTCTAGGTCCAAATATAGCAGACAGACATACAGTGACAATGGAATCAGTATCAGATTTAAAGGGAATCAGAACAAAGTAATGTAGAGAAACCAGTAGGTCCAATTTCAGAGGAATTGAGCGAATGGTTGAGAAGTTTGCAGAGAAAAGACAAAGAATCCCAATCAATAGATGTGGCCAAATTACGAATGGTACTAGAAGAGTTGATAGTAGGAACTATCCCCACAGAGAAGTTAAAAACTTATCAGGATGAGGAATTACTGTTTCTGTGCAAAAGTGTAACATGGAGAGCGAAAAATCTGCATGAAAGATTAGAAGAAGTAGCAAATGAAATGGGTATAGATATTGAAAAGGTGAAGGCTTTACAAAAACCATATCTAATAGATTTTACTGAAAAAGATACTGAAAATTTGAATACCACAGGACGAATAAGTCAGATTAAGGAGATAATTATTTTGTTGAGAAAATCGGGAGATGTGGATAAATGGAGGAACAGGTGGTACCTAAAACGAGATGATACCTCAGATAAAACATTTGCAGCGTTCCCTGTTAGAGAAAAAGAAAAGGTAGTAACAGAATGCCTCATGAGAGAAATTCCAGGAGGAGGATATGTACATGTTCCATGGACTAGACAAAATATTTTGTCATTTACAAATGATTTCCCTCGACTACGCGAAAAGCCTGTTGAGTGGTATAGGAAAGTGGATAGATTTGTGAAATTATCCACAGTATTATGGATTGATCTGAATAGTCTATTTGACATAATAGTACCAGCAGATTTATGGACAGAGTGTAAGTTGATGATAAATTGGCCTACACAGGAATACCCTAGGGATCCAAAGACAGGAGCCCCTGACCCCGAGGTAATGAAGAAATATGAACAGGTTATTGCCTTTCTGAAAAATAAAGTACCTCCCAAAGAGACTGATTGGGTGAAAATTGACAGAACTCATCAGGAAAGTAAAGAGTCAGTACATGCCTACTACGAGAGATTAATTTTGGCCTTTAAACAGTTCAGTGGTGATGAAAATTTGAGTGAAAAGGATTTGAGTCATTTTGTATACAGATTTGTATATGGTCTACGTCCAGAAATGAGTGAGACAATCAAACAACATACTGTAGATTGGCAAAACAAGAAAATAGATGAAGTATTGAGACATGCAAAATATTTTAGTGATGAGATTGAAGCCAAACAGCGTAAATGAAAAGAGAAAGCTATGTGGGCACAAGTAAAAGTGGCAGAAAGGCAGGAAGATCAGTAAGCGGAACAAGCGAATAATACAGGCCCCAGACCAAAATTCACTCCTGGGAAAGGTAAGGAAAATTTTAATATAGAAGAAGCTAAAAAGAAATTCCTATGTCATAATTGCGGTAGAGTAGGGCATTGGAGATCCGAGTGTAAGTTTCCCCCAGGTACTAATAACGAAAATGCATCATTGAATCCACAGGTGCAGAATGAGGTGAGTGGTCAACCGCAGCGACAGCAGCAGGTTGTTATCCAACAGAATCAGGTGCCAAAACCGCCTTTTCCACAAAGCAAAAATTCACAGAAATACAGTAATGAGATAGGATTCTACAACGAAGAACCGGTAACTAAGCTGCCGTGCACTAGCGCTGTTTCGCAGTATTGGCTACAACGCGATGAGAGCGAGTCAGAAGAGAGTTATTGACGGTGCCGAAGGGAGGAAGAAGAGTTCGTACTTGGCGCAACTCTAGAAGTAGACCAGACAGGCCCATTTGTGGATGGAAAAATAAATAATTAAAGTATTAATTTCTTAGTCGATTCTGGTGCTACTCGATCAACTGTTAGGTCAGCTGATGTTAAGAATCTTCCTCTCTCGGATGAAACGATCCCAGTAGTTGGTGTATCCAACAGACAGATTAAAACTTCTCTTACAGAACCAGTGAAAGTTAGCATAGGTAAATTCTCTGAAATGCACCGCTTTGTTGTGTGCGATACAAGTCCGGTGAATTTGTTAGGTAGGGATTTGCTGTGCAAAATGAATTGCACTATTTTCTGTAACCCTGATGGGATAGCATTTGAGACCCCTGATGAAAATGTGTTGTATAAAATGACTATGGCAAACAGGGAAACTGAGGTTACTGAAGCCTATGCTGTATTTAACCCTGATGAATTACCTAAAGAATTGAAACAGACTGTAAAGGCAGAAGTCTGGGATTTCACGGGAGAAGATGTGGGACTAATGAGAAATGTAGACCCGGTAAAAATAACAGTGAAGGAAGGAATAAGCTATCCAAATGTCCCTCAATATAAATTAACACCTGAGATAATTGAAGGAGTTACTCCTGTGATTGAGAAGATGATAAAACAAGGCATTTTGAGAGAAATAATGAGTAGTCCATGTAATTCCCCGATTATGGGACTGAAAAAGCCTAATAGAAAGTTCAGGATAGTGCAAGATTTGAGAAAGATAAACAAAATTGTTGTGTCGTGTTGTCCCATTGTACCAAATCCATCTGTGATTTTGGGCCATATGTAGGTAATTTCTATTTACCGATTCCTAAATACCGAATTTTACCGATTCGGTATTTAAGAATCGGTAAATAGAATGTAGGTAAAAAATCGGTAAATTTTACCGATTCGGTAATATTCGTTAAGGCATACCTTCCCATTCATTCCTATGGGCCTGGAGGCCCATAGGAATGAATGGGAGGCAATTCACTATTACCGATTCGGTAAATACTGAATCGGTAATAGGGGGAGCATATTCAAGGGTGGCAGGGTGTCACATTGACACCCTGTTGCACCCCTGAATCGTGCATATGTGCGCATGTGGCGCACATACATGCCCTAAGGGCATGTATGTCTGCCGCATGGCACTTTTAAAAAAGCACCAAATTGCTTTTGAAAAGGTATTCGGTATTTACCATCAACTTGAAGTTGGTGGTAAATAACGAATCCTTAAACCAAAAATGCACTCACTTGAGTGCTCCCTACATAGGATTTAAGGATTCGGTAATTTACCGATTCGGTATTTTACCGATTTCTTAAAATACCGAATCGGTAAATTACCGAATCCTTCAATCCAGCCTCCTACATCTCAAAGGGGTAAATACCGGTTGGTAACGGAAAATTTACCGATTTTCGGCCGCTACCGACCGGTATTAGCCCACCTACATATTTGTATCAGATTCCCCATGATGCAGAATGGTATACTGTGATTGATTTATGCAATGCTTTCTTTTCCATTCCATTGCAGCATGACAGCCAGCAAATGTTTGCGTTTTGTTTTGGCGAGCGTATTTTGGCATGGTGCCGAATTCCACAGGGGTATACAGAAAGCCCCTCAATCTTTAATCAGATATTGAAGAAATCCTTAGAAAGTTTAGAGATGCCCGAGAATTCAGTGTTAGTACAATATATCGACGGCCTTCTTGTGGCGTCGAAGACTCGTGAAGCCTGTGTAATGGAAACTATAGCCTTGCTGAATCATCTGGCTGATGGAGGACTTAAAGTGTCACCATCAAAGTTACAATTTTGCCAAAAAGAAGTACATTATTTAGGCCATAATATCGAAAAGGGACTGAGAAAGATAACAATAGACAGAATCAGGATCATAAAAGGAATGAGAGCTCCCATGACGCAAAGAGAGGTGAGAATGTTTCTTGGAATGGTTGGATACTGTCGCCAGTGGATAAGCAATTTCTCTCTGATTGCAAAGCCATTGGAATGCTTGACAAGAAGTGATGTGAGAGATCCCATTGATTTGAACAAAGAGGAATTGGCAGCTTTTAAACGATTGAGAGATGGTCTGTGTGAAGCGCCAGCATTAGGAATTCCTAATTACGAGAATGAGTTCGAGTTGTATTGCAGTGAGAGGAATGGATGTGCTCTTTCTGTATTAATACAGAAGCATGGAAAACTGAGGAAACCAATTGCATACTTCTCATCGATGCTAGACCCAGTAGCTGTAGCCTTACCTGGGTGCTTGAAAGCAGTGGCTACTACCTGTCGGAGTTTGGAACAGAGTGAAGGAATTGTGATGGAATATCCTGTGAAAGTGTTTGTACCTCATGATGTGGCAATCCTTTTAACAAGGAGTCGCACTCAGTACATGACACATAGTCGGCTGACTAAGTATGAGAAAGCCATATTAGGTGCAACAAATGTGAGACTTGTGAGATGCTTGAACGTGAATCCTTCAACGTTGTTGCCTGATGCTGAGAATGTGGAAGTCAGAGACAAAGTGGATCATGATTGTCTGGATGTACTCGATTTCTGTACCAAACCACGTCCTGACATAAAAGATGTACCATTGCCAGAAAGTGATTTCGAAGTGTTTGTAGATGGGTCATGCTTGAGAACAGATGATGGCATGTTGAGTGCAGCATATGCAGTATGGACCGTTACAGCAGTAATGGAAGCATCCTACCTGAAAGGAGCAAGATCAGCCCAAGTAGCTGAACTTGTTGCTTTGACTAGAGCATGCAAGATTGGGAAGAGTGTGAGAGTGACTGTGATAACTGACAGTCAGTATGGATTTGGTGTGGTGCATGACTTTGGCCAAATATGGCTACAGAGAGGATTTTTGACATCAGGTGGAACTTCCATTAGGAATGCTGAAGTGGTTGGGAAATTGCTTGAGGCGATACAGCTGCTTAAGCAATTGGCTGTTCTGAAGTGTGCTGCACATAGTCAGTCTGGCGATTACATTGCCATCGGCAACAAGTACGTCAATGATATGGCCCAATACTGTGCACGAAATCAGAATTCCATTAATCGGGCGAAAGAGAAGGAAGTGACTTCTTGCACCTTAATGTTTACTAACATTGTGGGTACCTGGGAGGAAGTAAGGCAACTGCAGGAAGAAGCAGGAGATGAGGAAATGAAGCAGTGGGTAAAAGCAGGGTGTGCATCAAGGGAAAAGGACCATGTGTGGGTCTATCGGGATGGAAGACCAGTTATGCCTGATAGCATGATGTCTGCCATGGCATGGATGTATCATGGTCAGGGACACATAGGGAGAGATGCTATGATCAGGTCATTTAAGCAGACCTGGTACAATGCAAAATTTAGACTTGTAGCAGAAAGTCTTTGTCAGAGATGCCTTATATGTCAGCAATACAACCCTGGAAGAAAGACAGTGGTGAGTCTAGGAACAATAGGTCGAGAAGGAGGGCCTTTTACCAGAATGCAAGTAGATTTCATTGAAATGCTTCCCTGTAACAGGTTGAGGTATGTTCTAGTTATTGTCTGTTTGTTTTCTAGATGGGTAGAGTTATACCCAACAAGAAGAAATGATGGAATCACAGTGGCAAAATTGCTTTTGAGGGAATTTATTCCCAGATTCGGGTTCCCAGTAACAATTGAATCAGACCGAGGAAGACATTGGTTTGGTCCAATATCCCGATGGCAAATAGGTACAGTGTCCTTGAATCGGTCGATTGACCACTAGCGATGACAGAAATAACTAATCTTAAGGTATGTCATCCAATGCCTGAAGGAAAAACAATTTGCCCAACAAATGAACCTGTGACCGACCTAGAAATGATTAACTCCAAGATATATTATCCAGCACCTAAAGAAAAAATGATTCGTGTAGTTAACGAAGCGCCGACTAATATAGAATCGCAGCCCTTACCTATCTTCTTTTGGAACGTAGCGGGTCTTCGCTCCAAAATTGAAGATGGGACGGCTGCTACCTTCTTGGAGTCGGGAAAAATTATATGTCTTCAGGAGACATGGTCCACGACCGAGCTCCATCTTCCGGGTTACAAAACATTTTTTACCCCTGCTCTGGGTACCGGTATAGGTAGACCTAAGGGAGGGTTGATCACATACATTGCAAATACACTTAATTTTTTGAAAGTATCCGTAGTAGTGTCTAACCCAAATTTCCAGTTACTCTCCCTTGTGTTAAAAAATAAAGAGTCGATCCTCCTGCTTAATCTCTATAACAATTTAGAGGAGGACGAATTCTTGATTCTTCTTTCTAACATCAAGGAAAAGCTAACTCACAATCTAAGGATAGGAAAAGGGGCAGTCCACCTTTTATGGGGAGGAGATTTGAATTTACACCCATGCCCACATGTCGGAAAAAAACGCTGCGGGATTGTGGATGAAAATGATACTCCCCTCATGCATTTTTTTCATAGCAGGGGGGGGACGGCTATGAACAATGCCCTATTAGACCTGGAACTCGTAATTGCTAACGAGTCAAGCCCAGGTTCAAATTCCCTGCAACCAACATACGTGGGTCGGGGCTACAAAACGACAGTAGATTACATCCTCCTGTCAACAGGACTGTTGCCCCGAGTCAGGTTGTTTGAGGTCTTGACAAATGATTTAAGTGATCACTCAGCCCTTAGGATGGAGTTTTTTGTAACTGTTTTTCAATCTCCAAATGTAGCCATAGCGAAGACCCTTGCACAAAATAATCTAGAGGTAGGAAGAAAAAACGGCTACACATTAAAATGGGGGAAGATAAACCCGGAAGAACTCACAGGAAAATTGGTAAAGGAGGCATATGTAAATATAATTAACTGTTTGGATTTAGGAGTATCAGATGTAGAAGTCCTAAATAATTTCTCACAAATATTAGAGAAAATTAAGGGACTTCTCACAGTAACTTCAAACAATTTAAATCCAACTACTAAAGGGTGGTTTAACCACAGTTGCACTATGGCTTTACATAAACTTAAGGAGGCCCTAAACAAAACTGTTAGGGATCAGGAGCAGATCAAATCCTTGAGACATCAATATCAATGGGCACGCAAGCAAAGAATTAAAGATTTAAAAGAGAAATTATGGAATGATTTACATTCCAGTGCCGTCTCCAAAAACAGCGACGCTTTTTGGCGAACTGTTAAAACCCCTTATTTACAAGACAAAGATAGCCCAAAGATAGAAGTTGCAATTGAAGAAGATATTTGGGTGTCCCATTTTTCTAAGATTTTTAAAAACACAGCAACACCGATAGGGACACAATCCTTACTCCCAACAGTCGTATACCCAATTCCTCTGCACTTCGATATTTCCGAAGTTATAGTGGCCTTGGTAGCAAGCAAAAGCGGGAAAGCCCCAGGCCCAGATGGGGTTCCAGTGGATCTTTTCAAATCCAATTTAGATCTCTGGTCCCCTATCCTCACGAGAGTATGCATAGCAGCTGTAAAGCTGGGTCTGCTAAAATCCTGGACAAAATCAATTATGGTCCCAATTTTTAAAAAGGGTGACCGTCAAGACGTGAAATGTTACCGTCCAATTTCTCTATTAGACTCTTTGGGAAAGGTCGTTGGCAGAGTCGTGTTAGAACGACTCCGGCTCTGGGCTGAGGAGGGAGATATTATCTCAGATCTTCAGTTTGGATTTCGGGAGGGTTTTGGAACGATAGAGCAGGCCCTTAATCTCAGCTTGATAGTGGGCAAATATCTCCAAGCAAAAAAGGACACGGTTTACATGGTCTATGTGGACCTGTCTGCCGCTTTCGATTGCGTTTCACACGCAAAACTTTGGATGATCTTGGCCCACATGGGAGTGGACCCCCCTCTTTTAGATTTTCTAAGAGAGTTATATTCAAACGCATCAGCAAGGGTGCGTTTTGGCACGGGGGGGGAGTTGACGGCACCTTTTTCAGTAGAGCGTGGAGTCAGGCAGGGTTGTGTCCTGGCCCCCTTCCTCTTCTCTCTGTACACAAACGGACTAGAGGGGGAGATGCTGAGGGGGGCACAGGACCTACCACGAGTAAAACAGCGCCTGATCCCCGCCCTGCTTTATGCAGACGATGCCGTCATTTTGGCACGCACGCCGCGAGAATTACAGAGGTCTTTGAATAGATATGTCGATTTCATGGGTGGGCTGGACCTACAAGTAAACGTTAAAAAAACGTTCGTCATGGTAGCAGGGAGCGGGAAAAAACGTATAAAGAACATCTGCCTCAAAGATCAAAAACTTGAGGTAACTACTCAGTACTGCTACCTGGGTATCATGATTGACGAAAGACTTAACTGGAGACCAGCAGTAGAGGCCAGATGTCATCTTTTTAAAAGAGCCATAACTTCCTTGATGAGTTTTTCTTATAGACTAGGGAGAAGGCCCCCAGTGGAATTACTAAAAATCTATATCGCCAAGTGTCAGGCGATTGCACTTTATGGGGCGGGAGTCTGGGGATATGTAGATGTCAGTGCCCTACAGGTGGCTGAAAACACCTTCCTTAGATTCCTCTTAGCAACACCGCGTAGTACTTCAACTTACGCTTCCCATCTGGAACTTGGTATTCCCTACTTAGAGGACTTAATAAGGATTCAACCACTATTGCTTTGGAGGCGCATTTGGACTTCTGACAAAAACATCTTAACCCAGGAAATTGTGGCAGACACAATGATCCTTGATCATTCATTAAAAATTAAATGGCTTCGGTACATCAGAAATTTCTTCAATGACCTCGGATTGGAGAAATATTATCTTGAACCCAAAAATATCATCGAAGTACCTAAGCGATCATTGAAACAATTGGCTCTGATACACTTAGAGTCATTGAGGTTGACATCTGAGTCGACAAAATCCTCTGTTTTCCATGCCAATATGACTCAGCTTACGTTTTTTATCCAGCCCTATCTAACATTGCAGATTAGTACCTATGATAGAATGTTGTTGACAAGGTTCAGACTAGATCTTTTTCATAGATTAGTATCCTTTCCAGAGAGGAAAAATTGGGATCCAATTCTCCCTACCTGTCCTTGCGATGAGGAATCAATACAGTCGAACCTACATACAATACTGTTCTGTAAATTCCATCATCCACACAGGAGGGCTTGGTTATTACCCCTATTAAAGCAATGGGGATTTAGACAATGTCGTCCTGCGATGCTACGTCTTCAACTGCTAGAATCTGAACTGGTCTGTTACCGCGTCCTTAACTTCCTAAAATGTATTATAAAGCATAGGAAAAATCTGTAAAATGTATGTTTAATGAACTCCCAGATACGGTTTTGAAACTATAAGAACCTTTTCTTTGTAAATATCTGACTTCGCCCTTGTGTAAATGTTACTTTTTATCTTGATTTTCTGTTTATTGTAAATCTGTATTCTTTTTGAAATGAATCTTTTATGGTTTTACAATTTGTAATAACCGAATAAAGAAGTTTATTATTATTTCCATAATGAGATCATAAAATTGATTTGTGAAGCATTGAATGTACGACAAAAACTATATTGTGCCTTTCGCCCAGAGGTTTCTGGTGTGGTGGAACAAATGAATGGTACTATCAAAAACAGGATAGGGAAAATGTGTTTAGCCACGGGTATGAAATGGCCTGATGTCTTGCCTCTAGTACTCATGACTATTAGATCAATTCCAGACAGAACTACGGGGTTGAGCCCCCATGAAATTATCATGGGTAGACCAATGCGTCATGTGTTCATACCAGTCAACAAGCTGTTGCCTATAACTGATGACATGGCTGACGCGGTTCATTCTGTGTTTCATCAGGTTGGAGCGGATGCCACCACCCTTGAAAAGAAGCAAGCTCATGATCTGAGCCCAGTGGACTGGGTAAGAATCAAAGTACACAGAAGAAGAAACTGTTTGGTTCCAAGGTGGGGAAAACCAAGACAAGTGATTTTGACTACCACAACAGCTGTGAAGTGTGCTGGAATCAAGAACTGGATTCATGCAAGTCACACATTGAGAATTCCAAATCCAGTGGATAGCGCAGAAAGAGAATATTTTTATGAATCAGATACTGAAGAGACAAGAACAAAAGAAAACCCTGAAAGGGGGGAATCAGAGTCAGATCTAACTTTTGTCCCAAGAAGTATTTCCCTGGGGAGAAGGTTACAGATTTCTGATACCAGCTCAGACTCAGAGACTGAACAAGCAACTCTACGTTCGAGAAAAGAAAAAGACAGTGAAAAGACAATTAAAGAAATTGTTGATAAAGAAGTTCTAGATGAAAAACTGCGAGGAATTCCACCTGAGATAACAAATTTAGATGGACAGGTGCCAGATACAGAGAGAGAGGGAAAGATTCTTGCGGAAGACCCCCGAGGAGGTGCAGGGAACTGCAACATCCAGTTAGAGGAAGGGACAAGTAGTCAACAGGAAGATTGTGCGTCGGAAACTCAAGGAGGGACAGAAGTAGGGAAAACAAAAGAAGCGGTGGAAAGAAAAGCGGTTGAAAGTAAAAAGCAAGTTGAAACAGAGTCAGAGGAAAGCGAAGACGAAGTACCAGAAGGTCGAGTCTTAAGAAAGAGAGCTTGGAGAACTGAAAAGAATGATAAAGGAAGTAAACTGAAAAGAGCAGCAAAAGATGAAGTTTGGCCGAATAAAATAAAGAGACTGAGATATCGAATGACATGAGTAAATTCGCCAAGAGCTGAACAGGTGAATGAAGTAACAAGTCAAGAGAAATCAAAAGACGAAGAAATAGTTATAATTGGAGAAAGCAAAAGAACGAGGAAACCTAACCAGAAGTATAAGTCGCCGGAATGGACGTATGTGGCCCAGCCTGAAATAAAAGAAGAGGCGGATAGCCAAGGAAACCCAGAGGTGACTGTACTGGAAGTGGTTGAGGAGTTTTATTGGTTAATACAGAAATGGTTGCCATGCGTGCCATGGTAATACAGAATCGACTTGCCCTTGATATATTATTGGCAAAAGAGGGTGGAGTCTGTGGAATGCTGAAATTGTTGTACTTACATTCCAGACAAAAGTAAAGATTTGAAAATGTATATTAAAAATATAACTGATCTGCATGAGGAAATTGCACAACTGGAGGTTGAAGGTGTTTGGGAAAAGATTGGAAAGAAAATATCTTCTATTAAAAATTTCTTAGTAAACCTAGGCAGTACCTTTTTAGGTAAAATCTTATTTACATTAACATGTGTGATTTTCTTAGTATTAATATTAAGATTAGGATGCCTCTGTCATAAAAAGAAGAAAATTCAGAAAAAGTTAAAAAGAGAAAATTTAAGAAGAAAAGATAAGAAACAAGAGAGGGAATTTGAAGAAATAGACTTAGAAGAAGTAAAGGAAAATATGTATAAGACAGCCAGAAGAGAAGATATTGGGGAGACTGAGATGTGAATAAAAAGCAAGAACTCATTTCAACTCCATGAAAAGTAATATAACATTTTAATGGTGTGGTGATAAAATCACCAAAGGGGGGATTGATGGAGCGGGTAGTACAAAATTTTGTATACCCCCCCCTATTCTGCATGTTTATACTAATTAGGATAATCTATTAATTATAATACTATTAATGCGTTTGCATGACATTTAATCAACATTACTAATGTACGAAAAACACGTGGGATTTGCTATTTGCATGGCTAAATAATTTGTAATTAAAATATGTACGCATACTAACACTAGAAAATAGAATATCGCATGATATATGTTGCTTTTGTGACGTTTTCGTAATGTCGCACAAGATGACATCAATGGGTGAATATGAACGCTTTAAATGTCGCTATACGCTAGATAATTACAAGCACATAGGGGAATTAGTAAGGGTTTAACATTTTATTCATTATTTCTATGTAATAATTACTCTTTTGTGTTTGCTTCGCTTAAGTTGTCCTTTGGGCCTAAAGCAAAGATGGCCGCCGACGTAACACGACGTGATGGCCACCATTCCACGAGGTGTTGGGCGAAGTGCGCCTGTGCTACAACATCTTCCTATGGCCTCGACATGACCCTTCTCTCACTGTACCCAAGCAAGGCCACGGTGGGAAGCCCACCAAGTACTCTAACAAAGGACAGACACAAGGAACCGGAAAGATCTTGTACAGTGACATAACCTCCTGAACTGTGTGAAACCTCACCGGACCATCCCAACCGACCAATGGGATGAGCCCAAATTTTGCAAATTGTAACATCTTGACATTACTTTTATTATAAAAATGACGGTAGAATAGAGGATATATATCTTTCCTTTTTGCTGACTGAGATGACGGTGACGCTAAGTGATTGCTGCGTTCCTGAATCTTTGACAGACTGAATGCTGCCCATTTCTTGGCAAACTAAGAACTTATAAAATCTATGGCCACTGATAGCAGCTTGCACGTCTCTGGTCCTTGTCCATTCTTGCGACTGTAGCGTGCTGCACGGAGAACTTTCGATTTCCGACTGATTGACGACTAAATTTGATGACTTAGAGGACGACCGATAGCCAGATTAGGTAAATATGGTGTTTTGTGATTTACGTAAGGTCTAATAAATTTACTAGATGGAACTAAATTCTTGCAATAATTAGATAAACAAATATTGATTAACAAGCAAATGTGTTTTTGTCGTTTATTGAGAGAGGAAAGATCAGAATCTCAAACGTGTTTTAGCAGGTCTAAATCACTTTACTAATCCAACTAAATGATCCATTGATTACGTGGGAGGAGTATCTTAAATGTTTAGGATTGAGATTTGTAGATGTAAGGATATCAGCGTATAGATGTGTAAAGTTAATTTTCTCTCTATAGGTTATAAGGTATTCCTTTCATGTCAGCGCTTGGAACATTCATCTCTCCTGTAAGTGCAGACCAGTGAGAAGTGAAGTGTGAATGTTGGTGTTATGGGCCCCACCAATGATTGTATGAGTGAATGTGTTAATTTGATATTTGGACTGTGACGATGGGAGGATATTTGGTACGGGTCTTTGTCCTGATTCCCGTTACCCAGGTTTCCGCGCTGCATCATTACCATATAGCCTCCATACATATGCTCTCATCACTGCATGTCTTATAAATATCCTTCAAGCTGGGCCTTTTTTTTTTTGTAAACATATTTTATTCGTCAAATACACATTTAGCGAAGCTCTATGACCCAGAGACTTCCGCAACAGCAAAATTACGCATACCTTCTTTGACATTTTTCTCATGAAATAACTAATAAAAAATACAGAAGAGACATGCAGAACAAAGGCAGTCCCCCCACTTAAAGGAACATAAAACCATCCCCACCCCCACCCCCCCACCCATCGCACCGCCCAGTTAGTCAAGGCTGCAAATCCGTACACAGCTACAATTCTGTCTTCACAAGCTGGGCCTTTTTTGAACTGTGTGTGACTTATTTGTTATCCATAGCCACTAAGGTTCTTGTACTCCTGTTGTTTCAGGCGGACTACGCAATTACAACCTTTTTTCAAAATATGTTTTTCGATTGTGTTTTAATCATTGCAAAGCTGTATTTATCCACCTTGATTTATTCTGTGTTACATTGCCACTGTACCTTCTTTTTTTACCTATATGAGTACATATATTATGTCTAACAGTTGCATTGTATCACTCTATTCTTAGTGCCTTACAAGTTGGCCCCCACAGTTTTGTCTGATTCCATCTACTCCACATGGAGTCATTTGCTTATGTCTGAACATGGTAATGTATAGAACCCTCCATTTTTAGTCGGTGTGCGACCAAGACAGCTCTGCTGTAGAAACGTGTTACTACTTGACCAATAAACCTGCACTGAGTGGCATTTCCTGAGCAAACGTGCGTATCATTTGGACTCTTTGTGCGGTATTGTAGTCCAGCTGGCTCCACCGACACAGCGCACCACCTTCCAACGGCCCGTAGAGTCCAGACTGAGTTCTCTCCTGCTTTGATCTATATGCATATATGCTGCAGCCGCGGCCTTGAGAACACTAATGCGGCAGCGACATTAATAGAGAATATAAACCATACGGTAAGCACAGATAATAAAGAAAATACATTTTCCCCTTCTTTTTTGTACATTTCTTTTGTTACAATTCAATGCTTGTGATTCTGCAATTATTTAAGTTTCCTTTATATACATTTACTTAATCATTATTGCCATTATTTCACTGTTGAAAACATTTAATTTGCACTTTCCAATGCAAACATATGCAGAAAATAGCAGCAACTTTTCTGATCTATGATATGCAGAATACTGTCCCACTGTGTGCTAATACCATATCATCATTCCTGTACTGCAGATAAGAATGTAGTGTGGAATATATCATCCATTATCCAATATACCTTCTCTCATTATTGTTTCGCCCTATTTTTTCAGAGCAGGCATATTAAAATTTCTTGTGTGGATCGGCCTTGTAATGGAGACAATATGTTTTTGCAGGGCTTTCTTATAGAAAGTTATGTAAGCCCTCTTCCATATTTAATCCATTTGGGGATTTTTAATCGAGTTTAAGGATATATTTACTTTCTAGTCATACATATGTATGTACACATACATACACTTAAACAGAGAGTTAGAGAATGTATCCACTGACACACGTTCTTTCTATCAGAAATACATAAACACAAAATGGTGTATTGCTGTAACAAGGGGAATCTCTTGCTACGGATTTGCCTACTACTTCACAGAACCACTTAGATAGTAGGAGAAGACATCTTACCGACAGATAGAGCAAGCTCATCATAGGTTTTGTCCCCTCAATCGGGTAGGAGAATACCATCCAAAGGCTCAACCTCTAGCTGGAAGCTTATTATAATTATCTATTTCTGGATAAGTACAGGGATCCAGTTTTCTTTCAATCTACTTATTTGCGGTTCAGTGACTAAATATCGAGGGACAAAATATCGACTACACAAAATATCGACACCAAAATATAGAAGGACAGAATATCGACTCCCTATCTACAAACAGGTAAGTACTAAAATATCGATTCCAAAATATAGAATGTTAAAATATAGTTAGCCAAAATATCGAATTTTTTAAATGTATTAAAAATAATATAAAATTAATTGAATATTAAAAACAATTAAATAAAACATACATAATATAATTTAACAAAGCCTAAAATGTAAACATAATAAAAAAAAAGTTAAAAAAAGTAGAGATTTTGTTGGATAGTGAGAGCGTAAAAATTACTATTCCCACTCCAGTAATTGCAACAGTAGGGAAAACGTTGGATAGCGTAGGGGTAAAAATTACTATTCCCACTCCAAAGAGTGCAACAGTAGGGAAAGCGTTGGATAGCGGGAAGGTAAAAATTACTATTCCCACTCGAGTGAGTGCAACAGTACGGAAAGCGTTGGATAGCGTAGGGGTAAAAATTACTATTCCCACTCCAGTGAGTGCAACATTAGGGAAAACGTTGGATAGCGTAGGGGTAAACATTACTATTCCCAGTGCAAAGACTGCAACAGTAGGGAAAGCATTGAATAGCGGGAGAGTAAAAATTACTATTCCCACTCCAGAGAGTGCAACAGTAGGGAAATCGTTGGATAGCAGGAAGGGAAAAATTACTATTCCCACTCCAGTGACTCCAACAGTAGGGAAGCATTGGATAGCGTAGGGGTCAAATTACTATTCCCACTCCAGAGAGTGCAACAGTACGTAAAGCATTGTATAACGGGAAGAGAAAGATTACGATTCCCACTCCAATGAGTGCAACAGTAGAAAAAGCGTTGGATAGCGTAGGGATAAAAATTACTATTCCCACTCCAGTGAGTGCAACAGTAGGGAAAACGTTGGATAGCGTAGGGGTAAAAATTACTATTCCCACTCCAAAGTGTGCAACAGTAGGCAAAGCGTTGGATAGCGGGAGAGTAAAATGTATTATTCCCACTACAGTGAGTGCAACAGTAGGGAAAGCGTTGGATAGCGGTAGGGTAAAAGTTACTATTCCCACTCCAGAGAGTGCAACTGTAGGGAAAGCATTGGATAGCGGGAAGGTAAAAATTACTATTCTCACTCCAGTGAGTGCAACAGTAGGGAAAGTGAGGGATAGCGGGAGGGTAAAAATTACTATTCCCACTCCAGTGACTGCAACAGTAGGGAAAGAGTTGGATAGCGGGAGGATACAAAATACAATTCCCACTCCTCAGAGTGCAACAGCAGGGAAAACATTGGATAGCGTAGGGGTAAAAATTACTATTCCCATTCCAAAGAGTGCAACAGTAGGGAAAGCGTTGGATAGCGGGAGGGTAAAAATTACTATTCCCACTCCAGAGAGTGCAACAGTAGGGAAAGCTTTGGATAGCGGGAGGGTAAAAATTACTATTCCCACTCCAGAGAGTGCAACAGTAGGGAAAGCGTTGGATAGTGTAGGGGGAAAAATTACTATTCCCACTCCAAAGAGTGTAACAGTAGGGAAAGCGTTGGATAGCGGGAGGGTAAAAATTACTATTCCGACTACAGTGAGTACAACAGTACGAAAAGCGTTGGATAGCGGGAGGATAAAAATTATTATTCCCACTCCAGTGAGTGCAACAGTAGGAAAAGCGTTGGATAGCGGGAGGGTAAAAGTTACTATTTCCACTCCAGAGAGTGCTACAGTAGGGAAAGCATTGGATAGCGGGAAAGTAAAAATTACTATTCTCACTCCAGTGAGTGCAACAGTAAGTAAAGTGTTGGATAGCAGGAGGGGAAAAATTACTATTCCCACTCCAGTGACTGCAACAGTAGGGAAAGAGTTGGATAGCGGGAGAGTAAATAATTCTATTCCCACTCCTGAGAGTGCAACAGTAGGGAAAAAGTTGGATAGCGTAGGGGTAAAAATTACTATTCTAACTCCAAAGAGTGCAATAGTAGGAAAAGCATTGGATAGCGGGAGGGTAAAAATTACTATTCCCACTCCAGAGAGTGCAACAGTAGGGAAAGAGTTGGATAGAGGGAGGGTAAAAAAACTATTCCCACTCCTGAGAGTGCAACAGTAGGGAAAGTAATGCTTTAATTTTAAAATAAGATTACATTAATTATCAATACCAATACAAAGTTAATTAAAATTAATTACAATTATTAAAAATTAATTACCATTGTTAAAAAAATAATTACCAATTAATAAAAATTAATTACAATTAACAATTAATTATCAATTAATTATCAATACATATAAATTAAAAAAAATAATATTTACTTTATTACAATTAATTTACTTCCCACCCAATTCCCCTATAAACCCACAACCCACTCACAATACTACAAAATACAATTAACATTATTATCAATTAATCAATTAATAAAAATCATTTAGCAATTAATAAAAATTAATTAGCAAATCATACAAATTAATTACCCATGAACACAAATTAATTACCAATTAATAATTAATTGTCAATACACATAAATTAAATAATTAATATTTACATTATTACAATTAAATTACTTCCCACCCAATTCCCCTATAAACCCACAACCCGCTGCAAATAATCCAAATTAAAAGTAACATAATTATCAATTAATCAATTAATATAAATTAATTATCAATTAATAAAAATGAATGACCAATTAATAATTAATTGTCAATTAATTATCAAAACATCTAAATATAAATAATATTTAAATTACCATAATTAAATTACTTCCCACCCTATTCCCCTATAAACCCACAACCCGCTACGGAATTAAATTACGCAAAAATTTAATTACATAACATTCATTAGTTAAAAAAAATTAAACGTACATTACAAAAATAATACATAATTTTAACACATATACTACCATACATAACACTAAAAAAAATTCGATATTATGGGATTCTATATTTTTAAAGTCGATATTATGGAAGTCTGTATTTTTACATTCTATATTATGGAAATCAATATTTTGTACCCCAATTTCGATATTCTGACCTATCTATATTTTGATTTTCGATATTCTGTCCATTCTATATTTTGGAGTCGATATTCTGTCCATTCTATATTTTGGAATCGATATTTAGGTCATTCACCCTTATTTGCACTTAAAATAGTTTATAAAGTTTGTCGCATTACTGTTTAGATTTCATCTTCAAGGAAGCACCATACTTTGCTTTTATGGACTTGGCGGGAACCAATCAGACAGCTGGGGTAGGAATCTGTAAGAGCTCCAAGCTCTTCAAATGCTAGCGGTATCGCAGTGGTGCAGATTAGCCAAAGCCAACCCCGTTTGGGGTCATCTGCGCCCGCACAGCGCCCAGTGCCATCCCACCTGCCCGTTCCATACCCCAACTTATCAATAGGAAAAAGTACACAAGGGAGGAACTGCTAAAGCTCAGTGCTTCTGGTAAGAACCACAACTGCACTGTCCTGGAACCTTTGGGAGCTCTGGACATAATGAAATGTCCTGCTTGTATGATCTCATTAACCAATCACAAAAATAGAAATATGAGCTCTGTTGGGCTTGTTTCCACAAAGAAGCCAGCAAAGGAGCATGTGTTCAAATGCACTTTAATTAACGCCAGATCCTTAGTGAAAAACTGTGGTTTTCGATTAAAACCTAAGACCTAAAAGCAACTATGCCATTGGCTATAATGCAAGTGAAGGCATAGTTACAAAGACAGTGAAAGAGAAATAAATAACAACTCAGCCATGGAGTGTAAGAACATGATTCTAGAAGAAAAATCGTTCTATTTCGCGAATAAACTCAAGACTGACATAAACACCACTAAAACACTCTTCAAGACAATATAACAACTCGCAAATGTCCCTGAAAATGAGAATAGAAATGTAAACCAATCATTCTGTAATATCTTAGCCTAGTTTTTTCAGGGTAAAGTTGAAGATGTTTACATTGCGTTCACTGCTAAATCTTTGTCAACCTCCTGCTTCTCCGACAAGACTTCCTTTTAGTTTAAACAAAGAAGCTTATTTCAGAAATGATGCAACCAAGTACAAACAATCGAATAAAGTATCTAAAAATGAATTAACAATAAGTGAACTAATGCCATAGTTATAGGAAGAGAAAATAAGAAAAAATCAACGTATTGCATATATAAAAAGGGGTTTACAATAATTGTGAAAAAGGAGGGGGGTGAAGAAAAAGGGAGACAGTATAATTATAACATGACTAAATATATATTATGAGAATAGGAGGGCTTAATGCAACATAGAGGATATTATCACTTAATTAATAACAGCTGTAAAAGAGATGTTATTATAACAGAGAAAGGAGTTATATAAATAAGTACACAAGTAAATGAATAAATAATATACCAATAAAAACCAATCATGGTGGTTTGGGGACTTCTTCCAAACATGGATGATGTTGGGTAAAGTTTCGTGCCGAGGTATCTAAGAAAATAGTCACAGGGGACCATATGTGTTCTCTTTTCGGGAGCAATGACATGGGATAGACATAAGCACGACCCAGTCGATGGTTGTAACAAACACTCAACCACCAAGCTTGAAAAAGGAAAGTTGTATGGATTGTTTCCAATTTGTTGTCATTTGTTGAAGAGCAATTGCAATTAATAAATCTACAACATCAGTATTGTAAGAAAGAGTTTGCCAGTGATCAGATAGTGTACCCAGAGAAATGTCAATAGTTGAAAAGGAAAAATGAGTATGAAAGATGGCATTAATTTGGGACCATACTTTCAGCCAAAATTGATGTGTAGGGGTAGTAAAAAGCATGTGGTGTAAATCAGCATGTGAAGTGTAACATGACCAAAAATTTAAGGAAAGTGTGGGATTGAATTTTTGCAGGGACATTGGAGTAAACATAAGTCTGTTGTGTATAAAGAAAAGTGTTTGTGTCGTGCTAGCAGATCTTGAAGTTTTACGGAGTTTTAGCAATAACTTATGCCAAAAAGTAGTGGACCATGAAACATGGAATTCACGTTCCCACTGAAGTTCTATATTAGTTTCAGAGTAATTGTGCATCAGAAAAAGAAGGAAAAGAATCATTTGAGTATAGTTGATGGATCCAGAGTAGACCCTTGTCTCGCCAAGCCTTCCAGAAGATGGGTTTGTTTTTATTTTAAGAAGGCGGTTGTGCCAAATGGAGGAACTAAGAAATTGTTCCTTACTTGAGACGTGAGATATCAGGAAGGAATGAAATAACTCATGGGAAGTGTTATGAATAGGTGAGGATAATAAGTGTGTCTTGTGAGTGAAGGTAGGAGATTCGTTGAAGGAGAAGGGCGATAAAGAATGATCAAGATCTTTCCACAACAGAGAGAGGTTGGAGACTGGTTGGTTTAAGGATTTAGAAAGTTGTTTAAGAAGAAAAGCATTATGATAGTGTTGAAAATCTGGAAAGTCGACTCCACCCTGTAATTTAGGACGTTTATGGCATAAGTAGAGATATACACGGTTTCTTTTTATTCCATAAAAAACGGATAAAATAGAGTTGATTTCTTTGAAAAAATATGCAGGAAAGTTGAGAGGGGTAGCCGAGATCATATAAAAAATGACAGGACCAAGCATCATTTTTATTTTGTCAAGTCTGCCCCACCAAGATAAATATAGAGGATGCCATTTAGAAATAGATGTAGATATATATATTTTTTTTGTAGAGTTTTATATAGCGCGAACTTGACCCGAATCCAATCAGGTATCAGAGCGCTTTACATAGCACCAGTTACGTTACATGAGGACACACATTCATTTTTTTTTTGTTAGGCACAGGGAGATTAAGTGATTTGCCCAGAATCACAGGATATAGAAAGAATATGAGTCATATTTAGGGATAGAGTTTGTTTGATAGAGGGGGCAAACCAGACACCTAAATATTTAATTTTTTGATAATTCCATGAGAAATTAGTAAAAGCAAAGTCTTGTGTAAGCATAAAATATTAAGAGGTAAAACTTCACATTTATCATCAATAAATTTATAACCACAAATTAAAGAGAAGGCATTAACCTCAGCATTGATAGCTGGAACAGATTGTTCTTGTTTAATAAGCACAAAAGAATATCATCTGCATAGACACTCATTTTAATATGAAGATTACGATGCTGAAAGCCATATATGTTAGGATTTTGTTTGATTTTTGCCAGAAAGAGTTCTAATGCGGGAATAAAAAGAAGGGGGCTAGAGGACATCCTTGAGAAACATCTCTTTGCGATGTGAAGGGTTTAGAAATGGAACCATTGGTAAAGATAGAAGCTTTGGGAGAGGTATATAATAAAGAAATATAAGAAATACTTTTGGGTCCAAAGCCAAACCATGATAATGTGTGAAAAATAAACGACCAATCCATACAGTCAAAATCTTTTTCCGCATCTAAAGAGATACTGCAAGAGAGTGGGAATATTTATTATATTTGTGTAGAATATTAAAGAAGATCCTTGTATTGTCAGCAATGTTCTGTCCCTTAATGAAGCCAGATTGTTCTTTGCAAATAATGGATTGTAAAAGAGGTTCCAGGCGAAGAGCAAGAATTTTGGCAAATAATTTGTGGTCGGAATTAACTAGTGATATTGGTCTATAATCTTTACACAAATGGGGGACTCGTCCTTCTTTAGGGATAAGGGAAATAAGGCCATTGGAAGCATTGGAGGAAATAAACTGAGAGAATAAAGAAAGAAGACGAGGAAGGAGGGATTAGAGCAAAGTGGAAATAAAACTCTACAGGGAATCCATATGGACCAGGGGCCTTCCCTGTTTTGAGAAGTTTTAACGCGTGGGAAATAACTTTTATAGTAATGTCTCGTTCTAATGATAAAATTCAATATCTGCGGAGAATTGTTTTTGTATTGAGGCAAGATAATTTTTTATGTCCACAGAGTCTGGTAGAAGTTCATGGGTATAAAGAGATGTATAATATTTTTTGAATTCCTCTAAAATTTCCACATTTTTAGTTACTGGAGAAGAAGTAGAGTTTAAAACATAATCAATATTGGCACGTTCTTTTTTGATTTTGAGATATGAGGCAAGAAGTTTGTCCGCTTTGTTTTGGCAGCCATAGTAACAAGCACTACCTCGAAGGAGATAAGCAGAAGCATTTTCTGTGGATAACTTATTATATTTAAACTTTTCTTTAATTAGATTGTCAAGATCAGCTTTAGAATTTGATGTTGTATAAAGTGACTCTAGCAATTTAATAGTTTTAAGAATTTAATTTGCTTTTTGGGAGTTTTGACGTTTCTTTTTGGTAACATAAGAAATAATAAAGTCTCTGGCTGTAGCTTTAAAAGAATCCCAAACAGTAGAGAAAGATGAAACAGAAGATATGTTGTGTTTAAAGAAATCAGTAATAAAGTCTTCAAAAGAAGAAAGTGAAAGATTGGTCGGCTAACAAATAGGTATTAAAACGTCATTTTCTACCAGTGACATTAACTGGGAGCAGTTCTAAGTCTAATAATACAGGGGCATGGTCAGAAATCAATATAGAACCAATATCTGCCTGTAATATAGATTGTGTTAATGCTTTGGATACAAATAAATAGTCTATACGTTATTGTGAAAGATGAGTGGGCAAGAAAAAAGTGCACTCTTGGAGTTGTGGATGACAGAATCTCCAGGAGTCAACAAGAGATCGGTGGGAAATGAGAGTGGTAAAGTGTTGATGCATTGGAGAGGGAACAAAAGGAGCCTTGGAAACATAATCAATATAATGATCAACAATAAGGTTTCAATCCCCACCAAAAATAAAATATGGAGTAGAAATAGACATCAAGAAGGTAGAAATATGTGGCCAAAAGTTACTATCAGGTTTAGTAGGAGCATAAACATAAAACAAAGTGATAGGAATATCATTGACTTTAAAGGGAACAATTAACCATTGTCCATCATCATCTGAGTCTTGAGAAAGAAGGAAGACTTTAAGTCTCTTGTGACAGAGAATCACGGTCCCATTTTGTTTGCTAGTACCTGGAGAGGAAAAGACATATCCTACCCATTGTCACTTGAGTTTAAGGCCTTCTGACGGAATTAGGTGGGATTCTTGTAAAAACACAATATCTCATTTTAAGACCAAATAAATGGGTATGTACCCTTTGCCTTTTAATAGGTGTTCCCAAACACTTAAAATTCCATGAAACAACACGTAATGTCATTAATCAACTACATACTACAACTACGTATAATATTACAGCATAACATGGATGTAGTAAAAAGGTTGCAATATTTAAAGAAGCGAAGAACAAGCACTCTAGCAGAAAGGAAATAGAATATGAAGTTAAAGATTTTGGATTAGACAAAAGAAAGAAGAGAGAGAAAGGGAGAAAGGAAAGAGATAGACTGAGGAAAAAGAGAGGGAAAAAGATAGAAAGAAACAATATTAACACATACCAAAACTCAAACATGTGTGGAGGGTGTTGAGGCCACAAAGAGAAGACGAACAACCAGTGACGAGACTCCGGGAGAGACCACGAGGAGGCATCAGTTCAAATGGACTACACAAGAGTGGATGGATCAGGGCGACAAAACCTAGCGGAAAGAAACATAAGGAAAATTAGACACTAAAAATATACAATAGAGGCAAACCTACAATCAACAATTAGTAAGGGAAGAGAAAGTGATTAAGTGGAAGATGATCCTGTAAATTCCATGGACTCTTCTCTACAGCTATCAAGAAATTGTTGGAGCAAGGATGGATCATTGTAGGTAGTTGTCTTGTTCTTATAAGTCACTACAAAGAGGCAAAGTTGAAGTAGACCAAATCTGGCATTCAAATTACGTAGTGCTGAACGCATGGATAAGAAACTTTTCCGCTTATCTGCCAAGGTCTTCACATAGTTCTGTGAGTTGAATAACTGAGATCCTTGCCAAGATATACGTAATTTAACTTTTGCTGCGTGTAGGACTTTTAACAAATCTGTGAATTCCCAAAAATAGAGAATGACACCTCTCTGGTTGCGTTGAACAGATGGGTTGTTAGGAGGAGGGTCAAGTCTATGTGCTTGCTGTATGCTTAAAGTCGGACTTTCAGGAAATTCAAGAATCTGTGGCAAAAAAGATTGGAAAAAAGAAATGGGATTGGATCCTTCCAATCCTTCAGCCAGACCATATATTCACAGGTTGTTGTGTCTGCTTCGGTTTTCAAGATTTTCCACTTGCTTTTGTAGCTGTAGTATTTCTGCTTTCATTGGAAGAATTTGTTGAGAGGAAATTTGGAAAGAATCCATCTGACGTTCCATTGAGTTAATCTTGTTATCAAGAGTAGACGACTTATCTTCTATGCCCTGTAGGTATATGTTCGTCTCTTCCATATAAGGTTTAAGTGCTCGGATCTCCTCCAAGAGGAGCTCTAAAGAGTTGGCGGTGGATATATAGTCAGTGAAGGAAGGTCTTTTTTAATCCTTTCAGTAGATAATAACATCAAAGAAATAGGTACTTTAGGAACATTTTTCCTATTCTGAATGGAAGAATGTGGATGAGAAGCAGCGAACGCAGGTGAAGTGGCTGTTGTTTCTGTGAAGTGGGAAGATGTAGCTTGGTCTAATTCCTCCATGTCACCCTGCAGTACGGAGAAAGGATTTGAAGTAAGAACTGCAGTGGATTTAGTACGTGGAGAAGGAGTGGAAGTTGAAGTAACGCCTCTGCCTGACTTAATCCTCCCCATAGACATGAGTATCGCAGTAGTAAAAGAATAAGTACTGCAAGGTGAAATAGGTAAAAGGTCAATAAAACTGTAGCACTTAAATAGCAAAAATGAAGGAAAAATATATTGATAAGTTCCTGAAGGACTACCAACTCTGATATAATTAAAGCATTAGCAACGTTGTCGGAGAGTAGCACAACCTGGCCTTATTGAAACAGAAGAAAAATATTAATAAAGGGCGTTGAATGACATCATTGTAGCATCCATGTAAGGTAACATTGATATAAAAGTGGCAAAAATATCAATAATGATGGAAAAAATAGTGTTTACATAGGCTCACTTAAAGGGATGTTCCTTAAGTGAATAAAGCTGAATTAATCCTTGCACAGTAGTCTAGGAATTTCAAATAGGCGCAGTCTTGTGTGAAAGACATCTGTTTGAAGGGTTAAGCTTCCAGAAATCTTAGGTGGATGCTGAATTGCCACTGAATCAAACTGGAAAAGTTCCTGTGTCACAGCATGCCTTCGTGTGACAGAAATGCATCAGTGCCGATAATTATGTAAAAATAAAATAGTGGCCACAAATCCAGTCACGGAGATGCGCCGCACATTTTGGTAAACCAGAGTTATTGGGCTTACCGCGACTGCAGAATTATATATCTGAGATCCCTGGATAATCACACATAAAGTCCTTTGTAAGTTGAGTCGCCGCCCGTCACTTCAAGAATCCTCGTGGCTCAGATCGGAGCGCATCAAGCAGCTGCCATCTTCTCTGGTGCCAGACCACGCCCCCCTCCGACGAGACTTCCTTATCTTCCAAACCTGAAATGTTAGTTTCCTTTTCACTACTTACAGCTGAACAGGTGCTTAGCTGCATTAAGTCCATGAAATCAGGCTGCTCAAATGACTCATGCCCTCCAAAAATGATTCAGCAGGTTCCAGAAATAATATTAGCTCATCTAATTGACATTTTGTAATGAAATGTTCAGCTCAGGCTATTTCCCTAAGGCCTGGAAAAAAGCCTCAATCCTATCCTTGGTAAAAAAAGGCCAGTCTCTCCACTGCAGATCCTAGTAATTATGGGCCTATATCTCGTCTGCCTTTCTCGGCCAAGATAGTCGAGAAAGCCATAAACCTGGAGTTTGTTTCCTTTACAAATGCTAACAATCTGCTTGATTCCACACAGTTTGGCTATAGTAGTGAACACAGCATGGAATCTGCCCCAATCATGGCAACAGAAGACATAACATCTACTCTTGACAAAAGAGGAAATGAGGCATTGATTTTATTAGACCTCTAACCAGCATTTGGCAAGGTCAAACATAACATATTGATTGCCCGTCTCTACTACTTGGGAATCAGGGGAGCAGCTTTAGCTCTTCTAAAATCCTTTCTCTCTAAATGGGAACAACTCATATCTCTCGATGAATTTGCATCTGATCCCTTTGGGCTCCCATGTGGAGGGCCACAGAGGTCCTCTTTAAGCCCCATTCTTATAAACTTACATGTCACCCCACTGGCCAGGCTTATAAAATCATTTGGTTTCTCAGTGACATCTTACACTGATGATACCCAGATTGCGGTTTCAGTGTCCAGTAATCCCGACAACATTGCAGCCAAGTTTCATGATTGAATGCTGCATATTGGCAACTGGATGGAAAATAATTGCCTAAAACTGAAATCGGTAAAGACGGAGATTCTCTTGTTTAGGATTAATACCTCCTTCTGGTCTCATAGCTGGTGGCCTCAGGAAATGGTTGCATTGCCAACATATGTCGAGAAAGCGAGAAACTTATAAATTCTTTTCGACAATAGGCTGACATTTGATAGCCAAGTTAAATTGGTAACACCCTCTACTTTGTACATCCTTAAGGTGCTTAGCAACATACTTTAATTTGTCCCTAAGACCCTGCAAAATACAGTGATCACGGCCCTAGTCTTGTACAAATTGGATTACTGCAATACACTTTATACCAACATGCAGGTAAATCTTCTTAATAAACTGCAAATACGGCAAAATGCGGCACCTCGGTTTCTACACAGAATCCCCAAGCATCAATCAGCATCCTTGGCGCTTAAAGAGCTTCATTGGTTACCTATAAAGAAGCGCATTCTTATTAAACTTTGTGCATTGCCTTTAAAGCACTTCATAACTCAGGCCCTGACTACCTCAAACAGAGTTTTTCTTGATCCATCCCCTCGAGGACATAATGTTCATCTACAGCCAAGAACGTAGTTCCAAATTCAGAAAATCATCCTGGAGAGGCAAAAGTTGGGTCACATACACCGCCAAATTATGGAATACCATCTTTCTTAAATAAAGGAATTGACAAACCTTCAAGTTAGGAAAGCTCTAAAAATCTGGTTGCTTAACCAATAGTTGGCCTTGACAGATAGTCCCCTCACTTACTGGGCCGATCTCTCCTCATTGACTAAGTAAAGCCTGCACGAAGATTCCTCCGGACATTCGAGCGCTTTATAAATATAACTACATTTCAATCACTCATTTCAACTATCTGTGAGTGAAGTATACTTTCCTACTATCTAAATAGTTCTGTGAAGTAGCACAGAGCCTAAAACCAACCGCCGCTGATCACAGCTATAGGCCATGCTCAGCAACAGTGTCTGGATTTGACAGGGAACGTATGAGAGTTGGAAGAAACAGCTCCCAAAGATAAGGCTCATTCAAAGTCAATAGAGTAGCTGGAAAACCTGGAAAGAGTGAACTCCGGACTATGAAGACTGGTGTTGAGCAGGAGGAGGGCCTTGAGTGGCAGAGGGAAAATCAGGCCAATCAGAATAGTTGGACCGTGAGGACAACACTTCCAGGGTGACATAAGAATTTCCAGTACCAGAACAATGTTACATCACAACGTAATTGGCTGTAGAATTCCCATTGGCTTTAGGTTTGTTTACTGGTTCGGTTCTTGCACATTCATGTTTTTTCCTATCCTATTTTCTCTTGCATTTTCCTTCCTTTATCAATTCAAGCCATGTCTGTACCCTCAGCTGTGCTATTTGTGTTTGCCTAACAGAACTACTTGACTACTGACTCCTGTCAGTTCCTCGACTTTGGCGTCCTGGTGATCCAGAGCCCATTTGGTGTTCCCATTACCTCCTGGGATTGTTAAGGGCCATTGTCTTTGGAGCATATGGTAAGACTTCAATCAATCAATCATAGGCATTTGTATAGCGCACTGCTCACCCGGAGGGTCTCAAGGTGCTGGGAGGGGGGGAACGCTACTGCTCGAACAGCCAGGTCTTGAGTTGCTTCCTGAAGGCGAGATGGTCTTGCGTTGTCCGGAGGTGGATGGGGAGGGAGTTCCATGTCTTGGCTGCCAGGTAGGAGAAGGATCTTCCTCCGGCGGTGGCTCTGCGGATGCGGGGGACGGTGGCAAGAGCGAGGCTGGCGGAGCGGAGCTGGCGGGTGGGCTTGTGGAAGGTCAGGCGGCTGTTGAGGAACTTGGGGCCCAGGTCGTGGAGGGCCTTGTGTGCGTGGGTGAGGAGTCGGAACGTGATTCTTTTGTTGACGGGGAGCCAGTGCAGGTCTCTCAGGTGTCCGGAGATGTGGCTGTGTCGGGGGATGTCCAGGATGAGTCGTGCTGCGGTGTTCTGGATCCGTTGGAGTTTCTTCTGGAGTTTGGCGGCGGTGCCGGCGTAGAGGGCGTTCCCGTAGTCCAGCCGACTGGTGATGAGGGCCTGGGTGACCGTCTTCCTGGTCTCGGTGGGGATCCACCGGAAGATCTTTCGAAGCATGCGCAGGGTGTTGAAGCATGAAGACGAGACGGCGTTGACTTGTCTGGTCATCGAGAGGGAGGAGTCCAGGATAAAGCCTAGGTTGCGTGCGTGGTCCGTTGGCTTGGGGGTGGCTCCCAGGGCGGGGGGCCACCAGGAGTCGTCCCAGGCGGAGGGTGATGATCCCAGGATGAGGACCTCCGTCTTGTATGAGTTCAGTTTCAGGCGGCTATTCTTCATCCATTCGGCGACGTCTTTCATCCCTTCGTGTAGGCTGGCTCTGGCGGCGTCCGGGTCGCTGGTGAGGGAGAAGATCAGCTGGGTGTCGTCGGCGTAGGTGATGATCTTGAGGTTGTGTTGACGTGCGATGGTTGCGAGGGGGCTCATGTAGACGTTGAAGAGGGTGGGGCTGAGCGATGACCCTTGTGGAACGCCGCAGATGACTTCGGTGGCCGCTGACCGGAACGGGGAGAGGCGGACTCTCTGGGTTCTTCCGGCGAGGAATGAGGTGATCCACTCCAGGGCCTTCTCCTGGATGCCGGTGTTGTTCAGGCGCTGTACCAGGGTGCGGTGGCAGACAGTGTCGAACGCTGCGGAGAGGTCCAGGAGGATGAGGGCCGCAGTTTCCCCGTTGTCCATTAGGGATCTGATGTCGTCTGTGGCTGCGATGAGGGTGGTCTCCGTGCTGTGGTTGGCTCGGAAGCCGGATTGCGAGTGGTCGAGGGATCGTTGGTCTCGAGGAAGGCGGCTAGCTGTCTGTTGATGGTCTTCTCGATGACTTTGGCAGGAAACGGGAGGAGCGAGATGGGGCGGTAGTTCTTGAGGTCGGAGGGATCTGCAGTTGGTTTCTTCAGCAGGGCACTGATCTCGGCGTGTTTCCAGCACTCCGGGAAGGTGGCGGTGTTGAAGGAGGCGTTGATGATGTCGCGGAGGTGGGGTGCGATGATGTGGTCGGCCGTGTTGAAGATGTGGTGTGGGCAGGGGTCCGTAGGGGATCCGGAGTGGATGGTGTTCATTGTGCGTGTTGTGTCTTCGGTGCTGACTGGGGTCCAGGTGCGGAGGGTGGCGGTGAGGGGCATCGGTTCGGTGGTGGGGTTCGTGGTTGGTGGGCCGAAGCTGTTGTGAATGTTGGCGATCTTGTCGTGGAAGAAGGCTGCGAGGGAGTCGCAGAGGTCTTGCGAGGGAGTGAAGTCATTGTTTCCGGCGTCGGGGTTGGAGAGCTCTTTGATGATGCTGAAGAGTTCCTTGCTGTTGTGGGTGTTGTTGTCCAGTCGTTCCTTGAAGGCTGTCTTCTTTGTGGCGCGGATTAGTTGGTGGTGTTTGCGGGAGGCGTGTTTGAGGGCCGTCATGTTGTCTGTGGTCTGGTTGGTGCGCCAGGTGTTCTCCAGGGAGCAGCAGTTCTTCTTGGAGGTGATGAGCTCGTCGGTGAACTAGGAGGCTTTCTTGCTGCCGCGTCTGCTGGGGGGGTTCTTCTTCAGTGGTGCGAGGGCGTCTGCGCAGTTGGTGATCCACTGTGTGAGGTTGTTGGCAGCTTCGTTGGGGTCCGTTGAGCTGGTGGGGGGGTTCTGGCTGAGGAAGGTGGTGAGCTGGTCGCCGGTGATCTTGTTCCAGCTCCTGCGGGGGGCTTGTTGAGGGTGGTGGTGGGTCGTCGTTTTACTGAAGCTGAAGTGGACGCAGCTGTGGTCAGTCCACTGGAGATTGGTGGAGTGGCTGAAGGTGATGTATTTGCTGGATGAGAAGACTGGGTCTAGTGTGTGGCCGGCGTAGTGGGTGGGGGTGGTTACCAGTTGCTTGAGTCCGAGGTTGGCCAGGTTGGCCAGCAGAGCAGTGGTGTTGCGGTCCTTGTTGTCCTCCAGGTGGAAGTTGAGGTCCCCCAGGAGGATGTAGTCGGTGGAATTGATGGCGTGCGGGCTGACGAAGTCTGTGATGTCTTCGCTGAACTGTGTGCGTGGTCCCGGTGGTCTGTAGACGAGGGTGCCTCTGAGCGTGGTCTTGGGGTCGGTGTGTATCTGGAAGTGGAGGTGTTCGGCGGAGGTGAAGGTGTCATCGGAGTTGGTCGTGATGCGGATGGTGTTCTTGTGGATAATGGCGATGCCTCCTCCTGTCTGGTTGACGCGGTCCTTCCTGGTGATTTTGTAGCCTTCCGGGACGGCGATGGCGACGGCGACGTCGGACGCTGAGGAGGCGTTCATCCAGGTTTCCGTCAGGAAGGCGATGTCTGGTGGTGTCGAGTCGAGGAGGTTCCAGAGTTCGACGGCATGCCTGTGAATGGGGCGGGTGTTGAGCAGGATGCACATCAGGTGTTTGTTGCTGGGGCTCGGTTTAGCAGGTGCGGTGTTGGGTCGGAGGCCGGTGAAGCGGCAGGTCAGGCAGGTGAAGGGTCCGTGGGTGCGTCTCGGGGTGGCTCGGTAGCAGGCGGTGTTTCGGCCGGCGTTGAGTGCGTGGAGGGTTTTGGCATCATAGATGTGCAGGGTGTGCTGGCGAGGGCGAGGACCAGGGGGTCTGGCGCTGGGCGCGGTCCGGGTGCGGTCCAGGCGCGGACAGGCGCAGACAGGCTTACCTTTGGCGCACCTTCGGCGCTCAATCGGCGCTCCCGCTGCGCGCGTCCGCTGCGCGGTCGCTCTGGGGGCGTCATAAGTAAGGAGCCGGGAGGGAGGAGCAGCTGGGTGGCGGGAGCGGGGCGGCGAATGGAATCACAGGGGGGCGGGGCCGCAGGGAGGCAGCGGCGGGAAATTCCAAGAAGCAGCGGGCAGCGGGAAATTCCCAGGAGCAGCGGGAAATTCCCAGGAGCAGCGGGCAGCGAGCGAAGGAATCTGCAGGCAGGAGGTGGCAGAGGCAGGCAGGAGCGGCAGCAGTGAGTGGGGCGACCAAGCCCTGTGGAGGGCTGAGCGGTCACACTCAGTGGTCCCCTACGGTCCCCTTAAGTAAGGAGCCGGGAGGGAGGAGCAGCTGGGTGGCGGGAGCGGGGCGGCGAATGGAATCACAGGGGGGTGGGGCCGCAGGGAGGCAGCGGCGGGAAATTCCAAGAAGCAGCGGGCAGCGGGAAATTCCCAGGAGCAGCGGGAAATTCCCAGGAGCAGCGGGCGGCGAGCGAAGGAATCTGCAGGCAGGAGGCGGCAGAGGCAGGCAGGAGCGGCAGCAGTGAGTGGAGAGACCAAGCCCTGTGGAGGGCTGAGCGGTCACACTCTGTGGTCCCCTACGGTCCCCTTAAGTAAGGAGCCGGGACGGAGGAGCAGCTGGGTGGCGGGAGCGGGGCGGCGAATGGAATCACAGGGGGGCGGGGCCGCAGGGAGGCAACGGCGGGAAATTCCAAGAAGCAGCGGGAAATTCCCAGGAGCAGCGGGAAATTCCCAGGAGCAGCGGGCAGCGAGCGAAGGAATCTGCAGGCAGGAGGCGGCAGAGGCAGGCAGGAGCGGCAGCAGTGAGTGGGGCAACCAAGCCCTGTGGAGGGCTGACTCATGGGGAAGGAGATTGAGGGGTATCTATGATCACTGACCATTTTCACAGAGGTTTCCCATGTGTATTTCTCATTGACAAACCCCAGTGCTAGTCTATATTACTGAGGGAATATATACATGTGCTTGATGACCGAATCACCAGAAAATCACTTCCAGTGCACTTGCAAGTGCACATTTATTAAAACAACATCACTATGATAATAGTGCCTTAACCTCAGTGTTTTTCAGTCCAATGTGGTCTTGTTCACGAGTATAGTATTTAATCTCTTACCATTATCGAGGCGGGGCAAAGTATGTGTGTGTGCGTGTGTGCGTTCGTGTGTGTGTGCGTCTAAGATATATATATCTGCCACACACCTACACTCACGTATTTCGATGATGCCATCATAACAGAAACTTCATCTGTGCAAGGCAGGTATCTTTTAAGTATTTATGCCTAATCCAATTTACTGCAGTCAGTGCAGAATGACAAAGGCAGAAAAAATTGCATCCATTTTTAGTACTGCACTGATGTCTAAATGAGATTGTTTTACTGACTCAAATGGTTGACTCACTTTAAGCAAAAGTAACAATTTCAAGGGGAGTGAAGTAAGGTATAAGTCTATGGCCCAAAATTTTGTCCTGTGCTAGTGCTCCATGTCAATAGTGCCTCAATAGGTATTTTAAAGTGGGTACTACTATAACCATGGCCAGATCATGACAGCACTAACGGTTGGCGGCATTTGGGTTACAGCTGTAACATATATTCTTTTTTCGGTCTGGCATTATCCAAGATCTTTCGGTTTTAGTGAGAATTTTTTTATTTTATCTGTAGGGGCTTCCAGCCTGCTCTCTTCATTCGTTAATTTGATTCTTCCACTCACTAAAGCAGACATCATTGGGGAGTGGGTCAGCCCACTTCAGCCATTGGCTAACTTCACTCTGATTGAGGGATTCTGCTTGTTTATAATGAGCACATCCGCACACAAAGTAGGTCCCTATAGTGCCAGGGATTATTACAGCAACGTGCGTTTTTAAAAATTTTTATAAATTGGCGATGGTCCTGGCAGCTCCTGCAACAATAATGTTTTATTAAAGACAAGGCAAAAGAAGCATTGAAAAAAGACTGGCATCCTACCCCAGACTGATTGGCCTTGCCAATGCTTGTTTCAAGTCAATCCCTAAAAAGAAAGACTGACCACAGGCTTTCCCGGATCCATTCTTTGTTACTTGTCTTGAAGGGGCTCCCTCAGCTAACCCTGTTTTCGAAAGGTGTGTGATTAATGATTGGATATAGGAGGTATGAGCTTCTTTAGTAAGGGTCCATGTATATGTATTTAGCCTGACAGGTTGTAATCTGGAATATCAAGTATGGAATATCAATATACCAGAATATCATAACCAAAATAACGAGGATGAACATATCGACGTTGTAAGTAAGTATAGATAAGTATAGATTTACTTCTCTTAACTCCACATCCATCTACCTTGAAGACCGTCAAGGTACGTATATGTGAAGTTAAGTATAGCAAACCTATACTTACCTTTATATAACTACCTGTCGAAATTTTTGCTCTTCGTCATTTTTGCCTGCAATATTCTGGCATCTTGGTATTCCAAACTGGAATTTCCGTCACACCACTCTATGACGCTGTGGGGGTCTATAAGGGAGGAGTGGAAGCCAGTAAGTATGCTGTCTCCATTTTCGTGCATATCTAGCTGCTCTGCTGTCTCTCCTCTCCCCCTCCCTGAATCAGCCAATGTAGCTAAGTGTAGGTTGTCCGGTTTGTAAATCAAATCGCCTTCAGTGGAGTAGGATGTTTCCTGTGTGTTCTTCTCATCTGCCTTTTGTCAGTTGCAGCAGGTCAGCCTGTGACCTAATTAGAGGGACACCAGAGCAAAATTCGTGCCCTAATGCAAGGCCACTGAAAAAACACCTTCTCAATGGAGACGATCAGCCGCCATTCTCTGACATCCTCTGTAGAGTTCTTGCATGGAAAGCGTAATCGATCAACAACTGATCGGATGGGTGGTGTTGAAGTATGACACTCATAGCCAGTCGAGGTTATTTAGACTGCCATCTTCAAGGACACCAGGGTGACTTTGCCCATTTTGGGAAGCTGGTGTCAATGAAGTGAGATAATTCTTACATTAAGATGCATTTCATTGGTATTGATTTGATTCATTAATGCAAATGTGAATTTAAATTGCCAGTTAATTTGGCTCCAGCAGTTATTCAGTCTGAAAGGCTGGCCTTGTGAAATCGGCTTGGAATTAACCTGTTTACTGCATGGAACTGTGCGTCAGGACAGGAGCAAGGACTGAACCCAACCCAGAAAGCTTAGCCATTTCCCTTGACAGCGTAGGGAACATATTTGACAGCCGAGGTAAAGACCAACTGTCACTATGACCTGAAAGAAAAGTAGGTAGACTGCCTGGGTATTGAGAACCTGTTCATTCAAGCCCAGCAGTATATGTCTAGCTGTTGCAAGAGCTGCCTACAGGACGTCTGTCTGTTAGAGTAGAGTAAGATTGGAAACATATTGCTGCTGCCTTGCCCGACTCCAAGACCACGACTGACACGCTCCCTTTAATGCGTGTAACCAGAGTGTTTCCCATGGATTGCTCTGTTGTTTAAATTTAACATTATCACTGTAATCTTAGGAAACATTATAACTACGCAACAAAAATAAGTTATATCTTTTTAAAAAGAAATAATACTGACTGAATTTTGAAGTCATTGTGTGTTTTCACTTGCCTACCTACAGCTGAAGTTCTGTCCAAAATCATCTTCCAAGAGCATGCCTTGACCGTTTGACTTGTGACTCTTAAACATCAAAGCCTAAACAAGAAGGCCCTTAGCAATTCAGTGAGCTTGTTGTAGTAGCTGGTTCGAGTAGTTCCAGGCACACTAGTCCATACTTTTAACAAGAAATGCCTTGTTGCTGTCAAGTGGTAGGTTAGACTAGTCATCCTTAAGGTGGTCTTCCCCCAAACAGTTTGCTTTTTGACTCCACGTTTTGCTAAATCTTTTTGTTGGCCTTAGGTCTCTGAGCACTTTACTGCTGCTGACCAGTGCTAAGGTGCACTTGCTTCTTTCCTATACATGTGTGTAATTCGTGTATACATGAATCTTTGAATTACCTGTAAGTTCCTTGTAAAGTGGTATACTACATACCCAAGGCCTGTAATTTAAATGCTGCTAGTGGGCTTGCAGCATCGATTGTGCCACCCACAGAAGTAGTCTTTCAAACATGTTTCAGGCCTGCCACTGCAGTGTCTGTGTGTGAAGTTAACTGCCACGTTGACTTGGCATTTATAACTACTTTCCAAGTCTTCAACACCCCTTTCATTCTACATAAGCCACCACTAAGGTAGGCCCTAGGTAGTCCTTAGTGCAGGATGCCGTGTAAGTAAAAGGTATGACATGTACTTTTTAGTTTTGCATGTCCTGGTAGTGACAAACAGAAAAATTCTTTTTTCACTACTGTGAGGCCTACCTCTCTCATAGATTAACATTGGGAATTCCTTAATACACTTTTAAGCTGAACTTTCTGATCAGCGAGGAGTAGCCAGTTCATGTTTCATATCTTTGGAATGGTAATGCTAAATCCTCCTTACTGGTGAAGTTGGATTTAACATTACTTTTTTAGAAAGTGGACATTTCTCTGTACTTACTAATATGTGTGCCTTGCAGCCTGTCTCCAATACATGTTTCAGGTGGCTGACAGCTACACTGTGTGCATTCCCTCTAGACAGCCACCAACACAGGAAGGCTAGGTGTGTCTGAGAACCCATCTACATACATCTTCATTCTGATGTCCCTGCCTGGGCAGGGTGGAAGGGAGGGGCTAATGTTTCACTGAATAGAGAGTGTCCTGTTCCCACACAAAGGGCTGATTTACCTTCCATAGATAGCCTGGCAGATTGGGCTGGATTTAAAGAATACTTGTGCACTTCAAAGACCACTCTTTGAAGTCGCCCTCACTTCAAAGGAGCTGTTGGGCATAAGTACTGGGTCTCTGACCCCTTAAAATCAGACACTTTTGGACTTGTAATAACTGTTGTACTGCTTAAATGACTCAACTGGACTGCTGATCAGGAAGGCCTGCTTCTCAGTTTGTTGCCCTGCTGCCTGCTGGACTCTGCCTTTTCTCCAAGTGTGCTCCAAGGGCTTGTTGGCTTGCCTCTTGTTGCTTTAGATTCAGGGATATCAAAGTCTTTACCCCTGCTCCTGTGCCTGGTTCACTGGAAGTGGACTCAGATACTTACAACTCAGACATCGATGCATCTCCTGTCTGCATGTAGCAGCGCTTTGCTCTCAAAACCAACTCAGCATCTCGAAAGACTGACGCATCGGAACCATGCACCGTTGTCACAGCAGCTCGGAGAGACCGACACATTCCTCGACTGCGTTTAGAAACCCGGTGCATCACTCTACAGAACAAATGCATCTCAGCCTGGTATCACGCCTTCGGAACTGATACATTGCCATCTGGGTGTGGAGAAGAACTGACGCATTCTCGACCTGCTGGATCGATATTGACGCATCTTGCAGTTGTGACCAGGACCAGGAAAGGTACTTTGTTCACCAGGGCATTCGTAGGTCCTGTATACGGCCACCGCTCCATCACTGTCGACCTGAACTTTGACTTTGCTCTGGTCCAGCACAACGTAAAGTAGCCCCTAAGGTGCTATTTGCTGCTAAGTGCTAATTTTCACTTATTCTTTTAAAATTCAATATCTTGATTTCTATAAATTGGATTTTTTCGTTTAGGTCTTGTTTTGTTCAGAATATAGTCTATTTTTATAATTCTATGTGGAGTCTTTTTCTGGCGTATTCATTATGTGTGTGTGTGTGAGTTTCACAAATACTTCACCCATTGCCTCTTTAGATAATCCTGAATGCTCTATGCCATACTACCAGAGGGTAACTTTAGTGTGTACTTAGAGCTTACCCTGACTAGAGTGGCAGTTCCTGCCTGTCTTGGGCTCATCCCTCAGTCAACCAGTGTAGGAAAGTAGGATCTGCTTTCATGGTTACCCCCTCTTTTTGCTGATGTCATTCTGTTTTCTGACTAGTCTGACTGGGATCCCGCTGATCAGGACACCAGTCTCTGTGCTTCCTCCCTAATTTGGACCATGGTGATTACTGAGGTACCCCCCAGATCGGCTACTAGTGTACCCTTGTAAATCCCTAACTTATGGTACTACGGTACCCAGGACATAGGTACACCAGGAGTCCCCCCTGGGCTTAAGCATGTATTATGCCACCCAATGGAGACCACTCAAATTGTTACTAGAGGCCTGCCATTGCAGCCTGTGTAAGCTGGTGCTAGCACCACTTATGACAGATATACGTTATCTTATATCTGAGGTCACTACACTTCAAACCTAAAAAAGTCACCCCTAATGCAGGCCTTTCAGTCCTGAAGGAAGGGGGCTTGGTTATAAGTGTGAAGGTGTCCCTGCATGCTCAGGACACCCCTACAAACGCCAGAGTCCATTCTTCAGGCATTGTAAGTGCATCAGCCATTACGATACATAGAGCGGCCATGCATCATTACGTGATGGCTAACTCTAAACTAGCTATAATGGACCCTGGCATGTTTAGCATCAAACGTGCTGGAATTATACCCCAACACCGTAAACGGTGCTGGGTGTATGATTCCATGCACTGTGGGGAGCCTCTGGAAAGCACTTCGTGCTCCCAGTAACAGTCTTCCAGAGTCTGAGAGCAAGCTATGGCCGCTGCCGACCACAGACATGATTCTGCCCTCCTGCTACTGAGCCAAGCTCATGGAGGGGAAGGTAGGACAATGGTTTTCCTGTCACAGGGAGGTGTGACCACCTCCCAGACAGGACTTGGTGTATTGGACCATGGTGGGAGCACTTGCCAGTGCCATTAGACTCCTTTAAAGGGCACATTTTGTGCCCCCCTTGAATACTTCCATGGAACTAGTTCAGGGAGTCGTTGGCTCTCACTCTGGCGTGAAACTGGTCTAAGGACATGGGAGTATCCTCCCCACTGTCCAGCCCCTCCTCTGGGAGGAACACCTGAATTGTCCCAACCCATTTTTTAGAGTACTTAAAGGCCTACTTGTGGGTGATTGTTTAGATTCATCATGGGACAAGATTCAGATCTGAAACCACTTCATCTTCAACCGTCTGGGTACTTTGGACTTTGTTTGACTATGTTTCGGGAACAGAGACTGCACCGGGAAGAGTCCTGCTGCTCCTGTTCTCATCGTCCTGCCAGTCTTCTGCCTCGTCAGTGCCTGTGCTCCATGCAGTCTTTTCTCCAGGCCTGTGGACATCCAAGACACCTGAAGGAATCTCCCTTGGAGTGAAGGAGTCTCAACAAGTTTGAAGTCAGTATCCCTCGTTGGAACCGCTGGAGCAGTACCCCTGTGCACTGTGTCGACTTGCTGTTGCCAAAACTTGTTGACTGTCTTCACCAGAGATCTCTCGGGATCTAAGAAGCTCCAGCCTCAAGCATCTCTTGCTACCAAGGTCTTCATCCTCACCACAGCCTTTGCACTGTGGGCCTGCTTCATTGGTGAGCTGCTCAAGGTCCTCTTGTGACTCCTGTGCCTCCAGCATGTGGGTCCTCTTGAGGGTCTTCTTTGGCATTTGTAGGCTCCCCCACTTGCTCGGGGCCTACTCTGACTTACCTGCTCTTGGTGAGTCCCTTGGACCTTGCTAGTCCCAACGCTACACCTTTTTCTTCTGCCACGTTTGTTGCCACTGCCAGGCTTAATGGTGCTCCTGCCGGACACCGACCCCCTGGCTCGTGACATCTGACATAGGACAGCTCATGAGTTGCTCCTGGTCTTCCACAGCATCACCTGGCCGGGACAGTTACAGCGCCAAGGCCACCATCAACTCTCCTGCATCTTCAGACATCGGTGGGCATTAGTCTTCCGTGCCTCCTGGTCAATCCTCAGTAGCATAGACTCTGTCCCCTCTGCTTGCAGGTACCTCCCTTCCTGAATCTTCTATTGGATTCTACTGGACTCTCTCACCTTCTTCGCCAATGGCATCTTTACTGAAGTCCTCAATTGTGGTCTATGGCAGTTTCCGACGTCACTTCTCACCTATGCCTTCCCTGATGTAGGTATTGTGGTTCTCGGGGTATCCACGGGTGAGGTGACTCTCCAACCTTCCATTTTCGACAGGGTTTCTTCAGGGTCCTCTAGGAAGGGTTCTTCTTCTTGAAAACTGCAACTGTGACTTCCCCATTGACTTGTATTGAGCACACAGTTGTGTTTCCACTCTGCAGATGGCCTCCATGCGGTTCATGAGTACTTATCTTGGGTGGTTCCGTGGGTCCCCAGCTCATCTAAGTCTTCTGGGTCAAGTCTCGACTTTGGTCATGGGTCACATTCCACTTTATTAGTATATGGTTCGGTCTCCCCCTGGAGACCAATGTTTATTTGTACTAGTTACGTGTTATATTAGTGAAGTATTGTGTGTATTGTGATTATATCTCCAGGGAGTAGATATTGAAATGTGTTAGTGAGTGCTTTTAATGGATAATATTTTTATAACTACACTGTGCTGTACTTTTTCATTTAACCTACACTATTTGATTAGTACTGGTAAAACAAGCTGCTTCACACTCCTTCTGGACTGAAGGCTACTCTCCACAGCTACCACTTAGAGAGCTTTCTAAGGTTGTCTAAGACCACTAAAATCACCATAACGGTTGTCTGGATTTGTGCAGGGTGCTCCACTTACAAAAGTGAGCACCATATACTAAGCCAGCCTCCTATATTTGTGTGCAGCATTTGGGATTCAAGTCTGCACCGTTTTACCAGCTAATCTATGTGTGGATTAATTGAAAAAACATCACTAGCATTAGGCACATATAATGTTTTCATAGAAAAGTAAGTTCTACTGAACTTTTAGATTGGTTGTTTAAGGGTCTAGCACAAGCTGTACTACAATCTCAGGAAATTTAGTTTCCACTAGGGTACGCAGGTGCAACACCACACTTCACCTAGTCATCATGTCTTTGATTGTGGATCCCAGTTGGTCACAAGCCTCTAGATACAGTGGTCTGAAGTTCCAGGAACTAAGGACCCTGTGTAGCTCTAGAAATATAAAGGCAGGTAACAACCCCATAACAAAAGTATCTCATAGAGCTACTTATCCGGGACGACCTCCAGAGTCCTGATAGGTCAGAGGAACAGGACAATGTTGGTGGGGATGCTCCAGAAGAGAGGTCAGGGGTGTTCCCCCCTAGTGACCTTAATTCTGGGTATGGCCAGGAGGAGTTTGGGGACGTCACACTGACAAATTAAGATCCTCCAGGAAATAGTACAGATGGCACAGAGGGTATCCCTAGGAGTAAGTCCCCCTTTATTCCTACAGAGGAAGTCTAGGTCTTTCTCTGCCGATTCCAATGCCTCCAGTAATTCCATAGGGACCTCCATCTCTAGCAAGAGGGAGGACACCTTGGAGAGGGAATACCACCTGATCAAACTTGAGAGAGTTAGACTCAGGCAAGATCAGTTGGCCCTTGACAAGGAGACACTGGAAGTACAGAAAGCTAGGAAGAAACTGGGACTATAGTCCCATGGTTCCAGCAATAGTGTACCTAGAATCAGGGGACCATCCTTTGACACTAGGAACCGGAGCAGGATAGTCGCTCCTTACCAGGTGGGGGATGATATCTAGAAACCGATCACTGCCTTAGAGAGGGTCTATACAGTTCAGAAGGTGCCTCAAGGGCAGTGGACAACTATCCTGTGGCTCGCCTTTGTTATCAAAGGTAGAGACAAGCTCATCACTGTTAGAGAAGAGGATGCTGACAATTACTCACTCTTGAAGAGTGCCCTCCTAAATGGGTTTGGCTTAACCATTGAAAAGTGTCGAATTAAGTTCAGAGATACCCAGAAGGCACACACTCAAGACTGGGTTGATTTCATAGACAATTCTATTAAGGCTCTGGAAGGCTGGCTTCATGGAAGCAAGGTACAGGACTATGGGGGATTGTACAATTTGTTGATGAGGGAGCACATCCTTAATAATTGTCAGACTCGGCTACTGCACCAGGACTCTGATCTGACCTCTCCCCAAGAATTGGGAAAGAAGGTAGACAAATGGCTACGCACCAGGGTAAGCAGAAACACCATGGTGGTGGAGGTGACCAGAAGAAGCAAGATTCTTCTAAATCCCAAGAGAAGGGTAGGGACAAAGGTAATGATAAAAAAGGAGTCCCTCTTTTCCAGCCGCTGCCACATCTCCTGACTACACCCATCCAGGGAGGACCGCAACATCCAGCCCGCCCTGCTGCACACGGTGCCTGCCAACAGCATCACAGCCTATCGCCTGGAGGTGCTTAAAACCGACCGCGGGCTCCTGCAGCGCGGATCCCACTCTTCCAGCCACTGCCACTTCTCTTGACTACACCGGGCCAGGGAGGACCGCAACATCCAACCTGCCCTGCTGCACACGGCGCCTGCCAATAGCGTCACAGCCTAGCACCTGGAGGTGCTTAAAAACGATCGTGGGTCCCGCTCTTCCAGCCGCTGCCACATCTCCTTACTACACCTGTCCAGGGAGGACCGCAACATCCAGCCTGCCCTGCTGCACATGGCACCTGCCAATAGCGTCACGGTTCAGTGACTAATTATCGAGGGACAAAATATCGACTATACAAAAAATCAACACTAAAATATCGAGGGACAGAATATCGTCTCCCTATCTACAAACAGGTAAGTACTAAAATATTGATTCCAAAATATAGACTGTCAAAATATAGTTAGCCAAAATATCGAATTTTTTAAATGTATTAAAAATAATATAAAATTAATTAAATATTAAAAACAATTAAATAAAACATACATAATATAATATAAAATAGCTTAAAATGTAAACATAATATAAGTAATTTTAAAAAGTCGAGATTTTGTTGGATACTGAGAGCGTAAAAATTTATATTCCCACTCCAGTGAGTGCAACAGCAGGGAAAGCGTTGGATAGCGTAGGGGTAAAAATTACTATTCCCACTCCAGTGAGTGCAACAGTAGAGAAAACGTTGGATAGCGCAGGGGTAAAAATTACTATTCCCACTCCAGTGAGTGCAACAGTAGGGAAAGCATTGGATACTGAGAGCGTAAAAATTACTATTCCCACTCCAGTGAGTGCAACAGTAGGGAAAGTGTTGGATAGCGTAGGGGTAAAAATTACTATTCCCACTCCAGTGAGTGCAACAGTAGGGAAAACGTTGGATAGCGTAGGGGTAAAAATTACTATTCCAACTCCAAACAGTGCAACAGTAGGGAAAGCGTTGGATAGCGTAGAGGTAAAAATTACTATTCCCACTCCAGAGAGTGCAACAGTAGGGAAAGCGTTGGATAGCGGGAGGGTAACAATTACTATTCCCACTCCAGAGAGTGCAACACTAGGGAAAGCGTTGGATAGCGCAGGGGTAAAAATTACTATTCCCACTCCAGTGAGTGCAACAGTAGGGAAAGCGTTGGATAGTGGGAGGGTAACAATTACTATTCCCACTCCAGAGAGTGCAACAGTAGGGAAAGTGTTGGATAGCGGTAGGGTAACAATTACTATTCCCACTTCAGAGAGTGCAACAGCAGGGAAAGGGTTGGATAGCGTAGGGGTAAAAATTACTATTCCCACTCCAGAGAGTGCAACAGTAGGGAAAGCGTTGGATAGCGGGAGGGTAACAATTACTATTCCCACTCCAGAGAGTGCAACACTAGGGAAAGCGTTGGATAGCGCAGGGGTAAAAATTACTATTCCCACTCCAGTGAGTGCAACAGTAGGGAAAGCGTTGGATAGTGGGAGGGTAACAATTACTATTCCCACTCCAGAGAGTGCAGCAGTAGGGAAAGTGTTGGATAGCGGTAGGGTAACAATTACTATTCCCACTTCAGAGAGTGCAACAGCAGGGAAAGGGTTGGATAGCGTAGGGGTAAAAATTACTATTCCCACTCCAGAGAGTGCAACAGTAGGGAAAGCGCTGGATAGCGTAGGGGTAAAAATTACTATTCCCACTCCAGTGAGTGCAACAGTAGGGAAAACGTTGGATAGCGTAGGGGTAAAAATTACTATTCCAACTCCAAACAGTGCAACAGTAGGGAAAGCGTTGGATAGCGTAGAGGTAAAAATTACTATTCCCACTCCAGAGAGTGCAAAAGTAGGGAAAGTAATGATTTCAATTAAATATAAGATGACATTAATTATCAATACTGATAAAAAGTTAATTAAAAATAATTACCAATTAATAACAATTAATTACCATTTAAAAATATTAATTATCAATTGATAAAAATTTATTACCAATTAATAATAATTAATTACCAATTACAAATTAATTATCAATTATCAATACACATACATAAAAAAAATAATATTTACTTTATTACAATTAATTTACTTCCCACCCAATTCCCCTACAAACCCACAACCCACTCCCAATATTAAAAAGTACAATTCACATTATTATCAATTAATCAATTAATAAAAATATTTTTGCAAATAATAAAAATTATTTAGCAATTCATACAAATTATTTACCCATTAATACACATTTATTACCAATTATTAATTAATTATCAATTAATTATCAATACACATAAATAAAAAAATAATTATTTACTTTATTACAATCAATTTACTTCCCACCCAATTCCCCTACAAACCCACAACCCGCTCCTATTAATAACAAATACAATTAACATAATTATCAATTAATCAATTAATATAAATTAATTACCAATTAATAATTAATTATCAATTAATTAATTATCAAAACATATAAATATAATTAACATTTAATTAACCATAATTAAATTACTTCCCACCCTATTCCCCTATAAACCCACAACCCGCTACGGAATTAAATTACGCAATAATTAAATTACATAACATTCATTTGTTTAAATAAATTAAACATACATTACAACAATAATACATCATTTTAACACATATACTACCATACATAACAGAATTTTTTTTTCTCGATATTATGGTATTCGATATTTTTAAGGTCTATATTTTGGTAATCGATATTTTATACCCCAATTTCGATATTCTGACCTATCTATATTTTGATGAGTCGATATTCTGTCCACTCTATATTTTAACTTCGATATTCTGGGCAGTCGATATTTTGGAATCGACATTTTGGGTGTTTACCAGCGTCACAGCCTAGCGCCTGGAGGCACTTAAACACGATCGCGGGCTCCCGCAGCACGGGACGCGACAGGAGGTGACAGCACAGGGCCACCTCTCTGATAATTGGCTATCGGCAGTCCCCCTGTGTTCACAAGGTACTATTTTAATTCCCCTCTTGGCCTGTCTATTTTTGACTGTAAATCGACAACTCTACGCCTTCTGCTAGGTTGTTTGTTTGAAGCATACAAGGTATTTAAGACTGTACAAGACTACTTGCTACACTCTTGACAATTATCTGTACTCCGTGTGAAGTATCCGTCTACTGATTTCAATCTTGCTAGTCATTAGACCAGTGTTGCCATTGCCTAACACTTTTTTATATTAAGTGATATGGGGAAAAGGAAAGCGGTGGACTGTTTGAGAGGGGGGTCAGTGGGAAAAGGCAAAAAAGTAAAAAGGTCAACTAAGCAATTGACACGTAAAAATAATACCTGTGTCATGAATCGCATTGAAAACCTAGTTAGCGATTGTGAGGAGCTTCTATCAGCACCGCTGGATATAGATTGTATTGCTATCCCACCTCTACTATTCCTACCCCCTCCATTTCACCATATGGCCCCCCAATTATTCCAGAGATGTTTAAAAGGTCGTTTTTAAAGGGACCTCCAATGTCATCTCAAGAAGGGACCACGAACAAAGCGAAGAATAATCTTAAACCAACAAACACTAAATCAGCCAACATAAGTCACTCTGAGGCTACAATAGACTATACAAACAGATTCCTACCCCTAATGTACCTGAATGAAGTGGAATCCAGTGACTACCAGGGTATAGTAGGAATGGGAGGAGTTACTGATAAACCTGTAGCTATTACCTGTCTGTGTAAGAACTCGTATACCAACCAGTTTAGTGACCAAATAGCAGACTTAAAAACACAGACAAAACTTTCAGAAACAGTTAGCTCACTCAAGGGTATGAAAGATTTGCTTTTTACTGCGCTGAAAACACACATTGGCCCTAACCAAATAGCGACTGTAGGCCAGACAATGGTCCAAAAATCAAAAACTGTAGACCCGTCAAACGATTGTGCTGATAGAGTAACCACTGGTAGGAACACCATAGAGCATCGAGTACTTAGAGGCAGACGCCCACATACTGGTCCAACCATTGTCCAGCCATCTACTTTGAATATACAAACTAGACAAGGGGGCCCTAGCCCACAACCCAAGGGATCTGACAGAGAATATCACACATTGTTGCGACCTGGTCCCTGCTTTCGAATATTACCATCTAACAGAGCTACTAACAATGAGAAATCTTTGATTTATTCTAGAAAAAGTCAAATTTTCTTGAATAATGTTCCCAAACTTCCCCCAAGCTTAATCAAGGAAGATCAGCAATCTTTAATTAATAAATCTACTCAGTGGTTAAGACATGTGCGTAAGTGTAGATCCATAATCAGGGAAGACATACTTTCTGCCAAAAGGCATATATCTATGGGCCAAAAACCTGATTTTGTGTGTCTTACACTTGCAAACACTGACTTAGTAAAGAATTTAGTGGCCTTTGAACTAAGAACATCTCACTTGATCCCAACTAACATCATGATAAAACGTAACCCTCCAGAGTCACACATAAATCAAATAACTAGTAATTCAGCCCAAAGATACAATGAGGATTCTTCCTTACAGAATATAGATTGATGCCTAATGAACTCTACCCCTTCATTATGTCCAGTGGAAGTAGTGCAGTCAGGGAGGGTAGATAAAAGCAGCATAGGCTCATCTACCGACTGTAGTAGTACTGGTGGGTTTGACACTGTTGATAGGCCTTTAATGCCCAAAGTTCCAGTCCAGGAAGACCTAATGTACATTCCTGAACAGCCAGCAGCTGTACTGTTGCCCCAGACTAAGTGACAAGGTACTGAGGTAGACGTTTGTAGCATTTCCCACATACAAAATGCCCCACAGCTGGCCTTTGCCTCTTGGAACATAGGGGGTCTGTCCTCCAAGACTATGTCACTGGATTGGACTGCTTTTATAGAGACCCAAGATATAATAGTTTTTCAGGAAACATGGTCGCTCAATCCAGTTTATCATCATGGTTACTTAAACTATTCAGAGCCAGCGACAGGTGGTCAAAAAGGCAGACCTTCAGGAGGGCTTCCCATTTGGGTTAGGCAAAGCTCTAGTTACACAATAGAGGAAATCTTTATTGATATCCCAGATATTATGGTATTACTACTTCGACCCAAATACCCCCCAAATCTATTAGTGGTTAATGTGTATGCTAGAGGCATGGTGGGAGGCAGATCTTCCCCAATAATCTCTTCACTTGATAATTTCCTAGAGACAAAAAGAGACACAAATAATTTGATTTTGGCAGGAGATTTTAACACTACCTTTGAACCGCTCGACTATTAGGATAGCAATCTCAGTGCCAAAGAAGATGCCCAATGGGGAATTCCTTTATAGGACCTGCCCCAGATAAGGAAATGAACTGAGGCAGCTTTACAACTAAAAGCTTTAAGCTTGTGGGGGCGCTAGGTGGCGCACTGACGGAATGGCTGCGCTTTAGCGAGGCTCCCGTTTCCCGGAGCCAAAATCCTCAAAATATCCTGCCTGACGCCGTGGCCGACACCTGCCCCGGTGCCAGTAGCCTTGTAAGGGTTTGAGGAACATTCGCTGAAAGTTTGGGGCCGATCGGGCCAGGAACACCCGAGTTGTCCGGTGGAGCAGTTTGCCCGGGCGTAGACAGCAGAGCTTGGTGATAGCTGGTGGCGGCTGCGAGACTACACGAGCGCGCGGCTTGCCACGAGACGGAAGGCCGCAAGCCGCGGCAGAATTCTGCGGACAAGGCGGTTCAGGACGGGCACGGAGGAGCTGGCGGCGAGACCTGGCAAGTACCCTACCCTGCAGGAGGAGCCGACTGGCGGGGCGAGGTGAAGTGCCCGAGGGCGAAGGGGCAGACTTAGTGGTCACCGGTGGCGGAACCATCCTGAGGGGGCCCATCAGAGAGCACCAAGCTGTGGCCGCTGAGGTTGGTGGACGGGGCAGCTGAGTAGCGCTGGTGCGGGGCGGCCCCCCCCCCGGGAAGCTCAGGATCGGGGGGCTCGAGGTGTTGGGTCGTGCCCGGAGTGCCTGGACAGAGAGATCGGCTGGCGTAAGGTGTGCACCGCCCTAGGATATATATCGGCTAGCGTCCACATGAGGAGGAGGCAGGGGCTCGTGCGATGAATAGGGCGCTGGCACAGCTGGCAAGGGGTGATTGCAGTGCTGGCTCCCTTCCCCCCCTGGACCTGCGGGGACATCAACAGGGAGGACATAGTAGCGGCGGCACTGCGCCACGCAACGCTGAGCTGCCCAGATCACGGAAAGAGTTGGTCATGACCTGCTGCTAATCGAGTGATCGGGGCTGCCCCGGAGAGAAGGGGGGCGCGGTGGGCACAGCCAACAGGGGGGATCGCAATAGCCAGCTGGCGCATAGGCTTGCCTACAACTTTGAGTGCAGCGCCACGTGGAGGCGGCGAGTGTGCGGACCTGGAGTGCGGACTGGCAGTGAGGGAGGCAGACGCTATACCCTACAAACGGGACCTACACGGCGGAAACATGGGCAAAACCGATGCCATGCAGTCGAAATTAAGTTTCGAAGCACCGAAACGTGGTGGCCCATCGAGCCAGACCAGCCAGCCACCTGGGGGACGAGTGGAGGAGCAGGAGAGTGGCGGACTGCCGGTGGCGGACACTCAGAGTATCCTTCAGGAGATCAGGCAGGGGTTTGCCACGGTGGTAGAAAAGGTGGAACATATGTCTACCAGGATAGACAATATAGTCCACAAACTTGAGGGACATGAGAGCAGGCTCCAGGAAGCTGAGAAGCGCATATCTGAGACGGAAGATACCGTCGCGAAGCACAACACGCAACTTGCTCGAATGGACAATCTCTTACGAATAATCGCGGCAAAGAATGAGGATTTGGAAGCGCGTAGTCGCCGCAACAATATCCGCATTTTAGGGATTCCAGAATCCACCAACATCGGGAAGATGGATGTTTACGTGGAGAAGATGCTGCGGGCCGCTGTGGGAGAGGGGGAGCTGTCGAGCCAATTCATAGTTGAAGGGGCTCATCGTGCGCTGGGGCCCAGACCGCAACCAGGAGCGAGCCCCCGTCCCATTATAGCGCGACTACTAAATGACAGAGACAGAGACACGGCCCTGAGAGCGGCCAGGGGGAAGCAAACCCTGTCGTATGAAGGAAACTCCTTTACGATCTACCCCGACTTCACGCCAATGGTGCAGGAGGAGAGACGCAAGTTCATGGACGTTAAGGCCAAGCTCCGCAAAGCGCAAATTGACTACGCCCTGCTATATCCAGCGAGGCTTAGAGTGACCCAGCAGGGCAAACAACACTTCTTCACCTCGCCAGCCCAGGTGGAGGACTTCCTCAAGCGCATTAAACACGCAGGGCGCACTGGAGGTGGACGTCCGCCGGCATCACAAGGAAAAACTGACGGGCACAGCGATGAAGCACCATGATCTGTGCTCGATGTGCCCGGTGACGAGTGTGTCCTGGACTCGGTGCTTCTGCTGAACAGTTAAGGTGGCAGGGTTGGGGCGGATTGGCGGCGGGGGGGACGGTCATGCGGTCGGGTGCACTATAGGACCCCTCCGGGAACCTCTGGCTCCTTTAGATCCCGGCTGCTAGGCCGGGGGGCTGGGGGGGTGAGAGGAGTTTGTGCTGCCACCTACTAAGGCCCCCAGCGGGTAACACCCCAGATCCAACATCCCTGGCAGGAGGAGGGGTGCGGTAGTAGCCCTGGTTCAGTGGTGGAAGATGGGGGGGATGGGGAGGGGACAATGCGCTGACAAGTTGGGGTTGCTTCAGTGGGAGGGGGGGGAGAGTTCAAAGGGTTGTGTTTTTGTTTACGTCCTACTCCCTTCAAGTTCTGGAAGGGCACAAAGAGGTAGCACTCGGAGATCGCTCAGGAATGACACATCTTGAATTAGCTAGGCTGTGCGGAGATCGGAGAGTCCCCGGGTCGGCTTGCGGGGGTTGGCGTACACACCTGGGACAGGGCACCGCTGAGGGGAATGGCTGAGGGAGGTCCTAATGATCTGAACATACTCAACTGGAACGTCAGGGGCCTGGGGGATGCGCGTAAGCGGCGACAAGTATTGGCTTACCTAGACAGGCACCATACGCATATTGCTATGCTGCAGGAAACACACTTCTCCCCCCTGGGAAGTGACAGATTCACGAGCACGTGGGCAGCTTACAGGGCCTTCTCCTCATATTCATCGTATGCACGAGGCACAGCCATATTGATAAAGAAACAGGTGCCTTTTCACGTGGGGGGACAATTGGTGGACCCACAGGGCTGTTACTGTCTGGTCTGGGGACGACTGGGTTCCATTTCAGTGACCCTAGCATGCTGCTACGGGCCTAATATAGACGACCCCGGCTTCTTTCCTCACTTTGGGCCGCAATTTTGGAGGTGGACTCCCAGCACATTATTTGGGGGGGAGACTTTAACGTTACCTATCACCCGAGCAGGGATAGATCTCACCCTGCCCCGCACCATTACACCAGAGCGGCCGGTATACTCAGAGACACTATAGAGTCGTACCAACTCTTAGACGCTTGGAGACATGTGTACCATACATCGCAGGAGGGTACGCACTATACGGCAAGCGCTAATTCCTGGTAACGAATCGATTACTGGTTGGTGTCCAGGGGTTTGGGTCCGGCGGTTGTCGGAGTACAACATCTAGCGAGAACATACTCGGACCATGCCCCGGTGAGGCTGACATTGTCGTCCCCGGATCTCCAGGTGCCTCGGAGCGGCTGGCGTATGCAGGCCAAAATGTTGCTCGACGCAGTGTTTCAGGAAGAGCTGGGAGAGGAGGTGCGGGACTTCTTTAGGAGGAATAAAGGATCAGTGGACAGTGTGGAGATTATATGGGAGGCCTTTAAGGTAACAATCTGTGGGTTCTGCATATCCAAGGGGTTTGGTGTGCTTAGGGACATCCTTCGGACGCTAGAAAAACTGGAGGGGGAGTTGAAAAGTTTAAAAGCTGACATGGCGATCGCTGGGACTGGTGAGGCACAGGTGCGGTTCAGGGACAAGTTAACGGAGTACATCACTACTGCGGAGAGGGAAACGAACTTTCGCGGGAAATACTGGAAAGCCCGCAGCTATGGGGAGGGGGAGAGGCCTGGGAAGGTACTGGCGAGCCTGATTAGACCATCCAGAAGTTCCAACTATATTCTAGAAGTGGAAGATGATGAGGGACATCCCTCCCGCGACTCGACTTCTATCCTCAAAGTGTTTACAAAGCACTATCGCCAGCTATACACTACCCAACGATGCGACGAGCTAGATTTGGAGGGTTTTTTGGGAGAGGTTACCTTGGGTTGGCTCAGCGATAGGCAGAGAGAATTTTTGTGTGCGCCCTTTGAGTTGGACGAGGTGCGCGAAGCAATCATGGGTATGCAGTCGGGGAAAGCCGCGGGTACGGATGGCATCCCCATAGAGTTCTATAAAACATATATTGACATAATGGCCCCAGTACTGCTTGAAGTGTATGAGGAGTCGCTTGAAGTTGGCTCTCTCCCTGCGTTGATGCGAGAGGCGCTGATGATCTCCCTGCTGAAGCCGGGAAAGCCGTCGCGCTCGTGCGACTCATACAGACCGCTCTCCCTCCTGAACTGCGATGCCAAAATACTGGCTAAGCTGATCGCCAATCGCTTAAGCCTGCTACTCGATAAATTGATACTGCCAGACCAGTCAGGCTTTGTGCCTGGTAGGGCTACATCCCATAACCTGCGAACGCTGTTTGCAGTCCTCAACAATGCCTCGCCGGATCTGCCGCTTGCGGCTGTTTTCCTTGACGCCACTAAGGCGTTTGACTCGGTAGAATGGGACTACGTATTTGGGGTGCTGGGGCGAATGGGGTTCCCGCCCCTGTTCCTGTCATTGATCCGGTTATTGTACACTCTGCCGGTAGCAAAAATAATGATCAATGGACACACATCGCCTCCCATAGCGATCACGAGAGGGACCAGGCAGGGGGGCCCGCTCTCTCCATTGCTCTTTGCCCTGGTTACGAAACCGCTTGCGGTGCGGCTGCGGCAGCACCACCGGGAGCGAGCGCTGAGATGTAACTTGGCGCAAATCCTGATCTCGTTGTATGCAGACGACATCACGTTGTACATTCGGAATCCGCAGGAAAACCTGAACCCAATTCTGAGAGAATTTATAGTTTTCGGGAGGATATCTGGCATCGGCATCAATTGGGGCAAATCGTGCGTGTTCCCGCTGACATCGTCAACTCACAGATTCATGCTTGACTACCCCCTGGAGTGGTGTGAGGAGGAACTGTGCTATCTTGGGGTACGAGTGACTAGAGATAAAGACGAGTTGATGCGGCTGAATTACGGCATGGCGATGGGGCGAATAACGGACAGTGTGACCCGGTGGATCACCCTGCCGCTGTCAATGGCGGGGAGGGCGTCACTGATTAAAATGGTGATTCTACCCCAGTTACTCTATCTGTTCCTCAACATTCCCTTCTACCCGGGGAAACATTTTTTTAAGTCACTCAGGTCCAAACTGATGTGCTTGGTTTGGGGAGGTCGACAGCCTCGCTTACAGTGGAGCATTCTGACGAGACCTTATTCGCAGGGAGGGTTCGGAATACCAGATTTTGAGCTGTACTACCTCAGCGTGCAGGCTCATTACGCTTGGTACTGGGTGAAGCAGCCCAAATACATGCCGCAGGTGGCGGCGGAGCACTGGTTGGCTCACCCGATACCTTTGGATGGCGCGCTTTTTGCGCCCGTGACACCCAGGGATGGGAGCCCCACAACTGTTACCTGTACGATTCATGCTTGGCATAGAATCGGGATCCTCATGGGCACCCCCATGCAGTACGGGTCGACTTTACCACTTACGTATCATCCAAATATGCCCCTGTTGCAGGAGACGTTGTTCCACCGGTTTAGAGACCGCGCTCACATAGGGACGTGGGGGGATCTCTATACGGAGGGGAAGTTCCGCTCAGCGGAACAGATGCTACCGGGTATACAGCAGACCCCCATGGATAGATTTCTGTATGTTAGGCTGCGAGAAGGAGTTTGTGCGCTCACACCGGATTTCCCGGAGGAGCCGCGGCCGCTGGCCCCACTGCAGGTGATGCTTAGGTGCACGTCGGCCTTGCGTCTCGTTTCCCTAATCTATAGAACGATCCATACACAGAGGGAATACGCGGACCCTAAGTCCAGAACCCGATGGGAACAGGAACTGGGGATGCCACTCTCGGATGATCAGTGGGAATTTTGCTGCCAGCAAACTGAGAGAGTAATGGCCAGCAGTAGGCTCCGAATGATACACTATAAATACGTACACAGACTATACTACACACCGGCTAGATTGCACAGATTCCATTTAAGAGATACGGACTGTTGCGATAGATGCAGGGAGCCAGCCGCTGACTTTTTGCATTTGGCTTGGGAATGCCCCGAGATACATCGCTACTGGGGGAAGGTGTTTGAGGCATTGTCCCATATGACGCACACGCCAGTAGAGCCCACGCCCTTGCTGGCACTGCTAGGATTTGTTAAACCTATTCCGCCAGCACACCGGAAATATGTCGCAGTTGCGCTCTTGATGGCGAAGAGGAGGGTGGCTTGCCGGTGGGGACGGGGGCGGGCTCCGAAGTTTAAGGATTGGATTACTGATCTGGTGACGTGCCAGGAGCAAGCTATGCTATATTCGGAGCTCTTGCCTAGAGCCTCTAGGCCTCGAGATATATGGGCGTCATTAACATGTTATTTACTGGAGCGCCCGCTAGCAGGCATGACGCACTAATGTGAGAGGGTTTTACATTGTTGGGGAGGGGTGGGGGAGGGGTCAGGGAATAAGCTGCATGGGCTATGTAATCTGTCACTATCTGAGGGCTGTCTGAGAGGGAGCTCACCCGGGTCTGAACATGGGGAGAGGCTGCATAACAGGGTTGTCGAACGATGGAAGGTGTACAGGCCGTGGGGAGGGAGGGGGGGGGGGGAGGACCACGTGAGATCGCGAACTCTCTGACTATGACATACATTGGCTTTGCAGAACGGCAGACGCCAAGCGCAATGTGATTTGTTGATGTATAGATGTGCATTCTGTATCCAAGAGCCTGTTGAAACTGCTACCTGTGGAGATACGCCAAGATTATTGCTACCGTTGTGGTTTGAAATAAAATAATAAAAAGAATAAAAAAAAAAAAAGCTTTAAGCTTGGAGAGAGGAGTTAGGGTGGTCGATGGAAGAACACTTTCCGATCGATAAGGCTCCCACACGTACTGCAATGGCTTGAGAAGTAGTCGTATTGACTATATTTTTTATTAATCTTGAGTGTTGGTCGTCACCAGTCGATATGGAGGTACGTGTGAGAAATGAAAGTGATCATAATCCACTCCTGCTCAAGATGTTGGTGTCTGGTCATACAATAGATCAGCCCCAAATTGTCGAAAGTATGACTGCAGATGTTGTTATATGTAATGGGGAGGGTCAAATGGTCCAGGATCATAGAAAACGAAAGCTCTCTTAACAAAATGAAGGAAGTAGTAGAGAGTACAGTTGTGGACCACAAAAGGTTTACTAGCCAGGGTGAATTAAATTCTAACATAACTAAAATCCATGAGGCTATGTTTAACACAATTAAGAACTTTTTTGCAAAACCTCACAAAGTAAGTAGTAGGCTTCTCCCAAAGCATGACCACTGGTATAACAAGGCGTGCAGAGGCAGATAAGCATTTGTCCCAAGTAATAAAACTGAAAGCCATGGCTAACATTAAAATAGTTTGCAAAAGATATAAAACCACACAAACTGCATCAAAAAAAGAGTGGGATGAATTAAGGTGGTTAGAACTCTTGCAGGCCAGCAAAGAGAAAAGTATGCAAAAATGTTGGCAACTGGTAAAGTGGGGCAAAGGCGGGCCAGGTCACACACCACAAAACCATGTAGTCCTGGATCAGTGGGTCACCTTTTTTGACGCACAATTTGTGGCTAATGATTATGATGGTGGTTAAGTCTTGCTGCAATTACTCAAACCAGACTCGACGGTGCTTTTTACTAAAAGTGAGGTAGAATTCGCCCTGAATGTGGCACCAAGAGGCAGGGCTCCAGGCATCGATTGTATTCCGGTAGATTTGTTTATCCATGATAAAGAGAACTGGCTTAAGTATATTCTGTTGCTTGCGAATGCGATAGCCAGTGGAGCAGCTAGTCCCGATTCCTGGCGAGGAGCCAAAATCCTACCTATATACAAAAGGGGGAATGATCCAGTCCCAGTAACTATAGGCCGATTAGCTTAATCGATTCTACACAAAAGATTATGGCTAGATTAGTGCTGAACAGAATTCAGACATGGATCGCAGAAAATAATATATTATCCCCTTTTCAGGCAGGATTCAGGGCACATGTAAATACGATTGACCAGGTAATTTGTTTTATTTTAATTTACTGGCGTGTCGTAATTTTAGCAGATGGCACTATTTATGCCGCCTTTGTTGATCTCAAATCAGCATTCGACATGGTTCCGCGCAATAAGCTTTGGGCTATCTTGAAAGATCTGGGGATACCTTTGGAGCTTTTATTGCTTGTAGTTAAGCTGCACAAGTCTAATTTTGCGCAGGTCCGCTGGGGAACCCAGGGCAATGTCACCCCCAAGTTTCCAATACAAAAAGGGGTACGGCAAGGGTGTGTTTTGGCCCCCACTTTATTTTCATTATTTATAAATGGGGTGGTCAACTAATTTTATTCACACCCCACTGATGCTCCCTCACTCGCAGGTACAAAAGTTCTGATGCTAATGTTCGCAGATGATACCCTAATCTTAGCAAAAACCCAAATGGGGCCGCAGCAAACGCTTTCTCGTTTTTAGGACTTTTGCAGGGACCATGATTTGGTTGTAAACGTGGATAAAACCAAATTCATGGTTGTGCACAAGCATAGAGCAGTTGAGGGCAGGGTCGTCATGAACAATGTGTTATTGAAGCAAGCGGATGTATTTACCTACCTTGGAATCACCTTAGGCAGGAAGTTTAAATGGAAACCCCAAATAGACCTACTGGCACTTAAGCATTCCCAACTGGCAGGAGCCTCAGTGTTGGATGACCCTGCTTTGTTTGAATGGCTTAATATAGAGCTAGTTGGGTGGTCACTAAACCTTATAATCTGTGGAGATTTTAACACAAACATTAACCCTGAAGGGAGAGGGGGTAAGGTAGGGGGAAGATCGTATCAAGGCCATAAACCCAAGGTTTTTAAATCCTTAACACATTTATGCATGATGCATGGGCTATCTGACATTTGTTCTATGCAAGAACCGCAAGATCAAGGGTATACTCTTTTTTCACCCCGCACCGGGTGCATGTCAGGCTCGCCTACTTCTTCGTATCCCAGGAGATAGCGCAGCTAAGTCAAATATATAAATTCCCCAGAGTCATGTCCGACCACAATACGCAGGTACTGGAAATTGCGATACATATGAAGATCTTGATTCCTAGGTTTATAGCAGAGAACAAGGGAAGTGCCCGGCTTGACGTGGTTTGGGACACTCTCAAGGCGGGGATAAGTGGTGAGACTTGAAGATATGGCTGGGCATCTCAGAAAAAGGAGAAAAAATTCTTACAGTAACTATATGGTAAATTACTGGATGCAGAAAGGCAGTTGGTGGGAGCAATCGCATGAGGGGAGGATATGATAAGGCCCAATCAAGATTAGCGGTGGTGAAGTCCGCAATAATCAATATCTCATCAAAGAAAGCTGCAGGGGAATACATGGCCTGGCAAAGTAAGATGTACAAGTGCAATGAAGGGGTGGGGCAACTACTAGCGATGCATACAAGACAGCGGTAACTCAGGGGGGATCAAGAAAATTAAGGATCCGATTTATGATCCAATCTCTGATCCAACAGCTGTACGCTCATCATTTCAGAGGTTCTACCAGCAGTTGTACACTGTGGAAGCTCACTATGCGAAAAGAGAAATAGATGAATATTTGGTGGGCTTACCTGGGGAAAGGCTATCTTCGGAGGAGAGGGAGCTGCTGGAGGCCCCAATTGCGGAAGAAGAAGTAACTAGGTCAATTCAGTCACTCCAGACAGGGAAGGTGGTCGAATCCAACTCAATTCTGGGAGAACTCTATAAGATGCTTTACCCTGCCTTCAGGAATTTACGAGAGAGGTTTTCTTGTAGGCACAATCAGGTGAGGTGGCTCCAGACTCATGGAGCTTTGCTAATATAGACGTGTTCCCCAAGAAGGACAAGCCGGCTAACGAGCTTGGTTCATACCGCCCAATCACGCTGGTTAATAGCGAATTGAAGATTTATGCAAAAAGAAATTCGTGGCGGGGGTAATCAAGAAACTTGTGTCCCAGGTTCAGCATGGTTTTGTCTGTCCCAGGCCGCAGCACAATTGATCACATCTGGCGGGCAATTGCTTTATGTGATGCATTAAAGATCGTCGGAGACCCTTTTGGCTTTAATCCTGCTAGACCCAGAGAAAGCATTTGATAGGGTCTCCTGGTCCTTTTTATGGGCAATATTGGATAACAAAAGCTTAGGCAGGGGCTTTATCAACGCTATTCAGCCGCTGTATCATAATCCAGTCGCTAGAATATCGGTAATGGGAGGAATGTCCGACTTGGTTGCGGTTGGCCGTGGCACACGACAGGGGTGCTTCTGCTCTCCTTTATTGTTTGCCCCGTACATTGACCCCTTAATTAGGAAGATCGAAGGGAATAGCATTATTTTGTCTATGCACAATAAGGGGGGAGACAAAGATTTGAGCTTATGCCGATGATCTAGCGAGTACTACTTCCAACCCAGCAGGCACCCTGATAGAAATTGAAAAAGAAGCTGCCATGTTTGGGCATATCTCAGGGTACTTGCTAAATACTGGCTGACTTTGGGAAAATTGTCCAAATAAATTTGATCCGCTATTTCAGAAATTCAAGGCAGATTTTGCCAGAATTAATCATTTAAAACTCACACTGATCGGTAGAAGCAATGTGGTTAAAAGGCTATTTTTGCCTATAGTTCTGTACTTTTTTAGAGCTATTCCTTTGGAGATAGAAGGCTGCTGGTTTAGGACTTTAAACCACCTGGTCTCCAGATTTTTGTGGGCCTACCTGTGCCCCAGAAGAGATCTAAAGTTTCCGACTCACCCGAGGGAACGAGGTGGCAGGGCTGTTCCTAATTTCCAGTTATATTATTGGGCATTCATACTACAGCAAATGGCAGTTTTATTAAGAGGGGAGGGGGAAATAGGTGCAATGGGGACGGCTCCTATCTCAATATATGAAATACTATTGGGAACTGAAGCTAGAGGCTGCCATTTACGCCATACTGAGTTTGGCTATTTTAAATGTGGCAGGTATAAAACTGTGATTTGTGCGTTTAGGGTATGGACAGCTGTCCAGAAAAAATTTGAGGTAGGCGTTGTCAATGCTTATACCGCCATGTACAATAATGGCACTCACCCAGACATTTTTAAGAATGGATACATGAAATACTGAGAACAATTGGGGTTGAGGAATTTGCGGGATCTTATGGATGATGGGGGGGATCTTGTCTTTTGAAGCAATTAAGTAGAAGTTTGGTATGGAGAACAGGCACATTTTCAGGTACCTACAAATACGGGACTTCCTGGTCAAAAAGGTGGGGGAAGATGTGGTTTTGCAAGGGTTGGACTGATTGATTTGATCATTGGGTACTGTTTATAATCTATTGAATGAGGTATGCGGAGGAGCTGCCGTCGTCCTCCAGGCCAAACAACATCTTGGAACCCCTACTGATATACCTGTGTTCTGTTGCACAATCAGATGCCCTTGACAATGCTTCCTTGTAAACAACAATATTTGTAATGACATGTACCGAATGCTATATGTAACTGTATCAATGTGATCGGAGTCTATCCCTTCTGTGAGTGCATTACAGCCACGAGTTGGTGATGGTTGTTTTTTCATATTGTTGTACTCTTTGATGCTTTTCTTCTACACTGTATGAGACTTCATGAAAATCAATTTAAAAAAAAAGCTATTGAATGAGGTAATGCTTGATGACCTAGCTAAGTATATGGATCGCTGGCATGGACTTATGCAGGTTGGGGCGGGGGGATGTGTAGACTCTTTGCATTTAGTTCAGAACTCTTTTATAGCAGCCAACCTGCAGATGCAATTCTTCAAAACCTGCTTTGATTCTCTACATCACCCCTGCTAAGATAGCAAGGTGTGAGGGCTCTGCTGGCTCACACTGCCCTCACTTTGGCTGCTATGCAGCTGATAGTGCTCATATGGTTGCATCCTGCCCCAGCCTTGATACTCTTAAAAGGGATATCTGTAGTATGCTTGAAACACAGCTGGGGCACCAAATAGTTATTCCTCCCAGCTAATTGTGCTAGGGGTGGGTTGACGTAGAAGCTCAATGGCATACTCAGGTATTTTTATTCATCGCCATGACAGTATTAAGACTCTTGTCTGTCCACGTGTTGGCTGGACCCAGTTCCACCAACCAGCCAACAGTGGACGGGTAGACTCTTGGCAGTTTATCGCTAAGAGTCTGCAGTATATGCCCGGAGAGGGCGACGAGCGTGGAAAAGAGGCATGGAAATTTGGGCACCCCGGAGCATCCGGATCAACAAGATAGATGAGCAAATCTTTGAGGGGGGTGGGTGAGTCTAGGGAGCACCAGAGAGCACCGACGGGCGCGGGATAGGAGAGGGTTGGATCTGGCGCCTCCACGGGGACACAGTCAGTTTTTTTTAACATCGTACCAGTAATGTATAGGGGGATTTGATATGATTATGAGATCTTGGGTTAATTAAATATCTGGACCAATTTATTTACTGTAGTGTTATCAATGTTTGCTTTCTCCCTAAATGATGAAATTGTTTCATTTCTGTTGGTTTGGATCAGGTGGGGGGGGACGGGGGGGGGGGGAGTTGGGGATGTATTTTTTATAAAATGTGCAATGAAGATTTTTTTTTTTTTTTTTTTTTTTTTTAAAGGGACATAGACCTGGGAGTAACCATGCCAATGCAGATGGACTCTCCAGATATTTCCAGTTAGAAAGTGAAGACTCAACTGGGCAAAGTTAGTCTCATCTCCTTTACGTTTGGGGGAGGGAGGTTGTGTAGGAAAGTAGGATCTACCCCTACTTTTTGCTGGTGTCATTCTGTTTTCCGACTAGTATAACTCGGATTCTGCTAACTCTGTGCTTCCTCCCTAAATTGGACCATGGTGAGTACTTCGGTTCCCACAGATTGGCTACTGATGTACCTTTGTAAGTCCCTAGTATATGGCACTAAGGTACCCAGGGCATAGGTACACCAGGGGTCCCCCATGGGCTGAATCATGTATTATGCTGCCCATGGGAGACCACTCAAATTGTGACTAAAGACCTGTCATTGCAGCCTGTGTAAGCTGGTGCTAGCGCCACTTATGACAGATATATACGTTTTCTCATATCTTATATAAGTGTGAGGGTGCCCCTGCATGTGCAGGATACCCCTACAAACACCAGAATCTATTCTTCAGGCATTGTAAGTGCATCAGCCATTACGATACATAAAGTGGCCATGCGTCATTACGTGATGGCTAACTCTAAACTGGCTATAACGTACCCCGGCATGTTTGGTATCAAGCATGGTGGAATCATACCCCAACACCATAAATGGTGCTGGAGGTATGATTCCATGCACTGTGGAGCTCCTCCGGAAAGCCCTCTGTGCTCCCAGTAACAGTCTTCCAGAGTCTGACATCAAGCTATGGCCACTGTCGACCACAGACACAATTCTGCCCTCCTGCTGCTGAGCCAAGCTCATGGAGGGGAAGGTAGGACAATAGGTTTCCTGTCACAGGGAGGTGTGACCACCTCCCAGACAGGACTTAGTGTATTGGACCAGGGTGGGGTCGCTTGTCAGCACCACTAGACTGCTTTGAAGGGCACATTTGGTGTCCCCCTTGCATACTTCAGTTGGAACCAGTTCAGGGAGCTGTTGGCTCACGCTGTAGCGCGGAACTGGACAATGGACATGGGTATATCCTCCCCACTGTCCAGCCCCTCCTCTGGGAGGGACCCTTGAATCGTCCCTACCCTTTCTTTAGGGTTCTTAAGGGCCTACCTGTGGGTGATTCTTTAGACTCATCATGGGACAAGATTCAGATCCGAAGCCACTTCATCTTCAACCATCTGGGCACTTTGGACTTCGTTTGACTTTGCTTTGGGAACCGAGACTGCACCGAGAAGAGTCCTGCTGCTCCTGGACTCGTCATCTTGCCAGTCTTCTGCATTGCCTGTGCTCCATACAGTTTCTTCTCCAGGCCTGTGGGCATCGAAGACACCCGAAAGAATCTCCCTTGGAGTGAAGGAGTCTCAGCAAGTTTGAAATCAGTATCCCTCGTCGGAACCGCTGGAGCAGTACCTCTGTGCATCGCATTGACTTCCTGTTGCCAAGGCTTATTGACTCTCTTTTCCAGAGATCTTTGGGCTACCAAGATCTTCGCCTCCACCGCATCTTCAGCACCGTGGGCCTGCAAAATTATTGAGCTGCTCGAGGTCCTCTTGTGACTCCTGTGCCTCCGGCCTGTGGGTCCTCTTGAGGGTCACCTTTGACTCCTGTGGGCTACCCTGCTTGCTAAGGGCCTACTCTTACTTACCTTCTCTTGGTGAGTTTCTTGGACCTTGCTGGTCCCGACACTTCACCTTTTTTGCCTGCATGTTTGTTGCCGCCACCAAGGCTTGTTGGGGCTCCCGCTGTACACCGAACCCCTGGCTCTTGACATCTGACATGGGACAGCTCATGAATGGCTCCTGGTCTGCCACAGTGTCACCTGGTCTGTATAGCTACAGTGCCAAGATCATCATCAACTCTCCTGCATCTTCTGACATTGGTGGGCATTCGTCTTCCGTGCCTCTTGGTCACTCCTGAGTGGCATAAACTCTGTCCCCTCTGCTTGCAGGTACCTCTCATCCTGAATCCACCCTTGTATTCCACTGGACTCTTTTACCTTCTTCACCAGCGGCATCTTTACTGAAGTCCTCCTTTGGGGTCTACAGATGTTTCTGACGTCACTTCCCACCTATGCACTCGGCTTCACTAATGTAGGTATCCTAGTTCTCGGGGTATCCACGGGTGGGCTGACTCTCCGACCTTCCATCTTTCACTGGGTTTCTTCTGGGTCTTCTGGGAAGGCTCTTTCTTCTTGGAAATTGCAACAGCAACTTCCCCATTGACTTTATTGAGCATGCAGTCGTGTTTCCACTCTGCACATGGTCTCCGTGGGGTTTCTAAGTACTTAACTTGGGTGGTTCATTGGGTCCCCAGCTCTTCTAAGTCTTCTGGGTCAAGTCTCGACTTAGGTTGTGGGTCGCATTCCACTTTATTAGTATATGGCTCAGTCTTCCTCTGGAGACCACTCTGTGCTACTTACGTGTTCTGTTACTGAAGTATTGTGTATATTGTGATTATATCTCTGGGGAGGAGTTATTGCAATGTGTTGGTGAGTGTTTATAATAAATACATATTTTTATAACTACACTGCGTGGTTCTCTTTCACTTAATCTACACTATATGATTAGTACTGGTAAAAAAAGCTGCTTCACACTCCTTCTGGACTAACCCTGAAGGTTGCTCTCCACAGCTACCACTTAATGAGCTTTCTAAGGTTGTCTAAGACCACTAAAATCAGAATTTTGTGGGAGTATTTTATTTATTTTTACTGTATCTCATCACCAAAATATTACTGGAAGTGAAGAACAATAAAAACATAAAAAGCCATCCAACGGCTCACTCTAAATAGAGCAGATGGTCAGGTAGCATATCACCAATGGCTTGTACTCCCTTGGACAATCAGAAGGAGGTTTGCATTAATGTAGTAAATTTTACTGCGTCACCATAAAGCTGGATTTCTATCTGACTAACGTTAGGCGGCCGGGCTGATAGTATGGCGACCGGGGATCGCTGTTGCAAAGGAGTTCCCTGTACTCCAAACTCTAAAACGGGCACTTAGGTAACACTAGGATTCTGCACACTTGGCCATATTTACATTATTAAAAAAATAAGATGTATGGACAGGAAAAGGGCTACTTTCCAGCATATGCTGGTAAACATAAGTTTTTAGCAGACAAAAGCAGTTACAGCTTATTACTATCTGTTGTGATAAGGCCTCGGAGGCCTGAGTGATGCATTTTCTTTTGTTTGCATGACCCCATCTTCCTATTGACCGCACAGCCAACCTTGTGGTAGAGAAGCAAATCCGTACACAGTGCTTATCTAAGTAGGTTTTATCCAGGAAAGTTGTGCCTATAATGAGGAAGTTCCAGAGACAGGATGCATCACAAAGTCCTCGATCAGTGGTGTATGTTCGGAAGTAATACCCCACCCCGCACTGTCCCCCCCACAATAACCACACATTTATTTTTGCATTCTCTGGCTTGTTGTCTGGTCAAGGGCCTCTGAGTCAGATATGCCACTATCTATGCTGGATTTGACCAAATATTCCCAGTGCATAGGTGACTCGCATATTCCAGATCTTTTGTTTTATGTTCTCATAGAGGGAAAAACAGAATGGGATTAGAACCCTCTATAGCACTGTATATTCTTCAGAGATATCACATTTTTAGCAAGACAATCCAGCCTTTTCAGAGCTGTATTTAGCAAATGTATTTATTTCAATTATTTTTTTCTTGAAAATCCATTCCTCCAAATAGTGGAAGTGACTATTTCACATTGGTGGAAAAGAGAGCAGTAGATTGATAACACATGCACGTGCTATATATTTCCTAATAGAACCAGCTTTTTCTATTACCACAAGTGTAGCCATTTTAACATTAGAACATGCAAACCCAGGGGCAGATTTATAAACCCTTGTACCGCTGGTGCGTCAGGTTGCTTGACGCACCGTCATTTTGTACACCAGTGCAGGGGGAAGCACAGAAACAACATATTTACAACAATATGTCGCATCCCTGTGGTTCGAAACTAACGCAGCGTTGCCCAGCAAAATGACTTGCGCCACCGCGCTGCGTTAGTTTCTTGTAAATCAGCCCCCAAAGTTCTTAGCCTACTATTTGTGAACAAAACATCATGTGATGGTGGGCAAATCACTGTTCCTGTAACTTATCTTGAAATTATTTGTGATGTAAAAAGAATGTTACACCACAACATGAGAATATAGAGTAACAAATGTTTAAGGGCATAACAGACTATCCCCCTTGAGTATTTTGTGTACACCAAAGAACCTATCCAAGAGGGAGTGTGGAAGTGTTTCCTATGTTACACCACCAACGTAGTACCAGGGCTGTAGGTGGTTTGAAGGATGCAAATCCTCATTAATGCAAGGTGACATGTTTCTTCTCAGGGTTACTCCTCATCTTGGACACAAGTCAAAGATGGGCCTTTTTCAAGCTCTTCTGTTAACTACATCAATGCTGCTTTAGTGAGTGATGCTGACTTTTTTATATGTAGGTCTGAAAAATATAAGATTTTGTACTGGTGGGTTCAAAACTCCTTATTAATACCCCTACTGTCAAAATATTGAAATCAATAAAGAGTTGTGTGACTCTGAATTCCTTGCCAGGTTGTCTATACCTGCCTATACTTACTGCCTCTGTTTCTGCCGATGCTTACGGCCTCTACAGGTCAGTAGGCTTTTATCTCAGTAGAGACCCTAAATGTACTGTTGCACCTAACGAGTTTCCTATAGGTTTTAGAGTTTAAATAGCCCAAAATATGAGGCCTACAGTTCTGGTGCCACTTAGACAGTGTCTTAACCTGTATGTAGGAAATTAAAAACCAAAGCAATAGTGTATTACTCACTCACATCGGTGCTGTTGAATCAGGAGTACCTCTAGCCACTGCAGGAGTTTGTGCTCAAGTCGTACGGTACAGGAGCAAACTTCATTCACCAGCATCCTCCACTTCAACTCCCGCCCACCATGCACATTTAAGTGGGACGCGAGCCTGAAGCACGGGATGCCCCCGGGCCAAGAGCTGGCCCGTCCATGCCCATCATAATCCGTAGGAGGCTGGGCTAGGCCACCTCTCTAAGCCGGCGGATCCCGAATGTGGAGGAACTCTGAGCTTGAGAAGACCATGGGCAAAAGGAAAGGAAAACACCTAGATCATGGGGATGCCACAATCAGCACCTTTGATTCGTTTCTGACTAAGGCTGAGAGAGTATTAACTAAGGAAATTAAAGTAAATGAATGATGATTATCCCTATGAGAGGTAAGACCTTGTGGCGACACTCACGAAACTGCTCATTTAGCGGAACGCTTAAACTCTTCAACTGTAACTGAAGGAACAAGTTCTCATGAAGGATTAAATGGGCAGCTTTTAACCTATGGTGATAATGATACAACACCATGTGTGAACCCCCAGTAAAGAAAACAAGCATTGGCATTGCCAAAAGGTCTCACCTTTGGGACCTTATAAGTGTTTAGTTATCAAGCACAATATCCTTGGTGCAACAACATCAAGTGTTGCATGGCTAAACACTTATAAGGTCCCAAAGTGAGACCTATTGGCTATGCCAATGCTTGTTCTGAGTGAGTGGCTCGTGCAGGTATGCCATTGTGAGGTAGAGATGCTGCGAGTGCTTTTACAGGAGCCCCTGTGACATTGTGCCTCTTCAAAATGTATCTTGGGTCTTGTGTAATACTTCTAGCCCCTATTCCCATCTTCTCGTACCCAGTGCATCCTTAAATGTCCCGTGTACAGCCGGGGTTGACATTCCTATTACCCCTGCCCTCCAGTGACACTTTACCTGTCACGAGTGGTGGTTGTGGTAGACGTGGTGGTGGATGTGGTGGATGTTGTGCTGGTGGTGGATGTGGTGGCAGTAGCGGACGTGGTGGTGGTGGACGTGGTGGTGGAGGCCTTGGTGTTGGATGTGGTAGTGGACGTGGTGGTGGTGGACGTGGTGGTGGATGTGGTGGATGTGGACGTGGTGGTGGAGGATGTGGTGGTGGACGTGGTGGTTGTGGACATAGTGGTGTATGTGGTGGGGGTTATGGACATGGTGGTGGACATGATGGTGGTGGTAGACATGGTGGTGGACATGGTGGTGGTGGATGTGGTGGTGGTGGACGTGGTGGTGGTGGTGGGTGTGGTGGATGTGGTGGATGTGGTGGACATGGTGGTGGTGGATGTGGTGGACGTGGTGGTGGAGGTGGAAGTTGTGGTGGACGTGGTGGTGGTTATGGACATGGTGGTGGACATGATCGTGGTGGTGGTGGTAGATGTGGTGGTGGACATGGACATGGTGGTGGACATGGTAGTGGTGTTGGACATGGTGGTGGTGCACGTTGTGGTGGGTGTGGTGGTGGTAGATATGGTGGTGGCCTTGTTGGTGGACGTGGTGGTGGTGAATGTGGTGGTGGTGGTAGACGTGGTGGTGGTGGACATGGTGGTGGATGTGGTGGTGGACATGGTGGAAATTGTGGTGGTGGTGGACATGCTGGTGGTGGTGGTTGTGGTGGTGGCGGAGGATGTGGTGTTGGACGTGGTGGTGGTGGTGGTGGACGTGGTGGACCTGGTGGTGGAACTGGTGGACATCGTGGTGGTAGACGTGGTGGTGGTGGACGCGGTGGTGGTGGTGGATGGGGTGGTGGTGGACGTGGTGGTGGTGGATGTGGTGTTTGTGGTGGACATGGTGGTGGTAGACGTGGTGGACGTGTTGGTGGTGGACATGGTGGTGGTGGTGGATGTGGTGGACGTTGTGGTGGTGGATGTGTTGGTGGTGGTGGACGTACTGGTGGTGCTGGATGTGGTGGTGGGGGACGTGGTGAACAGAGGACATGGCAGTGGTGGTGGACATGGTGGTGGTGGTGAACGTGGTGGTGGTGGACGTGGTGTTGGTGGTGATGGTGGACATGGTAGTGGTGGTGGACATGGTGGTGGTAGACGTGGTGGACATGGTGGTGGTGAATGTGGTAGACGTTGTGGTGGTGGATGTGTTGGTGGACGTGGTGGTGGACATGGTGGTGGTGGTGGACATGGTGGTGGTGGTGGACATGGGGATGGGCGTGGTGGTGGACAGTGTGGTGGTGGATGTGGTGGACAAGGTGGAAGTGGTGGACGTGGTGGTGGTGGACGTGGTGGTAGACGTGGTGTTGGTGGTGATGGTGGTGGTAGACATGGTAGTGGTGGTGGACATGGTGGTGGTAGACGTTGTGGACATGTTAGTGGTGGACATGGTGGTGGTGGTGGTGAATGTGGTGGACGTTGTGGTGGTGGATGTGTTGGTGGACGTGGTGGTGGTGGACATGGTGGTGGTGGTGGACACGGTGGTGGTGGACATGGGGGTGGGCGTGGTGGTGGACAGTGTGGTGGTGGATGTGGTGGACAAGGTGGAAGTGGTGGACGTGATGGTGGTGGATGTGGTGGTGGTGGACATGGTGATGGTGGACATGGTGATGGTGGACATGGTGGTGGTGGATGTGGTGGTGGTGGATGACGTGGTGGACATGGTGGTGGTGGACATGGTGGTGGTGGTGGTGGATGTGGTGGATATGGTTGTGGATGTGGTGGTGGACATGGTGGACGTGGTGGTGGTGTTGGACATGGATGTGGTGGACATGGTGGTGGACATGATGGTGGTGGACGTGGTGGTAGTGGACGTGGTGGTAGTGAACGTGGTGGTGGTGGACATGGAGGTGGTGGATGTGGTGGTGGTGGTGGTGGTAGTGGTGGATGTGTGGTAGACGTGGTAGTGGTGGAGGACGTGCTGGTGGAGGACGTGGTGGTGGACGTGGTGGTGGACGTGGTGGTGGATGTGGTGGTGGTATAAGTGGTGGTATAAGTGGTGGTGGATGTGGTGGTAGTGGACGTGGTGGTGGTGGACGTGGTGGTGGTGGACGTGGTGGTGGTGGTAGTGGTGGACGTGGTGATGGTGGACGACATGGTGGTGGAGGACGTGGGGGTGGTGGACATGGTGGTGGTGGATGTGGTGGTGGTGGACGTGGTGATGGACATGGTGGATGTGGTGGTGGTGGACGTGGTGGTGGACGTGGTGGACATGGTAGTGGATGTGGTGGTGGTGGACGTGGTGTTGGAGGTGGTGGTGGATGTGGTGGTGGACATGGTGGAAGTGGTGGTGGACATGGTGGTGGATGTGGTGGTGGTGGATGTGGTGGTGGTGGACGTGGTGGTGAACGTGATGGTGGTGGTGGACATGGTGGTGGTGAATGTGGTGGTGGTGGAGTACATGGTGGTGGTGGACATGGTGGTGGACGCAGTTGTGGTGGTGGTGGTGGATGTGATGGTGGTGGACGCAGTTGTGGTCGACGTGGTGGTGGTGGACCTGGTGGGGGTGGTGGTGGTGGATGTGGTGGTGGTGGACGTGGTGGTGGTGGTAGACGTGGTGGTGGTGGACATGATGGATGTGGTGGTGGACGCAGTAGTGGCAGTGGTGGATGTGGTGGTGGTGGACGTGGTGGTGGTGGACGTGGTGGTGGTGGACGTGGTAGTGGGGTGGTGGTGGATGTGGTGTTCAAATAGCTGGCACATTTGCCGTTAGGATCCATACAGCATGGTGATACAGGACATTTGCTTCAACGAAACTTCCACCGTATGAGTGAAATATCGGATGCTATTTAAAAAGACACATACAAATGAAACGCATTTCAAATATTTTGACTGTTTGAGGAATTAAGGGCTTCACTTTTAATTTCCCCAAAGGGAATTGATTAAAAAGTGCAGTAATAAAGTTAAATCGGGAAATCGGGGAGGTGAGTCATCCGCAAGATGACAAAACAAGGAATGCGCGTGAGAGAGAGGGGGAGCAGGAGGCGAGCCCAGGAGTGGTGTGTGCGTGCGCTGTCTGCTCATTTTCAAGCACTGCACTCGTGCTTGTGGGGTGCCCCTGCTCGCTCCCGCAAGGTGGATGCCGCCACAAGCACGAGTGTCTGCTTGAAAATGAGAAGAGCGATGGCTAAAGGCCCTCCTATGCAGCGCATGCACGCTGCATAGGCGAGACCTAAAAAAGGGCCGGTTTGAGGACTAAATCAGTGCCAAGGGCGGTTAAGACATCTAAGGTACCCACAGTGGTAAACGTGGAAATGGCAACAAGGGACATTAATATGACTAATGTGACTAAAATTTATGCCAAAGATTGGAATGTGTATTCTTATTAATGTTATACCCATTAGCTGCAGGTTACTAAAGATTGAAGAAAGTTTAAATTCTCTTATTAGCAGCAAGCGGTCTATTGTACATGAGGGTGGCGTACAGACAGAAAGGGTAAATAGGACCCAGGGTGAGCAGGAAATACATTATACTGCGGGATCATCAATGCCACCATCAGTGTTCATGCAATCTGATAGTAGAGTAGACTATGGAATATCCTTCCTCCCGACTGAGTGTGCACCGAGAGTTGGTAGACTGAAAGAGGGGAAGGGTTGTGAAAGGGGTCTTACTACCCGATTTCCATCTAACACATACCGAGGGGAACTTGCAATGTCCATTACGCAGTCCAATTTTCAACAGGAGAGGGTTTATTTAACTAAAGGGGGCACACTAGGAGGCAGAAACCGAACACGCTCGGATGATAAAAGGGGTGGGGTGGATGAAGTGGGGAAGAGGGAGGGCCTAGGACAGAAGAGCGTAGAGAGTGTGAGGAGGCAAACTCTAGCCTACCCCCAACTGCATGCCCTTATGTCCTAATTCTGCCAAACGTTCCAGAGTTGGGAAGGTGCCAGGTCGAATCTAAAGAGCTGACAATGGCAACAGATCTACATTAGCTGACTAGATATGTCAGTGAGGATTGTACACTCAGCAACTCTATGATAATGCTACGGAGAGTGGGATGGGTAGGCTCCTCCCCAAAATTGCTGGGAGGTAATTGTGTTGTAATTAATTTTAATGATCACAGGTTAGTAGGGAATCTATTGGGAACACTACCAAATACCCCCTCTTCTGATTTGCAAAGTGTTGTATTACCTTTGAGCTTCTTTTATAGACCTGCAAATAAGATTGCCTAAGTCACGAAGGCAGGTCGATACACTGTTCCCCGATCCTTCCATCCTGGTCCATCAGAGCCTCTTGGGAACACTACCAAATCCCCTCTTTTGATTTGCAAAGTGTTGTATTACCCTTGAGCTTCTTTTATAGACCTGCAAATAAGATTGCCTAAGTCACGAAGGCAGGTCGATACACTGTTCCCCGATCCTTCCATCCTGGTCCATCAGAGCCTCTTAGACATGAAATAAGGACCAGTAATCAGTTCGCTTCATTAGAGGGATCAGTGACGTGACTGGGCACTGAACTAGAGGTGTGCCACGAACCCACATGTCTTGCACCTAGGGATTATAATCATGGAAGAACAAGGGGGGAGGGCACCCAGAGATTAACCTTCATTACCTGGAACGTTGCAGGCATAAGGTTGAAATTGACTAACCCTGATTGGGTGAATATAGTGCAAAACAATGACATGTTATGTTTTCTGGAGACCTGGGAAACAGGCTCCATTTTTCTAGATGGCTATGTCTTTTCACACCCCAGCGATCCCCTCTAGGGCAGATTGAGCGCAAGGAGGCATAACAACTATGTTGTCAAGAATAAAGGTTTTTACATTTTTGAACGAATCACCTTTCTTCCAGATCCTGCTATGTGAAGGAAGTATCAATTGGGATTGGATCCAAATTATTTTGTACAATAATAAATTTGAAGACAACATGGCAGAGGTGGTTGGCTATTTGGACAAAGAGTTAGATCTCCTCAGTGCTTCAAATTCTAAATGTTTACAAATCCTATGGGCAGGAGACTTTAATACTCACAACTGTAAAAACTCAGCCAGTCCGGTGTTTGGGCTAGTTGATGGTGAGGAGGAGGCACTGCCTCATTTTACTCATAATGATTATGGAAATAACATAACGTGTATTATTAAAGTGCACGTTCACCACTACGGGTATCTTGGTGCTGAATAACAGATGTTTGTTGTTACCCAACTCAATGGTACTCCTTTTATCGACCTCAGATGGATGAAAGGCTGAGTGAACCCGCCGGAATTTGAACCTGTGACCATGAGGTCATACACAGGCCCCTGAAGTAGAAGCATTAGTTCACTGAGCCACCAGACTTGGCAATGCTCTTAACAGGTTATTTACCATTAGGAACGTAAATATAATTAACACAATAGATCCAAATACTGGCCATTTGAAAAATAACATTCGGGACCCCAGAAAACAGCTCTACAATTGATTATATGTTGGTGTTCAAACACATTCTTCAAGTAAAAGTTAGATCACTTAGTTTTAGTGATCATGCTGCCCTTTGTTGTCTGTTGACCTGGGACGTTACATCTAAGGTACCAGACACCATTGCTCCAAAGCCTCTGATCACCAGGAGAAGTGGATTCATTTTGAAATAGGAGAAGGTTAACAAAGAAAGGTTCTTCCCTTTGATAATGGCCCAAATGCAGCCAGAGATGTTGACGTGTTTGGAACTTAATCCTGATCCATCAGAAGCAGTGAGCGCTTTTGAGGAACTGCTTGGCCACATAAAATGAAACCTGGTGAGACCATGCTCAAAGACCCAGAGGTCTAGTGCTGGTTGTTCCAGCGACAGCAGGTCCTTTCTCCAATCCTTAGAAGTCCTTAAAATGAAATAAACCTCTAGTGAAGGATTTGCAAAAACAATATAAGAAGGCCCGAAATGCCAGAATGAGGACCCTGAAGGAAGAAGCATGGGAGAATTTGAGATCAGCAGCTGTCAGGAAAAATAGTCGGAATTTTTGGAAAGTGATAAATGCCCCATTTAAAAAATAATTAGAGTGACCCATTCCTAGAATTACATGTAGCAGAAGAAGATTGGGTGGCACATTTCAAGAACATTTTTGGGGCCACAGAGATTGAGGAGAGTGCCTGTAATATCACACTAATAGCTGACCCTAAGGGTAATTTGATATTAATCTATCAAAGATAAGGTCTCGTTTGGCACAGTGTAGATTGGATAAGGCAGCCGGCTGGGTGTGGTACCTATAGATTTATTTTTAGTTCATCAAGGGCTATGGGTGCAGTTATTAACAAATATACTAACAGTTTTGTAAAGGTGGTCCCACCATATTTGTGGAGAAAAACATCATAATCCCTATCCACAGAAAGAGGGAAAAGGCCCTCTGTACTTTATATAGCGAAATAAAGCTTTTGATCTGATCTGAATATCGCTACTGCCCTCCTTAAAAGCATAATCATAATGTTTTTCCATAGTGAACTGTTAAATGGGCAGAATTAGTCTACAAAAAACCATGCCATTAGCCAGAGCCAGAGCAATCCACTCTACACCAGCCCACAGTACTTGTTGACCAGATTACATGCATAATGAAAATGAGTGGTGGACTAAATGTAACACCCAACATCAGAAACAGGAGGCATCATTTGAAATTTCTGTGACTCACCCCACCTGACATTACCCCATAGCATGGACATCTGGTGGGTTAAGTCTGTTCTGTCAATATTGAGAGGACAAGGAGGACCAATATAATGATAATTCTGTAAAAAGAGGAGAAATACTACTCCTTAGGGGTTCATTATCATACTTCTGTCTCATACTGTCAGTGGGTTTTACCAAAGTACGTCTGCGCCTCATCCCCTAGTAAAGAGAGAATATGAGGTTGACTGTGCTTAGCTAAAGGGATGCATAATGTGGTTCTACACATGTGACTTAATGACATCACTACATTTGGGAGCTTGCAGAGCTTTGCCTAAAAGCTTTTGGGTAATGTGGTCCTGGGTTAAGTGAATTTTGCCACATTCATAACCTAGTAAGAAAGAACACGAGGCTGGTGCATTTTATTCCTCCTTGACTCTGTGGCTGCATGTGCGTAACATGGTTCTGCATGCGCAACTAGATGGCCTCACTATTTTTTTTTATCCTAATATGAGACAAGAGGCAAGGAATTTATTCTCGTGTGACCGCCAGGGGCCTTGTATCAGGCTCCAACTAATGTACCTTGCCTCGTTCAACATTCAAGAGTTTCCAAAAAACAAACCTTCTACTCCTCTCTTGTTTATTTATGTCGTAATCCTTGGACCTTTAAATTCTCATTTGTCTTACCCTTACCGTTGCTTGCTCCTATTTAAGTCAAATATGACGTGTCACAAAAGATTTCCACATTCTGATCCATTTTTGTGACCCATTGGTGCAGTCCAATCTACAAAAGAGGTGTTCTGCTCTTTCCCAATCTATGCCTTTTGCCAAAGTTCTTTTTATTTAGCATCAAAAGCATATATGGCAACATGGATACAGTAGAGTGCACAAGACCTTGGTTCAAGACATTCCGCTAGTTGTAGTTCATGAATCACGTGTCAGAAGGTACGTGCAACCCGCCCCCGCATTCAAAAAGAGGAGATGACATTTTTAATATGCAGCATTAAATGTGGTCCCTGAAAACAAGATACAAGAAACAACCCCCCCCCAACCCTCCCTCCTTCCCTAGCTAAGAAAGTGGTCCATAAAGTTATCTAGGAGGTAGTGCAGCAGGGAAAAGGTCACAGCCCTTCACAGAGCGCTAAAATTGGTAGTCAGCGTAAAAGGGAGCGATCAAAATTGAAAGAGGTGCATAGTCCTGAGAGAGGGAGGGCACACCGCCAAGGGCAGGCCGCGAGACAAATATGTCACCAATGGGGCCCATTTAAGTTCGAAGTTTTTAGACTCGTCCCTGAAGATATCGGCAAGACGTTCCATAGTGTGAATTCTCCACAAGCGAGCATGCCATAGCAATATCGTTGGTGTGTCCCTCCTCTTCCAGGCAGCCGCCACCATGAGTTTTGCCGCCCCCAGACAGGCCCACATTATAGCCTTATCAGCTCTAGATTGATGTTCAAGATCAGGGTCCCTAAGACCTAGGAGAGCCCCCTCTATGGTAGTTGCGATAGGATACCCTAGCATATCTTTAATGTGTGAAAGAACCTCCTCCCAAAATGTCAGAATACTGGGGAAGTCCCACCAAATGTGACGGAAGTCCCCCTGCAAACCACAACCCCTCCAGCAGAGAAATGAGGTGTCGGGGAAGATGCGCTTGAGTTTAGTGGGGTACAGGTACCAGTCTAATAGTGTCTTGTAGTGTGCAACCCGTAAAGCCACTGAGTGGTTGTGTTTAGGAATTTCTCCACAAATGTGCTTCCATTCCTCATCTGTGACATCTCTTCCTAGCACCTGTTCCCAAAAGGACATGTAACGTGCCCGAGGAGCGTGCATGGTGGTTAGTAGCATAGTATATAGGGAGGAGATTGCCCCTTTCATGAAGCCTGCTCTTTGCACCATTCTCTCCATGACCGTAAGTTCCCTGGTAGCAGCTTCCCTAATGCGAGGTAGCGAGGCCCAGTGTTTAAGCTTGAGGTAGTGAAAGTGCTCGGTGTGTGTGACCTGGAAGTCTCTTTTGCAGCTCTCAAATGTCAAGATGTCGAAGTTGTGAAAGAGGTCCGTTAGTTTTAGGCAACCCCCCTCCCTCCAACAATCAAAGGGACCCTCTCGCAGTGTAGGCGGGAAGGCAGGGTTGAAGTGTATTGGGGTGAAAGGAGAGAGGAAAGAGGTCCAACCATCTGTTCTCGTGGCTTGATCCCAAACTTCTTGATAGATTGAAACTGTGAGTGTGGTGCGTGTGGGGGTGCTTAGATATGCATTTGCAAGCCTGTCTTTCCTCGGCTTCCACACAAGATCCCAAAACAGCTATCGGAGAGAGACGGGGAAGTTCCATCGAATTGAGGTATTGCTGCTGTAGGGTCGTGTCGGATGGAGTGCCTGAATAGAGTTCCCCATAAAATATGTCAAAAATATTAGCCTTGGCGTCATCCAAATGGATAAAATAACCCTCCCCATCCAGGATGCCCCCAATGTATTCGCGCTCCCTCTTTTCTCGCAGCTGACGTGCTAAGTGGGTCCCCACTTTGTCACCAAAGGCATATGATGTCTGCCGTAGCTTCAACAGTGAGTACTCTGCTCTATTTTTATAAATGGAGCGGAATGTGCCCCGTAATGCTGTTAGCTGTCGCTGCAGCTGGCGTGTGGGTGTTTCCTTATGGGCTTTCTCCACTAACTCTAATTCCTCCTCGAAGTAAGGGGGGCGTTCTTTCGCCCTCTGCCTGTTCAGGACTGCGTTAAGTTGGATGCATTTACCCCTGAGTAATGCTTCGAAAGCATCCCAAATGTTCTGGGGGGTTGTGTCCTGCGGGTTGTTAAGTGCAAAGTAGTCAATGATAGAGGCCCTCAATTCCTCCCGCAACAGCTTGTCTCGGGTGTGCGAGATCGGGAAGTACCACCTAGATATGCCGGGTTTAGCCCCCCCCCCCCATTTTAGGCTAATGGAAATGAGGTTGAGGTCTAATAGTGAGTGTGGTAATATCTAAGCTGCCTGTAATGGGCCTAACAGACATTGAGTAATAAAGATATACTGGCACATGCATCAAGCTAGGAGTTTGCGAGTCCTTAATAGCGTATATTAAGGATTCGCAATTAAGGACTCGCAAAATCCTATGCATGTAGGAATTGCTATAATAATAGCGATTCCTACACATTCCTTATTTGCGGGTCGCAACTTGCGAGTGGCAAATAAGGAATAGCTTCCCATTCATTCCTATGGGCCTACATGCCCAACGGACTGAATGGGAAATTGCAAGCGCAATTTGCGAGTACCAATAGGTACTCGCAAATTGCGCATGCAATTTCAGGGTGTCAAAAGGACACCCTGTGGCACCCCTGGAATTGACCTCTGCACATATGTTGCGCACACACATGCCCTAAGGGCATGTGTGTACGCAACATGAAACTTTGAAAAATGCACAAAAGTGCTTTTTTCAAAGGTTTTGCAAATTACCATGAAGTTCAACTTCATGGTAATTTGCGCACCCTATTAGCGAAATCGCTAATTTTTTTACTTTAAGGCATTGCATTTAAGGAATCTCAATTTGGGATTCCTTAAATGCAATTGCAATTTAAGTAATCGCAATTTAGGGAATACTTAAATTGCGATTTTTGCATTTGGGATGATGCATCCCAAATGCAAAAAAAAACGGTCGCAAAGGGGCAGATTCTGAGAATCTGCCCGTTTGCGACAGGTTTTTCTTTTGATGCATGTGCCTGTTAGTCTATCCTTGAGTAGGAATGGTGCACATGGGAGAAGTATGTGTAGTCTTTAGAGGTGGGGTGGAGTGTACGTCAAGTGTCACAGAGGCCCAGATTGGACATTTTATGTTTAACCGCTTTGGTAAAGCTGTTGAGTGTCGTCCTATGAGCGTGAGAGCAGTCCAGCGTCTCGTGCCATGTCAGGTTAAACTCCCCCTGTAAAACCACTGGGCCCTCCGCAAATCCACTTATCAGATCTAACGTGGTGGTTAGGAACGTCTGCTGTCCTGTGTTGGGTGCAGAGGGAGATGAACATGCAGAGGGTACTCCGGAGCCTTCCATTCACCATGATGGATCTCCCATACCGATCGGCTTTGATTGCCTCCGGCTGAAACTTAGCTGTGCTACGAAAAAGCAGGGCCACCCCTTTGTGTTTAGAGTTAGCTGAAGAGCTGTAGATGAGGGAGTAAGCCTTGTGGCGTAGCCGCAGTTCTTCGGATTTTTAAGGTGTGTTTCCTGTAAGGCCACAACCTCAAACTGGCGGCCGTTGAGATATTTCCAGATTTTTGGGCACTTTTGGGGCAAATTGAGGCCCTTAACGTTCCAAGACGCTATCGTGACCATCAGAGAGAATGAAACCCCCCATCCACTCACCTTCCCCTCTTGTGCCGCGGCTGCTGCTCTCATCGTGTCAGGACCCCACCTCCTAGAAACCTCACATCTCAAAAGGCTCTCACCCCATGTGCTGCTCGCTACCGTTACCCCGTCACCACCACCAGGAGCCCACCCGCCCGAAAAACAATTGCCCAACATTCCTCAGGAAAGCCAATGGGCCCTCAGCTCGATCCTTCACGAAGAAGAATACTGGAATTCTGGGCAGTAGGGACAAGGCTCACACCCCGACTGCCATGTGGTAGAACATAGAGAACATTTGAAAATAACAGAGCTGACTTAGACGGTTGACCACTAACACCAACTGTTCTGGAGTGACATCTTGGTTAGTCCATTGTACCAGGACCACAGCTATTAGAGGCACATCGGTGGAACTCCACGGTTGTACACGGTGAGCGGCAGAGAGACTGTCTTCATCATCACCCGGAGAGCGTTCATTTTGGTGTCTGCCTGCTTTTCGTAACCATTTGCCAGGACCGAGTTTCCCTCCTGGGCTGTCCTGAGTCTGTCGAAGGACCTGCACCAATGTCGTCCTCTGGCACAGGTAGGCCCAGGATGCGCAGGCCCTCACTCAGCTCGGTTATATGATGAGATTCATTCTTGAGCTCAAATGCCAGACCAAAAGGAAATGTCCAGCGATACAGTGTGTTGGCTTCATGTAGCTTGGAGGTGACAGGCTGAAATGACTGTCTATGCGCCAAGGTGGACGGGGCCAAGTCCTGGAAGAGCGTGCATTTATACCCTTGGAAGGAGGTCTCTTCCTTCTTCCTCGCGGCGCTTAAGATAGCTTCTTTTCTTTTGAAGTAGTGCATCTTTCCCAGGACATCTCGTGTCCGCCTTCGCTCCCCCGTCTGCAGGGTCCCCACCCGATGGACTCGGTTGATCTTTAGCTTCAGTTGCCGGGGTGCCAAGATTTCCGAGAAAAGGCTGACCACAAACGCCTCTAAATCTGGCCCATCCGCACCTTCCTCCAGGTCCCGGATGTGTATATTCTCCCTCCGGGTTCTGTTCCCCAAGTCCTCCGCCTTCAGAAGCACTTGTTGCTGCTGGGACTGGAGAGTGTGCTGGGCTTCATGTAATTTAGTAGAGTGGGCTTCGAGATCCTGCGTCTGTTCCACCACCTCCACTACCCTGGAGCCCATCGCATCCACATCGTGCCCGAGTGCCTCAATCTCCGTTAGGTCAGCCATAAGTTAGTCCATGGAGGCGTGCATCTCTTGCTTAAGTTCATGACACAGTTCAGTTTTAAAGTCTCGGAGGGCCATCGTCTGCACCTGGTCTGTCTCAACGGGGGGTTGGTCCTATCTGCTGCGGGGAAGTAACAGGAGACTTTGTTTGTCGCCTTCTTTGGCGGCATAGGAGCAGCGCGGCAAACAGTGCCAAGACACTTGAAGAGATCCCCTTCTAAGCAGCGTCGCCAAAAATCTATCCCTGCACTCGGGGGTTTCCCAGCCGTAGGTTCAGGCCTGTTGCCTGTAGTTAAACCCTGGGGGCCATCTTAGGGTCAGGCACCGGATGAGGGAGTGGTGCAGCAGTACTGAGGTGACAGGCTTCCTTTTCTCCTAGGTGAGGCAGCGAAAGGAGATAGAAAAGGAGAAACAAAGGGAGGAAGGTGCCTTGCCTGCTTCCTTTTTCCCACTGTCACTGGTGTCAAGTCGGGGCCTTTTTTCACTGTGCGGGTGACATTTTAGGGTCAGGCAGGCTTCACTTCATGGGCCTTCACCAGGGCTGCTGCATGCTGTATGGAAGGAGTGAGAATGGGGGAACAATCCGACAGGCGGGCCCCCTGCTGCCGCTCACCATCCCCGCACCGTAGATGCCTCTGACGCCTGCTTCACCGACGCTCCAATCGGCTCCTCATGGCCTTTTGCCTCCGTGATGCAGCCTCACAGAGTTCAAGGCGACCTCCAGGTTAGTGGTGCCAACCAAGGTCCGTGATGAGCAACAGGCCCCCCAATGGCGTCGCTAGATCCGGGTGGTGTGCTGCGCTAATGGAGCCCCATCCAAAAGTGCTCGGTGGCGGTAGGCGTTCAGTTATGCGCGATGCCGATTGGGGCAAACCTCCGTGCCATTTTGGGATCGGACTCGGCCTCCTGGTCCATCCCGATTCTGGGATGATTGCCGGTTATGGGGCCACTTTCTGGACCCGCCGTTGTGACCCTGATCAGTGCGAGGGAATACCGCATGCAGCCATCCGGTGCTCGGTCCGCTATGTGCGTTGGAAACAGTTCGTGGCAGTCTCGGGGTCCGGAGCTGAAGCGGATCACGACCGCTCAGCCATCTTGCTGAGCCATGCCCCCAATCTATGCCTTTTGATGATTCAGTGGATACATATTTCATGCACATTTCCCTTCGTGCAAATAGTGTTAATATAAAAAGTAACTGTGACTGTAGGTTCCTCAGTCCTCCATCCCGCCTTTCCCATCCAGGCACCAAAAATAAATAGTGCCAGGTTCATTGTGATCTCTCTATTCATTATAGCCGTAATGATATTAAGCACATCCTACCAGTAGGTCTCAATATCTGGATGCTGCCAAAACAGGTGAACATCATCTGCTTTCTCTAGACCACACTTAGGATAACACCTCTTCTTATGACCTCCCATCTTCGCCAGTTGTTTGGAGACCAGTATGCCCTATGTGTTGTGAATAAATGATTTATTCTCAGAGCTGCAGATTTGACAGTTGCCCAAAGTGTAGACATAGATAGCTACCAACTGTTAATTATCTCCAACGACAGCAGGTCCTTTCTCCATAACATCTCAGGCAAAGAACAGGGTCCATCTTCTCATAGGATTAACATCCAGTACCAGTTCGATGTTTCTTTCTTCAAAAGAACGATGCTTTGGAGTTTCTCTTCCCATGCAAAAATAGAGAGAGTATACCCCAGTTAGACCAGAAGGGACCGGGTAGTTAGCACTTATCAAAAAACAAAATTCCCTTATGTGTCAAATTCACTAAAATCCAAATAGTTTGCACTGAACCTGAATCTGCCCTCCAATATTGAATGTCTAAACAAGTCTATTTAGAAAAGTATTTTTATTACATACAATGCAAAGACCTGCTTTTGATTGTTATTTTTAAAAACTATTAAACATCAACGCAATGATACAACTAATTGTCCACAATAAATGTTCCCCACAACATTTCATGAAAACATTACAGGTATTTAGTACTCACATCCATTTTATACATGTGAAAAAACAAACACGATAAGTAGAAAGACAATATATCAATACATTGACTCAATTGCTAGTGTTGTCAAAAGACAGTGTGTTGACACAGTGTTTCAGTGTATCTTTTTATTTTCTTGACACTTTCTTCAGGACTTATATAAAAAATTGCTACTTTTCTTAAAATTCATAAACAACAGACCATACATCTAAAAATAAAAATAAAATTGTTAGAATAAATAATTTTTTATGTAAACATAGACTATATTTTGCGGACAATTAGTTGCATCATTGTGTTGATTTTTAATCATTTTTTTAAATTGCAATGAAAAAAGCAGGTCTTTGTTTGCATTGTATGTAATAAAATATACTTTTCCAAATAGACTTGTTTAGACATTCAGTATTGGAGGGCAGATTCTGGTTCAGTGCAAACTATTTGGATTTGAGTGAATTTGACACATAAGGGAATTTAGTTTTTGATATGTTTCTCTTCCCATTCCAGGTTCGCTTTCACGAAGTCTCCCTAAGCGGCTGTCGAGCTCAACAATTGGTCAAATTTTAATTTAGAAAGCTATTCCATGTTATCAACGTGCCCTCTTCCTTTAATTGACGCCACTGTGTAAACCCAGCTTCTTTTACATGTCTTGCTAAGGCATCCTGTAAACATTCTGGCATTACCGGGGAGTTCTATATAGGGGAGAACTTGCTGTAGTATGACATTTTTAATGCTTGCCTGACTTGGATTCACACTTTACATGCTCCAGTCAGCGTCTTTAGCCTGATTTTCTTGAAACATTTTGAGTGACCAAATTTAAGTAAGAAATTGTCACCTTCATCCAGTGAGTTTTTAGTAAGGGCTCAATATAGCGGAGGGAGCTGCTGGAAGACTACTATAATTCTCAGTTGAAAAGCCCAATAGTATAGCTGAAAGTCTGGAAGAGCAACACATCCATCTATCTTCTGCCTGCGTAGCTTCTTTCAAGCGATTCACATGCTCTTATGGGCCCAGATTACACAGTTAAATTCTCCTTACAATTTTTTTAACTAGTCTGTCTAAATTCTAAAGGTATTGCAGTAAATATGAAAGTGAACTTTGAAAGTAGGATCATTTTAATTTCAATTTTTCTACCTAGAAATGAGAGGGAGAAGTATGCCCAGGATTTCAGTAATTTCTTAGTTTCGGTCATAAGTTTTCTTAAATTAACTTGGACCATCGTATTCAGATCTTTACTACCTGGCTCCCTAAGTATCTAGTTTCCATTTTTTCTAGGTTATGGATTAAATGAGTATTCCAGGACATTACTTCTTTTTTTGCTTATTCACTGAGTAGCCTGACACTCTACTAAAGTCGATTAAAGTATTTTGAATAACAGGAAAAGATTTTGTACGGTCTTGCATGCAGATCCTTAAGTCTGTGTACTATGCTACTTTCTTCACCCATATTGTTGGAAAGGAATGATCTCCAGGTTTTTCCTTATCTTATTTGCTAGTGGCTCAGTATATCAGTTAAAAAGTAGTGGTGACAATGGACACCCTTGCTGTGTTCCTGTTTCTCTCTGGAATTGTTTGTGTTAGGTTTCCATTACCTAGAATCCTTGCTGATGGCTTTCAATAGATAGCCTTTATTGCCCTGAGAAAGTTTTCTCCTAGACTGTATTTCTCAACTGCTGCATTAAAAAAAGGCCAGCTTACTCTATCAAATGCCTTTGCGTCATCAAATATCCTTATGGTGAGAGGATGATTTCCATCTATTGCTAAGTTGATTGCACACACTAACTCATGAGTCAGCTCATTTAGTTGTCGACCTTTCATGAAACCTTTTTGGTCTGTGTGCACCAACTCACCAAGCACCTTATCTAGCCTCTTCAATTTGATGTGCGTATGGATTTTGTAATCATTATTCAATAGGGATATTTGCCTATATGATTCACGCTCTTCAGGATCTTTCTTAGGTTTTAAAATGATGCTTATTGTTCCTTTTTCCCACGAGCTAGGGTGACCATGACCCTCCACATAAACTGCATTTTGTAGACTATTTAAAAATTGGGCTAGTTCTTCTCTTAGGGCCCAATATAACTCATTTGATAGGCTATCCATTCCCGCTGCCTTTCCTTTATTTAACCCTTTTAAGGCACTTTCTACTTCTTCAGTACTTATTTTTTGTTTTTGAAATAAACTATACTGTAGTTTTTTTGTTGAGCTGGGAGATGTTCATCGTTAAGCCAGTTCTTTGTCTGATCTTGTGTAGTAGTGACATCATTTGTGTATGAGTTTTGAAAAAAATTAGCAAAAGCCTGTTCTATATCCGACTTTTCTAGATAACATTCTTCAGTCTTATTTATAATTTCTTTGAACTGTTCTTTTGAAGTATCCACCCTTGTTTTCCATGCCAATAGTTTTCTACATCCTTCCACGTACTCATAATGAGCCAATTTACTAGCCTCTCACTTTTTCCGTGTGATACCATCTATATAGCCTATCCATTCCTCTTTTGCCTCTTTAATTTTATTACTTCAAATCCACCTGTTCTCCCAGACTTTTACAACATTGTAGGTCTTTATTGTGGCCCCTTTATGTTCATTTCCAGTTCTCTCATTGTATGCCTATCATCCTTTTTTTCTGTGCCACATACCTGTTTATTCTTCCCGAGATAAATGCTTTAATAGGCATCCCATATAATGTCTATGGATGCTGAGCCTTAATTTATTGCGAAACATTCTGCTGTCTTTCTTGAGTGGACTAATTATATAAAGGTCACCTAATATTCTTCTACCTATGGTCCATCTAGGTGGTGTGAGCTCTTTGTCTAGCAGAAGCTCTAGCTTTGTTGCTGAAGGTTCAGATAGATGTTCCGGCAGATGTATTATTGCTTTTACTTTTTGCTCTAACCTCGTACTCATAAAAAAAAGTCAATCTGTGAGAAATTACCATATTTTTTATTATGATAAGAAAATCCCTTTGTCTGACGTGCCCTTTGCCTCCATATAGACGTTAAACCAAGATCTTTCATAATATGATGTACACAATCTCTTATTGTTGGAGAGTTGACCACTAGTATGGTAGTGGATTTATCTATGGAGGGGTCTAACAGCACGTTGAAGTTTCCACCTATCACTATGTAATTTTCGACCTCAACTAGTTTATTTATTTATTTATAGAGTTTTGTATAGCGCGAACATGATCCATGGGTATCACAGCGCTTCACAGTTATATGCCGTTAGTCGTTTCGAATACAACATGTATAGCAGTAGTAATATACATATACATATGGTTCCTGAGTGTACCATTCGTATCAGTTTCAACAAAACAAGATTAGGTTCATTTTGGAGTATAACAGGTATCACAGTAATATTATACATATGGTTCCGATGTGCACCTTTTGTATTTGTTACAACAAAATCCCTATTAGGGTCCATCAATTGTAGGAGAGTACCGCCCAACGTGCCTTCGTAGCTAACTGGTGGGTTTATCCTTTCATACATTATTGTCCTGTTGAGGTAACACTTATATCATAGCTATATGGCATACCTCTTATATCCATGTAGATGGCAGTTTTGGTGTCCTTGTGATCTTTCTTCTTTAGGACGTATCCATGTCTGTTTTGATGGTCTTGTGATCTTTCTTGTGTAGGATGTATCCTACAGGATTATGCAACGCCTAGCAATCAACCATTCTGCAGATGATGATCAATTGTTGTTTAGGGTAGGAATTTGCTCATTAGGAAGATCTGTGCTTCTGTCTTGAAGGTTTACGTGTTTGCAATTTTTCTAATGTTTGGAGGCAGTGAGTTCCAGATTCTGGAGGCAGCTCCGGAGAATTCTCTGTCATACGTTTTCTTCTTCTGAAAGACGGGAGGTTTCAGCAAAAGGTCTCGGGAATTCCGGGATGGTCTGCCTCCACCGGATAACTCAATTTTCTGAGCTAAGTACATTGACGTTTTGTAGTGGAGCGCTTTGTGGGTAATACATGCCAGTTTAAGTTGAATTCTGGCTTCATAAGATAGCCAGTTTAATGCCTTCAGGTGTGGGGAAATGTGGTCATAAATTCTTGAGCCTGTAATGAGTCTTGCAGCTGCATTGAGACAGGCTTTTAGTGGTGCTGTGGAGATTTTAGGTAGACCTGATAATGTTGTACAGCCATATTCAATCCTTTATATGACTAATGACTGAACTGCCACTTTGAGGTCTGACGTAGTAATGAATGGTTTCACTTTTCTAAGATAGTTCAGGTGAAAACGGGCACTTTTCGCCATCAATTTGATGTGAGTTTTCATGTCTAGGTTCTTATCGAGCATGATTCCTAGCGATTTGGTCGAGTCAACTAGGGTAGGGGTGCAGTTTAGTGCCGTGATCAGTTTGGTCCATTCCTTCACATCTGCTGGGCTTTTTGGAGGAGATATTAATAGGAATTCTGTTTTATGCGCATTTAATTTCAAGTTATTGCTAGTTAACCAATGTAATGACTTTTTTAAGGCCTCATTCATTGTCTTGATCTCCTCCAGTGACGAGATCTTGACGTAGATCTGAGTGTCATCAGCGTACATGTGTTAGGAGATGTTTGCGTGCCGGAGAATTTCTGTGAGGGGTTCGACATATAGGTTGAATAGTGATGGGGATAGTTTTGATCCTTGTGGAACTCCAATCGAATTTGGGCATGGCGGGGATAGCACCTGGTTCACCAAGAATCTTTGTGTCCTGTTTTGTAGGAAGGATTTAAACCATTTCAGTACATTTCCAGATAATCCCATCCTGTCTTTAAACCGGGCTAGTAATTTTTCATGATTTACCATTTCAAATGCAGAAGACAGGTCTAGAAAAACTAGTAGGCATGTTTCATTGTGATCCAGAGCCTGTAGGGCATCATCCACTATATGTAAGATTGCTGTTTTCGTACTGTGGGCTCGTCTGGATCCGGATTAGCAGTCGTCCAACAGGCTGAAATTAGTGATGTGGTGGCTTAGTTGTTTTTGCACGCATTTTTCAAGTAGTTTGGCTAGTACTGGAATATTGGTCACTGGGCGAAAGTTGTTTGGGTCTGCTGGATCCCCTGTAGGTTTCTTAATGATGGGGATGACTTGACCTGTTTTTAGGCATTCTGTTAAGGTGCCTTGAGGCAGTGAGGTATTGATATATTTTGTCCATATGGGGACGACGATTGTAGGTGAGTAGGATCTGCTTCACATGTTTACCCCCACTTTTTGTTGGTGTTTCACTGTTTTTCTACTTTAGTCTGGCTTGGTCCCTGCTATTCAGGGCCCCATCCTAGCTGCTTCCTCTCAAAAGTGATTGCATGTACTTTAGGTACACAACAGATTCGATCCTGAGGTACCCTTGTGAGTCCCTAGTATAAGGTATACTATGTACCCAGGGCATAGGTACCAAGGTACCCCAGAGGCCTACCAGGGGCTGAAGCATGTATTATGCCACCCAAAATGACACCACAGGTCTGCTATTGCAGCCTGGGTAAGGTGGTGCATGCACCTCTTAATGAGGTATAGGTTTACTATACCGCACCTATCACTACACATACAAACCTTTAAGTCACTCCTTTGGCAGGCCTTAACAATCCTGAAGGCAGAGTGCTTGGTTATATGTGAGAGGGTGCCCAGGCATGAGCTGAGCCCCTCTGCAGCCTTTGAAATCTCTTCTACGGGGTTGTCAGTGGTGCAGCCTGACCATATATATAACCAAACGGTAAATGCTAACTTTGGACTGGCTGCACGGAAACATGTTGTGTTTGGTGTCAAATACCTTGGAATCATACCCCCACACCAACAACTGGTGTGGAAGTATGATCCCACCCTTCTAGAGGGAGAGACATGGCAGCACTGGTATACCCAATAGAAATCTAATAGAGCCCTGGCATCACAAAATGGATGCTGCAGCCACAGACACAAGTCTGGCCTCCTGCTGCTGACCGAAACTCCAACAGTGGAGGCCTGGACAATAGGTTTCCTGTCACAGGGAGGTGTAACCACATCCCAGACAGGCTGATGTGTATTGGGGCTGGGTGGGAGCACTCTCAGAGTGCTTTGAAGTCCTGCACTGGGGACACATTTGGTGGGGACACATTTGGTGTCCCTGTGCATAGTCCAGCTCAAACTGGTTCAGGGGCTTCCAGCCCCTGCTCTGGTATGAAACTGGACAAAGGAAATGGGTGTAGCCACCCCTCTTTCCAAACCCTCCCATAGATGGGTCCCCAGAGTTAGTCCAACCCCTTCCTTAGGTGTAAGTAAGTAAGCCCTGTAACCAGAACTTTAGATATCCCTGGACGAAACTCTGAAGCTGAATCCTGGAACTTCGACGCTCTACTCAAGACTAGAGGACTGAAGAAATTTCCCTTGGGGTCAAGGAGTGACTCCCCTGCTTGGCAGGCACCAACAAAGCAATTTGCCGGTCTGCATTTTTCGAAGCTCCTGCCGGACTCCGGAGTATTTGCAGCCCAGGAAGAGGATTTCCAGACATCTCAGAGGCCGATCCGAGTCCCCAGCAAAGTTGAGACCCGTAGTCCTCGTGAGTAGCATGGAACCAAAACTCCTGTTCACCGTGCACTTTTGCAAGTGCATTAACTTCTCGAAGTCTCCTGAAGTCGTGCTTGGGCTGACTTGTAGCCCCCACCTCAAGCACTGAATCCACCGAAGATTGTTGGCCTAGTCACTTCGAGTGACCCGTGGGCCGCCATTTTGTGTTTCGCCTTGAAGTCCCTTTGCGATCCCTGGTCCGTCGACTGGTGGGTCCCTGAGGGGGTAACTTTGAATTTCCTTGGGCTTCCCTGGTTGCTCCAGACGTGCCCTGACTCCCTACCAAGTGGTGAGTCCCACAGACCTTGCTGGTCTGCACCAAAGCATCTTTCTCGTTTCTGCGGGGGTTGCTGTTGCCAAGGCTTGTTGTGTCCAATCCGGGCACCGACGCTGCAGCACGCTGCAGCACTCGACATCCTTCATGGGACAGCTCGAATCCAGCTCCTGGTCATCCTTGACGCCTCCTGGTCCTCGTGGCTGAAGAGTCAAGCTTCACTTTCTTCACCTGAAATCACCCGACATCGGTGGGTATCTGCCTATCGCCTTCCTGGTCACTGGCTAGTGACCCAGACTCTGTCCCCTCTGCTTTCAGGTTCTTCTCATCTTTGATCCAGGCTTGGATCTCTTCGGACACTTCTCATATTCCCGGCAGCAGCACTTCTTTGCCAGCTCCCATTGAAATCGACGACGCGACCCGACACCATTTGACACCTATACACCCGGCTTCCCTGGGTGAGGTAACACGAGTACTCCGGTGCTCCCATGGGTGCTGGCCCTAGAACTTCCTAAGTCCCAAAGGGTTTGGTCCTGACTCAATTCTAAGTGTCCCTAATCTTTAAAAATCGAACCGGGAATTTGCCCGTAGAAGCTAACAGGAGCTCGCGGCTGTGTTCTCACACTGCACACGGCCCTCGTGTGTCCCGTGTCACTACCTTGGGTGGTTCCTTGGGGTCCCAGCGTGATTCTAGAGGCTCTAGGCCTTGGTCTAGTCGAGTCATGGTTCTTATACCACTATTTTAGTATATGGTTTGGCTTGCCCCTTGGGCCTGACGTGTATTTGTGCTATTTTACTGTCATATGTGAAGTGTAACTTATGTGTTTTGACCTCTAGTCTCATAAAGAGACTAGGAGGGTGTGTTTAGTAATAAATACATATATGTTATATATATATACCTGGTGTGGTTGTCTTTCATTTAGGCACTCAAGAGATTATAGACTGGTAAAACAAGCTGCTTTACATTCCTTCAAGACTAAGCCTGAAGGCTGCTCTCCATAGCTACCACTAGGATAGCTTTCGATAAAGGTTCTCATTAACCTATAACCAATAAGGGGTTGTTTGGACTGGTACAGGGTGCCCACTATAACTAGTGGACAGCATATACCAGGCCAACTTCTCACATTGGTGTGCAGCGTGTAGGATTCCAGCTTGCTATTGTTTTACCAGATAATCTCAATTGAGTGACTAACTGAAAACCACTAAAGGTACCCATGGTACATATAATACAAGCTTTATAATACAGTATGTTCTTCTGAACTTAGAGTTGTGTGTTAAAGGCTTAACACACCCTTTCTACAACTCAAGAGAGTTCAGTAGGCCACACTAGAGTAGGTAGTGCAATACACCACACCTCACTAGTAATGTCTTCCAGGCCAGGAACCAGTGGGTCCTTGCCAAAAGCCAATGGGCTTCTAGTTTCAAAGTATGATAACTTCCCATTCTTGGAACTGAGAGCATTATGCACAGCTAGGAAACTGAAGACAGGCAAAAGACCAACCACCCAGCATCTCATAGAGGTTCTCAGGCTGGATGATCTCAGAAGACCTATATCAGACATGCCGGATGCACCGTGGCAACACACCAGCATTGACTGAGAAGAGGCACCTTGGAGGCATAGGGACACCTTTATTATTCATGTGTTCGGGAATGCAGAGGCAACTCGGAGTATACATGAACAGGTCATGTGGAGTAACATGTGGGTCCAACACTGGAACCCCCCTTCTGCAGCACAAATGCGTGATAGCCATGGAACTGGCACACAAGTGTCGGCTAACAGCTAAACACCCCCTGCTGCTCACGGAGAGGCTGCCATACACCATTGATCCTCTGATGTGGAAGTCCCACACCATGTCAAGCCAATGCAAACCGTATGTGTCCGAGGGCAGTGTAACACACATTGATGCCATCATCACAATCCACAATCCCATCACAGATGACTGTCAACAAGTCTGACCATCTATTCAGGTGTTCCCAGCTGCATGTCATGTGTCCCATGGTGATGCGACATGTCTGCCCTATATGGTCTGAAGGGGTAGGCAGAGTGGGTGGGACAGCACCAGAGGAAGGGCCCAGGGGTGGAACTCCCCATGACCTGACCTCTGAGGCTGGCCAGGCAGATGACAATGATCTGGACCAGGAAAATCCAATTACCCTAGTAGGTGATGGAGAGGACCACAATGGACCCCTCTTTGTCCCTCCTGGAAGTTGGTGGCGGGCCTAGAAGGTCAAGGTCTCCCTCAGTGGAGTCTAACCATTCTTACTCATCCATAGGGACCTCTATTTCCTCTCATAGGAGGGAAACCTCTCAGGAGAGGAGGGAGAGACTGCTTAAGTATGAGGAAGCTCAGCTGGAAATCAGAAAGAGGCAGGTAGCCCAAGATAAGGAGGCCCTGGAGCTCTACAGAGCCAGAAATAAAGTTGGGACTACAGTCCCATGGTGGCAGCAACAGCCCTAGAGATAGGGAGAGGTCTTATGACCATAGTAACCTGAATATGATTGTCTCTCCCTACCAGAGTGGGGAAGACATCCACAAATGGATAACTGCACTGGAAAGGGCCTGTAAAGTTCAAACGGTCCCCCAGGAGCAGTGGGCAGCAATCTTATGGCTCTCCTTTGCAGACAAAGGTAGAGATACACTCCTCACTGTTAGAGAGGATTAGTCAGATGATTACAACAGTCTGAAGAATGCCTTAATTGAGGGTTTGGCCTAACCACTGAGCAATACAGGTTAAAGTTCAGGGATACCCAAAAGGCACAGGATCAAGACTGGGTAGACTTTGTAGATTGTGCTACTAAGGCTCTGGAGGGTTGGTTACTTGACAGTAAAGTGCATGACTTTCAAGGATTGTACAATTTAATTATGAGGGAGCAGATCCTTAATAACTGTCAAAATCAGCTGTTGCACCAGTACCTGGTGGACTCAGATCTGACCTCTCCCCAAGAATTGGGAAAGAAGGCAGACAAGTGGGTCAGAACCAGGGTGAGGCAGAAGGTACAGAACCAAGGTGGTGAACCCAAGAAGCAAGATCCTAAAACCTCTGACAAGGGAGGGGAGAAGAGTGAAGACCAGAAGTCTTCACAAGGGCCCCAAAGATTTTATTCAGGAGGGGGTTCACAGTCTAACAAGGGAAACGGCCAAAAGAAACCATGGTGCAAAATCTGTAAGCAGAAAACTCACTGGACCAGTGACTGCACCAAGTCCAAATAATCTACTCCAGCCACCATTGCCCCTAAGGCAACTGTTCCCCCTAGTACAGCTACAATCGGTGGTGGTAATGTTGAGTATAAGGGTGTAGTAGGGTTGACCCTGGGTTTTGCTATGGACTCTGGCCTAGTCAGAGTTCCAACTCAGTCTGTGATGGAAGCATGGATATGTCCTCCTTTGTGAGTCCCAGTAATCTGGGCAAATACAGACAACAGCCTTTGATAAATTGAAAAGAGGCTTTTGCATTCAGGGACACAGGAGCAAGTGTCACAATGGTGACAAAAGATCTTGTGGATCCCGGGCAGATTATACTTGGTGAAATGTACCAAGTGTCCAATGCTAGTAAAGTCAGAACAGACCATTCTCTGGCAGTTGTTAACTTCTCTTGGGGAGGGGTAACTGGCCTTAAGAAGGTTGTGGTAAGTAAAGACCTACCAGTACAGTGCTTGCTTCGCAATGATCTAGAGACTTCAGCTTGGGCTGAAGTGGAGCTCAGAACACATGCAGAAATGTTAGGGATCCCTGCTCATGTCTTTGCTGTGCTTAGGTCACATGCCAAAATGTCTAACACTGGACAGGCCCCTTATTCTGGAATAATGGACCAGGTGCCTCCCAAGAGGAGGAGCAGTAGGGTTAAGGCAGTTCCTTCCCCCCTGACTCAGAATGCAGATCAGTCTCCTCAGGGAGATGATCTTGAACCTGAAGAAGGAACTGTCCCAGAGGAGCTTGAACCTGACCAGGTTGAGTTCTTGGGGACAGGGGGCCCTTCCAGGTCTGATTTGAGCCAGGAGCAGAAAACCTGCCCCTCTCTTTAACCCCCTCAGAAAGCAAGCTGCTAATGAGGCTGCTGGGAATGCTAGTGGCACCCATAAAATATATTGGGATGATGGACTCCTTTACTCAGAGAGTAGAGACCCCAAGCCTGGTGCATCCAGGAGGTTGGTTATAAGTTTAGGGGCTTCCTATTGACACTAGCCCATGATATTCCCCGAGCAGGATACCTGGGCCAGAACAAGACTTGGGACAGAATTGTCTCTCACTTTCACTGGCCCCACATGTCTGAAGACACTAAGGAGTTTTGACGCTCCTGTGTGACCTGCCAAGCCAATGGCAAGGCAGGTGGAACCACAAAGGCCCCCCTGATACCACTACTTGTGATGGGGGTTCCCTTTGAGAGGGTTGGGATTGACATTGTTGGTCCCATGGATCCTCAGACAGCATCTGGGCACAGGTTTATACTGGTGGTGGTGGACCATGCCACCAGGTACCCAGAAGCCATTCCACTTAGGACCACTACAGCACCTGTGGTGGCAAGAGCTCTCATGGGTGTTTTCTCAAGAGTAGGCTTTTCTAAGGAGGTAGTATCTGACAGGGGTGCAAACTTCATGTCTAGTTACTTGACTGCTATGTGGAAGGAGTGTGGAGTGAACTACAAATTCACCACACCCCATCACCCACAATGCAATGGTTTAGTTGAAAGATTCGACAAAACCTTAAAGGGCATGATCAAAGGTCTCCCAGAGAAGCTTAGGCGCAGATGAGCCATCCTTTTGCCCTGCCTTTTGTTTGCCTACAGGGAGGTGCCACAACTTTTGTTTGGCCATCCTGTTAGGGGTCCTTTGTGTCTGGTGAAGGAGGGATGGGAGTTACCTCTAAAACCCCCTAAACAGGACATAGTGGACTATGTACTTGGTCTCCGCTCCAGGATGTCTGAGTATATGAAAAAGGCAACCAAAAACCTTGAGGCTAGCCAGGAATTACAAAAGGCCTGGCATGACCAAAAGGCTGTACTGACTGTTTACCTACCAGCCAGGACAGAAAGTGTGGGTGTTGGAGCCTGTGGCCCCAGCAGCCCTCCAGGACAAATGGAGTGGCCCCCATACAATTGTTGAACAGAAAGGGGAGGTCACCTACTTGATAGACCTTGGAACCCCTAGGAGTCCCCACAGGGTACTCCATGTCAACAGACGTAAACCATATGTTGACAGGGCAGACATGGGCTTGCTCATGGCTACTGATGAAGGACAGGAGGAAGAGAGTGACCCACTCCCTGGCCTGCTTTCTCAGAACCCTGATGATGGGTCAGTTGATGGTGTAGCCATGGCAGGCAGCCTCACTGTCCAGCAACAAACTGACTGCAGAAAGCTTCTCAGCCAGTTCAGACATATGTTTTCTCTGACTCCAAGTCAGACTACCTGGTGCACTCATGACGTGAACACTGGGGAGAGCCTGCCTGTCAAGAATAGGATCTACAGGCAACCTGACCATGTCAGGGACTGTATAAGGACAGAAGTCCGAAAGATGTTGGATTTGGGAGTCATTGAACACTCAGATAGCCCTTGGGCTAGTCCAGTAGTCCTGGTACCTAAATCTCACACCAAAGATGGCAAGAGAGAGATGAGGTTTTGTGTGGACTACAGGGATCTCAATGCAGTCACTAGGACTGATGCCTATCCCATCCCCAGGGCAGATGAGCTGATAGATACTTTGGCCTCAGCCAAGTTTCTAAGCACATTTGACCTGACAGCTGGCAGATCAGACTAGCTGATGATGCAAAGACAGCATTTTCTACCCCTAGTGGTGGGCACTATCAATTTGTGGTAATGCCCTTTGGTTTGAAGAATGCTCCTGCCACTTTCCAAAGGTTGGTGAATCAAGTCGTTACAGGCCTGGAAGACTATAGTGCAGCATATCTTGATGATATTGCTGTCTTTAGCTCCACCTGGGAGGATCACCTGGTCAAGCTGAGGAATATTTTGCAGGCCTTGCAAAAACCAGGCCTAACTATCAAGGCTACTAAGTGCCAGATAGGGCAGAGTCAGGTTGTGTACCTGGGCCACCTTGTAGGTAGAGGCCAGGTTCAACCATTGCTGAGCAAAATCCAGACCATAATGGACTGGGTTGCTCCCACTGCCACGACTCAGGTGAGAGCCTTCTTAGGCCTAACTGGGTACTATAGAAGATTTGTCATGGGGTATGGATCAATAGTGACACCCCTGAATGACCTAACCTCTAAGAAAATGCCCAAAAAGGTTCAGTGGACAGTTAGCTGTCAAAAGGCATTTGATGACCTGAAGCAGGCCATGTGCTCTGCTGCCATTCTACAAAGTCCTGACTACTCCAAAAAGTTAATTGTCCAAACAGATGCATCTGAGTTGGGGGTAGGGGATGTACTGTCACAGTTGAATGATGAAGGTCAGGATCAACCAGTAGCTTTCATAAGCAGAAGGTTGACCCCAGAGAGAAACGTTGGTCAGCCATTGAGAGGGAGGCCTTTGCTGTGGTTTGGGCTCTGAAGAAGTTGAGGTCATACTTGTTTGGTACTCACTTCATTGTTCAGACAGACCATAAGCCCCTCATATGGCTGAAACAGATGAAGGGTGAAAATCCCAAACTGCTCACTTGGTCCATTTCCCTACAGGGGATGGACTATAGAGTGGAACATAGACCTGGGAGTAACCATGCCAATACAGATGGACTCTCCAGATATTTCCACTTAGAACATGAAGACTCAACTGGTCATGGTTAGTTTAATGTCCCTGCGTTTGGGGGGGGGGGTGTAGGAGAGTAGGATCTGCTTCACATGTTTACCCCCACTTTTTGCTGGTGTTTCACTGTTTTTCGACTGTAGTCTGGCTGGAACCCTGCTATTCAGGGCCCCAGCCTAGATGCTTCCTCTCTAAATTGATTGCATGTACTTTAGGTACACCACAGATGGATCCTGAGGTACCCTTGTGAGTCCCTAGTTTATGGTATACTATGTACCCAGGGCATAGGTACCTCAGAGGCCTACCAGGGGCTGAAGCATGTATTATGCCACCCCTGGAAAGCAACCCAAAATGACACCACAGGTCTGCTACTGCAGCCTGGGTAAGGTGGTGCATGCACCCCTTACTGAGGTTTAGGTTCACTATACCTCACCTATCACTGCACATACAGATCTATAAGTCACTACTATGGCAGGCCTTAACAATCCTGAAGGCAGAGTGCTTGGTTTTATGTAAGCGGGTGCCCAGGCATGAGCTGAGCCCCTCTGCAGCCTTCAGAATCTCCTCTCCGGGGTTGGCAGTGGTGCAGCCTGACCATAAACTCTTACGTGCAATATAACCAAACAGTAAATGTTAACTTTGAACTGGCTGCACGAAAACATGTCGTGTTTGGTGTCAAGCACCTTGGAATTATACCCCCACACCAGTAACTGGTGTGGGAGTATGATCCCACCCTTCTAGAGGGAGAGACATGGCACCACTGGTATACCCGCTAGAAATCTAATAGAAACCTGGCATCACAAAATGGATGCTGCAGCCACAGACACAAGTCTGGCCTCCTGCTGCTGACCGAAACTCCGGCAGGGGAGGCCTGGAAAATAGGTTTCCTGTCACAGGGAGGTGTAACCACCTCCCAGACAGGCTGATGTGTATTGGGGCTGGATGGGAGCCTTCTCAGAGTGCTTTGAAGTCCAGCACTGGGGACATATTTTAGTGTCCCTGTGCATAGTCCAGCTCAAACCGGTTCCAGAGCTTCCAGCCCCTGCTCTGGCGCTAAACTGGACGAAGGAAATGGGTGTAGCCACCCCTCTTTCCAAACCCTCCCATAGTTGGTTCCCCAGAGTTAATCCAACCCCTTCCTTAGGTATAAGTAAGGAAGTCCTGTAACCAGAACTTTAGATATCCCTGGACGGAACTCTGAAGCTGAGTCCTGGAACTTCGACGCTCTACTCAAGACTAAAGGACTGAAGAAATCTCCCTTGGGGTCAAGGAGTGACTCCCCTGCTTCGCAGGCACCAACGAAGCGATTTGCCGGTCTGCATTTCCGAAGCTCCCACCGGACTCCGAAGTATTTGCAGCCCAGGAAAAGGATTTCCAGACATCTCAGAGGCCGACCCGAGTCCCCAGCAAAGCTGAGACCCGCAGCCCTGGTGAGTAGCGTGGAACCGGAACTTCTTGTCACCGTGCACTTTTGCAAGTGCATTGACTTCTCGACGTCTTTAAAGAACACACAGAGAGGCAACACCAAAAAATGCACAGAATACACAGTAAGTGACTCAGTCCAGACTTTTCATTAATATACGGTAGACGCTTCGCCAGGGGCTGCCTGTTACCTTGCCAGACTGCCAGCACCTCTCGAGGGACTCCAACCCCCAGGATACAGCGGGGCACAGCCACGAGCAGCGGCCACTCCCACAAACACCGGAGTGTATATATTGTCGATAGGAGTGCCGCCACGCGGGACGCGCGCGGGCGGCCGCCGGGCTAAGCCCGGAAAAGGGCGGGCCGTCTGTGGCCGTCAGGGGCCACAGGAGGCCGGGCCGGGCCCATCCTCTGACGTTCATTCGGACCCCCCAGTCATCAAATAAAGGTATTGTTCAATTTATAGTGGGGGTAAGCACTCGTATTGTATCCAGCCCTGTACCAGTTACTTCTTCCAGGCTCGGTTCGAGACTTAACCATCATAAACTAACCTTCCGAGCTATGGGCAAAAGAAAGTTGCTAGATGTTACTGGAGGGATTCCAATAAATATAGGTGGGGCAGCAAAAAGAAAAAAGGCGAAGAAGATCTCCAAACATTCTTCTACGAGTGGCCCCGGTACAATGGATCGTATAGAGACGCTGGTCGAGGACTGCGAAACAATCCTACAAGCTGCCCCGGACTCACTTTCTTCTCGTAGTACTGAGCCAGCCACCTCGAAGAAAAACCGATCTGGCACTACGTCTATCCCCCAAATGTTTTGCAAAGTACCCTCCCGCCAACTAGTACCTCAAAATGATGAAAGAGGGAGTGACGAGGGAAGCCCTTTGGTGGCTTCTCCTGGACCAGACTTCTTGAGACTTGATGCGAACCCAGTGCCTCTCGACCCTGTAGTGATTGTGTGCTCTAACTGTACTGTACTGTACTAACTGATAATCCTGATAATCCTGATTTTGTTGTACCATCTGATTCAGGCTCAGAGGCTATTAGGAAAGAGGGAGGGGAGTCTAAAGATTGAATGGGTGGGGAGGCAGCTAACCTTGGGCAAACTGTCGAATCACTAAGGCAAGAAATCAGCGAAATTAAACAACTAATTTCGGAGCTGATAACCATCATTAAAAAGGCAATCCCGCACCAACCGCCCATTCCTTCTGACAAATCCCCTCTATTTTCGCAACCCAGCCTGTATCTTCAAGCCATGTTGATAACCAGACTTCTTCTGCCGTTCCGTTTGAATATAGCAGAAATGAATCAAGGGTAACATCTAGAGCTGGCCTTACTCCTGGCAACCTTCCCAAAAAACCTCATTCGATTTCCACTCTGCCCAGCCATCGCAGCCACGCTAATCCATTGCGCAGAAATCCTGATTCTTGTTTACCTCTACCTACTAATCAGGCCCAAATACCCTTAGCTCCTAACAAGCCCACGGTCTATATGGTTAGGGTTCCATTAGCAAAAGTGAGAGAGGATGAAGGGTCGCTAAAAAATAAGGTTATCCATTGGATACGTCACGTCAGAGGTTGTCGATCCTTAATAAGGGATGATATAATTCGAGCCCAAAGACATAGATCTGATGACAATTTTACAGAAACTGTTGAACTTACCCTGGCCAGCTATCCCCTGGCTGAGGGTCTTTTAGCTTTAGAGTTCAGATCTTCTTCCCCAGACTAATCTGCTATCCAATTCAGACGATTTCCTTCTGTTACACCAAATAGGAGGAGGGTTGCAGTTCAGGACTTATTAGAGGGGAATTATTCTGTACTCGACAGTATTGATTGACTAACTCCTGATGTGAATTTTTTGAGCAAACCAGGTACTTCTTCTAGTGTTGGTCCGGAATTGGTCCAATCTCATAATATTACTGTTATGACATACAACACCAACGTAACTAATACATTTGGAGCGAATGGATCCCATACACATGAATTGCATACCCACGCTATTGACACCTTACCGCCCCCTCTCTCAAACCTTAAAATGATCTCCTGGAATATTGCTGGCCTGCGAAGCAAGCTTTCTCTCTCAGATTGGAATGATCTGATCGCAAGCCACAACATATGCATATTCCAAGAGACCTGAAGCCTTGTCCCATTATATAAATCTGGGTATGCCTGCTTTTGTGTTCCAGCTGTCTTGAAGGGGCAAGGGCGTCCATCAGGAGGTCTCATAGTGTGGGTGAGCATTGCTCTCAATTGTAGGGTTTGTAACTTTCTCTGCATTTCCCCAGACGTGATGCGATTGACATTGAGAGGGTCTAGGGGCGGTCCCGTTATCAAGCTTTTTAATGTTTACATTAGAGGAACATGTGGAGGTTCAAAGTCATCGATAATCACAACCTTGGAAGACGAACTTTCCTCGTATTCATCTGATTCTTTCATTCTGGTGGCAGGTGATATGAACTGTACGTTCGAACCCCTGGCCACAGAAGATTTCCTCGAGATTGAGAATGAGGATGCCAGGTGGTCCATACCACCTTTGACATTACCCCCTATAATAAAATGGACACCGGTAGCAATTCAACTAAACGCCTTAACACTAGAATTTGGCCTAAGAGCAGCCAATGGACGTCTTCCATCTGATAACCTTGGCGTCAACACATTTAATAGAATGTTTTGCCCAACTCGAATCGATTACATCTTGATTGACCGACGACTATGGAGAAACGCAGTGGATATGACCATAGTTCCATCTACTGAGAGTGATCATAATCCCCTGTGTTTAATTATGAAGAGCCCATGGTCTCCTGATTCATCAGGTTCTGGCACCGGCCTTGCCATGCTTTCTAAGGAAATAGTTCCATCAAATTGCAGGAGATATCTCAAATGGCCTCAAATCATTTGCAACGAGCCCAAATTGATTGCAATAAAGGAGGTCTTGCTAGCCAACATCATGGAACTACAAAAAGCATGTAGCGATCCAGACGGGTGTCTAAAGGTTGGGAGCATTCATATAGATACAGTTACGAAGATAGGCTCATTCTTCTTGTCACCTTTCCCTTCGAGAACTTCCAATAAGCCTCACAAAACACTTGGATCATGGTACAGTTCGGAGTGCAGACAAAAAAAGACCACACTAATAACTGCTGTCAAAACGTCTGACTCTTATCAAGTGCATAGTGCCAGAAAAGAGTACAGAAAGGCAGTGACGCGAGCAAAGCGTGCTTGGGAGGAATCCCACTGGTTGGAACTAAAAGCCGCCAGCTTGGCAAAGGACGGAAATACCTTCTGGAACCTGTGCAGAAGGTCCACAGGTTCGGATTTCGATACCATCCAAAATCATATCACAAACCAAGAGTGATTTGCCCATTTTAAAAAACTCTATTCCGGGGAGGAAGTACAAAGTCCTCGATCCCTGTATTACTCAACAGCCACTACCTCTATTTTAGAGGCATGTGACCCCTTCGTGGAGTCTGAGGTCCTGATTGCCATTAACAAAATAGTCCCAGCTAAGGCCCCTGGCCCAGATGGTCTCCCCGGCGATTTGTTTCGAGCGGACTCCCAAAATTGGGCAAAGTATTTTACTATTCTGCTCAACGCTCTTATAAATGGATCCCCTGTCCCTGATTCATGGAAAGGTGCCGAGGTGGTCCCAATATTCAAAAAGGGTTCTAGGGAGGACCCTGCCAACTATCGACCGATTAGCCTCATTGATGCTGGCCAGAAGGTGGTTGGCAGGGTCTTGTTGGAGAGAATCCTGCTGTGGGCTAATGAGAATAACATCCTGTCTCATTATCAGGCAGGATTTAGATCAAATACAGGCACAATCGACCAGGTCTTCAGACTCCTTCTCCTACATTGGAAGGTGGTCTTGATCGGCAAGGGCAGTCTTCACTTGGCGTTCATAGACTTGAAGACCGCCTTTGACCTGGTCCCTCGAGATCGCCTATGGTCAGTTATGAGGGAAATTGGCGTGCCCTTACCAAACCGTGACCTTCTGATTCGCCTGCACGAGGGCAACTATGCCCAGGTTAGATGGGGAACCCATAACCAAAAAACTGCAAAAATCGCTGTTAATAGGGGAGTCCGCCAGGGCTGTGTTTTGGCACCCACCCTCTTCTCTATATTTGTGAATGGGGTGGTAAAATTCTTACAAGATACTCCAGCAGATGCCCCGGCAATGGCGGGTGATAGGGTCCCCGCCCTCCTTTTTGCAGATGACACCCTGCTAATTTCTAAGACCCCAGCAGGGTTGCAGAAGCTCTTGGATAGACTTTATTTTTTCTGTAACTCGAGAGGCTTGTCTATAAACACTGCAAAGACTAAACTTCTCTTGTTTAATTGACGTAGACCATCCAAAATTACCCCCATGTTAGATGGAACTCCTCTCGAACTTGTATCTTGGCATTAGAATTTCCGATAATGTTAGTTGGAGACCCCATCTGGAAAAGATGCTTCTCAATCACAAGCGGGCTGCAGGGGCCATTATGAAAGAACATGGCTCCTCGCAGAGCAGGCCCATTGCACCAGCTTTACTGATTTATCAAGCAAAAGCTGTTAGCTCGGCCCTGTATGGCGCCGAGCTATGGGGCTTCGACAACGTTGAAGAAATTTCTAGGTCAGAGAATACATTTTTGAGGGAATTGGTCTCAGTCCCAAGGGGCACTCCCCTCAAACCCCTATTTAGCGATTTGGGTAGGCGAACAATAAAGGACCTGGCAAGACTGCGCCCCCTGCTTTTTTGGGCACGCTTATGGCGTACCCCCAAACTATCAAAGTATGCAGAGGGCCTTAGAGAAGTGATAAATACCCCGGGCTCATATAGAGTTGGTTGGCTGTGCAACATCAAGAAGTTTTTTTCCCTGTTGGGACTTAGAGAGGTCTGGGAATCCGGCAAATTAATAAACAAGACTGATCTCAAAAGAGCTTATTGGGCATGGATCGATACTCAAGAGATCAGCAATCCCAACCTAGGCAGACTAACAGAAGACTTTTACTTACATAAACAAGTTGTCAGTCTTGAGTCCTACCTCGATTTTGTTCAGAAACCAAGAGACAGAACACTTTATATACAATTTAGATTGGGCACACTACCAACCCGAGAGTATACCAACAAATGGAAGCCTCCCTATCAAACCCCGGCATTTTGCCCGAGTTGCAGTGGGAAGGTCGAAAGTATTGCACACCTTATGTTCGAGTGCCCAGCTTACAAAAACCCAAGAAACAGGTGGTTAAGTCGTGTCTGTAGACAGCTGGGCACGTTGAACTATCGTGTAGCCCTTAGAATTCTACAATCAGATACTAGTACTGTGTTGGTTTGTGGTGTGGCCAAATTTCTTGGGTGGTCTTGGATAATTAGGCTCAAGTCTCTCCGTTCTGACACAACTTTTTAGCTTTTTTACATTTTACTTCTTTTAGATTGTCTTTTTTCAACCAAAAGCACTGGGATCAATTCTGAAATGTAATTCCTTTTTATCTGATTGTAAATATCATATCATATGTCAAATGTATTTATTCATTTTTAGTACTCTCTTCCCACGCGATAAACTGTATCTTTTATGTATGTATGTTGATGCTTTTATGATACAAATTTTTATCGAAATAAAGCTTTGATTGATTGATTAATATACGGTATGTTCTTTTTAATGTCGCAAGATGATCATGCACAGCAGCCGCAATACAGCCAACGCGTTTTGCCCCCACGGGGCTTCCTCAGGGCAATAATAGAAATCATCCAATCTTGCTCAGCTCGCTGACGTACCACGATCACTACTTGATTCACTTAGCAATAGTACGGCAATCTTTCTTCAATCCCCAATGATAAATACGAAAGATTCCTCAATTTAATCGACACTTGAAGTAGTTCACAAATGCTTAAAATATATAAAATCCTCAATTAATATTTCAAAATCCAGATTTAAATATCTCTTGTGTTCACTACGACAGGTGAAACTCCAAAACATTCAAAATTACTTCATCAATGGCCCCCGTAAGACGCCGTGTCCCTCGACCCACCGCTGGCCTTCAAACATGAGCAAGATTGGATGATTTCTATTATTGCCCCGAGGAAGCCCCGTGGGGGTGAAACGCGCTGGCTGTATTGCGGCTGCTGTGCATGATCATCTTGCAACATTAAAAAAAACATACCGTATAATAATGAAAAGTCTGGACTGAATCACTTACTGTGTATTCTGTGCATTTTTTGGTGTTGCATCTCTGTGTGTTCTTTAAATGTGTTAGATTTGTATTGTCCTAAGGCAGTGGACCAGGGAGGTGGGCAACCTGAATCTACAAATATATTTACAATTTGTGTATAGCAGAGTGGTGCAGCTGTTTTTCCCTAACTGCTTATTTTGCTGTTTATGTGGACTTCTCGACATCTCCTGAAGTCGTGCTTGGGCTGACTTGTAGCTCCCACCTCGAGCACTGAATCCACCAAAGATTGTCGGCCTAGCCACTTCAAGTGACCCGTGGGCCGCCATTTTGTGTTTCGCCTCGAGGTCCCGTCGCGATCCCTCGTCCGTCGACTGGTGGGATCCTGAGGGGGTAACTTTGAATTTCCTTGGGCTTCCCTGGTTGCTCCAGACGTGCCCTGACTCCCTACCAAGTGGTGATTCCCACAGACCTTGCTGGTCTGCACCGAAGCATCTTTCTCGTTTCTGCGTGGGTTGCTGTTGCCAAGGCTTGTTGTATCCAATCCGGGCACCGATGCTGCAGCAATCGACATCCTTCGTGGGACAGCTCGAATCCAGCTCCTGGTTGTCCTCGACGCCTTCACCTTCTTCACCTGAAATCACCCGACATCGGTGGGCATCTGCCTATCGCCTTCCTGGTCACTGGCTAGTGACCCAGACTCTGTCCCCTCTGCTTTCAGGTTCTTCTCATCTTTGATCCAGATTTGGATCTCTTCGGACACTTCTCATCTTCCAGGCAGCAGCACTTCTTTGCCAGCTCCCATTGAAATCGACGACGCGACCCGACACCATTTGACACCTATGCACCCGGCTTCCCTGGGTGAGGTAACACGAGTACTCCAGTGCTCCTGTGGGTGTTGGCCCTAGAACCTCCTAAGTCCCAAAGGGTTTGATCCTGACTCAGTTCTAAGTGTCCCTAATCTTTAAAAATCTAACCACGACTTTCCCCATAGAAGCTAACGGGAGCTCGCGGCTGTGTTCTCACACTGCACACGGCCCCCTTGGGTCCCCTGTGTCACTACCTTGGGTGGTTCCTTGGGGTCCCAGCGATTCTACAGGCTCTAGGCCTTGTGTCTAGTCAAGTCGTGGTTCTTATACCACTATTTTAGCATATGGTTTGGCTCGCCCCTAGGGCCTGACGTGTATTTGTTCTATTTTACTGTCATATGTGAAGTGTAATTTATGTGTTTTGACCTCTAGTCTCATATATATCTGGATATATACCTGGTGTGGCTGTCTTTCATTTAGGCACTCAAGAGATTATAGACTGGTAAAACATGCTGCTTTACATTCCTTCAAGACTTAGCCTGAAGGCTGCTCTCCATAGCTACCACTAGGATAGCTTTCAATAAAGGTTGTCTTTAACCTATAACCAATAAGGGGTTGTTTGGACTGGTACGGGGTGCCCATTATAACTAGTGGACATTGTAGTGGTTATTTGGTTTGATATCTAAGAGAGTTTTAGCAATGGTATTTTGGTCCTATAACTTAAAGGTCGACCATTGTGCTTTATTTTTCGTCATATCTTGAGCGGTGTACATGTTAACATCATTCTGTGACAATAATGGGCTTGAGAGGTTGTCTGCTGCCATCCTGAGTTCCCGTTCTAGAGAGTTGGCTTTGTCTGTGAAGAAGGTTGAGAATTCCTCGCAGCTCATTTGCGTTGTTGTTGATTCCTAAGCAGATTTGGCCAATTTATTGGATTGCTGTTTTAACATCTCGAAGAGTTTCTGTGGTCTGTTTTTAGCATTATCCAGTTCAGATCTATAAAAAAGTCTTTTTGGGAATCTGAGAATGCTTTTGTTGTAGTCGTTTCTAGTTTTCCTGAGGGTTTTTAGCTGGGGGGATGATGGGTGTTGTCTCCATTTTCTTTCTGCTAGTCTTCGCCTCAGCCTTTCTTCATTTAGTGACCCATTGAACCAGGGATTTTTATCTTTCTCTGTAATTCTTTTCAGTCTTAGCAGCATGGTGGAGTTGATTATATTCGCCATTGATGCATTGTAGTGATCGGTGAGTTCGCTAACGTCCATCAAGTTGTTAGGTGGATATAGATCCTTCTCACATCGAGCTACTAACTGCTCAATATTAGGGTCCTTGCAGTCCTGACTCCATTGTTTAAGTTGGACAGGTTGCGTGGTCTTATTCTTTTTTATGGTAGATATATAGAAGGTTATGGCATGGTGATCGGACCAATCGCAAGGGACAATTGAGTGAATTGTAGTAGCCTTAATTCTAGAGCTCACCCAGTCCAAAGTTGACCCTTTCGAGTGTGTTGGCAGTGTGCAGGTTTGAGTAAGGTTTAGGTCTGCTAAGAAATCTTTGAGTACGTTGACCTGTTTGTCATTATTATCGTCCCAGTGTAAATTGTATTCACCTAGGAATATATCATTAGTGTGAATGTTAAAGTAAGCAGTGATGATCTCCATTAACTGGTCAATGAAGGAGGCATTATTTCCTGGTGGATGGTATAGAGCATGCAAGTTGCATCTTTGATTATCTACAGTTTTTATAGTGAGGCCGAGGTATTTACAGGATTCAAGAGGGTCGGATGGAAGATGGCTTACCGAGAGATCAGAGCGATGTATGCAAGCTATACCACCTCCTGTCTTCTTTAGTCTGTCTAGCCTCACAATGTTATAATGTGGAGGCACCAGTAGATCCATGCAAGGGGTCGAAGACTCAGTGGCCCATGTTTCTGTTAATATTGCCACGTCGACTGCCTGACTAATGATGAGAGCAGCAATGTCTGACGTATGTTTTACTGCAGAACGACAGTTGAGCAGTAGGCATAGAAGTGGTTTCCCTGAGTTACCAGAGCAAGCAAGTTGACCTTACAGCAAGCGGAGAGGTCCTGGGTCATCGTTATTCGGCCATGATACCCTATAAATGAGTAACCTACACAGCGTATTTTAATATTAACTGTCAACCACCTCCAACCGGGGTCAGCAATATAATTTATTACCTTAGCCTGTACTGAGCCATTTATCAGAATGGCTACCCCTTTCACATTACATCTTTGGTCTGTGCTTGCAAATTGCCAAAATCATTTGTGTGCCTTTAAAATCGTGTCTACTCACCCTTGATCACTGTTGTTGGAAGTTTTTCTGAATCTTGCCTAAAGGCTTCTGGAAAATGCAGTCTCGTGGTATTCTCTTTGTAAGGAAAATTATATTTTCCTGAAATCGTGTCTACACTTATTTGTTAGGTAAAAAATTGCTCTCAACAAATATATATATATTTTTAATACACATTTCTTCATATAACTGTCCCGCACTTAATTTGGAAGCATGAGTGTCAGTTGTAGTAGTACAGCATCAATCACTGATGGGGTGAAGGTGTGTGCATGGTGGGAAAACTCCATTCCACTTCATCACTGACGCCCTTCATGTGTGTCCACAAACAGTAAAACTATGATTGTTCCTTTATGAGCAGTCCTTGGTTGCTTGATGTTTTTTACTTTTTCAATAATGGTCCATTTTGAATACTCTTATGAGAGACCATGTTATTTGAAATGAGTGGCAAGCTTAGTTGATAGTCTGGAGCTTTGTAAGCTGCGTTTATGTTCAGCAATGTGTAGTCTACGTTTTCCAGTTGTCATTCCCACAAAGAGGAGAACCCATGCATGAGATGATGCATACCATTGGTTCACCATTGCAGTTAGTGAATTACCGTTGTTCTTCTGTGAAGTTAAACGAAGGTCTATTGTGTGGAGGGAGTAGTTTTCCTGCAGGAACCACAGCTATCCAGGGATAGTCTCCTTTGATGGGTGGACTGAACCATAAATTATTTTCAGTTAGAACCCTTTGGGTGGGTAAGGATCACCTGGTATCTGTTGATACAAACAAATGATGGACGGAATGCTGACAATGCAAACATTCTCCCCCAGTCAAAAGATCTGGGTTAAATCCATCGTTCTTTTGCCCACTACGCCACCCCAGTTTGGACCCAGCCATATCCAAATCAGTCTTGACCCTGTGCCCCATGGGAACAGTCCAGACCGAACTGCCAGGCTAGGTAACAAGCATCCTGGGACCGGTTTCAGGGTATGCCACCCTTCTTCAGCCAGGCTAGCTTGAATCCAGTGTGAGTGAGTTCAAACTGGAATGGCATGGTGAGCAAAAAACACAATGGATTTAGGCCCAATTCTCTGCACTGGGGTGAATGTATGACATTGTTCTGCATTCTGTTCATCAATTGTTGTTTTTGCATTTGTCACCTCAAGTGGGACGGGTATGCCCAGACGTGGGTCCCGTGCTCTCCATGCCACTGGAATCAAGCTATCCTGGCTGAAGAGGGGTGAAACCCCAAAACCGGTCCTAGGATGCTTGTTTCCAGTCCAAGGAGGACCTGGCTTGGCAGTTCGGGCTGGACTGTTCCCATGAGGCACAGGGTCAAGACTGATTTGCATATGGCTGGGTTGAAACTGGAATGGCATGGTGAGCAAAAAAACCGATGGATTTAGGCCCAGATCTCTGCACTGGGGTGAATGTATGACATTGTTCTACATTCTGTTTATCAATTGTTGTTTTTGCATTTGTCACCCAAAGTGGGACGGGTATACCCAGATGTGGGTCCCGTCCTCTCCAGGCTGAAGAGGGGTGAAAGCCCGAAACTGGGCCTAGGATGCTTGTTTCAAGTCCAGGGAGGACCTGGCTTGGCAGTTCGGGTTGGACTGTTCCCATGGGGCACAGGGTCAAGACTGATTTGCATATGGCTGGGTTCAAACTGCAATGGCATGGTGAGCAAAAAAACTATGGATTTAGGCCCAGATCTCTGCACTGGGGTGAATGTATGACATTGTTCTGCATTCTGTTCATCAATGGTTGTTTTTGCATCTTTTGATTCTACCTCCATTAAATGGAAGTAATGTGTTTTCCTTATCTGCCTTTACTTATCATTTATTTGCCTACGATGATTTCATTTATGGCCTGTTGTCGTGACACAGGTTTAAGTGCGCTTTTGTCACTGTTCTCCAGCAGGGATTCTAAGGTTATTGTGTCTCTTTTTTTGTAGCTCTTTGTATTATTGTCTTGTGATAATTTGTGCATTGTGGTTTACTGGCCAATGCTCAAGATGGGACATGGAAATTCTCCAGCTCCAAATAGTTGTGTCGGATTTTGGGTATATAGGTTCTTGTATGTATATATAAATATGTGTAATGTAAAAAGAAACTGTACAGTGTCCTTACTACTAATATCTCCGTAATGTATTGAGGTTCCCCACCCCACCCCACCCCACCCTCAGAATCTGTTTTTGTAAACACACACACACAAAATAGAGTTTTATTTACAGAGCCTCAAGATTAAAACACATATGCATCACCCCACAAAACGATCTCATTTGGAGTGGAACCTAAAACCTGCAAGTAACACGGTTTCCATGGCTTAAGTGCTCAGTTCATCAACCTAACTCTTTTCATATCTCACAGAAAGGCCCCAAAGCTGGGATAAATTTGAAGGACTTCAAGGCAGTTGTTTACAGTTCATTCGCACTCTGATTTCCTCCACCACCGGATCTCGTGTTATCTAAGTGTATCCTTCGGGTGGTCGGGAAGTCACACTCACATTTCCCTGACCTAGATATTTCCTGTGGTCAATGTGAGGGGCACGTGAGTTCAGGGAGCTTATTTATTGATGACGGCTTTCAAGCTGGGCAGTCAAGAACTCCTCGAGCGTGAATAGGGAGCGGATCACCTCACAGGAGACAAAAAGACAGCGCGAGAGGGAGCGCGAGAAGCTGAAGTAAAGAAGCACGAGACTGTGTCGTACTGTCGTAAGAATGCCACACTCAGAGCAGACTGTCCTCTTGCTCTTCCTGGCCATCGCCACAGCCTGTAAGTTCTTCAGCTGTCGCTTGTACAACATTGGAAAGCACACCATCTAGCTTCGTGTTTATTTAGAATACAGCCTCCTGCTAGTTTCTTTCCTCTTCTTTTACTGCTGTTTATTTCAATGTGCGCGGTTTCATTTTTATTTGGTTTCTCTTAAGCACAAAGTGTCAATCCGTTTGAGTGAATCATTTTCCATTCTTCGGAAACTTGAGTAGTTAGACAAGTTGCTTTCAGAGTGGAGGAATCCTGTTTGAGACCATGCAGAGATGTCACGTCTGGCGTAATGTCATGTTCCTCTTATGACGTCACCGTCTAAAGTTAGGCTCCTGAAATGTCTGACAATGCGTCCCCCTAGTGATGTTGTATCTTGTTGTGAGATGAAAGAGTAATGTCATAGTCTGAAGTAATTTTCCAGGATTGATGTCACAGGAGGGACTCAGGTTCCTGAAGTCCATTTTAATCTGAAGCCAGGCTGCTGAAGCCATTCCAGTGTCTGTTGTCATGTTTCTGGTGTGAAATCACAGAGTGACGTCTAGGTACTGGAGTGATTTTACATTCTGAAATCTGGTTCCAGAAGTTATGCCATAGTCTGTCATCAACTGCCGACACGCCCCATTTAAACTGGATAATCCTGGATTTTAAAAACAAAAATATTCTTTTTTTAATCTCTCCTATTTAAAGCCGTTTCACTGCATTGTAACTTGCTGGGAACATTACATTTCCATGATTATTTATTTGCAAGGTCCCTCTTCTCTGTTCCCAATTGTTGGCCTCTGATTATTACAGAATTGCGACAGTGTGATGTTTAAAGCCAGGAATGTTGAACATCAGAAGAATAGCTATGGGAACGCAAATGTACAATTCGGGACCATGTAGTGTGGGACAGCGGCGCTTTGGGAAACCCTTCAGGGCTCCCCAAGCTTCAGAGGGCCACCATTCAGCCAAAGGCCTATGTAGATATGTGAGATATTGGAGATTCTGGGGCCCACTTTGCAGGGTCGGGGCGGGGGGAAGGGGAGGGGCATTTTGCTTTATGCCACTGATGTGTGGGAGTCTTAAACAGACTTGAAATGGGCTGATCGGTTGACACTAAATGCCACAGTGTCACACACGTCCAAGTAATTGGAAAACGAAGTAAGATTAACAGCCTCTTTCTACTGTCACGTTATACATTGGGAGGAGATGTAGCTTAATGGCCAGAGCTGCTGATTTAGAATTTTGGGAACCAGGTTCGTGTCTTGGCATTGGTTGAACATCCTGCAAGTCTGGGCAAATCACTTAATCTCGACTAGCCTACAAGAAAATATTTTAATCTCACCTTGCATAATGTAATCTGGAGTTCATGTAAAGCGCTCTAATCCCAAAATCGTACTGTATAAAACTACAAAAAAACAACGCCACATATACATCTGATGTTTATTTGTGGAGGTATTTTCCACCAATCCCACTGATAGTCTGTAACATACATTTGCTACCCTTTATGTAAAAACAAGTTCCCTATCACCCCAGAGTTTTTCCTCCATTGTTCTATATTATCCTCTTGATTCCTCGGAGTATAATACTATGCTACAAAACCGGTCTGCAATGCAAGTGGTCCCGCCTGGGACGCTATAAATATTTAGCCATGCAGCACTTTATCCTGGGTGCTGCAACATCTACTGTTTGGAGATTTTTATCAGACATGCCCCTTTGTCATTCAGACAGTGGCGCCGCCGGGGTAGCAAGTCGCCATTTGAGGAAAAGTTGTAACCAGTCCTTCTACCTTTCTGCATTGTTGGCAATGTCCAACAAACCCAAACAAAAACGACACTAGGTCAATATTCCGCACTGAATGTGGTGCGCAGAAGACGCTGTTAGTAGTGGCGTCCCTTGCTGGCGCTATTTCAGAAAGCACATCATGTTGATGGTCACATCATTCATCATGAGGTTGATCAGGGGACTCCATGTCACAGGGTCACCACGGTTCCACCTCTGACTCACGTTTCTACTGAACAAATTGTGTTTTGGGGAGGTTAGTCCAGCTGTTCAGTTTTAAAAATGTTAAGCTCCAATTGGTTGAACCGGTATATTATATGAACACACAGGGTTGGAAGTGTTGGCTACCAGGATGTTGGCTACCAGGGTGCTGGAGTCATCGCATGCAAAACAAAAATGTAAAAGTATCACTAAATTACGTTGTCATGACACTACGAGACAGCGTGAGATGCTTGTGTTTGCATTGATCTTTTTGCGGTACCCCAGCCAAGACTGTGTTCTTTGAGCTAGTGGTGAGTGCACAGCCGGCATCAGCCGTAGGCAGGCACAAATGGTAACCTCCTTCATCAACCCTATGGAGGAAGACAGTCCACGTGAGTTCTTTGGACCCCGAGCAGTGACCCTGATGGAGCCTTTTGAGTCACTCAGCAGATGTAGCAGTAATAATTACACATTGCTGTTTTATGTTATGCTTGGAGTCATGCCAACTGTTAACACACAGACTTGTTGCTCCATAGCGCTGTTAATAGCTGCCATAAGATATACTCAGCTTTCACAATACTTACTTTATCAGCTTTAGAAGGATGACATGTTGAACTTCCCCACAAACATTCAACCCTGCTGTTTTTACACAGAGCTTCGCAGCAGATGCATTAACCAGCTGAGTAACATGGCACTACAGGTTTGCCGAGGATCACTCTGCTTGGCCAAGAGATTGGAGCAGTGGAGACTGACAGGCTTGTTGCGCTGGTCTTGTTCTAAGTTCTTTGGCTGACAACTATGTACATCTTCCAGAAGCCTAAATATATTTCTTTTAGGCTGGATGAAAAAAACTACTAACATTAGAATGCAACTTTGAAAAGAATACTGAATGGACCACCTATATGTGGCTTGGGAAAAAGTGAGGTCTGCAGTGAGGACAGTGGATTTTGTCTGCCCCTGCGCCCCATCCCTAAAAGTGACTCATCCGGATTTGGATAGGAAAGAAGTCCAGCACTGATACCCAAAAAAGGATCCAGTTTCAGTGCTGACAGGAAGAACAATGCAGTGAGGTGCGACTGATTCCCACCCGCAGTGGAGGCTAGTTTATTTCTAACCAGCCTTACTCTTTGCTTTACTCGAGTCCAGTACTTTGAACATTCTTGGCCTGTTATACTTTGCCACAATTAATTTGAGGGCCATTCTTCTACTATTTTTTTTTAAAGATTGGGAAGTCCACTCGTAGTTTGCGTGCCTCAGTGATTGAGTATATTTGACTTTTTGGAGGTTTACAAAAATCCACAAACCTCAGCAAGTACATGTAAGACATCACAGTTTTTCTACAGAATCCTTCAGTTTTTGTTTCTTTACCTGCGTTTTTTTTCGAGGTGGGAAATTCCATTTGTGTTTATGTATTATGTGCACGATGTCCCTAAACTCTTCTGTTTGGCATAAAGGTGCTCGAAATAGATGTCAAAACCATTGATATGATTTGTGAAAACAGACAAAGTGACAACTTTACGAAGGGTTCCACATCGAACCCTCACCCCATCCCATCTATTCCGGGAGCCTCAGGTGTTTACCCTTAACCCCCTACTCTTTTCTATTCGGCAAAATTGCAGATTATATGCAGCAGTAATTTCAACCGAAACATGGTTTACCAACATATTAGATCCGGTAGTGGTCCAAGCACTTCCCCTTGGTTATTTGATCCAGAGGCAAGATCGTGAATTAAATAGAGGAGGTGGCCTAGCCATTATTTAAAAAGATATATTCAATTGTCGTATAACGACAGGTCTGATTCCTGATTGTGAAAGTCTCTCATTTGCAATTGGTTTCTCCCATACTTGTACCTTTTCTGGGGTCGGCCTCCAGGAGCTATTGGTCACTTCAGTAGAGACCTACCTGAGATAATAGCTAAATCAGTCAGCTCTCTTCCCAATTTTTCCGTATTAGGTGACTTGAATATCCATTTTGATGATATTTCTTCACCTGTTGTTGAGGAAGTAAGTGACAGCTTGGGTGCTCTTTTACTTAATTTGAAAGTGACTGGCCCCACCCATCAAAAAGGCCATCTACTTGACCCTATCTTCTCCAACATTAACAATCTTGTTGTTGAAAAGCCTATCCCCATACCTTAGTCGGATCACTATATGATATCCTTTTCATGGACCCCTTTGGCTAGTGGTCCGCCAATGGAAACGGTTAAAAAGTTGAGTTGCAACTGGGCCAAACTTCCTACTGAGTCCTGGGCGCTAACTCTTAGTAACACCAGACCTGTGTTTGAGGATGACCCAGAATCCGCCAACAACAAGTTTAATAACTGGCTTGAATCCTCCTTAGACGTGGTGGCTCCCAAAAAATGGATAACCAATAAGAAAGGTTCTAATAGAGTAGCATGGTACACTCCTAAGCTTAGAGAGTTGAAGCAAAAATGTAAATGCTTGGAGAGAAGTTGGAGGAAAGATTTCTCCACCGCTAAGAAGATCAAACACAGAGAGGCTACTAAAGCATACAAGGCAGAAATCAGAAGTCCTCAAGCCTTGTACTAAGAAAAAAGGATTATCTCAGCCTCCAACTCCCCTCGCTAAAATTTTCAGATTGAGAAATCTCTTCTTAACCCCCCTCCTCCATCTTTGCCCTCTGATGATATTTTAGGGCGCTGCAACATTCTGGCAGAAATCTTTTTTTTTTAAATTCAAGATATTTATTTGCCATTTTCCCCGACTCCAGGTTTTCAAAACGCCTCCCCTGTGGATAACCAGCCACTAATGCCTGATTGATCCTTAGCTGTAATTCCTCCCATGGATATGAAATCCCTAAAAAACTATCTCAACAAATTGAAATCTGGTTCCCCTAGAGATGTGCCCCCCTTCACCATTTTAAAGCAGGCCTTTAATACAGTTTCCCCAACCATTCTGGATCTCATTAACATCTCACTCTCCTCCTGGCTCATTCCCTCTCTTTGGAAACAGGCCATGGTCAAAGCTCTTCTCAAAAAAAATGAGTTTGGATCCAGAAGTATTCGCGAATTACCGGCCGAGTTCGCTTCTACCAGGGATTGCAAAAATTGCTGAAAAGTATGTTAATTCCATTCTCTCCACTTTTTTGGAGAAGAATTACTGCTTTCATCCCTCGCAAACCGGTTTTAGACCCCAACAGGGCACAGAGACTGCCCTGTTGGTAGTAGTTGAGGAAGCCAGAAAAATTCTAGATGTCGGTGGCTCTGCAGCAATCGTCCTCCTTGACCTTAGCGCGGCCTTTGATACGGTTAATCATCAACTACTGATTGCGAGACTCAGAGAGGTAGGAGTGAATGGGATGGCACTTAAGTGGCTAGAGTCCTTTTTGGATGACAGATCATTTCAAGTTTTTGAGGATAACTCTATCTCCAAAAGTATGCCTCTGGGATGCGGGATCCCTCAGTGCTTGTCCCTGAGCCCCACGCTCTTTAATATTTATATGAGCCCCTGGCTGAGGTTATCAAACCCTTTGGCATACAGATTGTTACCTATGCGGACGACACTCACTTGATAGTCTCCCTAAACCAATCTGAGAATGCGGAAACCAATCTGTCCGGCTGTCTGGAAAAGGTGTCCGCATGGATGGAAGGCTCATATTTAAAACTTAATGGGGCAAAAACTGAGCTGATGTTCTTGGGTAAACCCTCCCCCCTGAACTCCAGCTCGCTCTGGCCTATGTGCTTGGGCATCATGCCTCCTCCCAAAGATCAAATCAAAAGCCTTGGTGTTTGGCTGGACCATAATCTAAACTTGAAGGAGCAAGCACGGAAGGTAGCAGGGACCTGTTATGGAATACTGAAGACGATAGGGAAAATCCTACCCCTGCTGCCTTTCAATGCTAGGAGACTGCTGGTTCAAGCTCTGATTCTTTCACGACTTGACTGCGCTAACGCTCTCTATTTAGGCTCCCCGTGCTCAACGATTAAAAAACTACAGACTGTACAAAATTGTGCAGCTCGCCTCCTCATGCAGATCTCTAACAGGGAATGGGCAAGATTGTCAATCGCCTCTCTCCATTGGCTTCCGGTTGCAGAAAGAGTTCAGTTTAGCGCTCTATGTATCGTCCATAAGACTTTATCTTCAAAGGGTCCACCGATTCTCCGGTCAATCATCTCTCCCTACTGTCCCAATAGGTCCTTGCACTCTTGGAATAAACACCTGGCAGCAGTTCCCAGGATAAATAGGTCTCGGAGCGGGGCACGACTGTTTTCATACAGTGCGTCGAAACGTTGGAACCAGCTAAATAATCATATACGCCTTGAGGATGATTATTTGTCCTTTCGAAGACTGCTTAAAACCTTTCTGTTTCCTTGATGTTTAGTGGCTGTTTTGTGATGGCTCTGTTCCTAGCATTGGGAGGACTTCTGGTAGCCATGCGCTTTACAAATGCAAATTCATTCATTCATTCACAAATGCAAATTAATTCATTCACTAGTGAAACTGGGTCATCAATAAACACATCGTAGATAACCTCATTTTTACTTGCACTAATGCGCCATTCTTTGATAAACGGATGCATTTTTGTATTCATCTAGCCACAAAAAAACTCACAAATACAAGCATATGCATGATAGATTAAAACAAGGTATAAAAAAGAAAAACATGTCACCCCCTAAAGTTAGCAGGAATAGATTTGCAATTAGAAAAGTAATAAGTTAAACATAGCAGTAGGCAGTTAGCTTGTAATGGTAGTGTGCAGTGATTATAATTGTTGTACTGATAGAAGATGACAGATGAGTTCACTGTAAAAGTGGTGGCTACCGTGGAACAGTAAAACAATGATTTATTCTGGAGGATACCATTCCAATGCAGATGCCCTGTTAAGAAGCAGTTACCGTGTAGGATGAGCCACACTGTAGATCAAAAAAATAGCAACTGAGCAGCCCAGTGGCGCTGTTGGGGGAACTTCAAGGTGCTTTAAATTAATGCAAAGCATATAGGTCAAAGGGTACTTGTAAAAGACGAAAACGGAAAGCAACCCTAGCAGTGAAGCGCACTTATTTTGAGACAGGCATGTACATGTGATGAGGCAAAACGCTGTGACTCAGTGTGCCGACTTATTGCCCCATGCTAAATGCTCTCAAGGTGGATACAGAATGTAAATGACACTCAAACAGACCAATGGCTGAAGAGGGCTAACCTGAATCCTGTCTATGCACGGCTATGTCTTTTTTATGATTGTTTTCATTAAAGAACCTGGCAGACAGTTAAAGTATTCCAGCGAGACCTATAAAGATACAGTTAGAAAAATAATATACAACATCTCAAAGAGGGGCTAGCAACAATTTTCACAGTGTATATCTCCTACATTCAGAGTTTGTTGAAAGGAGCAAATAACACCAAAACCTTTGCCCACTTGGGTAAACTGTGGAAGTCCTTGCAACACAATACCTCTTTATAGGCCTTACTACAGTGCAATACAATCTATACCTATAAGCATATTAACTTAACATATACATTTCATGGTAAATTTTTAAAAAAGTAAGTGAAAAGGTAGAAAAAAATAAAATGAAATTATACCAAGGAAATAGGGGGTAACTGAGATAAAATTGAGAAGTGTTAAACATGAAGTAGAGACTAATTTAATAAAACACATGGGATAAAATAACTAAAATGATACTATTTAGAAGTTTAAAAAAAACTATAGACAAAACAAGGTACAACCCTACTTATATGGGTGGCAATTATGGCACGCCCAGAGGTAGACTTCCAAACAGGCGCATGTCTCTGAAAGGTCAGCCGAGCAGTGGCAGATGTGGTCACATTTCAGGCTCCCCTGTAAGAGGACATCAGGAAATAGGAAAAGCAGGCCTTCTCTATATGAACAGAGAAGGCTGAGAACGAGTCAGTCCCATGGCAGGGGCGCCTCTTAGAGGCTGATAAAGCTTGGAAGAGTCCGTCACGAACGAACTGTGTAAGTATGTAGAGTAGGGCTGGGAAGAGCGAGCTGGGTACCACCCTGCTCGGAAATATCAAGAAGACGGAGACTTGCCCTACTGGTCAGCACTTGAGGGCCTGATAGGCTGCTGTAGTGAAGGTTCCAGGGCTCCAATACAAGCCTGCTGTTGCATGTGGGGGAGTAAAGGGTAACCAGACATGGTGTACAGAGGCCCCTTGCGCTCCTGGTATGCAGGCTACAGACTCTGTACGCGGCTGTTTCCACTAGATACTCATTATTTTGCATTCCAATCGTATTTTGCTCGCTGGGCTTCGCCCTTGTGGTACTTTGAAAAACTCAAAAAAATCTGTTGTAAAAAAAATAAAAAAGACTATCACTGTCCCAGTATATGGCGTGGACCACTCTCAGATGCCAGCCTCAGAAGCAGGCCGGTGCCAGCTTCAGTTGCCGACCTCAGGAGCAGGAAAGCTTTACGAGCAGAAAAAGTACAAAAGTTACAGTGTAACTGAAACTGAGATATTATTGCTTAAGAAATAATAAAATATCAGTATAATAATTATTAAAATTAAACACAGTTCACAGTCCTTACCTATTTATTTATTAAATTTGTAAGGCATGGCAGCTACCCAAGAAGGGTTTCCCGGCGCCGGAGCAGACCAATAGAATGTATAGCAGCATAGTGAGATTACTGGTTAAAAAGCCAAGTCTTCAAGGATTTGCGGAAATGGTCATAGACCGTTTCGTTCCGGATAGCTAAGGGAAGTGAGTTACATAGTGAGGGGCCAAGGTAAGCATTTAAAATAGTAGCCTGTTTGAACAAGAACACACACACTGCTGCAAGGCTCGTAAAATGAAAAAGAAAATGACATTTGTTTCTTCTGTGTGTCCACATCCGCTGCCCGTTCTGCTCAGCCAAGGAGCTGCAATGTACCCTTCCCAGGCATTCTTTTGAACTGATGAACCAGGGCAGCATGACACACTAAATCTGCTGTCTGTGAAAATATTTGAGCTGTATAGACAGCCGCAGCAAACAATAGCAGCACTCCATCATTGTAATCAGAGGAAGCCACTGAAGTAGATGCCTGTTTTTGCCTCAGGGGGACTTCTGAGTGCACATTAGCCTGAAAGCACTCAAGTGGGCCCATGCTTGTGCCCCAGGGGCACTAGGTCGTGTTTGCTCACTCTGGAGTGACGAAAGGCATGTCGGAGGATCTCCACAGCGAAAATAGCAGCGAACTGAGCCCACAGCACTCAGCAGCATGCTACCCAGAGAAATGGAGAGAAACCAAATGGCTATTTCCCACAAGCTGTGAAAAAAATAGTAGCACAAGGAAGAGACTGGGAGGGATACTGTGCAAAATGAAAAAAAGTCCCTAAGCAGAAAGTAAAAAGCGAAAACAGACAAATCCTGCGGAAATATTCCAGAGCCCACAAAGTACATACAACAGTTGATTCTGCAGTGCAAGTGCTGTAGGCTCGACATGAAAACGGAGGGAGCACAGAAGTACATGCATGCTTGTCCCGGGAGGGGGAGGGGGAAGGAGGTTGTGGCTTAAGAGAGTGCAATGATTGGGAGCACTCAGGTTGGTCCGTGTTCTGCCGGGGGACTGCGAAAGTGGAAATAGTACCTCAATCACAGGGCAAGCAGCGTAGAAACACTAATTAAGCTTAATCAACCTGCGCTTGAGCAATGCTCCACACTAGCAGCAGGAATTGACGCATTGTGAGTTCTGCTGAATTAGAAGGCAGCAAAGGAGAGTGATTATATTGTCAACAAATGGTGAGTGTGGGTGGGCTAAAAGCCCCTTTTGTGTTTTTTTAAACACAAGAAATCTTCGCAATAGGGACAGCTCAAGCGCAGTGCCTACAGGCTCGGCCTAAAAAAGCAGCCTCCCTAATGCTCTGTGAAAGGATTGGAGGGGAAAGGAGATTGACGTCTTCTATCACCCAGTAGAAGTGATTTCTCATGGAGCGGACATTGAATGTGTGCTGGCCGTTCACTACTTTCTTCTACCCCAATTGGTATTTTATCTGACTAGGGGCTAAACAGTAAGATTTAAGTGTCAATAAAACCTGACTCTCCCCTGCACCAATTAATCATCAATTTGTCTGTTCATCTATCCACCCATCTCTATATTTTCTAGTGCAAGAGTAAAGTAGTGATGGGCGATAGATTAGAAGACAACTAATCCAGCTCCTTAAGGAGTGAGGGATTATTTGAGCAAATATAAAATGTGACATCAGATAAAGATCTTAGCCCCACTCATGTGTCACTTTCCTGCAGATTCATGAACTATATGTCCTTCATGGGCTTGAGCTTCCTTTTGCCTTCTTACTACCATTGTTCGCTAGTGCATCATGAAAGGATTGTTTTATACAAATACATTTAAAGATTGCTAGTCCAAACTGGGCTGTCCATTTCCAATTTCTTGCTCCAGCGTGCCCTACTTGGTCTTAAGCCTTACTTTGTCTATGCAAAAAAAACATGCATGTGTTTCTTTATACAGGCACTTTACCTTTCTGAAATAATTTCAGTTCAGTTAATATTGTGTTCCTACTGGGACACAATATTAACATGTATATTCAACTAGGGGTGGGTGAAATCTTCGAACAAACTTCGAGATATGTGAAATTCGCTATTTTTTTCTCTCTGACGTGCTAAGTAGGGTTACTCAGCTGCTTGAAAAATACAAGAAATTCACTAAGAACAAGTGTACCAAATGAGCCATTCCCATGCAGCAGGAGAGTGGTAAGGGTGTGGTATATGGCTATAGGTATATAGAAAAAAATTATATCCTACAGCTTTTCCTTTCGCATTCTCTGTACCCGAGCAAGGTTGTCACATAGTTCCCTTTACAAGATGCTCTCACATTGCAGTCAGAGAAACAAAAGTAAACACAAATCCCAATGTTAAAAGAATAAGCAGCATTTTCACAGATGACATAGTCTTACATTCAGCCTCAGTCTTTGAATACACAGCAAATATGACAAATGGAAACGAAATCTAAAGGCATCTTTTTTGCTCATTCACTTTCTGAACTTAAGCATAGTTATTTTGAAGGTGCTGCGGAAACCTCAGCACCCCTACTTCCTGTCCCTATGGTGCAGGCCATTCTGATTGAATTTTGCCTCAATTTTAATTTGGGGCATGCAGATATGAAAAAAGTGAACTCAGGCAGTATTTCACCAAGTTTCACGCCTGCTTACCATAGGTTCAAAAAATGACTTTGTGGATTCAAACATTCCAACGACCTTCGATAGAAGAAAGTTCCATTGCTACTCCTCAGCCTCCATTCTGCTTATTGTGCTCTCTATGAATACATTTTGAGTACGTCTCTGTAAAGCCATGGGGTCCAACAAAGGAAACACGCAAATCGTCAAGTCCATTGAAGAAGACTTTATTGACTCTAGGGAAGAAAATGACAATATGTTGTTAATGTTTTCTTCTTCATCTTTACAATCTGAGGGTGTCGTTGAAATTGCGTCCATGGGTGGTTTGCGTAAAAGAAAATCCCCTGCATGTGTTATCTGGGTGAATGGGAAAAATGTTAATTTCTTGGCTGATTCCGGTTCCCCATTTACCCTTATCTATGCTAAGGATTTTGGAGGGTTAGAAGACATTCAGTTGCACCAGTCTAACATTAGAATTTATGCCTATGGGGGCAAAAGAGTGGAAGTTCTTTGTAAATTTGAAGCTGATTTGTAATTCTGTGGTGATCTTGCTACAGGAACTGTATACATTGTAGAGGATGGTGCAAATTTGTTGGGATGGGAGGAGAAAGGAGAACTCGATATCATTCTTTTTTTTATTTGATGTTTTTATTAATTTCACAGTAATAGATGTCACATACATATTCTAATCGACATTATGGCAGTTTACACGGTACAACAAAGCCAGTACTCATGTGTCGCTCTCTATAGCGTTGCATTTCCATTTCTACTGTAGGGGAAACACACAAGTCCCCCCGGTATGCATTCCATTTGCCCCATTTCTCGTCCCATTTCTTGGGGCAACCTCTTGCTTTAAACATCTCTCTTCTGCTATCATGCATTTGTCATACTCTCTGATCCACAGCCTGAGTGAAGGTCTATCCGCCACCCCCATCTCCTTGCAATTTCCAGTTTAACTAAAGTATATCCCAGTGTTGTCATTTGTTGTTCAACCTCCGTTAAGTCTGTCTGGTCCCACATGTTAAGGAGCCCCAATCTTGGCGTGAGGGCAAGCTCTTTCCCCAGGGCATTGTGAATGTGAACCGTGGCCCCTTCCCATACCGGTCGCACCCCCAGGCACTCCCAGGTCGTATGATAAAAGGCTGCTTCTTGTTGGCAGCCCCGAAGGCAAAGTGCGCTCATCCTTGAACCTATTCGCGCTAGTGTTAGTCCAGGCATGTAAGATCTATGTAAAATCTTGAGTTGGATAAGTCGGTAGCGAAGGGTAATGGCCGCCTCTCGGGGGGACATTAGTGCCGCCTGCCAGTCGTCATCATCAATGTGCACCAAGGTCTACTTGCCACTTCTCTCGAAGTTTATGGAACGTGTTGGGTATGTTGCTACATAGTTTTTTGTAAGTAAGAGATATGGCTTTGGTGAGCAACGGTCTGTCAAGTAGCACGTCTTCCAAGGGGGACAACTCCGGTATGTCCGTCACGTCAGGAAGAGCAGTGGTAAGGGCGTGTTGGATTTGAAGATATCTAATACTTCTCCCTGGGCCATGTCATATTTCTCTCTTAATTCTCCAAATTTAAGGAGCGTGCCCTTTTTTACCAAGTCTCCTATAGTGGAAATCCCGATGAGGTCCCACTTATCAAATCCGGGTTGGTGACACAAAAGTCCCAGTAGTTGGGTGTACCACAGTGGTGTGTCTTTGGTGAGGACATTTAGCCAACCAAGACGGGAGTTTGCCTGGTGCCGTATTGCTACTGTGTGTGCTGTGGGGCCGAAGTACTGCTCTTTTCAAGCCTTCGAGTATAGTGCTCCCAGGTATCCCGCACCCCCCATTTGGTATTTGTCTAACAAGTATGCTGGGTCAGCTGGGGAGCGATAAATCCAGTGATTCACTACTATCAGCTGTGATGCCCAATAATAGAGTCTAATGTCCGGAAGGGCAATGCCTCCGTCGTACCATCCCTTGGTTAACTTGTTCAAAGCTATACGAGGTCAGTATCATTCTTGATCCTAATCATCCTGACATGGTTCTGTCTAGGCGTGAAACACGCAAATTTTACCCTCCTTCCTCATCTTCCAGTCTGCCTAATGCGTTGGTGGTGGGACATTTATCAGGCGATTAGTGGATTCAGAAGTATCGCGAAGTATTTGTGACAAACTTGGAAAGCTAAAGGGTTTTCAGCACCACATCATCCTAAAAAGTGTTGCAAAGGCTGTTGCACACAAGGTGCGTAAGGTACCCTTGAGTTTGCATGTGGAATTGAAGTATGAACTTGAACGTTTATGCACCATGGATGTGATTGAAGCCATAGAAGGATCCGAATGGTTGGCCCCCATAGTTCTTGCACGCAAGGCTGACAAGTCTCTTTGGATGGGTATAGACTTGCGCGATCTGAATGCTAATATTTGGATCAACCGCCAGCCTTTGCCCAATATAAATGAAATGCTGGCGACCTTAGATGAAGCCAAGTATTTTTCGTCATTTGATATTTCCTCAGCTTACCACCAGGTTGAGTTAAGCAAGGACTCCAGACATCTCACCTCTTTCGTAACACCGGAAGGAGCTTTCTGTTACAAACGAATGCCTTTTGGTCTGGCATCGGCTTCCGCTTTGTTTCAGCGCCTCATGGGGAATTTATTCAAAAACACAGCGGGAGTCGTGTTTTTCCAAGATAATATTCTTGTGTATGCACAAACTGAGGTAGAGCATGACAGCAGAGTTAAACATGTACTGGATACTGTGAAACTTCATGGGCTAACCTTAAGGAAGGACAAGTGCAATTTTTTTCTGGAGGCTGTGGATTATTTGGGTCACCACATTTCCTGCAAAGGAATTGAACCCAAAATACATTTTTTAGATGCCATTCAAAATGCACCTTCACCCACAAATAAAGACCAACTTCGCTCTATCCTAGGTCTTGTGGAGTACTATGCCAAATTTGTGGGGAATTTTGCTAATAAGACCTCCTGTTTGCGCGAATTACTTAAGAAAAATGTTAAGTTTGTGTGGTGCGACAAGTGTGTTGACCAATTTGATCTTCTCAAAAAGGAAATTGTGCAGGTACGCCCTTTGAAATTGTTTAACATCAATGACAAATGCATATTTTCTACTGATGCCAGCAACATAGGATTGGGCGCTGTTCTTATGCAAAAGAGAAGTGATGGTCATGAGGAGATCATTGCGTTTGCCTCCAGGACTCTTCGTGGTGCAGATAGTTCTTACTCCACCATTGAGAAAGAGGCGTTAGCCTTATGGTGGGGTGTCCAGTACTTTCGGAATTTCCTGTTGGGATATGAATTCATCCTCAGGATCGATCACAAACCTTTGGTTGATCTCTTCACCACCAAAGGTGGCGGTCGCTCCACTCCACGTATTGCTAAATGGCAATACAGACTTCAGGAATTCAATTATCGTTTAGTGTATGTTGCTGGTGTCAAAAACAACATTGCTGATTTTCTATCCTGTTTACCCCTTGTCAAAGACATCAGCGAATCTTCTGAGGAGGATCTTGACATCGTGTATGCCGTTGGTACTGTTGTTGACATTGTGAAAGGTTCACTTTCTGAGCGTGAATGGTTGCAAGCTCTATCAGAGAACAGCAAAATCGTTGACTTCTTGGTTCATGGCTGGCCTGTCAACAAAGATTTGTCTCCTGAGTTAATTCCTTTCAAAAGGGTTTTTGATGAGTTATCCATGGTGGATGGAATTTTACGCAGGTGTGGTCGTTCCGACATGCATGCAAAACAAAGTTTTAGTTCTGGCTCACGAAGGTCACCTTGGTATTCGCGCTATGAAATACAGAATCCAAGAGGACTTTTGGTGGCCAGGGGTGGACAGGTCCATCGAGCATTACATCAGGGACTGTTGTGCATGTGTTCTGAGCGATAAGACTCAAGTAACTCATCCCTCTCCCATTGATCCAGTTGTTGTCAAGAATCTACCCTGGTGAAAATTAGCTTTCAATGTTGCTGGTTCTTTTGGGATTTCTGGAGGTTCTCCTTTGTATGATCTGGTCTTAGTGGACTATATGTCCAAGTGGCCGGAGATCAAGTTTGTGGAGTTTGTGAATTCTTTGTCTGTCATTAATATCCTCAAAGAAGTGTTTCTCCGGGAGGGGTTTCCTGAGGAACTAGTGACAGATAACGGGACCCAGTTGGTGTCTTTGGAAATGCAAACTTTCCTCAAAGAGCATGGCATCAAACATGTTTTAACCTTACTTAATCATCCTCGCAGCAACGGATTGGTCGAACGCTTTAATCGCGTTATCAAAGATCAACTGGAATTGGCTTTGGTGAATGGTTTACACTGGCGAATGGCCATTGCAGACATGTTGTGGACAATCAGAACTACTCCTCATATTAGTACTGGGATGTCTCCTTTCACTCTGCTTAGGGGAAGAGTTGCAGGTTCTAAGTTGAACAAAGATTGGATGTCCAGGAAAGAAGTCGATCAAGCTAGACGTGGCAAGGTAGCGGATGTGAGGACAGCAGTTCAATCAAAGTACGCCACTGTTTCTGAAAGAGTTTCTCCTGTGTGTGTTGGAGATTGGGCAAGAATCAAGAACCCTGGCTACATTCGCAAGGGGACTTCTTGGTTCTCAGCCCCGGCTAAGGTGAGAGAAGTAAGAGACCATGTGGTGGTGTTGGAGAATGGGAAGATTAGAAACAAGAGTGCCATTTCTGTTGTTCCTCAATCTAAAATTGCATACGTTGGTGGGAAGATGGGTGTTCATTTTGATCCCACTAATGCAACTCCTGTTCTTCCAAGTTACGCTTCTTCTAATGCAGTTCCTTCCAATAGGAATGTTCTTTTGGACTGTTCTTCTTTCAAAAGGTTTCCTTCCAGTTAAGTTACAAGACTATGTTATGTATTGATGATACTATGTTTTTTCTTCCAGGATGAGATCTACTCCTGTTAAATGTCAAGACTATGTTATGCATTGATGATACTATGATTTTTCAGTTGTTTGATTCTTGTTCTTCTATTTATCTTATTGTTCTCTTATCTATTTCTCTCCTCTACTTTTCTTTTTCTTTTATTGTATAGGAAGGGAGGTGTGTTGGGATCTGCATCACGTTCTCCCTCATAGAATTCTCTTGTGGCACTGTTCCCTGCATGGAACATGGAATGTGTTCCTTCGGCAGTTGCTGCCTGGTAGCTGCCTTGAGGGGACATAATAAATGGAGTACTTACCTTATCTGTGATTGTACTTCTTTTCAATACTGCGTACGATTAGGCACCTGCTTAGCTTCAGTATTCCGAGGCTGACGCACCGGAGCAGGTGTAGACCCTGTTGCATTGGGCTCTGGCAGTTGTAGTGATGTGGCCCTGCCTGGACCGATGTCAGTTTCAACCCAACAGTGCGCATGGCAGGTGCAGCCCGATTTGGCTGAAGATAGATGTAGCCCCAAATGGGCCTATGATGATCTCAGAGGTGGCAGTTTCTGTTTAGGCCTCCAGAGATTTCAGAGGGTATAGGCCTAGTCCAGCACTACTATGGTCATGGCAGTTACAGCCCATGTGTGGGTATATAATGATTACAACAGTTACAGGATAATGCGGGCCTATGATGATCAGACAATTGCAGAGGTTCTTGCCTGGATCTGGGGTGAAAGACCCTGCCATACGGGTCTCTCCCAGCTTGCTCTTGGACATTCTGTTCTCCCTGGAAGTCCCTCTGATACCACACACAGTCTAGACCTCTATCTCATACTAGATAGTATCTACTCCTGCTGTGCCAGGCAGACTCCTTCCTTCGGTCAGCTGGCAGATAGACTTAAGTTCTTTAGGCGATCCACAGCTCTTCCAGCAGGTAGTGCATACTTCAGGTGATATCCTCTCACATCTTGGAGACTGCCTGGCAGGCAGACACCAAGCCTGGTTGGACTGCAGTCCTTTGCGTACATTGTGGATACTCCTTTCCCTGGTCATTAAGGACTTGGAACTGTAACAAAGTGGAGTTGTTGAGTTCCACTTTTATACATAACTTCTAGAATGGGATGTGAAACTACTATTTCAAACTGCAGAATCAGTATCAATCAATCAATTAATCAGGGGGTTTGTAAGGCGCGCTACTGTGAGGTTCTCAAGGCCCGGGGGGGGGGGGGTCGGGGGGGGGGTTTAAGCAGCTCCATTCAGTCGAAGAGCCAGGTCTAGAGTGTCTTCCTGAAAATGTTCAGAGAGGGGGCGCATCTGATGTTGATCGGGAGCTCGTTCCAGGTCTTGGGGTCTTGGCTGCAATGCAGGAGAATGCTCTTCTACCTATTCTGGCTCTGTGGATGCGTGGGGTTTTGTAGAGGGCGAGGTTGGCGGATCGGAAGTTTCTCTTCGGTACATAGAAGGAGATTCTCTCGTTGAGGTATTGGGGTCTGGTGTTGTGGAGGCATTTGTAGGCATTGGTGAGTATCTTGAAGGTTACTCTCTTCTCAGTGGGGAGCCAGTGGAGGTTCCGCAGGTGTTGGGTGTTGTATTCGTGACGAGGGATGCCGAGGATGGGTCTGGCTGCGGTGTTCTGTATGGTCTGAAGTTTGCGGAGCAGAGACTTGTTGATCCCGGCGTAGAGGGCATTTCCGTAGAACAGTCTGCTGGTTATGAGTGCTTGGGTGACTGTGTTCCTTGATTCAGGGGGATACATTTGAAGGTCTTTCGGAGGATCCTGAGGGTGTTGACCTGTCGAGTCGTGGAGAGGGTGGACTGTGTTCATATGCCCCCCCACGTTACATTCTGGACACAGTGTTTGTGTATACTGATGCTTCTCACAGCAGTTAGTACTGCGGCTGAATCCAACCTGGAGCAGAGACAACACAAACCCAATGAGGTGTGAGGTTTCTGCACCTGGCTATCATCAGCCTCACTAAAAGAATATCAGGGTCACACAAAAGGATAGGCACCAGGAGACTTCCTCACTTCACACAAAATAGACAGCAGTTCCACCCCTCACACCTTCCATCCACTAAATGGCAGTACCCAGGAAGATTAATTAGCAGCTTTTTGCTACAAACAGGCCTCTTGAATTTCTAAAGGTAGCCCCGTTTGCATCTTCTTCCCTTCAGTGTCTGGTTCTCCTCTGTCAATAACTGAAAGATTACAGGCAAAACACTTCAAAAGTTTGGGAGAACAGTTGCCATTCTCCATCTTGTGGTATACCACATCTAAAATAGATACCACTGGTCATCATTACTCATGCTAACTCATACATACAGTTTATCACCAGAAATATGTTATCCCCACTGCACAGACTCAGACACTAGGCAAATACACGGGTTAGCAAGCACCAGAACCACTTTGTAAATGTTTGGATTGTTTTCTGAAAGGAATTTATACCATTCGCCAAGTCAAATGATGGGTACAGTGCCCATTTTTTTTTTTTGATAGAGAGCCTGCAAATTAATCTGGGTCAGAAGCATTTAGGTACCATTCATATAGAACATCTGTGTACCAATATTGCACAACAACAAACACCAAGCGTCATTTGTGAATGCTTGCACCACCCTCACCCGGTACCCAGGTTATTCCTCATGGCACTCACTAATCTGGCAGTGAGAAGGAATTAATTAAACTTGAATGGGGATTTTCATCTGCATATTAAAGGGACCATGATGGGTACTGTCTTCGTTTCAAACCTAGTTGTACTCTTTGTTGATCGTTTTGAATTCATCTTGCACACTCACAAACACCACAATACCAACATCAAATGTTGCCTTTGGTACATTGGCAATGTGTTCTTGAACTGGACCGTTCCAAATCCAACTTTGAATCCTTTTTGACATGGATTAATAACTGCAGTAGTGGTGATGATAATCCATAACAGACAAGAATGCTTGTGGATAAATAAATGTAACTCTATCAAGGATAGAATAAACAATATGGAGGAATTATACAACATCATTAGTTTGCAACTTTCAGCCTTGAACTAAATGAACAGCTTATTTACGTTTACATCTAACTATATAACATAATGTATACATGTTTGTTCAGTATTTTGTAACAGGTATGGGTAGATATAAATGTTTTTCATCTCACGTATTGATTTTGATCTCCCTTATAATTTGGCCTGTGCATTCTCTATCCATGAATAGTGATTGTGCCCCGCTACATAAGCTGTTTATGCATGTGGCTTTATACAACTGTGGAACACATTAGATACACATATCTGTTTTTCGATAGTAGAGGAGGTTTGACATCATCATAACATGGCCTTTTGTTAGGTCAGCTTTTGTAGAAATCTCGCACACCAAGATGGCAGTCTCTGTAGGTTACAGCATTACGAGGTGGGGCGTCATCTCGTCCCAACCAATTGCACTGCTGAATTGTGCCATGTTGGCTATGTTTGTATTTCCACAATAATCCATGTAATCCATTTAATCAAACTCTTTTACTCCTCTCCTCACTAGAATGTCGAATGTTTCGATTCACACGCGGTTGAATGTGCCATTTTTCCAAAAGTCTCTGTAGGTTATACATTTGATTTTCTTTATGTCTGGTTACTGTACTAATATAACCGTAGTTCAATCTCGTTGTATTTAAGGGTGGGCGTAGTTCGCGAAGTAGCACTTCGCGAAGCTACGCAAAGTGAAGTTCGCACTACGCGAGCTACGCGTAGCACTTCGCGAACTGCGAAGTAACATGTTCGCACTGTGCAAGATGTTGTTTTCAATGATTGCACAGTGCGGACAAGCAACCGGCACTGTGCAATCATTGAAAATGGCATCTTGCACAGTGCGAGCTGTAGTTTTCTGCTGCTCGAGTAGATTTTTCCTCGAGCTGCAGCTTTCTCAACGCGAACTGGTAGTTTCTCATCGCGAGCGGTCGCGAGCATACGCGACCCCTCGCAATGAGAAACCTGACCTTCTCGCGTTGTGAATATCGCCGGGAGGTTTATTTTCCATGCTCGCGATCGCGAACAAGGAAAAAGTCTCGCCAGGATGTCATTTTGCTTGCTCGCGGTCGCCAACTTGACGTTGAGGACCGCGAGCAAGCAAAAAATGACCGCAGCACTACGCAACACTACGCTACGCGTGTTCGCACTGTGCTACGTGCAGTTCGCGTAGTGCGAAGTAGCGCGAACTTCGCAAACTACGCGAGCGTAGCGTAGTGCTTCGCCCAGGCCTAGTTGTATTCCCTTGTTATCAAATTGAGGGTTTTTTTTTTACATGAAGAAACTGTCTTAGTCTATCTGCGCCATTTTTTATGCTTTTGGCTAATGCATACAGTCTTTCTTTTATGTCCATTTGGTGTCTATTTTCTCTTTTCGCACACATCTCCTTTTTTAATATTCAATATAATTAATATCCTGCTTGTATTTTTACGTACGGCACTGAGGATGACTCTCTGACTAACACACAGCAGTTGAAATGACCACTTTTTACACGTTTTGTGCAAACAAGGGGTTTGGCCCTTCTGGCAGTCAGGTCAGCCTTTACAAATCAAATTTGTATACAAAAAAGTACCTAACCAGGTAGGAGGCAGCAACATGAGTCAGGTCAGGAACTCCTAAACAGATTATGGCGAAAGTCCTGTAATCTTTCAAATGTCACAGCACGTTTGCTTCAGTTGCAGAGAAGCTCAACAGCGCAGGAAACCCAGGCTCTCGAGTTAGTTGAAGAATACGCATCAAATATCAGAGAGAGACAGCAATCGAACTAACGTGAGTACATCGCTCTAGATGATGCATGTCCAAAAGCTTTGAGCTAACGTAGATACAGTATTTCAATCAAAGCCCGTTGTCTTCAATTCCAGAGAATTCAAGCAACGTAGGAACTTACCTCGTTCAGTAATGCTTACCGCCCTTAGAGGTTTAACCTACAAACTATTGCTGAAGTAAGTCCAGAGACTGTGCCCTTTTGCCATAAGCCTCACCGTCTTTCGTTAGGAGCATTCTGAGCTTAGTAATGTTGTCTTTGTCTTAGCTCCTTTAGGACAAAATCAATAACAATGGACTTTTTAAGGAGAAATAAGAACTACTTAATCATACACAGCTAAGGCGAACCACATACTGGCAAGGCTTCATTTATAAAAGAACTGAGCCCAAAATAAGACGTGCTATATCTTTGTGCTCAAATTTTTGTTATATTTTAAACAATCAAAGATTTTACAACCGTCCTTTACTTGATCGCGCAGATCAATTACCCTGAAGTTGCAGTAGGTTGAACCATATATTGAACACGAATGGGTACCAGTAAGAACGTATACAGGTACATCTCCTTTACACATGGGAATCAAATTGTAGCATTAAATAAATAACTGATAAGAGAGCCCTCATAGTAAAACCTTTCTGGATTTTTTCCAGATCTCATCCAGTCACATGCCCTGAAGAAAACCCAGTGAGTGATAGAGGGGCTCAAAACGCGTCAGCGTTGACTTTCCTGGGATAACACACCAATGACTTTCACTTGTCTATCTGGAGCATTTGTTTAAAATTTGTTTGCCCCGTTAGACCCTCCAATATGTGTACCCAGAGGACAACAGCCCTCATAGGTTTCCAATCTAATGATGTGGAAATAACCATTTTTATGGCTGTTGTTGTTTATTTCTGACTGGCTGTAATAAGAATCTAAATTGTCTTATGTTGCATTTGGTACTTAATGTATGTTTTGTGATACAGGTTTGTTCTATTAATTGAGTCATTTGTGTGTGTAAATGTTAAATGTTGTATGTAGTCTGTCTTTTTGAAGAACATGTTATGATAATGTTTGAATATGCAAAAAAAAGATGAAAATAGAAGTAAATAAATTACTACAGACCAAATGAAGTAATAAAATGGTCTAAGTCTGTTTAATCAGTAAACAGCCTCAAAGAGTAGTGGTTAGGTACGTTTTTGTATACATTTCATAAGTGTCATTTGAATGATTACAGGACTTTCGTTGTAATCTGTTGAGGAGTTCCTGACCTGACACATGTTGCTGCCTCCTATTGACTACGTATTAATTGACCATAAATGTGTTTTTGTTCATTGGTATGTCTAATATCAAACACAGCACTTTTGACTGTGCTAAGCAATCCATCAACATCAGCATTTTTTTCTTCATATAAATATATATTAATTTAACTATTTTGTTTATGCTTCTTGTAATGTGTGGTCTTTGTTTAGGAGCTGCTTATAATGGTGGTACCATTATTTTATAATTGTAATACCCAGGTTCCTGTCTACATAAAGTCGCCCTGTTTCTATACACAGCTCAAGGCATTGGACACACACCAAATAGTGGAACTTTATACACGTGGGCCAGTAGACCTCACTTCCAGTGACACAGATAAAAAGTCTTGTCACAGTACTGATCTTTCTTAAAAAATAGGGTATGTTGTCACCACTGCTTTATGTACTATTGCACTATTGTCAGGACAGGGAGAGTAATCCTCTGCCCATATTGAGGTCACGCTTAGTGTGTCCCTTCAGGTCGCAAAATGGAACTAGGACCTCTCATAGTCAAGGACAGTCCCAGTCCTCTGTGCACATACTTTTATTAGCATGGTGCCAGGACAAAATAAGTCAGGATACCAGATATACATGTAATTGGGCACTCAGGGCAGGGGAACATAGCCACATACTATGCAGGGGGCATTTCTGTCACAACAGAGACTAAAGCTTTCTTTCAATCATAGCCTATGGAAGAGCCAAAGACTAAATGGATGCTGGCTACCCAGTCTTTTCTCTAACCCAAGTCTGATTTTATCTATAGTAAAGATAGATGTATATGATACCTCTATTCATTACTCTGTCCATCCATATCTCTATGTCCATCTGTAAATGCTAAGCTTGCTTTCATGCTGTCTAGCTGCAAGTGTGTTGTTTAGGACTGTATGTGTGTCTCTGTGTTTTGTGTCTGTGAGTCTCTGTATGCGCATTAACTTCATACATTTGAATCTGAGTTGATAGATAGCGTTGGCTTTTGTGCTGGTGTCGCCCAGTCCGACAACATCTGGTGGCCCCCCACAAAAAAATATAATTCTCCACGAATTCTCACACCAGTGCCCCAATCTCTCCATAGACCCTTTCTCACATGCATTTCATTTGATTTATAGCGGCAATCATACCAGTATAAGGTGTCAGAGCACTTTACATCAGAAACACATTATACAGAGTGAGTGAATCAAACAAGTGTAAATCAGTCTATAGAACATGTTCCATAACACAATGAGGATTGCAAGCTGTAGGAGTTACATCACCAATACTAGCAGAACCACAAACTCAGGATTTAAAACGTACCACAGTGGTTGGCTTTACGAATAAGAATGGATTTCTACCCAAATTAACCCTTTTTAGCAATGTTAGGATGATCAAAGTCTGGGGACAAAACATAACATTCTAACCTATAACATACACTTTGCATGCAGCTCTTCGATAACAGCTCATAGCTCACTGTGCTAAACTTATAAACTGCAAATAACAAAATGATCTCTGTGACAAAAGCAGTAACCTACTGAGCCATCCTCATAAAATACAGATCAGTGATTTGCATGGTACACGTTCTTTGCAGCAGGCATTTTACCCCTCTGCGCTACTTTATCAAGAGTGAAAACTGCCACTATAAAAAACGCAAATTTCTCTCCAGCAGGAAAATTAGTCACCAGAAATAGCTTGACATTTTTTTTATGTTGTCTGAAAACTGTTGGCCACACAAGAAACTCTGCAGCAGGAACTTTTTAAACCTGTGTTATTTCTAAACACGACGCCCCTGACAGTACACAGTGCGGCAACACTACTTGCACTGTCCCAGAGACCAGTCCTGTGCATAGTTAACTGCATGTTTGATGGTCTGATTGTACAGTTTCCAGTAGGTCTATGGGTACCTTAACATTAGGTGATCTGTATGTACTGATGTATGCCTGCATAGATATTATGTTATGTTATGTGTATTTGTAATGGGCACAACTCACCCCGGAGGGTATCCTGATACTGAGATGTCTATAGGTGTATTGCTATGTGTGCATAGATTTCTGTATATGTGTTGTTTAATCTATGTGTGCATGTGTCTGTGATATGTATTGTGTGCATGGGTATTGTGAGTCTGTATGCATGCACTATATAAGAGCCAACCCTATTAGCATTGTCAAAGCTTGTTTCTATCCTGAGAGCTAATATGAAAGGAGTGCAGTCAATGGTATCTGTTATGAGTCCTAAAGTAAGCACAGGAAGAATCCATTGGTGAAAGGCCCTCATTCATGCCTAAATTAGGGGGGAGGAAATTTCGCTGGTGGATTCCTATCCGCATTTAGTATTTCCAGTAGAAATTGGATGACTTTTACATTATCGCCCTCCTGTACATCAAGCACTTAGAATACTTCTGAGGTGCAAATCCAAAACCCATAATCTAAACCACAATGCCATCTATTGGAATTCTTACTTCCTAACTCGTGCTTTAGAGGGTTTCATTTTTGGATATTAAAAATATTAAAATTAGCTGAATTAAACCATCTACTCAAGTCCTGAACTCTACATGTAGTCATGTCCTCACTCTCTTTTGATGGAATTTGGGGCCCAAAGTGTTGTATTGTTTTAAGTGCTTTCTGGGCTCAGAGCCTGAGCTTTGGTTTTGTATTGTGGGCTCCCGCGCTGTCCTTAAATCCTCCCATTGGAGCTTTAGGTTCTACAGTATTATGGTCTGGTTTGGTCTGTTGATGATCAGGCCATTGTACTGTCTTGTGTTAATCTCGTCCTGTTGGAACTCAGGGCTGTGATTATTTATTTGTCACATAGTGATCTGTTGTTTGGCCTCTGGATCTGGAGACCTTATTACAGTGGCAATAATGTCCACAGAGGCAAGCACTACTAAGATCTGTCACCCAGTAGTAAAGTCTAGGCCCAGAGGGATTATGAAAAGCAAATCCTGTCTGTTGGCAGGGTGGAAAAAGAGTGTAAAGACCACTCTCTCCTGAACGGTTATTTGCTCTTATGTGCCTCCCTGCTAATTCGATTCCACTCCCAATTTGTGTCCCGCTGGTTACTGCAGAGAGGTAAGCAATGAAGCAGTGGCTTTGATCAGGAAGCTACCGCCGTGTGTTATCTCAAGTGAATATCACAGTTTCAATTCTTATCTCTCAGGTTTGCTATGTTTTCTTGGGCTCCCCCTGGTGTGGTTCTCATTTTGCCATTGCCTCCATTCCTTCTCCTCCTGGGGATCTTTGTTATTCGGAGGATTGTTATGTTGTTATCTTCTCCTACTGGTGCTCTGGACTCTGCTCCAGTATGTGCAGAATCTTCTTTTCAATGTCTTATTTACTCTTTATACTGTGCCATGTTGTTATAATAATGAGGTTACTGCTGATATTTCCCCAATCAAGCATAAATCCATTACTTTACACTTCCAGCGCTCAAGCTGATCAGCTTTTCTTAAAAAGCGGTGGGCTAGCGTCAGGCTTTCAGGGAACAGACTGTTTATTTTATTCTATTGCTAACCAAAGATACCTAAGAAATCTCGCAAGCACATAATATTTCTTTCTACAGTTTTGTACCCTCACATTGCACGCAACCAAAAAAACAAACCTCTGTATTCCTTCGGAAATTGGCATTCTCCTTGACTTAAAACTTCCTCTACTAATCTTTCAAATGAACCTCTATTTACTTTCCATCCTCCGCATGCTTCCTCTCTCTGAGCACAGCCTACCCTAAGTCACATAACTATCTATTTTAATCAGTATTGTTGTGTTTCACCTACTTTCCACACCTAATTTCAAGATCAGAACCTCTCCTTTAAAAGTGATACCCATGCAACCTAAAAATACCTAATCTTCTGTAACTCACCGAATAATTCCACCAACTATTTGCATGAATTTGAAAACTCCACTCTCTCTAAAGATACAACCAAATTCCTAATAATTTCATCCACCACATAGAATCGGAAGTAAGTGCTTGGAATGTTTCCTTAAAAGCACAAAACGAATCCCAAGTACCAACAATTACCACTGAAAAAATCCCATGGGTTCTGGAGCAGTGGCTGCCCATTTTAAAACACTTCAACGCCTTGTCAGGGGTAGTAAGTACTATATAAGTGCAATTCAGTGGAGGCTCCTCCGCTATGGCGGAGGAGCGTCACAGTGCGAGCACTTGAAACATAAAATGATAATATTATTGTCATTTAATGTTTGTGCCACTTTGCAGGTGGGTGGGCAGATCTGTTCTGCTCTCGGAGCAGGGGAGTAGTGGTTTGCCACTCCTAAGTACGCAATGACTGTTTTTTCGGCCCTCTCGGGCCACTCAAACCAGTCATGTACACTTTCCCGGTTCTCCAAGCAGGCTGCATTACAGCCTGCGTGGAGAACATGCCCAGGCCCCTATTCCCTGGTTGAGCGTCGAACCGGGACACTCAAAACCAATCACAACGTTGGTCAGGGGAGCATGGGTGTCTACCAATCACAAAGCTGCATTGCAGCGTTGTGATTGGTCAGTGGGGCCTGGCTGGGCTTCCTGTTCGTGGAGGAGAGCAGGAGCAGAGACGAGGGACCCAGCGGCAAGGTAAGTAAATTTTTTTTAAAATTATGCACACCCCTGTGCGACTCCCTCACCCCCCCCCCCCCCCCCCGTGACTGCCCGTCCCGACACCCGCGAGCAATGCCAGCCGCTACTGGTGCAATTAAAATACAATATGATGCAATACATGCTACCGTGAATTTCTTCTGTTTGAGTTCCAAGTGTTATGTTGGATTTTGTTTTTGTAGTTCTTCTTTTGATGCTCTGGATGTTAAATTAACACATTGTGTTTTTCTTTCAGGTGCAAAAATTGATGTGATCACTGGACCCTCTGTGAATGTGAAGCCTGGAGAGGATGTGCTGTTGAACTGTATCTTGAAAGTGGACAAACAACCCATTGACCTAAAGCAGTTGATGGTGCAGTGGTTCCACCGAGGGAAGCAGATTGCAGAGTTCGACAACACTGTCACCATTGACAGGCCAGGGGTTAGCCTTTTTGCCAATGAGCTAAAAAATGGCAATGCCTCCCTTCTCATTTCCAGAACCAAAGTTGAGGATTCTGGCAATTACCGCTGTTATGTGTACTACCAGTCCGAATTCAGGATGAAACAGATCGTCCTGGCTGTACAAGGTAAAGAGATGGACTGATTGTTCAGCTTTCCCAGCTCACAAACCCTTCACTAGGTCACTCCTCCAGCACAGTTCCATTGAGCACCATAGAACTTTCTATAGAAAGTTAGTGTGACCCGTGATGTGTAACATGGTCAAACAAGTGCTTAGGGTAGGATCTGGTTACTCCACTACTAGGAGGCACCTTAAAGGCTTTAATAAATGCACATAGTAGTAGCCCCCCCACCCCAGCAGTGTGTGGTATGAAATCCTACATTCGAGTTCTCTAGGTCTCCGGGTATTAGACTCCACTTGTGGAATGTCAGCCATCTTGTACTGCTTCATAACAGCAGACCCTGGTCCAACATATCAGCAGGCTCCATGCCTTGTATGTCATCATCCATCCTCCATGTCAGTAACCAATCTTCGTTTGAGCAAGGTCCATATCCTAAATGTCAGCATTCTATTCCCTGTGTATGTCATCCCCTACTTGCATGTCAACCGGTTGCTCCTCTTACATGTCAGTGGCAAAATCTCTGCATTTCAACATTTTCTCCTGGACAGTGGTTGGAGAGGGCGGGGACTAATGGGATTGGCATTCCCATGCAAGTTATCACTGAAAATCTTTTCCTAACCTCTTTAAAAAAAGAATTAGCATCAAGTTCCTACAGGTCCTGCCAGTGCAGAGAATGAAGCCTTTTCATGCACACTGCTTTTGCTGCTGACGTTTTCGAGGGAGAGAGGGGGTGGGAAGCCATGAGCTCATTCTTATCAGACCAAGACCTCTGAGGTTTGTCACTGTGCTAGGTAATATGCTTGTTAGTAAGCGTCTTTGTTCCAGGTGAGTTTAAATGTGTGTCCATTAGCATGTTTTATCTCCCTCACTAATCTGAATCACCTTTGATCTCTTCCTAAAAAGTGGTCTCTCCATTTGAGGAACTAGTCGAAGCCTTTTTCACAAGCAAAATCAACGTAAACTGCCAGAATGCCATAGGTCATGTGTGATATCTTAATCCAGGTTGTTTTATTTTTTTTGTTGCTAAATGCAGTTTGCATTCTGTAATCTGTAGTTTTTTTTATTTTTATATTATAGCTATTGGTCAGTAAATAATTAGGCTCATGTCTTGCTCCATTCATGCTGACCTCACTCCCACTGTCATCACCCTTGCAGACCCCAAAAACGTTGTATCTGTTGCAGTTCCAATTCTTTTCTTTCTGCACTTAGACCCCTGCGCCAGCATTTTATCAGCCCCCCTCTATGCATGCCAGCAGGATCTGCTGCTTGGGTCAGTGGAGGCTTTGTAGCATTGCTTAGAGGTTGTTCAAGCCCCGAAGGAGAAATGTTACCAGACAGAGCGGTGATGTCTGTAGTGAGTAGGGGGAACTTATCATGCTGATGAACATGTGTGGGTGAGTGAACATGTGTGGTGTGAGTAAACACGTGCCCCATCCACCTGATGTTATTGCAAGAAGGGGTCTTGGCACACCTGTGTCAATCCATTTGTTCTCCCACTCACTTGTCACCAGCCCATCTACGCTGATCAACGACAAGTTAATTAACTTTCTGCCACAACATTGCCTTATGTAGCATTCTGGCTGTCACATTCATATCACTAAGGACTGTAAAAAAACAGACATAGTAGAATTCTTTAAAGAAGGTTTTTTAAGGTACACAGAGAGAAGCATGATTTACAATCATAATCAATACATCCTGTGCTTTTTGCTGTATAGTAATCAAATATGTTATACATTTGAAAGAAATACATTCACATCGATGATGGGGAAATCACCAGCATCTTAGGAGCTTAAAGAAACTCAACGTCTTTTATTGACCTATCAACACAGCATATGTGCCATGCCTCAGAAGACTCCCATCATTATTAACCTAAGTGTGAAATACTCACATTTGTTGTTTATCCATTTTGTCTCTGACTATCACTGTTATTTTCTCTCTGGCGTATTTACTCACCAACGTACACCACTATAAAGTACTTAGAGGTGATGTAGGAGTGTCCCTGCCTGAGCTCTAACTTGCCTTGCTCTGATAATCATATAGAAAAGTAAGTCCCCTGCCAACATTGTGAGGGAATAGGGTCTCTACTCATCTGTGCATCCGAGAGAAGCGCCAGGTGGCCAATTATGATTCAATATGGCAAATAATTTCATTGCTCTATGATATTATTTGGGGACAGGACCATCAATAGTGGTATAGCACAGTCTCATATCTTATAAGAATTTGTTCAATATTGGGAGGAGTCAGATTACTTAGCTGCTCTTAGCCATATCGTGGCCAATTAACTGTGATGTAATGAAGTTTACTAATACCCTCAGCAACGAGATACTAAAATTTCTTGATGTGAGAAATTTTTCAAAAGAGGAAATGTTGCAGAGAGACACGTACCACAAACCAACACATACAAATAATGTACTCAAATTCAACAATTTTCACCCTGGATCATTGTGAGAGATTCTCCTGTATGGACTATTCAGACGGTTGGGAAGGAACTCCAGGAAAATCACCGGTTTAAAAAAACAAAACGAAATCTCTCTCAAAAACTTAGGCAAAGAGGCTACCCTGAGACACTATTAAAAAACCCCAAGAAGAAACCAGAATAGGGAAGCACTACTGGAAACAACACATGGGAACTATTGAGACCAAAGTTTAATTTGCATTACTACACTCAACAATGCCTTAACCTAGTCAGGAAGATCATCAACAAACTGGCAGATAGTAAACTGATGAACTTTGTCATGGCAAAAAATGTTTCCACACAAAAGGGATAGGAGCATAAGCGATACCCTGGTACATACTAGAGACCAAACCCCCAAAGTCAGCATAGTAACCACCACTAACCTCTGGAGGTGGCCGAAAGTGACAGGCCATTACCCATTTGGTCACTGTAGTGTCTGACATTTAAAAACTACTACAAAATCATTGGAACCGAGCCTCAAGACACTATGGCCTCTAAACAGGCACACCAACTGTAACTCTTGTAAAGTTATCTACATGTTAACCCCTTCGCTGCTAAGCCTTTTTCCCCCCGGTGCTCAGCTTTTTTTGGGCTATTTGGGGTAGTCTGCGCTTAGGCCCCTGCAACCTTTTGTCCACATAAGGTATCCATGCTATATTTGCGTCCTTTTCTTCCAACATCTTGAGGATTCTAAAGGTACCCAGAGTTTGTGGATTCCCATGGAGGGGACTGAGAAATTGGCTAAAATACAGCCACTTTTTTCTGTTTTTTTTTAGGGAAAATGGGAAAAAAGAGCTGCAGAAGAAAGCATCTGTTTTTCCCTGCAAAAATATCAACAAAGGGTTTGTGGTGCTTAAATCACAATTTTACCAGCTTTCAGGAACTGGCAGACTTTTGTCATAAAACCAACATTTTCTACACAGGTTTGGCATTTTACTGAGACATAGCCTATCTTTCCTATACTTTGTGCTTTCAACCTCCTTCCAGTTCGTGTTAAAAATGGGTGTGAAAGCAATAATGGACCCCAGAGAACTATACACTTCTGACAAGTAGACAAAATTCTAAGTTCAGCAAGGGGTAATTTGTGTAGATCCTTCAAGGTTTTTCTATAGAAACTAACAATTGAAATAAAAAAAATATTGAAATTGATTTGGAAAAAACAGCCATTTGTGGCAACATTTTCACCTGTAACTTCTTCTAAGCATGGCAGATGTTTCAAAGCAATAGAGCATAATGTCTGCTGGAACCGTCTGGTTGCGGGGATATATAAGACTTGTAGGTTCACCAAGAACCCGAGGTACCCAGGGACAATAACTGAGCTGCATCTTGCAATAGTTTTTCATTGTGGTTTCGAGTATACAGCAATTCATTTGGTAAAATATTAATAGTGAAAAACAGGTACCAAGTAAATCAATATATTTCCGAAATGGGAACAAAATATATAGTTTAGAAGCAGTGGTTATTTGCACATCTCCAAAATTGAGAGTACCCGTACAAGCATGAAAATTAGAGGACATTTTTCAAAATGACATCTTTTTTACACATTGTCTTACATTTGGCAGGTAGAAAAGCAAATTAAGTCAATCGGTAATAACACTTGTTCTACTATTCTGTGTTCTCTTAGGTCTCTCGATGGAAATGGTAAGTCCATTGTGTGGGTAGGCCTAGTGCCTGCGACAGGAAATGGCCCAACATGCAACGTGGACACATCACAATTTTCCAGTGAAAACTTACCCTCTTTTTGCAATGTGCCTAGCTGTGGACTTTGGACCCTAGCACAGCCGGCACCCAGGGAAACCTATCAAACCTATACATGTTTGAAAACTAGACACCCAGGGGACTCAAGGATGGGGTAAATTATGTGGCTCTCACTAGGTTTTGTTACCCAGAATCCCTTGCAAACCTCAAACTTTGGGGGAAGAAAACACATTTTCCTCACATTTCTGTGATGGAAAGTTCTAGAACCTATGGAGAGCACAGACTTCGACCCACCAGCATTTCCCAAAGCCTCCCTATAAAAATGGTACCTCACTTGTGTGGGTAGGCCTAGTACCCGGGACAGGAAATGTCCCAAAACACAACATGGACACATCACATTTTTCCAGTAAAAAATGACCCTTTTTTTGCAATGTGCCTAGCTGTGGATTTGGGACCTTAGCTCAGCTGTCATCTAGAGATACCTAGCAAAGTGGACAATTTTGTAAACTAGACACCCAGCAGAATCCAAGATGGGTGACTTGTGTGGATCTCACCAGGTTCTGTTACCGAAAATCCCTTGCAAACCTCAAACTTTGTCAAAAACACAAATTCTCCTCACATTTCTGCGATGGGAAGTTCTGGAGTCTGTGGGGAGCCACAAACTTCCAGCCATCCAGCATTCCTCAGAGTCTCCCAATAAATATGGTACTTCACTTGTGTGGGTAGGCCTAGTATCCCGCTACAGGAAGCGGCCCTAAACACAACGTGGACACATCACATTTTTCCAGTGAAAACTGACCCTTTCTTCGCTGTGTGCCTAGGTTTGGATTTTAGACCCTGGCTCTGCTGGCACCTAAGGAAGCCTAGCAAACCTATACATTTTTGAAAACTAGTCATCCTGGGGAATCCAGGATGGGGTGACTTGTGTGGCTCTCACCAGGTTATGTTAGCCAGAATCCCTTGCAAACCTCAAACTTTGCAAAAAAACAAATACATTTTCCTCACTTTTCTCTGATGGAAAAGTCTGGCATCTGTTTGGAGCCACTAACTTCTACCCACCCAGCATTCCCCCAAGTCTTTCAATAAAAATGATACCTCACTTGTGTAGGTAGGCCTAGTGCCCGCGGCAGGAAACGTCCCAAAATTCAACATGGACAAATTACATTTTTCCTCTGAAAATTGACCCCTTTTTTGCAATGTGCTTTTCTGTGGATTTGGGACCCAAGCTCAGCTGGCGTCTAGGGAAACCTAGCAAAGCTGTTGATTTTTGAAAACTAGACTCCCAGGGGAATCTATGATGGGTGACCTGTGTGGCTCTCACCAGGTTCTGTTACCCAGAATCCCTTGCAAACCTCAAACTTTGTCCAAAAAACAAATTCTCCTCACATTTCTGTGATGGGAAGTTCTGGAATCTGCGGGGAGCCACAAACTTCCAGTCACCCAGTATTATCCAAAGTCTCCTAATAAAAATGGTACCGCACTTGTGAGGATAGGTCTAGTAACCGCTACAGAAAACGGCCCTAAACGCAACGGGGACACATCACATTTTACCAGTGAAAACTGACCCTTTCTTCGCTCTGTGCCTAGTTGTGGATTTGGGACCCTAGCTTAGCAGTCATCTAGGGAAGCCTAGCAAACCTGTACATTTGTGAAAGCTGGATACCGCGGGAAATCCAGGATGGGGTGACTTGTGCGGCTCTCGCCAGGTTTTGTTACCCAGAATCTCTTGAAAACCTCAAACTTTTTGAAAAAAACATATTCTCCTCACATTTCTGTGATGGAAAGTTCTGGAATCTGCGTGGATCCACAAACCTCTACCCAGCATTCCCCAAAGCCTCTTGATAAAAATGGTACCTCACTTGTGTTGGTACGCCTAGTGCCCGCGACACGAAAGGGCCCCAAATGCAACTTGGACCCATCACATTTTTCCAGTGAAAACGGTCCCTTTCTTTGCAATGTGCTTAGCTGTCGATTTTGAACCCTGGCTTAGCCGACACCTAGGGAAATCTAGCAGGCCTATACTTTTTTTAAAACTAGACTACCAGGGGAATCCAGGATGGGGTGACTTGTGTGGCTCTTACCAGGTTTTGTTACCCTGAATCTCTTGAAAACCTCAATCATGTTCTCCTCACATTTCTGTGATGGAAAGTTCTGGAATCTGCGTGGATCCACAAACCTCTACCCAGCATTCCCCAAAGCCTCTTGATAAAAATGGTACCTCACTTGTGTCAGTACGCCTAGTGCCTGCTACAGGAAAGGGCCCCAAATGCAACTTGGACACATCACATTTTTCTAGTGAAAACGGTCCCTTTCTTTGCAATGTGCTTAGCTGTTGATTTTGAACAATGGCTTAGCCGACACCTAGGGAAATCTAGCAGGCCTATACTTTTTTAAACTAGGCTCCCAGGGGAATCCAGGATGGGGTGACTTGTGTGGCTCTTACCAGGTTCTGTTACCCAGATTCCCTTGCAAACCTCAAACTTTGTAAAAAGAAAACACATTTTCCTCATATTTCTGTGATGTAAAGTTTTAGAATCTGGGGGGAGACACAAACTTCCTTGCATCCAGAACTTTCCATAAAAGAAATGTGAGGAAAATGTGTTTTTTACAGCAAGGCACATTGCAAAAAAAAGGTCAGTGCCGAGTGGGCTTTCTGCAGCCCTGGGGGGGGGGGGGGGGGGGGGGGGGCGGGGGGAGGGGGGACAGATCTATTGCCCCGATATGCCCCCCAAGGGAGGCAGAAAGACTGTGGCCTGGGCAGCCCCCTGCCCTACCTATAAAAAAACAGCATAATCCCTGGTTCCAGTGGTCTCTCCGCTCCCCCAGGGGGGTTGATCAGGGGCTATTGCCCCCATCTGACTCCCAGGGAGGCAGAGAGACTGTGGCAAATGTATTTTTTGAGGGGTGTGCACCTGACATGCCCATTTTGGGCAGCCCCCACCACTATATATTTAAAAAAATAATTCCTGGTTCCTAGTGGGCTTTCTGGGGGCAGAAAGACTTTGTCAATTTTTGTTGGGTGGTGGGGGCATTGGCATAACCATTCTGGGAAGCCACCACCCCAACGTATATAAAATGAGGTAAACATCATTTACCACGAAACCGGGAGGCTGCGCGCAATTACAACGCAGTTGCTACAATGACCGCGTTGTTACAACGCATGCCATTACTCAGCAAGTCGGAACAACGACTTGCTCTAGGGGTCAGAAGCTGTTGGATATAAAACCCAACACCTTCCCTACAGTTGCACAGACTGGAGTTGGAATAGTAAATTATACCATTCCAACATTCAGTGCCCCCCCCCACCCCGAACAAGTCTTTGTTCCGACTTGAGGAGTAATGGCATGCGTTTTTAAAACGCATTCGTTGTAATGACCACGTTGTAATGGCATGCGGTGAAAAAACACATGTGGCATATTCACAAAACAAAACGAATCCCTGGTGCCTAGTGGGTTTTCTGTCCCCTCTGGGGGACAGATCAGGGGTTTATTTATTTATTTATTTATTTATTGACATTTATAGAGCGCTAACAATTACCCATGGGCGTCTCGGCGCTAGACTAAGCAGCTAACTCTCCTCAGCAAGAAGGATCAAGGGGGAATTACTGGTTAAACAACCATGTTTTCAGGCTCTTACGGAACTTAGTTAAAGATGTGCTGGATCTAATTTGCTGAGGCAGCGTGTTCCAAATCTTGGGTGCCGCTGCTGTAAAGCGGCGATCACCCCACGAGACAGTTTTAGAGCGTGGGACCACCAGCCTATCAAGGGTCATGCATCTAAGTTGTCTAGTAGGTCTGTAGAGTTTAAGTTGGTCTTTCCAAAAGTGTGGACCTTGATCGTGTAGGATTTTGTAAATGATACAAAGGGATTTAAAGGTGATCCTGTTCTTTATAGTTAGCCAGTGGAGTGACCTGATGGTATCCGAGATGTGTGCGAACTTTGGAGTTCTTGTCAGAAGGCGTGCTGCCGCGTTCTGTATAGTTTGGAGTTTTTTTGTGACTCTGGATTGACTATTGAGAAAAAGTGAGTTACAATAGTCCAGAGAAGGGAGGACCAAAGAGGTAACCAGAGTTTTGGCAGCATCATCTGGAAGAAATGGCATGATTTTTTTAATCATCCTCAGTTTGTAGTGGGCAGTAGCTGCCACTTTATTAGCATGTGCCATAAAGTTGAGGTGATCATCGAAGATAATTCCCAAATTCCTGACCTTGGTAGTTGGGTCAGGTAGAGTGCCGAACTTAGGGGGCCACCAAAGAGTGGACCAGGTCGGTGAAAGGGATCCGAAGATGACCACCTCTGTTTTGTCGGAATTAAGTTTTAGGCAATTACCTGCCATCCACTCTCCTATCAAACTCATGGTATTTTGAAAGTGTTCTGCCACTTACGTCCCTTTACCTTTAATGGCCAATACCAATTGAGTGTCATCGGCGTAGGAGGTTAGGCTCATCCCGGCTGATTTGATTATACTTGCAAGGTCCGACACATAAATATTAAATAGCGTCGGACTCAGGGAAGAGCCTTGGGGAACCCCACAAGGGAGTGACAACTTGGTGGACTGATATGGACCCAGGGTAACCACCTGAGTTCTGTCGGCTAGGAAGGACGAGAGCAGCTCTTTTGCCAACTGATCAATACCCTTCTTTCCGACACGGTCGACCAAAATCTTATGATCGACCGTGTGAAAGGCTGCCGAGAGATCCAGCAGCACGAGCAGTGCTGTCATGCCCTGATCGCGGATGGTTCTTATATCATCGGCTGCCTTGAGGAGGGCGGTTTCCGTGCCGTGATGTTTACGGAAGCCGTACTGTGTATCATCCAGGAGCTGATTGCTCTCTAAATATTCGGAAAGCTGCTGATTCATTGCCTTTTCTACCACTTTAGCTAGGAAAGGAAGACTAGCAATGGGCCTGTAGTTCTTGAATTCTTCTGTATCAAGACCGGGTTTTTTCAATAAGGGTTTAATCAGTGTGTTTTTGAGACAATCGGGGTACATCCCGGAAGTCAGTATGGTGTTACAGACCTGAGTGATGACAGGGATGGTAGTGTCCATCGCCAAGGAGAACATTGCGGGAGGGCCAGGGTCCAGGGCCGAACCTGATTTGATGGTTTTCATGATGGTAGTTATCTGATCAGTAGAAAGACTCCTAAAGCTGGACAAGGAACTACTGGGGCTGATGTCAACCGGAGGAACTTTACTGCCGGTATTGGTAGCGGAGAAGGCTTGATAGATATTATTAACCTTAGAGTAAAAAAATTCTGACAACGCGTCACAAAGTGGTTGGGACGGAGGTGGAAGTAAATCTGGTGCATTACCAGACAGGGTTTTTGTTATAGTGAACAGTTGTCTGCTAGAATTTTTTGAGGTTTCAATTTGCTGTGAGAAATATATTTTTTTGGTAGCAGCAATCGTAGATTTATAGATGGCCAATGCTTCTTTGTATATTGCCTTGGATTTGGCATCATAACTTCTGCGCCATTGCCTTTCTTTGTTCCTACATATTTGTTTTAGGGCTCGTAGTTCATCCGTGAACCAAGGGGCTGTCGGGGTGCTCCTATTCCTGGAATAGCGTCTAGTGGGTACAAGATGATTCGATGCCGTACTGAGCCAATCATAAAGTTGGTTAGTGGCAGTGGTAGGATCATCCGATAAAATAGGACGAGTTTCATCCAGTAGTTTAGCGAATTTATCCTGGTCTAAATTCTTCCAGACTTTAAAAGGGAGAGTTGTTAAAGCTACAGCCTTGTTCTTCACTACTTCCTTCAATTTTAGACTGCTGAAGATGGCATAATGATCCGTCCAAGGCATGGGCAAGATATGTGATATATGTATGCCCTTTGCATTGGAAAAAATGCCATCCAGCGTATGTCCTGCTTTATGAGTAGGGGCTGTGACTAGTTGTCTGAGACCCATGATTTCAAGGTCTGAGATAAGAGCATCGGTATCCCTGTCAGTCAATTGTTCCAGATAGAAATTCATATCACCCATTATAGTGATGGATTCATCTGTAGCCATGATTTCTGTTAATACACTAAGGTTGGCGAGGAAGTCAGCTTTGTTCCCCGGGGGACGATAAAGAAGCACACCCTTATAATTATACAAGGCTGTGAGCTTTATGTTAAGATACATAGCTTCACAAGCGGTATCAGGGATAGGTGCTGTTCGGATTTCTAGCCTCTCTCTAGTTATAATCGCTACGCCCCCGCCCTGTTTGCCAACCCTGTCCTGTCTGTGGATTTTATAACCGGACGGAACTGCCACCACAAGGTCGGGGCCTGAGGCATCATCTGTCCAGGTTTCCGTGATGTACAGCACATCCAGGTTATTATCGAGAATGAGGTCGGCAATTTCTTGGCTGTGTTTGACTAGAGAGTGTGCGTTGATGAGTGCCATGAAAATGGTCGCTTCATTAGTATCCTTTTCCTGATAGATCAGTACCTTAGTGTTGTAAATCCTGATCATGGTGTTGCAATGTAAGCAGGTGTGATAGGGGTCGTTATTTAGCTGTGAGGGGACATGTATGAAGCAGCTTGAAGAGGGGGAAGGTTGAAGCCTCATAAGAGTGGAGCGATCGTATGATTGTTTCAAACGTGAGGGAGATGTAACAGGGGTCGTGGCCCCGGGCCCGGACTTGGCGCGGACGGGCGCAGACGGGCTTGCCTTTGGAGCGCCTTCGGCGCGCCGCCGGCGCGCCCGCTGCGCTCGCCCGCTGCGCGGTCGAGTAATGTGTCCCATTTATCCGTGAGAGGAGGGCGTGAGGCGGCGAGCAGCTGCAGCGCTACCCCTCCCTCACCCAAGATGGCCGGCCCCTTCCTTCCCGGCGCGAGGGAGCAACAACGCGCGAGGAGTGAAGGCAAGGCGGTGAATGGCAGCAGTAGAAGGTTAGCAAGATTTAAAAACGTTTAAAAACAATTGAAAGCGAAGACATCCACGTCCACTCATTGTGGACAGGATCATGCAGCTGAATGGCACCAAAGTTGTTGCCTTCATCTGCCTCCTGGGGGAGGCAGAAATACTTTTGCATTTTTGGGGAGGTAAGGGTGGGGGCTTTGGCATACCCATTCTGGGCAGCCCTCACCCCTAACCAATAAAAAAATAATCCCTGGTGTCTAGGGGGATTTCAGCCCCTGTTGTGGCCGATTGAAGGCTACTGCCCCATCCCCCCAGCAGATTGATTATGGTGAATTTTATTAGGGGAGCAAAGGCCCTAGCCCAAGGAGCTGCTCCCCCCTCCCTGGTGCCTGCCTAGTGGGGATCGTCCTCCTGGAACAATCCCCAAGAAGGGATCTACAAGGGAAGGGTACCATTGGAAAGGGGAAATTATCCCCTTTCCAACAATACCTCTCCTATGTGATTCGGTGCTCAGGGGGATGAAATGGCCCCACAAGCACCAAAGCACTGAAACGAGCCAATCGGCTCATTTCAGTGTCATATGTAATGACGTCAGCGTACTGTGTGCACGATTGTCTTTACATTTGAAAAAAAAGCCACAGGAGGTTGGGGAAGCTCTTCCCCACTTCCAGAACCAAAGATTTTAAAAACGAAATCCATCTGCTGTCTGCTGCAGAGGGATTTTGTGCTTGTGTGTACATGTCAGAATGGTCCCGTCATGAGCACACAAGCACTGGTGCTCATGACTGAGCCATTCCGTCATGAGCGCCGAAGGGGTTAACCTGCCCGTTCTCCATTAGATCCATAGGGAGGACCTGTAGTAAAATAAAGACCCACATCAGCGGGCACCATAGCAACAGCTGGTACAAACACAACATACCAAAACATCCAACCTTTACATAACTAAGGAGAATACAATAGAGGACATAAAATGAGTGGCATTGAACAACATGACAATAACTTTAGGCAATCTGAATGAGCACTGTTGAAAAAGAGCAACCCTGGATTTACAGACTGGCGACACACAAAGAAGGAATGAATGATGACATTTCATTATTCTGCATAAGCAGATAATAAATACATGGCATGTGATGCAGTTCTCACCCACGTCCTCATAAAAGGAAGGAATAGTTATATGTCCTAGTACTACACACCACACTGAATATAATTTGGGAACTAGTACAACTATTAGGCATTACAAATCATAAAGAATATCTCTGGGGGATTAAAGTGACTGTTAGGACTAAACACTAGGATCATGATTTTCTAATATTGACAATATTGGCTTCCCAGACGAACAAGTACTGATATTTCTCTGAAGTAGTGATGAATTCATAGAAAAAAACATTTTTACAATTAATATAATCTGATCTTGTATAATAAGCAAGCAAGGACCAATGTCCATTTATGACATTTTCTATTTTTCCTTTTCTAAAATAAAATATCTTTGGAGGATAAATTATCTATCAAGAGACCTTACAATTATCAACTAGAAGGTAGTGATAGTAATATCCCCGATCGCATAATTGGTCAAATTATATACTCACCCTGTCATAATGCATTATCGCACACTGTCACATGACACAGCACGTAGTGACGCATACCACATGACATAGATAGTACAGAAATAGTGTCTTGCCGGAAGATACCAACAAGATGCGGAGCATAAAGGCGCAATTAGGTTCCTCATGGATGCATGTCTTTCAATAAGTGAGTCCACAGGGGAAAGGAAGCATTTTCTACTTTCTCTTGAGTTTCTCTCACTTGTCTATACCAAAGCATAACTTTTATTTACTTGACTACCCCTTCTTGCTTTCTAGACTTGCTTATGACTACAATGTCCGCCAGTCTCTAACGCCATATGGCACCCTTTAAAACGGCGTAATTAGTATTACCTGATGAGACTGTGTGCCGGATGAATTCAGCACGAGTAGTATTGTTAAATCACAAGGCTCTATAGTAGCCGTCCATGATGCTCATGGATACCAGAAATACGGTCTGTTAAGAAGGGAAGGGAATTGTATGCACATTTGTGCTCTCACTCCAAAAGGATATGTGTGCAGTGCCCAACAAGTGCCGTCACTACTTGTGCCACATGACATAAGAGCATTGTTTAATCTGCAGATACTCAACTAAGGAAAGTTCTCAGTATGGTTGGTATGAATGGCTTGCTGTAATAAGAGTGGGTGAATTAATGAAATATAGCAAGCTCGGAGTATACGTCATTCTTAAATATAGCAAACCAGATTGGGGATCAGCTTAGGGATCTCAAACTCAGTCCTGAATAAAACCATTTGACCAGTATGGAAGAACTATGTAGCTGAAACATGTAGACCCAGGGATGTTTGAGTACCTTGCATGCTCCACAACATTCCTCCTGTTTTTAATATTGCCAAAGGTTCCCTAAGATAAACTGTAGAGACTTTTATATTTAGATCCCTCCAAAATAACACACTAAGAGCTCTCTTGAATATCAAGGTTTTGCCCACCCAGATACAATTTGTGTTTGGTTGAGGACTCAATGATGAAGGATGCTACTGGTAACCCTAGTCCTTTTAAAAACCAATAGGGACTTTCTTTGGTAAGCAGTACGGAGGAAGCAAACAAAGTGGAAGAGCTGAAGTGAGATCACTGTGTTTGATGATATCGGTGTACTTAGTATTTGAGCCAGAGGATTTCCACATTCCACATGTTAGGATCTTTGGGGCTTATTTATGAGCCCCTTGTGCCGCCGGTGCGTCTCGTTATGTGATGCACCGGTGGTGCAACCTGCTGCCTGATATTGACAAGCACATGTAATGCCACCCAGCGTGGTTTATGTGTGCTCATGAACATCGCCCCTTTTCACGCAACACGTTGCGTTTTAGGTGTTGCTGTGGGTGTTAACACGGGATACCCATGTCCCCTGATGCATTTCCCTATTTACGAGCAGTAATAAACCTGGAAATGCATCAGAATGCTACGCCACCCCCAGGGCTGGCGTAGTGAGGCGCAACGAGGAGAAATGTTATTATTTCTCCTCTTTTCTTCCTCTTTCAATGTGTGCTCAATTCTACTGCACGCATTGGAAGAGGAAATACCCTCAAGTGATTGTTTCTGTGCAGGAAGGTGCCCCTTTCTGCACAAAAACTATCTCCCCACAATGTAGGCATCCTTGCACCATGGTGCAATGGTGCCGGCGCATGGCAGCAGTTTGTGCGTCACAGCAGGGAAAGGCACAGAGATGCAACAGGTTGCTGTAAATATGTTGCATCCCTGTGCCTTGGAACTAACGCAGCGTGGTGCAGCAAAATAACTTGTGGCACCGCACTGCGTTATTTTCTCATAAATAAGCCCCTTTGTTTTTAAGGGTTTTATATTTAGGTGTTTCAGCAGCATCTTGATGTTAACTGCCTCTTGGCATTTAGAAAGTCTAGAATGTCACAAGGCTGTTTTTCCAATTTGAGGGTAATCGGGTATCATCTGCATAGGGTGTCATCTGCATAGTTATAACAGTTGAGCTTAAAGGAGGTTATAATCTGAGCGAGTGGGGCCAGGTACATGTTGAAAAGAGAGGAGCAATTGTTGAGCTTTGCGTAACACCTACTTCCTAAAGAATGCTGCTGATAGGTAAAGATGTAGATACACTACTTGTATTCTGTCTGTGAGGTAGGACTGAATCCAATCCATTTTAGTGCCATACACTGTGTTCCTGTATCGTTTAGCCTTTTGAGAAATACTTGTTAGTCCAAAGTATTAAAAGCTGCTGTGTGATTTTGTAGGAGGATAGCAACCACTCATTAGAGATCTACTGTGTTCTTGTGGTCATCCTAGGTTGCAATGAATGCTATTTCAGTGCCTCTATTCAGTTAAAAACCTGCTTGTTGGTCAGAGAGGAGGCTGTTCTACACTAAGAATTTTGAGACCTGCATAAAGGCTGCTTTTTTTATCAGCGTACCAAGAAATTGACGCTTTGATATAGCTCTATAAATCATTGGGTCTTTTGGTCCTTTCTTTGATTATTCAGGAGGAGCTTTATGCAAGAGATATTTAGTTCACCACTAAGTTCTCTGAATTATAATAGTTTTTAATAATTATTGCTCTGGATGGGATGCCTGCAGTGGTAGCTTCAAAGTTGTTCTTCACTCTATTTGGCGGAAACGGGTCAGCAGATGATCCAGCATTGCTTATTGTTGTCACTAGCTCATGTGTTTCTTTTATGGACTGTGAGTTAATCAAGCAGAGTGTAGACTGTGTGCTATTTTGGTCAGCCCAGCTAACAGCCTTATTGGTGCTTTCTGGCGATGCTTGTGCGTAGAGGCTTCAAAGGGGGTCACTTAGAATAAAACCTCAGTGAGCAACTGATGAAATTGATTTACAGCCATCAATGGATTAAGCAGTCATGTTACCAAGAATACAGTGATGTTAAAGTTCTTCCATGGCATGTTTAGGGAGACATTGTTAGATGGTGTCTGTGGTGATGGCAACACTGACAGGTTAATGTTGAAGTATAACATGTGTTCACTCCAAGTGATTGGCCGTTTTTCTTCAACTGCGATTATGTCCTTTGCAGAGAATATGACATCACAGATATGAACTGCATAATGTATAGCACCAGTGATGAGCTGGTGGTAATTTAGTGCTTAGAGTTCCGGTTTATCATGTCAGATTTTTTCAGATCTCCTGGAAATCATGTCTTAAAATGATCAACTGTGATAATCTGATAAAGGAAACAGGAGGGTATTGACGAATCCCAATTTTGCCACTCAATCGCTGTTGGTGGGTTGTGCATACGGACATTAATCAGAGAGAACGAGGGGAAAAGGAGGAGAGAGGAGAAAAGGAGCGACAGAGAAAGAAACACAGATGCCACTTGCTTCTTCAGGACATCAATGTTGTCAGAAGGCACCGCAGATACATAGTTGTTGTTACAAATAAACATGCATTTATAACATTGATAAAGACAGAAAGATGATCATTTGCAATAATCAGCATTTGTAACTGCTTGCCAAATTCCTCAAAAGTTGGTGCTGTTACGAGACCATACACTGACTAGGATATAGTTGAGGAACTGCAGGATTCAGAGTAAAGTCAAGTTTGCAGGATTATGGGCATGCGTTTGACAGTACAAACAAGCAAGCAACCAAGCAAGGAAAATCCTACCTAAAATGCATCAAACATGGTGGGACCAATAAGTAAGGGGAAAACAACAAAGATGAGAAAAAAGAAAATCAGGTGACAAACTAGGCATAATGGAAAGCCATTTAACACAACAAAACCTTGCCAGGAAGCTACTGAATCCATGCCACAGACCCAAATTCTCCCGCTGTCTAATTACCCAGAAGGGTTACTGGTATAGCTCATAGCCCAAGTTTCCATTTCCTGTTTTCAATAACTTCAAGTGCATGCTTTGACAAAAGTTCCTGTTACGTGCGATGAGTGTATTGGCCTGTCTTCACACTTGTGCTTTCTGTGTCTCAGTCTTAGGATTTGAGTGATCACTTTCCAAGATATCAGTGAGGTTCTCCCTTGAATCCCTAACATTCACTACACCGGCTGTTTAGCTAGTTTCTGTAGCTCTTGGAGAAGAAACCATACACTCATTCATGACCATCGCTCGGTCTGTTGCCAGTTTGTTAACAGTCCCGGTATTAACCACTCCCTCTGAATACCTAAAATTATTTGATAGAGAGTTCTCCTGGGCTCTCTGGCTCCTGAAGATGGCCCTGAATCAGACCCCACATGATAGAACTTGGGTGGAAAGTTTTCATAGTCGTTATAAAGGAGCCCTTAAGGAAAAGAGTTGCTTGCTACAAAGAGAAGCATAGGACGACCTAATAGAAGCAAGTGAACAGAGGGACTGTACTCTTTTCTGGCATGTTATTAACAGCAACATTTGTGTGCAGTTCCTTAGAGAGAATGTGAGTTTTCAGGTCTGTGGAATAGTCTCCTTTTGGAGGAAGTGCCCTCACACACCCCGAAGGATGTCATGCTTCATCACATGGGCCTGCTCCTCGTTGGGACGGCGCGGCAATGTCCGACGGGCACCCGCGAAGGGGCTCTTTGGCATAGATCTTTTTGATGAAGCCGTTTGGTACATGTGGGTGTGTGGAATGAAGTGAGTAGTGTAGTGAAGTGCAGAATAGTGCGCTAAAATAGGTTTAGGAAGGCCCTACTGCATACATTTTTATTCATGGACTTACTGCCCTAACTTAAAAGCAATGTGGACCTAACTGGCTACAATGGTACTATAGGGCATGTGTGTTGTGAATAAAAGTCAACATGTTTCTTGCCATTGTTAGCCCCCAACGGGTCTCTTGGCAATTCATCAGGCCCAGGTGATTCGGAAAATATCCGTAGTCTTACACTACTGCAAGGTTGGTGCGTAGGGTGTAAGAAATGCTATAGTTACCAGCTTTACGAGTAAATACAGGTTATGATTTACCTAGTATTTTGCGACCTGAAGGAGAAAGCAATAAAAAAGAAACCAATGTAAAAAGGTGTGACAAAAAGGCTCAAAGGCGCATGATTATATTTCTCGGGGGATCCCCATCATTGTCCGACAAGCAGTCCAGCATTGTATTTCACGGGGGGATCCCAATCAGTATCCAACTAACAATGCCACACTGTGCCTCAGTGGGATTTCAGAGGTTAATTGCAGAAGACAGGACCATCCCCAAGATTCGAGTGTGTTCTCGGGGATCGTAGCATCAAAAATGGAGGCAGAATTTGTTATACTCATAGTTCAATGATGGACGAAAAACCCTAACACATAGTTAAGTGCAGCACAACATGCTGTCATACGTGCATAACTCCAAATAGGAGTGGGTGAAATTGACGATACCATGTGTCGCAGATCGCCGTTTATGTTGTCCGATTTTTAATGCTACGATCACCGAGACCCCACCCAAATTTCGGAGATGTTTCCATCTTCTGCAATTTACCTCTGAAATCCAACTGTGGCACAATGTGGCATTGTTAGATGGATACTGATTGGGATCCCCCCGTGAAATACAATACTGCACTGCTAGTCGGACAATGATGGGGATCCCGCCGTGAAATATATAATCATGCGCCTTTGAGCCTTTTTGTCACACCTTTTTACATTGATTTCTTTTTTTTGTGTCAAAATTCTTTTTATTGAGCATCATAAGCCACAATGACAACATGAATACAGTAGACTGTGTAGGGCCTGGGGTCAAGAACATTCACCTGGTTAGAGCCCAGTTTCATATGTCCCAGGGTCCATACAACCCCCCCACAGGTAATGGAGAAGATGCCTGTTTTGAAGCAACAAGTCTTGAGGATTATTCCTCAGACGAGAACACAAACCCCCCCAACCCCTCCACCCTCCCCTTCCCTGGTGGTGGTGTTGTCTCATGGTGAGGTAGTGGGCAACATTGGTACATCTATAAAGCTGGGTAGCAAGAGAGGGTTCTTATCCGATCAGTAAGCAGGGAGTATACTAACTAGTTCCATCTCGCTAAAAGATTAGAGTTGGAAGAGATGCATAGCCCTTAAAGAGGGCGGACAGACCGCCAAGGGAAGACCATGGGACAGATAGGTTACTAATGGACCCCATTTGTGTTCAAAAGCCTTGTAATCGTCTCTAAAGATGTCTGCGATACGCTCCATAGAGAGGATTCACCATAGGTGGGCATGCGACATCGACGTCGCTGGTGTGTCTTTCTTTTTCCATGCAACCGCTACCGTGAGTTTTGCCGTCCCAGACATGCCCACATGATCGCCTTGTCGGTTTTCGTTTGTTGTTTCAACGCCGGGTCCCTGATACCCAGTAAAGCCCCCTCGATGGTGGTCGGGATGGGGTACCCCAGCATATCTTTGAGATGGGAAAGGATTTCCTCCCAAAAAGGCTGAATACCCGGGCAATACCACCAGATGTGGCAGAAATCCCCCTGTAGACCACATCCCCGCCAGCAGAGATCTGATGTGTCAGGGAAGATCCGCCGGAGCTTAGTAGGGTAAAGGTACCAATCTAGCAGTGTCTTATAGTGAGCTTCCCTCAAAGCCACGGACTTATTGTATCTAGTGATATCGCCCCACACGTGTTTCCATTCCTTCTCGGTGATATCGCGCCCGAGAACCCGTTCCCAAAAGGACTACACTACATGCCCAGTGGGCGTGTAGTGTAGTCAATAACATAGCGTATAGTGAGGAGATTGCACCCTTCATGGAGCCTGCCTTGTGAACCACCAGTCTCTTCATAGCCGTTAGCTCTCTAGTAGCGGCTTCTCTTATGTGTGGGAGTGCGACCCAGTGTTTGCGCTGGAGGTAGCGGTAGTGTTTGCTGTGTGGGGCCATAAATTCTCTTTTGCAGCTTTCAAACAACAGGACATCATAGTTATGAAATAAATCAGAAAGCTTTAGGCAGCCCCCCTCCCTCCAGCAGTCAAAGTGTCCTTCCCGCAGTGCCGGCGGAAATGCCGGGTTGAGGTGGATTGGGGTGTATAGGGAAGGAAATGAAATCCAACCCTCCCTCCTTGTAATTTGATCCCATACTGTCAGAGTAGTGCGTGTGGGAGTGCTTAAGTAGGTGTTCGCAGGCCGGTCTTTCTTTGGCTTCCACAGGACATCCCAAGTGGACCGTCCCACAATTGACCTGTCCATGTGGAGCCAGTGCTTGTCGGACTCTCTTACTGACCATTCTGTCACCACCCGCAGTTGTGCTGCTTGATAGTACAATGTAAAGTCCGGTAATGCTACCCCCCCTTCGTTCCTAGGGCGTCTCAGCACGTGAAAAGGAAGACAAGCCCTCCCCCCTTGCCAAATGAATTTGGTGACTATTGAGCGCAGGCGTGGTAGTAGATCGCGGTCAAGTTCAATAGGTAAGGCTTGAAATAGATGTAAGAGTTTTGGTAGGAGAATAATTTTAACAGCGTTGATCCGCCTAAGCCAGGAAATGTAAAGAGGTTTCCATCTCTTAAAGTCCTGCTGAAGCTGAGTCACTACAGAGGGAAAATTGGCCTTGTAGAGATCCCCAATTTTAGGCGTGAGATGGACCCCCAAGTATAGGAAGGATTGCTTAGCCCATTGTAGGGATGTCTGGCCTCTCAGTCTTGTCGTCTCGGAGGTGGGAGCGTGAGGTGTAGTATGGAGGATTTAGGATAGGTTTACCTTGAACCCAGCTACCAGTTCAAAGTGCTTCAGTTCCTCCTGTACTGCCCGGAGTGAGGGGGCCGGATCCATGAGCGTGAGCAGGATATCTGCGAATAGGGACGCCTTATGATCTATGCTGCTAAAGCGTATTCCCAGAATCTCTTTGTTGGCCCGGAATCTCACTGCTAGGGGTTCGATACAGAGGGCGAATAAGAGGGGAGAAAGCGGGAAACCCTGCCACGTGCCTCTGCTAAGGAGGAAGGGGAGTGATGCACAGCCGTTGACCAAAACTCGGGAGTGCGGAAGATGGTAGTTGGCCCTAACCATGTTGAGTAATGCCTCCTCAAAGCCATATTTCCACATGGCAAGGAAGAGGAACGGCCTGTCCACCCCGAAGGCTTTTTCTGCATCAAGACCCACCAAAATTGCTGCGAGCTTGAATTTGGACACTTTCTCAATGAGGTGTATGGTGCGTCGGATATTGTCATGTGTTTGCCTTCCCTTTATGAAGCCTGATTGATCAGGGTGGACTAGTGCGGGTATCAGGTCCTCCAGCCTGGCGGCTAAGATCGCGGAGTAAAGCTTTGCGTCGAGGTTAAGAAGAGCTATGGGCCTATACGAGGCACAGTGTTGGGGGTCTTACCCCGGTTTGGCAATGACAGATGGCCGAGACCCGAGCATCTGCTGCTATCGCCTTGATTAGCTCGGATGCATAGCATTTGTAAAACTGCGCCGGAAGACAGTCAGGTTCGGGGGCTTTATGAAGTTTGAGTCTCGAGATGGCCTGGCCGACCTCCTCCGAAGTAATGGGAACATCTAAGGATCCCGCGGTCGCGGGGGAGATATGGAGAAGATTCACCAAATTAAGATAGTGTTGTTGTAGGGCCGTATCAGGGGGTATACCTTGGTAGAGTTTCCCATAAAAGTCACCAAAAATGTTGGCTTTAATGTCATCTGTGTGAGTGAGCTGGCCATCCTCTTTTAGGATACCCCCAATGAATTTGCGTTCCCTCTTCACTCGGAGCTGGCGCGCTAAGTGGGGACCCACCTTATCGCCCTGGGCGTATGATGTCTGACGCAGCTTCAGCAGTGTATATTCAGCTCTATTACTGTAAATGGAGCATAGCTTGCCCCTTACCGCGGTAAGTTGTCACTGCAGTGCCCGAGTGGGTGTTTCCTTGCGTGCCTTTTCAACTACTTCCAATTCCCCTTCAAGGGCAATGCGTTCCCTCACCCTCTGTTTATTTAGGACCGCGTTAAGTTGGATGCATTTGCCCTGCAGCACCGCTTTAAAAGCGTCCCAATTGTTCTGTGGGGTAGTAGCCTGCGGGGTGTCTTGTCTCGCGTAATCGCAAACGGGAAGCACCACCTAGACGTGCCTAGTTAGGCCTACCCCAGGTCAGACAGATAGTTACCAGGCTGTGATCTGATACAGAAATCGGCAGTATCTGCGCTGCCTGCAGGGGCCCCACTAATGCCTGACTAATGAAAATGTAGTCAATCATAGAGTATGACTGGTGGACGTGCGAGTAGTACGTGTAGTCTTTCGAGGTGGGGTGCAGCGTCTGCCAGGCATCGCATAGGCTCAGTGTGAGCATTTTCTGTTTAACCCCTTTGGAAAAACTGTTGGTAGTCGCCCTGTGTGAGTGTGAACTGTCCGGGGTATCGTGCCATGTCAGATTGAAGTCTCCCAATAGGACCACGGGGCCCTCCGCAAAGCCACTTATCAAGTCTATTGCGTTAGATAGGAATGTTGAGTTGGGTGCATAGAGAGAGATACATGTGCATAGGGTGCCCCTCAGTCTTCCCCTAACCATTATGATTCTCCCCTCCCGGTCTGTCTTGGTGGCTTCAGGTTGGAACTTGGATGTGCTATGGAAAAGCAGGGCCACTCCATTGTGCTTGGTGCCAGCGGATGACTTATAGATTAAGAGATACGATTTGTGGCGTAGCCGAGTGTCCACGGACTTTTTGAGATGAGTTTCTTGGAGGGGTACCACCTCAAATCGGCGGTCCGTGAGATATTTCCAGATTCTCTAGCGTTTCTGGGGTGAGTTCAGGCCCTTTACATTCCAGGATGCTACGGAGACCATTGGCAGGATTTACTTCCCTCCCTCCCCTTGTGGATCATGACCCCCCCTTCGTATGCTGCAGTTGCTGACCCTATCAAGACAAAGTTCCCCCAGAAGTTAATGGAACCCCTACACCACCACCAGGAACCCTCCCCCCCAAAAAGGAAACACCCAACATCCCCCAAAAAGTGTGAGCCGAAAGGCCAACGGGCCTTCCGCTCAAAATTCTTCCAAAAAAGATAGAGGAATTCTGGGTGGTACAGACAAGGCCCGCACCCCAACTGTTGTTAGGAATCTATAGGACAGTTCAAGAAGACGAAAACAAAAACCTCAGTGTCCTTGATGAACGGTTGCGGTGTCTCTTTCTCCAGTCAGAAGGACTTGTTCACCCAGCGACCTCAGGGCTCCGGCGCGTCATGGCTCCACAGAAGTTTTCTTAGACTGGAGACAATGAAAGTCGGAGTGTCTATAGAAAGCGTCTCTCCAAGTACATCTAGTGGCTTATTGAGATTTTGTGACCGTGTGCCAGGGCCGGGAGCCTCTCCGAGGGTGTTCCGTGTCTGTCGAGAAACCAGCGGTGTTTCCGTCTTCTGGAAGTGGGAGGTCCAAGATACAAAGACCTTCAGTTAGGTTGGTCACATGGTGCACATTGTTCTTGTACTCAAAAGCGAGCTCAAAAGGAAATGTCCAGCGATAACGTATGTTTTCGTCTTGTAGTTTGGTGGTAACGGGCCTCAGTAGTTGTCGACGTGCCAGGGTGGAGGGAGCTAAATCTTGGAAGAGGGCACATTTGTAGCCTTGGAAGGACGTCTCCTCCTTCCTCCTCGCCACACTCAGGATTTCTTCCTTTGTTTTAAAAGAGTGCATCTTGACCAAGATGTCCCTACTGCGTTCCCCAGACTGTGGGGTCCCCACACGATGGACCCGATCTATTTTGACCTTCAATTGGTGAGGGGCTAGGAGTTCCGCAAAGAGGCCCACCACGAACGCATCCAAATCTGGGTCCTCCGCACTTTCTTCCAGGTCCTGGATGCGTATATTCTCCCTTCGGGATCCGTTCTCTAAATCTTCTGCTTTCAAAATTGCTTGCTGGAGCTGGACTTGGAGGGTCTGCTGGGATTCCTGTTCCTCCACTTTCAACACTCTGGTGCCTACAGCATCCACATCCTGTTGAAGAGTCGCCATTTTTTCGGTGAGATCAACCTTGAGTTGGTCCATGGAGGTCCGCAGGTCTTGTTTAATTTCTAGGCACAGTTCGGCTTTGAAGTCACGGAGGGTGGCTATCAGCTTCTGCCAGGTGAGCGCCATGTTCTGCGCTTGGTCAGTCTCCGAGGGCGAGGTGCCTTTTTCTGGCGCTGCAAAATAGCAGGAGACTTTATTTGGTACCTTCTTGGGTGGCATAGGGGCAATGCCCAGCACGGCGTGGGAGCGGGTGCCGAGAGACCTCTCTAGGAAAGGAGATCAGGAAAACAAGTTCTGCACGTGTAGGTCTCCCTGTGTTGGGGTCAGGCCTCTGCACAGGCCGAGCTGTATAGGGGGGAATATGCTTCGCTCACCGCTCCCCATCCGGCGCCCGCAGCCTCGATCAGGAGACCTCACCCGGTGTTTCCATCTACTCAGGCACCATCTTTGGGTCAGGCAGAGCTCTTGGATGTAGATTCCCCCTGGGCCTTCTATGCGCAGCAATCGGTAAAGGGGGAAGAGACTGACCCGACTGGAGAGCAGAGCATCCCCCACCACTGCCACCAGCTCGTGGTGCACTCAGCGCTGTATCAGTTCCCTCATTACGTTGCAGCTGCTTTTCCCGGCTCCGCGGAGGCAAAGAGCTTTGTCTGGGCAGTTCTGGAGGGGAGCGGGATGTAGTAAGTGTCGTTGGTGCCCTCCCGGAGTGCTGCGAAGTCAGGGGTGTTAAGCCCCGCCTGTATTTTGCACCAGTCCTGCCATAGACCGGCAGCCCGGTTCGATAGGCCTGTAGGGACGTCCTGCGTGCGTCTCTATGCCGTCTTAGGAACGGCCTCAGCTCTCCGTCTCGTGGTACGAGATCAGGTCTGGCGAACAGTTACGGGGTTTGATGAAAGGCTCCCGTTCAGCATGGACGTTGCTGAGTGCAGGCATTCGCTTCGCTGCTCTCTACATGTGGTGAAAATGGTTTGTGGCAGTCGTTGGGGTCCGGAGCTGAAGCGGCTCACGTTCGCTCTGCCATCTTACTTGGCCACGCCCCCTTGGTTTCTTTTTTATTGCTTTCTCTTTCAGGTCGATCAATACTAGGTAAATCGTACCCTGTATTTACTCGCAAAGTTGGTAACTATAGACTGTCAATCAGTCAAGAATGCGTTATTCGACAATTTAATGTCATAAAAGTAAACATTACATTCAAAACTACATTTCATTTTAAAAAGAGGCCATCCTAATATCAGCTGGGTAGCCAACTCATAACAATCCATGCGAAAAAGGAACTTAGTGAGCAGGATTCAAAAATGCAAATGCTCAGACAGTGTTAAAATACAAAACTACAATTATCTTTTCCTATGATCCATCTTATGATGCTAAAGCTTTGCTAAGCATACAGTACAAATTTTATATAAAGTGCAAAGTGCAGTTAAACGAGCTCATAAATTAAAATAACACATGTTAGTCCTCAAGTTAAAAATTAAAAGTGCAAAAGGGCAAACATATTAAAACACAAAACTTCACGTTTCTTTCCCTATAATACATCTTAAAGTGCAAAAGGTTTTATAGAGTACAAAGTGCAAAGAAAATATACTCCAAACGGGGTACGCTACAGAAATTTTGTTCCTAACGGCCATATAGGGTGCCAAGGGCTGCTCTACATACAATATAGAAACATTATATAAAGTGCTAAGTGCATATAGGACAAATTCAAAATTTTAAGATGATCTCTAAAATCTTAACACATTATGGGCCTCCATATAAATACACATTTTAAGCCTTAATATCAGTTTAAAAAAAACATTTTTTTCCAACGCCTAATGGCTCCAGTTAGGAAACTTGCCACTCCAAAACAAACCAAGGGGGATGCTAACATCTGAAGATACAGTAGGGTTGGCTTGGTTTGGACAAAGTGACAATCTCTAAGCAGTGGTAGTATACATTTATTGCGTAAAAGGACATAATAATCACAAACAAAGACAAAATGAATAATATCCTGTTCTGAAAAATTGTCACACTGACATGATTTCAGAGTGCCAGGTTTGGAAAAACCCTGAGGTACAGATAAAAGCCAATGAGCCATCTGCAGACGAAATCTTGTTAAGATAAAACGATGGAAAGGTTTGCCAACATTTAATAAGTAAGGTTGGAATTGATTGTTCATAGATAATGTGGCAGAACGTCTTACAGATGGTTGTTGCAGCTCCTCTTCTTCCCTCAAACCTTGGCGCTTAGACAAAAACTGCAGTCTAATATTTTTAATTAAAAGTTTATCCATGGGTTTGGGGCTTAAAAATAAATCAGGGCGACCTAGCCAAGTTGTCAGTTCCTTTAGATACCTAAACCTGGGGATGTGTTTGGCTCTATCTAATGCTGAACAGTCAGTAATTATTATTTGATTTAAGGTTATAGTGGGACTTGCCCAAATTCTCAACCATCGCATCAGTGGAGCCACTGCAATCTGATCTGTAATGTATCCCATCCCTGGTTCTTCATGTATTATGTAAGTGGGCGTGGAAAACGGAACTGCCAAAACCTTACATAGAAATTTGTTTTCCTCCTGCTGAATACCCCTCCCTTCTATGTATCCCCAGATGTCACTGCCATAGGTTGCCAGTGAAATGCATTTTTCCTTGTATATCTTCATCAGGGCTGCAATGGGTTTGGTCCCTAGTTTTTTAGCAAAATTTAGTGTAGCCTCTGTAGCCCTTGCAAGGGTATTCTTTTTTGCATAATTTGTGGGCACCATGACGCGTTTTCATCAAAAAGTACCCCTAAGTAAGGGAGGGTTGGGACCTTTGTTAGCTCTATCCCTTTACAATATTTTTTTTCTTTTTTTGGGACTTTTCAGGGTCAATGGACATAGTATGGGATTTTTTTTTAATGTATTGATAAATCTAAAGAGTCCATAAGAACTATAAAAGCATTTAAAAGTGATTGAAGGCCCATTGCTGTTCTTGCTAATGTAACCGTATTATCTGCATATAATAATGCAGGAATCATCTTGTCGCCAAATCTAGGAATGTCTCTACAGCTGGCTATTAGGGAATCTCCCAGATTGTTTATGTATAATGTGAATAAGAGAGGGGTCAGGATACACCCTTGGCGTACCCCTCTTTTCACATCCCAGGTAGATGTCAAGTCCCCATTACTATTATACCTAACAGCCGCTGTATTATTTTTGTGGATGGCATTTAAAAAGTCCACCAACTCTGGTTCGAGGCCCATATCCTTCAAAATGGACCACAACTTTGATCTGTTGACACAGTCAAACGCTTGCGTTAGATCCATAAATGCCAAATGGACTGTTCCTTTTTTGCGATGGTGTACTTTCCTACCACTAAGTGTAGGTTTAGACATTGGTCCAAAGTCCCTTTACCTGGCCTAAAGCCATATTGCAGGTTGGAAATGATATTTCGGTCATCCAGCCATGTCGTTAAACGGTTTAATATGATTTTTCCAATGATTTTGGCTGCAGAATCTAAAAGTGAGATTGGCCTATAACATATAGGCTCATCCCTTGCACCCTTTTTAAAAATAGGAACTATGACTGCTTTCCCCCAAGATTTTGGGTATCCCCGAGAACACGAAAAAACAATAGGAGAGAAAGGGTACAGTTGCTTGGGGTACTCCTAGTCCCCTGGAGCAAATTTAGACAAACAATAGAAGGAGTACACCCTTAAAGGTAAATTAATGCCTAGGGGATGGAGAGGTGCACTGGAAAGAAAGGCTTATCCTTTCTTATTGAAGACCCCTCACTCACCAACCTAGTTGGTGACATGCTTCATCATCAGGGTCCCACCCGGATAACCGAGTGTCATCCGGGTGTGCTGCGACACCTGACTACAGTGGAGCTGGTTTTTTAGTGTGGTGCAAGTGCATGAAGTGATTTTAAAAATTGGTCAGATTTAACTCACTATCAAAAATTGTTTAATCATGGAGCAACTGAACGATATTAAAAAAGATTGGCGGGATACCATGTAAGGTTAAATTGACCTAAGGTATCAAAAAAGTGAAGTGAAAAAAAGGTTAAATAGGTCTACATGTTTCAACCTTGAGGGTAGTTATCCAGGTTTTCGTCAGGACCGATGCTAACCAGGGCGGTCTACACGCGCTAAGGTGTACCATACCCTTGGCTAGAATTAAAAAGACCTCCTGTATTTACAGTGGGGTAATCCTTGCTCGTAATTCTCAAGGGAAAATACCTGTTGGAAAAAAGAGAAGGAAACAATATATACATAACAAAATATGTTCTGTACTCAGCTTCATTCCAAGCTCCTCTCAATCGTCATCCAATGTTATTTGTAACGTTGCTGTATGTGACTCAACTCACCAGTCATACTCATTAGCCACATACAGTGAATTTATATCACCGTGCTTTGTTGTGTCTCACGAAACGTAAACACTGAGTCGGGCTTACATTCACCCGTGATCACTCCATGTATCCGAATGAAACACACAAGTGATATTTTGCACTCACAAGGAAAATACCGGGGTGCACATAAAGAAGTGACGAGTGGTCAGGTGACTAGAACGGGTGCCATTCGTCCCCCATGAGAACACACATAGCCAGTATCTAGTTACTACCGACGACGGCGTCCTAAGTCACAACTAGATGTGCTCCACAGCATAGAATCACTCTCAGAGGCATGCGTGCGTGAACAAAAATAAGGGACAAAACTGAGGGGAAGGTAAAAAGGCCAGAAGGTCCAGCCTTACTGGTGTTGCGAAACAAACGTGCCTCTAGGATGTCGAGGTCACGTTGCCAGGTCCTACCACAATCTAAAGAGAGGGGGATATGTGGTTAGGTAAAGCGGCAAGCAGGAAACGGACAAGTACTGTGGTGCCCACCCACAACTATAGAAGGAACTTACTTTGTGGAGAAAACGGGTCCGCTGTTACGCCTAAAACCGTGACCTGCAACCGTGTCTCGACAATGGCCGAGATACTGATGGAATTACGGACGGAAGTCAAATACTACCGGATTGGCGGAAATAGGAAAAGGGAGAGCCAATCAGCGGTTGCTAGCTCCGGATTAGGAACCAATGGCTTACGTTCATGGAAAAAGGAAGTGTCTCTCTCAAAGAGGAGCAACGTGATTGGTAACTAGGGACGCTACAGGATAACCAGCTGAATACGTGAGCGCCCCTAATTATAGAGCGTGACAGATGTTGTATCGCAGGCTCGTTTAATTAAAAAGCGAGCGAAAGGGCATTCCTCAAAATCGGGCCAGGAGTGTCAAAAGGGACAAAATCCCCCTAACTATAAACTATGAATGGTGTTATACAACAGGATCGCGTTCATAGACAGCGAGCGAAGGGGCACTGCTCGGAATCGAGCCAAGAGTGTCAGAAGGGACATGATCCTAAAAACAGATGGTAGAGAATAAACCCAAGTCCTAGCCCCATGTGCAAAGCCCCCGTGAAGAAAAGGGGGAAACAAACAGTCAACCAAAACAGGCACTCCCTTGTACTGATGGATCACTTAGTCAAACAACGATGTTAACAACACGTTGGATAAATGACAGTCTATTTTGGAAGGACAGAATTCCATGGGATATTGTCATTTAATCCGCTTTTGTGAGTGGAAAGTCTGTATACTCAACGTTGTTCTTTTTCAAATAATCGCTCCTGCATTCTCTCCCCTGTCTTTATCTGTTTAATAACGGTCCATTTCAGATCGTTTGTTGTATGACCTTGCGCAAGGAAATGTTCCGTGAGTTTAGTCATTGATTTCTTACACCGGATGGTGCTACGGTGTTCACAAATTCGCTGTTTAACTTTCCTGCTTGTCATCCCCACATATTGGAGTTTGCAGGGGCAGATAATCCTGTAAACCACATTTGTGCTATTACAGTTGGTGTTTGTTCTCAAGGTCCACACCTTTCCAGGTTCAAGTTCTAGGGTTTTGTGTTGTCTGTAAGGTGACAGACACTGCAATTACCACACTTGTAGTGTCCAGTGATTTCCGGTAGACCCCATGCGTTGAGGACAGTAGTTTGTTTTTCTTGGACCATCATTTTGGGGCGTGTCTTCACTAGAGTATCCCTCAGGCTTCTAGATTTCTTATATGAAAACAGAGGTTTTTCCCATTTAAGGTTGCCGCTGTTGAGGATTGACCAATGTTTGTTGATGGACTTAGTAACCAAATTGGATATTGTATTGTAAGTGGTCACACAAGTCAATGGTGATGTAACGTCTTTATTGATTCGGTCTTCCAGTAGTGCTGTTCGTGGTTGATTTCGTGCCCGTTTCTGGCATTTGTTAAATTCTCAACAAATGCCAGAAACGGGCACGAAATCAACCACGAACAGCACTACTGGAAGACCGAATCAATAAAGACGTTACATCACCATTGACTTGTGTGACCACATACAATACAATATCCAATTTGGTTACTAAGTCCATCAACAAACATTGGTCAATCCTCAACAGCGGCAACCTTAAATGAGAAAAACCTCTGTTTTCATATAAGAAATCTAGAAGCCTGAGGGATACTCTAGTGAATACACGCCCCAAAATGATGGTCCAAGAAAAACAAACTACTGTCCTCAACGCATGGGGTCTACCGGAAATCACTGGACACTACAAGTGTGGTAATTGCAGTGTCTGTCACCTTACAGACAACACAAAAACCCTAGAACTTGAACCTGGAAAGGTGTGGACCTTGAGAACACACACCAACTGTAATAGCACAAATGTGGTTTACAGGATTATCTGCCCCTGCAAACTCCAATATGTGGGGATGACAAGCAGGAAAGTTAAACAGCGAATTTGTGAACACCGCAGCACCATCCGGTGTAAGAAATCAATGACTAAACTCACGGAACATTTCCTTGCGCAAGGTCATACAACAAACGATCTGAAATGGACCGTTATTAAACAGATAAAGACAGGGGAGAGAATGCAGGAGCGATTATTTGAAAAAGAACAACGTTGGGTATACAGACTTTCCACTCACAAAAGCGGATTAAATGACAATATCCCATGGAATTCTGTCCTTCCAAAATAGACTGTCATTTATCCAACGTGTTGTTAACATCGTTGTTTGACTAAGTGATCCATCAGTACAAGGGAGTGCCTGTTTTGGTTGACTGTTTTTTTCCCCCTTTTCTTCACGGGGGCTTTGCACATGGGACTAGGACTTGGGTTTATTCTCTACCATCTGTTTTTAGGATCATGTCCCTTCTGACACTCTTGGCTCGACTCCGAGCAGTGCCCCTTCGCTCGCTGTCTATGAACGCGAGCCTGTTGTATAACACCATTCATAGTTTATAGTTAGAGGGATTTTGTCCCTTTTGGCACTCCTGGCCCGATTTTGAGGAATGCCCTTTCGCTCGCTTTTTAATTAAACGAGCCTGCGATACAACATCTGTCACGCTCTATAATTAGGGGCGCTCACTTATTCAGCTGGTTATCCTGTAGCGTCCCTAGTTACCAATCACGTTGCTCCTCTTTGAGAGAGACACTTCCTTTTTCCATGAACGTAAGCCATTGGTTCCTAATCCGGAGCTAGCAACCGCTGATTGGCTCTCCCTCTTCCTATTGCCGTCAATCCGGTAGTATTTGACTTCCGTCCGTAATTCCATCAGTATCTCGGCCATTGTCGAGACGCGGTTGCAGGTCACGGTTCTAGGCGTAACAGCGGACCCGTTTTCTCCACAAAGTAAGTTCCTTCTATAGTTGTGGGTGGGCACCACAGTACTTGTCTGTTTCCGCCTGCCGCTTTACCTAACCACATATCCCCTCTCTTTAGATTGTGGTAGGACCTGGCAACGTGACCTCGACATCCAAGAGGCACGTTTGTTTCGCAACACCAGTAAGGCTGGCCCTTCTGGCCTTTTTACCTTCCCCTCAGTTTTGTCCCTTATTTTTGTTCACGCACGCATGCCTCTGAGAGTGATTCTATGCTGTGGAGCACATCTAGTTGTAACTTAGGACGCCGCCGTCGGTAGTAACTAGATACTGGCTATGTGTGTTCTCATGGGGGACGAATGGCACCCGTGCTAGTCACCTGACCACTCGTCACTTCTTTATGTGCACCCTGGTATTTTCCTTGTGAGTGCAAAATATCACTTGTGTGTTTCATTCGGATACATGGAGTGATCACGGGTGAATGTAAGCCCGACTCAGTGTTTACGTTTCGTGAGACACAACGAAGCACGGTGATATAAATTCACTGTATGTGGCTAATCAGTATGACTGGTGAGTTGAGTCACATACAACAACGTTACAAATAACATTGGATGACGATTGAGAGGAGCTTGGAACGAAGCTGAGTACAGAACATATTTTGTTATGTATATATTGTTTCCTTCTCTTTTTTCCAACAGGTATTTTCCCTTGAGAATTACGAGCAAGGATTACCCCACTGTAAATACAGGAGGTCTTTTTAATTCTAGCCAAGGGTAGGGTACACCTTAGCGCGTGTAGACCGCCCTGGTAAGCATCGGTCCTGACGAAAACCTGGATAACTACCCTCAAGGTTGAAACATGTAGACCCATTTCACCATTTTTTCACTTCACTTTTTTGATACCTTAGGTCAATTTAACCTTACATGGTATCCCGCCAATCTTTTTTAATATTGTTCAGTTGCTCCATGATTAAACAATTTTTGATAGTGAGTTAAATCTGACCAATTTTTAAAATCACTTCATGCACTTGCACCACACTAAAAAACCAGCTCCACTGTAGTCAGGTGTCGCAGCACACCCGGATGACACTCGGTTATCCGGGTGGGACCCCGATGATGAAGCATGTCACCAACTAGGTTGGTGAGTGAGGGGTCTTCTATAAGAAAGGATAAGCCTTTCTTTACAGTGCACCTCTCCATCCCCTAGGCATTAATTTACCTTTAAGGGTGTACTCCTTCTATTGTTTGTCTATATCCCTGAGAACACCCAGCATTAAAAACATTGGTCAAAATGCTTGCCCATACAATTGGGTCAGCTTTATACAGATTGGCCGGTACCCCATCGGGGCCCGGGGCCTTTCCACCAGCTGTAGCTACAATGGCATCATAAACCTCTTCTACCCTGACGAAAAGTGATGTGCTCGTTTGTCCACCTTACCTTAACTCCTCTGTTGCTGTCAAATTTGCATTGCTAAAGATGTTTCCAAAATGCGATACCCATTTATCTGCTGGAACCAGGCAGTCAGTGTTTAAATTTGGGGTTTCAGAAAGGAACGGGCTATTAACTACCGACCAAAAATTTGCACTGTCTTTCAATATGCTTGCTTGTTGTAGTGCCTCCCAGGCTTGGTCTTTAAGCTCCTTCTTCCTTTTTTTTAAGTGCTATCTGATATGCTTTCCTTTTATCCCTAATTTCTATTTTATCTCTTGGGATCTTTTTTAGGGCTAATATAAGGTCCGTGTGTTTTGCCGAGCATGCTCCATTAAACCATTTAACAGCCTTCGGGGGTCTAGATCTGCCAATAATTGTGAGATCTGATTGGATCTGTTTTGTTAATTTCTCGAAATCTTTTATAGTGGAGCTATCCCGTTTGACAGAGTCTAAGCAAAGCTCAATTTCAGGACCAAAGACTGTATATAAATTGGTTTAAAAAAATTCTGGGGCTATCCTTTCCCATTTTAGCCTGCAAGCCTGATCTTTAGTACTGATATTAGTGTTTGTCAGGCAGGAAGCTGATTCTCCCACTTTAGTGGTAGGAAGTTGTATGTTAACCGCAAGCGGGTTATGGTCACTTAGACTTGACCAGTTAACCAATAAATCCTCAGTAAAAGGGACTAACGAAGTAGACATTAAAATATTATCAATAGTGCTAGCTCTACCATTTCCTATATAAGTAGGTACTGGGGACATATTTTCCGGCTGTGAGAGACAACATAAACTTTGACTTGCTAAAATACTCTCAACAAAATTGCCTGAGGATTTTTGCTCAAAATGATGTAAGGGTGAGTTAAAATTTCCCTGATCCTTGTTTGAAAAACATTTAGAAAAGCATTGATGAGTATTGAAGTCCCCAAGAATTATTATTTCAAAATAGGCTGATTTACCCTCCTCATAATCTTGCAAAAAGTCTTTTAAATCTTGCAAATGTTCCAGCTCATGCCCTCTGGTAAAAGAATTATAAAAATGTATCACTAACAGTAGGCCGATCCTTAAAAGACAGTTTCACTGCCAAAACATTCTGAGAATTACAATTAACTTAACATGTTTTACAAGAGAGTTTGAGTGAAAACATTAACAATAAACCTCCTCGCGCTCTGCCCATGTTTGACGGTGTGGCACATTTATAAAATTAGGTGAAAGAATCTAAATAAAAACAGTCGTTTCCGTCCCAGGTTTCCTGAAGGGCAATAATAAGGTGTATAGCTAGAAAATTTTCCCAACATAGATTTCCTCTTTTAACCCTTATGCCTGCTATGTTCCATGAAAGAACTTTACCATACTTGGCCCCGTGATATTTTGAGACTGGGGAGAATCTGGGACTGCAGTAATTATTGCAGCATGAACCTCAGTTACTGATGTTGATGAATTTGTGATCCTATTAAATAGGGAAGAAGCCTGTTCAAATTTATAACCTTGCTCTAGTCAGTCATTCTCATCCAAATTTCGGCAATCTGCCAGGGCTTGAAATCTATTGTATAATGACAGCTCATTTCCTACCTTGCTTATGTTTACCGGGTTCCCTAACTTTCGTGGTATTTGCCATTGCCCTTGTATAAAACCTCCACACTGTCTTGGGGGGGTAAAAATATTGTAGTGAGACTACATTTATTTGGGAATTTAGATTACTCTGGGATGCACTGTCTATTAGAATCTTGGCTTTCTCTGGATCTTTAAAATTTACAACTATGCAATCTCCTACACCAGCCTTGTTAGTTTGTTGGCCTATCCATCCCACTCTTCTGGCCATTATAATGCCAGATGATATGTATTAGCCATGTATAACATTTTTTGTACACAAATGGATCACTTTGTGAATTAAGTCCTCGGTAGTTTCCCTAGTTTCTTGGGAGAGAGGGGGAACCTTTAATAAAACTGCTACTAACAAAGCAGATGCAGGAGGTAAGTCAAGGATACTTCGATTCGCCACTTTAGGTATGTCGTGAGTAAACTGAATACGTATGGGTAAATATACCCTTTGTGAATCCAGGGGTCCTTTGACCTGCGCTGTCTCAGCATTCTGGGCTGCAGATTCTGTTACTACAAGTGTATTTAACTGACTTGGGCCACTTAATCCACCATTACACCCTGGAATAATGGGGACGCTTAGGTTTCGACCAGGTAGCACGGATTCAGTATGAGTTTGCGACTTATTTTGCAAAACATTTCCACCCCCTGCCCCTACAGAATTTGACACAATGGACGGAGAGCTAATGTTACAGTTGATTCATAAATTTTGAACCAACTCCTCTACTTTTTCTATTTTTTGTGTTATTGGCACTAAGAGAGCCTTCATTATGTGTTCCAACTTTAAAAATAAAGAATCCAATAGCTGCCCTTGACCTAGATCAGATTGTGAAGATAATTGAGTCCGTATTTGTAACCGTGGGGATTTCCTTATAGGCTTATTACAACCAGTTAGTTTTCTCTTCGGTGGCGGTAGGTCCGGAGCCACTTCGATATCCTCTGGTGTTTTAGCAATTAAGATTTTGGAAGGTATGTCTGACTCGCCAGAAATGGGTGTCTCGTTTAAAGGTGCACAAATTGATAAAACTACAGGACATTCTGAGGGGCCCATGTTAGCCTCAGAGTCCCCTTGCTCTCTCTCTTCACTAATATTTTGGCTTTGGAGACATTTACTTGCCTCAATGGATAGCCTCCGCTCAGTCAAGGCTATTTCTTGCGTGATTGCATGTGTGGCTTTGGTCAGAAAGTAATTAGTTTTGCACGCCATGCATACCCCTGGGCGCCCCCTTGTGTAGCGAGTGTTTTCCTTTTACCCATGACGGCATAGATCACGAAAGAAAACCCCAATCTCTGTTCACGGCCCTCTGTAAAATACTTCAGAGTATTTATGAGTTCAAAAAACAAAGTGGTTCAAAGTTATCTTGCTGCTTTAACTCACTGCCGTACTGGGACTCAAACGTTCATTAGCTTCAGGGCACACTTCACGTATTTCAGTCTGTAAATGGCCAAGATGTCTGGCCCAGCCCGGCCTCCTCCGATCGCTGACGGGCGCATATGGGCCCGCCATTGGCCCGGGCTTCGCCCAGTTGTAGCCCGGTCACGCCCACGTGCGTCCCGCGCTGCGGGAGGGCCGCTGCAACTATATCGCGCCCACCGGCATGGTGACGATGCTGCAGGAGCGCAAGGGCCTCTGGGAGATGTAGTGTCGTTGGGCCGTTCCCCTCACGGCCGGGAAAGAAAGAAATCCAGCCATTCCCCTCACGGCGGCAGCAGAGGCTGCTTTCACGATGGCCCCGGTCTGATTCTCGTCCCGCACTCAAAGCCACCTGCAATCACACGCTAGGATGTTTCTCACAGACTTACATCAAGGCTGTCGGGTGCATTATCTGCTCCAGGGGCTTTCCTGGTACCAGGCCAATGATGCACTGTGGAATCTCCCCTTTCTCTCCTTCTTTGAGTGGTCGGCAGACACACCAGTACATAACTTTCCGCTTGGAAAAACGTGTGCGAAATATATGCAGTAGGGTCTTCCTAAACCTATTTTAATGCTCTATTCTGCACTTCACTACTCACTTCATTCCACACACCTACACGCACCAAACAGCTTCATCAAAAAGATCTCCGCCAAAGATCCCCTTTGCAGGTGGCTGTCAGGCATTGCAGCACCGGCCCGACGAGGAGCTCGCCCATATGATGAAGCATGACATCCTTCGGGGTGTGTGAGGACACTTCCTCCAAAAGGAGGCTATTCCACAGACCTGAACACTCACAATCTCTCTAAGGAACTACACACCAATTTGGCATATTTAATTCTAGTTAGGGAGTACGTGTGCTGGACCTGCTTAAACAAGCTCCCGGTTCCTCTTCTTTTGAGAATGTTATTAACAGCCCCTGCTTCTCAGAGCCTTCAAGACCAGCCTTATATCACCATATTACTCCGGAGCAATGGAATGTCCATTTTGAGGGAGTTTACAACTTCGGTCAAAGCGAGGGATCTACTAATGAGTGAGAGCCCTGCCCTAGCCATGTTCCTATTACTTTTATTCTGGATGAAGCGAGGTTGAGCATTGAGGGACTGTCTCGGAATAAGGTCCCAGGACCCAATGTGATTCCCCCAGACCATTTATTGGACAATATTGATGTATGGGCTCCGGTTATGGCATGGGTGCTAAATGCCGCAGTAAGGAACATGATGCCACCCTCATCTTCCACCGCTACCATCATCCCAATTTTTAAGAAGGGGAACAGGGAAAAACCCCTCACTTTTACCGTCCTATATCCCTTATTGCCTTTACAGTCAAGATTTTGGGCCGAGTTTTATTAAATTGGCTCTCCGCCTGGGCTGACACAAATCAACTTGTCTTGGAGGTGCAATATGGTTTTCGCACAGGAAAATCATCTACAGAACAGTGCTTAAATCTTTATCTCTTAGTTTCTAAATATACAATCGCCCAATCTGGAGCCCTCTTTTTGGGCTTCATGGATCTCACCTCCTCATTCGACCGGGTGAACCATAAGAAACTGTGTATTTTACTCGGTGCCCTAGGGGTTGAGCCATCGATTATAAATGTATTAATGACTCTTCATGCCCATACTACTGCTGCAGTTAGACATTCTCAAGAAGGGGGTTCCACTGAGTATTATGATTGTACCAGGGGGGTTCACCAAGGGTGCATTTTAGCCCCGGTTTTATTTACGTTATGGATTAACGGTCTAGAGTCCTCCTTGATATCATGACGGACTGACACCCCCAGGATATGCAGGAGAGCGGTGCCGGTCCTGCTGTATGCGGATGACGAGGTACTGATGGCACTCACAACTGTAGGCCGACAGGCCCTAATAGATGGGTTTGTCTCTTTTATGAATGGGTTGGACCTGTTACCTTATTTCTCAAAATCGTATGTCATGGAAGTAGGAACTCGAGCAATTAGATCAAAGATCTTCAAGGCAGGAACCAAGTTTAGCCAAGGTCCCGGCTTTTTCATACCTGGGTACCCTATTTGATGCAAAGCTAAACTGTAAACACATGCAGAGGGGAAGCTAACGGACATGAAAAAATCAATGGGAGCCATTGCAAACTACACCTACAGATTAGGCACTTGGTCACTGGGGGGTGATTCTAAAGTTATACCAGTCCTTCTGTATTTCTAAGGTCTTGTATGGTAGTGAGGTCTGGAGGTATATGACAGTCAACAAACTACAGACTGCACAAAACAGATATTTGAGACAAATCTTGAAAGTTCCTCAGGGTACCCCCTCGTTCTCCATGCACAAAAAATTAAGTATATAACTGACCTGGTGGCAGTTAAACCTTTGTTGTGTCGGGTAAAGATCTGTTCTAGTGACAGCCCTCAATTGCTCAGTTATTTTGGACTGCCTGTCACTAGACCATGCATTCAAAATCCCATGGTTACAGTATGCCAAGGATACCCTCACTGCTCTAAGAAGAGGAGACATTTTCTTGAAACACGATTCGGTGAAGCCCCAAGACATGAAAATAGTAAAAGAGTTGTTTATAAAAATGCCATGGCCTTCCGTGAGGGGAACGAGCTCATCAAACCCATGGTAAGAGGGCCCGTTTTAGTTAAGTCAGTTCAGGGTATGGAGAACTTCTCTCTATTTGAACTAATCCCTCTGATAGATTTTTAATAATTTGTTTTAGACTAAACTTGCTCCACCATCCATTGGCATCCCCAGCTGGTTTTGTTTTACATGCAGAGGATAGAGGTCCCTGTGGCTGCGACGATAGGTCTCCACAGGATACCCTAAATTTTGTTCTTTTATGCAAATATTTTCTCATCCTAGGAGACTGTTTCTTAAACCTTTTTTAAATGACTTGAGATTCAGGAATGCTCATGTTGCTTTATTGTTTCTGCAGCTTCTTCCCAACATTCACATGCTCTTTGTAGTGATGAACTTTCTAAGAGCAACATTAAGATCCAGAAATTCTAGATGTCAGTGATGGCTGTTAGCACTTTTGCGATTTTGCATATAGCTTAACATGTTGTTTTTAAATGAACTGTTGTTGTTTTTACATTTCTGTTTTTTTACCTATTATGACTGTGATTACTGCTGAATAAATATTATTATTATTACTAGTTTCTGTGGTGCATTAGGCATTCATTGGGAATAGCTTCATGTAGAATGGCTGAAGCGTTTTTTTCTATCCAAGTTGCTGTGAAGAAGAGGACATTCCGCCAACTGCCCAGAGGTTTCGTTCCTCGCTCCAGGAATGATAAACTCTCCTTCCCCCTTCTCCAACGGCATCTGGGACGCTACATTTAAAACACTGCCCTTGCGCCCAGTACCAGTTCCCCCTCGGATCCTCCCCTCCATCCTCACGCTCTGGCCGGCCGGCCAGCACGCATCCTTCTCCCCTTGGATCCCGGGCTGGAACCCCTTGAATCATACAGCGTCCACCAATATATCCACTTATTTACGCAATGCCTTACTTTTAACCAGAAGCACTACCCTCTAACTTATGACCTCTGTCCTGATGATGACCTGAAATTATTCAGGTTGAAACGCCGTCGACTACACAGCCTAGAACTCAGGCACTTCTGTGGTCAACTAAACCATCAAAATAATTTTTGTACATATTTGTATATACCTGCATTGTTTGTTGACCACTGTATTTCTTTTCCATCGCGCCGTTCATGCTGTTTCTCACACCCTTGTGTCACTGCGCCGTTCACAATTCACCAGCACATTCAGTGCTCACCTTGTGTGTTACGGTCATTGTACAAATATATGTACTGTAGTGCTTCTTAACTACTTGCAGAATTGTATATAAACTTACATTTTTCTACCCTTGGCTCATGCTGTGGTCTCCCTCCCCTTTCCCCGTTCACTTGTGATTGACCTCACCTCGCCAAATTGTTTCCTCCCTTTAAAATACCCTCCAGTTGAGACATTGTTTTTTGTTGCATATTACGCCCGGTCTCACCTGGGTTAACGGGCTCTACTCCTGTTTATTGTTACTGTGAAGAAGAGGTCTGGCTTGGAGTCACCTAGTAGGTCACGTATTTGTATTCCATCCTTTCTCAAGGATCTTGTGTTGATACGGATGTATGGCAAATATTTGCTGAAGTAGTGGAAACATATCATTCTTTTTTTCGTCTTGTTGATACCTGTATTTGGTGTGTGGGCAACAGGTAAAGGGTTGACGCCTTGATCCGGTACTTTGAGGGGTTGAGTGTGCAAGGATCAATTAACTACACTGGAGATTGGGTTAGTTGAGTTAAGTGTGCCTCAAGAGAGTATACGTTTATATATGGCCTTTTGGGTGAAGCCCCAAGTAGTTGCTGCAATAATTCCTATGGGTTATGCTTTGGAGGTTGTTAATGAAGATATAATTTCATTGTTAGTGCTCCTGAAAGTTCTTCATATATTGTCTGACTGTTTGTGTGAGAATTTCCCGATTGTCCAAAGTCTTGTCTGTGTTGCTTGGTATTTTATCATGTTGATGATGATGAGATAATTTATAAAGTGCAAGATATCAAAGGTTTTCCCATCGCTAAAGATGTAGCCTGAGATGAGAGAAGTATTCAGAATTGCCAAGTTTTACATTTGTTTCTGAAAATGAGCTATTGAAGGAGAAATGTGGATCTTATGGGGAAGAAGATTGGCTGCCAGGCAGGGAAAAGCATGCTCTCCTTGTCTACAGCATTTAATCCTAGGGATCATCAGTTTACTGCTGGTAGACGAACCATGAGGAGGATTATAAACAGAAAATTGCCTTCTAAGACTGATTAAACCTAAATTGTTAACTGTATTCTAATAGGACAGAGAACCTTAAACACAATGCATTTCTGGATTGACACCCAGTGGAGGCCCTTAAGTATGACAGAACAGGAGTGTGAGGATACAGATTTAAGTCAAATCAAGCAACATAATTTTGTATACTTTGAAGGCATTGAAACAAGTATAGGGTTCTAAGATATTATCAGTTAGCAAACTCAAGGTGGATGATAATTTGAGTTTAGATTACTGATTTGCATTCTGTCATAGGAAATAAAGGAAGAATCATACATAGCAGTCTAAGAAAGTGAAAGGAATTAGCAACAATCTGATTAATTTATTTGGCAAAAGAATGTTTATCATCCATGAGCATGCTGAGATTTGTAGCAGAAGTAACAGGTGCGGGACAGGACCCCAACCTGAAGGGTCTTCATGCTGAAGACCAAAAGGAGGTCTCTTGTCCAAAAAATAGAGAACCTTTGCTGCCACATCATTAAGTTTCAGGCAGTTTGTACACATCCATTTAGCAACTTCTTCCATATAAGCTGTGAGGATGGCTTGGATGTTGGAGATGTTAGAGGAAATTGATGTAAAGAATGGACAGTACGAAATTATATACCACCCCATCCTCCTGGGTGCGTGTAGGAAGCTGGCTCTGTATATACTATACCAAAATGAGGTCTAGTGTGCACAGTGGAACCCCAAAGGTAGGCAGAGGTAAAAGTAGATAGCACCTTACCCTCTATTTGTGGTAGTGTGGATGAGCAGTAAGGCTTTATCAGAGGGTAGTGTTAAGCATTTGTTGTATATACTCAGGCAAGAAATGATGTCACACACTCAAAGACTGAACGCAGACCAATTTGTTTGTATCAAAAATATTATTTCGTTATTTTATTTCTAGAACCAAGCCAAGCTTAGTGCAGGTAAGTCAAATAATACTTAGTAAAATCTTAGGCAGAGATTTACAGTTGAATGCAGGTTCAACTGCAGTTGGTTGATTTATAGGTAAGTCAACAATTTGAAATGACTTTTTAGTTACTTTACAGATTAATGTGCACGTTACTTACTGGATTACTTTTTAGGTTACTTACTTTTGCTAATCAGTGTGATATGCCTAGATATCACACTGACACATTTGTTAGTCAAAAGGTAAGTAATTCAGGGTTTACACATATGCAGTTTTTCAATGTTTCGTTCAAACCAACTCCACACTTGACAGACTTTTCAAGGAAAAGCAGTCAATGCAATCCTATGGTAGGAAATGAAGTTAACGGTTTACAGGTATTTGTTTGTGGGAGTTGGTATTCTGGGGTTAGAACAAGGGTTTCCCCGGGGTCGAGGATGCAATCTCAGAACAACCTCAGCGGCACTAGGGCAGCCGGGTGCAGAGTGCTGAGGCCCAATATTATCCAAGGGGGAAAGGGGGTCTCCGGTTGATGGCTGCTCACGATCAGGCCACAAAGTTGTGGGAGCAAAGCTCCCGGGATTAGGCTCAGGACAAAGGACGATCCGAGTTAGCACCCAAAGTGCACCCGCAGCAGCATATGGGCGGCTGGGTGCAGGGTGCTGTTTTGGCATTGGGTGCCCTGTTGATTTCAATGTGGATTCTCCGGTTGCAACAAACACTGCAGGCTAGGGACGAAGATCGGTAGGAGAGGTAAGTTGGGATGCATGGGGATGCTGGTACACCCTTGGTTGGGCCACCCAATGCCGTGGGACGTCGGGTGCAGGGGTGTCTTTAGGCATCAGGTTTTCTTACCAACTCTGGTCACGGTCGGAGGTTCCTCCAGAAAGGGGCTGCAGACGTTGATTGGCGATTTGAGGCAGGTCAGAGATCACCAGATCTCAGGTCAGGATTGCCGGGGGGACCTCCTCGTGGTGTTGGACCACTCGAACTCGGGCCGTGGGCGTCGGGTGCAGACTCGCGGGAGACAAAGTCTAGGTTTGGGAGGGCAGGTCCTCTGCGTTCTTGGGGGCTGCTGGGATTTCACTGGAGCAAATTCAAGGTGGGGACAGGCCGGTAGGGCTGGGGCCAAGCCAGTGGGCATCCTCCTCTTCTTATTTCAGCACGGCTTCTTCGGTCCTTCTTCTTCCCCACTTCTGGTCAGTTCTTGTCTGAAGAGGCAAGGTTCGGGGTTGCCCCTAAATACTAGATTTAGGGGCGTTACAGGTAAGTAAAGGTCGGGACCAATGGGTCCCTTATTTGGGGTGGGTACACCCCCTATTATGCCACCCTCCAGTGGGAGGGGGGCATATGCCTCTCTCTGGTTGGCTGGGTCCCCACATCTGCAAGATGGTGGGGACTGAGAGGTGTGCTTCACCTCGCCTTCCTCATCTGAGGGGTGGGGTTGGCAAAGGTGGGCACACCTCCCTTCCTCCCTTGGTTTTCCCACTGATTCCCCTGCCCAAAGTGGGGGGCAGAACTGGTGGGGGCCAGTTCCTGGAAGCAGCAAATGGCCGTGGTAGCTCACAAACGGCACATGCCTTTTAATTTTCCCCTTCGTGGACCCTGCTCATCCTTGGTTGGAAGCTCGGCACCTCGTCCTAGGATGTTCATTGTTTCAGACCCCCGAGAGCAGCAGGCTCTCGACCCAGAGGTCCAGAAACATGTCTGGTGGTAGCAGCTGGAGAGCAGCCACTCAGCCAGGACACTAGAGTTAGGTCATTTTTCAGGGCGCATCTCTAAGATGCCCTCTGAATGCATTTTTCATTAAATGCCACACTGGCATCAGTATGGGTTTAATGTGCTGAGAAGTTTGATACCAAACTTCCCAGTTTTCAGTAAAGCCATTATGGTGATGTGGAGTTCATAATGACAAACTCCCAGCGCCATATACTCTTAATGGCAGTACTGCACTTACAATATCTAAGAATTGGCTTAGACATTGTAGGGGTGCAGGGCTCATGCACCTATACCCTCACTACTGGTATAGTGCACCCAGCTAGAGGGGTGGCTTACCTTTGCCAGGGCAGTGGCTTGTAGGCAAGGCACACGGATGTGTGCCATGTCGACTCTTCTCTTTGTTCTGCACCAAAACACGCAGCATGCAAGGGCAGTGTGTATGTGTAAAGGTATATGGCCTCTAAAGATGGCACAATAAGTGCTGCAGCCCTTAGAGGCCATTCCTGGCCACAGTGCCCTTAGTATCTGTGGGACCAGTTACAAGGGACTTACATGTGGCCAAAGAGTGCCAATTCGGTTTTGTATCAATGCAGTTTAGGGAAAGACCATAGGCCCTGGGTACCTGGTTGGCAGGAACCAAGGGCACACTCAGTGAAAGTACATCAACAGTTTGGCAAAAAGTGGGGTCAACCATGCAAAAATAGGGTCCTTTCTTACAGTGTGTATTGTCTGCTTAATACCTGAACCATTCCCAGTGGGTCACGGTACTCACCAGGGTTGCCCCCTATCTCCCATACTGTTCGTCCTTGTCATAGAACATTTGGCTGTTTGCCTTCACTTGGAGGGCGCACAATGGGGAATCCCACTGGGAGGCATGACACCCACGCAGTGGGGCTTTATGCCAGCGATCTTATACAATGTCTTCAAAACATCAGCGCAGCTGCTGAGACGATCTTTGCAACCCTCCAAGAGTTTGAAAAGGCAGTGGGCATATGAGTGAACGGGACAAAATCCTGTGTCTTCCCTCTCCGGCGAGACACACCACTGCAGGAGAGAAAGCTGGGCAGTGCCACACTGCTCTGGCAAGGGGCACAGTTCGTTACTTATGGATCCAGCTTTACCATTCACAACTCAACCTGTTTGAGGTAAACTTAAAATGAGCACTCGCAGGCCTTAAGTCCCAGGTAACATTCAGAAGCGCTTGCCACTTGTGATTACAGGCAAAATAGCCCTCTCCAAAATGCATGTTCTTCCCCGACTATTGTAATACTTTGTAAACACAACAGTCTATCTGCAAATACAATTCTTCTGGGAATTGGACTCCATGCTAGGGGAACTAATCTGGGACGACAAGTGGCAATGGATAGCCCTACATAAATTGTAAGTCCTGGTAAGTAGAGGTAGCTTAGGCGCTCCCTCCTATGAATTGTACTACATCGTGGCCCAACTCCAATAGGTGTCCCACTGATAGGTGAGTGGCAATGGTTGTGAAACGGGTACTGGCGAAGGGCCATTATCTCCCGATACCATTCAACAAGTTCTGATACCCGCAGTAAAGCTTCAATGCTCACGATTGTTGTACGTCTGAGTAGCCAAAAAGTACTTTGCCAGGATCTTCCAACTGACCAACCATGTTCACCCATATCCACTCATGATTAGGTCTCTCCTACGCAGCGCACACGTGCTGCATAGGATGGGACCTCTTGGAATCGATTTGATTTTTCGCCCTAAAACGTGCAAGCTTTGCATTGCTTTTTAATGGCAACGCGTGCACGTTTTGCGATTCCCTTGCGGGACCGAGCTTTGGCGACATCTGTTTGTAATTAACTTGCAAACAGATGGTGCCCCTGCTCGTTCCCACAAGGGAAACACTGTGTGTGTCTGGCAGGCTGTGTCAGTTTCCTTTCCTTTCCTTGTGCTGTTTACCTCTGCGAGTGAAAAGGAGCGAAGTCATCTTTAAGCATAAAGAAGGATCACAGACTAATTACGCATTTCTCACAAGACTGCAGACACCCCAGTCTCTAAAGAATAAACAAACAGCATTACAGATATTACTGTTTGCTGCGTTGCCTTGTTTTTCAATTGCAGGCTGCCAGCGTCTGTTTTTTCACTACAGCCTCTCAATATAATGTACTGTGCACAACGATGCTCCTCTGATTCGTGTCCAGGTGTTATTTGTTCTCTGGGTGCACGTGAAGCACACGCTCTATGCACCTTGTAGAAACCCTCAACATCCTGTGTTCCTGGGCAAAATAGTTAATCTCCCCGTGCCTAACAAAATCCATGTTCCATCTGTAATGCCATTGGTGCTCATGTAAAGCGCTCACATACTTTCGGTCGAGTCCACGCTATATAGAAAACTCCTAAAAAAAAAATAATAAACACCAGTGACATTATTACTTATTTGCATCGTCCCCAGTGTCATTTGGAAATTTGAATGTAAAATTCACTGGTAAAGTCACATGGAATCAAGCACACGCTCTCCGCACCCTCTCTCTGCATTGGGAGCTCAGAGAGCGAAGCTCATGCGACTGTGAGAATCGCCAAGAAGGCAACCTTTGGGCGCTTTGCTGACTGCACACCAAGCGGGGAAGAATGGGGCAGGTTTTAACACAGTGCTTCTTACTGCGGATTCCACGGGAAAATGTTTTAATGAGATCTTGTAAAAACACCAGATGCACAGCTATAAAAACAAAAACTCTGACATTTTTCGTAATAAACACCAGTGACATTATTACTTATTTGCATCGTCCCCAGCCTCCATTGGAAATTTGAATGTAGAATTCCCTGGTAAAGTCACACGGAATCAAGCACACCCTCTCCGCACCCTCCCTCTGCATTGGGAGCTCAGAGAGCGAAGCTCGTGCAACTGTGAGAATGGCCAAGAGGGCAGCCTTTGGGCGCTAACACGCGCCGCCATTTTTAAAGCCCCTGTCCCGGCGTTTACTTGTTTTTCAATTGCAGGTTGCCAGCGCCTGTTTTTTCACTACAGCCTCTCAATATTACGTACTGTGCACAATGATGCTCCTCAGATTCGTGTTCGGGTGTTATTTGTTCTCGGGGTGCACGTGAAGCACACGCTCTCCGCACACTGTAGAAACCCTCAACATCCTGTGGTCCTGGGCAAAGTAGTTAATCTCCCCCATGCCTAACAAAATCAATGTTCCGTCTGTAATGCCACTGGTGCTCAGGTGAAGCGCTCAGATACTTTTGGTCAAATCCACGCTATATAAAAAAACTCCGAAAAAATAATAAATAAACACCAGTGACATTATTACTTATTTGCATCGTCCCCAGTCTCATTTAGAAATTTCGATGTAGAATTCAATGTTAAAGTCACATGGAATCAAACACACCCTCTACGCACCCTCCCTCTGCATTGGGAGCTCGGAGAGCGAAGCTCATGCGACTGTGAGAATCACCAAGAGGGCAGCCTTTGGGCGCTTTGCTGACTGCGCACCAAGCGTGGAACAATGGGGCAGGTTTTTAACACAGTGCTTCTTACTGCGGATTCCACTGGAAAATGTTTTAATGAGATCATGTAAAAACACCAGATGCCCAGCACAGCTTCGTAGCGCTTTAGTTTATACATTACAAAGACCTTGTATAATATGGTCGTTCAGTTGTACATAATGTTTTCTTGGTCATATATAAGGTAACAAAAATGCTTCTGACACTTCTTTATTATAACTTTTCAGCATGCTGCACACTTCTCTACAGCACAGCTTAAAGACATACGCAAAGTCAATATCTCTGGCTAAACACTTATACGGTCCCAAAGGCAAGACCTATTGGCTATGCCAATGCTTGTTCCTCTTCCTCGGCCTGCTGCGATTCCCAGGGTCCTTCACAGCTGACAATTTATTCTCCTGGCGTGATAACTCCATAGAGACAGTCGGTGATCTATTTCAGGACCACCAGTTAACATTTGATCAACTCGGATTACGGTATCCCACCAGGCCAATTTCTTATCGTGGATAAGGAACCCCCCTCCCGCAACATTATACAAACCATATATACCATAGGCACGCAGAGCCACTTAGTCACATGGCTCTAACAGGCTACCAGGGAGCACGTAGGGGCATCTCTAGAATCCCGTAGAACAGCATGGGATGAAGACATTGCATGTCTATTGCATGACGCTGAGTGGCACATAGTATTTGAGTCTCCACAGAGGGTCTCCCTCAATGCAATATTTAAAAATATACAAACACTATACTCCATAGAGCTTATTCGACACACCTTAAAAGGACCTGAATGTTCCCCTGAGGCACATATCACTTGTACCAGATGTCATTCCACTGTTTCCAACTTGCAGCATATGCTCTGGTCCTGTCCCATCCTAGCACACTATTGGCACACAATACATGACACTCTTGCCACAGTCAACAACAACAACTTTATTCAGCTTTTGCAAAAAAACATAAAAGTCAGATTGGCAAAAAAGATATACAGAAGATCAAATCTATGGAAAGCAACTGCCACCTCAGATACTACTTAAATAGATCTTGTAACTTTACTTATTTCATTGGTATTAAAAGGATAAAAAGGTGTACACAGAATGCAAGATAAACGAGCATTTGCAATGCAACAGGTCTGGCATTTGTGAGAGTTTAAGCTATTGGCATTGTAAACGGCAAGGCCTTTTATTTATTTGTTTTGAAAACCAACACATAAATAAAAGGCATCGTCATTTACAATGCCAATAGCTCCATCTTTTGCAAATGCGAGACCTATTGCATTGCATATACTTGTTTTTATTTAGCACTGTTTCTTATCTCTCCAATCTATCTCTATTCACTGGCTCCTCATCCGCCCCTTTATGCTTCCTCCCTCTCCCTCCACCCCTCCCACTTTTAAGAACCCATAAATGTTGTAGTTTACTTTGTCTGGTATATATTTTCTTTCGTTATTATTTCTTAGGATCCCTGCCAATGGTTAACTGCAAAATGAAACATAAAGGCACATTTCATGTCTGCAGGGGAGGGTATCACCTTAAAAAGATACATCCACTCATGATGAGCCAATGCCGAAATCCGAGAAGGAAAATACAGCCATTAATGAGTCACTGGCTACTAGCTCCGATGAGGGAGACTTCCTCCTTCACTGAGAAGAGCAGCCCTGCAACCCAGCCCACGATCCCACCCCCTCAGAGGTTAAATATTTCCCCACTAACCCACATGCACTAGTGACATGTGTGTTCATCAGATTGACCCACGCTGTCTTTTGAGGCTGTGCATAAGTTCTCCAGGGTAGCACAATACTGTACTGCATACATGTATGGACTCCGCTGCAAACCAGCTAGGGCTTAGAATGCTACCTTCTGTAGGGCTATGACAGCCTGGATTAGCCTGAGAATCCTCATTCACTGACACTACAATTGCTATTTAACCACCCTTCAAGCATCTTTGCCCCTCACTGCACCAACAGGGCAAATAGCATCTGTGGTTGTTGACAGTTTTAGAAAGGTTTTTTTCTTTCTGAAGACGGGCTCAGATTCTAACTTGACCCATGTATGATGTTGTGATTTTTCCAGTTTTGTTATTTGTAACCAACAAGATTAGGCCTTGTCTGTTCACTTTTCTTCTTATAAGATTGGCACCACTGGTCCCAATGTGCTATGTGTTGTTGGAGTGGGTGAGCATGTGAGTGGGGATAATATGCTGCATGGCTAAACACTTATAAGGTCCCAAAGGCAAGACCTATTGGCTATGCCACTGCTTGTTTTTTACATGTTAACACTGTGTGGAACAAAGTTTAATCTCATTAGTCCCAGCTTAAAACTACAGCAATTGGCAACTGTCAGATGACCAGTATACCTTTGCTAAGGACCTTCCACTGTGCTGCAACATGCCACTGCATTTTTAGTAACTTTTGATACGTTTAAGATGGCTTTTTGTTAAAATGTGCCAATTATGCAGCAGTCGATGGTTTATGTGGCAAATCCATAATACACATAAAACACTACGTCTGCAGAATCGCATAATTATATTGCCCCTGACTATAATCTATTTCTGTCTAGTTGTGTGACAAAATGAGAAAATATGTTGGGAGAGAATAAATGCCCAATTTTTCATTGGTTTAAGATGACTTTTTGTTAAAATCTGCCAATTATGCAGCAGATGATGGCTTATGTGATAATTGTGAGAAATTATTAATTACACATAAAATGCTGCATCTGAAGGATCGCATAATTATAGAGGTCCTGACTATAATCCATTTCTATTCATGTGAAAAATGTAGAGAATCAATGCACAGTCAATGGCACAGAAAAGTGGGGTGTCTGTTCTTTAAAATCCTTCTACCTATATTATTGAGCTCCACCATGTTCGAGAACCTCGCGAGATTGAGTGTAGGCAGGACAGCAGCAGCACGTTGCACGTGTCGCCATGTATTTTCTTTGTATAATAGACACATGCACTGCTCCTTGTCATTCTGTAGCTTTATTGTATTAGTGAAACTTGATAAGTCTTCACTTAAGACTCAAAATGTTGCCATTATCAGTGTTTTTTTCTTAACATAGTGCCATGAACAGGCCAAAGGAATTCTGTTGCTGCAGCGTATTCCACATCATTTTGGGTTTGCCACATAATCCATCATCTGCTGTTTAATTTGCATATTTTAACAAAACAAACTGCTGCTTCCAGTTCAAACAGATTGAAAGTCACAAAAAATGCAGCAACATGTGGTGCTGCACTGTGAAAGGCCCTTTGCAAAAGTTGACTGGTCACCTTTTAGTTGCCATTTCTGCATTTCGGTGTTAAAATGGTAATAATGAGGTATAAACTTTTCCAAGACCGCGTTAACCTGTAAAAATAAATGAATACTACCATAAAATGTGCCACATTATGGCAAGTAATTTGCCTTTTTTGCCAGATAATCTAACCAACCCTGACACAAAATTTGGTTTTCCCCAGTCACAATACTTCTAGAGGTCCTGGCCATAGATTAGGAATGTCACAGCAGAAAGAAAATATAACGAGGAACTGAAATATATATATATATCCTGAGCGTAAGCTCATTTTCACTTACCTCCCTTGTAATGGCAAAATCCTTGACACACTCTCTCTCTGCAATAAAACTTTTTTGATCTCTTGATTACTGTGTGAGGGAACTTGCGGTGTTAATATAGTGGGAGTGTCTCAGGACCCCTTTCTGTTTATATGTGCACAATAATACCAACCATCCCTTTCGACCTCACCCTTTCCCCGGGTACTTTAAGTTGCCCAAGGCATTGGCGTTATAGATGAAACTTGCACAATTACACTTTGATCGTCTGCAGGCATTTATTACTTTTTCATTAAGAAAAAAATAGGAGATCATAGTTTTCTACTTGGGAATGGACCTTAGGTGGGCCATGGGGCTACCTACGACTGACCCCTTTTTCATTGTCACTTTTCTGAGGAGGCATTGTTGGCACGGTTACAAAAATCACGACTAAGACCCCAAATGAAACAGTAAGGGTTCTCCTGGCTCCAGCTTAGGCGGATTTCAATCACAAGCACTCGACCTGAGTTACTGACAGTAGATCAGCCTGGCCTGATATAGCAGTCGCTGCGCAGTTTGCGAATATCACAGAAGGGTATGCAGTTTGATACGTTTGAGAAGCACGGGAGCACGTGTGTCCTTAGCACGCAAGTATCCAGTAGTCACGGCATCACACGGTACGGCCAGTGGTCGAAGTGGGGAAAGAAAAGTAGGGGAACTGTGGGCGGAGAATCAGAGGGCGGGAATTACCCGAAGATTGGATCAGTGGGCGGAGTCAGCGGTGTGGTCAAAATGCACAAAACATCCCAATTTTTAGTACTTGTTTGGCATTTCACTAAAGTTACAGCTTATAATGTTATTTAATTCAACCAATGGATACGCATGATCATTTAAGGTTTAATATGAGTTATTGACTTTAAAATACATTCACAAAGTGGGACATGTTTCCAATCATAGAATTTCCCAAATATGCTTAAAAGTGGAAGCACAAGCCATTTGTCTCCGAGCTATGCAGTTTCTGTCATACTCACTTCTTCTCCCTTTTCCACCAGAGCAGTTCCAACATGAATAGCAAAATATCCTAGTTTGTAAATGTTTTCTTTATAATTATGGCTCTGCCATAGTTGACACATAACACAATATCTGATACATAATCTGACAATTTTATCTAATAAATTGTTTGTAGCTCAAACGGATGAAAAGTTACAAAAAAATGTGGCTTATGTTGCTGCGAAGTAGACAGCCCTTCACAAAGGTTGACTGATCACTGCTGTATTTGTATGTTACACTAGTACTAATAAGGCAAAATCTTTGCAGAGACTGTTAGCTTGTGTAAAATGTCAAAATAATAAAGTATCAGAAAATATACTGCATTATGCTACATTCTTTTTTGCTGCATACTTTAGTCAACACTGTGGCATCATTTTGTCCTCCTTTGCTGCATAATTCCAGTGACCCCAGAGCAGGCAGGACATGTTAAAAATGCTTGTGCATGAAGCAGAAAGACTGTGAAGTTTGCGAACTTAGTTTGGTGTGTGTGCAAATCCTGCGTTGCTGATCCCTGGTGAGTTGCAGGTGAGGAGGACTTGCCTTAACGGCAGGGCTGGCTTTTGCGCTGGTAGCGCCCTGTGCAACAAGGTTTGTTGGTGCCCCCAATGTCCACCTCCGCTATGGATTCCCTCACTACCACCCTTTAACAGTGCCCCTCAAGTCTCCATAACTACACTCTCTCTCAGATGCATTTAATTTGATTTACAGCGCCACTCATACCAGTGTAGGGTGTCAGAGCACTTTACATCACACACATTGCACAGACAATCAATTATAGGTGTGTAAATCACTGTATAGGAAATGTTATATAAGACAAAGTACTACAAGGTGTAGGAGCCACATGACAACCATGCTAGTAGGCAATACAGTTTAATAGTGATTGGTCTGGAGAGACACAAATTGAGAATTTAAAACGTCATACCAAGGTTGGGGGTTCTCTATAATAATCAGAATTGATTTCCATCTGAGTGAGCACCTTTTGCAACATTAGGATAATCAAAGACTGGGGAAAATGGAGCTCTTACATGACAGTTAATAGCTCACTGTTCTATGTGAGGATTTTAACTTATTAACTGCAAGTAACAAAAGGATCTCTCTGACAAAAGCAGTGACCCACTGTCCTATTTACATTATGTGCACTTTGTGATCTGCATGGTACATGTTCTTTGCAGCAGGCACATTAACCCTCTGCGCTACCTTTCCATGAGTCAAAACTTCCACTAGACAAAACTGGGATCTCTCTCTCTCTCTCTCTAGGAAGAATATTAATCACCAGCGTTATCATGACATTTGTATTGTCTCTGAAAATTGCTGGAGGCCAGGAATGAGGCAGCAAGTGCTTTTAGGACCATAATATACTTGCAAACAGGACGCCCCTACCCAAAGTCAGTGCCCGTTGTGGTCACACCGACCTAGAGCTGGCCCTTCTGAAGGATCATGTGACCTCTGTGACAGAGTCACTGTTGCTCTAGGGTGTGCTGCTTCATAGGCCTGCCCGCAGGACTGGAGGTGAACTTCAGTATGGATTGTGGTGGACAGGCATCAAAGTTAACCTACACTTGCCAACGCTAGGGTCCACCTGCTAGTGCTAAGACACCAGGGCTTCTAAGGTCTAGCGGGGCCATCTATGGTATAGCGCGGGAATGTGCTCCCTCAGGTGCGTGGTCTCGGGGACTGGACATTAAGGCTGAAAACCTGGTTCCCCAGTTCCAAATTCGTCTGCTCTGACCATAGTGGCACATCCACTCCTCCACTGAACACCATACTGCCCCACTGGCAGAAACTCGCACGGCCTTCAACTACAACCCAATTGTGCCCTGCTATAAATACCCTGGATGCAACTCAATTCAAATTACGCACTAGACAAGAGCAATATGGTGCCTAAAAAACACATCCTGGAAAAAGCAAAGTAAAGCATGTGAAATGTAAGCAGGAACAACATGGTTACCAATCCACCCATCAATCAGGCATTGCAGCACCTCCAAGATTGGTGCACTTCCCCACCCAGGGAAAACAATGCTGTTCAAAGAAAGACAAGAAAACGAAAGCAGCACTTCACTGGCAAACTCTGTAAAGTGGCACTAATGTGTTTGGGTGTGAATAAAATCAATCTGGCCACTTTGCGAACACGGTCTTGCTTTGATTTCTTTTTTAATTTATTTTTCCTAGTTGGAACCTTTTATTCCTGCGGCTGCACTGTGGAAAACAAAAATGTCAGAAAAAGATGACAAGTGATTTTTCTGTTTTTGGATCCATTTCACAGGGGAACAAATAAACGAAATGAGGAAAGATAGGGTAAAAAGTCACATTTTCAGTACGTGAGGAGGAGCGAAACAGAAAGAGAGGGAATAAGAGAAAGAGAGGGGGGCAGCTGCTAAAGGCATAACAGAAGTGCACACTGCCCTGGTCTTCTCTGGGCAAGAAGGAAAAGAGTCCTTTTCCTCCTCAGCCCACACCCGTCCCCGAACGGCTACGAACAGTAGGGGCACGCCGTGCCCCGCCGATCCCGCCCACTTCGACCACTGGGTACGGCTAGGAGAAGCAAAGCAAATGCTCTAGGTGCCAAAGGGCACCACAAGCCGCTGCGGTGGGGCGAAGTCTGACTGTACACGACGTAAGGGCTCCTTGACTGTGAGATTTCTGACCAGCATTATGCCCATGTGTTCTAGGAATTTCAGACCTCAACTCCAGCATACTTGAAATACAGCTACTTTAACCCAGTAAAACTAACACGACAAAACGCGTGTGACCCAAGCTGTGTAAAATACAAGCTTAAAATACGAGCTCTCGTGCAATTCCCGGGCAAATCAAAAGCCTTTCTACGGTATGCAGACCTAACATCCAATTAGCGATAAGGACTCGCCCAGCCAATCCAAGACAAGAGTTCTCCCAACGAATCCAACGTTATCACGATCGCCCACCACGTAAGAAGTGTTGTTTCCTACAACGTGATTGGCTTTGAGGAGCTGAGTAAGTGCTCTTTAACGCTCGTCCTGATTGCTGCTAGCTTTGAACTATGGGATGAGTGATATTCGTCGAGAGACTGATGGCGGAAAACGCTTTTCAGTTTTAACAAGCTGCTGCCACACAGAGGAAACACAGGCAGACAGTGAGGAACTGAGGGAGCCCAGGAATTGTGTAGTTTTTAGTATGATAACAGACTTGCCAATCCTCCCGATGCAGGCGGGAGACTACCGATTTGAAGGCTAGTCTCCCGCCTCATGCACATAGAAACCCGATCCCAGCACTAATTAGGTTGCCAGCTACTCTAGGCTGCTTAATAATAACGTGAAACGGACCTGCGAAAATCATAAGAAACAAATATTCATTTATTAAAGAACAGTGGTCTTCGGAAAACACTGGCATTGCTAAGAGGACTGACCGCCCCCTACCCTGCGACCCAGGCCCAGTTCAAGCGGGTGGGTCGGGTGGGCTAGGCCCACCCAAACATGAGCCTGGCCCACCCAAACATGAGCCTTGGCCCTGGCAATGAATCTGCCACCGATGTACAACAATAAAAAATGTTTAGATAACTGGTGATTTATGATCCTGCTGGAGAGCAATCATTTGTCTGTTGGTAGTTTTTAAATGCAGGTACACTGAATTTTATGTTGATAGCTCAGTGGGTTACTGTTACACTCTTGCGCGGCCTAGCTGGTGAGGCGCAATGCAGGCGCGTTAATGACAGAGACCACTCTCGGCTACGGTGTCGGCGCCAGTGCCTAGAAAGGCGCGCCCCCTTTATTTATACACACGTACGCCACCGTCGTGGTGTACGCACAATACGTCTAGTCCGCGCGCTCTAGCGTCGGACGCTAGAGCGCTAACTGCAACATCCCTCTCCAACTTGGATGATGAAACCCCGACTTGGACACCAACAGTCACTCACTTACTTGGCAGGCGAAGTCTCTGAGGCGGCTGCTCGGTGGGGGGTTCCCCCTCAGCCCATACCTGCTTGTCGCTCGGGTGTTGGGGTCTGATGTGCGACCACCTTCAACCCCGCCGACCCCGGGGTTACGGTGTTCTGGCTCTGGTGCTGACTCGTGCCTGACCTGGGGTGACTGGGGTTCCGTTACCGGGACCAGGATGTCTTCTTCTTCGTCTTCGGTGGGGCCATGGCGATGCTCTGTGGCCTCCGGAATCCGCTTGAACCATGAAATGTTGCGCGTCGCAGACTCTGTTCCTCGCCTTGCTGTTACCATTGTCCCACGCCTTCGCTCCACTGTCCAGCTCCCGGGCTCATACCGTGGTTTGAACTTCCCTCCGGGTGTCCGATTTCGTATGAGGACATTGTCTCCCGGTCCGATGGCACGTTCCCGACTACCCCTTGACTCACTCACTTGTTGATTTCGGTGTGTCCTCCGTTGCCGTGCTTGTTCTTCCTCGAACGGCGGAGGGGCCCAACCTGGGGCTGTGGGGAGACCATCACGGCGAGTCCCTTTTAGCATAAGGGCCCAAGGGGCTTGTTTGGTGGAGCAGTGGGGTGTGCTCCGGTATTCCCCTAGGAACCGTTGGATCTCTCGCTCCGGGTCCTGGTGTTCAGTGCCGGCTATCCGTTGGACTTTGTTTAGTGTCCGCATGAAGCGTTCAACCTCGCTATTGGCTTGGGGCCATTGAGGGGTGATCCGCCGGTGCCGTATACCTTGACGTGCAAGGAACTCTCGGAACTCGTGGCCTTGGAAAGGTGGCCCATTGTCACTTTTCAGTTCCGAGGGGCGTCCAAACATGCTGAAAATCTTCTCTAAAGCTGGTCCTACGAACGTGAATGCCGTGGATGGTAGTGCCTCTACCAGGGGATACTTGGAGAAACTGTCGAGAACTACTAGTGTCACTCTCCCGTCCGGAAGACTCCCGAAGTCTACGCTGACTTTGTCCCAGGGGTGTTTCCCTTGTTCTTCGGTGAGGATGGGGGATGGAGGTTCGGGTCCGCTCGTCATCTGGTACGCTTGGCAGCTCCTCACGACGTCTTCCACTAGGTTGTCCATTCCTGGGAACCATATTTTCTCTCTCATCCGGGCCTTCATTTTCTCTGTTCCCTGATGCCCCTTGTGGGCGAGGAGCGTGGCTTGGTGGTGTAGCGCTGTTGGTATGACGATCCTGTCCCCTCTCAAGATGACTCCCTCTCTGGTCGCACTGAGCTCGTTCCGTATCCGCCAGACTTGTTGCAGGTCCTTCCTCTCGTCCTCCGTCCACGCGTTGGCTGATTGTATGAAGTATGCCCACGACCCTTTTTGGAGGGCCTCCAGGGTCTTCGTCATCACAGTGTCCCGCTCAGCTGCCTGTAGGATCTCCTGGAGCGTCAGCACTTGGGGGCAGGTCAGGGCAGCCAGGAGGTCGAGGTGCGCTTCGGCCTCGTCTTCATCTTCTTTTCCCGTCGGGGAGTGCTCCCCCTTGTCTGGGTGTCTAGACAGGAAGTCGGCCGGGTTCTTGGCGCCCGGTCGATAGGTTATGTCCATGTGATATTGTTGCAGTCCGATGGCCCATCGCTCTATTCTCGGTGGTTGGTGCGGCGCTGTCCCTTTGAACAGGGGCACTAGCGGCTGGTGGTCCGTCACGACTGTGAACGGGTGTCCACAGACGTATAGGTGGAAGTGTCGACAGCCCCACTTTATGGCCAGTGCTTCCCTCTCAATTTGGGAATACCTCTGCTCGGTTGCCGTGAGCGCCTTACTCGCATACGCCAGCGTCGCCCATCGTCCTGGCTCCTGTTCCTGGGTAAGAACCGCTCCGAGCCCCACCGGGCTGGCGTCGACTAGCAGCTCGGTTCTTCTTGCTGGGTCGAAGTAGACCAGTGTGGTCTGATCGAGGAGCGCGGTTTTGATGGCTTGAAACGCTTGGTCTTCACGAGGTCCCCACTGCCACGAGATGTCATTCTTCGTGAGGTGCCTGAGTGGTTCGGCAATCGTTGCCAGGTTCGGGATGAACCGCCCGCAGTAGGTAGCCATCCCCAGAAAACTGCGTACCTCTGATGCGGAGCCGGCGCGGGGGCGTTCTTGATGGACTGGGACTTCCTCGGGTCTACCTGGATGCCGTTGTTGGTGAACGTGTAGCCAAAGAACTCGATACGCTGCTGGAACAGCTGACACTTGTCCTTGTGGAGTGTGACCCCATATTCTTTGAGTCGTGTCAGTGTGGCTCGGACTCGTCGATAGTGCTCGTCCACTGTTGTGGAGTGGATCAGTATATCATCACTTACATTCATGACGCCAGGCAGGCCTTGTAAGATGTCACGGATGGTGTTCTGGAAGATCTCCGCCGCAGACAAGATCCCAAAGTTGAGTCGGCGATATCTTCGTAACCCAAGATGTGTACTGAAAGTGGTGATATATCTACTCTCCTTGGCTAGCGTCAGCTGGTGGTAGCCAGCATTTAAGTCCAACTTGGAGAACCACCGAGCCCCGTTGAGATCGGCAATGATGTCATCCATGGTGGGTGTGATGTGCCTCTCCCTCTTGATGGCCTTGTTGGGGAGCCTCATGTCAATGCACACCCGGATTTTGCCTGGTTGACGGGGCTTTTCTGCGATCACCATTGGGGACACCCAGGGGGTAGGCCCGGTGACTGTCTCTATGACCCCTTGTTCTTCCAGTTTCTTGAGTTCCTCTTCCACCAGTGGGCGTAAATGGAACGGAATTTGTCTGTGTTTCAGCGCCATGGGTGCAACGGAGCGATCAATGTGGAGCTTGACTGGTGGGCGTTTGATGTTCCCTAGACCAGTGAACAGCTCCGGAAACTGGTCCAGTAGGTTGGCTGTTTGGATGTCTTGTACCTTCCTGACGAACGCTAGCAGCCCCAGGTCCTCGGCGGCGTGTCCGCTTAGGAGCGTGTCCACTTCTTGATTGATGACATGTATGTCGATAGTTACTTCCGCCTCTCCTGATCTCACTGGTACTGTCATTTTTCCTATGAGGGGTAGGGGCACGTCACTCCCATAGGCGAGCCTTCGACGTCTTGAGCTCTGGTTTCGGCCTGAGGCAGTTATATTGCTGTACTCCCATGACGGTGACTGACGCGCCGGTGTCGATCACAGCGTCCACTCTTGACCCTGCGACCATGATGTCACACCGAGGTTGTGGTCTTCTCGTGCTTTTGAGGGCTCTGGTGAATGAAATCAGATATGTTTCCCCTTCGTCGTCGGAGTCATCTTCTCGCAAGGCTTGCGTTTGGCTGTGTGCAGCGTCAGTATGGGAGGCCAGGGACAGCTGGGACAACTGCCTCACCATGTTCCTTGCGGGCCTCTTCCCTCTTTGATCTTTTCTCGTGGAGCGTTTCCTGCAGACGGAGGCAAAATGGTTTGGAGTGCCACAATTGGTGCACGTCTTCCCTTTCGCCGGGCAGGTTCTTCCTGGGTGTTCAGCGTATCCGCAGTATCCACACTGGGCTTGAGACGGTCTCCTGGCTGCCGGTCGGTGTCCCTTGTCGTGTGTTTGTACGGCGTCTGCTCGTTCCGACTTAACCGGCACTCCTGATCCTGTGCTCCGCGTGAACGCTTGCTCCATTTCTTCCGCACGGGCGTCGGACAGATCATGGGACCGTGCGAGCACCAGGATGTCAGCCATCGGGATATTCGGTTGGCGGAGGATGAGGCTCCGCAGCTTCTTGCTCCGGATGCCGCATATTAGTTGCGCTCTGATCTCCTCCTTTGCTCTGTCACCTACAAGGTGCGTGTCGGCTAGCACCCTTAGTCGGGCGTGAAAGGCATCTACTGATTCCCCCTCCTTCTGCCTTGCCTGTCGCAGTTTGAAATGTTCGAAATCCGGATTCATCTGGGGGTCAAAGTGTGTGTTGAGGGCCGTCACGGCCGCGTCGTAGTCGTCCGCATCCCCAGTGTTAGGGAGGTGCTTGAAGAGCATGTAGACCTCCTCCCCCGCATAGTGAAGCAGTAGCGACCGCTTCACCGCGCCATCAGTTTCTCGGGACCCAATAAAGTAATTGTTGAGCCGGCCGAGCCACGTCTGCCAGCGTGGGGCGGCTGTGGCGGGGTCAGCAGTCTCACTGAACGGCGGCAGCACGCCTGTTGGCGGGTGGAACGGGGTGGCTGGCGCAGGACGGGCGTCGTCACCCATTGCAGGCAAAGGGTGACGCGGTGTTGAGCAGCTGGCACAGGAAACTGTGGAATTTTAACGTGGGAAGTGTCTGAGAGGCACGTGGCGGCACACGCCGGTGGTGGCAGAAATGGAGGCAGGAGACACACCACTGAGGGTTAGGCTCGGGGACGACAGCTCGAGGCGGGAAACCGGCTTGAAGCAGGTGCAAGGCAGTTGAAGCGGGAATGTTCGTCCGCTGAGTGAGGGCAGAGTGCTTGGTGCACACGTGGCTCACCGTGGGGCAGGGAGGCCTGTGGTGACTCCGACGTCGGGCAGTAGCGGAGCGGCCTGGAGGAGGTCCGGAGGGCCGTCGGGACGTCAGTCGCGGGTCTGTCGCGAGCGGGCCGACAGGCAGCAACAGAGGAGCTTGCACACGTCGTGGTTCGAGTGATCCTCGCCGCCAGTGTTACACTCTTGCGCGGCCTAGCTGGTGAGGCGCAATGCAGGCGCGTTAATGACAGAGACCACTCTCGGCTACGGTGTCAGCGCCAGTGCCTAGAAAGGCGCGCCCCCTTTATTTATACACACACGTACACCACCGTCGTGGCGTACGCACAATACGTCTAGTCCGCGCGCTCTAGCGTCGGACGCTAGAGCGCTAACTGCAACAGGTTACTGCTTTTCTCACAGAGATCCTTGTGTTACTTGTAGTTCAGAAGTTACAATCCTAAGAAACAACAGTGACCTATGAACTGTCATCAAAGAGCTGCATACAAACTTAGCTTTTTTGTGTTGTGATATAGGTAGAACTTCTCCAGTCTTTCAGTATTGTAATGGTGGTAAAAAGAGTTTGTTTGGGCAGTTTTACATTTTTATCAGTAAAGCCAACCCCCAACCACTGGAGTACTCTTTAAATCCCGAGTTTGGGCTTCTCCAGACCAAACCCTCGTAAAATATACTGCTCACCAGTATGGATGACGTGGTTCCTACACCTTGTAATCCTCATTGGCTTATGTGACATTCCCCGTAGACTGATTTATTGTCTCTGTATAATGTGTGCGCAATGTAAAGTATTTTGACACCCTACACTGATGTGAGTAGCGCTACACAACAAATGAAAAGCATATGAGAGAGGGGCAACGGAGAAATGAGGGGCACTAGTGGAGGGTGGTAGTGAGGAAAGCCGAGGAGGAGGTCCTGGGGTGGGGGTGGAGCTACGGGAAGATGAGGGGCACTAGTGGAGGGTGGCAGTAAGGGAAGACGAGGAGGAGGTCATGGGGTGGGGGACTAACAGAGAGATGAGGGGCACTAGTGGAGGGTGGCAGTGAGGGAAGCCAAGGAGATGGTCATTGGATAGGAGTGGCTACGGAGAAATGAGGGGCACTAGTGGAGGCTGGCAGTGAGGGAAGCCGAGGAGGAGGTCATGGGGTAGGGGGAAACTACGAAGAGACGAGGGGCACTAGTGGAGTGTGGCAGTGAGGGAAGCTGAGGAGGAGGTCATGGGGTGGGGGGGAGCTACGGAGAAATGAGGGGCACTAGTGGCGGGTGGCAGTAAGGGAAGCCGAGGAGGAGGTCATGGGGTGGGGGACTAACAGAGATGAGGGGCACTAGTGTAGGGTGGCAGTGAGGGAAGCCGAGGAGGAGGTCATGGGGTAGGGGGGGCTACGGAGAAATGAGGGGCACTAGTGGAGGGTGGCAGTGAGGGAAGCCAAGGAGGTGGTCATTGGATAGGAGTGGCTACGGAGAAATGAGGGGCACTAGTGGAGGGTGGCAGTGAGTGAAGCTGAGGAGAAGGTCATGGGGTGGGGCGGGCTACGGAGAAATGAGGGGCACTAGTGGCGGGTGGCAGTGATGGAGTCTGAGGAGGAGGTCATGAGGGGGAGAGGCTACGGAGAGATGAAGGACACTTTTGGAGGTTGGTAGTAAAGGTATCTACAGAGAGAGAGGTCATTGTTGGGGTCCCAAAAAAGACTTTCGCACCAGCACTAAAGCCAGCCCTGTCATGGCCTTTCTGTCTTCGTTTATTTAATTAACAGTCGGGTGATTAGGAAAACAGGGGAGCATACTTTAAAGTGCCTGCTAATTACATTTACTGCTAAATTCAATGTTTCAAGTTTGAAGGTGATTTTACTAATGTTTTTCACCAGGAATAATGAAAGTGGCTGATATGGGGCTGGGGCCCAAGGTCATCTGTGAGATAAGATGCACTGAAGAGGGGTGGTAGAAAAGTGGATAATCAAGCCTGTAAGCGAGTGCGCTGCAGAGTCTGGGGTCAGGTGGAGGTAGTAATGAAGAGGGGTTTTCCCTGAGGGAGCCCGAGTAGTGTCACTTGCCTGATACTCCCACCTTAGAAATCTCCTATTCCCATCAAAGGGACATTACATGGAAAAAAAACTTTTTGAGAGTGATAACATTTAGAAAGAGATTTGGAAAAGAGTGCGTTTTACTGGGCCTTGTAAGACTAAGAAGAGATAAAGGAGGGCCCGGAAGCAGGCCTTGCGAGATATATAAGTGACAAATTGGGCAAGCAATGGCCCACCCGAATGCTCTCTTGGCCCATCCAAATAAAAGTTCCTGGAGCTGGGCCTGCTGCTACCACGGCCGATCAGGGCCCCTGGAAGTGGGTACACAGCATGCCTTCCCTGATCTGCTTGATGTCTGATCGCGCCCTCCGGTAGTCGATATATAATGCCTTGTCAGATCTATAAGACATCTGATCGGGGCTACCGGAAGTGGATATGCAGACTATCTTCCCTGATCTATGCTTGACCACTGTTGGTGCTCATGGGTGTGGGTGTACGGATGCCTTCTCTGGCCATTTCTCAGACTTCAGGTCTGACCAAGAGAAACCGGGTATCTGGACTGCCTTTCTTGACACTGTGTGTGCTATGTGATCTTGGACCAAAGAACTAGGCACACAGACTGTCTTCCATGATCCACCGCTTAAACTCTGGTCCAGGCCCATGGAACTTGGTATTTGCACTTTCTTGCTTGACTTTAGTGTGACCTCTGATCCAGAACCCTGGAAATTGTAATTTCATTTATATAGCACATACGAGGCGTTGAAGCGCTTTTCGGGGAGTAGCACGCTATTCCAGAACCCAAAGGTGGATTAGTAGAGGGAAATATAAATTGTTAGTGAGAGGAGTGGGAGTGGTAGGCATGTGAGTCTGCTAGTTAGATGAATAGGATAAAGCATTGATAGAGGAGGGAAGAGTTTGGAAAGGGTTATTTGGGAGTTCACACCAGTAAATAAGTTTGGGATGTCAGGGAGAGTAGGTAGGGGACATTTTGGAAGAAGAATAGGATGAGTCATAGAGTTGTGGTATAGTGAGGTTTGGGTAGATTAGTTAATGGTGTAGATCAGTGATTCTTAACCTTTGATCTGGGGACCTCTAGGGGTCCGCAACTACTTCTCGGGGGGTACACAATTGGTAAGAAAACTAAATATTAGCACATTAATAATATATATATATACTTAAAAAAGCAACATCAAAAAATATAAAACGCTTTGTAAATGTAGAGGAAGTTGAAATTGGAGGCTACCAATTAATTTAGTATCCTTAATTTTATTTTTGTCAAAGCAGAGCAAGTGCAGCAAAATTATTCTAGTATGGCTGATTGGTGACCTCATCTGAAGCATTGAGATAAACCGACAAAAATATCATTCTTTTGGACCAAAAAAGGCAAAATAACATGCTAGCATCCACTTTATTGCTTTGTCTTTTAGAAATAAAATGACAGTTTGAAAAAAAATTCAATTTATGATTAAAATTGAAATTTAGATTTTAGCACTTTTTTGAGAAGTTATTAAAATATTTCATAATTTGTGTATGTGTTTGATATAATACTTGTTTCTGAATTTTGGTGCACTGTTTTGATTTTGTAGTTCTAAAAATTGCTTAGGTGAGGGTCACCGGACATCCAGTAGAGATATAGTGGGGGACCACAGAAGACAAAAAGTTAAGAACCACTTGTGTAGGTCACTAGTCCTCAGAAGTAGGTATACCAATGCCCTTACCTGATCTTATCATTGGGCACCACTGGCCCCAGAAACATACAAGGCTTTTCCCTCATATGTTCTCTTGTTCCATCCTTTGCTCTTTCCTGATCGTTCCTACCCATTAATTATGCCTTGCACCAGCACCTGACATACTAAAGCAGTCTTAGGGCTGCAAAAAGCATTTTACAGGCAAATTAACAAAACATAACACAACATACTCCATTACCCACTCCTTATTGGAAATGGGTATAGGGCAGCAACTTTTTAACCTCTTGAAATTTGTGGACCTCCACTGAAAGGCTATTGAAAAGAGGACCCCTGCCTCTGTATTTTTTTTGAGGTTTGAACTGTAGAAATTGCTCACACCTAGAAAAACAAGTATACATCCAAAAAAGCACAAATTATGAAATAATTGTTAATTAACAAAAATATACACAAAAATCAAAATTTGAATGGGAAGGTTTGAGTTTATTCAAAAAGTGTTTTTATTTCTAAAAGACAAATTGATTTGCAAACTTCTAGCATATTGCTGTTTCTTTTTTGCTCCTAATGCAATTGTCCATGCTACTGTTTGATGCGCTGTTCTGGCAAATCAAGATGGAGGTAGTTTGGAGTGGGCTAGATTGGGGTAAATTAGAATGGAGAGGGGTAGATTGGAGTGGGGAGTGGTGTATATTTGAGTGGGGTAGATTGGAGTGGAGTGAGGTTGAGTGGAGTGGGGTAGAGTGGAGTGGGGTAAAGTGGAGGGGGTAGATTGCAGTGGGGAGTGCTGTATATTGGAGGGAGTGGAGTGGGTTAGATTGGAGTGGAGTGAGGTCGATTGGAGGGGGGTAGATTTGAGTGTGATAGAGTGGAGTGAGGTAGATTGGTGTGGGATATTTTGGGGTAGATTGGAGTGGAGTAGGATAGGTTAGGGAAGAGTGGAGTGCAGTGGATTGAGTAGACTGGGCTAGGGTGGGGTAAATTGGAGTAGAGTAGCTTGGGGTAGATTGGAGTAGGGTAGATTGGAGTGGGTAGTTTGGGGTGCAGTGCGTTAGGGTAGATTGGAGTGGGTGGGGTGGAATGGCTGCAGTGGAGTATACTGGACTGGAGTGGGGTAGATTTGAGCCACATGTGGTAGTATGGAGTGAAGTGGAGAGGGGTAGATTGGGTTGAGTAGAAAGCAGACATGCCAACCCTCCCGATTCAGGCAGGAGACTACCGATTTGAAGGCTAGTCTCCCACCTCCCGATTCATGCATCTAGAAACATGATGCCAGCACTAATTAGGTTGCCTGCTGCTCTAGGGTGCTTAATAAGCAGAAGAAGCAGTGCGCTCAAAATGAGTCCAGCTTTAGTTTCTGCTCTTTTCTTCTGGACTTCCCCCCACCTAGTCCCGGTAGTTTTTACTATATCCTGAGCCCGCCCCAAAAGCTATTGGTTTAAATGTGAGCTTAGGCGGGCCCAGGGTTGAGAACTCCGGAAACAAATCATTTTCCTGCCTCCTACGCCCTGCCTAATTAGTATTTCTTGGCGGGCTTCAGCACAGCAGGCATCTTCTGTGAGAGTGACAGACTGGAAGTACCGTACTGCCGGTAACCTGCTCCTGCAGGCCAGTGCACAATATATTGCCAAGCTCCCAATCACTGCTATAGCCTGCTCCTGACACAGGTTAAGAAGTCAAGGTAAGAAAAAATAACATTCAATAAAACTGAGAAATATGTGTTCCAACACTGTTTTTGTTTGAACACTTTGTAAAACTGCCAACAATAAAATGTTGATGCCAGTCTTGATTCACGCACGCTTTAATCTCCCTCTCCAGGAATTACCTCAGACATCAAAGCTTAACGCTTTGTCCTTAATTCTTGGAGGGGGAGACAGGAGCATGTGAGGGGAATCGACCTTTTATTTTTGCCAGTTTTACACATTAATGCACATAAAAACAGAGTCTAAAACTCTGTTTTTGTTAGCGCCAAAACGAAATGCTGATTTTCCCCATACTCATGATTTGGTGTTATTGCCAGAGTTGCAGACTTAGAAATAACGAACCAGGTTCAAGTCCTGTAGTTGGCTCATCATCCTTTGATTCTGTATAAAGAATTTAATCTCCCCATCCCTATAAGCAATGAGTGGTGACATTGTGTAATGTAATTGGTGCTCATGTAAAGCACTTCTTTACCTTCAGGTCGTGTCTGCTATATGAGAAATGAACAACAAGGTAAAAACAAAGCATTATATTAGTATAGACAAAATAGATACCTATTTAGTGGCTGATTTGTAAATTGTGACTTCCCCGCTTAAATTGTTCTTGGGTAAATACTTTATTTCACTCAAACTTATTTTTCTTCATTATAGAATATGAAAGCACTTTCAAATATGTGAGTTCAGAATAGCAGTTACAAAAAATCTATTGTGTTTGATTTAATAGACTATAATGTTGCTCTATAATATCCTGGGCATTGTATAGGGTTTACATGACACCTGTTTTGCCTCTTAGGGCCAGATGTATGACCATTCCATTTTTCAAGCTGCAAATTGCGACATTTTGCGACTCGCAAAATGGAGTGTGAAACAGGGTCTCAGACACGGTCTCAGACACTGTTTGCGATTCCCAATTGGGTCGCAAATGACTTGCCTCATTAATGTTCATGAGGCAGGGGGCAATTTGCAACCCCATTGGGAGTGGCCAGCATTCACAGGGATGGTGACCTGCTAGGGTCAGCAGACCACCATGTCTGTGACAGCTTTTTAAACAAAGCAGTTATTTTTAAATGCAGCCCGTTTTCCATAAAGGAAAACTGGAAGCATTTAAAAAAGAAAAATGAAACGCTTGTTTCATTTTTTAAGAGTAGGCAGTGTTCTGTGGGACCACTGCCTGCTTGTAAAAAATATTCTCGCTGCCAGTCAGACAGGGGAAGGCTCCCCTGGGGACCCCTTCCTGTTTGTGCGTGGCTTACCACCTCCTTGAAGTAGGTGGTAAACTGCAAGTGTTTTGCTACCACAATTGCGGTTGCAGAACAATCGTACAAAGAAGTGCCAATCGCCGTTAGGAAGGGACGCCCTTGGCCTAGTTCTTTCCACCCATGCATATTTCTCCCTCTTATTGAAGTTGAAATGTTGGCATGTATGAGAGATAGGCCATACCAAGCCCTTTTTGGGCTACAAAGGTAGAGGTACCCTGAGGTACAGCTAGGAGCCATCTCAAAAATATGTTTTTGGCTCTTTGTAGATCTTCATGTGCAATATAACCCCAGATTTCACTGCCATACAACACCTTGGCAATGCACTTAGCCCTGTAAATCTGCAAGAGTGCCCCAATCAGTCTCTTGACCAATCTAGATGAAAAATTGAAGATAGAAGCATTTACCCACGTAAAATCTCCTTCTTTTTGCTTTTTAGAGGCCCCCAGTTCATCTTGTCATCCAACAGAACCCCAAATAATAAAAGACACTGGTTTTGGAGACTGGTGTGGACCCATCCTTAAAAGTGTAGGACTTCCTCAAGCGAGATCCCACCTGATTCACATAGGATTTAGAGTTAATGACCAGCAGGTCTTGCTTTTCCATAAATTGGTCAAAAGAGTTTGGCAGCGTCGACAGCCCCCTCCCAGTCTGGGCCACGAGGATAGCGTTGAATGCATACAGTAGTACAGGCAGACCGCGCCATCCTACCTGGGGGAAGTCCACCTTAGACTCCACTAAAACCTTCTCCAGATTATTGATGTATAGATTAAACAAAAGAGAGGGCAATATACAACCCTGCCAGACCCCTCTGGATAGAAATCTGTTGCGTGACCTTGAAGTTATTAGTATATCGAATACAGTCACTCAACTCCCCAACCTGAACACGTGGGCAGCAACCACCTTAGGCATCTACAAGAGGGTAAGAGATCACAAGGTTTAAGTCTCATTTGCGAACCTGGCCCTATTGGTTGTCAAACAAACCCTCACACTATGTTAGAGGGCTGACCAGCTCTCCGCGGTAACACTATGGCATAAGGAGCTCCTCCAGTGGGAAGAAGCCAAAAGGTGTTAAACTGCACCAGGCGGAGGCTTGATACATTTGTAAGAGACCCATAGCAGTGGCCTTGGACACAATGTTCATGCAGTTCCAAGAATTGATGCACAAGGAGGTCCCCCACTCAAGGAGGAGTGGTGGTTGTGTAGGCCAACACACAGACAGTGTGCGGGGATCACCGAATGAGAGCTGCAGGAAGCGCAACGCTGCGCCCATCCCCGCTTGTACACTGTTCACCCATGAACGCCAATGCAATTCTTGTGCATACTGCTGTTTAGTTACCCCCTCTCCTACAGTGGGAAGAGGTTTGCACTCACATCTCCAAAGCAACTTAGTTCCACCCCACAATGGGGTCAACTCGGGCTCATAGGGATTGCACAATGGACACAATGGACACAGCCCCTCTGAACAGGCTTTCCACTCAGCTTTTCCACTGAGGCCACCCATGTACTTTTTTATACGAACGAACATCCAGAATAGACTAAATGTATCCTCCTCTTGACAATTGTTCTTGTTTGTCGCATATGAGAATGTATCCATGTAAAAGAACCCTCCATAAGAAGTGTTTAAAAAAAAAGAATTGACTGTTGTGAGCATAGAAAACAATCTCACATCAGAAATTATAAATGAGAAAAGCCAGAAAGGAAACATACATATTAAACAAAGTGGGGCTAAGCCAGTAACTACGAGGCACCCCATATTTTAGGGGATTAGCAGGAGACTAAAAAAGAACAAGATATACAGCAAAAGTGCAATCTGAAAGGAAAGAATGATACCATATCTGGGCCTCTTTTCAGGTTCCTACCCCTAGAACTCGAGAGATGAGAATAGGATGTGAGACAATGTTGAATGTGCATAGAGATCAAGTTGGACTCAGGACTTTGTCTAATATAAACTTGACATCAGCTGAATCAGCTAAAAAGGCTGACTCTGTACTGTGCATAGGACGGAAGCCAGATTGAGTAGAATTCAGAATTACATTGTTTTCCAGATAGTACGACAATTTGAGATTACCTGCTTTTTCCAGACATTTAGCATGGTAAGTGTTAGACCTGTCGCCCTTAGGGTGGTCTACCCCAAATCTTTTTACTTTTTGTCTCCACGTTTTTCTGATACTCTTTGTTGGACTTAGGACTCTTAGCACTTTCTCTGCATTTTCAAAGTCATCATCCTCGATGCCTAAGGGAAAACCTCCCTTATGGCCAGTTTTTAAGAATTCAACGCAATTGCACAGACAAAGAGGAATTCCAGAAATATGCAGAGAATCTGATTTGCAAATTAAAGGATCGTGGGTACCCCAAAAGACTTCTGAAGAGATCAATGAAAAGGGCATGGTGGACACCGCGTGAAGAGTTATTGAAGAAGAAAAATAAAACCAAATTGGACCAATTGGTTTGTGTATCCACCTTCTGTACTAAATCCAATGAATATAAAAAATTATGACTCAAAATTGGCATATAATTTCGAATTGGGATAACACTTTCAAACGATCCTTATTTGCATTCAAAACAGAAAGCTGCTTAAGAAATCAATTGGTGAAAGCTTCTTTCCAAAAACAATCACCAGGATTAGATATGCGTGGCTTTCTGAGACTACCACCTATTAAAGGACATCGAAAATGTGGTACATGTGTATGTTGCAACCAAACAATGGAAGACAATTTATTTATTTTCCCATGGAACAATCAATTAAAAGCATGACTTTTTCACAAACTGTAAAACAAAAAACATTGTATATGGTATAGTCTGCCCTTGTGACAAACTTAATATCGGGAAGACAATCAAGAGGTACGACAAAGAATATGTCAACACAAGTCTCGAATACGTAAACACATAGTGACAGCTCCCCTTGTTACTCACTGACTTGAAAAAAACACCTCGAAAAAGATTTGAGATGAACAGGGATATCTTCAATTGAGTTAGGTGTGCAAGGAGGTGACTTAGAGCATAAACTGAACCAACGAGAGGCATTTTTGATCATCAAATTTAATACAGCCATAAATGGGCTGAATGAACAAACTGAAATACATAATCTGTTAGCACCGTGACATCCCTTCTGCTTTTGCTGATTTAAAGTTACATCGTTGTGCCTTGGACAATTTATCATAGGACATATCCCTTGGTTGCATGGTGGATACAAGAACTAAATTTGGACTGTATAATTAGTTTCCATCTTCAACAGTTAAATTATGGTTGATACACACCAGTTTCACAATTGTGTGAATTTTGAGTTGCTCCATTTTGAATTAGAATATTCATGTTCCTATAAGGAACGGTTATCTATTGTGCTCTTAAGAATCACAATTGCGTAAATCTTCATTTTTTAGACTTGCCTCATGATACGCGTTTTAGAGACCAACATACGTTCTCCCAGATTCTAAAAAAATGGAAACCACACAGATTCATCGCTATGTATCAATAACGTTTTCTCACCTCTCAATGAGAACGTGTTGAAAAATGGACCCCGGAAGCAATGCCCTATGACTGACCCGGAAGTACTGCCACGGTAGAAGACGCTACCGTATAACGCACGTCGAGGAGCAGCTAAAGAATAGAGAAGTAAGTTTGGATCATACAGTATTTAATATTTTCTTCATGTTTAGCAAAAATCATCAAAACCCGGGCAAGGAAATGCAATATAGGGATGGGAATTAGGATAAACAACGCACAGCACTTTTTCCGTTACACGGCCGTCTAGACGTTAGCTCGCATGAGTGTGTGGCAAGTTCCAAATTAGCAAAATGTGAGCGATAACGAGTTTCTGCCCCCATGGATCGGGCAGGGCACGAACAACACTCAAGAACGGATTGTACTGTTTAAGTAGTTTTCAAATCACTTACAGTTATGTTTTTGATAACTATTTTTAAAGCAAGACATATGGTGTTTCAACTAACAGATCACTTTGGGATTGAATAAGAACAAGAAAAACTAATATGTGAAGGCACAACGGGTTCAATCCCAAAAAAAAACAAAAAAAGAAAGCACTGTTAAAACTTTCTCTGGCTGACCACAGATCTATAATCTCGAAATGCCCTTGATAGGAACAAATTTTTTGAACGCGTTCTTTTTCAAAGGCTTCATTCTTTCACTTGGTTCACCGGCTGGTGAACAAGGAGATTGGTATTCATTCAAAAGACAAGATTGAGGTAAAATAAGTTGATTTATTTTGAGTAATAGAAGTTGGATGTCTGTACGTTTCTGACAATAAGAATATTTATTATTTTTTGTTTTGTTTTTTAGCTTGATGTTCTACATCCTGAGGAGAACCTGACATTTATGTCCCAAGGGTTTGAAACGCGTCAACTGTTTGTTTGTCTAACCAATTAGGTGCCCATTAAGACGAGTAGACCGCATGATGCTCGCTACTAACTAACTGTATATGGATACAAATTTAAAGTGAGCACAGTTGGTCCACCAATTGGAACTCTTCCTCTGAATAAAAAAATAACAAAATGTGTTACACAGAATTAAGTATCAGAGGTACAGATTAGAGAGATAAACTGGAAGATCAAAAATTTGTATAGAACATGATCTGTACAGATTAATGGTTTATTGCACAGAGAATTTGATTGAGGATGTATTACATTTGTTTGTCCCTGTGTTAAGTGTTGTTGTGTCTTCAGTGTATGTCTAAATTATATTTCATGTGCATTGTTAAAATTTCCCAAAAACAAATGTTTTTTCAGCATAAAAGATAACAAATAAGTTATGATATATCACATCTGCAGCATACACAAGTCCGCAGAGTGCAAACTTTGGGTCACCCTGCCTTCAGCCATTCCATATACATGGACTGTCCTGCACAGCAGTAAATGCACCCTTGAGGTATGAGGAATATCAAGCTTAATAGCCTGAAGCTAATGTTGAAAACAAAATACTCCTCTGCCTAATCCAACGTGTCAATAACACCAAGAAATGCTTGAGGCGAGTGACCCAATCAACTAATGGCTGAAAGGGGCTCCCAAAAGCCCCTTTTTGTGTATCTTATGGTGTTTATGACATGCGCTCCAGCAGAGGTCTAGAGCTGTCTCAAACCAGACCTAAATAGGCTGATTAAATTAATGTTATCAGTAATACAGCAAGTCTGCTACAATATATGTATTAATGGGTTCAAAGGCCCATGGTGAACCAAATAAAGGTACAGCACAGGATGTTTCAAAGTGGGTATATACCTTTCAGTAAAATGCAGAGAAAGTTTTATTATATTATTTAGTTGTAGATGGAAAGCCTAACTACTTGGAAAAACAAAAACATGGTCAGAAGCATCACAGTCATGTTGACAGCTTTCACTTCCTCTTTCTTTGGCTGTTCCCTGGAGCTTGGAACAAGTACAGTTTCCGGCTGGTGGCCAGTGTCCTTCCACTGGTCGCGCACTTCAGAGGCACTATTTTTATCCTTTCTTTACCACACTCCATAGGAGTGCATGTGTTTGTCCTCTGTCATCTTCCTGCACTGGATTGCCTATTATTTATTTAATTATTTTGTAGGGACTTTTTTGTAGTGCAAACTGGAACCTTTAAGGGATTGCAGTGCTTTACATGAGTACCACCTACATTACACAGGGACACCTAGGGACCACTCCAGATGATTGCATCTACAGTCGTGTTCTTCCCGACTTGTTAACTTACCACCCTGCCATTGTTTTGAATGAGCCCCCATGCTTTTAACCCACCATGCCCTCCTCCCTACTTTTTGTTGTTTAACCCACCCCCTGCTTCAGCCATGTCCCGCAACCTCCATCATGTCCACCACCCTCCTTCGTGTCCACCACCCTCCTCCCTCGTGTCTCCCGCCCTCCTTCCTCGTGTCTCCCACCCTCCTTCCTCGTGTCTCCCACCCTCCTTCCTCGTGTCCTTTTAACCTCCATTCAGGGCCCTATTATTTGTATTTAATTTTATTGGTGCTTTTATGTAGCACAAACGACCCAAAGGTATTGGAGTGCTTTACATGGAATGCTTGTAACCGAAGTTACAAATAATTAATCGTGCAAACAGATACAGGCCTACTTCACGTACTCTGGGCAGCATCATTGCTTTTGTGATGCATTACTTTATTTATTTTACTTTATTGTTAATTTATGTCATAAATCAACATAATACACGGTAATTTTAACATGCATCATTTCAGTACAACATGTTACAGCTTGCTGTGCACTACGACATTCCGAAATAAAGTATCATACAGTATTTAACCCCTACTCTGAATTTTGTTGACCAACGAAAATATTTCACTCCCCATCATCTGGTGGGACATCTTCCTGTGTCTGCAAATATTGAGTCACTGGGCCCCATATATCTTTTGGTCTTGATGCCACAGGTAGGTCCTCTGCATATGTTCCCAATTGCTCTATACAGTACACAATGGCTTTAATTCAGCATTTTGTTCTTGGAGCTTTTCTGCTACCCCAGTACATAGCTATGCGTCTTTTGGCTAGCAAAAGGGCCACTGCAGTTATCCTGCGATTGAGCACACTTGTGGAGTATTGGGGACTGGCTCAGACAACATAGTTCCCATAGCATCCGTCACCTCTCTCCAATACCGCCAAACAGGAGGGCATGCCCAACCAATATATAAAAAATCGCTTGCTTATTCCCACATCTGATACAGTCAGCATTTCTCCGCAATCCATATTTATGCAATTGTACAGGTGTACAATACAATTGTTGCAAACATTTAAAATGAATAATACGCAGATTACAGTCCGGTGTTAGCAACTCTGTGAGTGTACAACAAAACCCCCACTTGTCTCTAGATAGGTGTATCCAGTACAGTGTTCCATCTCTCTAGCGCCTTCTCCATGTCTCTGTATTTCTACTGTTGAGCTGCATTGTAGAGTTTGGTGAGTAGGTGCTCCTGTGTGGGGGCAGACAGAAGAGTTTGTAATGCCGGCAGTGTAGTTGGTTCTTGCGAAAAGGATGAATTTAAGGTTCTAACGGCAAGCCACAAATGCATGTATGTAAAGAGAAGTAGAGGGGTCTGTGTGATTCCGGTGAAGAGTTCTGTAGAGTTAACGAACGGGCCCCTCTCTGAACATATCACCCTTTGTGCGCAAGTCCATCCTGTCCAGCAGTTTCTGTGCCTTTTGTTCTTGTGTGACTGATATGTCTGGATGATGTTGAAGGGGAAGTGCAGGGGCATATAGTGGTGTCTTATGTGCTTGTTGTGCTAATTTGCTCCATGATTTGATCTTACACTGTACTGGGTTAATAATGGAGTGTGAAGTGCCCGCCCTTCTCTGTGGTATAAGAGCTGTTAGCCGAATGGGAAAAGCCTCATCCAATTCTATAGCAACATGTGGGACATATTCATGCGAGTGTTGCCGGTAGTGCACAAAGTGCGCCTCTTAACAGCTATGGTAGAGATGCAGATTTGGTGCTCCGAAACCACTTTGTGCATATAGGCAAGTGAGTTCTTCCCAACGGATTCTGGGCTGTCAGCCTGCCCATGGTAGTGTGGTCAGATGAGATCGCAATTCTGTAAAAAAAAGTGTTGCATCCGGGGGATAGGTATATTTATGAATAAATATAAAAAAGGCGGTAGGGTGACCATTTTTTGAATCACGATTCGGTCAGCCAAGGACAGTAGCAGCCGGATCCAGTTGGCCACTTGGTCCTTTAGTTTCCCCTACGCCCTTCCATAATTCTTGTGTATCCTCAGTTCCGAATCTCAATGAACCCAGATCCCTAGATACTTAACCAGGTGTATACGCCAAAGCAGAGGGAATTAGATTGTGAACTGTTGCGTACAGGGGATTAGCGGGATAACTACCGACTTAGCCCAGTTTATGCTTAGGCCTGAGAATTGCTCGTATCGAATATATTCCCTTAGTAATAGCTCCAAGTTATCTGCTGGGTTTCATATATATCGGGCCATATCGTCTGCTTACAGTGATATACTAAAAGGTCAATGCCGTGTCCGCATGTCGTTGTCATATTTTACACACCAAGTGTTCTAACGTCAGGGCGAACAGCAGTAGAGAGGGCAGCCCTGCCGTGTTCCTCTATGGATGTTGAGTGGTTCTTCTGTGTTACCATTACCATTTACCTGGAGCCTGACCACTGGTCCAGTTTACAGTAGCTGGATCCTGCAGAGGAAAGTCAGAGGGAGCCCAACCCTATGCAGGATCGCAAAAATATACCCCACTCCACCGAATCAAACGCCTTGGCAGTTGGCAACAAAGCGAATCAAACGCGTTGGCCGTGGGCAACAAAGTGGCCACTGCAGGTAATTCTGGGTCTGGCTGGTGGAAGAGGGCAAAAACTGTGTGCAGATTTTGGGTCGTTGACCGAGCAGGGATAAAGCTTGACTGATCTGGCAGGACTAGATGTTGCATTTGGGGGTGCATTCTGCCTGCTAGTATTTTTGTTCTTACAGTGGCCAGTAATGTTGCCTCTAGAGTCTGTTTGTGCTCCCTCTCAAATGCTTGAATGTCACTTTCGAGTATGTGTAGTTGCTGACGAATGTCTCCAAGGACCCCCGCTTGTTTGAATTTTCCAGGGGTTATTTAGTCCCCTCATATTCCAAGTGAGTAGGGTTAGAGGCCTATGTGTCTGTGCCATACTCCGATCTATTGGCCATGTTGAAGGGGTGAAGTAGTGTTGTGTGTGCATTGTGTTAATACCATGGTGTCATGACTCAACATTACCGTTTCTACAATTGCCTTCCCCCCACCCACTTTAGCGTCCAAATTGCGCCAAAGACATTACCCTCTTCTGAATAACCCCCTACTAACATCCCTTCCCCTACCCACTGATAACAACTTATTGTTAAATATGGTAGTGGTGCACACGTAGTGGGCATAAGCAACCCACCAAATCCCCCCGCATCAGAAGTGCAGAGAGGGCTGCATATACTAATCCTCCATACGCCGCTTACCAATGTTGGTGCAGAGGAATCGCTACTGCACAGCGACCGTGCAGTAGAGCAGCCCCTGCCCCTTATCAGCACATCCTAGTAATTTCAACAATCTACAACAAGCTTGAAATAGTGTGCCTGGTGTAGAACCATTTGGGATAAACTATGTAATCTACCTATGCTTTGTAAATGCAATTTTTAATCCCAAATTTCCAGACCAGCAGTGGCAGTGCACTCACAGCACTGCAACAGCACGCTAGGTCTCATGGGACACACAGTGTGTGTGGAGTCACCCATGCCAGTTTCACATGTGTGAAATGCTTATAGCAGTAGCAAGGTCGGCAGCTCTGACCATAGTGCCACATCCTCTCGCTGTATTACTTGTTTTCTTTGTCCTCTGCCCCTTACCTAATTTACCCGCATTATATTTCCACCAGTTACTGCACAATATATTCGCTTTCTCAATAAACAAGTCATAACACTTTTATGGAGCTTCAGTAACTTATATTGTACTACTGGTTGCCAAGCCAAAACCTGCAACAAATACATTATTTTTATCAATCACTACGGCAAAACTTAATGCGTTTACTAATAAAATAGGGAATCAATCACTACCATATACTTGAACCCATTGTGGTATCCACAAAATCTACTGCAGTCCTGTGAAAAGGCCTGCTGTTTTCCCTACATGACACATCTTCACATTAGTCCTATTGGCTGTGTTGTTTTGTTCATCTACTATGCATGCTTGGCACAAGGTTCTGCAATGTTTCAAAAATGAGGAGCAAACCAATACTTCTTGAAAGGTTCTACCATTCCATTACGCCCTACATGTGTAGGTTCATGCACTAGTCTTGCCATCTGCAGGCGCAATGAATGTGGCAAGCTAAACCTCCCATCAGTACATCTCCATAGTTTGTCTTCATCTTTCTTGCATCCTACTTTTATCCACTTTTTCTTTTCCTCAACTGGTATTTCAGTCAACATTTTGAGCGAAATTGAATTACATTTTCACATTTTTTTTCTGGATTCTCATTTGTTGTTCTGGCAATGTTGCCAACATGAGTGCACAATATTTTGCAACTTGCGCAGAAAAATTATTACCCAATGTAGTCATTTCATTCCAGGTCTGGGGGCCGCACATTAGGCAAAGGCTATTTTCTTTGATAATTTCAATGCATGTAACAAATTAAGAATATGTGGCACATTGCGTGCTGTCCCAGCAGAAGTCATGGCTCCTAGCTGTTCCCAAAATTGGCTAAAATGCTGCACTACACCACAGCAATAAAGACTATCAATATAGATTTTAACACTCAAGTCATTGGGTATACAGCAAGTTCTGATGGTAATTAATTCAGCTACTTGTGATGAAGGTACATTACACAAGTATGATGCCTCTACAATGTACGTTCAGTTCAGAAAGACTATGATGACTTTAGATCAACTGTACAAAACACGACATGTACAATCACAAAGAAGCATAACATTACTCTTTAAACAGATAAAACTTAACGCATAAGACAGAGAGAACTTTAAATATTTGTTATTCGATTTAAGGAGCACCCAATTAAGGAAGGCTCTCCTATAAAATGTTTAACCTACATCATTTGATCACTTTTGTAGAATAAAAACATATAAAAGACTCTTCTACAACAGTTAAAAGACAGTATCAGCAGCAGGACATCAAGATAGCAGCATAAAGGAAGAGGTATCTAAAAAGTATAGAGTTTAAAGACTATTGTGTACATATTTCGGGCATCTAGTCCACATTGTCATCAGGAATTTGGCCATGCAAAATACCACAACCTGGCTTGAATCTGTCTGCAATATTCTAAACAGCTCATGGTGCTTCCTGATTCCCAGCTTCCTACAAAGGGGGGCAATCTATTTGTGTTAAGACTGTTTATAAAAAGGACTGAAAAACAGAACATGTTTGAGTGACTCAGGCCCCCCTCAACTGCACGGACAAGACTCATCAAGAGTATCTATTTCTTTATGTCACTTCCTTCTAAATGTATTTACAGGCAGGGAGAGGCGATATCATCAATGGTTTTCTCATACTGTGGTATAGATTTAAAATCAATATAAGCTGCAGACTATTAACCTTTACATTTCAAAATATTGTCCACTGCAACACTTTCCCTATAAGAAGGTTTAATACTAGACTTTGGGATTGAGCACAGTGTCTCCGGAAAGACCCATTATGTATCAATGCCTAACCGCTGGAGAAGAGCTGTTGCAGTGCATAGCCATAAGATCTTCCTCACACATATCGAAGACTTAAGGGCTCTAAGGCCCATCCTGTAAGATTCTAAAGCTGTAGTAGACCAAAGCCAATGCCAAAACCTAAGAAGTCTGAACTCAATCTTATGACTGATTTTTTTCTTTGCCAAATCTAGATAGAGGGGAGTCAATAGACTACTCGCTAGGAGATTTAGTAAAGAACTCCGAACCTTGCTCTCCACTACAGACAAGCTATGGGTTTTTGTATTACCCCATAGCTCCACACCATATAAAACTGACCATAGAGCCTAAACATTGTAAATTTCTAGTGCAGGGTCCACCCTTCTAGATATAGTTTTTCTTTGGATTTTTGTTATATTTGCAGTGTGTTGTACCAACTTTGCCCTTTCCAGTTGCAGGGACCAACCTAGATTTCTTATAAATGTTATGCCTAGATAGTCAAACTCTGCCACCTCCTCTAAGGGAGTATCACCCACAAACATTACAAAGTGAAGGTGTAAGCAAGTGTTCCTCTCTTCCAAAGCGGTCTTTTATTAACTGAATGATGATTCTTTACTTGAAGTACAACACAATGATCCACAGTGATTTGGGTGAAGTTGGTTCTTTTTATTTACATCGATTGATTTATAAATCCATTTCACTCATTTGATTTTTTGTATAAACAGATTTTATAGAATGGAACAGCCGACACGTGTTTCGCCCTATGTGGCAAGTAGAGCCAGGGCTTTCGCAAGGCTGTGAAGAAAAGAACAAATAAATTAAGTAAAAAGTTACTGGGCAAATAGCCCTCAAGGAGAGAAACACCAACCAAAGTGTTTCAAGTGAACCGAGATTGGAAGAACGGATTTCTTTGTTTAATAAGTACTAGCAGTAAGGGATAAAGAAATATGTGCTGAGTGTGAAAAAGAGTGCACAAAAGAAAAAGTCCCAAGCCAATTCTTCATCCATAAATTATGAGTGAATTAACAACGTAAGAAACAAGTCAAAAAAGAAAAGAATAAAGAAAAAAGAAAGAAAGAGGATGAAACTGGGTGTAGTGCTGGCAAGCACGTATCTTTACCATTTTTATTCTAAATGTTGGTGAGGCAAACGCCCGCTAATACGGGTCAAATAATAGAAGACTCATTTAGTTATTCTAGAAGGTGATGGTATAGGAACTATACCTCTAGTCTAGAGTGAGATCATGCAAAGTCAGGAAATGCCATTAAGGACAGTAGTTTCAAGTAAAGTTATCTAATCATCATAAGTAAACAACCGCATATTTTAACAGAGGTTGCTTATTTTCCAGATTGATTAAAAAAAGTCCAAAGTCTAAAAGAAACAGACATTTTTGCAAAAAATTTAAATCATGATGTCTCCTATGCATTGGAGATGTGAAATCTATACACCAAAGTAAATACTTTGTCTAGTGCCTTTATACATGTACGTCTGTAATTTCATAGCAGTACTTCCTCTTTTTTCTTCTCAGCTTTTTAACGTAATGACATAAAACAAGCGATGTAATTGAACAGAAACAGGAGGCTCCGACAAAAGATGCATAAAAATTAGTTACTCCATGCAGAGTAATGGATTTATTTATTTTATGCGACAAAGTCAGAATACGAGGTCACAGGAAAAAATGCTGAATTAACTTAACTTTACATAGCGCGCAGGCTCACTCCTCCACGCAAAGCATTTAGATTTGATTTGGCAAGGCAGAGTCAAAATTAAAAGGTCGCAGGGATCGGCAAAGAGATTGATTAATTTAACTCGGCAGGGTCAAGATACGGAGTCATGTGGAACGGCAAAATTGCAGAGATAACTTACTGTATAAAGCGCGGAGGCTAACATCTCCACGCAAAACATTAGGTGTAGTATAGCGTGGCAGAGTCAAATAAAGGTCACAGGGAACGGCAGAATAATAGATTTATTTGACACAGCAGAGTCAGAATAAGGAGTCATGGGAATCGGCAGAAATGCCGAAGTGACTTACGTTAACTAGCGTGCAGACTCGCTCCTCCATGTAGAGCATAAAATTTAGTTTAGCAAGGCAGAGTCAAAATTAAAGATCCAAGGGAACGGCCAAGATGCCGAAATGACTTACTTTGTGTAGCCGAAGTATTTTCCGATCCGTATCAGTCCCCGGGTAAATCCGTACAAGTGGCGGTCCAACAGAGTGTTGTTGAAGGATCGCCATCATGTTAAGTAATACTCGAGGCCGATATGCCCCGGAAGTGTAACATTGATGGCCGTGCAAGCGGCCGATTAGGTTTGTATTTTGTGTTAATTTACTGTGCAGTAAACAAAATTTCTGCATCGTGTTTGTTTTTAAGTCTATGGCAAGGTTTTTGGAGCAATTTGTCAAAGAGAAGAGAGACGCGTAAGGGTTAATCGGAAGGTTTAAGACCCGTTCACCGACACGGAAATAATCGTTGTACGTATTTACGTCAGTTAGGTAGTGCTGAGACTATGGACGGCCATAACGTTGTAACGAGTGCCGCCATATTGGAGCGATTAAGAAAAGAAATAAGAAAGACTGCAGGGTTTAAAATGGCAAATTTACAAAAACAAGATTTCAAGAGATGGGAAAGTCGAGATGACCAAAAGCTCTTTTAGTTCATGTCAAACACATTTGACATTCATTTAATATAGTCATTCTAATAGATGAAACATGGCGCCGTAAAGGGAAATACCCAAAAAGGGGATTGCTCAACCTTGATCTGTATAAAAATAGGACAGTCCTCCTCTGCCAGATACAGTGTAGTTTATAACTGAATATTCAAAATAGGCCTTGCAGAGAGATATTGCTCAAATGTAATTATTGTATAAAGACCAAAACAATCCTCTACCATCAATTAAAGGGTAGTGTACAGATGAACATTCAGAGCAGACCTTGCCAGAGTTTGCTGTTCTGAAATGGCACATAATAAACAGAGAGTAGAAATGGGAAGAGTATGGCTAAAGTAACATTCCCTCAGAGTCCTGCACTTAATAGTTGATTTCCAGATGTAACACTGACCAGAACTTCTTCCTCTGTCATCATTTATAGATACTGTTATATACACCAAGTGGGTAAGCCAAACCATTTATTAGATCCAGTGATGCCACTCATGTTCTTTATTGAGACCTTTTTCCACAGTTTCTAGGCCAATAATTAGGGAACTTTCCTCTTTACGAAGGCGTAGTTCTAAGTTTTCGCCTCGTTTATATTGTTTCAGTTTTTTGAGGCCGATTAAAGTGAAAGGGTGTTGATGGCAATGGTGTGCTTCAAAATGTTCCACCAGGGGTTGCCTAGTGTCTGATTTATGGATGTTTCGGTAATGCTCCTGGATACGAATTTTCAAAGGTCGAATAGTCCTCCCAATATAATGTTTTGCACAAGAGCATGAAATAAGATATATCACATTTGTGCTTTCACAGTTTTTTAAAATCGTTGATCCTATACAGGTGGCCATTCACTGTGACTTCCTTTGTTCTTGATTTCCCCAATTTACATATTGATTACAAGAAATGGGGTAACCCAATAGTCAAGGACCTGGGTGCAATGCGATACAAAAAACAGTGGTCCTAGACCTTCATTACAAGGAAGGGGTATTAATCCCTACTCAGTGATATCATTAATTAGTTATGAGCTTTTTAGAAAAACGGGTTTGTTAGCTCATGGTATTCAATACATTATTCATCATAAAACATGGAGAGTGCAACAGACCATAATCTTAATCACCAAACATTTATTTTCATGACAATTGGTGAAACATACAGTCTTTCTTTTGGCAATTTTTGTAGTGGGGGTTGCTCCAAAGGGAACGTGCATGTAGCAAGGGTGCTCAAGGGTGAGTGAGTGAAAAAGAAAATTCAGAGTGGTGACGTAGGGAAGCTAGACATAATTAAACAATTGACTGGTTTTCAATCACCATCCTACAGAGCCTGGCCACGTTTCACAGTATACAATCTAAATCATATAATTTCAAATTAGACTAGACATCCATTTTAGTATAGCACGTGGGGAGATTACGGATCTCAGGCTAAAACAAGGGGGCGTCAACGTTTCGACCCGTCTTATGGCCTTGAGGGTGGTTTACATTTACATTGTAATTGGAGCTGCTGCAACAGGATCTAATGTGGTGAAAGAATATGTTATTGGTCCCTTTGTCTTTACGTTGCCATATTGTTGTGTGATAACAGAACATGCGCACCCTTGTTTTTCCTGTCAAAATAAATCATTTTTTTCTCATAATCAGGAATTCCTCATGCGGATGCTGTAAACAGAGCCTGTCTTCCAGGAAGGCTTACCCTCATTCTTCATCCTGTGGCATCCGATCAGAGATGTCACTGTGTTTGAGTCTTTGTAGGTGCTTTGCAATCAAGGATATGTTTGGAATCCACTGGTGACAGTATCCAACCATTCAGAGAAATATCTTTACTTCTGCCAGTGTTATTGGTGGGCTTGTTCTCAAGATTGCAGAAATGCACTTTGTAGGCACCTTACTCATTCCCTTATGATTTTGATGTCCCAAATAATAACTTATTTCTGACAATATTGCATCTTTGCAGGGAAATTATTATCTAATGGATATAATAATACAATGGTGATGCACTTAGAGCCCTTTTTCATTTTTGCTGCATTAATCAAATCATTAATATATTGCACTTAAACCTGAGCCACAATGCAATAAAGAGTATAGACCTGTTTTAAGTATTTGGGAGAAATTTGAAGAACCTTGTGGAATATTAGCCCAAACCCGAAATTTCAATTGAAAAAGATACTGGCTATCCTCAAAGGAATAGAGAAAAATTCTGAGCACAAATCACTCACTGTGTACCATTCTGCATCTATTGGAATTTGAAATCAAACTACTGCAATATTCAGTACCATGGGCCAAACAAAACTGCTGTCTCATTTATCTTTCTGAAATCTTGACCTACCCTCTATTTCACATTCAATTTGCGCAAACCCCTTATACGTTAGTTACATTGACTCCCCAAAGCCTTTCTTCAAGTGCCTTGCCACACCATTGTTGTACTCATGGGTGTAATACCTTCCCCAGCTTCATAAGAAAGCCTATACTGGAGAAAGTGTTGAAACACTGCATCTTGGGGGAGTGGCCTGGAACCACAAGGAGCCGGTCTCGTCTCTGTAGAGCTCCGATGGCAGTGGTAGCCCACAGAGACATGTACCCTGGGGCCCGGGGGCTGAAAGGGACCACAAAACTTGACAGGGTACCCAAGTCCAGGAGCAAGGTGGCACAGCCTTTCCCGTCTGGGGAACCTCCCTGGGGTCGGGAAGAGATGAGTTTGGATCAGCGTCCAAGGCACAAAGATGGTGGCAAGTGACCAAGCGGGGCCATACAAGGTGCACTTGGAGGCTGCCGGGGGTGTGTAGCCGGAGCATCGACTGGGCAGCTGAGACCGGCGGCCAGCAAAGGAGTGGCAGTGCCAGAGAAGGTGCATTGCCTGGGTCTTATGTGCAAGGCTGTTGTCCTGCTGTGGCAGCTCTGCCGGTGTTGAGAAGGACAGGGGACCTGATAGACCTGATTGCCCCATCTAGTGAACCTACAATGTGCCCGGTTAGTGCTGAGGTGGCTTGGCGCCCTGCTGTACCCTGATGAAGCAGCAGCACATCAGGGGAATCACTACACTGCAGAGGTTGCCACCTGTGATTGGAGGCTTGTGGAGGGGGCGTGCGGCTTGAACCTGTGATCAGTGAGGGTGCAGCTGTGTCGAAGACGGCACGCTGCCTGAGCCAAAGAAGCGAGGCCGTTGGACCCTTGGGGTGGCCTGCCAACGAGGGGCCGGAGTCTAGACAGGAGGACACAGTGAAGGCCCTGCCTGAAGGGGCAGCCGCCTAGGACTGGAGTGTGCCCAGGGACCCAGAGAGATTACTGTGGTTGAGTGATCTGGGAGCATTGAACGGTGCTGCCCATCCAGGTGCTGTGGGGTCCAGCTGTGGTTGCCTGCTGTGCTGCCAGAGAGTAAGGTAGGGGGAGGGTTAGAGCGCTAATGCCCCATGGTGCTGGCTGGGGCACTTAGCTGTAGGTCGGTGTGCATACCCTTTGGTACCTTCCTGGGGGCTGTGGTTGAGAATTCGGCTGCGGCCTGCGTGGGGGTGGTGGGAAAGCGGTGCATGCTCTGGGGGGGCTGTGGCATGCCGGCTGTGGGGCAGCCCCAACATTCGCTACCCAGAAAGTGGAGGAGCTGGACAGACTGGGTGGAGACCTTGGAGCCTAGTGTTCGTGCCTGGGTATCCTATGGCTACCAGTTAGGAGGATTCCCCGGTCTAAGGTATACAGCACGAAAAGTCAAATACCCTAAATATGTGCCACACGAAGAGTGCAAAACAGGAGCATCTGGAGGAGTCCGAGCACCTGCTGTGGATCATGGAGAGTCACTGATCGGATGCGGCAGACCAGAGCCTGTGGCAATTTTGGTGGCCATCCGGGATACTAAGCCCTCTCTGAAACTTACAATTTATACAGTCACTCAGGAGGTGGGGCTGCTATAGGTGGACCATAGGTAATTGTTGGAGAGAGTAGGGACAGGAGAACACACCCTCATGCAGATTTTGCCACTGCTAGGTGGAGCCCAGGACCGCCTTGAGAAGTTGATGGCAGATAATGCAGCTATGGCTGCAAAATTAGACGAGGCTGCTCCCACCATAATAATGTTCAGTTGGTGGGTGTCCCGGTGCGTGCATAGGGTCCGTTGACCGGGTTATATGTTGAGGACTGGTTAGGCACATTGGTGCTGGAGGGGTGATCATCAAAGCTGTTTACCATGTAGTGGGTCCACAGGGTGCCAAACTCGTTTCTGGGATCATATCCTGTAGGTGGCCAGGGTTTGCGGGCCTGAGCAGCGGCGCAGTTAACATTTATCCAGATTACACCGTAAAGGTTTCAAAGCACAGAGTCTTACATTGAGGTTGAGAGGCAACTGAGGTCCTTGAATGTTAAATATGTGCTTTTGTTCCCTGCCAATCTTCGTGCTACAGATTTGGAGAGCTCCCATTTCTTTGGGATGGTAGTTGAAGCCTAGGACTGGCTGAAGGCAAAGGAGCACCAGGTGCCAGGTCATCCAGAGGATGATAGCAAGGAGCACTGGATAACCCATAGACAGCAATGGGGGTGGTGACCTAAGCATGGGCTACCCCCACCAAGACACAAGTAGAGACTGAAAGGGCGAGAGTGGTGGCAGAGTTCCAGAGTGGCCGTGCATGGTCTGTTGGTAAACGGTGGTGCTGGATATTGATAAAGAGACTGACAAATATATGACAGATGGGGAGCTTATGACACAGGGGCAAACTGGAGGAGGGGGGCCACCAGTGGTTACCTCCATGGCTATTGACCTGATTGTGTGACTGTACACTGGATTCTGTGGGCCACGCCCACCTCCTTTCTTTATAGTTCTAATCTTCTTGGACACGCTGGATCAGTGTGCATTTGTGGGAGGACGACAGGCACCTTGTGCATTGGGGTGGGTAGTTTTGAACTCATTGCACGAGGATGTGGGGTGGGGTGGGGTGGTCTTATTGTGGATTGAGGTTGATTTATGCCCAGACAGCGGCTACGGTAGCAGGGCTCAAATGGCTACAGTCAGGGCACAGAGGATTGGCAAGTTGGACTGCTGTGGTTCTGAGGCTGGAGCATTAATTATCTTGGTAGCTACATCAAGAGGGGAGTGGTTACAAAATTCCTATTCAGGCATACCCAAATGGGTTCTTTAACTGAAGGCCTTACAGACGAAAAGTCCATGCAGGATTCTCGCAGCCCTCCAGGGGGTGGGGGTCAGTATTCTATTCTCCTTGTGGTGAGGACGTGGGCAGCCACAAACAGGTGTAGGGCAGCTGCTTTGGGTACCTAGAATGGGCTCCTCCTCACCAAAGTTTCATGATATCTTCTGCCAGGTTTGCAAACTGAAGGCTTACCTCGAATGTGAAACTGCGCCAGATGAACTCAGAACTCACAATTTTTGGGCGGATCTCAACTTGACAGCACAAGGAGCCTGGGATAGAATAATGCAGGCCGACTAGGCAGCTATAGTAAATAAGATTTAGGCTACATTCCTGGGGTCCAAGGGTCTAGTGAATTTGGGTCGAGTGTAGCATCCCAACATGAGGCAGTTCTCATATGCTGCTAACATAATGTGGTCGCTTTCCAGGCTGGATTATCTTTTGGTTCTGCTGCATCAGACCGGCTGGTGGGGGGATTTACAGTATCTGCAGAGAAGTATCTCGGACCACTCCCCGATTATGGTGACATGCCAAGGACCTGGGGGCCTGTAAAGGAGGGTGGTGATTGGATCCATGAGAACTAATGGACTGGGGCACCAGGAAAAATCCTCAGAGCATAGAGAGAGCTGGAACACCAGGAAGCTAGGCCCGATTTTGGGCCAAGCAGGGGCAAGTGTACTAATTCGGTAACAAGGCCAGGAAACTTGTGGTGTATTAGCTAAACGTGAGGAAAGCCAAAGGTGAATACGGTGCCTGAAGGGGAGCCCAGGTCGAGACTCCAGTGGCCATCGTTCCATAGATGGAGGCCCATATGCAGGCCATCTATAGCCTGCACTCTTCCGAGATGGGGTAGGGGTTGTTCGAGTTCGTCCTGGATTTCCTTACTCCCTCCCTTAAGGAGGAGGGCCGGGAGGCTCTAGAGTATATGTCTCCAACTTTTTCTGTAGTGAGAGCTACTACTGATCATCATTGTGAGATACTGAAGGCTAAACAACTCATGCGTTGTTAACAGGAACCCCCACCATGGACGTCATTTGGGGGTAGTCAAGGGTCACAGCTGTGATCTCTAGCTTGCTTCCTGCTACTCCTGCCACCTCCTTTGTGACCCCTGGCCTCAGAGAAGACAAAGGTTTTGCCTTTGCTGAGCTGCATTTTGCTGAAATTTAAAATCTCATGAAAATACGATCACACTATTCTGTATTTGATGTTGTAAAACTGGAACTGAAGGCATAATTTCACTGAACTGCCTTGTATTCTGCTTGTTTTGCACAAGTTCCAGTAGTATCAGGACCATTGACTGTGCCATTCTGTTCTGTACCTCTGGAGTCATGTTTTGCTGTATAGGATTCATTTGAGGCATCACTTGAGTTCCAGTTGCAAATTATTTCACATTAAATTCACTATTTATTTTCCAATGGATATTTTTACCACAGATATGACAAGCTCCATATTTCATCTGACTATCATTAGCCTTGAAATTTAAACCTCTTCCTCTACCATAGGAACTAATGTCACCGCCTCCCGGAGGACCCTGGAAATGCACACCAGGAACTTGCAAAACACTCTGATCACCTTTCTGAAAAAAACAGTGTCTGCGCAGTCAGCTTCTCTTTATTAGATTTCTTTTTTAACTCACAATAAGTAGTACGTATGCAATAATATCTCATCCAGAAATTTTGCATGCCAACACATCACTCTCTGTTGAACCTGTACACTCAATTCCAGACACAAAACCAGCAAAACAAGGAAACAAGTAGAGATGCTCCTTCTTTTTATGGCTATCCATTCCTCTGTGTTCCCTGTAAATCTGCATTAATCCCCCATCATTTTTGTGAACTGACTTGTGTACATTTTGTGATGATCTCATAATTTTTGACCAATAAACCTGGTACTACAGCATATTTTTGCATGACAATTGGCGAGGGCTTGTAACTAGGAACACCTGTACCTGGTTCTTACTCTGGCCACTATACAATATTTTTACATTCTTTTAATAAATCCTTTGTTGCTATATTTGTAAAAATGCATTAATATCTTCCCTAAGAACTTTGAAATTGGTATAGTTCTATTCTTGTATGTTCTCTAAGTTTTGAGAAACCCTTTGTAAAAGTCCTGTCTACTCCAAGGAACGTGCACATATGTTCCTCCGGGAATTACTCTCAGTGAGTATTCTCTTTCAACAACTTCACATTCTGAACCACTCATAACTTTTTTCTTTTAACATTTCCGTGGCTTTTTATTCCTTTCATCTTTGTGCTTTCTCGTCTTCTCCCATTCTCGAATTAAATCTATCATTTTTCTGAAATTTGCTATTCATTATACAACTAATTTCTTCTTTTAGCCAGAGTCACACCCAGTTCTTCAGCCATTCTTTCAAGTTTTTCATATGCACAACAAGTGTGCTTCCCTGCCTCCAAATTCAAAAATACCAATTCATCAAAAGAGAGTTTTGAATTTTACAATGATAAATATCTGAATGTGCAAATTCTTCTAAATCTATTCTGTGTTTTGAAACATTATTTTCACAACCCTTGTCTCACGTTATGATGATTCACCAGCCTCTGAATTCTCTTCCCGTTCACTTGGTTCACACAACTCAAGTTCTTGAATCTGAACTTGATCCTCGTTATAAGGAAATGGTCTTGTTGCGTAAACTAAGACTCTGGCTTAGCTCTACAAGGGTTGTTTTTTACACCCACAGGTTACACGAGTGAACTTAGTTCTTGCACCAACGATTGGATTTGAAAGAAAGGTTATTGTAGCCCCGCAAAACTTCACACAGTAAATAGTTGAAGTGGCGTCACTGTTTTTCGATTTCTAACGGAGCCTGAACAGGGATCCTGGGACACTGTGAGAATCTGAAAGACCAAATTTCTTTCTATAATAACACACACAAACTGCGCTAAGAAAATAGACACGTCTCCAAAAATCGCTTATTTCTACATTCTCATTCTGTTGCTCAGCACATCTGAAAATTACCATACATAATAGCATTAAAACATCACAAACATTTCTACACTAGTTAAAATGTCATCTAACACCCTAGAACCTACTTCTATGTGCTATTCTAGGAGAGCATGGAGTAGCATAACTTGCATCTAGAGTTTCTTAGGGAGAATCAACACACTGTATACCTGATTGCAGCAAAACGTTGTATTTATCAGAAGCCAGGGAGACAGTGGTTGCTGTGAAAGGAAAACGTGCTTTGCATCAGCTCCTCTCCTCCCGGACTTGGCTCGGTATCAGCAAAACACCTGATGAGGCAGCATGTCTGGCACTCAAGATTTTCTCTGGCAGCTATCTTGCACAATGATCTGGGGATAAGGATCTCTCCTGACATGTGGTCAAGTGGCAACCCTTTTATACTGTATCTTATCTGAGATGGGAATTTCAGACAGAACCATAGGAATGTCTGCCAACACCTATGTGCATCAAGATGATAGTCTTAGATGCATTTTTATGAAGAAATAAGGTACAAAAAGGTCAATTTAAACTAAACTGCTTATGGTATTATTCTTGTCTGGCCTTGAGATTGAGATAAGAAGGAGCTTGTCCCAGACTGATGTCGCATTAGGTGTCCTTATCAATGTCATTGTCTGGGTGGCTTGGCCCTTTCACAGGTTCTTGGAAAGATAAGGACAGACAACATCTGGTCAAAGTAAGAAATGTCAATGATTCTGCAGAAATAGAGAAAATTTAGTCTTGACCTGCTATGGAGGGAGTACGACCATTTGGATTTAACGTCAGTCTTATAACAATAAATCATCCATAAATTCATCTTCCTTTGATTCACTCTTTCCATCATCTTAATTTTTTTTCTTGATCGCTTTTAATTTGGTTTTACTTGCGTCACTAGCAATTATGGGCAAAGCACCAACAGTTTCTAAAACTTACTCATATCATGCGTTTTTGCGCTAATGCAGTCTTTTGCCCATCCAATTAGGAACATTTTTATCACTCTGACGTTTCAAGATTTTATTATGTTTTTTCTTATTAGCTATATAATTCCATTCATTTAGGCCTTTAAGCTACATGGATTTTGGCAGAGATATCACTGCAAATACAACTTGGCTTAAATAGTCATGTTTCTTCACTTTACATGTATTGTTTTCATGAAATATTTGTTTTTTATTATATGCTGCAGCTTTATGATGTTTTTTAAGCCATAGACCAGTATGCATACCATAATTCAACAGCATTTTATGTGCAGCACTTCCAACCAGTGCGAAGCTTGCTATCCAAACAATTAATTATTATCTTTTGCCAAAGTTGCATCCATTTGTAAATTTAAAATCTTCACAATAGACAGCACAATTAATTACTGTCAAATTTCAAACAGTATCTCAAACACACTAATCCGATCAAATCAAAAACAATAAATAATAAGTTTGTGTCTGTGTACTGGGACACAAGAGGGAAGTGAAACTCGCCACAAAAGAGAAGCAGTGCTCCAAGGTATTACATCATCCCATTTACTCTGAGCTAGGCTTTTTACCAGCAATAACCTAACCTGGAATAAGTTTAGTTCACCTTTGTGCTTACAATAAGCATCACTATTCCTAATTATTATCATTCACAGCTAGACAATTAAGAATCATAAACGTCAACTTATTTCTAAACATTCACACTTCCTTTAAATCTTCCACAGACACTTTTATCTAACTCAACTTCTCCAAAATCAAAAAATATTCACACAGAATGCACATCAAGACAAATTAAATCTCAACAATATTTAATAATGCTCCATTATTGAGGAGGAGCCTAGCGCGCAACCAAGATGGCCGCGTAGGTGCGACGCTCCCGAGGACCTCCGGGACCTCCTACGTTTATCCTGTCTTCATCCTGCATCGGTTGAGGGGACTGTGTCGGTGAGCCTGAGCCGAGGTGGTACCCGTTTCCCGTTTTCGAATCGGACCTCGGGTGCCGGAGTGAGCACCGATTGAAGTTTGCGGCCTACTTCTCTCCTGACCCCGGATTCGCGTTTGGGGGCGACCCGGTGGCAAAGTGAACAACAACGGCGGGCTGGGCCTGGCGAGTCGCGTACCCCGCACTTTCACTTTCACTTTCGCGCCCCCTTGCTGTCTTTGCAAGTGGGATCGCGGCGCTCTTTGTGTTGGGGTGGCCTCGCTGGGAGACCCTGCCTGCCTGCCTGCTGTGGCCCGCTCCGCCACCCTGGGGTGGCCCCCCGGAGCTCGTGGCCTTGATTGCTTGCTTTTTACTGCGTGGCTGGTGAGGGTGTGAGACCCGCGACGATGGCCACGAAACAGGATGGAGATCGGTTGAAGGCCAAGTCGACCCGGCGTGGCGCCGCACATCAGGCGAACATCATGGACCGCTACACCCTCCCGAAGGGATCTCCCGGTGGACCGCACAAGTCCTCTGAGTGCCCCCCGGATGCCCCGGATTTGCCTACAGATCTGACTCTGCAAGACGTTATGGGCGCCATTGCTGAGATGAAGGCCTCGGTGGGCCAGCGGTTTGACACTTTAGCGCATAAAATCGACGCGGTCCTCGTTGATGTCAACCTGGTGAGAGCTGATCTCTCGAAGACTAACGACCGGGTCGATTCTTTGGCCCACACCGCGTCGGGCCTCACGACTGAGGTGGCGGCCCTTCAAACGGAGGTACACCGGCTTCGTCAGGCGAGTGCGCTCATGGATCGGCGCCTGGAGGATTCCGAGAGCCGGGCCCGGAGGAATAATATCCGCATCATCGGAGTACCTGAGGGACGGGAGGAGTCGGCGGCGGATCTTTTTGTGGAGGACCTGATCACTACCCATCTCCAGCCTCGGGGACTGAGTACATTTTTTGACGTGGAGAGGGCTCATAGAGTTCCCGGGGGAAGGCCGAAGGTCAGAGCCCCTCCGCGGCCTCTTATTGCCCGTATTTTTAATTTTCGGGACAGGGATGCGATTCTGCAAGCCTCCAGACTGCAAGGGCCGATTAAGCTGGAGAACATGGAGGTGAACTTTTATCCTGACTTCACCCAAGCGGTCCAGAAGCAGAGACTGAGCTTCTTGGGCGTCAAGCGGCGGCTTCGGGACATGAACTTAAAATACGCCATGCTCTTCCCGGCCAGGCTGCGGGTGGAGGTGGATGGTCGCACTCACTTTTTTGACCGTCCTGAAACGGCCGGGGACTGGCTGGACACTTTGTCTGGGGGTCGGGATCGGGATGGCGGGGGGGGGGCTGCGGGAGGAGAAGGCCCACTGGACCGGGACTGAGGTGCTGATACTGGGACTCACTCTGGACGAAGATGCTGCCGCTTTCGGCCAAGCTTAGGGTTTCTCGTTTTTTGTACTCGTTCTCCCTCCTTTGTAGGTGGTGCGGGGTCTTGAAGGGGAACTCTTTCCTCCTCTAGGGGGTTTACCTAGTTTCAACTATATAGGGGCGACAGGCACACTGCAAGTTGGGGGGGCTGTTTGGGCTCATGCAAGGGTGCAGGGAGGGGGGAGTTTTGTTGGGGCGGTTGGGTTGGGGTGGGGTGTTGTTCATTTGTACCACAAGGCAAAAGTATCGTCGTGCTATTCCCAAAGTGCTCTCGGGGGGACGAGTGATTGCTTTCGTTTATGATGGGGGGTAGGGGACTGAGTCTTTTGTCCTGGAACGTTAATGGATTGGGGGACAGGATAAAACGAGGTGTGGTCCTGCAGTTCCTGAAACGAATTTCACCTGACATAGTTTTTCTGCAGGAGACGCACCTCATTGGCAACTCCTTTCGTGCTATGAACCGACGGGGCTACCGCCTTCTGGCCCATTCGGGCTTCACGTCTGGTTCAAGGGGTGTGGGCATCATGGCCAAGACCTCGCTCCCGTTGGAAGTTGATGAGGTGCTCCATGATGACAGGGGACGTTACACGGTTCTGGTGGGTAGAATGGAGGGCAGAGTGATTATTTTTGTTTCTGTCTATGTCCCGCCAGGGTTGCAGACGACCACCTTTGCGGATCTGGGGCGCCTCCTCCTTGGCCTTCCGGAGGGGATTCTGGTGGTTGGGGGGGATTTTAACGCTGTGGTTTCCGGAACTGAGGACCGTCACCCCCCTAGGGATCTCCCCCGTGCCCAAGCGTGGTTGTCTGGCCTCTTGGATACCTTGGGGCTGGTGGATTGTTGGCGTTTGAAACATCCTACGCAGAAACAGTACACCTTTCATTTCGGGGCCCATGGCAGTCTCTCAAGGCTAGACTATGTCCTGGTGCCGGCGGCGCATGCGGGGAGGATTGGGGAGGTGCGCCATTTGGCGCGGGGTATTTCAGACCACTCCCCGCTCTTATTGCACTTCGATATTCTCCTGAGGGGAGAGGGTAGGGTGGTCCCGATTAATCCCTGGTACCTGCATGACTCCAACATTCGCGCAGAGTTGGTTAAGTCCCTTAAGCGATATTTTGACGATAATGTGGGGTCGGTGTCATCGGCGGTCTCGCTATGGGAGGCATTTAAGACGGTGATTCGGGGGGATGCCCTGTCCCTTATTTCCCATTCCCGGAGGCGCGAGCGGGAGGAGGTGACCCGTGTTGAAACTGAAATAACTGAGTTGGAGGGCGACCTCGAATGTGGGGTGACGGATGACAAATTACATGTTCTCCGACTCAAGCAGGCGGCCTATAAGGCCCTCGTCACGGAGGCGGCCAGGGGCCTCAGTAGAGAGCAACAGGGGAGACTGTATGATGTGGGTGATAAGGCTGGGAAATTGATTGCGTGGCTGGATAAAAAGGAGAGAGCGAGTCGAGTTGTCCCGTCGATTGAGAAACTGGATGGTGTGTGTGTCACTGAACCGGAAGAAATTGTCGATTGCTTTGCAGAATATTTCCGTGGGGTGTATTCCCCGGTGTCCTCCCGCTCGGAAGAGGATTTCCATGCCCTGCTTAGGGATATCGCGCTGCCTTCCCTTTCGGAGGAGGACAGAGTGTTGCTGGACGCCGCCCCAACCTCTGAGGAAATTGCCCTCGCCATACGCTCGGTCGCTTCCGGCAAGGCCATGGGTCCTAATGGTCTTCCCATCGAATTGTACAAGCTGCGACCGGATACGCTGGCGCCGCATCTCCGTGCGATGTTCCTCGCGGCCCGTTCGGCGGGTTCCCTCCCGCTAGACCAGCGTCTGGCTACTATCGTGGTTATTCACAAGGAGGGGAGGCCGCGGGACCGGGTCACGTCCTACCGGCCTATTTCGCTGCTGAATGCAGAGCCCAAAATTCTCGCCAAGGTGTTGGCTAATCGGCTGGTTGGCGTGGTGTGCGATTTGATTCACCAGGATCAGTCCGGCTTTATCCCTCATCGCAACACTGCGCTTAACCTGCGGCGCTTGCATGGGGTGCTCGCGCGTGTCCCGTTTATACGGGAACCGGCCATTTTGGCATCCCTGGACGCCACTATGGCGTTTGACACACTTGAGTGGCCATATATTTGGGCGACACTGGCGAAGTTTGGGTTTGGCCCGGGATTCATCGGTTGGGTGAAATTGTTGTACTCTGGACCGTTGGCGCAGGTGGTTGTGAACGGTAGGGTGTCGGCTCCGTTTGAGCTGGGCAGGGGCACGCGGCAGGGCTGCCCATTATCACCGCTCCTCTTCGCGCTTGCCTTGGAGCCCCTGGCGGAGTGGCTGCGGTGGCATCCTTCTATTCGTGGTCTCCGATGGACCCCGAGTATGAGGACCGCGTATCTCTTTACGCTGATGATATTCTTCTGTACCTGGCTTCCCCACGTAAATCACTGATAGTACTGGTTGATGTATTGCACTCATTTGGCCTCAACTCCGGCCTGGTCATCAACTGGGCTAAATCGTGTGTGTATGTCCTCTCTGGGGAGGATCCTATCCTTCCGCGGGGTTGTCCTATCCAGATCGCCCCGCGGGGATTTAGGTACCTGGGTGTCTTCATTACCCTGGACGCGGAGGCCCAATATAAACAGAACTTGCTTCCCCTCCTCCAGCGCCTGAAGGAGGACGTCGCGCGTTGGAGGCGCTTGCCGCTCTCGCCGCTCGGCCGGGCGGCATTGTTTAAGATGATGTCGCTGCCACGTTTCCTGTACGCTTTGCAGAATACAATGGACGTTGTCCCGGCGCGCTACTTTCGCGAGGTGGAGAGTTTGCAGCGCCGACTGTTCTGGGAGGGTAGGCCGCGTATCGCCCTGGCGAAGCTGACGCTCCCGTGGTACGACGGGGGGGTTGCCCTCCCAGATATCAAGCGATATTACTGGGCCTCCCAGCTGGCTGCGATCAATCACGGCCTGTACGGGCCCACCCTGAACCCGGTCTTTGAGATGGATAAAATGTTACTGCCGGGTGGTGACTATAATCGGGCGCTTTATTCTAGCTCGCTTGACGCGCGGCTGACGGGCCCCACGGGGGTCATGGTACGGGTGTGGCACACGGCTAACGTGGCGATGGGGTGGAAGGATCGCTTGACCTGGGCGACGCCACTATACGCATCTGAGCGGCTGGGCTCCCTGTGGACCTCGAAGGGCTTTGAGAAGTGGGACATGATAAGCATCAGCAGGGTGGGCGATCTCTGGACGAGGGGGGGATTCAAAACGTTCGATGTGCTGCAGACAGAATTCCAGCTGCAGGACAGGGAGTACTTTCGATATATGCAGATCCGTCATGCGTTGTGCTCCGTATTTCCGGACGTTGCCTCCATCCCGGAGTACTCCCCTCTGGAGGATAGAGTGCTAGATGGGCATGTCCCGGACGGCACGATTTCATTAATTTACAAAAAGCTCATCAATGACCGTTCGGGACTGCTGACCGGCCTTTGTGAGGCGTGGGGGGCTGATGGATTGGAGCTGGATGACGAGGACTGGGTGTCTGCGGTGGCCTCCCCGAAAGAGGTGGCCATACCGGCCCGCCTTCGCTTCGTCCAGCTCAAGATACTCCATAGGGTCTATGTTACGGGACCGAGGCTGATGCGTATGGGCTATGCTGTGGACGGGTTGTGTAAGCGTGGGTGTGGTTCTTTGGGGACCTTTCTCCATATTTTGTGGGAATGCCCGGAGGTGGTGCGATTCTGGCGTGGTGTGCATGAGGTTTTGCAGGTAGTTACGCATGTGCCGCTGTTGCCTGAGGCGAGGAGATGTCTTTTGAATGTATGGGAGCCAACCGACTACTCAGTGCCGCAGACGTGGTGGGCGACTCTGGGATATATGGTGGCCAAACGTGACATTGCGCAACTGTGGGGTTCCCAGAGGTCGCCGACTGTCTCGGCGTGGAAGGACAACATGGATTGGTGTATGTTTCGGGAAAAGGTGGTGTATGTTGCGAGAGGTAAGCCTGGGACATGGGTGAAAGTATGGGGCCCCTGGAACGCCTACCGTGGGGGAATCTGTACCCCGCCGCTACTGCCTGATCCGTCACCGGCCCCGTCTCCTTAGCCTGTTTGTCTTCCCGGTTCTGGGCAATGAGTCTACTTAGTCCCCGTCCTGACATATTCCCCCCCTCGATATTCCTATGGATCGGTGGGGTCCCCCCCCTAGGGGAGCACATGCTGTTGTTTCCGACTGTGGGTTGCCTTGTGGACTTGTTTTTTGTTGTTATTTATATAAAAATGAAACCGTCGTGTGGGGTCCGGATGGTGTGGCTGCCAACGCCTCTTTCAACTCCTGTGAATTCCCTTCTGCCGCAGCGTGCGTTCTACTGTCTGTATTATATGCTCCTTCTGTTTGCTAGCGGCCGGCCTGAAGGTTGTAGGCCCATCTTTGTATATTTTTTGGATTCTGTAATAAACGGTTTAAAAAAAAAAAAAATAATGCTCCATTATTAACAGCCCATATACCACATACTGCAAATGACACAATACCCAAAACAAAACACGTGTTGCAAAACATACTGCGTAAGACCCTATTAATACTCACCAAACAAACTTCTGGGCAACAGCTACATGTACTGTGGCAATGCTCCAAAAATCTCCAGGATTCTCCAACTCTTTCTCAACCAAACAGTTCCACTAAATAGCCTAATTGATTAATTAAACCGTTCCCTGTACGGGTCAACAAAACTGTTGAAGTAATTAACTGTTAAAAATTTAAAGGAACAATAAGCAGGAATCAGATTATCTTAGTCTCTCATAGACTTAGTCCAGGGCTCTTAATGAAACCTGCACAACAAGATTCGAAAGTTAATAACCTTATGGGTTTATCAAAAAAATGCTATAATTACAAAACTAAAGTAATTACTAAATAAAGTGAACTAGCAAGCAGATCGACATAGGTTCTGTCCCCCAAAAAACACAAAAGCCCAAAGAATGTTTTGAGTAAAAGTTTGACAGAGCATTCATATCAAGGCAGAGGTGTTCTGGACCATCTCCAAACAGCACATTACTTTATATTTGTTAGGGAACAGAGGACACACACATTCGTAGCATATCATTTAGTAGAATGGTTGGATTCTAAATGTTTCATTGATGACAACCAATCAGTCTATTAGTTTGCAAGGCACCCTCAGAAACTCTTACTTCCTACTGCATCTTTTTGGTTAAACTGTACACATATTAAGGAGATGAAACCATAATTTATAAAACACAGTACTGCAATAGCTTGTCCAACAACCATCAGAGCTCAGCTCAGCTGCTTTGAAAATTGTAACAGTCGTGAGCATTCTCCATACTGGAGGAAAGAACATATATTATACATCTGTTTAACAAAGAGACCTTGACTGGGGCTATATTTTCATTGCTTTTTTGAAATATAGAAAATACATGCACAGGGAAGGCTAACATGCATTTTTCTGCAGCTTGGTGTGGCCTAATTCTGCTAACTGAAATATGCCTAAATTAAGTATTACTTTCTAGCAAATCAAAACTTGCTGACACCTGCATGAGGAGGAAGAGAACAAAGTGAAGCACATGTTGCCATAGTAACACCTGTATAGGACCGATTACAAAGTAGACAACAAACAGCAAAGTACAAAGACCGGCAGGTCTGAGGCTACAATTAATTATTGACATGAGTACCACATCAAAGATTTATTTAGGGAGTTACATGCATAGTCACATTGGGCCTACAGGGAAGAGCACGTTAAAGATCCAGTTGCAGACATTCAGAGGGGTGTTGGTGTCATTTTTCTTTAGGGCTCTCTAGAAAAGGAAAATTAATTTTCCTCTGAATTATCCTTAAAACCTGGTTAATCTGTCTAATGCACACACATAGTGGCACACACAGTCACTATGATATTTTCCTCTTGTTAAGCAATTGAGACCCAAGAGGGATTGCAAAGTCTTCTTCAAGCAGTTTCACATCCAAAGTCAGCATCACAACTGTGCTAACTAGTTAAAATATCTTAGTGTCACTAAGCTAATTTCTTTTTGCTAAGTGGCTGATGAAAAACTTGTGAAAAGATCAATAATACGTGTAATGCAATTCAGTAATAAAAAATGCTAGAATAGTAGACTTGTTGACATTAAAAAGATAATAATGTAATAAGTAAGTATCTATGAAACAGAGAATACACTAAACCTTGATGTGATCAGAGGGGGTGGGGTAAAAGGGGGAACATGTAGCACTCTCTAAAACCTGAATGTAACCAACAATGTGTTACCTGCTAGAAGAGTACAAAAATAGTTCAAAGCATTTAGGGATCAAAAATGATTCTCATACAAACGCTCTGTTGACACAGTTGCCAAAGCAGTCTAAAATGTTGCAAGCTGCAGCACACATAAGTAACCTCAGTTTTCTAGGTTAGCAGTCGTCACTGAGGGGGATATGTTCAAGGAAGTGGCGGAGTGAGGCGTTAGCCATCATGGCTTAACGCCTCACTCTGCCACTTCTGAAACGCAAGGCTGCACCATATTTACAATGATATGGTGAAGCCTTGCGTTTCCCCCTGCGATAGCGCTACACATAGCACCAACGCAGGCACCTCTGCACTATAGTGCAACGGTGTCTGCGTGCAGGGGGGATTGTTTATGTGTAGGAAGGTGTCCCTTCCTGCACATAAACAATCCTGAAATGCCATTTTGTCACTTTCATGTGTGCTGCTTAATGCAGCACACATGAAAGCCACAACATGGTGTTTTTTTTAAAGATTGTTTAGGTACAGGAAGGGGGACAATGTGTGCTAAACAAGGCAGCACACATGGAAAAAGCAAAAAGGAGGAGAAATAATGCACTTCTCCTCGTTTTGGAACCTTAAGACCAGGTTTTCACAGGTCTTAATTTTGGCGCTGCCTGCTATGTATGCTGCCCGTGTACATTGGGGGCAGCGTCAAAATCAATGGGTGTTGCGGTGGAATGCCCACCGCAACACCCACTGCTCACCCCTTTCCCACTAACCATAGCATGAAAGGGGGCCTTATTTACAAGGCAGAGTTAAGCCACGTGAAGTGTCCTTATTGCAGGGCTCAGCTGTACCTGTGCTTCAGGGCTCCATGAGCCTCTCACATTACGACATAATGGAAGATGGATTGGCATCATAGTCACCGTACCTCATTTCTTATTACTTGTTCCCTTTCACCCACAGAGTCTGGCCAAGGAAAGGAGGAGGAAGACGTTGCGCCCCCAGTTGAGCCCTCGCCAAAATATGGCCCGGAGACCCTGCAATTGATAATTCAGGTGAAGAAGGCGGTGGACCACCTGCAGGAGACGATAAGCCTCATGAAGACTGATGTGGAGAAGTGTGCAGCTGGCAGAGAATACAAGGCACTTCAGCCATGAGCCGGAGAGCGAGGGCCAGAAACTTGTTTCTGTGCTCAATGTGCATCTGCACGATGACACATTCTAATTGCTTAAAATATGGTATTATATGCAAGCCATATAAAGGTCACACAGTTCGAGGCCCTCAGAGGAGAGAGGAGGCAAACACCTTTACATTTTGCAGGGGTCTGTCTTTTGCGGTCACAAAGCTACTTCACCCAAGACTCAAAGCACTTTGGTTTACATTCTGAAAGGTTGGGGCTGGCATTTTTATCAACTGTTGTGCAAAATCTACTGTTTTCTTGTTTATTCTAGAGATTTTGGCTGTTTGCTTTTTAAACAAATTGCAGGCCTTATTTTGTGAACATAATTCCACCCAGTAGATTCTCCTCCAGATTTAGTATTCTCCTCCAAAAGTTGCAGGATTTTCAATTGCCACCAAAATCTGATTGAGGCCGTTAGAGCAGTTCAGACTGTTTTACACATTTGACGACTATGCATGTTTATTGCTCATTACACCCCAACCCATCTTCTGAGGGACATTTCCTTCCTTTTATTACTCTCTCTGTGAAGAGTGCAATTACAACATTCTTGATCTTCCAGCCATTGACTTCTGCCTCTCTCATCCCATCCTCAAACATTTAATTGTTTGTTCAACTTTATTAAAAGTTCTTAATGTGCATTTTTGCCTTTTCATTTCTCACATATTCAAGAAGCCTTGCATCTTTAAATAGTCTCTTTACTTGTTGCATTTTACCATCTACCATGAAAGGTACACCCAATCTCCCTGACTGGCGAAGATATAAAATGTTGAAAAGTGTATGGTATCAATGTATGCTACAAGGCTGTGCTGTCCACCTCAAAAGGATGTATATTAATTTATTTTGAAGTGTAATTGAGCATGAACCAGGTGTTTCAGTGCTTTACAGCTACCAAAGAGTATACCGTACAGAAATTGGGAGAAGAACAGCCATAACCACTGCAGGTAAGAGCGGTGGGGCCAGGTTAGGGGGGATTTTGAGGGACATTCATGAGGGGAAATTAAATAAATAATTATTTTCCCTCGTGGTCATCTCTCGAAATCCCCCCACCTAGCCCCACTGCCCTACCTGCAGTGGCCGCAGCTTGAGAAGAAGGTCAAATAACATAGACAGCAGGCATCTCATCATGGTCCAACATTAAGAGACCAAGACCCAGAATCTGAAAGGTGTCACGAACCGGAGCATAGCAACAAAAGAGACTGTGCTGCTTTGCTTGACATGGAGAATGCAGGAACGCACCATATTCACTGAGATATGGCACTCTCCTCCCCTCTTCCTTGTGCCACTGCTGATTTCAGCTGCTGTGCACCGAGCACACACCGTAGCACCATGTTGCTAGGTTGCGTGCCTGAGTCTGGCATAGGTTTTGTACAGGAAGGGTACAAATTTAAAACCTTTTCCTACTTTGTATGTGTGCTGCACACTGCAGCATGCATGCAAAGTCGGATAGAAAGTAGAAATGAAAACATTTCTCCTTTTAATGTCTGCTTCCCAGCTGCATTCGTTTTTGGAGCTAAACTCTGTCTACTAATGTTGGTAGATAGGTTTTAGCATCAAAAAGCATAGGTGGTTGCATGGGAACTCCCATGTGCCACCCATGTAATGCCCCCCTTAACGCAAAGTAATAAAAGTTAGTGCTGCACGTTGCTTTGTGTTACTTTTCCATACAAACCAATGCTAATACCAATTAGCGTTGGTTTGTCAATCCCCAAATAGGTTTAGCTTTGAGTTACATTACAAAAGTAACGCTAAGCAGACACTAAACATATGTAAATCTGGGCTCTAGATGATGATTTCTATTGTTGTATTACGTTAAGAGCCCTAGTGGTACCTCTTTGTGCCTGACGGGCACTGAAGTACAGACGCCCCTGCAGATGCTTGTATGGCTTCTTCTGTAATATAGCTAGTGCTTGCACAAATACAGTGTCAGCACTATCATAAGAGGGCATTCCCTTATTTTTATGGGAGTGTGGGAGTGTCGCCCTATGAAAATGAGAGAACCACTTTGCCTCTGGGCAAGTGCTGTATTATGGATGCAGGCACAGAGGCAAAGAGACTGTCAGGAGGCTCATTGACTGTGCACAACATAATGGTGCTGCACAGTCAGTATAACCCCTTAGGGCAGCCCTCTAGGGCTGAAAGGAGGACCTGTGGACCCCTCAGACATATCCCTGTAGTTAGGAGCAGTCACTTACTGCACCCGTGTAGGAAATTGGGTTACTGTTTGAGGGGGGTGAAACCCTACTCAAGCAGCAGCAGCAATCCTTGTCAGGGTGAAGTTACCGGCAAACCCCAGATGAACCTCTGCTAACCCTCTGTTAGCTTGCCACTAAAGCAGACGGGCTTAACTTAGAGGCAATGTGTAAAGTATGTATGCAGCACTTCAAACAGTAATTAAGTAAAAACACAATGCAAGAACAATCCCACACAATTTAGAAAAATAGGGTGAAATGTAATAAATTATTTGAGACCAAAATGACAAAAATTCAATCAGTAGACCAGGGGATATGCAATTTAAGAGAATTTAACTGAGAACAATGCTTAGAAGCACAAAGGGCCAACTGTAGTTATCTGGTTGTGCTGGGCCAAGACAAAGGCACAAGTTCAGGCCAACCGCAATGGAGTGTGGGCCAGATACCGGGACCAAGTTAGGTCCACTGAACAAAGTACCTTTAATCCTGGTTGCAAAGCGTGGCAAGATCCCATGTCGAGGATGAGTCAAGCAGGGGAAGTTCAGAGAGACTTCGGATTGTGTTGCAAGGAATTGCGTTAGGAAACAGCGGTTCCGATAAGGCATTCAGTGGGTCTTGCGATGTGCGGTCCTGCATCGGCGTCGAGGTGCAGTCGACAAGGGCTTGCAATGCAAAGTCTTGTGTCAGGAATGTGTTGCACAGTGGCAGTTCCAAGAACTGCAGGCTGCAATGTGAGGTCTTCCACCAGGGATGCATCGTGCAGCAGCAGTTCCTGTACTGGGCTGAGAGGAGATGCATTGTGCATCTGTGGTTCCGATGAAAGGTGTGGAGAGATGCATCGAGTTGCGTATGTTCTGCCCAAGAGACACCAGCTGGGTTGGCAGAGCAACTTCAGGCCCACTTCCAAGGGTCAAATAACCATGATCAAGAAGCAACAAAACAAACTGTATACAAAGAAAGTTTTTGAAATAACAACAGTGCAAACAAGTACATCAAGCGCGTGTTGCCTTATTACAGGCTTCCTCAGGGTAGAATTGGATAAAAAGGCATTATGAGCCAATATGAGAAAACAGCGTCGCAGAGGACCACCAATCATTCAGAGTACACATGTAAAAGATTGATTTGTATACATCAAAGTTTGAGAGTTAATTAACCTATGGTATGGTTAAGGTCGAATGTTCAGGGTTTCGGGATAAGCCGTCCACCCCGTTTTTGGCAAGAAAATCGCATCCAGTAATCAGGTATTTCGGTGTTCGTTATGGAGTAGTCTGATTGTCTTATAATGCCTTATGAAGACAAACACGAACAAAAGGACCTACTATTCGTGTTTTCATTCTTTCTTGTACAAACTTTCTTTGTAGACATTTGTTTATGCCTCTTGATCGTGTTAAATTTCCTGAATTTTTAACCTTTTGGTAGCTGGTCTTTATAGGTGGGCACCTTTTGCTTGTAACCCAGTGATTACTTCAGGTGGTGCAGAAACAGGAGCTCTAGTTGCCTGAATCTGTTCAATTTCCACTTCCAAGGGTCCAAGAGTGGGGTGGCACCACTTGGGGGCAAGACTCATAACAGACAGAGTCCAGGTGCTGGGTGAAGGTGGTAGGAGCCTTCCTGTCCCTAAGGCTCTGATGAGGAGGCAATCCAAGTAGCTATTGGAGGATGCAGGCCCTGTCTTTTTCACTCACGCAGCAGGGCACCATGCAGCAGGGAGGCAGAGTGGCAGAACTTTTTGCAGCTGAGCAGCAGAAAAGTCCTTCTTAGTCTTCCAGAGGTTCTACTAAAGAGTTGTGTCTGAGGGTCCAATATTTATGCCTGGTGCCAGCTTTGAACTAGGAGAAGATTCTGGAGGTTTCCAGCCCAGGAGGTGTTTGGAATTTCCTGCCTCCCTGCCCTGCTCCCAGCTTGTCTGGGGGCAGAAAAACTAGTGTCAAACCCTTTGTGAGTGCGCTCAGGTAGAGGCTTTGTGATGTGGTAGGTGACAAATCCTCCCCCTCATCAAGTCAGAGATGGCCCATCCTGCCAACATCTATTCCCCCTTTGTCTAACTGTCTGAAAGCACAAAGAACAACAACCAATTGCACCTAATCATGTGACCTAAGATACAGGCTGCAGGTATCAAATGAGTGGGACAAGAAAATTCTAACTTTATGTAAGTGGCATTTTCAGAATTATGGCTTAAAATCAGACTTCATCATTAAAGAGGATTTTAGATTACAGGTCTTAAGACACCAAACCCGACAGTCCTACCTGCTCCCAATTGAAAGTTCTCACTTATTAAATGTAATACAGTAATCCAATGTCATCCTATTGGAGAGGTAGGCCTTGCAGTAGTGAAAAATAAATGTAAGACATGTAAAAGTTAAACATACATTTCCAACCTTTTCAATTCACTGCACTCTGCCCTTTGGGATGTGTAGGGCCCACCATGTGGGTGACTTACATGTATTAACAAGCAATGCAAAAGGTCTCGCATTTACGCGAGTTTACATTTTTTACGCGCATTTACGCGAGTTTGGCATTGTAAATGACAATGCATGTTATTTTTGTTTTAAAAACTAAAACATAAATAAAAGGCATTGTCATTTACAATGCCAATAGCGCAAACCAGCGTAAATGCAAGACCTATTGCATTGCAAATGCTTTTTTTTTTAGGGTATTCTCAGTACCACTGCAAATTCGTTCACATTGTACTGCCTGTTCAAGGTGTGTTTTGTACCTAAGCGTTGGTGTAATAACTTAAAACATGTTTTAGGAGGAGGAGCCTAGCGCGCATCCAAGATGGTCGCGTGAGCACAGGGCTCCCCGGACCCTCGCTGCTCCTCGGAATTTATCCTGACAATATCCTGACGTGGTTTATGGAATCTGGGAGATGACGACCGGCTGAGCACGTATCTCTTTTCAGAACTTTAATCGGACCTGGGAATCCTGAGTTATCGTTGTTTGACCTTTTGGGACCCACCCGACGGAGGTGCCCGGGGCGAAGGTGAATCGTGGAGCCGTGTCGCAATTGAACAACAGCGGCTGCGGCTCGGTGCCAGGGGCCGCTCGACCACTTTCGGTTTCACTTTCAGACCTCGGGGGGCTGGCCGGTGGAGCGCTTGAGGTGGCGGGGTGTTTCCTCGCCCACTGCACAAGGCTTTGTCTCCGCCTGCCTCTAGAGTGCCTATCGCCTTGGGTCCCCCTGCACCGCCATATTGTTGCCTCGGGTGAGGCGCTGGTTTCCAGGGCCTGTACCTCAGCTACTTTTGATCGGCGGTCCCCCTCGGAGTCTGTGACCACATGGGGGGCAAGGGGGGCCCCGAGGGGCGTAAGACTAAGGCCTCCCTCCGTGGGGGATCGGTCCAGACCAACAACATGGACCGCTACACACAGGGCAGAGGCTCCCCTGGAACGGCCGGTCCCCCCTCAGACGCCGCCGGTGGGGGCACATCCGTCTCTTCGGAACTTTCCCTACAGGATATCATGGGCGCCATTGATGGCATCAGGGAGACCATCGCCACGCAATACGAGGCCCTGGCCCTCAAGATCGATACGGTGGCGATTGATGTCACCTTAATACGGGCGGATCTCTCCAAAACAAACGAGAGGGTTCAAACTCTCGATGCGCGGACCTCCACCCTTGGTGCGGATGTGTCGGGCCTGCAGGCCGCACTTGGTGACATCAAGGTGGTCAATGATCAGATGGCCCGGCGGCTGGAAGACTTCGAGGGACGGGCCCGACGCAACAACATCCGTGTCATCGGCGTACCGGAGTCCTCCGACGACCGCCCGGTTGACCTCCTGGTCGAGGAACTCATCCTCCAACAGCTGACCCCTGCGGGCTTGAGTAAATTCTTTGCAGTTGAGCGGGCTCATCGAGTTCCGGGCGGGCGGCCACGGCCGGGGGCCCCCCCGAGGCCTATCGTGGCCAAACTGTTTTACTACAGAGACCGAGATGCGATTCTGCAGGCCTCACGTGTCCATGGCCCGGTTCGACATGAGAACTCATCCATTAACTTTTATCCGGACTTTACTCAACTTGTCCAGAAACAGCGGATGGGATTCCAGGGGGTGAAACGTCGTCTTCGTGAGCTGGGCCTAAAGTACTCTATGCTCTACCCTGCCAAACTCCGAGTGGAACATGAGGATCGGACTGCCTTCTTTGACTCTCCTGTGGCCGTGAGTGACTGGCTGGACTCGCTACCGGACAGAGGTGGCCGTCCCGGGCCCTCTGCAGGTGCCAACGGTGACGGGTCCCCTTTGGAGTGACTCTTGGTCCTTGATTTTGCCATTTTGCACTGCTCAGCTGGGTTGTACTTCTTTGGTTCAGTGTGTTTTGCTAGGACCTGTATGGGGGGCGGGCGGGGACGGGTCCCTTTCCTCCTCCAGGGTCTTTTTGTAGACTGGGGTTAGTTGGGCGACAGGCACACTGCAAGTTGGGGGGGTTTTTTGGCCCGCAGGGGTGCAGGGTGGGGGGAGTTGGGTGTTGGGGGGGGTGGGGGGGAAGGAGGGGTTGTTTTGCCGTGTGTTTTTTGTTTGCAGGGCGAGGTATTGATTTTCTTCCACTTTTGGGACTTGTGCTACTTGCGGGGGGACCTCTGATCTATTGGAGGGGATGGGGGGGGACGGGTTGAAGTTGATGTCATGGAACGTCAATGGGTTGGGGGACCGTATCAAACGGGGTGTAGTACTGCAGTATCTGCGTCGTCTGACTCCTGATGTGGTGTTTATCCAGGAGACGCATCTGGTTGGTAATGTCTGCCATGCAATGAACAGGGGGGGATACCGCCTCGTGGCTCACTCTGGTTTCACAACTGGCTCCAGGGGGGTGGGCATTCTCCTGCGATCCTCACTTCCGTTGGAGATCACCAGTGTAGACTCAGATGACAGAGGGCGTTATGTTTGTCTGACTGGGAGGTGGGAGGGGCATCCCCTTGCCCTGGTCTCAGTTTACGTCCCCCCGGGCCTCCAGAACTCCACCTTCGCGGACTTGGGTCGAATGCTGCTTGAACTTCCGGGCAGTCTTTTGCTTATGGGCGGGGACTTTAACTCGGTGGTCTCGGGTGACCTGGATCGTCACCCACCCAGGGCCCTCCCCGCTGCCCAGGCTTGGCTAGGTGGTCTGTTGGAGACCTTCGGCCTGGTGGATAGTTGGCGATTAATGCATCCGACCCAATGTCAATACACCTTTCACTCTGGGGCACATGGGAGTCTTTCTAGGTTAGACTATTTCCTTATGCCCGCGGCGCAGACGGGTCGAATTCGAGAGGTCAGGCACCTGGCGAGGGGTATCTCCGATCATTCCCCGCTGTGGCTTCTCTTTGACACTGAGTCGCGGTCTGCAGGGCGGATCGCTCCCATTAACCCGTGGTACCTGCGAGACCCTACGACTCGCGATAGTCTGGTTAAGGCTATGGACCAATACTTTCTTGAAAACGAGGGGTCGGTGGTGTCTGCAATGTCCCTGTGGGAAGCCTTTAAAACCGTAATCCGCGGACACGCCCTCTCCCAGATAGTGGTGGCTAAGAAGCTCAGGAGTGAGGCGGTGGTGAGGCTGGAGACTGACATCTCGGGGCTGGAGTCGGCCTTGGAGGCGGGTGTCACTCCGGACGGGCTCCACGCCCTCAGCCTGAAACAGTTTGAATACAGATCTCTTGTCACTGACGCTGCCAAAACTATGTATAGGGAGCAGCAGGGTCGATTGTATGATGCCGGGGACAAGGCGGGAAAGCTGATTGCGTGGCTGGACAAGAAGGAGAGAGTGAATCGTGTGGTCCCGGAGTTGCGTGTCTCGGATGGAGTGTGTGTGACTGAGCCTGGTGAGATTGTGGAATGTTTTGCCGACCACCTCCGGACCGTGTACTCCCCGGTGACTGATAGGGATGAGGAAGACTCTTGCCTTCTACTGAGGGACATTGCTTTGCCCGGCCTGTCCGCCGAGGACCGTGAGCAGCTGGACGCTCCCTTGTCGGTAGATGAAATAGCGACGGCGATTCGATCCCTTCGCTCGGGCAAGGCCATGGGTCCCAACGGTCTCCCTATCAAATTATATAAGTTGCGCCCGGATGAACTAGCGCCCTTCCTCCGTCGTATGTTTCAGGAGTCCCTTGAGGCCGGTTCCCTTCCGCTCGACCAGCGACTGGCCACGATAGTCGTGATCCCCAAGGAAGGTAAGCCGCGGGACCGCTGTGCCTCCTACAGGCCTATCTCACTGCTAAATGCAGAGCCTAAAATCCTGGCTAAAGTCCTTGCCAATCGTTTGTTGGGCGTCATCTGCGATCTGATTCATCCTGATCAATGCGGCTTCATCCCGCATCGCAACACTGCCCTCAACTTGCGGCGTCTCCATGGCGCCCTCGCCAGGGCAGAATACCTCTCCGAACCGGCCGTGCTGGTTTCTTTAGATGCCACGATGGCCTTCGACACCATCGAGTGGCCATTCCTCTGGGCTGCCTTGACCAAATTCGGCTTTGGGGAGGGATTTCTTGGCTGGGTGAAGCTTCTCTACACGGGACCCATGGCTCAGGTGGTGGTTAATGGGCGGGTCTCTCGGCCCTTCGCTCTCGGTAGGGGTACGAGGCAGGGGTGCCCGTTGTCCCCTCTGCTCTTTGCTCTCGCCCTGGAGCCACTCGCTGCTTGGCTCCGCTGGGAGCCCTCGATCAGGGGGATCCGGTGGGCCCCGGGCTTTGAGGATCGGGTCTCGTTATATGCTGACGATATTCTCCTGTATCTTACCTCGCCGCGGCAGTCGCTTAACGTTCTCTTCGATGTTCTGACTTCCTACGGGAGAAATTCGGGTCTCACGATTAACTGGTCTAAATCCTGTGTCTATCCTATCTCCGGTGGCCCCCCTCTCCTGCCGCCTCGGCTTCCGATTCAAATATCTCTGTCCGGCTTTAAATACCTGGGGATACACGTCTCGCTGGACCCGGTGGCTCGCTATGAGCACAATCTCCTGCTTCCACTTCGGCGTTTGAGGGAAGACACGGCGCGGTGGTGTAGGCTGCCCTTGTCCCCACTGGGTCGGGCAGCATTGTTTAAAATGATGTCCCTTCCCAGATTCCTCTATGCACTTCAGAACTCCTTCGACATCATTCCAGTGGCCTACTTTCGGGAGGTGGAGAGCCTGCAGAGGAGACTGGTGTGGGACGGACGGGCGCGTATCGCCCTGGCCAAGCTTACTCTCCCCTGGTACGACGGGGGCATCGCGCTTCCCGACATTCGCAGGTATTATTGGGCCTCGCAGTTATCGGCCATTAACCATGCCACGTATGCGCCTGGCTTGAATCCGGCGTATGAGATGGATAAATTCTTGCTCCCCGGTGGGAACTATAACAGGGCGCTTTACTCCCGCTCGGCCGGACGGACCCTGACGGGCCCTACTAAGATCGCGGTACGGATTTGGAAGGCGGCCAATGCAGCCATGGGCTGGAGTGAGCGACTAACATGTGCTACTCCTTTATTTGCCTCCGACCGACTGGGAAGCCTCTGGACAACGAAGGGGTTTGACCGTTGGGACACGATTGGCATCAGTAGAGTGGGAGACTTATGGATGAAGGGCGCGGTTAAGACCTTCGCGGCGCTCCAGAGCGAATACGAACTCACGGAAAAGGAGTCCTTCCGATACGCCCAGGTTCGGCACGCCCTGCGCTCTGTCTTTGGGGAGGGGACCAAGATCCCTGCCTCTTCGCCCCTCGAGGACCGCATACTCGATGGTCATGTCCCCGACAGTACTATCTCTTTAATCTATAAAAAACTTATTAATAATCGGGCCGACCTCTTGGTGCGCCTTCGGGAGACGTGGACGGGGGACGGGGTGGAATTAGACGACGAGGACTGGCAGTCCGCACTATCGTCCCCCAAGGAAGTAGCCATTCCAGCCCGTCTCCGCCTGGTCCAGCTAAAGATTCTCCACCGGGTGTATGTGACGGGCCCCCGTCTGGTCTCGATGGGATTCTCGGAAGATGGGCTCTGTAAGCGGGGGTGTGGGCTCAGTGCCACCTTTCTCCATATCCTTTGGGAGTGCCGGGAGGTGGCGGAATACTGGCGTCGGGTTCATGGGGTCATGGGACAAGTCACCGGGGTTGCGCTGCTGCCGGAGGTGCGTCGCTGTGTCTTGAATGTGTGGGAGCCCAATGATTATAACGCGGCCCAGACTCGGTGGGCGGCCCTGGGATACATGATTGCCAAGAGGGATATTGCGCAGCTTTGGGGCTCCCAGCGGCCACCCACCGTGTCAGTATGGAAGGAGAACATGGACTGGTGTATGTTCAGGGAGAAGACTGTGTATGTGGCCCGCGGTAAACCCGGGGCATGGGGTAGAATTTGGGGGCAATGGAACGCGTATCGTGGGGGTATCTGTACGCCCCCCCTAGTGGACACCGATATTGCCTTGTCCCCCTGACCCTTGATGGTTCCTTGCAACTGGATGTAATAATCGAATATAGATGTTCCTCTCCCGTTACCCCCCCCCGATCTTTCAGTACTCCCTCCTGTTGATAGCTAATTGAAGGTTTGGAGTAGAGTCCCCCGGATGTAGCCTGACCCACGCTTTTTGCCCTTATGCCTCGCCTTTTGTTTTTAGTTGTTATTTATGTTAAATGTGTGTCTCCTGCTTCTTTCGAGCTATCCTGAGCCATTTACGGGGCTGGGCCCCAGGAGTCGCCTACTGCCTTAACTAATGTACGATCCTTTCTGAATCTAGCGGCCGGCCCTGGTGGTTGTAGGCCCATGCCTGTAACTGATTTATTGTTTCAATAAAAAATTTAATAAAAAAAAAAAAAAAAAAAACATGTTTTAAGTCTACTCTGATCCCTGGGTTTCATTCACTGTTTATTGATCTGTTGAGCTGAAATACATAAGAATAAAGCAGCCATCTTGCAAAGGACATTCTTATAAAACATTAATACATGATTTATCTATAAGTTTGTAAAATAGTCTGATGGAAAAAAATAACCATGCACCGGTATTTAGTCTTAGCCTGGAAAGGTCTGACACAAAGTGCATTCCATTTTAAATTGGCCTCCGCTATATTGGCCCTGTTATACCCAGAGATGTGGTGTTGCATTTTACAGTACGTAATCACTAACTGAGCACCTGAAAATGTACTTTTATGTCCAAGGGAATGAAAAGGGAAAAAAATCCACAAAATAAAAATAAAATGTTAACTGAGCCTAAAGCGGGCGCCGTGCTCAGCATGCAAAAACAAACAAATGCACCCGCTATTGTCCCCATCATTGTTAATAACAAAAATAGAGCTCACCCACTAGATAAAGCAGTCCGTGGAATGAGCCAAGTTAAAGGTCCAGTCCTTATGGGCGGTAACAAATGGAGACAAGGTGGTACCAAGGAGGGACTAACAAGCCTAATAATAAATTGGAAGCCAGAGTTTATGAAGGACAATGACAAAAGCCAATTAAAAATACGGGCGGGGTTTCCAGGGCATACTCTACTACAGCATGCCTTGCAGAGCGAGCAGTGAATGTGTGCTGCCGCTAGGCTCGACCTAAAAACGAAGGTTTCCGCCTGACAAAAGGTTTATTTTGCCAGGTCGAAATGACAGTTTAAAACTGCACACACAGGCTGCAATGGCAGGCCTGAGATGTTTAAAATGCTACTTAAGTGGGTGGAACAATATGTGTTGCAGTCCCAATTGTATATGTAGTGCCACTTTACTAAGGTCTTTCAAGTAAATTAAATGTGCCAATTGGGTGTAGGCCAATTTTACCATGTTTTATGGAGTGAGCACTTGCACTTTACCACTGGTTAGCAGGTGTAAAGCGCACAGAGTCTAAAGGCCAATAAAAACAAGTTCTGCAAAAACAGAGGAGTAAGGCAAAAAGTTTCAGCGAAGTTTACCCTAAGGCTGACAGGTCTAAGAACCCACCTACAAGGCGATCTTTGCCCCCGCTTTGAAGAGCAGGTGGGGCTGCCTTCAAGGTGAAAGACACAGCGGTTGCTTCAAACAGCCACTCCATGATTTACTAAAGTTACTATATTATTTCTACTATGTACATTACTTTACTTTAAATAGACTTTATTTGGATTAAACAATAATCTAAACAAGCATATAAACCAATCAAACATAAAATACAATAAATAAAAACAAATGGAAAAAAACACTTTCCCACAAAAAACACAGTCTCTTCAATAAAATCAGAAAAAAACATATAAATATCAATCTTAAAAACATTCTAAAAAGCAGATACAATTATCCCAAACAAGATACCAATATCCCTGGGCACTCCTCCAAGTCAACATTATGGTAACTTTTATTGTGCTAAATTATTATTTCTCTAAAAGAAACCCATCACTTTGGTACACAAAATGAATAAACTAATTCCTATAACTTTATCACAATTACCGATTAAAACAGCCAGGGCGTCTCAGCCTTCAAAGGGGCGAGCGTTTGTTTCTCAATCTCAACGCGCCTGACAAAAAACAGGCCACACGAAAATGAACTACAAGGGACTGCAGCATCTGTAAGTAAATCAGAGCGGGTTGGACCTAGAAAAAACCTTTACCTCTGAGTAATGGTAGGATAAAATGCTGCCTTAGAGTACTATAGGGATTACAAAGAGGAAATGGATTCTGTCTTGTACTGAAACATTATCACACAAGCACAGCCCTAATCTTTCTACATTATGGTGGTCCCCAGGTTCAGCTAAGAGCCAATGCAAAATATTTAATCTAAATCGTGATAATAGGAAACAATGATGGGGTGATAACACCACCCACAGATAGGGTTCCATACATGGGGCTGTTTTCAAAGAAATATATGCACTCACAGTACATTTTTTCAGTTCCCTTGCATCTCTTTCAAGTTTATCTCTTGCCATAAAATATTTTTTAATCTAAGGCAGGTCTTTTTTCTTGATTTGTTTAGGAGCCCCAAAAAAGGGCAGCACAACCCAACTTTTCCAAGGGGACTTTGATGTAGAGCAACCACAGTATGGTGGAGACTTAATCCAAGACAAGACAATCTTTTATAATTCTCTGGTTCAGCTCCAAGTCAGAACCTGCCCAGATTTTGAATCGCCTCACTATAAGAGAAATGGCTAAGTTATCCGATATAAAATCTAGACCCACTTCTTCATGCATCATAAAATTGAATACTGATTGTGGGAGAGACAGCAGCCTCCTGAAAAAAATATTTTCCACTAACTGTATCTCACCACAATCCTTATAGCCCCATATAGCACTACCATATCTAGCAATTGACAGGCATTTGGATTGACACATTTTCAACAATGCCTCATGCGGTCTCATCCCAAGTCCACTCGCAAAGTCAAATATAGTGGCCACTAATCTAGCCATCAAATTTCGCTGGATCTTTCTTTGGGGTGACCATGTTCCTCTCTCATCGAAAATGACCCCTAGATATGGGAAAGTTACCACTCTGGTTAGCTCCTGTTCGCCCCTAATGATATTCTTATGAGGCTTATTTAATTGACTAATCACAATAGTGTGGGATTTGGAGTGGTTAATTTCCATATCAAACGACACCATGAACTCTGTGAAAGAGTTCAAGAGCCTCTGGAGGCTCACCAAGGTTCTAACTAATAATAATAATACAGTATAGTCTATGTATATTAGTGCTGGAATTTACAAGTACCCCGTCCGAGGTATGTCCTTGGAAGCGCCACAAAGAGCGAAGCTCAAATTGTTAATATACAGGGTAAATAATACTGGGGCCAAAATACAGCCCTGCCTTACCCCTTCATGTTTCTACTATGTAATTAATCTGACCTCCAAAGTTCAATACTTTCCCTACTGTTGCTTACATTGATTGGAATGAGAATAGCAAATCTGAACAATGTCAACATTTTCATTACTTTCCCTATTGTTCCTCATGTTGTAGTCAGAATAGTAAATCTGACCCTCCAAGTCCAACACTTTCCTTACTGTTGCTAAGGCTGGATTGAAAATAGGAAACCTGGCTCATCCAAAGTCCAACAGTTTCCCAACTGTTGCTCAGGTTGGAGAGGGAAGAGTAAATCCAACCAAAGTAAAACACTTTCCCTACTGTTGTTTGGGTTGCAGTGGGAATAGTAAATCTCACCATTTCAAAGTCCAACGCTTTCCCTACTGTTGCTCACAGTATGTAAAGTCTAGATTTTTTTGCTGATATTTTTGTATTACCATGCTTTTGTATTCAATATTTAGTCATACGCCATTGGAAGTTATGTTGGAAGAGTAGGATGTTGGGTTATCACTTGGATACAATAAATAGAGGAAGAGATATGGAATTCCAGACTCTGGATCCACTCCCTGAAAATTACTAATTTAAAGTTTGTGCTTCCTTGAATGCTGGTTAGTTGGGGGAGCAACCATGAGTAGTTGTGCGAAGTCACTAGAGCATGAACAGTATTGGAATGGAGAGGTTGGGTATTCTGATGCTGGATATCAGACTAGCTGCCGCCAAGTTCATGGCAACTGCTTTTCAATGAGCACTGCATGTCTTTGGAATTCAGGCAGAAGGTAAATGCCCTAGTCCAGTTAGAGGGGACTTGGGCTTGTACCCCAGATTTAGCGTCACCTATTGGGATGAGTGATTTCACTTGTCATAAGAGTCTGTTATGGTAATGTGAAATAGTGAATAGAAAATGCATGACAGGTGAAGCCCAAACATGCTTATTATAGTGTTATAGGGAATTCTCAAATAAGGCACATCTAACAGGTATGTTTGGAATAGACAACAGCACAATAAAAATGGCAAATACAAACCTAAGTGCATTATACATGCGTCATTCTCAAATTCCCTTGAAATAATAGCATCCTTGCAATCCCAGGCCAGGAATTTGTAGCATGGATCTGCCAGTTGAACATGTGCCCTAGCAAGTGCACATAGATGGTTTACTCATTTTGTTGTAGTTTGTTGAAACTTTGCGGTCGAGGAATGCCCACACAGGCACCTTCTGTCTGCCAAACTTGATTGTGCTTGAAACCTACAGATAATAAACAACCTTAGCAGGGCAAACATGTTTCTTTGGTTGGAAATGAAGTCAAGACTGAACAAGCATTAGCAAAGCCTGCTGGTCTCAGCAATCCAAGAAATATTGGTATTGTCAATGTCAATGCCTTTTAGCCATGATAACAAGTAGCACTGCTGCTGTTCATCATAGCCAGATCTGGCCACCTCATACCGCTAGTCTTTCATTTTTCAAAGTACATGTCTCAAAGAGACAACGCATGAGCTGTCTAGCCGAGACCTATAAGAAGAAGGAAGTGGCCACAGGAGAGCTGACTAGCAGGAAGCAAGAATTTGAGTGTGGCTTTAAAGCCATTCAATTGTAAATAATGGCCGGCCTCCAATTCCACTTGTTACATTAATGAAAGTTCTCTAGCAGGTAATGTAATCCAGGAGCCGTAGGTATAATTAAGTAGGTTTATTAGCAATAAGTTAGATGGTAAAGAAGGCCCCACCGGGAGCAGCATCCAGCTGCTCAGCCCATCTCACTCAAACTGACCACACTTCAAACCATGCATCCACGAACATTCCGATGACATCACACACACTGGCTGAGCAGCAGGGAGAAGAAGACAAGGATATAACACATCTCCCTCCTTTAAACAATGAAAACAAAAGAATACAAGAGAAAATAACACAGTAAGTCCTGACGATGACAAGGTCAGGATTACAAATAAGCAATAACGAGAATGTATGAATAACTATACATAAAATTTTGAAATAGCAATACAGCACAATATAAGAACTCAAACCGCGGTGAATAATTTAAAACGGTATGATTAATTGTATCACACCACATAACAAAACACTACTCACACTAAATACAAAAGAAAGATAGGACGACAACTCTCGTACAAAACATGAAGAGGGGCACAATTTCACCTAGCACAACCCAATGCAAAAACAATACATGACAATACAATCCAACACTTTAATGCAAAAACCTCACACGACCACTCATCCGACAATAACCAATGTAAAAACATCACTTGACAATACAAACCAACAACTCAATGCAGAAACCCCACATGACGACTCATCTGATATTAACTAATACAAAAACACCATAAGACCATACAATTCAACAAATCAAGCTGACACACAAGGACATCACCTAACCACCATCCCTCATCCAAACCAAAAATACCCAAAATATCATAAATCATGCAAGTTGGCCAGACCAGCACAAAAAGTGATAAACAGGGAACCGAAGCTAAAAGAAATGGCGCCCCTAAGAATAACAAAGACAGGAACGCAGCATTTCTAAACCAAGCAACACACAGCATGGGGTATACAACTCCTAAAAACACATAAGGTAAATGACTATTCAAACATATGTCAAAGCAAAACACAACTTTAAAGGGTACATGACCCCCAACGCACAGGGTACGCGACTCCCCGAAACACACGCCTAGGCAACACACACTTTAAGGGGTACATGACTCCCCAGCGCTCACAGGATACCTAACTCCCAGAAACGCACGCCTAGACAACACATAACACACTTTAAAAGGGAATATAACCCCCGAAACCAACGCCTAGGCAACACACGCTTTAAGGGGTACATGACTCCCCAGCGTTCACAGGATACCTAACTCCCAAAAACGCACGCCTAGACAACACATAACTTACTTTAAAGGGTATTTACCCCCGAAACCAATACCTAGGCAAAACCACTTTAAGGGGTACATGACTCCCCAGCGCTCACAGGATACCTGACTCCCAGAACGCATGCCTAGACAAAACACATTAAAGGGTATTTGACTCTTGAAACTAACGCCTAGGCAAAACCACTTTAAGGGGTACATGACTCCCCAGCGCTCACAGGATACATGACTCCCTGAAACGCACGCCTAGACTAAACATATGACACGCTTTAAAGGGTATTTGACTCTTAAAACCAACGCCTAGGCAAAACCACTTTAAGGGGTACATGACTCCCCAGCGCTCACGGGATACTTGACTCCCTGAATCGCACGCCTAGACAAACTTTGAAAGGTAACTGACACCCAACATAAAACAAAATAAAAAGATTGTGACCCGTCAAATACAGATGCCCACGCTAACCAATTAAACCAAGCGCGACCATCATGGTACTAGGATATTAAACAATGCCAGTGTTATTACAAATCTGCACTCACGCATAAGTTAGAAAATACTTAAACTGTAAATCGCAGAGGTTGCCAATGCCAATAAATATTTGGTGATTGAGCAAACCACTGCCAAAACATGAAATGATCAAATTCACATTAAATAGCTCTTGCCAGACTTTACCACTGTACATTATACATTAACAGTGCAGATTTTACTATAAGTTTTGCACCGTAACTATAAACATAATAAACTAAAATAACAGAAAGTAGTCACCGTTCTCGTCACTGAAAAAGTTGCTCGAATAAAATCCCACCAGTACACAAGTTGAAACAAAACTCATTAGGATCCATCATAATCCACAAGGTGGTAGTGTTGCCAAAAATTTGAAAATGAAACGCCAATATCCATTGCAGCAAACATTGAGGCTGAAATACAAAAGATCGGTGCAGCACCCATTACAGAACACATTGTTCAATGGCCATACTACGCAGCTCACATGGTTTAGCACGCTCAGGTGGTGCTGATCACGTCAACTTTTCTCGGATGAAGTTCTAGATATCAGTCTTCATTCGATGGAGTTTTTCCTTTTTTTTTTTTTTTATAGATGAATTACCTGACACAAGTATGCAACGCTCCTTGCAAACCAAATTGGTTCATTGACGGTCCTCACAGTGGCAATTTCGCAGCGTTTAGGCACACCACTCCGTGCTTCACTGATGGACAGCACAAAATGGCAGCACGCTGAATTGACGCCCGCCGGGTGGCTCCAGGTGCGTCTGTGAGTGAAAAAGTCAATCGGCAACGCGAAAGAAGTGAAGTTGCTGCGACGTCAGAAAGGTACCTGCTCGTGCACTTGGTAGTTGTACAACAGGTAAGAGCGCGCGGACCAAGCGAAGCACGTGCCTCCGTTTTAAAAATTTCACCATTTTCAAAGATAGCAACTGCCCACTACAGTTTTGTGGTAAAATACTCAGTTAAGCACATCGATGGTATCGTAAAATAACCAACACTGGGTGTTAATACTTGCAAGGCATTTCTCAGATTTGACATGACTGCGGCGAATTAAATGAAAAAAAAACGAAACACAAAGCCTCTATTTGTTGATGAAAAACACTAACACTCTGCCAGTTCATGAAATCAGATAATTCCATGTGATAATTCCGTGTGGGTTTCCCATGCGAAACTTGACTTAGCACATCCAGAGAATACTGCAGACGGATTGATGACAAGACACATAGATTAAGCATCCCCTCTTTAACCAGTGCAAGTTCTAAACTCAGGATAACATCTTGCACAGCGTATTTTGGCATTTAGCATCGCTACAGCAGTAGGCAGCAAAAAGTCCAATGTTGGTGGGTTTTAGATTTCAGGCCACACTCTGCCAAACACTTATGGGATTTTTCTTTTGAAGTTGAAAATGTCAATAAGCAAAACAGGTTACAAATCAATTGAGCCACACAATTTCCAACGCCTAAAACATACCTCTGTAGGCTGTCTGTTATAAAAGACACCGGTGGGGCATCCAAGACGTGGATTAGCTTTGTTTTTCAGGCTCAGCTTGCTTCACTTAGGCGCAGTTTCATCAGTTCCTTAGGTTTTCGCGTGGTTCTTTACTTCCAATAGTCGCCACTGTTACATTGAAGAAGGTTCTCTAGCAGGTAATGTAATCCAGGAGCCGTAGGTATAATTAAGTAGGTTTATTAGCAATAAGTTAGATGGTAAAGAAGGCCCCACCGGGAGCAGCATCCAGCTGCTCAGCCCATCTCACTCAAACTGACCACACTTCAAACCATGCATCCACGAACATTCCGATGACATCACACACACAGGCTGAGCAGCAGGGAGAAGAAGAAGACAAGGATATAACACCACTGACAGTAAACAAGTCTTGAAAAGACAGCGTATGCGCTGTCTAGCCAATATTTAAAAATGATACCCAGCTTTCCAGTATTTACAGTGAATCTGCTTTATTAGATAAGCGGACAGTTAACAATGTATCAACAAAATGTCCGGGCACTGGCCCCTCACCATGGCCTTATTCTAAACCGGAATAAGGTCCCTCCATAGCATTCCCCCTTTTCCCTTCCAAATGATCCGAAAGAGATGCTCATTGAACCCCTACATTCCCCCGAAATAACTTTTGCACGCTTGCACATGTGCCCACTTGATGAATGAATGCCCTACAATCCACACCGTCAACTCCTTCGCATGGGGCCCAGCCACAGAACCTGAAAAGAGAAAATAGAATGAGACTCACAAAAAGGGGGTTGACGCATGCGCCTCTACTGCGTTAACTCTCACGTATTTCTGAAAACATTTTGACGCCCAGCGCCCTAGCCGCATAATGTCACCCTGAGACCAACCCCGGTTATGAGCCTCAGTCGCTGCCCCTATCCTAAAAGAAAGAGTCCCAAAATGAGCCCCATCCAACCCAATCCGCTGCAACCCTTTGCGCAAAACCATACGCAGCTGATAGTCTGTCACCCGGGAGCCATCCATATGTTTAAAAACCAAATCACTCCCAACCCCCCCAGACAGAATCTTCCATCGCCTTGCCAAACGCAGCGGACAAGTACAACTGGGGGTTCCTGCTTCCAACCACACCCCTATACCCATGCCCCTCTGATCCGTTTTGGAACTGGACAGCCAAATATTCACACCGTTATCCGTAAGAAACACCTCCTGCCAGCAAATACCCCGCTTTGATTTAGTTCCAAGAAGCTCAGAAACCAGAAAAGCCCCAAAAAACATGAACACCATAAGGGTAGCAAACAAAGACACCTCAAAATCATCCCTGCAAACCGCAGGTAAAACTTCCAACAAACGTGCTAGCGTCTGCCAAGAAATAGGGGAGCGAGACAGCGAAACCCCTCCCCGCTCCCTAGCCCAGCCCTCGAGCATCCTTCTTCCCACCTCCCCAGCAGAAGGGGAATAACCCCAAAGCAGCTTACCCATGAAAGAAATACCCGCCAATTTCCTGGCAATAGTAACCCTAGACAAGCCTTTCTCAATGAGGTCCAAGATAAACTGTACAACATCCTCAGAACGGCGCCAGGACTCCTCCCTCCTGCAAGCTCCAGATGCCAAAAATTCCTTCCACGCCAGAGCATAAGCTGCCCGCGTGGAAACGGACAAAGAACCTACCACCAGTTGAAATACCCTACGTTGCCTACATACCAGAGGTGCTCCGGCATCGGGGTCGGCGTCTTGTCCGCCTACTTGGCCAGCCCATGGAATCTCCCCCACTACGAACGAGACAAAGCATCCGCAATATCATTGTCCACACCCGGCACGTGTAAAGCCCTGAATGAAATGTCATAACGCAGACAGCCCAGCACAAACACTCCCATAAACTTCAAAATCTGCTCATCTCTTGCTGACTGCCTGTTGACAATTTGCACCACCGCCATGTTATCCACACGGAAAAGCACCTTCTTATGCTCCAGCTCCTTGCCCCAAATGGTCAAAGCCACCAGGAGTGGGAAGAGCTCCAAAAAAGTAATGCTCCGCCCTCCATTCTTCCAATCCTGCGGCCACTTCTCCGCACACCACCGTCCCTGCCAGTAAATACCAAAACCATCACTGCCTGCCGCATCCGAAAACATTTGGACGTCCCACTGTAAATCCTCGTCCCTAGCCAGTGGTACTCCATTAAAGGAGTGCAAGAAAACAGACCACATACGCAAATCTTCCTTCACCCCTGCTGACAAGCGCACGTGATGGTGAGGTAAATGCTGTCCCGCCAATGCCCGGCCCAGGCGCCTGCAAAAAGTCCTACCTGCCCTGACGACCCTGCAGGCAAAATTCAGATGACCTAATAACACTTGAATGTCCTTCACTGTCACCTTCTGTTTGGACAACATTCTGTCTAGCAAGGCCAGCATTTTGAATTTTTTGTCGTCAGGCAAACGAGCCTGCATTGTTACTGAATCAATCTCAATACCCAAAAAGGATAAAACAGTAGCAGGCCCCATTGTCTTTTCCGGTGCTAGTGGCACCCCCAGCTCTTCCATAAGCTTGTGGAAAGTGTCCAGAGCACTCTGGCACTCCGTGGAGCCCGGGGCACCAACAAAAAAGAAATCATCCAAGTAGTGTGTGACCAAATTGTGACCTGTGCGTTGCGTGAAATACCACTGGAGGAACGTGCTGAAAAGTTCAAACAGAGCACATGACACAGAGCAGCCCATTGGTAAAGCCTTGTCCACATACCAATTGCCTTCAAAATGTATCCCCAACAAAGGTCAGTCATCCGGATGAACCGGGAGCAGCCTAAAGGCTGACTTGATATCACACTTTGCCATGTCTACAGATGCGCCCGCGGTCACTACAAGTGACATGGCCACGTCAACTGAGGAATATGACACCGATGCAGCGTCTTCATCAATAAAGTCATTGACCGAGGCTCCCTCTGGCCATGACAAATGCTGAATCAGCCGAAACTGCCCTTCCTCCTTCTTAGGTACCACCCCAATAGGGCAAATGATCAAATTGTGAAATGGCCAATCATCAAAAGGGCCTGCCATCCTCCCCTTACGCACTTCCTTGCTCAATTTCCCTCGCACCACCATGCTATGCTCTGATGCGGATTTCAAATTATCGGCCCACCTCCTGAGCCGAGGCCCCTGGTACCCCAAATGAAAACCCCACCGAAAACCATCCAAAAGTGTCTGTCTTGCCTCCACATTCTCATAACCCCGCAATGCTTCCTCATACTGCAACAATTTAATTGACGTAGGAGCCCTTTGGCCCAGAACCCTGTGCTCCCCTTCCCCCCCTTCCACCCTGAGGGTGAAGCGCATTGCCAGACGTCCCTGCACCTGAATGCTGCCCTTGCTGTCCGCCTGACGGTTTGACGCCCCAACAATTAACGAGGGGATGTCTTTTTCCGCACTTAGAGCTCTCATGACGGTATTTGCAAAATTCCCGTGTGCTTAAACCCTTGTTGAAATCCCAGCATGCCCCAAATCCAGTTTGTGTCGCGGCTGTGCCTCCCACCCCACCCCGGGTCGGCTTCCCCTGAAAGGGCCGATAAACTAAAGGCAAACCACTAGCTGTAAAATGGTCTTACCCCCTGGCGCCGCCCCCATTGTATGTTGCCACAAATCATTGTACAACTCTCCCCATTTTGCTTCCGAGTCCCAAGCCATCCGAGCCCGGAACTCTTCGTCATACTGTGCCCATGCAAAACCACTACCCGTAATTTGGGCCTTCTGAATGACATCCATATACTTAAAAATAGCCACGCAGCGCTCAGGAAACTTCTCGCAGTAAACACTGGCGTAAATTAAAAATGCCGCTGTCCAATTCTCAATGGTCAACGGCACTTTAGGGCGCTTGGCTAACTCATATTCTTCCTCCTTAGAACCCTCTTTGGACCTCACTTCTCTATGAAGCGGTTTCAAAATCTCCACATATTCCCCTTTCCATATGCGCTCCTTAGTTGCCAGCATCAAATGCGCACCTAGCGGCTTTGTCACCCCCATGTAAGGGAGCTTCTTGAGTGCCTACTCCTGTATCTTTTACATACTTTCCTTTGAACAATCTCCCCTCCAACACCTCCCCACTCCCCCCCCTCCCGTCCCCACAGACACCATTTTAGGTTTGGCCTGTGTTGTAATGCTCTCACCTGGCTCTAAAGAGGGTGCTTGGACGGACTCCGACCGCCGCGCCGACCTCTCATGAGAAACCCTTGTAGGAAGCGCCCTCACCGAAGGGCCGCACTCTCCTTTGGCTCGTACCGTCACTGACTGCTTATGTGGGACCGCACCTGGGATCTGCAAAAAACTATGAGACGCCCCCTCCCCCCCCCCCATAATCCAGCAATTCCCCTTCCTCAGGACTATCCTCCTCATAGTCCAGCAGAATTGGCTCCTCCGCCTGTACCACCTCTTTGGCAAATTCCACCACACGGGCCTTACCGGACCCTGCCTTTTTTTGACTCACACTGGCCACAGCGGCCCCTGAATATCTACTCTGCGGGGGAGCCGACTGTACTCGCCGGTCCTCCCCCAACCGTTGACTGGCCTGACCATCCAATTCCTGCGTAATTGCTGGCCACCGTGTGCTGGCCGCGTCGGGATCCCCCGATGGTACGGAATGTGCCGCGCCAGGCCTCACCCTCCCTTCTCCTCGGTGTAACTGGGCCGCACCTTGCCTTACCGAGTCCGCTGCACTGCTAGACCTCCTAACCTGTGAAGAAAAATATTGGACTGGTGTGCTGGGTACCTGAAAACTACCTGCCACACCTGACCCTCCACTACTCTGAAAAATCTCCCTCTGCCCACTACTTCTAGCAAAACCGGAAAAGCCCGTACCAACCGGAGAAGGAGACACTACCCCTTCCTCATCCCCACTCCATTCTAACATCGCCTGAACCACCGCAGACGCAGAACCAACTCCCTTAACTACCCCGCCACCCAGTGAACCACCCGACCCTGCCCACTCCCCACCACGATAACCAACCCTGGCCCCCAACTCTTTACCCGCGCCCCCTTGGAGCCCCTTCACCCGGGCCCCCCTCAAAGAGTCCCCTTCTCCGAAGCCCCGAACCCCTTTAGCCCATGAAGGAAAAATGTTCAGCCCCTCCCAATCCCTACCCCCCCCCCCCCCCGGCCAGCTCCATATCCCCAAATGCCAAACCTTCGTCACCCGCACCAACCCCCCCGCCCCTGGCAACCCCTGACGTTCCCTCCCCGTGACCGAGGGCAGCAGACACACCCTAGGCAGAGAAACTGACACCCTCACATTCCTACGATCTGCCATGGGAATGCCAGCCCCCCACCTGAGCCCATTCACCCTCCCCGCACGAACTCCCCCCAACAGACCCTCTCTCTCCCTTAAATGATGAAGGGGAGGAAAACAGTAACGGGCTAACAGACCCACCATCCCCAGTTCCCCCTACTATCTCCAATCCAAAATCCCCTCCAAATGCCTGCCTTGTGCCTCCCATGACGACAGAGGAATCTCCCCTGGAACCCCTCACCAAAACACTGGAACCAACCACACACTCTGCGCTGGCTCCGCCCACCCCGACATCGCGCTCAAAATTATCCGCCTTTTTAAAACGCGGGCGGCCCCGCTCACATACCGGTCCCATCCTTTGCTTTTTGGGCAAAGTACATGCCCCTGCCGCCGCCACACCAGCCGAGGCCTGCCGTGCAGGCCGCGACGGCCCCGCAACCTCGCCGATGACAAGGTCCATCCTGCCTGCCTCTCTTAGAAGCCGGAGGGCCTCCAGGACACGCAAGTCTTGCGACGCCATAACCGACTGCAAACCTAGAAATGGGAAACGCGCCAAAAACTTTGCGACACAAAAATCACCACAAGCTAAGCTCTCAGACACCAGGTCACCTAACCTAAAATGGTGGCTGGGAGCAGGCGCCCAAACGCTTTATAGATTGGGCTACTTTTGGGCTACAAAATATGTAGCCCAAATTCAAAATGGCCGGCGCGGGCCAGCCCTCCCCCCCCACACACCCCCTCCCAAACCGCCCGGGGGGGGGGGACCTCTCTGCGGTCGGCTGCCCCCCTTCATTTAAACCAAAAAATCAACATTCAATGAAAACTGCGCTGTGATACAAAACTGTGCATCATCTTTTAAATGCGCCAAAGCTTAAAAGCTAATAAAACATACGTCTACAAAATACGTGAACAAACACGTTTTAGTCATCCATCCGGTCTCAACTGAAAACACCACAGGTGTATCGGATTTTTGTGAGTAATGTCACATGATAAAATCATATAACATGACTGAACATCCACTGTAAAATGAAAGAAACACTACAACCACCGTGCTCTCACGAACAATCAAGATGCAATCAAACCACACATCCAGCATGTATTACTAAATTGAAATTAAAACTAAAAAACTATGGTGAATAACTACCAAAGTATGCTAATATATGCTCATAAACAAGGGTATTCCCAATTGTAAGAACATATAAATGATTAATTAAAACACGACAGTGAACTCTGCTGACGTTCTCAATACATTAGACAATGGCCTGAAAATGAACCTCCAGTGTCCTGTAGCATTTTGATTTGGATTTTAACTCACAGAAACATTTTGTACAGAATCCTCAAATAAGGATGCAAACTTCACCATGGACGGAAAGGGTAAATGTTCCCATATTTTAAATGGTAGAACGCACACCAACATATGATGTCCTTCAATGTTTTTACAATGCTCAAGGCAATAAATTGGTGGGTGCTGTCCTGGAATGGACTCTCTCCGCGAGCGTGAATGTATAACACTGAGGGCTGGAGCCTCGTCAGGCATCCCATCCCAGGATGCACAGCTAAAGATATGTATGTGACCCATCCAATGAAGTTCAAGCTCTATCGTCCATTTTTTAATCCAATTATTCCATCTGTAATCAAGAAGAAATCCATACATGCAACAAAATGTTTCCCCTTCCATTCTATCCTCAAGTTAAACGAGTGCCTGCACAGGCTTTACTCATAGACACATAAGGGCTAACGATTTCACATAATCCAAAATTGATAATTTAATCCCAATGCATTTTGGGCAAGAACTGCCCATCTTTAGGGGTAAGCACTATAAAAATCAGTGTAAAATCTATTGGGTTACCAGTATGTACTGTTGAGACAGGGATGTGTGCCATGTCAACTTTTTAGTTTCCCTGCACCAAGACTCGCAGCCTGCAATGGCAGTTTCTGCTCCAACCTTTGGAAAGGTAGCCGGGCATTCTTTAATCCAAAGGGCATAACAGTAAACTGGTAATGTACATCTGGGGTTGAGAAGGCTGAAATTTCTTTTGCTGCAGACCTGTCTGCCAGTACCGGATGTGAGATCAAAAGTCCTGAGATATTTGGCTGCCCCTAATCTGTCAATCAAATCCTCTGTCCTGGAAATTAGATGTGCCTCAGATTTGGTCACAGCATGGAGGTCCCTGTAGTCCACACAAAACGTAATCTCTTTCTTTCCACCCTGGTTGTGAGGTTTTGGGGACTAAAAGAGCTGGGCTGGCCCAGGGTCTCTCAAAGGGTCCAATGCCTCCCAATTCCAGCATCTTGCTTACTTCAGTTTTGAATGATCTCCTTGACATGATCAGACTGCCTGTAGATTTTGTTTTTTTACAAGTAGTCTGTCCCTGGTGTCCACATCATGTGTACACCAGTCAGTCTGACCAGGGGTCAAGGAGATGAGCTCAGCAAAATGTTTTAGTACTTGCCTGCAATCACTCTGCTGTTAGGCAATGAGGATGTCTGCTTTCTGATCATCATCTGTGACCATCAGCATTGTCACTTCAGCCCGGTCATGATCTGGTTTAAGACTGTTTACATGGATGTCCTTCTTGGAGTTCCTGCAAGTACCATGGTCCACCAGGTAGGTGACCCTAATGTTCTCTCAAGGATAGGGAAGGGTCCAGTCCATTTGTCTTGGAGGGTCCCAGGAGTTACAGGCTCCAAAACCCATACTTTCTAGGCTGGTTGGAACTCCATCATGGCAGCCTTTTGATCATGTATTAACCAAACCCAAGAAGGGAGGGGACCTCACGCGTAATAATTAAACCAAACAAAAGGACACTGTTCCTAGGGCAGGGTGGAAATTATCACCCAAAAGCCCATAAAGATAAAGATAAAGAAGGAAAAGATACCTAGGTGTAATGGAGACCCACTGAATGGGGGAAACAGGTCTTGTCTCATGTTGCCCTCACACACCCAGAAGGATGTCATGCTTCATCATCGGGCAATTGCTCCTCGTCGGGCCGGCGCTGCAATGCCCCACGGTCCCCTGAAGGGTCACTCTATCGGAGATCTTTTAGGAGCAATGCCGGATGGTGCTTGCGTGTGTTTGGGTCCTAAGAGGAGGGGGGGGTAATGCGTGCTACGTGAACTAAACTGTCCAAGGGGGTAATACCCATAGTCAACTAGAGCCCCGTGGGTTGAGTGTGTTACCCCAGCAGGCATACTGTGCCTGGGTGTAATAGGTCAACATGTTTTGCGCCCTTGTTGCCACAGGGGTCATTGGCGCCTCTTCAGTACCAGAAACAGCAGAATATGGTGAAGTACACGTGAATTAAAAATAAAAACAAATACCCTCAGAGTAAGTCAGGGCGGGCCAACATACTGTCTTTTTCTACAGTGTGGCAAAAGGTTAACCCCTTTGATGCTCATGACGGAATGGTTCCGTCATGAGCATCGGTGCTCCTGTGCTCATGACGGAACCATTGATGAGGACAGGGGCAGGAAATCCCTCTGCTGTAAACAGCAGGGGGATTCCCTTTTTTTTTTTATTTGCTCCTCGGGAGGTGGGGAAGAGCTTCCCCAACCTCCCGAAGCCCTCCCCTGGTTTTCAGTGTAATGACGATCGCGCGCATGTCGCGCTGTCGTCATTACATTGAAAACGAATTTGAAACACAGTTTCAGTGTTTCAGTGCTGGTGGGGCTATCTCAGCCCCCCGAGCACTGAAACACTTGGGAGAGGTATCGTTGGAAAGGGGAGAATCTCCCCTTTCCAATGGCATCCTTCCCTAGTGGATCCCTGCTTGGGGATCACCCCAGGAGGGCTATCCCCAAGCAGGGATCCACCCACTAGCGCCAGGGAGGGGGTAGCGGCCCCTTGGGCAATGGCCTTTGCTCCCCCATTGTGTTTTGAGCATACCAGTCTTTCTGCCACCCCTGGGGGGTAGATGGGGGCAGTAGCTACCAATTAAAAGCACACTAGCGCCAGGAATTTCTTCTAAAAAAATTACTTAGGGTGGGGGCTGCCCAAAACGGGCATGCCAATGCCCCCACACCCCTCACCAAACTTACAGCTTTTCTGCCCCCCCAGGGGGGCAGCAGCCCCAATCTGCCCCCCCAAGGGGGCAAAAATCCCATAGACCCCAGGGATTTTTTTGGGGCAAATGAAATTAGGGTGGGGGCTGCCCAAAATGGGCATGCCAATGCCCCCATCCCCCCAAAAAATTCAGTCTTTCTGCCCCCCCTTGGGGGCAGAAAGCTCACTAGCACCAGAGATTTTTTCCCTCTGCAATTTTACTTAGGGTGTGGGCTGCCCAAAACAGGCATGCCAATGCCCCCACCCCACCAAAATTACAGCCTTTCTGCCCCCCGGGGCAGATGGGGCAGTAGCCCCCAATCTGCCCCGCCAGGGGGGCAAAAAGCCCACTAGATGCCAGGGATTTATTTTGGGCAATTGAAATTAGGGTGGGGGCTGCCCAAAACGACCATGTCAATGCCCCCCTCCCCCCCAAAGAAATTTAGTCTTTCTGCTTCCCCGGGGGGCAGATGGGGACAGTAGCCCCCAATCAGCCCCCCCGGGGGGACATAAAGCCCACTAGATGCCAGGGATTTTTTGGGGGGCAATTTTACTTAGGGTGGGGGCTGCCAAAAATGGGCATGCCAATGCCCCCCCCCCCCATCAAAATGACAGCCTCTCTGCCCCCAGGGCAAAAAGCCCACTAGATGCCAGGGATTTATTTTGGGCAATTGAAATTAGGGTGGGGGCTGCCCAAAACAGGCATGTCAATGCCCCCACCCCCCCAAAAAAATTACAGTCTTTCTGCCCCCCGGGGGCAGAAAGCGCACTAGATACCAGGGATTATTTTTTGTATTCATGTAGGGGTGGGGACTGCCCAAAATGGGCAGGACAATACCCCCAGCCCGCCAGAGAAATTCCAGTCTTTCTGCCCCCCGGGGGGCATCACCAGTCTTACACAAATTTCCACCACCCAGCGTTTCCCGATAAAAATGGTGCCTCACTCATGTGGGAGGCCCAAGGACGCTCGACAGGCAAGGGCCCAAAAACTTTTTTTGGTAGGCAATTTTGATGTCGCCTCAATACGTTTTGGGCCCTTGCCTGTTGCGGGTACTTGGGCCTCCCACACGAGTGAGGCACCATTTTTATAGGGAGACCTGGGGAGACGCTGGGTGGTAGGAAATTTGTGTCAGCCTGGTGATGTCACAACTTCCCATTCAAAAAAGTGTGGAAAAAGTGATTTTTTCAGCTAAATTTAGGTTTGCAGGGGATTCTGGGTAAGAAAACGTTGGGGGATCCTCGCAAGCCATACCTCCCTGGAATCCCCCTGGAGTCTAGTATTCAGAAATGTGTGGGATTGATACGTTTTCCTAGCTGGCCGCCGAGCACAAGACCCAAAACCCATGTGACCCCCCCCCCCCCTGCAAAACCAAGTCGTTTTGTGATAGGCAATTTTGATGTCGCCTCAATACATTTTGGGCCCTTGCCTGTTGCGGGTACTTGGGCCTCCCACGCGAGTGATGCACCATTGTTATCGGGAGACCTGGGGGAACGCTGGGTAGTAGGAAATTTGTGTCAGCCCGGTGATACCACAACTTTCCCACTCAAAAATGTGTGGAAAAAGTGATTTTTTTCAGATAAATTTGAGGTTTGCAGGGGATTCTGGGTAAGAAAACTTTGGGGGATCCACGCAAGCCATACCTCCCTAGAATCTCCCGGATGTCTACTTTTCAGAAATGTGTAGGTTTGGTAGGTTTTCCTAGCTGGCCGCCGAGCACGGGGCCAAAAACCCAGGTGACCCTCTTGCAAAACCAGTCAATTTTGATGTCGCCTCACTAGGTTTTGGGCCCTTGCCTGTCGCGGGTACTTGACCCACCCACGCTCACCAGACCACCATGTCTGGGACTGCTTTTAAATAAAGCAGGTTTTTTTATATGTAGCCCGTTTTCCTTAAAGGAAAATGGGATGCATTTAAAAAAAAAAAATTGAAACGTTTTCGTTTCGTTTTTTAAGGGCAGGTAGTGGTCCCTGGGACCACTGCCTGCCCCTAAAAAATATTTTTAGAGACAGTCACAAATTGGAAGGAGTCTCCTGGGGACCTCTTCCGAATTGCGACTGCATTACCTCCATCTTGAAGAGGGTGGTCATTTGCGAGTGTTTTGCAATTGCAATTGCGGTCACAAAAAATTCATCCATTGATTTGCGGACGCAATTAGGAAGGGAATGCCTTTTCCTAATTGCGACTCGCAATTCCTACATTGCGAGTCGCAAATAAATCGGGACTCGCTATTTAGGAATTGTACATGGCCCTGGGCCATTTTGCATGCGCAAAAGGGTCACAAACCCGGTTGTGCATGCAATTTAGGGTCGTATATCTGGCCCTTCTTGTCTTAACTGAAAAGTCTATAAAACCAACCCAGGCCTGACGTGCAAGAGGATACCAGCAGCAGCACGCAGGGAGCAGTGGGGGACTTCAAGCCCCAAGAAGCCTTGCTCTCTGGCTCCTTCCTGGTTGGGGGAGGGGATGCCTGACGCACTAAAAGTGCCAACGCTTTCCTGCATCGTAGGATGCGCAAGAGGATACCGGCAGCCCCAGCAGCACTGCGGGAGCAGTGGGGGACTTCAAGCCCAAGAGGCCTTGCTCTCTGGCTTCTTCTTGGTTGGGGGAGGGGCTGCCCGACATGCTAAAAGCGACAACACCTTCCCACTGCATGGGACGCGCAAGAGGATACAGGCAGCACCATCTGCACCACGGGAGCAGTGGGGGACTTGAAGCCCCAAGAAGCCTTGCTCTCTGGCTCCTTCCTGGTTGGGGGAGGGGCTGCCCGAGGCGCTGAAAGCGCCAACACCTTCCCGCTGCACGGGACGCACAAGAGGATACAGGCAGTACCAGCAGCACCATGGGAGTGGTGGGGGACTTCAAGCCCCAATAATCCTTGCTCTCTAGCTCCTTCCTGGTTGAGGGAAGGGCTCCCCGATGCACTAAAACACCAACTCCTTCCCGCTGCGTGGGACATGCAAAAGGATACTGGCAGCACCGCGGGTGCAGTGGGGGACTTCAAGCCCCAAGAAGCCTTGCTCTCTGGCTCCTTCCTGGTTGGGGAGGGGCTGCCTGACGCGCTAAATGCGCCCCGCTGCGCGGGCCGCACCCGGCGAAGCTCAGGCCAAGGGTGGGCCCATCATTGCCAGGAAGAGGCAGGGCTACCCCTTTTTTTTTAATCAAACTTTATTGAGTTTAGCATAAAGTTCCAGGTGGCATCAATACATTGTGTATCCTTTGATCAGGATCATAGGTCTCCAGATCCCTACACACCTTATACAGAAGTAGGGAAATAACAGCAATAACTGTAACAAGCCGTATATTACTCCCCCTCTCCCATGGTAACACCCTGTGCATACTTCTAGCAGTAATCAATTGGAGCTCGTATATGCAACCTTGTTCTGAGTTGAAGACCCTTAACCCTCAACAATCCACCCTCCCTCCCCACCCCTTAGGTGTGTCACTGGCAGATAAACCCTTCCTTGTAACTCTTGTGTCCTGCAGCTGAGGACTCACTGTGGATCCGGGGCACTCCCACCAGTCCCCCAGACAGTACCCTCCACATCCTGCTACTTTCAGAGAGCCTCTGCTTGAGACCCCATCAAGCGAGGCAGGTGTTTGAGGTCTAGTCTATTCCCTCTTGGGGCGCTACCAGCAGGTCCTCATCTTCATGAGTGTCACAACTAAAGGTTCCCATGCCCTGGCTGTATCTAAAGTTTTCTCGTTCCCCGTCTTCTGAGCGATTTGCAACTTGATTGCTCCCTCACATTCCACTCACTTAATGAGTTCCTTCTTCCACCTGGCTACACTTGGACCTTGTCTCACTTTCCAGTGCATGGTAATGTCCTGTTTGGCTAAGAGTAGACCCATGTCCAGAAATTTGCTCGTAACTTTTTTTTGGACATGTGCGGGAACCAGTGTAACAAGTAATTTTGGGATTCCGCAGTGTCTCTATCAGTGACTTCAGCCAATATCTTAGTTACCTCTTCCCAGAAAGTGCCCAGTAGTGGCCAGTCCAAGAACATGTGCTTGAAGTCCGCATTGTATATATTACACCGGGGGTAGGCCGCAGTATTGATCGCAAAGTACTTATTCATTTTCTCCGGGGTGAGATATGCCCTGTGCAGTATGTAAAAATGGACCAGTTGGAATCTCGCATTTCTGGTGCTTTTCCAAGCCCTCTCCACCAGCTCTTCCCAGGTTTTCTCTGGGATAGCTTCTCCCAGGTCAGCCTCCCACTTTAGGCTCAACTCCAGTAGGGGGGGGCAAGGCTTTCCTTGTAATGCACCTGTAACAGGTGACTGCCTTGAATGGGCCTGTCGCCATCACTACATATTGGCACCCCAGCGATACGGATGGTTAGGTGAGTCCCCCTCCCCAGTACTTTTGTATGGCCACAGGGCAGAGTGCAATAGGGAATCCCCCCTGGGCAAGTCGTACCAGTCCCGCAGGTCATCAAATGGGATCATTGCCCCCTCCTCATACAAGTCTCCCATCACAACCAAACCCTGGTCCACCCAAGTCGTCAGTCTCTGCCAGCTCCCCCATGCGGTAATGCTTCGCACATAAGTAAAGGGATTTCTGGGGCATAGGGGCACCCAATTTTGGCTCGCCACAGGTATCTGCGCTAGCACCGCCTAGCTGTATCTAGCTCCATGGGGAGGGCTTGGTTCCGGATCGGGAATCTTAAAATAAGTCGGGAGAGGAGCTTCACAGTCAGCAGATCGTTGCCCGTGTGCTCCGCTCCCCTTAAACGCCTTGCTACCCACTTCGTAAGCCATTGGAGCTGGGCCGACAGGTAGTAGGCCTCATTAGCCTGTCCTCCATAAAAACCCTGTGACCATTGATTTGAGTTGGGCGAAGTAGTGCAGCGGTATCCAAATTGGTAGGGTTCCAAAGAAATATAACAGTCTCGGTAGGGTCACCATTTTAAGTAAAGCTACTTTGCCTGCTACCAATAGTGGCAAAGTGTTCACAAAGTCAAAGTTGCCTTTCGTGCTCTGTATAGCTCTTCCTATGTTGCCCCCTAAGAGATCCCCCTGAGTGTGATATATTTGGCCTCCCAGATACGTGAGGCATCTATCTTCCCATCTCACTCCCTCACTTTTCCATGGTCCCACTGTGCCGTCCTTCGTCGGAAATAAACAGGATTTCGCCCAAATCACTTTAAATCCTGCCACTGCGTCCAGGGCCTGAAGCAAGTCCTTCGATCCCCAAAGTGTCTCTCCCGAATCTGCAAGGAACAACGGTAGATCGTCCGCGTACAGCGCAATGTGATGTGGCACCCCATCTACAACCAGGCCTTGGTAATGCTGCCGTGTGCGGGCTCGGGCGGCAAGCGGCTCAACAACTAGGGCGAACAGTAGGGGGGAGAGTGAACAACACTGTCTCTTGCCCCTCCCCACTCCGCAGGCATCGGATCTCAAGGTCCATGTCTTTACCTGAGCAGTGAAGCCAGAGTATAGCAGTGCAGTCCAGTCCACAAACTTATTTCCCAACCTAAACCACTGCGTCACCTGGAACAGACATGGCCATTCTAGGCTATCAAATGCCTTTTCTATGTCCACCGCGAAGACCGTCGCCGAGTCCTTCTCATAAGTGCCTGCCCCCAGCACTCTCAGTAAACGCCTAACTTTAAGCGCTGTGTTTCTGGTGGGGATAAACTCTGATTGGTCCCTGTGGATCGGCGTTGTCATATATGGGAGTAATCGAGTAGCTAGTACTCGGCTGAGGATTTTGTAGTCCAGATTGAGCATGGAATGGGGCCGATATGCCACCCTATCCCATGCCTGTTTCCCCGGTTTAAGCAGGGGTATGATAATCGCCTCTCTGGTGGAAACGAGCAGGTGTCCCAACTGTTTTGCCACATTATATAACTGTACCAGTTTGGGGGCTAAAAGATCAATGTATTTTAGGTAAAATGTAATTGGTAGGCCATCCGTTCCTGGGGATTTGTTTCAGCCATATTTTTAATGGCCCCCCTCACGTCCCCAATTTCCATGTCCCGCCCCAGTATATCTGCTACCTCTTCATCTAAGGCTGGTAGTTCCAGGTCTCGCATGAAACTGTCCATGTCATCGTCCCGTGGGATCACCCTGCTCCTATACAACTCAGTGTAGTATTCTAGGAACAAGTCATTTATGCCTTGTTGATCCTATCTTGCTTCGTCGTTCTGAGCTCGAATCTCTAATATGGCCATGAGTCTTCTAGCCGGATTGGCCAACCAGGCCAGCAAGGCTTCCGATTTGTTCCTCTCAGAATAAGTCTATGTCAAAAATGTCTTATACTCAAAGCAGCGGAGGTTCTCAACTTGCGCTGCCACTGCTTCCTTAGCATCTAAGAGTTCTCTATGTTTGTCTGCGTTCCCCAGCCTTTCCTGCTCTACTTCCCTGAGATGCTGATCTGCTCCCTGCACTTCATGGAGTAGGACTTTCTGGGTACCCATCATTTCTGAGATACAGCACCCCCTGATCACTGTTTTAAATGCATCCGACTCTACCAGTCAGTCTGTGGCTGTGTTGGTATTTTTGTGGACATATTGGTCTATAGCCGTGCCTATCGAGGCATGAAACACCAGGGCCTCCGGCCTCAACCTCCATGTGGGTGTTTTGGACCACGCCTGGACCTATTTAGACAGACCAACTCTGGGTTATGGTCAGAAATCGTTCGAGTGAGGTATTCACTACTGCGTATTCCCTGATGCACATCCGGGGAGCACAGGATAGCATCCAAGCGCACATGTAGCTCATGAAGTGCCAAAAACAAGGAATAGTCCAGAGTGTTGGGATGCTGGGCTCTCCAAGAATCCACCAACCCCCTCTGCTGCTGCCAATTTTGTCTTACTTCTGCTATTTTATGTGTGGGTGCATTAGGAAGCGGGTGATGCGAGCGATCGAGGGCAACATCCGGTATACTATTAAAGTCACCCCCCAATAGAACCGATCCCGTGAGTACAGGGGCCAGCTTCCTGGAAAGGTGTGAGAAGAAACTGAGTTGGTCCTTGTTGGGTGAATAAATACTGTCCAGTACTATATCCCTGCCATCCAATCTCCCAGAAACTACCACATATCGGCCTTCAGAGTTTATTATTTGCTGTGTGCCCTGGAAGGGTACTCCCGCCGGCACCCATATGAGGACCCCTCGCACAAATGCCAAAAAATTAGTATAGAACACCTGCCCTTGCCAGCGCCGTTGCACTGCCACTCCATCCTTCGCCATGATTTGGATCTCTTGGAGTAAAGCAATCTGGAACCCCCCTACAGACCAAATATGCATGAATTTTATGCTGTCGTGTCATTGTGTGCATCCCTCTCACATTACACGAAATACATTTTAGGTCTAATGTGGGTCCCATTGTAGTGGTAAAATCTTTCCCCAGTAAAGTCCGCCCTAGTGACATGCCTACCCCAACGTCCCAATCTATGAACTAAACAGAACCCCCAACTCCCCCTCCCTAGGACAGGTACTGGTGAACTAGTCCCCATCCAAACTGCACTTAACTGCAAACACATTCACTATTGAATAGAGGGTTGATCAGCTAACAGTTCTAGTTCTAAACCTCTGCCCCCCAACAGCTGTGTCGAACATCTGACCCAGACCAGCAATCAGATATTACAGATTGTGGCGCCATCAGCAGGGATCATTGCCCGCCTCACCACCTGTAAGTTCCAGCCGTCCCAGGAGGTTACTTCCCGAACAGTTTGGTCCCCATTCTCAGATAATGTCGTCCGCCGTTTGAGGAGTTATTTTTGGAAGTTCCGCCTCTGAGATGTCCGTTTCACTCGAAGCTTGTGATCTTTCCAATCGGTCTGCCTCCAAACCACTTTTACTGGAGGTAGGACTGGAGGTGCCATGGCTGTGTCTTGCTACCTCCTGCAGTACTCTCCTCCACTCCATGCTAAGCTCTCTTGGAGAGGGGGCTCTGGGCCCTGACTTGTTGCTTCTGGGACTGTTTTGTGGTAAGCCTGTTGTAAAGCCACGTCGGTCCGGGAGTCTTCTTGGATCCAGTCAATCCCAGGCCTCTTGGGGTGTACTGAAGAACCGCGGCCCGCTGGGTCTGCCAATCTGAGCCGGGCAGGAAAGAGCATGGCGTATGGCAGTTGTAGTTAACGGAGCTTCTTTTTAACAGATAAGAAGGATGCCCTATTGTGCTAGACATCCCTGGTGAAGTCTGGAAAGATCATAACTGCGCTATTGTCAATGTTTAATCCGCACTTTTGACAGGCCTGCTGTAGAATATGGTCTCTATCCCGGAAATGACACAGACGTGCAACTATCGGTCTGGGGGGGGGGGCTTGGGTGGATGCGCTGGGACTCTGTGGGCTCGCTCCAACGCATAGAAGGAGGACAACCCCTCTGGAGACACTTCTGTTCGCAGCCAGTCCTCAAGGAACCAAACCATGTTCTCACCGTCCGCCTCCTCAGGTACTCCTACCAGGCGGATGTTGTTTCTCCGAGAGCGCCCTTCACTGTCTTTGGCTCGAACTTCTAGGACTTTCGTTTCTAAGTCTATTAGCGTCTTTTGCATCTCCACCATCTGTGTTGGCAGGCCCCCATTTCCCTCTCAGAGGCTGTCACCTGCTCCTTGAGCTTCCGATGGTCATCTTTCAATAGGTTCAGTTCCGTGCCTATTGCGTCTATTTTCCCCTCTAGGGCCTCTTCTGGAGGCCGTAATCGCTTGCATAATGTCCGCCAGCATTGGTTTTCTTGGAGGCAGATCCTTATTGACTTCCAGCACTTCTTCCTCATCATCCGTCTGGACTCCGGTGACATCAAAACTGAGGACATTAAATCCCCATTTCTCCTGGGTTCTCCCCATGGTCTTGAGGAAGCGCCCAGCTTCTTCCTCCGAGCATGGCTGGGTCTGGAACTCAGCAGGATGCTCCGCTCCAATGCCCCTGCTCACCAGGTGTGGTGCAGTATGGATCGATCAGAGCCACAGGACCCCTGTGTTCTCACCAAACCCGTCCGCACACCATCTGCTCCTCAGGGCCAGTTCTAGACTTCCCTGTGGGCGTGAATTCGTATTCAAGTCCGGCACTTCTCCTGAGTGACTGGCAGCGTGATGGATCTAGCGTAGCGCCACTAATTGTGCCTCCTGGATTCCGCTCGGAGTGCGTGTTCTCCCTGTATGTCCCGAAGAGGACGATCCCTCTCCAAAGCCGTGGCGTGCCCCCTGAACAGCTATTGCATCAAAGGCTGGCAGCAGTGCAGGGGCCCCGCACTCGGCCTCTGACAGGAGGTATTAGCTGCAGCTGATTCCTGTAGCAGAGACCGTTTTGGGCTAACGGCCCTTGTCGCCTCTTCCAGCAAGCCCGTCTTCCTCCGTGCAGCTATGTGATGGCAAGCTGGGAGCTTCCACCTCTCCTGAGCTAGCCACTGTAGTGACTTATGTCTGGGCCCGCACTACACAGTGGACCTCCAGCTCTCCCTGCAATGCTGCCCCTCCACCGCCTCAGCAGAGATCCTTCTCACTCCATGAGGGCCAGCCCCGGCAGACCTTGGCCCCTCAGGTATTCAAGTCTGAAGGACCGGTACCAGCCATGTTCTAAGTAGTGCCGCTCCAGCGGGACACATCTCCTCCCTGTCAGCTGGTATGGGCGGTGTAGGGCCTATTTCCTGCCCTGGCGCTTCCCTGATACCTCCCTGCAGGAGTCCCCTCTGGGTTCAAGTGGCGTATGCAAGGGGTACCCCTGGGGAAGGCCAGGCCCTTCTCCGTCAGTTCTGCACCCTTCGGCCTCTGCAGGTATATACAGAGCTGTGTCTATTTCCTCCCCGCCGGCCTGTGGCACCAGGGTACAGGGTGCATGGTGCGTGGGCGACCCTCCTGGTGCCCGCGTAGAGGCCTCTCCGGCCGCAGCTGCATCCCGCAAATGACGCTTGCACAGACCGCTCCAACACCCTTCAAACGCCGCTGCTCTGCTGGTCACATACCAATGGTCCTGGGGCTCCGGGAACCTCCCCGAGACCAGAGGGTGCCTCTCCGTCAAGGGTTTTCACGCATCCAGTTCCCCACTTCGTGACCTTCACAGTGCAGCTGCCATTTTGCCAGCTTCCACACGGAGCTCTGTCCGCCTCACTGCAGCACCTGTGGTGTCAGAGGACCGACGCTGTCACTCTCACTCACTTCGGCAACGGTCCGTAGCAGGCTTTCAGCTCCTCTCACAGCGCGGCCGCCATCTTGAGACTACCTAAGCCCGTCTGCTCCGCTCTTAGTTCGGCCTCCTCTCTGTCATGCCTGGGTATAAGGTGGCCATTCTCCTTTTCTCCTGGCCCCTGGCTGCCCCCGGCTGGAAAATGTGGACCCCCAGCTGCATCTGGGGCACAGGATAATTGGATACAGGGGGAACGGCGGTCGAAGCTCCTCAGCTCACGTCCGTTCTCATCGGCTGCTGGCCACGCCCCCAGGGCTACCCCTTGTGACCCGTGTGCCATCCAATTGTGAGTTCCAACCTTCTGGACTTTGTTTCAATTTCTGACTTCGTATTTGACTTTGTTTTTGGCCCTCAATAGCTGCCACACCACTTGAGCACCTGATCTTGATCCATTTGGCCCATTCGGCATTTGGAGGGGTTTATTATTTGTCCTTGAACTTCCTGGGTTGCTGGTAAATGTTTGGGGCCAGCTTGTTTGCTGCTTCTGACCAATGTCCTGTTTACCTTTTGCAGCATAGTACTGTTTTATATTGTGTGGGTATAGTGACTTGTGGTCAGTTTCGTAGCTTTTTGTTGATTACTGTAGTTGTGATCTGTGTACGCCCTAGGTTGCTTGTTGGGCAGACTAGCATTAACTCTTCCTCTAATTACAGTCTAAAAAGTATTTGGGGGAGTAACTCTGGCTAAATCATTAGACTTGTAAGGCATTAAAACCCACAATTCATCATGGGGAAAAGGAAATCCAGAGACTTTGAAAACGACGATGGAGAGCACAACCGAAATTATAATCAAATAAAACTAATAAAGCACGCAAGTCAGCAGGAGGTAATTGTGTCCTTGATCGCATAGATGACCTTCTTGTTGAAGGCGAAAGATATCCTATTTCCGCCAGACGATTCATCTTTGACCCCTTGTCCCTCATGCTCACCAATGCACTCCAATAGTTCAAAGTCCAGCACATATTCCTTCTATGTTTAGAAAGCCCAAAACACGCAGCACGAAAAACTGTTCTCCGGACCACTCACTTGTACCCAACATATCCAACGTTGTTGTAGAAGAGGCAGTTGTGGTTGAGGGGGCGCTAGCCTCAGAACTCTCGGTCAGAGTCCGAGACAACGCCTCAGTTGTTAGTAATTTAACCACCTATCTTACGCTCTCCAATAGGTTCCTCCCGCTTCAGGCCATCCAGGAGCCCCCAGTGATAGTGGCGATGGGGCCAGGTGAGTTTCACAGCCTAGATGATGGGAGACAGGATTCGGGAGCAGACCAAGGGTCCCGAGACACTCCAACTTGGGCAATAGGTGAGACTGCTATTATCGACCAGGTCGGAAAGGGCCAGGATCCACTTAGACTATAGCTGAATTGAGGTCAGAGGTAGATAGTTTGAAAAAGGCAGTTCAAGAGCTAACGGACCAAATTAAATTGCTATTTAAAAAAGGTGACATCGAAGCCCATTTGCCCAAGCAGCTTCCTATAAAATCTTTGATCCGCACAACTACCATTGATAGTCCTACTGTTTCATCCGTAGGCCTTGTTTCAAATTCGATCTGCAAGAATTCCTCTTACCCCATGCCTAGGTACACAGCGTGCTATGCTAAAACAGCTCACAGTCGAATTTCACTTAGTGGCCCACCAATCCCTCCTCCTATTGACACCCGCCTCTGCCGAGATATACCTAGTAGGAGAGTCTCACCATAAGGACCCCCTAAGAGTATTTTTCTGACCAATGTCCCTAGATTGTCGTCTACCACAAGACATGAAAACGAAGACTCCCTTATCAATAAAAGTATTCATTGGATACGCCACGTGAGGGGGTGACGACCAATAATCAGGGAGGGCCAAAAGGGTTAATGGACCCAACTCCATGACAGATTGTATAGGATTGCTCTTTGGCAATGTGAACCTTGCACATGATCTGATTGCATTAGAGACTAGGTTCAATCCTTTCACTCGTACGGGAATACAGATGAAATATCGCCCTGTAATGCGTCCATTACTGCCAACTACCCATAGTCTGCTTCATGAGCAGACCCCTGGTTCAAGTCTTGATGTTAATGATTGACTTGTACATCCAACCTTCCCATCAGGCACTCCCTTTCACCCCAACTCCACTTATTCCTGTGCCAATCTGCCCTGATGACCTAACGCCACCCTCAGCAACGGCCCTGGACATTTTAACTGGTGATGAATATTTGACTGCAACCAGTTGCCGTAATGAGGGGGGTAGCCCCGAGGAACACGAATCGGGATCTCAGGGAGGAGGTATGGGAGAGGGTGGTATTCCTGTACTCTTAGGTAACACAGACCATGTGACCAAACTCTCTCTACTATCATGGAATGTTGCTGGGGTGAGACCAAAACTCGCACTTGCCCACTGGATCCAATACTTAGAAAGGCACGACATCTGTATTCTACAAGAAACGTGGTGCCCTTTTCCCATCTTTATCCCTGGGTATATCACATTCCATCGAACTGCCACCACTAGTAAATCTGGGCACCCAAGCGGTGGTTTACCAATCTTAATAAAAAATTGATCTGCACTGCTCTGTTAAAGAACTTAAGACAAACAGCCCGAACAAACTAGCAGCCCAGATAAGGGTAGAAGACGGGATGGGGGTGGATCTTTTTCACCTGTATGCCAGAGGGACGAAAGCGGGAAGTACATCTTCCAACCCTCCAGGAATTGGAGAATCTCTTAGATGCTAGATGCTAGATATACCCTATTACCAGTAATAGTCGCAGGAGACTTCAATGTCCCCTTTGAACCTTTGGGGCTGGAGGATCTGTGTGGAAGTAAAGAAGAGGAGGAGCTATGGCACATTCCCCCCTTGGATCTTACTCCCATCAAAAAGTAGTCTCAAACCACACTGTAGCTTAATGCAATAACACTTGAAATTGGTTTGAGGGCTGCTAATGGATGAACCAATTCTGACAAGGCAGGAGCAAACACTTTTAATCGGACCACCACTTTGAGTTGATTTGACTATTTTTTATTAGATTTAAGACTGTGGCCGAAAGTTGTTGAAATGATTTTAGGATCTACCACGGATAGCAATCACAACCCCCTCGAGCTAACCCTAATCTATCCTTGGGCTACACGCCTAAATTCCACTGATGCCACTCTCACCACCAGGGTGGTCCATTCTATCAATAACAATAGGCGCCTTAAATGGGCACGTGTAGCAATGGATCCAGAGAAGGTAGCTCTCATTAACACCAACTTGGAGACCAGTACTAAATTGATGCATAGCCTTACAGAACACCCGGGTGATCTTGGAAAGATTGCTAACTGCCATACTAATTTTTTTAACTTGCTGGCCACTTATTTTAAATACAATGGAAAAAAGGGAACAAATGCTCTAAATTGCAGTTTGCCTGTTTTACGCTTGAATGCGGGGACCTTAGAACCCAGCTGGCCTTGGCAATCCGTTTAAATAATGTAAATCAAGTGAGGGAAACTTGGAGAGCATATAAGAAAGCGATTCTCAAGGCCAAAAAGGACTGGGAAGTGGAGCGTTGGGCACTGATTTGCGATCCTTATGCAAAGAAAGACACACAACGGTTCTTGCTTCTAGTAACTAGGGGAGAGAAAATAGGTCCCAGTCACCTGACAACAACATTGCTGTCGAAGATTGGCATTGCCATTTCTCAACTTTATACACCGTAGATCCTGCTGATGCTATTGTGGACCTAACAGTTGCTCATGCCAGTTTTGAGACTGATGGGTTCTTCAGTTTAGTGGAAATAGAATCTAGTATTAATGCAATCATTAGTTCTAAAGCCCCTGGGCCGGACGCCATTCCGGGTGACCTATTTCTCAGTAATATCGAGAACTGGTCACTGTATATTCTGGCCCTTGCAAACGGAATAGCCGCTGGCTCAGCAAATCCGTCTTCATGGAAAGGGGCTGAGGTAATTCCAGTGTTCAAGAAGGGTGATCGTTCACTGCCCTCGAACTATAGACCTATTAGCCTGATCGACAGTGCCCAAAAGGTCTTTGCCCGAGCACTTCTGATGAAAGTACAAACATGGATAGAAAACAATAACATTCTGACTCCTTTTCAAGCCGGGTTCAGACAGAAAGTCAGCACTGTCGATCAGATTTTTCGCTTCCTAGTACTAACATGGAAGACAGTGACAATCTCTAAGGGAAGCCTATACGTAGCTTTTATTGATTTACGGTCTGCTTTTGACCTTGTTTCTAGACACAAACTTTGGTGCGTCTTGAAGGAAATAGGCATCCCACTTGAAATTCTATCACTGACCATTTGCTTGCATAAGAACAACTATGCAAGGGTATGTTGGGGTAATCAAGGTCAATTGTCAGATCCTACTAGGGTAGATAGAGGGGTCCGCCAAGGGTGTGTAATGCCCCCAACTCTCTTCTCTTTCTTCATTAATGGTGTTGTCCAGTTTCTCACTGAGAGCCCAGCTGACGCACCTACCCGGGGGGGGGGTTAAAGTGACATCCTTACTTTTTGCAGACAACACTTTGATAGTAAGAGGGCTTGAGATACATGCTGCATAGACTAACCTCCTAATGATCAACCCTCACAAAATAAATTCCTAATATCACTTTGTTCCCTCTCACAGAGTACCTCCCTGCAACCGCTGATATTTGATTTGGGTACATTTACGATTGTGCAAAAAGCTCCGTTACGCTCTTTGCTCTTTTTGCTACGTCTAAAAACAACCCCCAAGCTACATCCATATGGTGCTGCTCTGGACGAAGTCTATGCGCTAGAATGTCACAAGAAAATTGGCTGGATAACCAGGGTGAAATCACTGTTGTCCACTCTAGGGATGGAATGCATTTGGGATACCGACACCCCAGAATCTCTTCCAACCAAAGCCCAACTTAAGAAACACTACTGGGACTGGGAGGCACAGTCCCTTCTCTACCATCCAACTGGGAGCCGTTTGACTCTCGAATTTATGGAGTTCAAACTGGAAGGTGCTTTTGAGCAATATTTGGAGGTTATAACAAATGCCCAGGATAGGAAACTCTTCATGCAATTCAGATTTGGTTCCCTCCTCTTAACACCTTTGTTGCCTCCTGGTCCCAGCATTCTTCTGCATCTGTGATTTGCTCTGGCTGCGTTCTTGCAGCCGGGTCCATCAGTCACATACTCTTTGCATGACCTAGGTACCACCATTTGAGATCTAGGTGGATAGCTCCTATCTGTAAACGGCTAGGTACCCGCTGTAATAGCGATGTGCAACATATCTTAAAATCTGACTCTCGCATGCTAATTGTCCGTGCAGTTGCAAAATTTCTAGGTAAAATGTGGATCAGTAGAAGTCATGCATTTATCATGCAACTGACGTAGTTCCTGTGTATTTTATTATTTACATAAGTATCTATTCATTAACTTAGTATTGTACCAAACATGGAATTGTACTGCATGATAGATCATGCCGTTAACTCTTACAGCATAGACTTTTGCTGCTACACCTCCTAGTACTGATTTTAATTGTTTTATCGCGCCAGCACCTGCTACTATCGGAACACTAACCTTTCCATAGCCGTGAGGGAAACGGCCAGCAAGGGGGTCCAGCTGCCCTGCTCCCGAACTCCTTAACCCGCCATGAGGGGAACGGCCAACATAGACTACATCCCCCAGCAGCCCCGCGGCACGTGCCATTGACGACAGCAGGCAGCGCTGGGGTTGCTTAAAGTCGCTACCTGTGCCCCGCAGCGCGGGACGCGCCAGCACCTGCTACTATCAGAACACTAACCTTTCCATAGCCGTGAGCGAAACGGCCAGCAAGGGGGTCCAGCTGCCCTGCTCCCGAACTCCTTAACCCGCCGTGAGGGGAACGGCCAACAAAGACTACATCCCCCAGCAGCCCCGCGGCGCGTGCCATTGACGACAGCAGGCAGCGCCGGGGTTGCTTAAAGTCGCTACCTGTGCCCCGCAGCGCGGGACGCGCCAGCACCTGCTACTATCGGAACACTAACCTTTCCATAGCCGTGAGGGAAACGGCCAGCAAGGGGGTCCAGCTGCCCTGCTCCCGAACTCCTTAACCCGCCGTGAGGGGAACGGCCAACATAGACTACATCCCCCAGCAGCCCCGCGGCGCGTGCCATTGCCGACAGCAGGCAGCGCCGGGGTTGCTTAAAGTCGCTACCTGTGCCCCGCAGTGCGGGACGTGCGCGGGCGGCGCCCAGGCAAAGCCCGGGCCAAGGGCAGGCCCGTCCTTGCCCGTCAGTGGCCGGTTGAGGCCGGGCTGGGCCCCCTCCCTTGCTCCCAGTTCCGGTATTCAGTGTGGACGTTGTTGGGTTGTACGAAGTTATTCAGTATTATTTGTGGGGTATCTTCTATATTTTGTATTCTGTTTTTGCTTGCCTCCAGTATAAGCGCAACAGGTGTTAAGTTACTTATTAACATGAGTAAGAGGAAGGCTGAGGGTAGGTTGGTGGGGACTCTTGATGATTATCTAACAAGGGCAGAGTCAGTAATTAATCACAATATATTAGCAGTGGAGCCAAGACTATCTTTAGAACCAGCCTCAACGTTACCTCCTGCACAGCCTCTTGACGTGCAGGTTAACATTAAGAATATTGGGTCTGGTAATTGTTCCCTGGTGGATCAAGTATGTTTAACATCTAGGTCCGGGTTTACTGATCCCTCGTTAATTGTAAGTAGCCCTTCTAGCCCAGTTATGGTAACAACTCGGGCGAAACATAAAGTTACTGGTCCTAAAGCCAGAGAACCACCCTGTAAGAAAAGGAAAGGAAGGGGCCCTAGTAAGTTAAGTGCCCCTAAGGTGCTCCCCGGTAACACAGGGTCTCAATCCTGTGGGAATTCTACTGCCTCTGTAAGCACCTCACCATTGCAACCTATGACCCAGCAGAATTTTGAGCTACTATGTTCTCTTCTTAAGGAACAGTTAGCATCTCTTATTCAACCTGTCCTGGAAAAGTTAGAATAAGTGGTGGTAAGGCTTAATTGCATCGAAGCTAATTTGTTAAGTAAAAATTCATTAGCCGTATCACTACCCGAACAGAATCCTAAGGAAGTGGCTAGCCATGTAGGTGAAGGGGTTCTTGATGGTCATCATGACCTAAGCTCCCAAGTAGTTAATTCCCACGATCCCACAGTAATCAGGGATCACTCAAATCGGTCTATGGCCCCTCCCAACACTGTTAGTAGGCCTTTGACCGATCAGCAGTCAAGGGGGAATACGCTAAGGCGTGTTGCCCAAGAAACAGAGGATCCTGATGCGTTAATAAGTTTACACCTTCCTCCGGAAGCTACTCCCTACACAGTTATTCTAGCCAATGTTCCAACACTTCCAGTAGGGTCAAGGGAGCATTGGTCTAATCTCAAAAATAAAGCTCTGTACTGTCTTTGGAACAATTTCGGGGCTAGTAAAAGTCTGTTCGAGGAATTTAAAATGGTTAGGCGGGTAAAATGGGTTGGCCACTCTCAAAAGTCTATGGCAGGGGATTGTGTGGTATTGAGTTTTAGGTCCCCGCTATTGGTAGAACATATTTTGGAGATGGCCTCCCATTATGCTCCTAACCCCAATGAGATCATGATTTTACCCCTCGGTTACTTTTACAGACCAGCAAGGGACATGCTTAATAGACTTTACTGTGCCCCGCATAATGCTCCCCAGCAGGGCTTGCAGCCTATTAAGTCTATTATGTTACACAACCGTTTCACCGCCCTATCTTCCCTGGAGGATATTGACTGACTGAGGGATGGTAATGCTCTCCCTGGGTCTGGGGTAACAGGGGGTTTAGTACCATCATGTCGGGAGTCATTAGTACAAACAAACCCATTGGCTCAAGGAGAAGAATCTGCTTTAATTTTAAGCCCCACATATGAAGGCTTACCCAGTGCCTGTCCTGTTTCCCACTCTAATTTGGCGAACCAGGCGGTGAACAAAAAAATTGGCTCCCATAATGTTATCATTTCCTCTTGGAATATAGCCGGATTACATTCTAGATTGGCTGTACCCGATTGGGTGGTTTTTGCCGACCAGGCAGACATTTGGTGCTTCCAGGAGACCTGGTCGGTAGGGTTTGTGAACTTCTTCAAACCAGCCGTCAAGGGTCCTAGAGGTAGACCGTGGGAGGCCTGACTATATGGGTACATCAATGCGAGGGCATTTCCGTCGTGGAAGTGCCGATTGAAAACCCTGATATTCTGGCCATCAGGGTTACCTCTACAAGGGGCCTTAATATCCTCATTATAAACATCTATGTGAGGGGTCTTCCAGGTGGTAAATGTTCCCCGACAGTTCTTCTTTTGGAACAATTACTTTGTTCAGTGCCCACAGATGGTCATAGGGTGGTGGCAGGTGATTTCAATACATGTTTCGAGCCCCTGGGTGATGATGACGGGAAACTGTCTGAGGCTGAGGACTCCGTGTGGGGAATCCCGCAGCTGGAATTAAATCCCATAAGGAAATGGACCCAAGCAGCCTTATATGTGAAGGGTCTATGCCTTGAAAAGGGTTTGAGGGCTGCCAATGGCAGAACGAAATCGGACAGGTCTGGGAAGATGACTTTTAACAATGGTAGAAGTGGGAGCAGAATAGATTATATCTTGGTTAACTGTGAGTTGTGGCCGGCTGTTACCGATATGGTGGTGACTGACAGGTTAGAAAGCGACCACAACCCCTTGACGTTGTTATTATCAGATAGTAGCTTCACTGGCTCCCCTATTGATGATGGTAGTATTGTGCAAGCGCATGCTATGCTGACTAATGATCAGAGAAGGGTTTGTTGGCCAAAGATTGCTTTTAATGCTAATGCACGGGCTGCCATTAGGAATTTGGTTAGTATAGCTATGAATAAACTGACTAGATGCGAGTCGGAGGAAGGGGTTAAGTGTAGCATCCCGGGTATTCACAGAGAATTATTTGTGGGGCTCAAATCCCTTTTTATTAAAAGCATCCCTGCCAATGGTAAAACCAAAACTCTGAGGGAAAACTCTTGGTATGATGTAAGTTGTAGAGAGTCTCGTAAAGCTTTATTAATAGCTATTAAATCTAGGCTACCAGATAGCATTAGGAGTTGTAGAATTGCGTATAAATCTGCCCAAACAAAAGCCGAGAAAAAATGGGATGAAACCCGTTGGAGCGAGTTATATGAGGCATGTGAGGGTAGAAACATGTGCCAATTTTGGCACCTCCTCAAATGGGGCAGGAACCCGCAGGATATGACCCCGGTAACTCATGTTGAAGCTGAACAGTGGGTCAGCGTTTTTGAAAATCAGTTTAAGTCCAGGGATAGGCTAGAAAGTGTTACTTAGTCATGTAGCGGTGTAGAAGTTTTACAGTTTGCTCCCAGTGAGGTAAAGGCAATCTTGAAATCTCTTCCGAGTGGTAATGCCCCGGGACCTGACTGTATTCCCGCAGACATATTTAAGCAGGAGCAGGACCTATGGGTCCCCTATTTGACCATTCTAGCTAATGCCCTGGCTGGTGGAGCAACGGTTCCGGATTCTTGGTTCGGGGCAGAGATATTGCCGATCTATAAGAAAGGTGATCGCTCTGCCCCGGCCAACTATCGCCTGATTAGCCTTATAGACGCTGCTCAAAAAATTATAGCTCGTCTGTTATTGGGTCGTATCCAGAGTTGGATTTCTGAAACTGACATTTTAACACCTTTACAGGCGGGCTTTCGGACGCATGTCGGAACCATTGACCAAGCTTTCAGGTTTACCCTATTATATTGGAAGGAAGTACATCTTGGGAGTGGCATGCTTTTTGCAGCCTTTGTGGACCTAAGGTCTGCATTCGATTCTGTCCCAAGGCTCAAACTGTGGGAAGTCCTCCGGGCGATGGCTATGCCACCAGAACTACTGAGGCTGTTGATTAATTTACATGAACACACATATGCCCAGGTTCGTTGGGGGAAACCAGGGGAGGTGACAGCAAGATTTGAGGTGTCTAAGGGGGTAAGACAAGGATGCGTACTGGCCCCCACCCTGTTTTCCTTGTTTATTAATGGGGTTATTAATTATTTTTCAAACTTTCCGACACACGCACCCTCTTTAGCTGGTATGAAGGTCCCCCTGCTCATGTTCGCGGATGACACTCTCTTAATATCTAAGACGCGACAGGGGCTACAGTTAGCTCTGACCCGTTTCGAGTTGTTTTGCCGCGAACATGAGCTTGAGGTAAATGTGGGGAAGACCAAGTTTATGGTCCTTCGTGGTGCTAGACCAGTAAAGGCTAAGGTCGAAATGGGAGGAGCCACTCTGGAACAGACATCTACCTTTACCTACTTGGGGGTCACTTTTTGTGACAACCTAAGTTGTAAGTCCCAGATTGATCTCTACACCCTTAAGCACATTCAATTAGGTGGAGGTCTACTTAAAGAACATAGGCATTCCATAACCAAACCTATGGCTCCACTGATTAAAATATATGGGTCTAAAATTCTTCCAGCGGTAATGTATGGTGCTGAATTATGGGGGTTTAGCAAATTGGATTCCCTGAGGGTAGCACAAAATAAATTTCTTAGGTCTGCAGTAGGGTTACCACAATCATCCCCACGTATACCCCTCCTATATGACCTAGGCTGTCAGCCTGTTGAGGATATGGTGCGGTATAGGGCGCTGGCGCTATGGCGACGCCTGTGGACCACCCCAGAATTGTGCCTATATGCCAAGGCACTGTTAGAAGTCAAAGCCCTTGGGGGTTCTCATAGAATCAGCTGGCTGGCTGAAATCAAAATTACTCTGACTGATATGGGAATGGGAGAATTGTGGACCAACCCTGAGACGGCTGTTTTCCCCCCGAAAAAGGTCTTCAGGGATACTTATTGGCAATGGGTTAAAGTTAAGCGCTTTGCTTCCTTGACTGGTGGTTCCTTGACCATAACATATTTGGCTACTAAGGATGATTCCTTTTTTGAAGTGTATTGAGACATAATAACAAAGCTGCAGGACCGAAAACTCTATCATCAGTTTAGACTTGGCACCCTTCCGTTACGTTGTTTTACAAAAAGTTGGAATACATCGGGTAATGATAAATGTCCCCAATGTGAGGATATGATAGAAACTGTTGACCACTTTTTCTTTGTTTGCCCAGAGTATATCCATCCAAGATGGCTGTGGTTGCGCCCTGTATGCCACAAACTGGGAGTTAGATCAGCGCAGACTGCCAGCAGAATATTGAAGTCTGATACATCAAGTTTTGTGGTTACTGGTGTGGCTAAATTTATTAGTTGGGCATGGCTCTTACGGAACCGGAGGATTAGTCCTTAATTATCTGGTCCCAACTATGCTGAGACTTTTATGGTACAGGTTTTAATAGATCAAGTCATTGTAAAATTGCACATTTAATATCTTTTTATTATTGTTGTTTTTAATTGTGAAACTTATTTATCTGGTTTTTATGCTTACTGTGTCAATTTATATCTGTATTCTTTTTAAATTGTATATGATGAAATGTTAGTATGTCTTTTATGATGAAATATTCGCAATAAAGACTTTTTGACTTGACTTGTTTTTATCGTTCTTTTTTAATTTGTCTTATTATTGTATTAGATAGTTGAACCAAACCAGCTTTTGGATCTTAGTAATGAATCTTTGGACCCTTTTGCACTTTAGGCACTGGCACTTTCAAGGTTCCTATTTGAAAACTGGGGGTTGGGCAGACTCTACTAATCCTAGGCTCCTGCTTTAGTAAGATGCTTATTAATTTATTATACCCTATGCACATGCACTTCTGTGGCTTCTTTTTCTTCCCTGGAACTTTAGGAAGTCTGGACTCCAAGAAGAAAAAGCCCATAATATTATGGGCTGTTTTTTTTAAATTGATTGTTTACTATGTTTGTACTGTATTGTATGCATGTGATACTTTTATGGCCTCAACGTCCAAAATAAAGTTATTGACTGACTGAGTGTCCCTGATTTTGATTCTATATTCTTCAGTGGTGAGTCCAAAGACCTCAATCAAGGTACCCTTCATGAGGTCATAAGACTCACATCTGTCTCATTCAATGTCAGGAGTCTATCCCTGCATTTACCTGAAAACAGTTCCCACAAGATATAGCCCCAATGCTTCTTGGTTACATTTCTACTGATGCAAGCTCTCTCAAAAGCAGTAAACCACTTGGTGATATCATCACCATCTGTATATTTGGGGACAATCCCTTTGGGGATTTTTGGGTCAAAACATTCCTCTCTTCCCCTAGTTATGAAACTGCTGCCAAAAGAGATGGGTCCTAGGCCCATCTCTTTTCTCTGCTTCTAAAGCTAACCTCCTGGACAATCTTTCTAGAGAAAGTTCCTTCTCTGATGGAGCTGCTTCTCCTGAGACAGGGGTCTCTACCACTTCATCAGCATCATCTTCTCCTGTTTGATCCTCATGGTGATCATATTCATCCAATGGATCATCTCTCTCATATTCTGCCAAAAGCCTTCTAAGCTTCTCAGTGGTAGCTTGAGATCCAGTTTTAATACCATAACCTTTACATAGAGCCCTTCACTGGGTGGGGGATAACTTAATGTAAGGAATCAGGTAGAGTTACTGATCCTACTCCTTTAGGGTATTCATTGTTACTGAAGGTGAGACCTTTATGGTGAGGTAAACAACCAAAATACTCTTTGTACTAGCTAAAGTAAAGCCTTTTTAAATTCTGTATGTGACTTACAATAATGGTGGAACATTGAATGATTGACTTAGCATATTGGTCTGCAAGGGTACATGTAACTCACTAAAGCTTCAAGGTACATGTCTTGCAGTCTACGCACATAGCTGCCTGCCCTATGCCCTACCTACACTGTACCTTACAGGTGACTTAAATTGAGTAGAAAGGAACTTTAATGCATATCAAGCAATTTTTAAAGCCAACTTTACCCAGCAGTAAAATTGCACACACAACCTCTGTAGTACCAGGCACAACACTTGTCTGAATGAGTAACTAGTAGCCACCATTTGACTATATATGTAAATAGGTGCATCTGTCCTTCTCTGGGTGTTTCACTGGATATGAAAGTAAGTACATCGCTCTATGGTTAGCTGTCTATATGTATATGTACCTGGCAGTATATATTACTGACTGGCTCTATTGCTGAGTTTTGGGGTTTATAGTTGTGCTAGGAACTGCCTATTAGTGCTGGATATATAAGCTGCATAGGCATGTGAGTGAATGTGCAAGTTCCTCTCTTTGACTGGCCTCTATGATTAAGTAAATATGTATATTACTTGCAGTATGAGTGGTTGGCTGGATGTTTAACTAGGCATGTGATTCTGCAAGTACAGATGCAACTAAGTAGAACTTCACAAAGCATGTCTTACCACATATAACTCAATAAACTTAAAAGTACCTCTCTTACATTTTAAGAACATGGCACCCTCCCTATGGTCTACCTACCGCCTACCGTAAGGGTGTCTTATATGTACTACAATGAGAGTTTAAGGCTTGCACAAGGGCTTTTAAATACAAAGTCAGCCTCGCAGTAGAACAACACACACAGCCTCAACAGTAGCAGGCCCGAGACATGTTTAAAGGGTTACTTGTCTTCAAGGGTGACTTGGTTGTGTCAGTAGTTGAATACATATTTGGGTGAGTGGATCAGTGCCATTGTGGGTGTGTCACTGGATGTGTAAGTAACTATATCGGTATATGGCTGTCTCCCTTAGTAATTATATGGGTCTGTAAATGTGTATGCAAGTTGCTATATGGATTGCTTACTGTTAGTGATAGTGAGTGTTGGAGTATGTAACTGTGTGCGCAAACGCCTCAGTAACTGCTGGATACATAAGTGCTATGAGGGAGAGTGAATAGATGTGTAAGTGCCTCTGTCACCGTCCGACTGTTAGTGGCTCTATCATGTTACACATGGGGCTGTCACTCAGAGTTTGGGCGAGAGACTGGATATATAACAGGGTGTATGGGTCTATTAGTCCCATATAACTCACTGAACTTAAAAGTACCTCTCTTTCACTTTAAGCACATGGCGCGCTTCCTATGCCCTACCTACAACCTACCTTAAAAGTGGCTTATATGTACTACAAGGAAAGGTTAAGGTTTGCTAAGGGCTTTTACATGGCAAGTCGGCCTGGCAGTGAAACTGCACTCACAGGCTCTACAGTAGCAGGCCGAAGACATGTTTAAAGGGCTACTTGTTTACATGGGTGACTAGGTTGTGTCATAAATTGAGTACAAATGTCAGTGAGTGTATCAGTGCCTCTGTGGGTGTGTCACTTAATGTGTAAGTAACTACGTTAGTATATGACTGGCTCGCTTAGTGACTCTATGGGTCTGTAAATGTGTATGTAAGTCACAGTATGGATTGCTTACTGGCTGTGAAAGTGAGTGCTCGGGTACGTACGTAACTATGTGTACCACTGCTTCAGTTATTGCTGGATACATATGTGTTATGCGAGTGAGTGAATGGATGTGTAAGTGCCTCTGTCGCTGTCTGTCTCGATGTGTTAGTGGCTCTATCATATTGTACATAGGTATATAAGTTGCAGCATGGGTGAGAGACTGGATATAACTGGGTGTATGGTTCTATAAGTGCACATATAACTCACTAAACTTAAAAGTACCTCTATTACATTTTAAGAACATGCTACCCACCCTATGGCCTACTTACAGCCTACCTTAAAAGTGACGTATATGTTGTACAAGAGGAGTTTAAGGCTTGCCAAGGGCTTTTAAATGCCAAGTCATACGTGGACAAGCAAATTTAGCAATCTCAAACAATAATATGATTGTATTTAAAATGATTCTCTTATCATGGGGGCCATTATCTGTTCATGATGACATGTATGCTGCGTGATTTTTGATTTGAGGTTGCTGAATTCGCTTCTCAGCGTTTGTTGATAATTGGAGGGTACCATTGTTCACAATCATTTGATCGACTCTCCTAACTGGGTTAGAATTATGATGGGGATCGTTTGCTTAAACATTTCATCTGTATTTCAGTAGCCCTGAAGAAGCGACTGTGTTGCAAAACATGTGTTTGCTGTATTTCTACATCTTATTAAATTCCACACTTGGACTCTTTGATTATATATGTCCATAAAGCCAAAAGGCTTTATAATTTGGTTGAAATTGGAATAAATCTCCCTATCCGATGACCTACGAACTGGATATTGAATTCTTTTACCAGATCAATAGGTTTACTGTTTTATAGAGTTACATGCTGTTTGGGTACCAGCATCTGGGTTGTGCGCTGGGCTCATTCTTTATCCAAATCTCTTTACAGAAAATGTTTTATGTTTATTTTCAATCAGTTTTTCACGTAAAATATGAATGGTATTGCATTTATTTTGTAGATATTATTGTAGCTGACATTGTGTATTTTTTTTCATGATATTTGTGGTTTCAATACGATATTTTTCACAACCAAATTTGTGTCATTGATATTTGTGGTTTTATTATTCGAGTATAGGAAGGCAATTTTGTTGTTAATATTTATTTTCCGATATTTTTGTGTTTTGATACTGTATGCATCGATATTATGGCAGTGATCCGTAGATAGCTTAATGAGTTACTGCTTTTGTCACAGAGATCTTTTTTGTTTTTTGTAGTTTATAAGTTACAATCCTTATACTACAGCACAATGAGCTATGAACCGACATCAAAGAACTGCATAGAAAGTGCAAGACACAGGTTTCAAACATTATTCTTTTGTTATGCTATAGTGGCTAAAATAGGATTCCTTTGGATAGTAGTACATTCTTATTAGTATACACAAAACCAGCCTCTGTGTTGTTTTGTAAATCTTGAGTTTGAGTTTCTCCATACCAAGCACTCTTTACATAAGAAACGTGATTCCTACGAGCGTGAATGACAACTCCTGCATTTTGTTACCCTCATTGTCTAATGCAATATTTCCTGTACATTGATTTACACACTTGTATGTTTCATTGTCTCTATACGTGTGTGTGTGTGTGTGTGTGTGTGTGATGTAGAGCCAGCTCTATGACACCCTACACTGGGGTGAGTAACCCTACCGAGGAAATGAAATGAAGGAGAGAGGGCCAACTAAGAGAAGAGTGCCATTGTTGGAGGGTTGAAGTGACTGAATTTGTGGAAAAGGAGGTCATAGGAGGGGACCGTCAACAAAGATTGTCGCACTTGGCACCTCCAACACTAAAGTCAGCCCTAAACGAAACCAGATTTGTTAAGCAGGTCACCTCTCATAGATCTGTGCATCTGCATAACATTCATATGGGCAATTCGTATTCGTTCCATGTTCGCAAGGCTTTAAGTGGGCCGGGTCTCACTGGGTCTGAGCACCGGCAGTTTTTTCAAAGGGTCCTCGAAAGGGGTCTCTATCGGGCTCTGTTTTGTGCCCTGGCACAAGCACTCCGTTTTTTCCGGACTGCAGTGACAGCAGGCACATCGATGTGCGCTGCTCACACTGCTCACTTCTCACTGGTGGAGAAGTTACGGCATGACGTAATGGCAGATAAGCGTTGTAGGGGAAGGGAAAACCTATAAAGAGAGTCATTTTCTCTCTGGATTTCCCTTCTCTTTTTGAAACTCAGGAGCAGCAACATTGTCATGGTGTCATCAGGGCTTTAAGTGGAAGCTTTTTTAATATAATACATACAAGCCATAGTTGCTGCTTATTTATCTTGTGCAACTAACAACCATTGACAAAGCCAAGAGTCCTGACTTCTTGTATGTATGATGTTACTTGTTGTATCATATATCTGGATGCAATGACAGACACAGCAAAATACAAGTCAGGTGGCACACTATGCTAAGCAGAGACTTTTAGCTTATGTGTTTTAAGCCACGCCCTTAATTACATTGGCCACGAACCTTTGACAGACCCCCTAGTTTTTTCATACCACTTAAAGCCCTGCATGTTTGAGAGCTTATGTGAGACTTAAGGCCAAGTAAAGACATTCGTTTTTTTGATTTATGTTCGGTCATTTTTAAACAACCCCAACCCCATTGGTTTGTCAATGTTTGCACAGCAGTGCTTCATTTGCGCCGGTGTTTGCCGATGCTTGGCGCTGGCACTTATTTCTTGACACTGGGACATATGTGATAGATCTACACATGATGGAAATGTTTATTTTTAAACATCAGCAGACGATTTTCAAATACAAAGTGCACCAAAAATACACACCATCAACTCCGGGGTCATTTTTACAGGTGAGGAGGGCGAGAATAGGATATTGTCATATCTGCAGCAGCGTTATGTTCAGTAGGTTACATTTGTACTGGCAATTGGCTGCGCTGCTGGGAGAGCGGGTGGTGAAAGCTGCAGCGGGTTTCTGAGAAATAATTGAGCCCTGGCACTTATATTTCCATACATTAAGCAAGCCCAGGTCGAGGAATTTTTGTTTGGGTGGGCCAAGGGTGCATTTGGGTGGTCCACTGCGGGCAGGATTTGTCGCATATATGTCTAGGCAGGCCTGCTTAAGGGCCCTCCTTTATCTCTTCTTAGTCTTACAAAGCCCAGTAAAACACACTCTTTTCCAAATCTCTTTCTAAATATTATCACTCTCAAAAAGTGTTTTTTCCATGTAATTTTCCTTTGATGGGAAGAGGAGGTTTCTGAGGTGGGAGTATCAGGCAAGTGACACTTCTCGGGCTCCCTCTGTGCGAGCCTTCAGGGAGAATCCCTCTTCATTACTACCTCCACCTGACCCCGGACTCTGCAGCACACTCCCTTACAGGCTCCCTCTGTGCGAGCCTTCAGGGAGAATCCCTCTTCAGTACTACCTCCACCTGACCCCAGACTCTGCAACGCACTCCCTTACAGGCTTGATTATCCACTGCTCCTCTCCAGTGCACCTTATCTCACAGCTGACCTTGGGCCCCAGCCCCATATCAGGCACCATCGGGCTCCACTTTCATTTTTGCCGGTATAAACATTAGTAAAATCACCTGCAAACTTAAAACATTGAATATAGTGGTAAATATAATTAGCACGCACTTTAAAGTATGTTCCACAGTATCCCTTATGACCCGACTGCTAATTAAATAAACAAAAACAGAAAGGCCAGGACAGCGCTGATGCAAAAGTCTTTTTTGGCGCCGCACCAATAACCTCTCTCTCCGTAAATAACCTTTACTACCACCTTCCAACAGTGCCCCTCATCCCTCCATGGCCCCCCCTATTGACCTCCTCCTCGGATTCCCTCACTGCCAACCTCCACTAGTGCCCCTCATCTCTCTGTAGCCCATCCCCCTCATGACCTCCTCCTCAGACTCCTTCACTGCCACCCTCCAGCAGTGCCCTCATCTCTCCCTAGCTCCCCCCTCCACCCCATGACCTCTTCCTCGGATTCCCAAACTGCCACCCTCCAACAGTGTCCCACATCGCTCCATAGCCCCTCCCCGTATTGACCTCCTCCTCAGATTCCCTCACTGCCACACGCCACAATTGCCCCTCATCTCCCCATAGCCCCTCCCCTCCCCCTCATGACCTCCTCCTCGGATTCCCTCACTGCTACCCTCCACCAGTGCCCCTCATCTCTCTGTAGTCCATCCCCCTCATGACCTCCTCCTCAGACTCCCTCACTGCCACCCTCCACCAGTGCCCTCATCTCTCCCTAGCTACCCCCTCCACCCCATGACCTCTTCCTCGGATTCCCAAACTGCCACCCTCCAACAGTGTCCCTCATCGCTCCATAGCCCCTCCCCCTATTGACCTCCTCAGATTCCCTCACTGCCACACGCCATAATTGCTCCTCATCTCCCCATAGCCCCTCCCCTTATGACCTCCTCCTCGGATTCCCTCACTGCCACCCTCCAACAGTGCCCCTCATCTTTACGGAGCTCCTCTCTCATATGCATTTCATTTGTTGTATAGCGCTACTCATATCAGTGTAGTGTGTGTCAGTACTTTACACCACTCACACATTATACAGAGACAATGAATCATACAAGTATGTAAATCAGTCTACAGGGAATGTCACATAAGCCAATGAGGATTACAAGGTGTATGAATCACGTCATCCATACTGGTGGGCAGTATATTTTAAGAGGGTTTGGTCTGGGGAAACACAACTTTAGGATTTAAAGCGTATTCCATGGGGGTCAGCTTTACTGATAAAAATGTATATCTGCCCAAACATACTTATTTTGGCAACATTAGAATAATGAAAGACTGGGGAAGTTCTAACTATATCACAAAAAAAGAAAGCGAAGTTCTAACTATACCATTCATGTTTGTATGCAGCTCTTTGATGACACTTCATTGGTCACTGTCCTATGTTAGGATTGTAACTTCTGAACTGCAAGTAACACAAGGATCTCTGTGACAATGACAGTAACCCACTGAGCTTCCACATAAAATACAGTTCATCTGCATTTAAAAACTACTAACAGACAAATGATTGCTCTCCAGCAGGATCATTAATCACCAGCGTTATCTGGGCATTTTGTATTGTCTTATTGTTGTCCTGCATCGGCCATGATAATACTAAAAACTGTCTAAATGAAGCACACACGAAGTATGTGTCCTGCTGGGCCTGTGCAGATTTTAAAAAGAAAAACAAATAGTAACACATTCTCTTACCTACTCCATTAGTCAAACTTTGTGTCACAGCCTGATGTGATAAGCAGCTGCAGGGGTCAGGAAAGGTGAATAGGAATAAACAAACTTCTTTTCTCCTGCACTGCATAGAAAAAGAAATATCCACGCAGCAGAACATTGTCGCCTTTGCCATGTGGAGATGAAGGGGTGAAACAATAAACAAAGCCTCGTTAACATATAAATGGTCTTTTAAAGACCTGTGAAGTACTCGGGTGCGGTTGCGATAATCTAAAACTGAATGTGTGTGCGCTCCTGGGAAGCTATCTCGGCCCGGGCAGACACACACGGCCTGTGCTTTGCGCGCCTGTCTTCAATCCCTCACTGACAGGGCCATGGCTCATGTTTGGGTGGGCCAGGCTCATGTTTGGGTGGGCCTGGCCCATGTTTGGGTGGGCCTGGCCCACCCGCTAGAACCGGGCCTGACATTAAGCACTGCTTCAAAGGCCCGTTTTGAAGTAAACAACATTTACCTGGCTGACGTTTATCAAGAGCCACGCATTTTACATTTCTGTAGCAGTGCACATAGCAATAAAGTCTTTGTATCAATCTTCCAAAAGGGGGCACTTTTAGGGAAGACTCTTCTTTGTTTTATGAATTACCTTGAGTAGGTTGGAGATGCCGGTATCACTGGGGTCTATTTGATGGGCTTCGGCGTCCAGCAACGGGGTATGAGGCACTATATTAATGTTGCAATACCACACAAAACGACGAAAGTCGTCGAAGGGTGGGGCCATGACAGGCCAGCTTTCGATGAGAGCTGGAGAAGAGCCGCGCCAGGGTGCGGCCTGCAGTTATCTCCTCCGCAGCAGGTCCCTGAGCACATAGATCATCACGTGACTAGATATGAGGCCAGGCCTGCCCTGTCACCTTCTCAGCCCCCTCTCCTGCTTTGTCATTAGTGTTGGAGGACGCCTGAGAAGAAAGGTCCGGTCGTCTTGTGCCAGCACCTCGGTACAATGGGCGAATCATGGAGCCCGCCTCTCCGCCTGCTTATCCTGTGGCTCGGAGTGAACGTTATGGGTGAGTACAGCACCGAACAGGTGCAACACCGAGGCTGGGTTTACAGGATAACTGCTGAATGATTATTTACAACCTTTTCGAAGATGCTGGAATGTTCATGTCTAGCAAGAGTGTGGTTACTTGGGGAGGGGGGGGTGCATCTACAAATATTACTTATCTCTTAGTAAAGAGCGACTCCTCAATTAGCGGAAAAACAAAGAATAACAAAGCGCAATAGGTTGTAAATAGTCCCACGCCTTTATTTTGCTTTATTCACAACTAAATATCCAGTCTTGAAATTATCACTGCTCACCTCTACGTCTAAAATCGTGCTTGGGATTTTCCCGTTAGACACTGACACATTTTTTTGTTTTCTTTTACGCAAGTTGGAAAAACAATCATTCGACATTTTCACTGGGTATAGAAAGTGTAAGAAATAGGGGCAGCGTTATTGGTTATTTATGTATGTTAGAGAGTAAGACCGTGGGAAAAACCTGTATTCTGGGAACCCATAAATGAAGGGGCAAGGTTTTGTAGGGGAAATTGGATGGAGTCACGAGGGACAGAGTCACGAAAGTGATGCCTGAAAGTTCACTTATAGATGTATATACCACAAAGAAAGCAGCAACAAGGACACATGTGACAATAGATGTGTTCTGGCTTACTTGGTTGACCACAAAAAGACTGCATTTAAAAAAATGTCTTTTGGGGTTAAGGCACCTACTGCAGAGTTCATTGTGCGTCCAGCACATTTATTTCAGGGATAAGAATGGTGAAATAAGCGTGAGTTCACCCAAAATTGGAACGCTTGTTGAGGGTCTAGGAAAGGCACTTGGTGCATGGAGCTGGAGGAATGGACCAGCCATGAAAGCCATTTGCTATTCCAGGAAGCCGAAAGAGGCCAGGGCTCAATAGAGGTGCTCATGCATGTGAGAGTTTCGCGGAATATATGAAGGAAACTGACCCGGCCACAGCAGAGCCGTGTCTGGGGAGATGGGGAAGAACGCGGGGACAGCTGAGAAACCCTGAATGGACAAAAGTGCAATCCCACTGTTCTTGCGTGAATGGGCAAGTGACTGGAGTGAGAGCGCGCGCCGCGGCCTGCAGATCTACCCGGAGCAGACAAACTTTCTACTGAATCATAGAACTGTTCCACGACTCAGCTGGGGGGAGGGGGAGAGGAGGAGGGATCATTAGATTGTTGTTGTTACTACTTCATAATAGGATAGACTGCCTTGGCGTGCTATTTGTAATGTTTTGAGGCACCTGGCCTTGCGATAAAAAACAATAAAAAGTCTGTTTTACAAAAAAGAAGGGTGAGATAACTGGTGCGCTTGCTGGAGAAATCTCTGTTTTTTGTCCAGTCACAGTTTTAACTCATAAAGTGGCATCGATAATTTACCTGCTGCAAAGCACAACGTGAGACATGCAGATGACAGATTTGCATTGTATTTAAACAGGTAAGTGGGTTACCGCTTTTGACACAGAGATCCCATTGTAACTTGAAGTTCATTAGTTACAATCCTTCTAATAATAGTGGAACCAGCATCGAGGAACTGTATGCACACTCCAAGGAATGGACGTATAAATCCTTACTGTTTTTCTTCTTAATCTGTTGTTAGTCTAATGTTGTTGAGAAAGCCTCCTCTGGGTGGTAACAAAGACTTACTTGTGCAGATAATCCCAATAACTGAGTTACGTTTTAAATCCTGACTTTGTGTCTCTCTGGACCACGCGCTCTTGGCATATAATATGTGGGGCTGTGGGGTGGGCTAGAGGGACAACTGAGATGATAATGGTTTATGATTGTTAAACATATCTCTACCGTGCTAGTTGGTGTCTCTCTCAGTGCAATGGTTTTGACAATGTAACGAATGCAATGTAGCTCATTTTTAGATATGTTTTTAACCACATATATTGTAGTCTTTTTTATCTGTGCTTTTATGGCCATTTTTGGCCGAAATAAAGTTTTCTGATGATGATGGTGACATATAATATCTACCAGTGAGGACGATATGTGACTCCTAGACCATGTAACCCTCACCATTTTATGTAGCATCCTGTATACTGATTTACACACGTGGATGATTTATTGTCTCTGAATAATGTGTGTGTGTGTTATAAAGCGCTCTGACACCCTATATTGGGGTGAGCAGTGCTTTAAAAGAATTTAGAAAAATAGTGCAAAATAAATTATTTGTATCAATACTCATACAGAGCCATACATCTAACATTCCTACAGTGCATGAATATTTCTTATAAACTTGTTGCAGAAAGTCAAAAACATGCCTCCAAACTGTAATTTCTAAGTACTTGTGATAAAAAGCTGTGTGCCTTGTTTTCTGCCATCAATTGGCACTGAGGTGCCAGCCAGCTTCTAGACAGGATGATAGTCGAACCAAAGGAGGCCTGATGGCCCTTTAAATGAGGCTTTTGTTTTGGGCCTAGCTGAAGTGAGAATAAGAAAAGCCCCTCACTGCCTGCAGGTTGAGGCTAGTAACAGTGTTGTGTTAAGGATTTTGGGGCCCTGAGGCAAGACATAGTTTCGGGCCCCTGCATGGAACAAATTAATTTTATTACTGAGGTGTAGGTTCAACGAGTGGTGTTCGGGATGTTACACTGCCCTAACAAATGTATTCTCTAGTAAATAGTTGGGTACCGATGCTTTCAGTTGGGTATGGTGAGGTGGCTGTCGGATTTCACCTAGGATTTTTATGTGCACACACAGACAAAAAATACTCTCTCTCTCTCTACTCTCTGTTTTGAAGTTCTTAAAACTGGTGGCTATTTTACAACATATTGGGCCCGATGTAGGTAAATATGAAACACCGATTCCTAAATACCGAATTTTACCGATTCGGTATTTAGGAATCGGTATTTCATATGTAGCTAAAAATTCGTTAAAAAATACCGAATCGGTAATATTCGTTATTACCGAATTGGTAATACCGATTCGGTAATAAGGAATCACCTTCCCATTCATTCCTATGGGCCTGGAGGCCCATAGGAATGAATGGGAAGCCTTTCACTATTACCGATTTGGTAAATACCGAATCGGTAATAGGGGGAGCATATTCAAGGGTGGCAGGGTGTCACATTGACAACCTGTTGCACCCCTGAATCGTGCATGTGTGCACATGTGGTGCACATACATGCCCTAGGGGCATGTATGTTTGCCACATGGCACCTTGAAAAAAGCAAATTATTGCTTTTTTAAAGGTATTCGGTATTTACAACCAACTTGTAGTTGGTGGTAAATAACGAATCCTGAATGCAAAAATGCACTCACTTGAGTGCCTCCTACATAGCTTTTAAGGATTCGGTATTTTACCGATTCCTTAAAATAAGGATTCAGTATTTTACCGATTCCTTAAAATAAGGAATCGGTAAATTACCGAATCCTTAAAACCTGCCTCCTACATTAGAAAGGGCTAAATACCGGTCGGTAACGGGAAAATTACAGATTTTCAGCCGTTACCGACCGGTATTTAGCTACCTACATATGGCCCATTGTCTTTTAAGTAACCCTGACAATCCACACTGCTATCCCTTCCCACTGCCCCTCAAGCCCCTTCATGCTCTGTGTAGGAGAGTAGGGTCTGCTATCCTATGGTCACCCCAAATTTTTGCTTTTTGCTTCACTGGTTTTTGACATATTGAGGCTGTGGGCCTGCCAATCAGACCCCCAGCCTGCTGTTCTCTCTACTAAATTAAAACTATGCACCCTAGGTGCATAACCAATTGGAAGTGGATCACCCTGTCAGCCCCTGTACCAGTGTACACTAGGTACCCAGGGCATTGGTGTACCCAAGGCCTGCCAAGGGCTGCAGCATGTATTATGCCACCCCAGGCTTGGCCTAACAATTTGACACAACTGGCTGATCACTCAGCTGGGGTAAGTTGGTGTAATCACCTCTTACTTAGGTGTAGTATACCTATACCTAACCTTAAATGGGACACCTGGTAACCTATAAGTCACTCCTATAGCAGGCCTTAACAATCCTGAAGGCAGAGTGCTTGGTTCCATGTGAGATGGTGCTCTGGCATGAGCTGAGCCTGTCTGCAGTGGTCGGAACAACTTCCTTCTACTGTTTCCAGATATCGTCATACCATATACTCTTAAGTGCATTATGAACCTCGCGGTTAAATGCTATCTTTGGTTTGGCTTTATCAAAACATGTCGAGTAAGGTGTCATACGAATTGGAATACTAACCCCTCGCCAATTCTGGCGACGGGGTTAGCATTCCACCCTTCTAGAGGGACACGACATGTACAGTGCCTGAAACCCGGGTAAAATCAGACATAGCCTCAGCTCCACAAAATGGATGCTGCCACCACAGACACAAGTCTGCCCTCCTGCTGCTGGGAGTCCTTCCAGCTTGGGAGGTGTGGACAAAGGGTTTCCTGCCAGGGGAGGTGCGTGCACCACCCCAGACAGGATTTTGTGTATTGGTCAGGTAGGGCTTGAAAGAAACCAGACATGCCTGTGGCTCACAAGGAGCCTCGGTGCATATGCCAGTTCAAACCGGTCCTGGGGCACACCAGTCCCGGGCCTGGGGCGAGCTGGACAAAGGATTGGGGGTGTAACCACCCCCCTTCCTGGTCCCGCCCATAGGGAGGGACCTAGCAGGTAGTCCGGCCCCTAGAATCCGAATAAAGGTAGGAGCTGTGTCCTAAGACTTCAGACATCCTGGAATCAACTTGAAACTAAGAAGAAGACGGGAACTTCGACATTCTGCTGCACAGAAGACTGAAGAAAATCTCCCCTGTGGTCAGGGAGTGACCACCTTGCTAACGCAAGCACCATCCAGCGAATCACCGTCTGCTTTGCCGCCGCCTCCCGCCGGAGTCCGAGCCCAGAGACTGACAAGACCTGGACCTCCAGACCTCTCACCGCCCGATCCACAGTCCCTGAAAAGAGGAGACCCGTGGAGGCACCGAGACACGTGGAGCCAGCCATCTTGGAACGACTACGACAAGCTGACCAGTGCAACAACCGAGGCTCCCTCCAAGTTGTGCTTTGGGTCCTGAGAAGCCCAACCCTCGAGCAGCATCTGCACCAAAGGTGAGCCCTCCAGCATCTCCACGATCTGCGTGGGGCCCTTCTGCATTTTGCCACTCGACGCGCCTAACCGGTTGCTGGCCCGCTGGCTAGTGGCCATCTTGGCGACGAAATCTACGACAAACACCGCTGGTCTGGTTGCTCCAGACTGGCCCTTGCTCCCCTCCAAAGGAGCAATCCCTCTGACCTTGCTGGTCAGAACCAACAGCTGATTTCCGAATCCTCCTGCAATTGCTTTTGCCAAGGCTTGTTTGCTTCGATCAAGTCGCCGACACCGCCGACAGCGAGAGCCTGCGTGGGACAGCTCGTGAGCCGACTCCTGGACGTCGTCGACCTTCAGGGACCACGTGGCTGCGGAGACAAGCTACCCCTCATCACCTGTTTGCACCCGACATCGCCTGGTACCCACCTGGTGCCACGCTGGTCACTGGCTAGTGACTGTGAACACTGTCCCCTCTGCTTACAGGTCTTCAACATCTCCGATCCACTCTTGGATCCACTGCATCTCTCCCGGACCGACCGCCTGCAGCATCTTTGTCTTCAAGCTCCACGGAACAGATAGAAGAAACCCGACGCACTTCGAGGCCTATGCACCCGCTTCCTGTGGGTGAGGTAAAGCTGGCACACCTGTGCCCAAGTGTAGTAATACATCTCTAGTGCCTGTGTTCCAAATCTTAAGTTCCTAGGTCATCCGGAAGATTCCTTTTGCAGTAACTTTGTACTTTTTACGCACCCATTGAAACCTATGGGAGCACGCGTGTGACTATTTGCTCTGCACACGCCACCCGTGGACCTCCTGGTCACTAACTGACGTTAGCTCCTTGTAGGCCCAGCGATTCTAGAGGCCCTAGGCCTTTTCCCTTTTCTGTTCGTGGTACTTATACCACTATTTTAGTATATGGTTTGAGTGGCCACCCGGGCCTATCCATATAAAGTGCAACTTCTGTGTATTCTGTGATAATCTTGTTTGACGATTTGTGCTCCTGTGCTCATAAAGAGACTAGGGGTTACTTTGATAAATAAATACATATATATTTTGAATATATATCTGTGTGGTGTCCTTTCATTGGTATAAAAGGGGGTTGCTATTGGTAAAACAGCTTGCTTAACACGCCTCACGAGTTTAGCCTCAAAGACTGCTTAGCCTACGCTACCACTAGGGCAGCTAGTCCGAAAAGGTTGACTTACAACCACACCATAAGGGTTGCTTGGCATGGTACAAGGTGATCACTTTAACTAGTGAGCATCATATACCAGGCCAACTTCTCACATTGGTGAGCAGCGGTTGGATTTGAGCTTGCTGTGTTTTACCATTGTAATCTCTTGGTTACCAATTGAAAGATCACATAGGTACCTGTAGGTACATATAAAACAAGATTAGATATACTTAAGTTCTACTGAACTTAGTTGTTGTAGAGCAAAGGGAGTAGCACACCCTGACTACAACTACTAGATAGGTTTAGTAGGTAAACCCAAGTGTAGGTAGATTGCAACACATCCACCCACACTTAAGAGCAATGGCCGGGGCAGAGGGGTCCACTGTACCCATCTCTGTTGAGAGTGACCCCCAGAGGGCACCATCCAGCTTTGCTACCCTTAATCAGAATGAGCTCAGGCATTTGGCAACTCTTAGAGGCCTTAAACAGCCCAAGAACCCAAACTCTGCTGAGCTCAGAGAGCTCTTACAGAATGATGAGAATCAGAGAGCACTCAAGAAAGCTTCCCAGTTAGCCCCCTTAGGGACAGGAACAGGAGGCCCCCCTTCTAAAGATGCCACTGAAGTACCCCTTCCCAATAGTCACCCCTTAGATGGGATGCCTACCACAGAGGATGAGAGTGAAAAGGATACTGACAGTAGTGAGGATGAAGGGAGAACTAGCCCCGTGCCAAGTGTTATACTTGGCCCAGCTAAACCAAGGCTATTGGGGACTGAGAGTGGGTTCAACCCACTGGATCTCCCCAGTGGACTTAACACAGGGCTGGGAAGGCAAAGGAATCGCTCAGGTGACTCCAATGCTTCCCATGGCTCTAGAGGCTCTCAAGGTCACTCCAGGAGAAGGATGACCACCCCTCAGAGGAGGGAACATGAGGCCAAGATGCAAGAGGCCCAGCTGAGGATCAGGAAGCAGGAGCTAGAAGTAGCCCTGATGGAAGAGAAACTTAGCAAGGCTAGACAGCATAAAGAGAGTGGGTCTATACCCACTGGTGGCAGCATTGTCCCTAAGGACAAAGATAGGGTTTTCGACAATAGAAACCTGTCTAAGGTTGTGCCCCCCTACAAAAGTGGGGATGACATCCACAAGTGGATAACTGCTCTTGAGAGAGCCTGCAAAGTACAGCAGGTTCCTGAAGATCAGTGGGCAGCAATCCTCTGGCTCTCCTTTGAGGGAAGAGGCAGAGACAGACTCCTCACTGTTAGAGAAGAGGATGTCAGAAACTACAGAGTCCTGAAGAGTGTTCTAGTAGATGGGTTAGGCTTAACCACTGAGCAGTACAGGTTAATGTTCAGAGACACCCAAAAGACACAGACTCAGGACTGGTCTGAATACATTGAATGTGCCACTAAGGCTTTGGAGGGTTGGTTGCTGGGAAGTAAGGTATCTGATTTTACAGGATTGTATAATTTGATGATGAGAGAACAGATTTTAAATAACTGTCAAAACCAGCAACTGCATCAACACTTGGTTGACTCTGATCTGACCTCTCCCCAAGAATTGGGAAAGAAGGCAGACAAATGGGTCAGAACCAGGGTTAAGCAAAAGAACCAGAACCAGGGCCAAGGGGGTGATCAGAAGAAAACAGACCAAAAGTGTGGAGATCAGAAACCTAAAGACCAGAAGTCTTCAACAGGGCCCCAAACTACTGCTAAGGAGGGTGGGTCCCAACAGTCCAAGAAGAAGAAAGAAGGTCAGAAGAAACCCTGGTGCAATCATTGTAAAAATACAACTCACTGGACTAGTGATTGCAAAAAGGGTGGAGCCCCCAACACTGTTGCCCCTAAGGCACCTGCTCCCAGTACTACTGTTAGCAGTGTTGGTCCCCAGACAAAGGGTGTAGTGGGAATCACTATGGGAACTGAAGGAGATTCTGACTTAGACAGAACCCTTACACAGGCAGTCTTGATCTGTGATGGGGACATTGATTTGTCCCTGACTGTGAGCCCCAGTAACCTGGGCAAGTACAGACAGACTCCTTTAATTAATGACAAAGTGGCTCAAGCTTACAGGGACACATGTGCCAGTGTCACTATGGTGACACCAGGCTTTGTGGACCCTGGACAGTACATACCAGGTGAGAACTACCTGGTGACCAATGCCAGCAACGCCACTACTTCACACAGTGTGGCAGTTGTTAACTTCTCATGGGGAGGGGTAACTGGCCTCAAAAGGGTTGTGGTTAGTGCAGACCTCCCAGTAGAATGTTTGTTGGGCAATGACCTAGAGAGTTCTCTATGGTCAGAAGTGGAGTACAGGACTCATGCAGAGATGTTAGGTATATCATCACATGTCCTTGCTGTGACCAGGTCACAGGCCAAAAAGTGCCTCACTGAACCTCAGGTCTTGGATCCTGGAACAATGGACCAAGTACCTACCAAGAAGAAGAACAGGAGGGTCAAGGCTGTGCCTTCCCCCCTGCCTCAGAGTGATGATCAGCCTTCCCAGGAAGCTGATCTAGAGGACCCTGAAGGAACTGTCCCTGAAGAGCTTGAACCTGATCAGGTTGAGTTTCTGGGGACAGGGGGACCTTCAAGGGCTGACTTGAGGCAGGCTCAGTTATCCTGTCCCTCTCTTGAACCCCTCAGACAGCTGGCTGCTGCTGAGGCTGCTGGGAATGCTCAAGGTACCCATAAAGTGTATTGGGATGAAGGGCTCCTTTATTCAGAGGCTAGAGACCCCAAGCCTGGTGCAACCAGGAGGTTGGTCATACCTCTGCAATTTAGGGGCTTCCTGCTTACCTTGGCCCATGACATTCCTTTAGCAGGACACCTAGGCCAGAATAAGACCTGGGACAGACTTGTCCCTCACTTTCACTGGCCTCATATGAATGAAGATACAAAGGAGTTTTGTCGCTCCTGTGTTACCTGCCAAGCCAGTGGCAAATCAGGTGGCACAACAAAGGCCCCCCTAATACCACTACCTGTGGTGGGGGTCCCCTTTGAAAGAGTGGGAATAGACATAGTGGGTCCCATGGATCCTCCCACTGCATCTGGGCACAGATTTATACTGGTGGTAGTGGATCATGCCACCAGGTATCCAGAGGCAATTCCCCTTAGGACCACTACAGCTCCTGTTGTGGCCAGGGCCCTGCTGGGAGTATTCTCCAGAGTGGGGTTTCCTAAGGAGGTAGTATCTGACAGAGGTACCAACTTTATGTCAGGATACTTGACAGCTATGTGGAAGGAATGTGGTGTCAACTACAAGTTCACCACCCCTTATCACCCACAATGCAATGGGCTTGTTGAGAGATTCAACAAGACCCTAAAGGGTATGATCAAAGGATTACCTGAAAAGCTCAGGCGAAGATGGGATATCCTTCTACCCTGCCTTCTGTTTGCTTACAGAGAGGTCCCACAAAAAGGAGTTGGCTACAGCCCCTTTGAATTGTTGTTTGGGCACCCTGTGAGAGGCCCACTGTGTTTGGTGAAGGAAGGATGGGAGTTACCTCTCAAAAAGCCTAAGCTAGACATAGTGGACTATGTACTTGGTCTCCGCTCCAGGATGGCTGAGTATATGGAGAAGGCATCTAAAAACCTTGAGGCAAGCCAGGCCTTACAGAAAGCTTGGCATGACCAAAAGGCTGTCTTGGTTGAGTATCAGCCAGGACAGAAGGTATGGGTGTTGGAGCCAGTGGCCCCAGCAGCACTCCAAGACAAATGGTCTGGACCCCATACAATCCTGGAAAAGAAGGGAGAGGTCACCTACTTGGTGGACCTAGGAACTCCCAGGAGTCCCCACAGGGTACTCCATGTTAACAGGCTTAAAGCATATGTTGACAGGGCAGACATGGGCTTGCTCATGGCTACAGATGAGGGACAGGAGGAAGAGAGTGACCCTCTCCCAGACCTGTTGTCTCAGAACCCTGAAGATGGCTCAGTTGAAGGAGTGACCCTTGGAGGCAACCTCACTGCCCATCAGCAGACTGAATGTAGACAGGTTCTACAATCATTTTCACATATGTTTTCCTTGATACCTAGTCAAACTGACTGGTGTACCCATGTTGTGGACACTGGTGACAGTCTGCCTGTAAAGAACAAACTTTACAGACAACCTGACCACGTCAGGGACTGTATAAAGGCTGAGGTACATAAAATGCTGGAATTAGGTGTCATTGAACCCTCAGAGAGCCCCTGGGCTAGCCCAGTGGTTCTGGTCCCCAAACCTCACACCAAAGATGGCAAGAGAGAGATGAGGTTCTGTGTGGACTACAGAGGACTCAATGCTGTCACCAGGACAGATGCACACCCTATTCCAAGGGCAGATGAGCTCATAGACAAACTAGCTTCTGCAAAGTTTTTGAGCACATTTGACTTGACAGCTGGCTATTGGCAAATCAGATTAGCTGAGGAGTCTAAGGCCAAAACAGCATTCTCAACCCCAGGTGGGCATTATCAGTTTGTGGTGATGCCCTTTGGTCTGAAGAATGCACCTGCCACCTTCCAAAGGCTGGGGAACCAAGTCCTTACTGGGTTGGATGACTTTTGCGCAGCATATCTTGATGACATTGCTGTCTTTAGTTCCACCTGGGAGGATCACCTGATCCACCTGAAGAAGGCTCTTGAGGCTCTGCAAAGGGCAGGCCTCACTATCAAGGCTACTAAGTGCCAGATAGGGCAGAGTAAGGTTGTGTATTTGGGCCACCTTGTAGGTGGGGGCCAAGTTCAACCACTGGAGAGTAAGATACAGTCCATCAAGGATTGGTCCCCTCCAACCACCCAGACTCAAGTTCGAGCTTTCTTGGGCTTGACTGGGTATTACAGGAAGTTTGTTAAGAACTATGGGTCCATTGTGACTCCTCTTAATGATCTGACATCCAAGAAGATGCCCAAAAAGGGTCAGTGGACAGTAAGCTGTCAAAAGGCATTTGATGACCTGAAGGAGGCCATGTGCTCTGCACCTATCCTGAAAAGTCCTGACTACTCCAAAGAGTTTATTGTCCAAACAGATGCTTCTGAGTTGGGTGTGGGAGCTGTGCTGTCACAACTTAATGTAGATGGTCAAGACCAACCCATTGCTTTTATTAGCAGAAGGTTGACCCCCAGAGAGAAGAATTGGTCAGCTATTGAGAGGGAGGCCTTTGCTGTGGTGTGGGCCCTGAAGAAGCTGAGGCCATACTTGTTTGGCACTCACTTCAAGATTCAGACCGACCATAAGCCCCTCTTGTGGCTAAATCAGATGAAGGGTGAAAACCCCAAACTGCTTAGGTGGTCCATTTCCCTACAGGGGATGGACTTTACAGTGGAGCACCGGCCAGGTACTGACCATGGGAATGCAGATGGTCTCTCCAGGTACTTCCACTTAGGACATGAAGACGAGACTGGTCAAGGCTAGTTTAATGTCCCAGCGTTTGGGGGGGGGTTGTGTAGGAGAGTAGGGTCTGCTATCCTATGGTCACCCCAAATTTTTGCTTTTTGCTTCACTGGTTTTTGACATATTGAGGCTGTGGGCCTGCCAATCAGACCCCCAGCCTGCTGTTCTCTCTACTAAATTAAAACTATGCACCCTAGGTGCATAACCAATTGGAAGTGGATCACCCTGTCAGCCCCTGTACCAGTGTACACTAGGTACCCAGGGCATTGGTGTACCCAAGGCCTGCCAAGGGCTGCAGCATGTATTATGCCACCCCAGGCTTGGCCTAACAATTTGACACAACTGGCTGATCACTCAGCTGGGGTAAGTTGGTGTAATCACCTCTTACTTAGGTGTAGTATACCTATACCTAACCTTAAATGGGACACCTGGTAACCTATAAGTCACTCCTATAGCAGGCCTTAACAATCCTGAAGGCAGAGTGCTTGGTTCCATGTGAGATGGTGCTCTGGCATGAGCTGAGCCTGTCTGCAGTGGTCGGAACAACTTCCTTCTACTGTTTCCAGATATCGTCATACCATATACTCTTAAGTGCATTATGAACCTCGCGGTTAAATGCTATCTTTGGTTTGGCTTTATCAAAACATGTCGAGTAAGGTGTCATACGAATTGGAATACTAACCCCTCGCCAATTCTGGCGACGGGGTTAGCATTCCACCCTTCTAGAGGGACACGACATGTACAGTGCCTGAAACCCGGGTAAAATCAGACATAGCCTCAGCTCCACAAAATGGATGCTGCCACCACAGACACAAGTCTGCCCTCCTGCTGCTGGGAGTCCTTCCAGCTTGGGAGGTGTGGACAAAGGGTTTCCTGCCAGGGGAGGTGCGTGCACCACCCCAGACAGGATTTTGTGTATTGGTCAGGTAGGGCTTGAAAGAAACCAGACATGCCTGTGGCTCACAAGGAGCCTCGGTGCATATGCCAGTTCAAACCGGTCCTGGGGCACACCAGTCCCGGGCCTGGGGCGAGCTGGACAAAGGATTGGGGGTGTAACCACCCCCCTTCCTGGTCCCGCCCATAGGGAGGGACCTAGCAGGTAGTCCGGCCCCTAGAATCCGAATAAAGGTAGGAGCTGTGTCCTAAGACTTCAGACATCCTGGAATCAACTTGAAACTAAGAAGAAGACGGGAACTTCGACATTCTGCTGCACAGAAGACTGAAGAAAATCTCCCCTGTGGTCAGGGAGTGACCACCTTGCTAACGCAAGCACCATCCAGCGAATCACCGTCTGCTTTGCCGCCGCCTCCCGCCGGAGTCCGAGCCCAGAGACTGACAAGACCTGGACCTCCAGACCTCTCACCGCCCGATCCACAGTCCCTGAAAAGAGGAGACCCGTGGAGGCACCGAGACACGTGGAGCCAGCCATCTTGGAACGACTACGACAAGCTGACCAGTGCAACAACCGAGGCTCCCTCCAAGTTGTGCTTTGGGTCCTGAGAAGCCCAACCCTCGAGCAGCATCTGCACCAAAGGTGAGCCCTCCAGCATCTCCACGATCTGCGTGGGGCCCTTCTGCATTTTGCCACTCGACGCGCCTAACCGGTTGCTGGCCCGCTGGCTAGTGGCCATCTTGGCGACGAAATCTACGACAAACACCGCTGGTCTGGTTGCTCCAGACTGGCCCTTGCTCCCCTCCAAAGGAGCAATCCCTCTGACCTTGCTGGTCAGAACCAACAGCTGATTTCCGAATCCTCCTGCAATTGCTTTTGCCAAGGCTTGTTTGCTTCGATCAAGTCGCCGACACCGCCGACAGCGAGAGCCTGCGTGGGACAGCTCGTGAGCCGACTCCTGGACGTCGTCAACCTTCAGGGACCACGTGGCTGCGGAGACAAGCTACCCCTCATCACCTGTTTGCACCCGACATCGCCTGGTACCCACCTGGTGCCACGCTGGTCACTGGCTAGTGACTGTGAACACTGTCCCCTCTGCTTACAGGTCTTCAACATCTCCGATCCACTCTTGGATCCACTGCATCTCTCCCGGACCGACCGCCTGCAGCATCTTTGTCTTCAAGCTCCACGGAACAGATAGAAGAAACCCGACGCACTTCGAGGCCTATGCACCCGCTTCCTGTGGGTGAGGTAAAGCTGGCACACCTGTGCCCAAGTGTAGTAATACATCTCTAGTGCCTGTGTTCCAAATCTTAAGTTCCTAGGTCATCCGGAAGATTCCTTTTGCAGTAACTTTGTACTTTTTACGCACCCATTGAAACCTATGGGAGCACGCGTGTGACTATTTGCTCTGCACACGCCACCCGTGGACCTCCTGGTCACTAACTGACGTTAGCTCCTTGTAGGCCCAGCGATTCTAGAGGCCCTAGGCCTTTTCCCTTTTCTGTTCGTGGTACTTATACCACTATTTTAGTATATGGTTTGAGTGGCCACCCGGGCCTATCCATATAAAGTGCAACTTCTGTGTATTCTGTGATAATCTTGTTTGACGATTTGTGCTCCTATGCTCATAAAGAGACTAGGGGTTACTTTGATAAATAAATACATATATATTTTGAATATATATCTGTGTGGTGTCCTTTCATTGGTATAAAAGGGGGTTGCTATTGGTAAAACAGCTTGCTTAACACGCTTCACGAGTTTAGCCTCAAAGACTGCTTAGCCTACGCTACCACTAGGGCAGCTAGTCCGAAAAGGTTGACTTACAACCACACCATAAGGGTTGCTTGGCATGGTACAAGGTGATCACTTTAACTAGTGAGCATCATATACCAGGCCAACTTCTCACACTCTGCTTCTCAAATAATGTATTTTACCATGATATGCCAGTGTGATTGTTGGGATATTTGAAGCTCACCCCCCCTCCTCCCCACCAATTTTACTGACCAAGCTACGCCCTTGAGTATAACCAGCAAAAGACACACAATTGATGAACGGAATACAGAATAAATCAAAACATTCACCGCCAATCAAGAGATCTAGGTTAAATCCATCATTCCTTTGCTCACCATGCCACCCGAGTTTAGACCTGGCCATATGCAAATCAGTCTTGACCCTGTGCCTTATGGGAACAGTCCAGCCCAAACTACCAAGCCAGGTCCTACCTCGACCGGAAACAAGCATCCTAGGACCGGTTTCGGGGTTTCACCCCTCTTCAGTCAGGATAGCTTGATTCCAGTGGCACAGTGAGCCCAGGACCCACATCTGGGCATACCTGGCACACTTGAGGTCAGAAAGCAGAAGACACACAATTGATGGACGGAATGCAGAACAAATCAAAACATTCACCCCCAGTCAAGAGATCTGGGTTAAATCTATCATTATTTTACTCACCATGCCACCCCAGTTTAGACCTGGCCATATGCAAATCAGTCTTGACCCTGTGCCTCATGGGAACAGTCCAGCCCGAACTGCCAAGCCAGGTCCTTCCTGGACCGGAAACAAACATCCTAGGACCAGTTTCTGGGTTTCACCCCTCTTCAGCCAGGATAGCTTGATTCCACTGGCACAGTGAGCCCAAGACCCACGTCTGGGTTTACCTGGCGCACTTAGGGCGAGAAAGCAAAAGACACACAATTGAGGTACAAAATGCAGGACAAATCAAAACATTCACCCCCTGCCAAGAGATCTGGGTTAAAGCCATCATTCTTTTGCTCACCATGCCACCCCAGTTTGGACCTGGCCATACGCAAATCAGTCTTGACCCTGTGCCTCATGGGAACAGTCCAGCCCGAACTGCCTAGCCAGGTCCTCCCTGGACTGGAAACAATCATCCTAGGACCGGTTTCGGGGTTTCACCCCTCTTCAGCCAGGATAGCTTGATTCCAGTGGCACAGTGAGCCCAGGACCCATATCTGGGCATACCTGGCGCACTTAGGGCGAGAAAGCAAAAGACACACAATTGATGGATGGAATGCAGAACAAATCAACACATTTACCCCCAGGCAAGAGATCTGGGTTAAATCCATCATTCTTTTGCTCACCATGCCACCCCAGTTTAGACCTGGCCATATGCAAATCAGTCTTGACCCTGTACCTCATGGGAACAGTGTGGCCTGAACTGCCAAGCCAGGTCCTCCCCGGGCCGGAAACAAGCATCCTAGGACCGGTTTCGGGGTTTCATCCCTCTTCAGCCAGGATAGCTTGATTCCAGTGGCACAGTGAGCCCAAGACCCACGTCTGGGCATACCTGGCGCAATTAGGGCAAGAAAGCAAAAAACACAGAATTGATGGACGGAATGCAGACCAAATCAACACATTCACCCCCAGTCAAGAGATCTGGGTTAAATCCATCATTCTTTTGCTCACCATGCCACCCTAGTTTAGACCTGGCCATATGCAAATCAGTCTTGACCCTGTGCCTCATGGGAACAATCCAGCCCGAACTGCCTCTGCAGCAAAGGGGCAAGCAATGAGTGTTGCAGTGGGTGGTCCACCGCAACACCCATTGCTTTTTGATGCAGCCCCGTATTTACAAGAATGGGGCAGCACCAAAAATTAAGGCCAGGTAAAACCTGGTCTTAGGATGGCTGTACAAGGAGAAATTATTAATTTTGCCTTGTATTTTGCTCTTTCTATGTGTGCTGTATTCTGCAGCACACATAGAAACAGCAACTCGCCTTTAACGATTGTTTATGTGCAGGAAGGTGTCCCTTACTGCATATAAACAATCATCCTTGCAGTGCAATGGTGCAGGGTGCCTGTGCAGGTGCTAGGCAGCTTTTTTAGTGCCATTGTTAGTGGAAATGCAGGGGTGCACAGTATTTTTGTAAATACGGTGCATCCGTGTGTTTAAAAAAATGTCCGAGCGCAGCTCTACTAATTTTGGCGTAATGCCGCACTCCGACATTTTATTACAAATGTCCCCCCTCATTTCTTAGTAGGATTTTTTTTTTTTTACAGTGGGAGGAATATGATCTGGAAAGTGGCGATCGTTCAGTCTAGTAACATCCTCCACCGTAGCTTCTCTCGTAAATCTTGCCTGTTCAACTCCAACAAGGCTGCCTATCAGAGATCGTGAAACTGAACAAATGTCATCTCTGACTCTGGAGAACAATCCTTGAATACAACAAAAGCACTGAAGGTTGCTAAATGGAATAAATGGATAGCCAACTTTTTATGCCAAACCTATGCCTTACGAACAACAGTGTAAGGTTCCAACCTCTGATCTACTCTATCTACACCACACATGTGCGTATTGTAGTCCAAAAAAGCACACAGGTTGGCGCGTGGCTACGAATGTCAAGATGGCGGTCGCACTCTAAGAGTGCCCTGGACCCTTTCGTAATCCTCTCGCATCCAGCCAGTGCTTTGGAAGTGAGAGACACTTCCAATGGATCACTAATGATCAGGTGACCCATCTGTGCTGGTTTCGTCTCTGCGGAGTACTCCGGTGTGCCATAAAGACGGCTGCCGCACTAAACAACGACCACAAGGGTGTAAAACGGCACCGGCCTGAAAGGGGCCTGTAAGACTCGCCTGGCACATATTGATGAGGCCCCCAGGGAGATTGAATGGCCGAGCGGGCCTCTGCTGACCTGACCCCCCTTGCCCGAGCGCTGAGTCTTGTGCCGTGGCACCCCGGACCACCAAACTTTCAGCCGAACACATGAGGGGGGGCAGGCAATCGGCCAGCAGACCTGTGGCACTAGCGGACCCCCCACATCTTCCTATGCGGCCTATGAAGCACCGGCAGGGCCCAGACTGGTTTCACCAGTCATATCTTTGCAAGTGAGGAGGCATGGCGTGACTGATGGAGAGGCCTGCTGGAGCTGGGCCGCCTGGTGGAGGAAACTGGGCCTTCACAGACACAGCAATGGTCCCCGCCCAATGAGAGGAAGACGATCAGCCGGAAACTTGAGCAACTGACCAGAGGCACTAGCGGACCCTGCGGCCTCCTCTGCTGCTTCTGGGGTGGCTCCCAAGGGGCACTAACATCACCCTGCTTGGGCTTCTTTGCTCAACATACCCCGGCAGGTGAGGAGACAAAGCTCAGGGGGCGGTGAACCGGGCGGCCCACAGGAGCTGCGCTGCACTGAAGTGAGAGACTCCCAGTGGAGGAGCCTAGGCTTCCACAAGCACTGCAATGAGCTCCGCCCAATGGACTGGTGACGCTCAGGCGGAGATCCCCCAGCAACAAAGTCCCCCGTCGGCCTCCTGCCCCTGGACTCTGGGGGCACGGACCAGACGTGAGGCCCTAAATGAAGGGAATAAAAGATAAGGCCCAGCATCAGGCAAGGGACAAGGCGTGCCACACGCCCCCTACCATCGTGGGGTTGCAACCAGGCTAGTTGAGTCCATTATCTTCTCTAGTGCTCGCTCCTTGGTTGAAGGTCGGAGACAGGCTTCTGGCCCTCAGATAATTGCTGCATGCGGGCAGGGGGGCGGAAGACAGACAAACATCAGGGGTTGCCACTAAAGACCAATGGTAACCACTAAGTGGGCACCAACACTGAAGATACTTTTGTCTGGGACGGTGACTCAACAGCGCCATTAGACTATACCTTACCCGGACATGGAGGCAGCCCTCCTGCAGGCTATAACTGCAATAGTGATTAGGCGGTTCACCCCCCCACAACCTTATTGGAAGTGGGCTGCAGCGAGACTGGGAGTGGGGGGAAGAGGATTGCCTTGATACCCTGAACACCTGGGTCAATGGGGGTCCTGGCAGGGATACCCCCCAGAAGTGACCAGTAACTATTTTCTCGGATCAACCTCCCCTCCACCACGACCTAGTCATGGGGAAGGAAGCGATGAAACCTCCTCCTTCTCGGACCCGCATGGACCAGTACATCACATGCGGGGCCAAAACTGGTGAGGCTGCTTCATCCAAGGCCCCCCTCCCGGAGGGAGATCTAGCCACGATCCTTCAAGCTATACACTCCTCGCAAGTCTCTGTGGAAACCAAAATAGGTGAGGTGCGTGTTACATGGCCCTCATACGGCAAGACCTTTGTAACACTACCGCTCGCATATCAGAGGCCTGCTCGCATATCAGAGGCCGGCTCGCATATCAGAGGCCGAATCCCGCCTGTCCACCATGGATGACGATGTAGTGACTCTGAAGGAGCAGGTCACGCAGCTGCTGTCCCTCAAAAATGAACTTCATAGGCATGCGGAGGATGCCGAAAACCACCCCCGTCAAAACAGCCTTCGCCTAGAGGGCATCCGGCACGGCTGTGGCCTTCATAGAGGCCTGAGTCAAGTCCTGGATGCCATCAGACCTCCTCTCGGTGTGGTTTGTCGTGGAGTGAGCCAATCGAGCTCTTGCTCCTAAGCTGCGGCCAGAAGCCTCTCACAGGCCAATCATTGCCAAGATCCTTAACTTTAAGGACAGAGATGCCATTCTGCACGAGTCCCGCTCTCATCCTAACCTGTCCTATCAAGGCAGTAAAGGGATGATCTTCCCAAGCTACTCTAAGAAGGTGCAGACACAACATTGTTCCTACACCTCAGTCAAGCAAAAACTACGGGCCTTCAATCTCCAATACAGACTCCTGTTCCCTGCCCGCCTCAGAGTGGTCTTCAACAATACAACCAATTTCTTCGATACTCCAGAGGCAGCATGGACGTGGACGACCGAGGAGCGCCCACTCTATCCACATGCCACGGCTTCCTCGTCTGCCTCCCAGACACGAACTGCAATGAGCTAAGATATCAAGCCCCAGAGAAGATGCACCTGCTCCCGCAGAAGGTGCAACTTTTAAAGAGTAGCTTCCTCATCGGCTGATGGGGCTGAGAGGGGCTTGAACGAGTCTCCTTAGCCTGCCGGGTAATTAAGATTATCGCAAGATCTAGAATTGGAACCTGGATTGTCCCGCAGACGCTCTTCCACTCCTCCTGCAACCAGTTTAGAGGACACTGACCTTTCCCGGAGTCCAAAAATCTGATAAAGAATCCAGTGTTCCTCTATTAGGGCGACAGATGCTTCCTCAAAAGAAGTATGGGGTGGGGGGAGTGGGTTGGTTGGGGGTGGTTGGGAATCTGTTCTCCTGTTGTTGTATCTTTTCTTTTAACTTGCAGCACTTGGCATGACACTTCTGGCCCACATGCTTGCAGATGTTAGGACACGGTGATTCCTCCACTGGAGTCCCTAAGACCTAACAATCAGATGCACGCCATAAATAGATGCTCTCGCTCTTTAATAACCAGTAATCATGACTTTGCCCCACTATGATGGAGAGCCCCTTCAGATTCTTTCATGGAATGTCAACGGCCTCCTAGATAGGGTGAAATGCACAGCGGTCCTAAAATATTTTCAGAGATCTATTCCTAACATCCTGCTGCTGCAGGAAACTCATCTCATGGTAAATCACTGTCCATTCCTCTCGCACCAAGGATATGAGGATCTTGTGGTGTGGCGATTCTCCTGCGCCGCCCCTTCTCTTTCACAGCCGCCAGATAGGTTAGAGATCCCCAGGGAAACTTTGTGGCACTCACCGGGAGTCTGGGAGAAGCTACCCTCAACCTTGTCTTGAACTATGTCCTTCCAGCAGCATTTGAACCCTCCCTCTGAGACATAGCAGACTTACTGTCCTCTCTTCCCCAGGGCCTGACAGTAATCGGAAGAGACTTTAACTCTCTCCTAAACCCCACTTGCAATGCTACAGGGATGCCCTCCCCCATCGGCGGCTGAGTGCTAAACGCCTCACAGAATGGGCGTACAAACTTGGCATGTGTGACGTGTGGTGAACATGAAATCCCAGATCGCTCCATTATACTCACACCTCTGCGACCAGCCCTTCTTGCTGGAAGAGATTAGTGAGACCGTCTCAATAATAGCACCCGGGAAGACTCCAGGCCCGGACAGATTCCTGCCAAAGTATTATACTGCATTTAAAGTTATGTTGACACCATGCTTTCACGCTCTCTACAGCGAAGTGGTGGAGAAAGGTGCCTTCTCACCAGACATTCACATGGCCACTGTTGTGGTCATCCCTAAGACGCACCCCCCATCACCCCAATCAATGTGGCTTTATGCCCTATCTCAGCATGAGGCACTGTTTACGGAACCAGCACGTAGATTTGGCCCATTGCCACCCCCTCCCACCGGATCTGACTTTGCTATTAATAGACTTCGAAAAAGCCTTTGACACGGTGGGCTGACGATACCTGAAGGGTATACTACCGAAAGTGGGATTCGGTCCACACTTCCAGAGGCTTATACATGTGTCCTACTCCAATCCATCGGCTCAGCTCCTGATAAATGGGGTGCTTTCTCATGTCTTCCCTAGCCATCAGGGAATGAGACAGGGCTGCCCCCTGTCGCCCCTCCTCTTCGCCCTAGCGAGACTTATCTGAAGTGATGCGCAAATACCAGGGTGGCAATGGCAAGGCTCTTATGAGGATCATATTGCCTTATACGAGATAATGTTCTCCTATTCATTGCAAACGTGGTGGACTAGGGTCCCCGGTATCTCCGCATCCTGAGGGTATTTGGGGAAGTGTCTGGCCTACGCTTTAATCCAGCCAAATCAACTCTAATAACCCTGCACGTTTCACGGGCTTTTGTGGACTGGCAATCTGACATTCCCATATGGTGCCTCAGTTTCCGATACCTGGGGATTTGGGTGGCGCTCCACCCGGAGCTCACCTGGTCCCTAAACCTTACCCCCTTAGTAAAGAAAACTAAAGAGGATCTTCGTAAGTGGCAATCCCTTCCCATGAATCCTCTGGGAAAGATAGTTCTATTCAAAATGATGGTGCGCCCTAAATTTTTATATATACAGCAAAATATCCCACTCCACCTTCCACGCTGATGGTTCCATTACCTAGATAAGATGGCCACAGCATTTCCCCTGGGGCAACTCTAGACCGCGCATGGCCCTCGCCCACTGCCAACAGGCCCCATACGATGGTGGGATGGAAATAACAAACCTTTTTCCTTTTTACCTTCTGGTGCTTAACGATTGGTTCTCGGGGGGATGGTCTGACCCGGCATACCAGCTGGAACTGGGAATCCTGAGTCTCTCCCAGTGTCAGACAATGCTCTATGGTGCTCCAATTCCCCACGCTCTCCCGGTAGTAACTCAAGCGGTACTGCTTGCATGGCGCTCTGCACTACGATATACACAATGGAATGCTAAGCTCAAATTACAGGCGCTCCTGTGGCACGGCACCTGGCTGGGGGAGGTGGCAGCATTAGAGGGATTCCAGAAATGAGATCAAATTTGCATTACGCACCTCGGAAATGTGTGGTCGGGGAGATACCTGCATACCTTTGAAGACTTACAAAGCATATACTCCCTTCACTCCACTCAGTTCTGTAAATACCTACAGCTCCAGCATGCTATCACCCTCCACGCCCCTGCTGACACTGCACTGCCTGAGTTTAGTCTACTAGAAGCCAAGCTCTTCATGGGAAACCTGGGGAAGGGGGTGTCTCACAGATTTACCATTCTCTCATCAACAACTCCCCAACCTCTGTCCCGGCCCGTCCCCCCCCCCCTATTCCTGTGGATCGGTAGGGTCCTCCCCAGGGGAGCCCATAATGTTGCTTTGACTTTTGCTGCCTTGTGGATTTGTATGTCGTTTCTCATAAAAAATGAAACCGCCATTTGGGGGGTCCGGACGGTTTGGCCGCCAACGCTTCCTTTGACTTCTGGGACCTTTATCACTTGCCGCTTGTGTTTCATAACTGTGTTTTATGCTCCCATTGCTTGCTAGCGGCCGGCCTGAAGGTTGTAGGCCCATCTTTGTATATCTTTTGCATTCTGTAATAAAGGTTTCAAAAAAACAAAAAAAAAAACAACTCCCCAACCACCTTAGACCATGCGAGGAATGGTTAGGAACAATGGTTTGGCCCCTTGGAGGAGGAGGACTGGTGAGATGCCCTTATGGTGCCCCGGGTGATCACCATCTCAGCTGGGCTGCGTTTAATCCAGATTTTCTATCTCCACTGCGCTTATCTCACCCCAGTCTGACTAGACCGCACTGGCATTCTCCCGACTCCTCGATGCCCACGTTGTGCAGAAGCGCCTGCTGACTTTTACCATATGGCCTGGTCCTGCGCAGCTCTCACTCAATATTGGACAGCAGTAGCGTGCGGACTGAATGCCACATTGGAGTGGGAGGTCACGCTTAGCACCTTGGCCCTCATCTTGAGAGTCATGGAGGGTTTGGGATGCTCTTGCACTGACAGAGCATTCCTGGGGATGGCCAAAATGGTGGCCAAATGAGATATAGCAGCCACTCGGAAGGACCCAGTGCCCTCTTCTATCTACCGCTGGCGCAGGGGACTGGAATGGTGCGCCATGAAGGAAAAACCTGTATATGAGGCGAGAGGGTGTCCAGCCAACTATGACCATGGGAGGGCTTCACAGGCTAATGGTGCTGGGTGGAAAACTGTGGTTTTTGGGGCTTAGGTCATTTTTATGACAACTGTAAATCATTGGGGCTGTAAAGGACCCTGGAATGATCGTGAAAAGTACTGAATGCCAGAATGTAATGAATTATTGTGCTGTTGTTTAAAACCTAATAAAGTTGATTATTTAAAAAAATGCACACAGGTTAGCGCACTTCAGCAACCTGCCCCCAAACAGTCACAGGTGAAGTACTTTCATAATTGATGTTAGTTAACATATAAACATCTCTCCTGTCAGAAAATGTCACAGCTAGAAGTTCATCACTATGCAAGGCACTGCTCTGTCCCTGTTCAAGTTTTTTACAAACAAGCTCTTTTGGGTAACCTTCATGATTTGAGCAGATTGTGCCTCAAGCAATAGTGTCCACTTTGAACAATTCCCTGAAGAATTGCACACCGGTATAAAGATATTCATGTATAATGGTGACCTTTGTGAAAGTCCTCTAGCAAGTTCCCACGCAATTTTCTCACCAACTCCAAAAGTGGATGGACAACCAGGGGGGTCAACACTGGAATCTCTACCGGTGTACACCCTGAAATTATAGACATATCCAGTACACCCCATTATGTGCCCTTTTGCTAGGAATGTACTACCTAAAAAACAATCGCCCTTTAAACAGGGCCAGAGACTCATGCACAGCTATTTCTTTTCCTGGAACATAGATCCCAGAAAATCGATCTACAAAGTGACCAAGGACAAGCAGAACTTTAAAAAGCCAGTCACAACCAGGGTAATCTTGCAGCAATGCTAAAGCATTACCAACAAAATGCAGCATCCAAAGAAGAAGCAAATACTGATTACTACTCATGGCTACAGGAAATACAGCCGTTGCCATCGAGGGACTGGTAGACCAATATGAAGACAGTGACGTCTTCCTTATCAGGCCCATCAAAAAAGTGAAACCAAAGAATTTCTTCCACTCATTCAGATTTGTAGGAGTCCACCGTGTAGCTCTAGAGTGGGGCTTTAATCTGGCATTGTTGTCCCTCAAATGCTTTTCAACATACAAATGAGTCTGCTCAACAATATCATCCAAAAATTCATCATCCATAAACAACAGAAAACATTTATAGGCAAAATGTTTTCAGTATTCACGCTGCACCCTGCAGTGCCACTAAAGGCAAGCAAGACCGGCTGCACCATGTTTGGGTCAACCCAGAGTCCTGCACTTCCAATGGGAAGACTTTCAGTCCAAGGCTGCAATCCAGATGCCTCTTGCTGCGCTATTGGCACATCAGTGTCTTCCTCTAAAAGCGGCACTTCATCCACAATGAGAATAGCTTCATCATCAGATGATTCCTCTTGGACAGAAAATTCACAGCCAGAAACCTGGCCTTCCTCTTCTGCCTCAGATGCAGAGTCAGTCTCATAATCATGGTCAGAAGAATACTCGAAAAGCATACCAACAACCTGCTGAGCGGTCATACTGCGGCTAGCCATAATCCTTACTACGAAAAAAAACTTGACAAACAAGTCAACAATACCCAACACTCTATACAATAAGTGATAAAGAAAGTGTGGCTTTATCAAATGGAAAGTAAAACTACTGGGATATAGTAAAATCTAGAAGGGAAAGTAAATCAATACAAAGCACACAAAGACCTATCTACTCTAAAACGATACCACCCACTTGCCAGAGACAGCAACATTGAGAATCAACTGCACTAACTCTGCACAGACACAGCAAGCACTAAAGAGTCCCACTAGAAAGAAAGGGAAAAAAACAACATTACATACAAGGCAGTAAACAATGTGGGGAAATCAATATGTTACTTTGAAAGACAATCACACAAAAAGATAACAAAACAAACTTTACAAACAGGAGAAGGATACACATTAGAAGAGAAAATTATGACATGAGTAGCTTGTCAATCACAACTCCACAAACTGCAGACCTGCCAAAGCTGTGCCCGCAAACAGGATTCACCACCAAATCAAAGGAAACGATTGGCTCTCCAATAAAAAAAAATTAAAACAGGAAAAAAAGTAACAAAATATCAAAAGACACTGATCAGTGTCTTTCGAAAGAAGGCGTGGCACCACCAAAGAGAAGTAAACCATAACCCAAAAGCACCATATACATAACCTTATTCCTAGGTGACGACTCACCCTGAGGCTCAATCCACTCCCAAATCTCTCAAGGGGGCAAAATCATCATAATGCATTATTCCCTGGCTTCTAGTGGGTTTTCGACCCCCACGCGGTTAATCAGCCTATGAAATGGAAGAATCAACCCCAGAGGGGGACCGAAGCACAGATAGAATATGCCACCTGGGGAAGCGTCCCTTGCCTAAAGGGTCGCTACCCCAACAATCACAAAAAACAGTCCCTGGTAACTAGTGGTATGGAGTCCTGCTCCACAATCGTGGCCCCTCCTGCAATTGTGGAGCTCGAATCTACTCTTTACAAATGCAGGGAGGAAGTCTTTTCCCAATACATATGTATTCTAAAAGAACCCCTCCGCCCGGGAAGGAAGTACAAAAAACAAGTGTATATTCTCAAATATGCACAATATTGGACAGGGGGGACAATAGAATCACTTGATTTTGTGAGCTTGCTTACAAAATGCTTACATTGTACCAATATTGTTGCATATACACATATATGCAACAATATTAGACAGTGGGGACAATAGAATCACATGATTTTGAAAGCTCCGAGAGCTTACTTGCAAAATACTTACCAAACAATAAATGGTATGTTATTTTGAGTATGCATTTATTGTGATTCTCTTCATTTTTTCCAAACCCACGAAGTTTGTTTTTGCCGTTATATGGAAATACATCCAAAACAAATTCTTTGAATTTCATGATTATCAAATGCAAGGTAAGGTGCTATCGTTTTTTCCAAAAAGACATGGTGGACGTTATACAATTGCATGTGTATGTAATAGCCATGGGTGGATGTATCCATTGTGATTTTGTCTTGTGTTTACAATGCCCATGCAGTCTTCCTTTGCTGTTTATACACAAATGCATTTAAAAATGAATTGTTTGCTCCTTGCATCATGTGATCAAGACCTTTTTGGTCAAAATGCGTTATGCAGATTATCCACTGTAATAAATGGATTTATTGCACAATGTCGTATGGGGTGGCTCGTATTTGCATCCTTGAACAGAGGTGTGTCTTCTTTTGGATATATTTTGCAGGGACACCAATGTATATGAGTCCAACCCTGATTAGAAGGGTGTTTGTTGGTGTTGTATGGTTCTGGAAACAATATGTTAAACAAACGCCCGCCTGCTGTATATTTAAGTCCAGTACTTGGATGGAGGAAGCAGTGGAATTGGAGCTCAACAACCACCTCAGTATGGGGGAGTGCCCAGCTTTTTTGGCCCACTGACGATGTAAGGATTTTAATCAGCCGAAGTTTCCACAAAACTGTTACTTTTTGACTAGTTTGGTCATGGAAAGTTCCAGGTGATCTGTCAAGCGCGGGCTGAGTAAAAAGGGGGCTCTTGAAATGCAAAATCCCCATGCATTTTCTGTAGACTTCTTTACGAAGGGCTACCACAAAAACGGTGAACAGAATTACACCAAATTTGGCAGGAAGCTAGATCTTGGTCCACAGTTTGTGCTTTTTGTGATTTGGTGTAAATCTGTTCAGAATGTGTGGAGAGGTCAGTCCCTTCCTATACCCTTCTACACACACTCGGCGTCTGAGAGAGAGGTCTAGGTGGAAAGGTTAGTCTTTCCTCCCACACCCTATTACACAGACACGTTATCCAAGACAGAGGTGTAATGTAAAAGGCCACTCTCTTTCTATACCCTATCAGTCGGAGCAGTGAAACCAGTCTCTACAATTTAAAACTTTTAAAAATGTATTAGGTTTATTAATTAACAAGACTCTCACAGGTGTAGGACAAAAATATCAGTTGATGCTGCTGTTTGGGTGCTCCCACTCTTGGGAGCTTCTTGTGGGTGTCAATATTGCACTAAAAAAAAGTTATAACATAATAGAATTATTAGTTGAACAGTGTTAGGTTTGTAAAGGAGCCAATAAGTTTGAAATTCTGCTGTGATTTGGCGGGAGCCTCGTGAGAGTAGTAGTAGTAATAGTATTTTATATCAGTCACAGACCATAAAAGCAGTCAATACAAACAATACATCAAACTATTCATCAATAACTCATTGGCTTACAAGATAAAAGCTCACAAATCCATAGAAAATGTAAATACAGCAGCATGACCCACCCCTATAGCAACAAAACCTGGCGAACAACTCATGTGCCTCTCACAATATGCACACACATGCCCCACATAATTCCACAGGTCAACCAGGTTAAATAAAGTGCACATTCTAAAACCTACTATAAAAACAAATTAAACAGCTTTTGGTTCGCAAGAAATAATAAACCACTAGGCACATAATTTAAACCCATAAAAGTGATAAATAGCAATTCTTTGTAGAATAAACATGAGAGACATAAATAATATAGCCAAAATATGGTAATTACAGGTCAAGATATGAACAAACATGTATGGAGTGGAGACATAGCTGTGTTTTATCCATAGCTCCCATCTCCAAATGAGTAAGCTGCCAATTAGTTAGAGCCATTAAGTACCATAAAGTTCTAGAGCAACTTATACTGTGACAATAACTGTATAAAAATTCACAAAATATAACAACATAGCACGCCTCTGAGACGAGCAACACTGAATGAGCTGGCTCTTGTGCCACATGGCATTATGCACATACATGCCCGTAATGAATCTACAGGTTGGGTAAAGTGCAAATTCTTCAACAACCCTGCATCCCTGTTGAAAGCGGTTGGCAATACATCTGCTGACCAGGGATAAAGTCCACTATGCAGATAGTTCACTACGCTGCAATAGTGTTTAAGAATGCCTCCAGGAATCAGCGCACAGCACAAGATGGGTCAATACATTTGTGGGGGAACTCAAGGTACTTCCAGCACATATGGAACAATCATCAGCTGGGTTATAGTCATATCTCTGAACACTGGAAAACCAGCTTCATGATATTTTGATGCCTCAATATACTGGATCAGACTTGTGCTATATCAGGAGGCCCAATAATATATATTTTTTTGTTGTCCTCATCTCACCAAAGACGTCAGCAGTTTTAACAAGCCGTTTTTTTTTGTTGTTGTTTGTGGGCACCCTATGGCTAACTGCGTTTATCTAAGTCAGCATGGCCTTCCTCGTATGTTTGAGGTCTGGTGTAATCATAGGACCCGGGAGGTAGACCAACACTTAAGTTATCAATCGCAGGCGCCGTCCCCAGCTTATCAATGGGCGCCAGATATTATGTGGGTTTTCCTCTCTACCATCTTGTTCTAAACATGCCATGCTCAGTGCAGCTTTAAGCCAACCCTCTCTGTCCGGAGGGATCGAATCCTTCCATCTTATTCAGATCTTCTTCCGGGCCAACAATACAAGGTATAATAACAAGCCCATGTGAATCTGTGAAAGCGCCCCGTTTATAAGATAATTGTTGCCAAAGATCACCATATAAAGATCGATCTCTATATCGGTTTCAAGGATGGATGATAAAGAGTCCCCCACATTTTTCCAAAAGGAACTTAACTGCGGACGTTCGAAAAAGATGTGAATATCATCTGCGTTAGAAAATTTGCATCTTGGGCAGTTTGGAGCTGGAACCGGGGCAAAGTTGGCTATCTTGGCTGGGGTATAGTAGAGCCTGTTAAGCACAAACAAAATGATTCTTCTTTAAACTGGCGGGCTTGATGTATTTATAAAGTAACTTAAGGGATGGCTCAAAAAATTCTTCAATAACATGGGCAAGTGATGTTAGGTTCCAAACCGATGTTTGAGAGGGAATCTCGAGATCTTCTGCTTCAAGGAGCCTTGTGTACCACAAAGATATTTCTTTCTTTTTTGGCAGAGGATCTTGTAGTAGCCGCTCGAGTTCCCAGCTCCCTTTAATTTCGCCCGCTTCTGCCTCATACCATGATCTTAATTGGAGGAACTTAAACCTAGAAAATGTGGGGCCTATCTTAGCTTGTAAGATCTCCCATGGAAGAATCCCATCTATATCCACCCGATCCGACCATTTCACCAGGCCTGCTCTTTAAATCGGGATCGCCAAGCTATCACTCAAGCAAGGAGGGGTCCCCGGGGAATCCCAGATAGGGGCAAAAGCAGGGAAGTAACCTATGCCCCATATGCTTCTCACTTTGTACCAAGTCGTCAAGGCAGCCTTAAGAACCTTAAGACGCACACGTTTAAAGTACCCTGGGGCCCCAAACTTGTATAAAAACCCTCCTTGTCCACTACCCCCCTCAACCAATGTAATTTCGCCCAAAAGCCAGCCTCACGTAGTTTCCTCTGGGGTGGTGAGCAGCATCCTGATGCCCTTGAATAGGAAGCCCATTAAATACCAGTTGATATCCGGGAGAGCCAACCCACCTTTTAAGAGTTTCCTTCTTAGTTTTTTCCATGACATCCTTGAACTTTTATGTCTCCATATAAAACTCCCAATTTTCCCCTGGATCATACTTATATTCTTATGGGGGAAAGTTAAAGGAACTGCATTAAATATGTACGTCAGCTTAGGTAAGACACACATCTTCACCAGATTGACCCTCCCGTAGATCGTCAAAGGGAGGTTTCTCCATCTGGCGAAGAGGTAATCAATTTCCTTTTCAATTTTTCCCAGGTTTATCAAAGGTATTTTATTCAAGTCCTTAACAATTTTAACACCTAGGTACCTAAATTCTTTGCTGGTAGGGCCACCTCTATAGTCAGTGTTCCAACACATGACTTCAATTTTGGCCGAATTGGCGAGGTATCCTGAGATCGAACCAAACTCCTTCAACATGTTTTCTAGCCGCGGGATGGATATCTCTGGATCACTAGTGTATACTATAACATCATCAGCATACAATGCTATTTTACACTGGTAATTTTGAGATTTAAACGGACTGATAGTATTATCCAATCTGATAGTTTGTGCTAAGGGCTCAATATAAATGTTGAATAAGAGGGGGGATAAGGGACACGCCTGTCTAGACGCTCTCTGGATGTCAAAGCTTGGGGTCAGGGAACCGTTCAGGAGGATCTTCGCAGATGATCCTAGATAACAATTCCTTAGGGTCTGCACAGTGATAGGTCCCATACCCATAGCCTCTAGGACCCCCCAAAGGTACCTCCAGCACACCCGGTTGAAGACCTTAGCAGCATCTAAGGCCACTACTGCCAAGGGGTCCGCCCTCGTCTCGGCCAGATTGATGTTACCTATCAACAGTTGTGTTTGCCCCTGAATAACTCTCCCCACCATAAAACCCTTCTGATCGATATTAATCAGGCTTGGCGCCAGTGTCGCCAATCTCCCTGCCAGAATGCCCATAAAGCTCTTGTAATCGGCATTCAGCAGGGAGATCGGACGGTAAGAGTCAGCCATCAGGGGGTCCTTTCCTGGCTTCAGTATTAAAACAATCGTGGCCTCCTTCTAAGATCTAGGTACCACCCCTGTGGAGCAATAAACTGAGTTGAATAGGGTGTGGAGTACAGGGGAAAGTTCATCCAATAAAAGTTTATATACTTCATTGGGGAGAGCGTCCAGACCGGCAGCCTTTTTATTTTTACACGTCTTGATTTGGTCCATGATTTCTTCGATGCTTATGGGCGCGTCGAGAACATCCCTAGAAGATTCAGTGAGAACAGGCAAAGATTTATCCCTTAGCCAGGATGATATCAATTCCTGGGAGGAGTCCAGGCTCTCCCTATACAGATCTGAGAAGAGAGAAAGGAGGCATTTTTGCAATTCTTCAGGCTTACTGGATTTACTCCAGCTACTATCAATAATAAGTTCATTGATATCATTTTTTGCCCGGTCTATCCTCGCCTTCCAAGCCAATATGGCCCCTGCTCTTTCCCCATACTCAAAGTTTTCCATATTTTTAGCTTGGCATTGGGCCTTACATTTCAGATCCAGGAAGCACCTAAGGTCCTGCTTGGCCTCCTCCAGATTTCTTCCTATCTGCATCCGTTTTTATGTATTCTCTTGATTAATGTTGCCCCTTTCCAATTCTAGTGCGGATATCCTATTCACCAAGGTCTGTAGTTCCAATATCTTTACTCGATTCTTAGAGCTTATTAGGCTAAGCAACATGCCTCTCAAAATGGCCTTATAGGCATCCCAAACATAATCTATTGATGTGGAGCCTAAATTGATAGAGAAAAATTCAAGGGAAGACGCTCTGATGGACTGAACTATTCCTGGATCCAACAACATTGTTCTATTCAGCGTCCATCTTGTTTCTGGATAATTGCCGTCCATGGAATATAAAATCAAAAGAGGGGCGTGGTCAGATAAATGTCTCGGTAGAACAGATATATTAGAAAAGTTGTCTAAAATTTCTCTGTTGACGAAAACATAGTCTATTCTAGAGGAGTGATGGTATTTTTTACAATGGGAAGTAAAACCTTGAGCATCACCCATCTTAGGGGGGGGGCGTGGCTTGCCTGGGACCCATGGCGGACGCGTGAGCGAGGAGCTCCGCACCGACCGCACATTAATCCTGTACTAAACGCTGACCGAGGCTGCGGCGCTACACCTGACTGCCTATTTGAGATCGGCGGTGGTCCTCGGCGGCGTTCGGGCGATTCTCGCTGCGGACGCTGTGGTGTGGACGAGGTGGCGGCTGTCTTTGGTTCTCTGGGCGCGAGGGGCTCTGGCGGCGACTTCCTGTGGAGCGCGAGGACGGCTGCACGACTACGCAACTCCCCGATCGCGGGCTGACTGATGGGCCTGAGGTGCCGCGGATGAGACGCTGGAGCGGCCTGCACGGCGGGGGAGCGGCGGACCTTCACTGAGACTAACACCGCGCTCATGCTGAAGCCATGCGCATGCTAGCGCTTGCCCAGTGAAGGTGGGTGCATTATGGCGGAGTGCTGGAACCATCGGCCCCGTGAGGTTATTGCAGGAGGGGCGGCGCGACGCAACTGGTGACCCGGATGACCCGTATGCCGTGCTAGCTGGTTGAACATCAATCGGTATCCCGGTAGTGGATATTAGCTGGTCCTACCGTGGTTTGGCAGGTGAATGAGGGCCGGTGCCTGCTGGGGCCCACGTGGGAATACCGCTACTTTGGATCTTGCTGGGCTCTGGATGGCTACCGCTGGTGCCTGGACTTGGCAGTGAAGCCCCCACAGACTGGTGTACGTTTCTCCCTGGCTGCGGAACTAGGGGATACAGGGGTGTTGGAGCCGAGATCGCCCTGATTCAGCGCTTCCTGTGTTACTACGCTTTTCTGGGCCTGGGTGTGGGACGAAGTCCTGTGCGGCCTGGCTGTGGACTGCGGACAGTGCGAAGCTGCCTCCTCCGAGATCAAAGGGTCCTGTGTGCTGGCTGCGATGCCGTGAGGGAGCCTGTAGGGACCTGTTTCTGGGGCCTCCTTGCTGAGCGGCGCGGGGAGTAGCAGGGCCTTTCCAGCCCAGGGACTTTCGGCCTGAAGACCAGGGGCGCCTTTGATTGGGCCTGGTTCGTTACCATGGGTAAGCTTAAAGCCAGGAACGCCGGTACGGGACAGGACCCTGAGGATGGGGCGACTGACCTGTCGCAGATGGCCACTGGGGAACCTATCCAACGACAGCTCAAAGAAATCCTAGCAGCCATAACAGATACTAAAGCCACCCTCCACCAGGACATTAGTACGGTGGCGGTTGGGCTGGGGCTCCTTCGCGATGAACATAAGAAGCTAGCGGGGAGGGTCAAGGACGCTGAAACCAGCATAGCGGAATTGCTCCCGGCCCACAAGGATACGGCCTACCAGTTGCATGCTCTTACGGATAGGGTGAACTCCCTGGAACGCAGAGCTGACGATGCAGAAGGCAGAAATCGGAGGAACAACGTCCGCGTGGTTGGGCTGCCGGAAGGAGTGGAGGGGGCTGACATGGTGGCGTACTTAGAGACCTGGCTTAAGACTGTGGTGGCCCCGGAGGGCCTATCTGTCTTTTACACTTTGGAGCTCGCCCATAGGGTCCCGGCTAGGCCACTCGGGCCGGGCAGACCACCGAGGCCAATGATTGCTCGCCTTCTACATTATCGTGATCGGGATCTATTACTTCAAAGGGCGAGAACGGCGGGCCCCTTCACTGTGGATAACAGCAGAGTCACACTGTTCCCGGATTATACCCTGGAGGTCCAGCGAAGGCGAGCTTCTTACCTTGAGGTCAAAAAGGCGTTGAGGGAGGAGGGCTTGCAGTATTCCCTCTTGTTTCCAGCATGGCTACGAATTGTTGTCGATAATACATCCCATTTTTTTGACTCCTCAACGGAGGCCTGGGACTGGTTGGGGAAGTATAAAGGTGGACTGACAGCCACGGCCGGGCATAAGAGCTCCGCGCCCCGAGGTGGCTTTACCGAAAGGCGTGGGTCTCGGCGGCTGTGGCGGGGGGCCCGGATGAAGCCCTCCACGATGCAGGCTGAACTGGAGCGGGCAGCCGCTCTAAGGGCGGTGGAATCTGTGTCGGGTTCCGCCAGTCCGCCTCCGCCTGCAGGTGAGGAGGGCTCTGCCGGGGACTCTGCGGATAGTGACTCAGACAATTCTACTACTAGTAGTGCGAGACTCCCAGTGGTAATGCCCCAGAGTGTGGATGATATAATATGACTCTACTGTGGGGAGGTTGAGAAACATTTTGGTGCCTTGCTGAAAGGAATTGCTTGTGCGCTGGATGAGCAGTCTTTGGGAAGGTAGCCTGTTTATATGCGGTTGGTGTCACCTGTTTGGTTGCAGAGCTTGTCCCGGGACAGCTGTGTTCACCCTTGCCTCTGAAGTAGTGGGAGGACTTTTCTTAGTTGTTACTTTTTCTTGTTTGGATGGGCACTAGTTTTAAGGTAACTGTCCTTGGGGGGGGTTTGGAAGTTTGGGAATGTTTATCAGGGTCTCTGGCATGATGATTGTGCTTTCTTGATGGGGCGCTGGACATACCATATACCATGGGGTCACTGAAAGATTTAAAGTGCATAACGTGGAACGTTAGGGGCTTGCACACCATGAGCCGTCGGCATAAGATCCATACATACCTGGTGCGGAGGGGGGTACCGGTAGCTTTCCTCCAGGAAACACATATCACAGGCTCAGAGGGTCTTGCACTGCAGCGCAGATGAAGGGGTCAGGTTTATCATACCTTGTATTCTGCCTTTGCACGAGGAGTCTTGGTGTGGGTCAGAGCTGGGGTCCCCTTTCAACCGGTGCAGCACATTGTCGATCCGGAAGGGCGTTATGTACTGGTACAGGGTAGACTTGATGGGAGGGACATTACGCTGGGCAGTATTTATGCTCCAAATACTGAGCAACAGGCCTTTTTTACTTTATTGTCGGGGAAACTGGCGTCCAACTTGTCTGGTCCAGTGATGCTGGGGGGTAACTTTAATTCCATCACAGATGTCGCTCTTGACAGGTCCCACCCCCGCTTTCGGCAGCGCCAATTAATAAGATCGCTAGGGCTCGAGGTACATGGCAGTCGAATTGGGGGTTGTTGGATACCTGGAGGGAGCACCACCCAAGTGAGCAAGACTACTCCTTTTTCTCTGCGCTCCATGAGTTGCACGTTAGATTAGACGCGATACTTTGTTCCCCTGATATACACACGGCGGTTCAGCACAGTGAATACCTGACCAGAACGATCTCGGATCATAATCCAGTGTTGCTGAGACTTCGTCGGGCCCCACAGCGCCCAGCGATCCCAACATGGCGATTAAATCCGAAGCTACTGGAGGATCCGGTCTTCCGGGAGGTGATAGGAACTGGGATGACCCAGTACTTTCAGGATAATACAGGTACAGCCTCCTCACTGACAATGGAGTGGGACGGTTTAAAGTGGTGGTGAGGGGACTCTGCATCGCTCATAAGATTGGGGTACGAAAAGTTCTCCTCCAGGAAATAGACACCGCGGACCAGCGCTTGCGCGATTTGGAGCGTGCTCGCCCAGAACATCCAGAGGGGCAGGAGGAGCTGTTGGCGGCCCGGGAGGCAGTAGCAGTGGGGATTGGGAAGTTGCGATGTTACGATTATAAGAAGTATTTGGTACGCGCCCACGCAGAGCGTGACAAATCTGGTGCATTGCTGTCGTGGCTCGCAAATCCCGTGAGGCAGGTGGCCCCTATTTTGGCACTCTGCTATCCAGTGGGGGGTATGTGCTACACCCAGCAGGTCATTAATCACCTTTTTTCTGACTACTATGAGTCACCTTGGATGAGGGTCGTCTAGAGGGTTTTTAGCTGAGGCGGACTTGTCGGCCCTTGTCAAAGCAGAAGCAGATTTGTTGAGTCAAGACATCACGCTGGGGGAAGTAAGAGTTGCAATCAAACATATGGCGCGGAAGAAGACTCCCGGGGTGGATGGTTTGCCGATTGAATTTTATGCATCTTATGTTGAGCTGTTGGCCCCTAGGTTAGTGGCCATCTACAATGATTCACGGAGGGTGGGCCGGCTTCCTGCCACGACGCGTGAGGCGCTTATCATACCGCTGTTGAAGCCTGGGAAGCCCCCATCTGACAGGACTGCCTACCGTCCACTATCCATGCTTACCACCGACTATAAGATCTTAAGTCGGATACTAGCCACTCGCCTCCTGCCGTATATGACCCGCCTAATACATGTGGACCAGGCGGGGTTTATACCCAAACGAAATACAGCAGGCAATGTTTGTCGCCTGCTCTGTGTTTTAGAGGCCGATACGTACTCATCGCATACTGCTGCCGTATTCTCTGTTGATATTGAAAAGGCCTTTGACAGTCTGGAATGGCCTTATTTATTTCAGGTACTGCGTACCTTTGGATTGGGGGAGCAGTTTGTGGCTTGGACGGCTTTGCTATATAGGGATTCCACGGCTAGAACTAAGTCAGGAGGCCTGATATCGGCTCCCTGTGCGGTAGGTAGAGGGACTCGCCAAGGGTGTCCTTTATCCCCGCTGTTGTTTGCACTGGCCATAGAGCCGCTGGCGGCCCAGGCCCGAACGGGGAGATGGTTCAGGGGACTCCAGGTGCATGACGATACCCATTATATTGCGCTCTACGCGGACGACCTTCTCCTGTTCCTAGCCGACACCCAGGAGGCTTTGCTGGGAGCTAAGCGCCTACTTCAACATATTGAAGAAATGGCAGGTCTGAGAGTGAACTGGTTAAAATCGTGCCTGTTCCCCACCTCCAAGACAGTTGAGGGTCCACGGTATACGGAGGAGGTACAATGGGAGTATACCTGTATAACATATCTGGGGACACGTATCTAGCATGAATGGAAATATCTGGTGGAGGGTAATATTGGCAGGGGTCTTCAAAGCAGTATGGACTATTGGCAGTCGTTGCCCCTGTCCCTGATAGGGCGGGTGGCGCTCCTCAAGATGGTGGCACTCCCCAGGCTGCTATATTATTTTCGGACGCTTCCTGTTTAGCTCCCTGCGTCGACTTTTAAAAGGCTTCAACAGATGATAACGGGGTTTCTCTGGTTCTCTGGCAGACGACGTGTAGCTTTGTACACTTTGCTGCGCCCGAGGGGGGAGGGAGGTCTAGCAGTTCCGGACTTTGAGTCCTATTATTTGGTGGCCCAGCTGCAATGGTTGACTCAGGCGGTGGCTCAAGAGTTCCGGGGAGTGGGAGATGCTGCGGGGGGCGGATTTCTGCCAACGTGCTCTCTAGGATTATTTTTACAACAGCCGCTTTACTTTGGGGATCTCCCTGGAGACGTGCAGACTTTTCGGTTGTGCTGGAATAGGAGTCAACAGAGGGCGCGGATCGCCTGCCCGTGCGCCCCACAGATCCCGTTGTTAATGTGCCAGCAGTTGTCTCATGGGGGCAACTGGTCGGCGCTTACGGGATGGTGTGATTCGGGATTGACAGCTGTGAGAGATTTGTATGAAGATAATGTTCTGTTGCCTTATGCGGCCATCCGTGAGCGTTTTGATCTCCCTCGCAGTGATTATCTGCTGCATGCGGCCTTAGTGGCGGCTATTCAGCGGCGATGGAAAGGGGGGCTGTCTGAACCTAAGACATCAATGGCTTGCCAGTGTGTGGTGCTGGCGGCCGGTACCATTAAAGCTGTCCCTTGTTTATATCGACGGATGACTTATGAAAAGTTGCCCCCCCTTTTGAGGTTGAAGCAACATTGGAGGAGGACATTGAAGGGGAAATTCCTGACAAAATCTGGGCTGAATTGCTTGAGCGCCCCTGGAAATGCTCCAGGAACGCCCGATTCCAACAGATCCAGTTTTTTATTTTGCACAGGGCTGATCTCACCCCAGTCAAAATTAAACGTTATTTGAAAACACTTGCAGCACCCTGCCCCCGCTGCAACAGAGAGGAAGCGGATTTCCACCATATGATGTGGGACAGCCCCCGAATTGGGACTTATTGGCGGAAAGTGTGGACACTGCTTTCTGATGTTACGGAGAGGGATATTGAATTTGTTCTAGGTCCATGTTTATTACACTGGTTCCCCCACACCTCGAAGATAAAAATAACTAGTACATTTATAGACCTGGGGCTAGTCCTGGCCAAAAGGGAAATTACTGCTAATTGGTAGGCTCAGCGGGGGCTGAGATTGCAGAGGTGGAAGGCTGAATTTATTCGGTGGGCAGAGTGCGAGGCGGTTCTCCGACTGCAAACGGCTGGCCGAGCTCATAGCGACAAAGCAATGGACTCTGCCTGCGCCTGGGGAGCCTTAACGGAACTCCTAAAACCCACAGACTCCGATACTGAGGTGGATTCTGTGCTTAGATAGTGAGGAGGGCAGGCCTTGCGATTCACTATTTAGAGCGGTGTTGGAGAATGGATGCTACCCCTATTAGACTACCAGCTGTCCTATGTTATGAAAGTTTGATGTGTACCTTTCAGTTGTAGGGTATTCTGTTGTGGACAAAGAGCCGAATGCCCTGTTATGCCTCCAGCTAACAAGTCATGCCGGGGGTGGTGGGAGGGAGGAGGGATTGTAGCATGTTATAGGCTTTATGTTTTTGTGCTCATTTCCTATACTATGATCCGGAGCTTCCGAATGGAATACCTATTATTGCCCTTTATCACATTGTGCCTTGCTGTGAAAATGCGATGGTGGGAATTGTTTGTGAACCACTGCAAGGTTACCCAGTATAGTTGTGAGCACTTCCAATTGTAACCATGGATTAATGAAAAGATCGTGTAAGGAGACATGTGTATTAAGGACGATCCATGCGAGCGGAAGCTCATGTTTGAATTGTTTATGAGTGATATAAGATGATAATCAATAAACATATTTTATTAAAAAAAAATCACCCATCTTAGCCCTCCAGAGATCCACCAGATTTATATTAAATAACAGATTTTTCAAAACCCTGCGTGATCTCAGGGTCCCTGTAACATGGCTCAAGTTGGCTCTGTCTTTAGAGGGATCAAGACGAACGTTAAAATCACCTCCTATTATCAAGGGAGGGTTCACCGTGATCAGTCTATCTTGTAATTTACCTAAAAATGTAGGATCGTCAGTATTTGGGCCATAAAAACATGAACAGGTCATTTCCACCCCCTCAAAATCCAACAGAGCTACGATCCATCTACCTGTTTGGTCTGTCTGGACTGATTGAATCCTACAAGGAATCCCTTTCTTCACCAGAATTGCTACTTAGCGACTACTTATTGATTGCTGGGAAAAAGAAAAAACTATGTATCCAGGAAATTTTTGCAAAAATTGTCTGTGACTCGGTTGGATTTAAGTGAGTTTCCTGCAACAGACAAACCTGTGCTGGAGAAAGTTCTAAATACTTAAGGATCAGCCTTTGCCTATGCGTGCATCTCAAACCATTCAAATTCCAGGAAATAAGGTGAATTTTGCAATCCCTTTTCATGTTACCTACCATTGGCTTGGGCATCCTTTGCTTGAGTTTGATGGCATTCCTTATATAACAAATGAGATGAGGAATCATTTTTTATTATTTTTTTCCTACTCTGCTCCCCCACGACCTCCCCCGTCCCCTCCATGACCCCGTGACCCCTATACCCCCCTAAACCCTGAGGAACCCTCCCTTCCAATAGGCAATGCCTTTTCGGACGCCACACCTCATGCTTTATTTGGAAACATTAAACGTATTAATTATTTGGAAACTGGAAACCGAGCTCTCTTTACATTCTTCCTTTACTTCCCTCCCTGTTTTTCATAGTGTATCTTCGCTATGAGAGTATCCACTTCTTCCGTAGAACGGATCATATGCATGTGGTTATTCCACATCACTCGTAATGTGGCAGGGAACCTAAGTTGGGCCTTGACCCCCAGACTATTTAACTCTACCAGCCTTTTCCCCAACTCCCACTGTCTTGTGGCCGTTATGTGCGAGATGTCGGATCTGATGGAGAAAGAGAAGGGAGACAAATCTGAGAATGGGGAAGAAATGGCCCCTTCCTTTAACGCAGCTGTCAAAATCAACTCTTTAACTGAATAGGACAAAAAGTTTATTAATATTTTCTGCGGTTTATGTCTTCCTGAGTCCCTTTTAAAGGGATCCCTATGGACTCTTTGGATTTCATAGTTAAGATCGATGTTAGGATGATTCTTAAGAACCGTGCCCTTCAGTAAGGAGATCAAAAAACCCCTTATATCCTCCCCCTCCAAAGCTTCCGGAATATTTAGGAGCTTCAAGTTGTTTTTCCTCGAATGATTCTCCAATCGTTCAAGGTCGTCCTTCAATTCCTTATTTTGGGTTGATAGTTTTGCCAAATGGGAGGTAGTTCTTTCAATTTGGGGATTTCCACCTCGATTGCCTCAGTCCTCGCAGTGACTTCCTCTAACTTCTGAGCAAGAACTTCACATGATGTCCGAATAGCAGCCTGATTCGCTTCTGAAACAGAGAACCTGTTAGCCAACTCTGCTTGGTTTGTCTCGGAAACAGTAAATCTGCATGCCATCTCGTCTTTCATAGCCAAGAGTAGGTCAGCTAACGAGTGTGTGCTTGATGCTGGTGTACTTTGGTTGTCGGGGGGAGGGAGAGTTAAATTTATACTGTTCTGATAGCCCAGGCTACCCGGGTCCTCCATTTGTTCCATTACCTGCTCCCCTCTTTCTCCAGCCCAATCTTCTGCACAAGTTCTTGTTCAGCACTACTCTTTTCCTGCCCTTGGTCTTGATCTTGGTCTTTCTGTAATCCCAGCACTGAGTATCTGTTGGTGAGACTAATCGCCGGGTGAACCTTCGATTCTGTGCTGGTAATTTCTACAGGAACTGGGGGCTGGGAAGATTCGGCCGGGCCCAACTGAGTAACTTTATCTGGGGGCTCGCTACACTCACCCAAAAATGTCTTCTCTTTTGGGCATGCTGGACCCGTGGGAGCAGGAGTAAAGGCCAGGGGCAGCGTGGAGACCGATGTAAATGCAGAAGTAATCACAGGATAAGGCTTAAGCGTGATCTTAATCGCAAGCTTGGACGATGACGGTGGCAGTGGGGTTGTCGAAGACAGTGACATGACTTGGTAAAAGGTTTTCAAGGACTGAGTGATTTTCGATTTTGTAATAGATGTTTTTCTATCCCGGGATTTCCCCTTGCCCTTGTGCGTTTTGGCTCTTACTGGGGTTACAAACCCACCACTACCCCCCCGTTTACGCTGTCCCACCGTCGTTCTGACTTCCGCCACAGGGGGGAGACTCGCAAGGGTAGGACTGAGTGAGGGAATCACTGTGTTGGGATGCCAAATAAGCTGCCCTTGCTCGCAACATGTATCTACTTAATTTAGGGGGGAAAGTACCCTCTTGAATTCCAACACTCCTCTCCATGCAATCAAGGGGCTTCCCAATCTCCACCGCCAAAACACTCCCCAGGGCAGTTATCAAAATACCCCTATTAGCTCTATCACAATGCGTCCACTCTCTGTCAGCCAAAAATTCAGGCGCCGACTTACCCGCCAGCAGATTATTTACTGGAAGCCTGAAGTCCTTAGAAACCTCGCCCAAAGCAAATCGCAGGGACTGAGTCCCCCCTACCTGCTCACATTCCACCAAAGGGTACACGGACCTGAAGCCTGGACCGACATCCACTTGATTACTTGCCCATCCCTTGGTGTAGCGGAGCAGTAGGGAAAGAAGCTCTCTACGCCTCCGCTTGAGCACGGTTAATCTCCACCTCCAACGTGGTTTCCCTGCAGCTGCTCCGCCCTCACCGTCTGGAACGCCTAGAGCGCTGAGGACAGCCACGTCATCTCGCGCTGATGCGAACAGACTCCCTCGCATATCCCCAAAAATATCCGAAAAAATAACCGCAGAGATACTATTAAAAAGGAAATGCAAAGAAATACTGAGGTATACAAAAATCTGAGGTTTAGACTGGCGATTAACGCCTATCCAAGCCTCGGTTTCCAGCCGCCATGAGAGCCCGTGGGAGCGAGCCCGCGGCAGTTACGGTGCGGCCGCCATGTTCCTCCGACAAGACAGGTAGGAGGCCCAATAATTTCTTGGCCATCCCCACCGCTAGTAAAAATCCACTTGAGCAAGAAACAGTTAATCTACTCGTATCAGAGAATGGGTAAATAATGCTGGAACCCCATGTTCCTGCAATAAGGTTTCAGTCATTTTGCTGTAGTATAACAGTACAATGGGCAGCTGAACTGAACGTGTTCTACAGTTTCCACCAACCTGAACATATAGAACACAGTTTTTTATCACTTATATCGGGACTTGCCAAGTTCCATTTGTGGGTGTAGCTATTCAGTGCTAAGGTGCCAACCCTAAATTTGATCAAAAGTGTTTTGGCCCACCGTGCTTTGACCTCGGTGAGGTAGATTTCGAACAGAGGAGAGGGTTTTATAATCAAGAACTTGCCAATGAGGCTGTCTCTGTCAGAATTGCGTGTGTATTCAATATTTATATACCCCCAAAATGATTTCTTCAGAAGGACCTTCGATGAAGAATTAGTGACAGAAGAATTAATCCACAATGCTTACAGACCCAAATTATAAAGCCATTTTTATATATGAAGTAGCCAGGGAATAGTCACAATCTTGTCCGACTGAATGAGTTCACGAAGGCTTTGTCTATAAGATTCCAGTTCTGGAGTAGACCAGACACTGGCCCAATAGACCAAGGGCCTCAAAGCTGCCAGGTCACTAATACAATTTAAGGATATATCGAAATATACTGGAGCAAGTGGTGTAGGTTGGGGAATACAAAGTAATCATCTTATGAAATGATTTCCTCTACCTATAATAGAATCTAGAGCTGCCCAACCTTGGTCCTATATAATGCAGCCAACTGAACAGCAGCCTTGTATACTTTGACTGTTAGGGAGACTGCCCTCTGGGTGGTGTCCCTATGCATCCTGATTTGTGCAGAATTATATACTTGCATTTCTCAAAGTGAGAGGACCACAACAGGGAACTGATAACTCGTATACCCCAATAATCAAAGTACCTGACTTCCTCAAGTACCGTAGCCCCTAGTGTCAGGTTCCTGCAAAATGATCTATGCGTCCTTAGAGTCATACATTTAGTTTTCTTGACATTAATCTTTAGCCCCCTAAGGTTGCAAAACTCATGTAAACTGTTTCATAAATTCTGGATTTCAGCAGGGGTTCTTGAGATAGGCAGCATGTCATTGGAAAATAACAGTCCAGGGATAGAAACATCAGCAAGTTTAGGGGCATCATGAAGATAATTGAACGCATCGCTAATGTACAGGGAGAAGAGCATTGGTGCGAGGACGCATCCTAGCCACATCTCACGTGAAACGCAGATCCTCTCAGTTAGCACCCCATCCTTGCTCCATTGAACTTGGGCATAAATATTCTTATGCAGCCTCATTAGAATCCTACCAGAAAGGAAGGAGAGAATCCCAGAGACAAGCTCTGGGAACCAGATTGAAATCAGCTCTCAGATCAATGAAGGCTAAATATAGATGATTCTCCTGGATCTTAATATACTTCCAGAGTATCAGCATGAATCTAAAAATGTGATCCTTTGTTCCCACCTTAGATCGAAACCAAGCCTGGAATGGAGAAAGGACAACATTGTCGATGACCCACCCCTGAAGTTTAGCTAAAACCTGGTGAGAGTACACCTTCTGTAAAATGTCGATAAGGTTATAGGCCTAGAATTTCTAGGATCAGATCTAACGTCCTTTTTGAAAATTGGTATAATCACAGCTTCTCTCCATGAGTCAAGGAGAGGAGCACCTGACATGATGGAATTAGACAGAATGTTAATATACAGAGCCCAAATCTCGATCTCAGAATGACATAAGCCACATAGAATAAGATCAAGTCTGGGAGCTTTCCCCGGGCTTCAGGTGCAGAATTTCTTCTTTAGTGTCTTCTAAGGAGAAAATATCGGGGCCAGGTACCACAAACTTTCTGCAAGCCTGTTGGTTGGCAAAATGTTGAACCCGTATCTGCTCTGTTGTGTGATGGAAAATTGAGGCACGGACTTCCAAACTTCCATGGGCAACTATATGCCAAAAGGAAGAAGCATCATTCCTTTTTAAAGCCTCTAATTATTTTTGCCAGTTTTGTTCATCCCCACACTTTTTACTAGCCTCTAGCATCTCTTTATAATGACATCTGACCTCACAAATTTGCAGAGGGCTTAAGATTCTGATAGCTCTTAACAGACTAGTTTTGGCCTGTCTACAACCCTTAGTAAACCAGGAAGCCAACTCTTTTTGTGATGGGGGTGTCCACCTCAACTTCAAAAAGGCAATTTAAAGAGCAAAAAAGATTGCCATGGATACTGAGGATGGGAATGGCATGCAAGTCAGCATCCTCATATGGTGAAAGGACTGTCACAAAAGGATTGTAAATTGAGGCAAGCTGCATCAATCAATCAATCAATATACTTATAAAGCGCACTACTCACCCATTAGGGTCTCGAGGCGCTGGGGAGAGGGGATGCTACTGGTCGAAAAGCCATGTTTTGAGGCGTTTCCTGAAAGTTAGGAGGTCCTGGGTCTGGCGTAGCTGGAGTGGTAGAGAGTTCCAGGTTTTGGTGGCGAGGTGTGAGAAGGATCTTCCTCCGGTGGTGGTGCGGCGGATGCGGGGGATGGTGGCGAGAGCATGGTTGGTGGAGCGGAGATGGCGTGTGGGAGCGTGGAAGGAAAGTCTGTCATTGAGGTAGGCTGGACCGGTGTTGTAGAGGGCCTTGTGTGCGTGGGTCAGGAGCTTGAAGGTGATCCTTTTCGGTACGGGTAGCCAGTGTAGGTCTCTGAGGTGGGGGGAGATGTGGTTGCGGCATGGGACGTCAAGGATGAGGCGGGCGGATGCGTTCTGGATACGTTGTAGCTTGGTTTGTAGCTTGGCCGTTGTTCCTGTATATAGGGCGTTGCCGTAATCCAATATGCTGCTGACCAGGGCGTGGGTGACGGTTTTCCTGGTCTCGACGGGGATCCACTTGAAGATCTTGCGGAGCATGCAGAGAATGTTGTAGCAGGAGGAGGAGATTGCGTTGATCTGCTGAGTCATGCTGAGAGTGGAGTCCAAGATGAAGCCCAGGTTGCGAGCGTGGGTGGTGGGTGAGGGTGCGGTGCCTAGGGAGTTGGGCCACCAGGAGTCGTTCCATGCTGAGGGGTTGGAGCCGAAGATGACGATCTGTGTTTTATCGGTGTTTAGCTTGAGGCGGCTTGATTCCATCCAGATAGAGATGGCGTGTAGTCCGTTGTGTAGGTTGTTTTTGGCAGGAGTGGGGTCTTTCGTGAGGTAGAGGATCAGCTGGGTGTCGTCTGCGTATAATACTATGTTGATGTGGTGTGTCCGAGCGATGTTGGCGAGAGGAGCCATGTAGACATTGAAGAGCGTTGGGCTGAGGGAGGATCCTTGAGGGACGCCACAGATGATCTTGGAGGCCTCAGACAGGAATGGAGGAAGGCGGACTCTCTGGGTTCTGCCGGTGAGAAATGATGAGATCCAGTTGAGAGCCTTGTTGCGGATTCCGGCGTTGTGGAGTCGTGTGCGGAGGGTGTGATGGCGTACCGTGTCGAATGCGGCAGAGAGGTCCAGCAGGATGAGTGCTGCGGTTTCTCCTTTGTCGAGCATGATCCTTATGTCGTCTGTGGCAGCGAAGAGTGCGGTCTCGATGCTGTGATTTTTTCGGAATCCGGATTGGGAGTTGTCGAGCGCCTTGCTGTCTTCTAGGAAGCGGGAGAGCTGGGTGTTGACGACTTTTCGATGACCTTGGCCGGGAAGGGGAGGAGGGAGATCGGCCGGTAGTTCTTCGGGTCGTCTCGGTCCGCCTTGGGCTTCTTCATTAGTGCGTTGACTTCCGCGTGTTTCCAGATTTCCGGGAAGGTGGCTGACTCGAAGGAGTTGTTGACGGTGTTGCAGAGGTGGGGAGCGATGATGTTGCTAACTTTATTGAAAATGTGGTGAGGGCAGGGGCCGATGGGGATCCGGAGTGGATGGAGGCCATGATGTGAGTGACGTCTTCTTCATTGACGAGGGTCCAGGTGTGGAGGAGGTTGGTGTTGCTCGGGGCATCGGGTTTGTGGGTGTCTGCGGTCTGTTTGGGGCTGAAGCTGTTGGGGGCTGAAGCTGTTGTGAATTTCTTCTATGAAGAAACTGAGGGACAGGAACTGATTTTTGACCACTTGAGAACCCTCCCAGAGTTTCCAATGTTTGCATTCCCAGGTAACATGGTCTAGCCAAAGACCTCAAACAGCCCTTCTTTGAGAGTTAGATGCGGCGCGTTATGATCGCTCTCTATTCTATTGGTAACACGGAACTCCCGTAGCCAGTTCCACAGACTAGGGAATAACAAAATGTAATCCATTCTGCTCTTTGACATAGCCCCTAAGGAATGTATATGCCCTACCCACATCACAGTCTGATCTACCAGTGCAAGCCAGTAACCTATGGGTGATAGTAAACAGAGCTAATTGTGAAGCCAAAGTGGAACAAGATTTTAGGGGGGAACATTTTGTTCCGGAATGGCCAGAGCTGTGTCTTCCAGTGCAGTCACCAGCATAATATAATCGAATGGCTTGCAGGTGGTATTAAAGTTGCCCACCAAAATGAGCTTAGGTTTGTAACACAGGGACTTTAATTGGTTATCAAGAGTGCTTAGAGTTGGCAAAGCACTATTGTTAGCAATGTTAAGGTTATAGATGCTATAAATATTGATAATGGTCTCATTGCTTGCTCTTACACTTAGCCGTAGAACATCCGGCGACTCAATCGTCATTTGCTAAATGACCCAGTTGAGAGAGATTTCACCCCAAATCAGGAGGTCCCCAGAGGGGCGACCAGGTGAGGAAGAAAGCACATCCAGTGCAAAGGTAACAAAACCTGACCTATATAAAAGCTCTGTGGCCTGGGTCTCCTGGAAGAGGCAAAGATGAAAAAAATTATTATAATCTGCCCATGACAGCCAATTTGATGCATAATCCGGCAATATTCCAGGAAAGAATCTGCAGCTGTCCAGCAGTTCTAGGTTGCTCCCACGCCGTACCCAACAAATAATCCTTACCCCCTGGAGCATCATCTGCCTCTACTTCTGACTGAGATGTCAGGGCTTTTAAGCTGACTCAGTTAGATGCAGGGGCTGAGCTATTGTGGGAAGCTATAGGCAGCAGTCAACCAACACCAGTCAGAGGTTGCTCCCGTCCAGGACCACCCTCCCCAACCTTGGGTAACCTCCACGTTCTTACAAATGGCAAGTCCCTGCACCTGTGGTACGAATACCACATGCTTCAATTGCCTGTAGTCCAACTAGGATTTCCCTGGAGGCCACCTCGACTTCAATGATGTCAGGTGGCTCAAGCTATGAAGAAATTCTACTGACTCCCAGGATGTCTTACCTAATAATCAACTTACATTTGCAAGTATAAGACTTTATTGTGTAGGGACTTCCTACTCTCAAAACACCCTTTTTCCAGTTTTGGAACATTAATCAATTTGAAATTGCAAAAGCCCTCGCTGGGTCTGGTCTGAATGTGGCTCTCTCTGTAGATAGGACCATGAATGTCCCTAGCCGATGGGCCAACCCATGTCCCCCCTCTACAGGGCATACCAAAGACTCCAGGAACAATGATTCTACTAGGGCACACTGCACTGCAGGTGTCAGAGAAGTTGGGGTCATGTATATAATCCTGCCAGATACCTAACCCCCATTGCCTACCCTGATGCAATGGGGGTTAAGTGTTTTGAGATGAATAAACAGGGCAAGCTAGCAGTGTCCTGCTTTGTCCAGAGTTTTGTTTGGTCTACATTGCTGAAGGGCTTCAGAAATTGAAAGGGCAGGGGATGAAGATGGAAACAAACTAGCTGTATTACTCAGCGGTTTGATAGCCTGGGCTAACATTTGTGTGCCAGTGTTTATTTACATTCCAAAGATTTGACAACTTCCTTTAGGCCATCTACTTCAATGCGCAAAGCTAGTACAATTCTTTACCAATTAGTTGTTGCATCTTGTGAACGAGGGGTATTGCTAGCCTCCTCACCTCTAGGGACAGGTGATGATCCTTCTGCAACACTTTCCATCATTTGGGTAAACCTGTTGGAACAACCCACTACCGGTTCGAGCGGAGTGGGGGGTGTTAGACATGGGGGTTTCTAGTTGACAGGTTGTTACCCTGTCTAAGTAGGGACCCTTCTTCCTAGTCAATATAAGGGAGTTACACTTCCAAAATAACCCCTGCTCACCCCCTTGGTATCTTGACACAAGCAGTCAGGCTTATCACAGAGGCAGTGTGTAAAGCATTTGCACATAACCAATAGTAATACAGTGAACATACTACAAAAGGACACCACACCAGTCTTAGAAAAATATCCAATATTTTATGTGTACAAAACAAGACCAAAATGATACAAATCCGCCATGCAGTTCTTAGAAAAATCAATAAGCAAAAATAGACTCAAATTACACTTCCTTGAAGTTGATAGCTCTGTCCATCGTGAACAACAAATTCAAACATCTCTGGCTGACCTTGGGCATCGTGGGCCAGCTATGGTGTCAGGAAGACCTGCAAAACAGTACCTTTAGAAATTCAAGGTGTCAGGGACCTTGCAGTGAGCTCCGAAGAGCCAGCGTCGGCAGGCGTCAGTTCCGGAGGTCGGTGCAGGAGTCATTGGATCCTTGAAGTCACACGTGTTGCATATCGAACTCCTTGCAGTTGAAGTCAGGACCGTTGGCACCAGCAGACGTTGGGTCTGCAGTACGAAGCGCAGCAGTGCATCGTGCGGTGCCCTCAGGTTGCGGTGCAGGCAGTAGCTTGGTGACGGTCGTCTAGAGGGACCAGTGAGACCATAACTGCGTTGCAAAGTTTGTTGCAGTGCTGACAAGTCACGGTGCAAGTGTTGTCGTTGCTGAAGTGCTGTCATCGGCTGATGAACCGGAGTCGATGGCGCCGGCATCGGTATGCCAAGGCTGCGGTATGGGATGGGGCGGTGCGTCGTGTAACTACACCAGCTGTGCCCTCAAACCCCTGTGCAAGCAGCAGTGTTGATGTCGGCATGAAGCATCATCATTGGAGATACCAGAGCAACGGTGTGAAGTGCAGTGCCCTCTAGTCACGGTGCAAGCAGCAGCTCGGTGGCGTCATAGGACGGCAGCGTCGGTGAAACAAGGATTGCAGTGTGAAGTGTGACAGTGCCCTCTGCGGTTCCTTCAGAACACGAAGCCTGCAGCGGCATCATTGACGGCGGCTGGTTGCTTTTACTTCTGTTGCAGCACAAAACACACAGTTCCCAGTGCTGGTAGCAGATGAATTTGAAGACTTTGATATTCCTGAGACTTCTTGAACAGGGGGAAAGCTCTAACTCAAGCCCTTGGAGAAACTCAAACAAAAAAGTTGCAGAAAGTTCAGTCCAGTCCTCTCTCTGTCTAAGACAGAAGGAGCCGCTGCAGGCCAACACAGTGAAGTGGTAGTTCCTCCTCACAGATTCTCCAGCTCTTCTTCTTGGCAGGTTCCTTGATCCAAATGAGTTCTAAAGTCCCTGGGTCAGGACCCCAATCTTGATACCACATTTTCACTTTGTTCTCTTTGTGTCAAGGGTCTCTGAGCCCAGTCCAAACCAGTTCTGCTCTCTCTAGCCTAGCTTCACTCTAGGAGTTGGAGACAGGATTGCACAGAGGAGACACATTCAGGTGCTTGTGAAACTCCTCCCACCACTCTAAATGCAGACCAGGCCTATTCAGCCCAACTATGAGCCACCCAGGAAAGGCAGGACACACCTCAACCCCCCTTGTGGCTGTCTACAGTGAATGCACATACCCTGCCCCTGTCACTCCAAAACCAGACAGTCAATACACAAACCAGCAGAGGCACACAGAATGGTTAGGAAAGAAAATACCCACTTTCTACACATGGTATTTTCAAACACATAATAAAAAAATCACATTTACTAAAATATGCATTTTTAAATCCTGAGTTCAGGCATACTAAACTCTATTTATCTATCCTGTCCCAATGGAAAGTTAGGCTTGTAAAAAGTTACAAAGAAACTTCCATTTTAGCCTAGGAGACAGATAGCCTGTCAATAGTAAAAAACAAAATTGGCAGTATTTCACTATCAGGACATGTCACACACACCAGGACATGTCCTACTTTTCACATACACTGCACCCTGTCCATGGGGGTACTTTGGGCCTGCCTGAGGGGTGCCTTACATGTAATTAAAGAGAAGTTTAGGGCCTGGAAGTGGCAGGCTGCTTTTGTTGGTGGCACAATCAGTGCTGCAGGCCCACTAGCAGCATTTGATTTACAGGTCCTGGGCACAGTCAGTGCACTGTACTAGGGACTTAGTAGTAAATCAAAGAAGCCAGACATGGAAGCACCAATCCAGAAACACAATTTACAGTAGGAGCAGTTATACTTTTATACTTTAACACTGAACAGCAGTGAGAAAGTACTCAGAGGCACTAAAGTATCAAAATGAATTCCAACATACCATTGAAAACCATAGGCCTGAAAGCAAAATGACAGGAGAAACACGCCAAAAGATGCCAGGTCTAACAGGGGGTGACACACTAAGTGAGCACTTAAAAATTCCCCATCGGAAACTGCGGTTTGCACAGGTACTTCACGAGGTTCCGCGAATGAAGCTTGCCGTATGAGGCTTGCACGATCCCGCAAAAGTCTTGCCAGATCTGCATGGAAAATTACTGAGACCCTGCCACAAGGTGCTTTATGATCCCACTAGTGTCTCACGAGATCATATGGCGAAAAGAAAAAAAAAGGACTGGTTTATATTGAGGTCAACCAATAGTTAACCTTGCCACTACAGGGTTGAAAAAATGCTGTGTATGATTGGCTCCATAACCACAGATAGCAGAGATTGTGCTTGATGGTTTGGAGGCGAAGGAAGTCTCTGACTTGTGCTCGGCCTAATGTTTCTCTGAAGTATATGATACAGGCCCTTCACTCTGTTGTGAAATGGCAGTAGATAGCCTGTTGTTTATTAACCCTGGGCGTAGTTCGCGTAGCCGCGCTTCGCGAAGATGTTCTTGCACTATGCAACCTTCGCGTAGCTTCGTGAGCTTGCGTTGTTGCTTGGTGCGCCCGTTCACGATGACTTTTTCTTGTTCGGGAGCGCGGTGAGGGTGTTCGGGGAGCTGTTTGCATGCTCGGGGGAATATCTCGCGATCTTACCCATGCGGTCGCCAACGGGCACGGCTATCTTGTTTTTCAATTGTCCCGCCCGCTCGCGATGCCTTATTTCCTGTTCCGGGTCGTGGATAGCGTGTTCGCGATGTGCATTGACGTGTTCGGGAGCGCATTTTACTTGTTCGCGATGAATAGTACATGTTCGCGAGAAATATCGCGCAAACTTACCCACGCAGTCGCGAATGGGCGCGGCCATCTTGTTTTTCACTCTATGCTATGGTTCTGGGCCTACTTTTTTATCCTCCCTTTATCTTTGCAATCCTTTGTCTTTAAAGCATTTTTTTGACTTTTTTTTAGTTATTATCTATCTCTCTCTAAGTTTATATTTTGCATTTTATTTCTACTTTTACTGTGTTTTTGTTACTTTTATAAAGTTCTTTCTATCTTCTTCCCCCTAACTTTTTTTTCCCCTTCTAACTTTTCTTTTCCGCCTCCCAACCACCCCAGAACCATGGCCAAGGGCACACCGAGTGCCAAGGGCAAGGGACCTGCAGGAGCAGAGAAGGGCCGCCTGCCTTGCGGCAGAATGCGTCCTGCAGGGGTGCAGGCCCGGCAACTGTTTGGGGAGGAGGAGGTGGCGGCCCTTGTTTTCTTCATCCAGTGCCTCCTCCCCTTGACCTTGGCAGCAGGCCCGGCTCCGGGTACGCTACCCAGGAGCGGCACCGTCGGTGGGTGAAGGTGCGCCGGGCCGTGTTCCGGTGCTCTGGGATCCGGCGCACCCACAACCAGCTAGCCCACCGGTGGTCCGACATCCTGGACCGGGAGCAGGACCTGTTGGACCTGCTAGGTGTCGAGGTCGTCGGGCTTGGTGAGTAACTGATTGTGTATATTAAATTTGATGAACAACAAGATCACTGCTGCATGCCAAGCGTTGCTGGTAAATTACGTTCCAAAAAGCAAAATGTTCTTTGATTTAAGGACTCAGGTGCACGGTGGTACGCTTACTTGTTTGCAACTTAGCTTGCGCTAGCTTGTGCTGATGCTGATTATGTAAGAGTTTATTTTACAGAACTGAAGTTAGGTAATGCGATTTGCTAGAGAGACTCTAGTCCTTCCATTGTCCTACTGTGAAATAGTGGTGGATGGATATTGGATACTAGGTTTAGTTTGTTAGTAGTAGTTAATAATTGTTTTATGCGGTCTGCGTGACGCCTCCTCTGTCACTGAGTGCTGCTTACCCCAGTCCTCCGTCAAACCTTTTGTACTTTGTTTAGTGAGTGATAGGCTTAGCATGGTCAGTCAGTAGCAGAACTAGATCAGAATCATGCAACCAACCCACAATTTGTTGTATGTATGCATGTGTCCTCCATCTCATCCATGCATTTGATGGCTGAAAAAAATGGAAATGCAGACTTAGTGAACAATTGGCCCGTCTGGAATAGGTGGTGTAGGTCAGGTGGTACTTACTAGGCTTCGTATTGTAATTAGAATGATTATGGAACACTGGAGTGTTCATAAGTAAGTAGATGATCCGTGAATGCAGGAAGAAGCCAGTAGTCGATCCATCTGATTAGATAGGTCAATTTTATTGCAATTGTTGTTTGTTTCCTAAAATGTTGTTTGACTTATTTTTCCAAATGATTTATTATTATTTGTTTCACAGCACTCCTTAATGTTTGTCTCATTTCTTTATTATATTTTACATGATCATCAGCACCACCCAGGGGCAAGAAGACGGGGTCGGAGTCGGCGGGGGAACCACAGGACCGCTCCTCTACCGAGGCTCCTGCTGCTGGCCCCAGTAAGTCCTCCAGTGGTTATATTGACATTTATATTTCCCTAAATTTTACTGCATCTTTTTTTTCCGAACTATAAATTATGGTTCCACTTTCTAATTCTATTTTTTACAAAAGCTTACTTGTTTGACCTTGACTATCTGTTTCCAAATTCTGTTTATCCCTGCCTCTAACTAAGTTGCTTCTAACTGCCTCTGCTATGACTCTCTGTACTACTACTACTACTACTACTACTACTATTACTATTATCACTCTGTGTGTAGCGAAGCTTGCACAGTTGCCCACTCTTTATAGAAGGTTTTCTTTGGAATAATAAAACTCTGATTGACCAATAGCTCTAGCCACTGTGTCCTGTCCTTTGGGTTGTCCTCTTCAAGTCTTCTCAATGTTGAGGCTTTGACAAATACCACAAACAAAATGGTCAAACAGATATTTGACTAGTATTTTTGATCGGATAGTACATGATACTACTATTGTCTAGTGATTCTGCAGAGCCACATACAGAACTATGCACAACAAAATAGGATGTTGCTGATGGGAGGTTGGACCTTACTGATCACACCTCAGTCCGAAGAACCCAGGATCCCCTGACCGACTAGCTATAGTGTCTCACATTAGGGTCCCATTCCCGACCCCCCCCCCACGAAGAAGATACACAATGTTGATGATGACTGAGACAGACAACCCAGAACATAATAACACCATTTTGCTCACTCACTTGTGTAAGTCCACCCCACCACACCAAATACCACAGAGTCTATGTGTAAGTTCAAAAGGTTTATTTGAAACAAGTATCAAACTCTGTACATCGTTAATATGAAATTTAATTTACTACAGCCATAGTCAATAAGCCAGCAAAAAGCCTAACATTAAAACAGTAAACATTTACAAGTGCATGACAACAAGAACAAGAGCCAAGATCTTTTGAATTCTGGAAGACCCCTCACCGTAGAACGTAGAAATACTGGTTACATCATCTTGCATCCAATATGCTCTATAAATCTCTGGTTTCTAGCAGGGAATCTTCCGCCTATTATATGAGAAAAATGCTGCGAGTTAGCCGTTAGATAGTATACTGGTGAATGCAAGCATTTTGCAGTCATGGCAAAAAGTGTAACATGTATGTGTTGGCTAAGCAATATGAACTAAACAAACTCAATAAGTTGTTTTTTTTCCGACCTCTTCACTTGTACACAACAGTCAAGTGGCCTCAAAGGCATCTACTGCACATGTCAATAAGCTGGCAGGTATAATTAAATATGCGCCAAAAGAGTAGTTGTCGACATGATGAATGTAAAAGGGTTACAGATAGCTCAGGCTAACTTTCAAAAGAGTAGAGTAGGACTAGATGACTCTAGGAAGTGGAACCATATCACTACTAGTGTCTGTCTACTGACTGTACTTACTGTCTAGTGCTGATGTATGTTGCATTAACTTTTTTTTCAATGTTCAATGTGAACACTTAAAATAGGGGGAGGTTTCCAGGCATCTAAAAATTTGTGATGTTTTTTTCTAGGCACACTACTATCCACCAGTGCCGTCGGGGCCAGCGATGCGGCCATTCCGGAGGGGGCAGGCGAACTGGCGGCACCTGCAGGAGAGACAGGGGGGGATCCAGCAGCAGTGGCCGGCGGCGGTAAGTTATATTCATTACTTCTTGACATTACAGCTAGATGGAAGTGTGTTCACTATTTCACTGTACTGTGCGACTTATTATTATACAACGGTTGAAGAAGACACCCTTTACTTAGCATTAGCAGCGTGAGTAGAGTAACCAATGGCCTCTTCTATTTGACTCCAAAATCAGCTGTGAATGTTTTATGGAGAAGACAAACTCAGATCAGATAACCTTGATGGATGTGTTGATTCTTGAACAAAGAGGGAAAGAACTAAGGGTGGAAGGACGGGCGAGATAAATAATATGACTGACTGGCAGAGAAGGATATGTTGTTGGAAGCATGCATAGGTGGCTGATAGTAATCAGATCAGATGCATGGGTTGTTGAAGGATGGGTGGAAGGTGAAAGAATGCCTGCCTGGGTGGGCGAAACAGTATGGGTGGATAGTGCTAGATAGCAAAAATCTGCGTTGTTTGGTTCAAATTCAAAGCCAAGGCAAGCAAGGAAGGAGCGGAAGCATGGTTGGTTGTTGGTGAAACCAACTAAGTATGAGAGATATAAATAGAAGGATAAACGTTTACTTTAATGGATGTATGCCTGGATGTACTATCATCAAGAGACAGTATAGGTGGAAAGTGTCACTGGAGATTCTTACTTTGAAGAAAATGTAAAAGAAACTGCATGACAGTAGCAAAGCCTAGAGGAATATAGGTAGTATTATCAGAATACAGTACACTTGCAGTAGTTTGCAAGCACGTCATATATATTTATATATATCTATATTATCAAGCGGAAACCCCTTCCTCCCACTCTGGGGACCACTCCCTACCTATTATTATTAATGTATTTTGGATTGGGGCAGCCAGCCTGCAAAGGGTGGCCAATCTGTTGTTTATGGTTATTGGTTACACAATCAATGAAAGCAAAATACCCTCTGCAGTAGCGGTTGGTGGTGGGAGTGTTGGCGGGCGGTGACATGGGGAGGGGACGGGTGGGTGGCACTGGCGAGTAAACTGTGTATTACGGCCGAATACAGGTAATCAACATAGAAATAAATAAAATTATTTTCAAGGTGCGCACTGCACCGCCGAATGCGATGCAGTGCGTGCAACAATTTTTTTTTTTTTAATGTATTGTTTAATTACCTGTGATTGTCCTTAATCCATAGTTTACTATCCCCACCCTGCACCTTCCCACGTCACCGACCGGCAGCACTCCCACCACCGACCTGATGTCGTATCGTATTAGCATCTATAATATGAATATAAGCAATGATCATTGGATCAGATAAATAATCAGCCTTTTTGTAGTACCCATGGCAGGGTGTAAGTGAAATTGTGCATGCCATTTGCCCTCATGTAACAGAGTATGACCAGTGCCAACGGCGCTAAGGCGCCATACAAAAATATGAGCTTCCCCACCTGCAGACAGTAGTAGTAAATAAAACTAACGTGAGTCTGCATCATGTGGCTCATATCTGTTTCTCTTGGGTGCAAGCTTAGCTGACGGAGCTGGCATGCTGGCTACAACAAGGTTATGTAATTGGGCTAAACTACAAATAAGAACAACACGACTGGTGTACCGGAGTACATAGTACGATTATATTTATAATGTCGGAAACTCCCACAAATGTTAGAGTCCAAGGAAGTAGGATTAGAGATACTTACCACCAAATCACAAATGTTATGAACTGTGCTTGCTAGTGATACTGTGACACTATGTGTTGAATGATTTTAGTGTTTCTGTTTTGCTAAGAATATTGGCTACAACATGTTCTTTTTTTTCTTGATATAGATACTCCTTCCACATCCACTAAACCATCAAGGAAGGAGTTGGCCGCTAGGGCCCGGCGCCGGAAACTGGAGGCCATCTGCGAACATTATCGCTGGCTGGTGGCTCAGGCGGAGGAGGAGGAGGAGGCGGCTGCAGCCTCGACAAATGCCCCGGGCCCCAGTCAGGCCCTGCCTCCACTTTCACGGCGCCGTGGTCCGGCATCCGCCCGCTGCCGCGCCTCGATTTCAAGCACTGCTGCCCCCCACCCTGCATGTAACTGCAGGGCATTTCGCCGCCAGCTGCTCCGCCGGATGGCCCGCTTAGAGGAGAACTTGGAGGAGCGGGTAAAGATCCTGGTGGACAAACACCTTAAGGCCCGCCGACAATAGAGGACCTCGTCGTTTGCCCCTTTTTTAATTCCTTTTGTTGGTGGGTGGGTTTTTGGGCGTTGGGGACTCTTTCGGACATTGGGACTCTTCAACTTTCGTTTCTTTTTGGACATTGGTTGGGGTTAGGGAGGGGGGTGGGTTAGGTCAGAGTGGGATAGTTTATTTTTGTTAGGGGATATTACATTTTATTCTATTTACTTATACGATGTTAATGTTTTGTGGTGGGTTACAGTTTTCAGAATTCAATCTAAGTTACATGGTTTGTTACTTTGTTTCCGTGCTGCTGCATGCCCACAGCCAGTGTTTGATTTAAAAGATCTGCCGATTTTGTAACACACAAACCGATAGATGCAGTACCCCTCAATGAGTTATTTTTTTTGATAAACAAATTTTTATTGTGTTTTGCGGCATAAAGAACAGTATCAAGAATGATATACATCAGTGCATTGAACAAGGCATCAGAAACTTCAATCGGGGAAGCATCAATAAACAATTGCAAAGACCCTCCCTTCCTCCACCATCCTCCGTCCCCACCCTCTGCGCCCCCACCCTTCAAAACAGGCCCCCCAGCCATTTCCCCTATATCTTGCGGAATTTTTTGGGGCAGCCCCGTGCAGCATATAGCGACCGCTCCTGGGCCGCACACCAATCCACCCCTCTACTCCAGGTAGCCACTCTGGGCGGGTCCGGCTGTGACCACACTGCCGCTATATCTCTCTTAGCCACCATAAGGGCAGTGGCGAGGAGGTACTTCTCGTTACGGGACCCGTCCATCCCGTCCATGATGCCCAGCAGGGCCATTATAGGCTCGTGGGGAACCTCCCATCCCAGGACCTCCGCTAGCTCGGCTTCGATCGCTTCCCAGTAGTCCTCCAGACGGGAACAAGACCACACCATATGGAAAAAATCCGCCGGAGCCACCCCACAACGTGTGCAGGAGGCGTCCACACGGAGGCCCGCACGATACAGGCGGTCCGGAGTCAGATAGGCAGTGTGGAGGTAATAGATTTGGATGAGCCGCAGCCTAGCGGAGATGGTAAGCGACCGAGGGCCCATAAGGGCGTCCCTCCAGCCCGCCTCATCCAGGGGTCCCACCCAGGCCTCCCATCGCTGTTTGAGCCCACTCCAGTCCACCGGGGTATTGTTAATAAGGGATTTATAAATGCGGGATATGCCCCCCTTCCCCAGATACCCCAACATCACCTGAGCCTCAGGTGGGCTATGGGAAGGCAGTCTGGAGTCTAGAGGGACGTGAGCCCGGACCGCGTGGCGCAATTGAAGGTAGCGGTAGAATTGAGAGGGCTGCAGCGAGAAGCGGGTCTGAAGCTCCTGGAAGGAACACATGCGGCCCCACGCCATAAATCGCCCAGACAGGAGATACCAAGAAGATCCCACTGCCGAAAGCCCGCTAGTCCCACCACCTCCCGCAGCCATGTCCCGTGCCAAAGCGGAGTGAGTTGCGTGGACGTCCCCGACCATCTGGTGTGCCGCAAGGCCACGCGAGAAAGGGAGCCCGCACGACGTCGGGGAGTGACAGGGGGACCGTTGTGCCATAGAGCATGGTTTGGATGGAGGAGAACCCGAGGCAGTGCACCTCGAGTCGATAAGCCGGGTCGCCCCAGCCCCCCGAGAACCAGTCATGGATAACCAGTAGCTGGGTGGCCAGATAATAAAGGTAGAGGTTAGTCATGCTCAGGCCGCCGTCATAGGAGGGGACCCTGCATCGATCCAAGGCCAGCCGAGGCCTACCGCCGCCCCAGAGGAATTTGGTCACCATCTTATCCAGTTCTCGAAACCACGGGCGCGGAAAAGGGCATGGAGTGTTTTGTAGCATGTAAAGAAACTTGGGGAGGATCATCATCTTATATAGAGCGACTCTCCCTAGCGGATTCAATGGGAGGGACTGCCACCGGAGCATATCTGATCTGGTTTTGTTGACTACTGGAGCCACATTGAGGGCCCAGCAGAGTTCCGGAAGGAGGGTGACCCAGATCCCCAGGTACTTAAAGGAGAGTCTCCGGAGGGGAATATCCGATTGCCAGTCGAAACATTCCCGCGACGGGTGTAGCGGGACTAGAACGGATTTTTTAGGGTTCAGATGAAGACCCGACGCTTGGCCAAACCGACGGAGGATCCGGCGGACCTGGGGTCCCGAGGTCTCTGGATCCGATAGATAGAGGAGGACATGGTCCGCGTATAGGGCGATCTTATCGGGGGCCACATCTGGCCATTCCCATCCGCGAAGAACGGGATCCGCGCGAATCAGCACCGCCAGGGGTTCCATGGCCAGAGCGAAAAGGAGGGGCGAGAGCGGACATCCCTGGTGCGTCCCCCGACCTATGGGAAACGGGCGAGATAGAGCCCCATTGACCAACACACGGGCCCGCGGGTGCGCATACAGGACTGTTACCATGGCACGGAACCGGGGACCGAAGCCCATACGCTCCAGGACGTCACCTAAGTACGCCCATCCCACGGAGTCGAAGGCCTTTTCAAAGTCGACCAAGAGGAGGGCCAGATAGGGGGAAAGGCGGCCGCGGTGCGCCATCGCGAGGTGTAGGCGCCGCAGGCAGTGTCTGGTCCCCCGCTCCGGCATAAAGCCACATTGATCCGGGTGGACCAGGGAGGCGAGCGATGGGCGCAACCGCTGCGCCAGGACCATAGCATAGATTTTGAGTTCGGTGTTGATAAGGGATATCGCCCGGTAGTCGGAGCAGGACCGCGAGGGAGGCTGTGTCTTGGGGAGGGCAACTATGGTTGCTGTGTCCGTTTCGGGTGGAACGAACCCGTCTCCACCACGGCCGCAAAGAGGTCCCGAAGCCTCGGGGCCAGAGTCTCACGATAGTGAGCGTTGTACTCCTGGGGGAACCCGTCGGGTCCCGGGGTCTTCCCAGGTGCCAGGCGGCCGATCGCCTCTTCAATCTCCTGCAGCTCGATTGGCGAATCAAGGGTCTCAGAAACATCAGGCTGCAGCCGCGCAAGCGTCGCCCCGCTCGTCCCCAGCAACTCCTCTAGGGCGAGCGTGGACGGCCGGAGACGGTACAGCTGGGAATAATAGTCAGCGAACGCCTGGGCTATCGCCACCGAGGTCGTGTGGATGCCACCCGCAGGGTCCGCAATGGCTGGAATGATCCTGCCCGCCCGGGGATAGGTCGCCAGGCGGTGGAGAAGAGTGCCGTTTTTGTCTCCCCAACTGTACACCCGGGCCACCGAGGAGCGCCATAGAATCTTCGCCGCCTCCAGGGAGTGTAGGCGAATCTCTTCCCGCAGGAAGGCCAAGCGACGAGACCGTGCGGCATCATCCAAGTCCACCAGACTACGCTCCAGTTCCAAGGCTTGGGCCTCGCATTCCACGAGCTTCTGGGATTGAGCCCGCCGTTGGCGTTGCAGATGCCCTTTAGCGGCGCCCCGAACAGTCGCCTTGCCGGCCTCCCACAGGACGGCAGGGGAGATGACAGAGCCCTCATTGTGAGAGTAATAGTCGGCTATCTCGCCCCCGACCGCCTTCCGAAAAGCCTTGTCGTGGAGGAACCAGGCGTTCAAGCGCCACATCGGACGGGCAGAGAGGGGGGGGCCGAGAGCGAGGAGCACTGGCGAGTGGTCCGAAAGGCCCCTCGGGAGAATGCGTACGTCCCGCACCCCCGCGCAATCGGTGGATGGTACGAAGATGAGGTCGATCCGGGCATGGGAGTGATGGGCCGCCGACGTGTGGGTGTATTGGCGCGTCTGCGGGTGCCAGATCCTCCAGACATCGCAGAGGCCCTGTGATTCAGCCCAGGATGAGAGCTGTTTTGCACGGGCGACGCGGGTCAGGGAGACCGGACCCGTCGAGTCCAGGTGGGGCGAGTAGACAGCGTTGAAGTCCCCGCCGAGAATGAGGGAACCCGCCGGGAGTGTCGAGAGGATACCCGCTGCGTGGGAGAGGGCCGACGGCAGGAGGGACGGCGCCGCGTAGAGGGACATCAGGGTAAGGGGTCGCCCCTCCAGAGTGCCACATACCACCACTACCATACCCTGGGGGTCCAAAAGCACCCGGGTCAGGACAAAGGGGAAGGACTTGCGAAGCAAAATGGCCACCCCTCGGGATCCCCGTGCAAAACCTGAATGCCATACCCTGTCATAACCGTAACGGCCAAGGAAGGGGCAGTTGTTACCCAACAGGTGAGTCTCCTGGAGGAGGAGCACATCGATCTCTGCACGTTGCGCATATTTGAGGACCGCCATGCGTTTAAAACGGTCCAGAAGACCATTGACGTTCCAGGATAGTATGCGCATGGCGGCCCTAGGGACAGGTGGGTCATCCATAGTCGAGGACAGAAGAGGGGGCCAGTGGAGGCACGTCTGAGCAGGCTCCTAGAGAGGAAGGACAGCGGAACATCGGGTGAGAGAGCAGGTCAGACAGTACATGATACCTTAGCACAACAGATAAGAGGGAGTCATCCCCCACCAACAAAATCTCCCCAACGAGGAAGAAACAACCCCAAACCAACCCCAACCCCCCACCCCCCACCCTATACTTCGAAAACGGAAGCATCTGTCGCCCGAACCAAATGGAAGAACCACCAAGCTAAAACGCTTGGGCTTGAGCGCTAGTGGACCCCTGATACATCGAAAGTCAAGCCTGATTTACCTGCCCTGGCCAAGAGCAACACTGACAGCGGAGCATTCCACCCCCCGCCCAGGCACCCCCCACCCCCCCTCCCCCACAAGAGGCAAAGAAAGTCAAATGTTAGGGCTGCGAGAGAGGTCCGAAGTGTCCACCAACTCGGCCGGTTGGGTTGCAGGGCCTGTGAGCCGGGGTGACACGGCCCGCCGCCCATCTGCCACGGGACTGGCGTGTGCGGCCGAGGAGGCAGAGGAGGTTCTCGATCCCCGGCGTGGCCGTCCCCCAGAGCGTGTGGTGATCGCCGCCCCCGTTGTGCGCTCCCGGGGTAATGTGCAGTGCCGCCGACGGGTCTTCGATGTCCGGGGCCTCCCCCGTCCCCCCCGCGTACCCGTAGGCGTTCCACGCCCAGAGCGCTGCAGGGGGTGCTCCTCCATCAACCAGGTCCAGGCCGCCCGCGGGGTATCGAAGAAAAGAGTCTTGTGCTGGAAGACGACCCGGAGGCGGGCCGGGAACTGGAGCTGGTATTGGAGTCCCAGGGAGCGCAGCTTTTGTTTCACTTCAGTGTAGGAGCGACGCAGCTCTTGGACTTCGCGGGTGTAGTCCGGGAATACAATGATTTTGTGGTTTTGGTAGTGGAGGGCGTCCGTGCGCCGGGCTTCGCGGAGAATGGCATCTCGGTCACGGAAATTTAAGAGCTTGAGGATGAACGGCCGGGGTGGCGCACCGGGGGGCCTGGGGGCCAGGGAGCGGTGGGCTCTCTCCACCTCGAACGAAGCCGACAGGCTGTCCGCCGGCATCCAGGACCGGAACCAGCGCTCCATGAAGTCGTCCGCCCGGCCCGATTCGACTCCCTCCGGGAATCCCACTAAGCGCAGGTTGCTGCGCCGAGCGCGGTTTTCTGCATCCTCGACCCGGCGGTGTAGCTCCTTAGAGTGGGTGGTCAGCTCCCGAACCTGGTCTTGTAGATGGCGGATGTCATCCTCAGCCGTGGATATCCGGGACTCGGCTTCCGAAATACGGGCGGTGGCATTCCTCAGATCCTGCCGGAGAAGAGCGACGTCCACTTTGACCTCTCCCACCATGCCCTCGAGAGAGGCGCGGGATGAGTTGATGGCCTGCAGGATGGCAGCCAGGTCTGTAGCGGGGGCCGGGACCTGCTCGCCCGTGGGGCCGGGCCCCTTGTCGGAGGTCGTGAATCTGTCCATCCTGGTTTGGGTGGCCCCACACGCCGGCTTGGTGGCCCTGTCCTTACCCATTTCTGGGGCGGCCGTCAGCGGAGGAGGGCAACGGGCTGGCGATACACCTGCGGGATGGCAACGGGTGCTCGGGCTGCCGTGGGACCAGCAGGAGGCGTGGCCGGGAGGTCCCGCGGCTGGAAACGGCTGGGTACCACCAGCCTCAACAGTCAAGCCCCGATGGGCAGCTCAGCGGGACTGCCCGTCCAGCCCCCGGTCGCAGGTGCGCCCGCAGGCTCCCCTCAACAAAGCGAGGCCCAGCAACGTAGTTCCCAGTTCCAGGCCACCGATCCGTCACTCGGGGGCCTCTCAGCCGGTAGTCGCAAGGCCGCAACCCCTGTCTCAGCCCACCTCTCCACGGGGACGGTTCGCCAGTTCAGTCTCCCCGCGGTCCCCAGGGGGGGGGCACAGTGCCACTTGTCGGGGTCCTCAGCCGGGGGCCCAAGCGATGGAAGGGGGGGGGGACAGCACACACACCCCCCGGCCGCCGATGTGCGGCCCGAGTCAAGGAAGGCCCCCCCGCACCCGGAGTCCGCAATCAGTCTTGGGCCGATGGGGCCGGTTCTGCGTTGCAGCCAGAAGGAGAAGGGAGGGAGAAGGGGGGGGCTGGGGGCCCGGGTCCCCCGGCCGCCGACGCACGGCCCGATGGGGGGGGTCTCCCCTTCACACCCAACCCCACAGTTGCCCCGGTGAAGCGGTCACAGCCAGCCGCACTCACCGCCTGATCTGCCACTCTGTGCCGCTTGGGGGGGTCCGTCCCAGCACTCCCGGGGCTCCGGACAGCATCAGCGGAGCAGGGCAGCGCCCGGCCAGCGCCAACAGCACCCGCGGCAGCCTCGCCGCCGCCGCGTCCTCAGCTCCAGCAGGGTCAGGCCTGCGCCCCTCGTGGGCGCCGCGGGCTAAATTTTCCAGCTCGCCCGAGCCGCGGCTCCACAGCCGCCACTTTCCGTCGTCGGTCCGGTTCCGCGACGGCTAGGCAGGCTCCCGATGCCCGCAGCGCCCCAGGATTTGGTTTGGGGCAGCAGGGCAGCTTCACAGGCCCCCGCACTCCGAGCGAGCCGGCCAGGGCAGTCAAGGAGAGGAATCAGCAGGATTTGCGGGGACCGATGCCGGGAGCCTCAGTGAAAGGCTTCCATGACGGTCAGGCGCCACCTAGCGCTCCTCAATGAGTTATTTTTAATTGTCATAATAGTACTGTCAGTCTCTCCTCCTAGTCCATACCTCCCACCAAACTTATCTTACCTGTGATTGATGATGAAGTTCGGCACACTGATGGCTGCATGGTTGGTTTCCCAAATTGACGGAGAAGATGCCATTATTGTGGTGGTAGTAGTAGACACTGGCAATAGCATTTGAAAAAAGAAAGAGAAAGTCACTTGACTGAGAGACTGTGGGAGGAGTAGTAGAACAGAACACAATGTAAACTACAGCATGGGTGGGCAAGCAGAAGAAGATCCTTGCCCTGCCTTAGTTGAAATTCAATTAGTGTTGCTTTCACCACATCTGCCCCAGCAAGCGTGTGATCAATTGGTGTACATTTAATGTAGTCATCACATCACACCTCAATATAAATCACACAGCCCGGGGGAAGAGGGTTAGGGATTGATGAATGGATGGGAAGTGGGGTTTTGGGAAAGGTTTGAGAAAGAAAAACAGACGGTATGCATGGACACAACAAAAGTAAAACACAATCTTGTAAGACGACCATGATCATTATCAAAGAAATCAAAGTATGAAGTGAGAAAAAGCAAATGCATGCATGCTGAGGAAGAGAACTTGATGGTAATGATAATGAGTTGTACTTACTATAACTACTATTACCCAATGAGACAGTACAGTCAGGGAAGAAATTGAAATTTGCCTTGCCTGTCTGCCGCTCTCAGAGCTCAGACCGAACCCAATTACATGCTGTACCGGGCTTACTTTTATTTTTCAAGCAAGCTAAGGAAATTAAAAAATAGTTGTAGGGATCAATTACCAAACAAACCACAACACACAGTCGTAATGATTGAAGAGAAAAAAGCAATCAAATGAATTTAAAGACGAATGATGAATGATACTAAAGTTACTATATTATCCTGATCCAAATGTGGAGTTGCATCATTCTCGTCATTCCTCTTGGTCCTCCCTTCCATGGACACTCCGCACATCAATCTTGGGTACCACTGCCTGCCTGATGCGGATTGGTAAGGTAAGTGTGAGTCGTTTCTCCCACTATAGCACAGGTTAAAGGCCGGCCTGTAAGTGTCGATGGAAAAACAAACGGGGTATTGAAAAATTACTGCATTTAAAACAATAAACTCAATTACAGTGGAGTGCAAGACGCTAAGACAACACTCTGGAGAGGACACTTTCAGACTGAGGCAGCTTGGATAGGATACATAGTGTCTACTCTACAGCATTAAGGTACAACAACAACGGGACAGGACTCAGGAGCCAACACAGCCACAGAACCGGAGAACCGCGGCGCAGGCCAGGCACCCTACCCCTTACTTACATTTTGACCGAGCCAGAGAAATGTCATATGCACTGCAGCAACCTAGCATTTTCCAAACGAAGTGACTAAATCAATGCGCCACTGTCCCTCATACCACTACACTCTACTCCAGTCCACACCACTACACGGACATCTAGCCTAGGTCTGCTGTGGTTCTTGTTCAAACTGTTTACCTTTTAAGTCAGCCCATGAAACGCAGTTATTCCATCAATTTTCTCCGATCCAACTGACTGTGTGCAAAGATAGTATGCTCAGCAGCATCATGATGATGACCGTGTGGTACGTATTCTCCAACACCAACTCAGTCTATAGTGACTGATTAAGTTTATAATATATTCCATATTACAAAATTGCAACGGATATTGGCCGGCACCTGCAGTGGTAGGAGTACAATGTGGTTATTATTAAACAACAAGGAAACATTAACTGTCACCACACCTGAGTCACTTTTACTTTGTCGATAAACTAGTATAGTTCTATTTCATGCACAATTATTCGTAGTCAGCCAGCATCCAATGCAATGCATGCCACCATCATTCACAATAATCACTCATTACCTGTCTTGATGTTCTCTTTGGCTGTCTGATCTGATGCCTGCCTAGCCTTCTGGCAGTCAGTGATGAGTTTCTTCCGGCTTGGAAACAAAATGGAATATAGCTGGAGTCACGTTTCACTTCTTATGGAGGGACTGTTAGAGGCAACATGCATTGTACTATTCTCCATCTCCATCCAATGTCTGGCTTGCTTGAAATGTACTTAGGGAGAGTAAGGAAGATGGAGCAGGACCCTGATGAGTGGAGTGGACAGTTATGCACAGACGTGCAACTCCAATAGGGAAATAAAAAGAGGAGACTGTTGATGGATTTGTTGTGATTACATTTTGAACCAGAAAAACAGTCACACACAAATACAGGAAGGGAGAACAATTTGAAAGCCTAGTTGTCAGGGAAGAGGCGCTCGTCCTCAAACTCTGGTGGTTCGGACAGAAGCACGTCTAACAACCCACTACTTATGTCATCGAAGTCGCTCTCTTCTTCCTGCTGTGATTCACGTATGTTGTACTCCGGTGGTATTAAGTGTTGATTCATTTTGATCATGGTTAACCTCTCAACGCTTTTGGGCGAGAGACTGGTCCTTTTGACAGTAACAATGGACTGAAAACACGCTCTGAAGAGACACTTGCAACAGGGCAAGCCACATACTTTATCGCCAGCCTGCTGAGCACTGGCCATTGGCTTCTTTTCCCATACCAATACACCAATGGGCTTTGCTCCATGAAGACCTCTGTTGTGTCATCTAGATAGGCCTGAACCATCCGCTCAATGTTCAGGGGTGCTCCGATTTCCTGGGCCTCTTTTGCCTTTGCATCAGTCATGGACGTTTCCGTAGAAACTAATCACCTGCCGTTTTTTTAAATGTGCCTGATGATCCTGTTGGTGCTGTTGATGTTATTGCTGGCAGTGTTGTTGACTGCTGGGAGGCAAACGCACTGCTCTTGGACTCTGAAGTAGAACTTGACTCTGGGTGCCCAGCAGTACTTTTTCTGCCCTGGGGGGGGCGGGCCTCTAATTAAGATCGTTTCGTTTTCAAAGTCAGTGGCTTCCTCAGCTATCAAAGTTTTGTACTGGGCAACATCCACTTCTGAAAAAGGAATTACTTCATTACTGCGCAGCAATAATTTGTAACGTTGATCCAAAATTGAGGCAGTAATGTAATGTGGATGTGACACAATGTTATTTTGAATCCTTGTATTGTCAGATAAGCGAGCGACTAAGGTGTCTGCCAAATAATATGCGTCTACTTTGTCATCCACACCTGCGTACATTTCTAACACCTCCTTCAGCTTTTGCTCTAGCATGTACAACAATGGGATAGCTTGGCCCATAGTACAGTCCTCCCTGCTCACTTCACGTGTGAAGAACTCAAAAGGAAGTAGCATCTCTGTCAGGCATTTGACGAGGTCCCATTGGGCCATCTCAACTGTCATGCCTTTCACAGTAGGATCCCCTGGCCTTTTCATGACATAAGCATTAAGTGGTATGTACTGCTCAAACAGACGCTCAAGCATGTAATACGTTGAGTACCAACGTGTTGGCACCTCCTGGATGAGTGCTTTGACTGGCATTTTATGCTCACGTTGAATGACCCTCAGCTGCTTCCGGGCTTTAAAAGAATGGTTGAAATGTGTGCATATTCTTCTGCAGGTGGTCAGTAAGCTGCTGACTTTGCTTTCATTTTTCAGAAAGTCCTGAACAACAATGTTAATGCAGTGTGCCAAACATGGCACCCTGAAATAGCCACCATCTTTCATGGCCCTAACTACATTACTGCCATTGTCCGTGGCAACAAAACCAATGGTAAGCCCTCTTGGTTGCAGCCACTCAAACACCTTGCTGTTAAACTCATCCAAAATGATTGCAGCAGTATGAGAGTTCTCCATAGCAAACATGGCTACAGTTGCATGTTTGCGAGTGTCTTTAAAAATCTCAGTGGTGTCAACAACACCGTCAGATATCTTATCTTTAACACCCGAAAAAGAGACCCAGTGTGCAGTGATGCACATGTAATCAGTGGCTTGGCAACTGGTCCACATGTCTGTTGTCAGGTGTATACTCTGAAAAGCACTCTGTTTTAAGGCTTTTCCAAGCAATTCCAGCACGTCGTGATGTAGTGCTGGAACAGCAACTCTTGCGAAATAGTAGCGGCTGGGAACTTTCCATTTTGGGCAGATGGTGGTCACAAATTCAAGGAAACCCACCCCTTCAACAAAAGAAAAAGGGAGAAGGTCCAGTGCTAACATTTTAGCCAGCTTTGCATTGTACAAACGTGCTATTGGGTGATTGCGTTCGTACTGCCCCTCCGGCCTACTAAACATGCTAAGAATGGTAGGCTGCATGGTATTCCTTCCTGTGGTCAACGTCGCACTTTTTTGGCCAGCAGTACTCCTTGGTGTCTCAGGCTGACTCTTACTCTTGTGCCAATGAGATGTGGCTGAGGATGTGGGCGTTACCACTGCAGTGCAGGGGACAGGGCTACTTTGTGTACCACTTCCACAGAGAATGTCTCCCTCTTCTTCCTGTTCCACCGTGAGCGGACTTTCTACTCGTTTATGCCCAACAGCAATGGTTCCAGTTTTGATAAGACTAAGGTGCTCCTCCCACTGGATTGCGTGGTGTTTTTTCAGATGGGTCATTTGGCCTCCGGTACCATAGTTTGTACCAAGCTTACCACGACTAACAGAGGTGTGACAAACGGAGCATATAGCAATGTTCTCCTCCTTTCCGCTAACCGTAAAGAAGTCCCACACTGGGGAGCTTAACTTTTGTCTCCTGCTGGAGGTGCCACTCCCACTTCCAATGCCAGATGAACTGGAGGGTGTGTGTTGAATTTGACTCTGTGCAGTACCACTACCTACTTCTGCTGAGGTGGTGCTTGTGCTGGATGTAGAACGCTGCCGGCCCTTTGCTAATGTAAATATGGAAGCTGGAGGTCGTGTTGGTGTTACCTGTGTTGGAGGTATGCGTGCTACATCCCTCGCAGCCATTTTGGATAGTGTAAAAATGTTGGTCTCCATCTCCTCAAGCCCGGGAGTGATGTTTGTGATGACTGGCTCATCATCATCATCATCATCATCCTGCTCTTCTACATCAACATCCATAAGTGTAAGGCTTTCTGGAACCTTCCTTTTCCCATGCCTGCTCTTGTGATGTGTTTCCCTCTCAGACTCAGTTTGTGGCTTCCAAGTGGCATCTAGATCATCAGAAGGGGGCTTGGTGAAGAACTTGATGTACTAACCCTCCTTTTCCTTGTTGGGGATTTGGAAGCCAATGGAACTTCTAAAGGAGTGGCTTCCTCTTCTTCCTCTGCATGAGGCTCAATTTCCTGAACTGCCCCTACTTCGGGATGACCAACAGCTACTATTGCGGGCGGTAGCTGCGGCTGTTGACCACTTATCTGCTGTGTTCCCTCCTGCGTTGATTGTGTACTACTTTGAGATAGCGATAAGTTTAGTTCAGGCTCAGCATCACTGCTTTCCACCATAAGGCTGGCTACCTCTTCCACACTCATCTGCTTAGGCCTGGGTTGGTGGGTTGGGCCCACTGATGTGGAGGTGCTGCCCCCAGCATGTCCCCCCAACACCGCTGCTGCAGGCGTCATTTTTGGTGTACCAAAAAAGGTTTTGGGAGGCACACCAGACTTAAGTAACACTTCCTTCTTCTTCTGTTCCTTCTTCTCCATGGCAACTTTCTTGGTACCGGAGGACCTGCTACCTGCTTTCTTTGGGGGCATCTTCAACAGATGTCAAAACAGCACTCAGTTGCACAAGTTGCAGAGATCCCTGGTCAGATCACTCACACATCACGTCGTGTACAGCAGCAGGATGTCGGTCTGGCACCACAACGGTGGATGATGATGACACACCTCCTCTGTCTTTTGTGCACCTAAAAGCAAAAAAGCCAGAAGAACATCAGTCAAAAGATCCATAATATAATATATAACTTATTAGTGTCTGGTGGGTGGTCACAATTATTAAATTTTATGACGTCAGTGAACAACAACAGTATAGCCAGCCATTAAGAGACTGACAAGGCCAGGGACCCTGTTGTATTTGTACTGTGTACATTCAGGAAGAAGAATAGCAAAGAACAAAAACATAAATGTAGTCTAGCCTGTTTGCCCTAAATAAAAATGTGTGCAACTTATGGGATGGATGCAGCATCAGGGAGCAACAACAACGAACATATACACAAAAACTAAAAACATTTATTTACAACACCCAAAAAGTGAAATCTACCCCCGTAAAAAAGTAAAGGCCACATTTTACAATTCAATCCAAAGCCATACATGATGTTGAAATTTATTTAACGCACAACACAAAAACTGTCGTTTAAATTCCATGCACCCGTGATGATTGATGAGTAGTACCCCTGGTCCTACTGTACGACTAGGCCACAAGCTTGGAGGCCTATGCAAAAAGCACAATGCCTGCCTCCACAAAATGGCCGCCACACATGCTCAGGCCACCCACCACAAATAACCAAAGTGATTACAAATGACAGAAAGGAAGTTGTAGTCTCTGTGGGACTTACTTCCTCTCATAAAAATATTTTCAAAAAAATAAAAGCTTCTCCGGGCTCCAAACCTACAGCTGAATGACAACCTGAGGAGTTTTTTTAGCAAAATGCACAAAAAAAGCGTTTTCGAGAAGGATTTATGTTGCTCGCGAGATATTGTTTGCCAGATTGCAAATGCTGCGTGTTCGGGATCGCGATCTGTACAAAAAGGCTTTATCGCGTGCGCGAACACGCATATTGAGAGCGCGAAAATGACGAAAACTGTAAGTCCGCGTTGTCGCGCTGTGCAGAGTTACCAAAAGTACGCAAGCTGAATCCCTAGGGTTACCTACTGGCTAAAAATCCCTATTTATTTAACACACACACAAAAAATGCTATTACACCCCAAAAAAACACCTTTTGCAATAAAATCCAAAGCCATCCATAGTGTAAAAAAAAAAAATTCAACAGACAACACAAACTGTAAATTTAAATAACGCACCAAAGATTTGAGTCTGACTACCTCTGGGCCTACAGGCAGACTAGGCCTCAAGCTTGGAACAGAATGGCAAAAGCAAGCACACTGCTTGGATGGCTCCACAAAATGGCCGCCACACACCCACAACAACAAGAAATGGAAGGCAGTCAATGTACGTCTATGGCAAAAGCACAATGCCTGCCTTCCTAAAATGGCCGCCACACACATGCTCAGGCCACCCACCACAAATAACTAAAAAGTGATTACAAATGACAGGAACAGGAAGTTGTAGTGTCTGTGGAACTTACTTCCTCTCATAAAAATATTTTCAAAAAAATAAAAGCTTCTCCGTGCTCCAAACCTACAGCTGAATGACAACCTGAGGAGTTTATTTAGCAAAATGCACAAAAAAAGCGTTTTTGAGAAGGATTTATGTTGCTCGCGAGAAATTGTTTGCCAGATTGCAAATGCTGCGTGTTCGGGATCGCAAACTGTACAAAAAGGCTTTATCGCGTGCGCGAACACGCATATTGAGAGCGCGAAAATGATGAAAACTATAAGTCCGCGTTGTCGCGCTGTGCAGAGTTACCAAAAGTACGCGAGCTGAATCCCTAGGGTTACCTACTGGCTAAAAAGCCCTATTTATTTAACACACACCCAAAAAATGCTATTCCACCCCAAAAAAACACCTTTTGCAATAAAATCCAAAGCCATCCATGGTATAAAAAAAAAATTCAACAGACAACACAAACTGTAAATTTTAATAACGCACCAAAGATTTGAGGCTGACTACCTCTGGGCCTACTGGCAGACTAGGTCACAAGCTTGGAACAGAATGGCAAAAGCAAGCACACTGCTTGGATGGCTCCACAAAATGGCCGCCACACACCCACAACAACAAGAAATGGAAGACAGTCAATGTACGCCTGTGGCAAAAGCACAATGCCTGCCTTCCTAAAATGGCCGCCACACACATGCTCAGGCCACCCACTACAAATAACCAAAAAGTGATTACAAAGGACAGGAACAGGAAGTTGTAGTGTCTGTGGAACTTACTTCCTCTCATAAAAATATTTTCAAAAAAATAAAAGCTTCTCCGTGCTCCAAACCTACAGCTGAATGACAACCTGAGGAGTTTTTTTAGCAAAATGCACAAAAAAAGCATTTTCGAGAAGGATTTATGTTGCTCGCGAGATATTGTTTGCCAGATTGCAAATGCTGCGTGTTCGGAATCGCGAACTGTACAAAAAGGCTTTATCGCGTGCGCAAACACGCATATTGAGAGCGCGAAAATGACGAAAACTGTAAGTCCGCGTTGTCGCGCTGTGCAGAGTTACCAAAAGTTCGCGAGCTGAATCCCTAGGGTTACCTACTGGCTAAAAAGCCCTATTTATTTAACACACACCCAAAAAATGCTATTCCACCCCAAAAAAACACCTTTTGCAATAAAATCCAAAGCCATCCATGGTGTAAAAAAAAACCAATCAACAGACAACACAAACTGTAAATTTAAATAACGCACCAAAGATTTGAGGCTCACTACCTCTGGGCCTACTGGCAGACTAGGCTACAAGCTTGGAACAGTCAATGTACGCCTATGGCAAAAGCACAATGCCTGCCTTGACAAAATGGCCGCCACACACATGGCCAAGAGGACACAACAACAAGCATAAGCCATGGGGAACAAAGAAAAGAAATCCAGGCCTTTATGGAAAAAGAAGCACAGACTACTAAACTACCACCACAAAATTGCCACAAGCCACATGGGCACTCACAGTCACAACAGGCCATGGAAAACCATGAACTGAAGCAGGCCTATAATATATGACCGGACAAAGGAGGCCTGCTAAACAACACAGCTTTAATACAAAAATGAAAATCAACAGGGCTACGAAAGGATTGGAAAGAAGTTACACATCAAGCACACACATCCAACAAAGGTATTTCACACACACACACACCAACAGTGAAATACACCACAGCCACATTTAGCATTTCAAATAATCCTATACCATCCATGCCCTACATGATGTTGAAAATTCTACAGACACCACGAAACATGGACCCATGGGTACCCTACTGGCTGAAATTGCAGAGAAAAATAACTAGGCCCCTATTAAAAGCACAGGCCACCCGCCACAACAATTATTTTAAAAAACAATGAAAAACCCAGAAAAATGTAGGTAATACAAGCCCCAATGAAACAAACACACCAATTCTCCAACTTGTAGTGAATTAAATCTCAAATCAAAAAGTCCTCAAATAAATCCAATCCAATGGTATGATGCAGCAGACAGACACAAAAAGTGATCCTTGCAGCTCCAAATCCAAATGAAAGCGAACAGCACATGCACAAAGCTCTGGGAGGAGCCTGCTGGACAGGAACAGGAAGTTGTAGACTCAGGGGCACTTCCTTCCTCTTGAAAAAAAGAGTTAAAAAAATTAAAGGACTCCTCCTTACACAAAAGACTACAGCAAAATCACAATCTGAGGAGTTTTTCTGAGCAAAATGATCATTTTAGAGAAGGTTTTATGAAGATCGCGAGATATTCTTCGCCAGATTGTAGTTTTTGCATGTTCGGGATCGCGATCTTACCAAGACAGCCGCCGGAAGTCAGCTCGCGCGCCCGAATGACGTGTTCGCGTTCGCACACTCTCGCGGGCTTGGGCAGCCATATTACAAATCTCGTGGCGCTCGCGAACGGACAGAAAAGCAAGTTGGCGATCGCAGAATCGCGGTAAGACGTTACCGCGCGCGCAAGAATGAATATTGAGCGCACGAGGAAGCAAAACTACTACGCTACGTGCTAGATTGCGTAGCAATCTGCAACTTCGCGCTCTGTGCGAATCGCGAAGTTGCCTAAACATCGCAAGCTCCGCGAACGGAGCGTAGTTCAACGCCCAGGCTTATTGTTTATAAAGTTATTCCACACCATGCTTACTGAGTGAAAAACTGTTTGTAGAGGGGTAGGTTTCTCAGTATAGCCGTTTACTGTAGACATTACCATATTGAACTATGTCATCAGGGATTGCATGTTGTGTAAAAAACAGGAAGTGCTCAGTCTGTATTCAGTTCTAAGGAAAGGAAGCAGTGTTTCTCAAATTATAAAACGGGAGAATCTGGAGTGTGTTTTCCTGAAGGCTTGTATACACATCATTTACCCTTTTCTGAGGTTTCAGTGGAGAGATTGCTGTTTCTAAAGTGAAAACCCCTTCTCACTGTCAGCAAAGTTCCCTCAACAGGAATATGTTATATAGCTTTTATCGTGTAAAGAGGTGTAAGTAGTTAAAGTGTATTTTAAGCACTGTAGGTGCATCCACCTCGTCTGTCACTTTGAGCTGTGTAGAGTATACTTAGGATTATCTTCATGACTTTTCTCAGGCCATCTAATACAAATAAAACAATAAAAAAAACAAATAAAGCAATTAGTTATAAAACTCCAGGTTAATTGTGTTCCATTGATCCGGCAAATGTTTGCCGACAACATTGTGTACTTTTCTGTAGAAAAGAGTACCAAGATAGGGGTGCACCAAATACACATGTTATTGTGCGCAAAAGATGCACCATAGTTTGGTCAAGATACTGATGACTCAGTGTTATTATTCCTTGAGCAGTATATAAGTTGTGACATTCCAGAAGAGCCTGAGAACAGAACTCTTAGGCAACAAGTTTTGGTGTTCCACTCGCATAAATGTGTGAAATATTGTTGACAGAGATACAGAGCAAAGGGGAAACACAATATTGAGGGCTTTATTACAATGTTGAGCATTAAAATGCTCCTGCACATGGTGCGGATGCATACTCCCATTTCCCTATGGGACCGTAAATCGGTCATAGCACAAGCTCACATAGAGGAATGGTAAAATCTGTTCATCCCTGCACTGTGTAGCAGGGATGAACAGGGGGGCACCATAGGTGCCCCCTCGGCCCCAACCAGAGGCCACAGGGAGAAGTCACTTTCCAACAGGCTTTCCATGTCAGAAAGGCCGACATGGAAAGTCTGTCGGAAACCCACATCGTAAACCCGACCGTGAAAACGCCGTCCATTGGGATTAAGGTCAGGCCTCTGACTGGCTGATGGACTACTTGAGCCTGTCAGAATCCAGCCAGATCAGATGGTATCACTTTCGATCGCCTGCATCATAATGCAGCAGTCGAAAGTGACTCTCACTGTAGGACTCGGAAATCATTTGGGCCAGTTTAGGTCTGGTACCTAGATGGCCCTGGAGATTGCCATTCCCCAGGGCCAGCTCCTGCAATGTCTTGGGGTACCCACCCCATGGACATTGCAGTTTGCTATGGCTTGACGGGCACACCACTCCCGCCAAGCTATAGCAAACGTTTGTTTAATGAATGAATGAATCTTTATTGTTTAAGTTCATTGAAACCATAACAATTCCAATAAAATTAAACAGTCTGCAGAGGAACATATAGTGTACATATTAAAACCATTAATTAAGTTTACAGCTTTTGACGACATCATATCAAGGCAGTATTAGGACCAATTTATATATACATGTTAGAGTTACTGGTTGTCCGCTGAAAAAACTGTTCCGATTAGATAAAACAATAATTTAACAATGTATCAAAGGTTTCATCTCTTTATGAAAATACCATTTAAAATACCAGTTCAAATTAATTTTTCATATAAAAGTAAAAATGTTACCAATCTACAGTTAATTTGCGGGTCATATGGATCAAGACATAGTATAGCAGATCTGCAGGTGCGTATGCCTCTATCTTGAAAAGGATTTGTTAACAATAAAAGACGATTTAATTTTAAAACGGGACATATACAGATCAGGTGAACAAAGTCCTGCTTCGGAGCACCACATAATGTACATGACGGCGGACCACTATATTTCCAGAGGGGTTGATCAGCATTAGTCGGTAGTGCCCCAAGACGTATTGCTAGCAATTTCCTTTTTCGATGAACGGAATATGTCCAAATAAGTCGCTGGTTGTAAAATCGTATAAGATTGTAGTACCATCCAGGCATGAGAGCGCTTGCTGAATGTTATTTTGTCCTCCATTAACAAGTGTCTTTTTGCTGCTGTATATATGAGTCGTCGAAATGTTGTGAATGGTAAATTCAAGTTCCATAAGTCTGACACCTTTGTTAACTTTATTGATAATTGCAAATATTTGTGATAAGCTGATCGTGAATTATTCTCTTGAGCTTCCCAAATGGTGCTATTAACCGGATTCTGGCAGCTTAAGCGGATTTTATACCATAATTTTATTGTCGCATACATTCTTGCTAGACGTTGCTGCTGTAAACCAAACTCTAGGCGAATCTGCGCAGGAGAGGAATTTCTCGGTAAAGGAAATACTGTTCTATATGCCTTAATTTGCATTCTCTTAAGAACTGCTGCTTCCTTGCCATGTTGAACTTCAGTAGCATAGGCTGAAGTCGGCAAGAGCTTCGCTTTAACAACAGCCAATAATGGTTTGAACGATGGACCGCTTAAACTCTTCGCTATTGAGCAAAAAGTATATATCAATCCATTTCCTTTCTTGATTAAACCATCATTATGTGTTTTAAAGTTAAATCTGCTGTCAATACTTAGGCCGAGGTATTTATAATTTATGACTCCCTCCAAGTTCACTTTGCCTAGTTTGAATTGTTGTGGTACCTGCGCAGCGGTGACTTATTGTCATGACCTTAGTTTTCGCTATGTTTATTTCTAGTAAGTTGTCCTTCGCGAAATTGCTCAATATGTCGATCCCTCTTTGAAGCCCTACTTTCGTTTGACTTAACCAAACTATATCGTCCGCATAGGATAGATGCGTTATTTGTAGGGGGTGTAGGCGTGGCGGATGTAAGTTCACCTGGTCCAGCTTGGGGGAAAGATCGGCCATAAATAAGTTAAACAGTTGAGGGGCAAAAAGGCAACCTTGTTTCATGCCATTTTCTGTTTGTATTTTCCTCGTAAGTCTAGAGCCATCTGCTAATTTAACTTGCATCCAGGTGTTTGTGTACAGCTGCATTATGGCTCGGAGGATGTGCGTTGGAAGCCCCCACTGCCTTAATTTGTTCCATAAAATACCTCTGTCTACACGATCGAATGCAGTTTTGCAATCTACAAAGCATACATGTAGGCTTTTCCGCTGTTGTATGATCTTATCTGCCATGAAGCCTAGAGCTAGAATATTTGTAATTGTGCCCAAACCCCTACGAAATCCAGACTGATTTATGGGGATTATGTTATTTGTTTCCGACCAATGTTCCAAATCATTGAGAATTAGAGAGGCATAATATTTAGCTTCTGAGTCCATTAGCGAAATCAGTCTATAATTTGCTGGATCTTCCAAATTGCCTCCTTCATGTACAGGGTTGATTATGGTGCCCCTCCAGCTTTCAGGTAAAATACCAGAGCTGCTCACCTCATTGTATAAATGCATCAAAGGCGTAGCCCAGAAATCCGGGTCCAATTTGAAGATTGCCTGTGGGATGCCATTAGGTCCTGGAGCACCATCCATTCTACCTAACCTTATTGTTTTAAAAACGTCATCTTTTGTAAATTGCGTAATGGAGTTTTCAATCATGCTGTTTGCTGTTATTTTTACTTCATAGAATATACCCGATGTCTTACCAGCAATATAAGGTGATTTAATCTGCTCAGTTTGACTATATAAAATCGGTTGGATAGTGTCCCTTGGCATTAACTCTAAAATTGCGTTTTCATCCTTTGTTGGCAGATGTTTGATGATGTTTATAGCTTCTTTTCTCTTTGTATCCACCTTCCCAAAGATGCTTATTAAATGTTGCATCCAGACCTGCTCTGAGAGGCAAGGAGCGTTAAGTATTTTATTAGGTCTCGTGAGACAATTAACCTGTTCCCAGAATGCCTTTGCATTTGACTTTTTTTGCATTAAAAACCAGCTTGGACCAGAAATTGTCTGTTTGCATCTTTGCAGAATTGCTTTTGGATAGAGGGAGGTGCATGTTCAGCATACACCAATGCATCCAATAATACACTCCCAGGGATATACCAATGCATACGCTGACACACCCAGGCATACAGCAATACAGACACTGCACACGCAGCCAAACACTAATGCATCCAATAACACACCCAGGCACACACTGATACGTACACCTACAAACCCCGGCTCACACTGATGCATATGCTAACAAAATTAGGCACACACTGATGCATAAGCTAACACACCCAGGCACACACTCACGTATAAACTAACACACCCAGGTGCACATTCATGCATACACTAACGCAAACATACACACACTGATGCAGTACACTAACACACCCAGGCACACACCAATGCATATAGTAAAACATCTAGGCACACACTGATGCATACACAAACACACATTGATATATACAGTAACACCTAGGTACATACTAATACATACAATAACACACCCAGGTGCACACTGATACATACAGTAGCATACCCAGGCACACACTGATGCATATGCTGACACCCAGACATATGCATACACCAACACATACAGGCATATACTAATGTATACAGTAACACACCCAGCCACACACTAGCACATTCACTCAGTTATGCAGCCACTCACACACATGCAGACAGTCATACACATGCTTAATCACTCATACAGCCACTCACAAACCCACTCACTCAGTCGTACAGGCACTTGCAAAGCTACTCACTCATACATACAGCTACTCACACACCCATTCACTCATCCATACAGCCACTCACAAACTAGTCACTCACCCATAGAGCCACTTACACACCCAGTCATTCCATTCACTTATACAGCCACTCACACACCCATTTTCTCATTTTTACAGCTACTGACACAGCTACTCACTCTAGCATACAGATCGTCATATACTTACTCACTCATGCAGCCACTCGGAGGGCCCCTCACTCACACACCCATTTTCTCATTTTTACAGCTACTGACACAGCTACTCACTCTCGCATACAGATCGTCATATACTTACTCACTCATGCAGCCACTCAGAGAGCCCCTCACTCACACATCCATTCACTCACCCACATAGCCACTCACACAACCAATGACTCACTCATACAGCCTGATACACCCACTTGGGAATGTTACAGATTTCAACTAGAGCAGGGATGGACGGCTCTCCCATACTCAAAACTTTTTTTTATATATTTGAGCCAAAATTGTTTCAACATGGCAAATTCTGGTACTGTTGGAAGAAGATGTGATGCAACTGTAGAGGTTTTAGAGGTGCCTAGAAGTGTTGTACCTGCTGCAGATGGGGTTGCTGCTCTCACGCTCTCTCTCAGCATATGCAAGATGTCAGGGGTGAATGGTTTTTAGATGTTTCAGCATACTAGAAGTACCACAGGAGTACTTCTTTGAAGTTCCTCTTCATAGTGCTTTATTACATAGCATGCATTTCACCTTCTGCACTATGACTTTCTTCTCACCAGGTGGTATCGTGAAGAACGTCCATGCAATGCTCTCTTTCTTGGGAGTTCTTCTTCATCAGATAGAGAGCGTCCAATTTCCCGATTAGAATTTTCTGGAACAGATGCATGTTCTAATTAGTAAAAACACCAGAGAAATCACAAAACTGTAGCTGTACATGTAGATGTATGAATTTCCACAACCACACCTAAAGCATGGAAAAGAACAGGAGGAGACTTCCTCTATAAGTAATTGAATGGTATTTCAACCACTGAAATTCATTTGTTCCTGTCTCACATGGAATTTGTGACAATGTTGCGACGTCATCACGAATCCCAGAACTGTATTCAAGCAAAGTTTTAAAAAAAAATTTCACTAAAATTATGTTTCATTACCTTTTTAGCAAACCACTTAACTCAAACAATAATATGAAAGTGTATATAAATGTTTTTAATTACTGCCCAAAAAATGCTGGATTCACGAACCCCCAGCAGATCCGAAAATACATGACAGGACGATTTACGATTGATCTGTGACTTCCCCAAAAAACATTTCAAAAGTTAATACTCAAAATAAAACAATTATTCTTTAAAGTGGGCTTACAAACATAAACATACCAGGTGATACTTAAATTCATCGGAGAGCTACTTCTATTGTGATTATATTATTATTATCATCCTGTGAAGTTACAGATTAGAGTTAGCAAAATGACATTAAAGAAACTTAAAATTCGATTAAATATCCATAGGTTACATGGATGTTACAGTTATCATATATCATTTTTAAAAACCTTAGAAATTCACTGAAAAAACATAGGTTACAGAAATGCTATTGTTAGGAACAGTAGAATTAAAAAAGTTTTGAAATTCACAAAATAAAATAAAGGTTACAGGGATGCTATAGTTAGGAAATTCACTGAAAAAACAAAGATTACATGAATGTTATGGCTAGGCTCCGATTTTAGACATGCAAAACCATAGAAATTTACCAGTTGTAGTTACCTGAGCTAACTATATCTCACGTCCCTGCAATGCACTGCTTATGACCTCACATATTACATCACTCATGACATGGTCAGCTGTGTCACTGATAACATCACTGATGACATCTCAAATGACATCACAAATGACATCACTGATGATATCATTTACAGAATAACTCACACACCAACTCACACCTCCATACTACCTCTTATACACCCACTCACACAACCACTCACATACCCATTCACAGGCCCATACAACCACTCACTCATCCATAGAGACACTCACAAACCCACCCACTCACTCATACAGCCACTCACACACCTATTAATTCACCCACACAACCACGTACCTACCATTCACACATCCATACAAGCACTCATATACCAACTCACTCACCTATACAGTCACTCATACAGACACTTAGAGCCTGATTACGACTTTTGGTGGTGTGGGGGCAGGCATCCTGCCACTGCTAAGCTCCCGTACTGCCAAGAGTTTCTGCCGCCCACCCGCCAGATTACAAGTTTTTTATAGTCACATGGACGGTGTTGTGGTTCCCGGTGTGGTGCCTCTTGCAATGCCGGCAGTGCCTTTGAAAAGGCAACACAATGGGAACTCCTCACAAGGTTCCAGCACGGCATAGACTGTAATGTCCATGCTGTGCAGGAACTGGTGTGCATGCACACAAGGTGGGCCCCCTCAGTTTCCTCCCTGCCAGGGTTTTCATGCAGTCGAACCACCATGAAAACAGTGCAGAGAGAGAACTCGTAATGTGCTTGGCTGGACCACTTGGGTTCTACCAAGCATACTGCAGCCTCTGAACACACTGCTGCCAGGGATGGTGGTTCCCTGGCAGCATTAGTGGTCCCAGGGCGGTCCAGCCACCCAAGTTGTAATGGGGCGGTTCGACTGCCAGTGCGGTGGTGTCTGGACCCCCACCATTGCACCACCATGAGTTTGGCAGTCCTCAGACTGGCAGACTCATAATTAGGCACTCAGGGGTCAATTATAAGTCTGGCAGTCCTCATACTGCCAGACTCGTGGTGACACAGCGATGGCGGTCTTCCAACTGCCCTGTTACAATTAGGTGGTCGGACAGCCATTCTCCCGCCACAGCAGCCAGGCAACTGTTACTCCCTGGTAGTGTAGAAGCAGCAATATGCTTGGCTGCACCACTGCAGTCCTGCCAAGCATATTGTAATTTTCCTCTCCACCATGTTTTCATGGCAGTTCCTCCTCCATGAAAACTGTACTGGAGAGGAAACAAAGGGGCGGGTGGGCGGCCACACCAAGAGTTTGTCAGTGCTGTGGTGGGGCAGACCCAGTGCCAAGCTTGTAATCAGGCCCTTACTGTGCAATACAGCCACTCACAGACTAACTCAACTACCCATACACTCACTCAGTCACCCATACACCCACTTACACACCCAGTCACTCACCATTGGAGCTATTCAAATTTCCACTCAGTCACACATACATCTACTCACACATCCACCCACCCACCCATAGAGCCACTCACACACATACTCACACACCCATACAGCTACTCACAAAGCCACTCCCCCACCCATGCAGCCACTCACATACCCACTCACTCACCAATACAGCCATTCACACACCCATACAGCTACTCACACATCTACTTATTCACCCATTCAGCCACTCACACACCCAATCATGCAGCCATAGACTCTCAGACAGTCACTCACACACAGATTCAGACAGTCTCACTGCCACTCAGATGGTATATGGTAGAAATATTATCATTCATTAGTATATATCTCCAAGTCTCAGAAATGATTCCAAAACACTTACACTCATTGGATGATGACATCATTGATGCAATCAGTGATGTCATTTGAGATGTCATGAGTGATGTAACTGACCATGCCATGAGTGATGTAATATGTGAGGTCATAAGCAGTGCACTGCGGGGCGCAAGTTATAGTTAACTCAGCTAACTAGCTGCTGAAATTCAATTATTTGGAATGAGTGAACTTTGTGCCTAACTATAACTTACCTGTAGGCTTATCAGAGGGTTGAACTAAGCATTTGTTGTACTCACAGAGGCAATGAATGGGACACAAGCGCAAGAATAAATCCAAGACCAATTTGCAAAAAATAACATCTATATTTATAATTTTTCAGACCAAGAACTTCATTCTAAGGAAAGTACTTTTAAAGTTATGATTTTTTAAAGTTTACAAAATAAATCACTGTTCTGCCCAATTCTACACAATAGAAGTCAATGGGAGAAAATTGGAAAACGCATATAAAATCACACAGTGGGTTCTCGAGGTTCGCCTTCTGGATTTAGGTAGGAAGCAGATCACTTATATTAAGGAAACGTGGGAAACAGAGGAAATGTTTCTTGATTGGTATGGTACCTATAGTGTTGAGACAATTCCCCCAAGTGGACTGGGTAGGGCAATTGGCAGGTTGTTGGTCTTTGTAAAAAAATAACCTAGCATGTTCTCATTCACAACTGGAAATGCCTCATTGGACTTTTTGGGTGTTTCTTTGGAATTTCTCCTTGGACTAAGACTGATGTTGTATAATGTTTATGCTAGGTCTGTATCTCCTGGTAGTAATCCTGCAAAGGTAGCATTAACAGATGAAATACTTGAGATGCAGCAACCTGAGGCTAAAGTTATGGTGGGGGGTGATTTCAATGTAAACTTTGAGCCGTCTTCTGTTATTCATGACTTGGTAGTAGCCGAGGATGAACTTTGGGGAATTCCCTGCCTTACCGGCATTCCTTGGCCGCACACATTCTCCAATATTGCTTTCCAGTTGGCCTCTTTGGTGGTCAGGTGGGGAGTTTGGGCTTGTAACGGGCGTACTCTGTCTGAATGTAAGGGATAACCTACGTTTAAAAAAGGAAGTTATACTAATGTCCTTGATTATTTCCTGTTGAAAGTTGGGCTCTGGTCATTACTAGTTGATATGGTAGGGGTGAACCGAACAGATAACGACCATAACCCTCGTATTATTTCTCTAAAAGGGGATGCTATTAGAGGGCCAATGACAGTTTGTAATATAACTGCCATAACCTTGATTATTGATAATTACTACAGAAGGGTATCAGGTCTTGGGTTGTAGCTAACTCTAATTTGCATGCTAATATATACAGCTAGTTTGGCAATTTTGCGTCTGGAATTCCTCCCAGCTCTACTTTACCAGAAACAATTTTAACTGTTCACCAACTTTTTTTTAGTACTTTGTTCAATATTTTCTCTAGGGAAGTCAAGGCTAAAAAACAGAGGTCCCCAAAAAACCCTAAATGGTTTATATCTGCCTGTACATCTGTGAAAGCGACTGTTTGTGTAGTTCTTAAAGAGAGGGGAACGAGCTAATATTTGTGAAGCTCGATATAAATACAAGAAACTTCTGAAAAAAGTCAAACAAGATTGAGACAAGCAAATTTGGGATGATCTGCTGTCCACCGCTAAATCAAATGATTGTCGAACCTCCTGGCGCCCTATCTCACATGGGAGTGCAGACACTATTCATAGTTTTTCCACAATATTTTACCAGAAAAGTGGGAAGAGCATTTTGCTGAGCTGTATGCCCTAAGCAATTCATATTTATCGATAATGCAAACAGTTCACTTCTTCCTTCACTGATTTCATGTCCCTTTACCCCGCAGAGCAGTGAGTTTGTTTTTCCCTAGAAGACACTTATACTGCAGTGTGTCAATCCAAAATGGCTAAGGCCCCCGGTCCCAACCGGATTCCAGGTGACACAAGTCATAAGTTGAACCTTCAGTATGGGCCCCTTACATCAAAATTCAACTAACTCCATGGACTCCTGGAAGGGGGCTGGCATTTTTCCAATTTTCAAGAAGGGCAATGAGGGTAACTCTTTGAACTACAGGCCCAAAAGCCTAATCAAAAACCTGCAAAAACATTTTGCACGGCAGTTATATGATAAGTTGTGTAATTGAACTGAAAAGAATGCATTTTATCTTCCCTGCAGGCTGCTTTTCATACCAAAACAAGTACTTCTGACCAGGCATTCAAATTTGCACTTCTTCACTGGAAGTATGCTCTATAAGGGAGGCAAAGATTATATGTTGTATTTGTAAACCTTCAAGCAGCTTTCGATCTGGTCCCCTGCAAGAGGAGAGGCTGTGGGAGGTGCTGGCTAAGATGGGGTTACCTGGTATTCTTCTTAATCACCTAGTCAGGCTGCATGAGGGGACGCATGCCCAGGTTCACTGGGGCAATAGAGAAGATCTAACAAATTGCATTCCTATTGCTCCATGGTGCACAAGGAGGTGTCCTTGCAACCACTTAATTTACGTTATATATAAATGGAGTGGTCGAGGAGCTTCATTCCTGTAAAAATGATTATCCGTAGTTGAATGACGAGAAAGTGCCCATTCTATTATTTGCAGATGACTCTTTGCTCATCTAAAAGACACCTATGGGTTTACAGTTGCTTCTGAAAGAATGTGTGAGTTGTTGTACTCGCCGAGGCCTTGAGCTAAATGCTGATAAAACTGAATGTATGGTTTTTGGACCTGGTAAAACCTGCATCTGTTGATAACTTGCCCCTTGAGTGTGTCTGCAGCTTTGATTATCTGGGAGTCAGATTGACTGACAATTTATCCTTGAGCTCCCAGACAATCACAAGCTCTCTCCAACTGACTTAGTGCAATTCATCGCTTTAAAAAAACGTTCCTTCTCACAAGCCAATTCCCCCGCTCTCGAGGCGTATTGAGTAAAGGTTCAGAGTGTCGCACTTTTGGAGCTGAACTGTGGGGGTCTACTGACACCCAGAGACTTTCTGTAGCTGAGAATTCATGTATTAGATCACTCATTCCAGTCACTGTAACTACGCCTCTTTTACCTCTTTTTCAAGATCTAGGCCTAAAGCGTATTGCGGATCTGGCACAATTGAAGTCCTTGATCTCATTTTGTACATATCTGGACTACTCCTGAGCTCTCAGTGTACTGGGAAGGCCTTGTTAATCTATTAAGCACAAGAGGCGTATCCAAAATTCTCTGGTTCAAGTTTGTATCAAGTTGGATCAGGAAACTGAGGTTGAGTAAGTTGTGGGATAATCCTCTGAACCATCAACACGTCAGAGTTGGCTAGGCTGAAATCCACATATTGGAACCCTGTTCTGGAGAGGCAGCTTGTGGGCAGACAGAAAAGGGCTGCAGGACAAGCTGCAACAGAAATATGGATGTTTTCAAATATCCCTGAACCGTGTTGCCACACAGTAAAGGAATGTTTAGAGGGGTACTATTGGATCCCCCCCAGGCCCCATAACAGAGGGAGAGGGGGCCCTGCTAGGGACCCTCAAAGTCACTTTCCACCTGCCATTTCATGGCGGGTGGACTACCATGATAGGGCAGGTGGAAAGCGACAATGTAATCCCGATGGCAGAGGCACGGCTGGCTCCACTGTCATTTTCGGATTTCTCTTCTGCCCGCAGCCATGGTGGGCTTTGTGAGCCCATCAGAAGCAGAACAAAATCCACCGCGGGTTTCCTTTCGACCACCAGTATCATTATATGTGGTTGAACGGAAGCCCATGATGTCAGGTGGAAAGCCTACGAGCTGTCAGATGGCTTTCTGCCTGATATTATAATTAGGGCCTAAGTCTTTTAGTTCCAAGTGGAACAAAGTTTTGTCCTCTGCCATGTGCCCAGACTTTTAAAATGGTTGAACATGTTTTCTTTTTTTCCCATGAGAATCAAAATGCACGTTAAAAGAGGACACTGCAGATTTTTTCGAAATACCCCTTATTTTAGGGAAGCTCTGAGAGTCTTAAAAACAGACACTTCTGCCTCTATTGTTTTTTCAGTTAGCCGCTTTTCGCACAGTGTCCGGAATAAGTGAGCCAAATATTTGGTTTTATAGGGTGGGCTGGAAGAGTATATTATCTGTACGATAACAAGTTTTAAGTTGAGTAGGGAGTCTTCTCTTAACTTGCTCTTGAGCTTCTTTCTAGCTGGGCCTATGACAGTGGAAACCAAGTTTTGGTTTCTTTTATTTTGCAATTAGCAAGTGTATATTTGATCATCAGCTCACTTGGAGTTTTACATTTTTATCGCTTGGACTTGTATTTTTAATGACTGTATCTTAAATGATTTTATTTGACATTGAATTAATCTATGATACGTATTATCTGCTTTGTAACGGTTTTTACCAATAGAATTACTAAGATTTCGAAATTACTCTTGGTGAGCATAGGGGTCCATTCATGAGGATTTTGCTAACTAATAGGAGTATTATTTAATCTATGTGTTTGTACCCAGATAATACCTTGAATTTGATTATGTGTTGATATTTATTCATTTTATTTGTCTCATTTTATGATGTTTTATGTGAACTGGTTTGGATCTTACTAACCAAAATAAAGTTTAACTTGACTTGGCTTGAAGTAGCAGAGCCAGGTCTAATGTTCCAGCAGTGGAAGATAGGGAGCATCCTGGATTCAACCGGCAGCAAGGTGTTGAAGTAGTTTGTAGCAGGTGCTACGAAGAAGGGGGCCATCTGAAAACATGCTCCACAGAGTGACTTAAAGGTAAGTCCAGTGGGTCCTACTCAAGGTCGCAAGGGACACAGGACCTTGGGAGCATAGCTGGTTCATCGTCACCCAGGTGGGGCGGGCTGGGTGCAGAGCAGATAGGGCAGCCAAGCGTTATGTGTCAAGATGGCTTTGCATCAAGCAGGTTGCAGGGATGATTCCTGGACAGCTGGGCCACTCACAAAGCGGGTCTCAGGGATCTCAAAGTCCCTTGATAAGTGTCTGTGTCCTGGGCTATTTGGATTCCAGATTAGACTCTTGCTTCTTGGTCTTTGGTGTAGAGGAGGCCGGTACCCAAAGTATTGGAATGGAACAGCTCCAGTAGGTCCTGGTGTCCTCTCACTTGTTGGGGTGTCAGATCTGACCTCCCCCCCAGAGTTAATGTACTTCTGCTGGCTTGGGTGCTGCGTAGAAGCTGCTGGGGAGCAGCAGATCGGTGAACCATGCTTCGCTGTTTGGTACCTCCTCTACTCCAAAGGAGGTTCGCGTCAATTGGTCGAAGGTCAGAGGTGCTCCGGGGCTCTTGGAGGCCTCACAGTTGCAGGACAAGACAGCACACCACGATTGTTGAGTCTTGGAAGCAGCCAGCAGGGTTTGGTACCAATTTTCTGCAGCATGTCTTCGGTTCTTGGGTCTGCAGCTCTTCTGTGTCCATTGCTCTTTTTTGGTTTGTCAAATCTAAGTTCAGGGTCAGGGGATGCCACCTAAATACTTAATTTGTGGGCGTTAAAGGGAATGACTGGTAGCAGCCTATGGGCTTCCTACTTAGAGGTATTTAGTTAAAATATTCAAAAAAAATATTGCCATGCTAAAATATCGTGATATAGAAATATTTTCTGCAAGAATATCGTTGTCAAGAATATCAATTTTAAGGTGAGCAATATTGATTTTGAAAATATCTAAATCATCAATATCCTTTACAAAAATATAGTTGTTAATATAGTTTTTTAAGTATTATTATGTATTTTAGTATATATTTTAAATGTGTTATGAATTTTTGGTATTATTATTGTTTATATTTTCATTATATTGTTACATTTTTAGTAGTTATTACATTTTATTTTATAGATTTTTGTGATTAATAGTACAGTAACAGGTTGAGGGGTTTATAGGGGCATAGGATGGGATGCAATCAATCAGTCAGGGGCCTATAAAGCGCTCTACTCACCCGTGAGGGTCTCAAGGCACGGGGGGGGGGTGGCGCAACTCCGGTTCAGTTGAAGAGCCAGGTCTTGAGGTTTTTCCTGAAGGTGTGCAGGTTCGGGGAGCGTCTGATGTTTACTGGGTGCCCGTTCCAGGTCTTGGCTGCGATGTAGGAGAAGGCTCATCCGCCAGCTCTGTTTCTGCGGACCTGGGGGGTCTCTGCAAGGGTGAGGTCGGCGGAGCCAAGGTTCCTTTTGGGTATGTGGAAGGAGACTCTCTCATTGAGATATTTGGGTCCGATGTTGTGGAGGGATTTGTAGGCATGGGTGAGAAGTTTGAAGGTCACTCTCTTCTCGACGGGGAGACAGTGAAGGTCTCGTAGGTGTTGAGTCATTGGTTTGTGTTGTGGTGTCCCTAGGACAAGCCTTGCTGCGGCGTTCTTGATGGTTTGGAGCTTGTGCAGCAGAGTTGTGTTGATTCCAGCGTAGAGGGCGTTGCCGTAGTCCAGTCTGCTGGTTATGAGTGCGTGGGTGATGGTCTTTCTGCATTCGGGGAGTATCCATTTGAAGGTCTTTTGGAGGATGCAAAGGCAGTTGAAACTGGCGGAGGCGACGGAGTTGATCTGGCAGGTCATGGTGAGGGAGGAGTACAGGATGATGCTGAGGTTCTTTGCGTGGTCTGTAGGGGTGGGTGGACTCCCGAGGGCAGAGGGGCACTAGGTGTTGTCCTAGGCCGAGTTGGAGGGTCCTAGGATGAGGACCTCGGTCTTCTCCAAGTTGAGCTTCAGGTAGCTGTCTTTCATCCAGCGTGCTACGTCCTTCATTCCTTCCTGGAAGCCGAGTCTGGTGTCCTCAGGGTTCTTCGTTAGGGAGAAGATGAGCTGGACGTCATCGGTGTATGAGACTATGTTGAGCCCATGCTGTCTTACGATGGCGGCGAGGGGGGCCATGTAGATGTTGAAGAGCGTGGGGCTGAGCGACGATCCTTGGGGTACTCCGCAGTTGATCTCTGTTGGTTTGGAGGGGAAAGGAGGGAGTCTGATCCTCTGGGTTCTGCCGGAGAGGAAGGATCGGATCCAGTTGAGGGCGGTTCCTCGTATCCCCGCGTCGTGAAGTCTGGCTGTGAGCGTGCGGTGAGAGACGGTGTCGAAGGCTGCGGAGAGGTCTAGTAGGATGAGGGCCGAGGTGTGTCCCTGGTCGAGTAGCATGCGGATGTCATCGGTGGCGGCGAGGAGGGCGGTCTCGGTGCTGTGGTTGCTGCAGTGTGAACTAAATATAATGTAGTAATAATTAATTTCTAATTAATAATAATTATTTAATTGATAAATAATTGTGTTAATTGTGTAATTATTATTTTTTAAATTACATTTTAGGTGTGGGTTGTGGCTTTTGTAGGGGATAGGGTGGGAAGTAAATGTATTACAATTAATTAATATTTAATTTGTAATTAATATAAAAATTGTATTTGATGATTATTTATGCTAATTGTGTAAAAAACATTTCTAAAGTTACGTTTTAGGTGTGGGTTGCGGGTTTTGTAGGGACAACAGCAGTGACTACATGGAAATAACAACAGAAAGCAACTAGTATAACCATAATACCGATACACAACAGAATACTGATTCCCCCATCCCTGCCCGTGACAGAATCACGTAGTAACAGGTCTTGAGGAAGATGGCATTGAAAGAAGACTAAGCCATCGAAACGTGCGTCGACCAGTTTGCATGATACACCCCAGCGTTCAGCAAAGCATCAGAGGGTTGAGCGGTCCACCCCTGTTTGGCTTGTTCTGTGCATGCTGGTTGGTTCTGTGGTGGATAGTATGTATGTTATGTATGAGAGTGATATGTATGTGGTATGCTCAGAGGTGTAAATGGTGTGGGGATTTCTTCTGAATTAATGTGAAGAAGCATATGTTTTTGAAAAAAATCTCTTTCTTCTTCTTTTCTTCTATTTTGTACTAATTTTGGCTTTTCAATGCTAAAATGCTAAAACACATGTAAAAATTTGTCATACATTTTTTGTATAGTGAAAATAGCTTTGTAAATATACAAAGGAGTAATAACCCTTTTTGTATGTTTCTTATAAAAAAAAGATGAACTTTACCCATAAGTGAAAATAATGAAAAAAAGAAATAAAAAAATAAATAAAACAGAATAATAAATATACATACGGGGTTGTTGTACTTTTTCCATGCGAACCCACAAAAACTAAAAGCAATTTAGGTCTAGAGGGATACTGTATATTATAGGCAATTATTGGAAGCCCCTCCAATAAAGGTCCTGGGTCAGACGGGATACCAATGGATTTTTACACGGCAGAACCACACCTCTGGGCCTCAGGCCTGATGAACGTACTTAATGCTGTCACCCAGTTAGGTTTACCCTCGTCCTGGAAATCTGAGACTATAGTCCCAGTTTTTAAAAAGGGGAATAGTCAGGACACCACCTGCTATAGACCGATTTCCCTGTTAAACTCAATAGTAAAGGTGGTAGGCTGTATAGTTCTAAAGCGCATAGAAGTATGGGCCCAGGTTAATAAAATTATTTGCCCTGTCCAATATGGATCTAGGGAAAGGATGGGCACGCTGGAACAATGCGTGAGCCTTAACCTCATAATAGGGAAATATGTAGTCGAGAATCAGGGGTCCATATTTCTTGCATTTATGGACCTCAGTAGCGCCTTTGACCGGGTAAACATGTCAAAGTTCTGGGACATCCTTGGTGTATTGGGACTGCTAGTTCACTTGGTCAATGTCCTTAGAGCCTTACACATGGACGTAAATGCATGTGTCTAATACGGCATTGAGGGGGAGAGAACTCATTCATTTAACCTTCCACGGGGGTCAGGCAGGGTTGTGTGATGGTGCCAATTTTGTTTTTGTTATATATAAGTAGCCTCAACACCTGTTTGATTGAAAATGAGGTGGATCTGCCCAAGATAAAGTCAGTCAATGTGCCCACCATGGTCAAAACTGATGATGCCGTATTGATTGCCAAAACGGCTAATGGGTTAAAGCTACTGGTTGATAGGTTTGTAAATTTTATGAATGATTTGGATCTGGATACAAACCTCTCAAAGACCCATTATATGGTTTGTGGGAGGAAGGCTGATAAAACCAGACCTATTGACATTAAGTGGCAAAAAGTTACTAGAGTTCCTACCTTTCCTTATTTGGGAGTATCATAAGACCAGCAGAATAATTTGCTCTCTTGTATTTCTAATCGTTACTCTAAATATAGCCAAGCTTGTAGTGCCCTGTTTAGATTTTTGTTGTCAATAGGTAATAAGCCTATTCTGCCCTTAATGCAAATCTGCAGAATGAAATGTCTCCCAGTTCTGACATACGCTGCAGCCATATGGGGGGTTCTGTAACAGCGGGAGGAGAACCAATTCTGTAGAATTTTTTTAGGCCTGGGTCCAAATAGTGCTTCCTTTTTTACACACAAGGAATTAGGTCTGGATTATGTGGAGGATCAAGTTAAACTGGCACCACTTCTACTTTGGATTTCAGTTTGGGTCGATGAGAGACCGAGGTTCAATAGGAGCATGATTGAGGACTGTTTGGAGTGTACCTACGGCCAAAATATACCGTGTCTAAATTAAATTAAAACCGCCGCCCGCTCCCTAAATTGTATGAATATTTTTAACAGGCCACATCTTCTCAAAAAAGGTGATTGGGGCCTTTTTAGGGAACATATTTTAAATAGATTGAAATATTAGAGAAAAAAGTAGGGCGCTGGAGAAACACTCAAACAGATCCTGCCTGCTCTTGAAATCTGTCACTGGTATTGAACCATACCTTATAGCAGTTAAACATCCAAGGGACAGATCATTGCTCATAAAATTGCGTCTGGGCTCCATTCGTACTATGATCTGTCTTCCCCTGGGTCAGTACGATCCAGATGCAGTTTATCTGTCCTTGTGATGATCACTCGCCTCAAACCTTAATACACTTGGTTTTATTCTGTAAATTGTATGATTTTTTGCGTAAGAGGTATTTATTACCACTTTTAAAAGCAAGTTTTTTTTTCTCCAATTTCGACCTGCCTTTTTATATTTACAGTTATTACCTGATCATGTGGTGATGTTGGCGGTCACCGACTATCAAAAAGGAGTCTTATATTGGAATAAAATAATGTGTGCTTAGTGTATAGAGATGTGTCTGACAGGTTAGCTTGCTGTTTTTAAACAATACCTAATGCTTGTAGACTGTGCAATCTCAACGAAATAAGGTGGACTGTATATATTATCGTTTTTAAGGATTTTGTGTTTTTTATGTTTTTATCTTTTATGATTATGATGCATAATCAAATAAAGATTAATTTAATTGAATTGAATAGGACAATTGAATAATTTACATAGTTAATAAACTATCAAATAATTAATTTAAAATAAAAAATAATTACCATTACATGTAAAATATTTATAATTTAATTAACCTCTCACCCTATACCCATACAATCCCAACAACCCACTACTAAAATATAAATTACTATTACTACTAATAAAAATAAAATATATTTTAAAATTAACAATTTAACTAAAAAAAATAAACAATTAACAACGCAAATAACACAAAATCAATTAATTAATTTACAATAAATAATCCTAATAACACACTACTAAAGTATAAATTACTAATTAAATTTAAAAATGAATTACTAAAAGACAATTACAAAAAATATTTTTATTAAATTATTATCAATCATACTAATAACACTAACACTAATACTAACACCTAATATTAATTTATTAACTAAAATATTTTGAATTAATTAAAATAATTTTTTTACATGTATATCAAACAAAATAATATTAAAAACAACAATGAACATCATTATGATGCCAGTGGGACCGCCACCGACAGGCTGTCGGCGGACCCACCTACAGACAACCCTTGGGGCCGACCCCCGCATTACGATGCAGGTGGGCAGACCCTTGACTGTTGGGGGATGGACCGCCACCTCCTACAGGATCTATGATCCTGTTACTGCAGCGGTCAAAGATTAATCCCTACAATAGAGGGTGTGCCTGCACAGGCACCGCCGTAGGGATTACGATGTCCCTTTCCGACAGCCTCTTTATAGTGGTCTCACTGCCATGGAAAGGCTGTTGGAAAGGGACTTTGGGGGCCCCAAGCAGGGCCCCCGTACCCCATGGGCCACTGGAATGTGGCATAGGGGGCACGTGTAGTGCCCCCATGCACATTCATCCATCGTGTGCCAGGCACACGCAGTGAATGTATGTGCACAAAGTGCTCAGTGATACTGCTGCCTTTTCCAGGGCCGCAGTACAAGCCGCAGTGTTATTGAGTACTTTTCTGACCGCCGTGCTGGCGATACCATTGTAATTCGCTAGGTGGGACCTCCGACTCCTTGTCTGGCGGTCCCATTCCCATTGCGATGGAGGTCGGTTGTCCGACTGATTTCATCAGAATAAGCCCCAATATTCTTGACAATGAAATTATATACCAATACATTATATTCTTGACCACAATATTCAGTCCAACGATATTTTGGTAGTCACAATATTCTGTTAACAATATTTATCTCCTACAATATTTAAAACTTGATATTTCATCCAAACTGCAACTGCAACATGGGTGCAAGGATTCTGTTCTTAATTTCATGCACTTATGTACAAAAGTACACATATGTACACCAATTGCTCACAGTAAGTAGTTGTTGTTGATATTTAAAACTTATGGTAGCAAACGATCCATCGGTTCACTCTATTTATTACAGGACATACATGCTTACAATATATTTTGCAATAGTGTCATATATATTGTCTGCATTGTTAACCAGGGGCAGAAGAAAATAGGAAAGATTATTCAAGTGATTTATCCATCTAGCAATTGGCACATTACTTTGCTGAATATGGTATTTCTGTTTCATCTTGAAAGTTGAACGCTTAATACCAGTGATAAGGATTACTGGGCAGAGTACTGGCGTAGTAAACCACACTTCACATTAAGGCAATTTTGCTGATTGCCTGATTAAAATTTTAACCTATTTTATCTTTTTTTTTTTTTTTTTAAAGTGTTTTTATTAAACGATTTATGGCAACACAGCTGTTTGCCTACAACCCGGAGGCCGGCAGCTAGCTTCATGTAAATATCTTGGCAACAGGATACAGCTTTCTCTGCTTACAACCCTTCAGGCCAGCAGTGATGCGAGGTTTATCTTAACAAATCTAACTCTAATATCACCCTGTTTGTCGTGTGGTGTGTGTGACTATCTGGCCCAACCGTCCGTTCTCTTTGCTCAATGGCAACAATCCGCGGGCCCATCACCCCTTCGTCACCCTACTCCGCCCAGTAGCCCTTGTAATTTGACCGTGACCCTGGCACATAGCGTGGTCAGTTATTCTTCACCGTTTAGGTTCTTAAGAGATCCGACCCCCCTGCACTCAACCATGCCACAAATGGTTTCCAGATGTCCTTGGGTCTGGATCTGCTGGGCATTAACTCCCAATAATTCGAGAGCTAGTCTTTACAATAAATTACCGTGTTCACCCAGGCAGCTATTGTGGGGGGCTGCTGCTTTTTCCAATCAATTGCCACCTGTCTCTTTGCCAATAGTAGCAACATTGCCGTGAGCCTCCTGGAGCTCTTTGGAATCTCGGACATGAAGCCCAGTAATACCGTCAGTGGGGTAGCCTGTATCCGATTGTTAGTAATTTGCCCTATTTTATAATTTTAACTGATTTGTATTGTTTTCTCGTCAAGTAAAAGAACTCGTTTTACATTACAACATTTTTATATTGTTATCACTTCATCAGAACAAGAAAAACCATAGAAAATTCATTGGAATTATATCCGCACATAAATAAATGCAAAATGTTTAATATAAGGCCACCAACAATGTAGGAGTTCATAACGGATCATGTGTAACAGAACACTCAAATAATATTGCCTCACACAAAGAATAAGACATCAGCTGGTAAATAAAATTGAAACAATACATCGACAATGTCAAAAGGTCTGGTTTATGAATGAAAGTGCCTTTGTATCACTGATGGGTGTAGGCACTCAACAAGTCATCATGCCTCCATTGATCAATCTACTGACTCACCCTTCAATTTGCCGTCTGACAAAACTACACAAACTCAACAACATATGCAAGATAAATTAAATGAACACAAGTAGCAAAAAGAAAACATGCTGCCTTTTAAACACTGCGAGCATGTCTGTTTGCAGGAGCAAAATTAAACATAGAAGCTGGTAGGTCAAGAATGGCCGCCAAATTTAGAACCAATGCGTTGGCCATCTTGGAATGGGAAAACAATTATACAATATGGACACGAGCATTGCCTAATGTTCTCCTGGTTTAGAGGAAGTGGCCATTTGGAGTGCGGCACACTGCAGATGAAATAAGCGGCAAGCAAGCAACCTGTCAGCACTGCCTTGGAGCTGTAGCTTCTTAGGAAACCTTCAAATAATAGGACAAGAAGCAAAGAAATGAAAGGTGTACTATAAAATGAGAATGTTCAAAACTAAAGGATTGGCCAACTATCCCTGATACTGAAGCACAATCATTTTTAGGTGAAAGTACACATGTGATCACAAAATGCCTTTATTTACAGGGCAAAAGAACCAATGACTAATGCAGACTGAACCATTACAGCAAAACACACAAGATGATGGACGGAATGTTGCACATTGGCAAAACATTCACCCCCAGTCACAGATCTGGGTTTAATCCATCGTCATTTTGCTCACCACGCCACCCCAGTTCAGACATGGCCATATGCAAATCAGTCTTGACCCTGTGCCTCATGGGAACAGTCCAGCCCGAACAGCCAAGCCATTTCTTCCCTGGACCGGAATCAAGCATCCTAGGACCGGTTTCGGGGTTTTATGGTTTCATCCCTCTTTAGCCAGGATAGCTTGACTCCAGTAGCGTAGTGAGCACGGGACCCACGTCTGGGCATACCCTTCGCAGATAGGGCGAACAGCAAAACACACAAGATGTTGGACAGAATGTTGCACATTGGCAAAACATTCACCCCCAGTCACAGATCTGGGTTTAATCCATCGTCATTTTGCTCACCACGCCACCCCAGTTCAGACATGGCCATATGCAAATCAGTCTTGACCCTGTGCCTCATGGGAAAAGTCCAGCCCGAACTGCCAAGCCATGTCTTCCCTGGATTGGAATTAAGCATCCTAGGACCAGTTTCGGGGTTTCACCCCTCTTCAGCCAGGATAGATTGACTCCAGTAGCGTAGTGAGCACGGGACCCACGTCTGGGCATACCCTTCCCACATAGGGCAAACAGCAAAACACACAAGATGATGGACGGAATGTTGCACATTGGCAAAACATTCACCCCAGTCACAGATCTGGGTTTAATCCATCGTTATTTTGCTCACCACGCCACCCCAGTTCAGACATGGCCATATGCAAATCAGTCTTGACCCTGTGCCTCATGGGAAAAGTCCAGCCCGAACTGCCAAGCCATGTCTTCCCTGGACTGGAATCAAGCATCCTAGGACCGGTTTCGGAGTTTCACCCCTCTTCAGCCAGGATAGCTTGACTCCAGTGGCGTAGTGAGCACGGGACCCACGTCTGGGCATACCCTTCCCACATAGGGTGAACAGCAAAACAAACAAGATGATGGACAGAATGTTGCACATTGGCAAAACATTCACCCCCAGTCACAGATCTGGGTTTAATCCATCGTTATTTTGCTCACCACGCCACCCCAGTTCAGACATGGCCATATGCAAATCAGTCTTGACCCTGTGCCTCATGGGAACAGTCCAGCCCGAACTGCCAAGCCATGTCTTCCCTGGACCAGAATCAAGCATCCTAGGACCGTTTTTGGGGTTTCACCCCTCTTCAGCCAGGATAGCTTGATTCCAGTGGTGTAGTGAGCACGGGATCCACGTCTATGCATACCCTTCCCACATAGGGTGAACAGCAAAACACACAAGATGATGGACGGAATGTTGCACATTGGCAAAACATTCACCCGCAGTCACAGATCTGGGTTAATCCATCCATTACAGCATGCAGTTCACGGACATGAATAGAAGCAGAGTGTAAATGACACTCAGGCAGATCAATGGCAGAACAGAGTGGTCCCAAATGCCCTCTATGTATATATGTGGTTATATTTTTCTATATGGATGTATGTATAATTTAAGGATTTTTATATAGCAAGATCCTGGCAGACATGTAATATATATGTACAAAATACAGTTGTCAGAACAATACAGTATCCTTACTAATAGACCCTAATGAGAATTATCATAGTGCAAATCGTCTATCCCCATGGTTTGTTCAAGTTGGTCATGAGCACTAAAACCCTTGCCTACTACAGTAGATCAGGTCTAGCCTTTATCATTGGGTTGCCACCATAACCAATACAGTTGTCTCCAGTGTAAACAAGTGTGACTAAAACCAAGCCAGTGTCAACTATATGACCCAAAGTGATAAAGAAAACATGTGCTAGCTGAAGGTTGTGTTCAGGTTGGAAACCGGATATAAAAAAGAAGCCTTTTTTTTAGCTTCCAAGGACTGAAATTGAACTTTCACATTTGAAAACTGTTGGTGTGCAAGCAACTGCTGGAATGTCTAGTTCAACTGAACCAACCCAACCTAAACAAGATCTATAATAAAAAATCTGGTAGCCCTCTACTTATCCAAACTTATATCTGAACAGACACATGAAGGTGGACGCTCCTACATCATAATTTTTGTTGCACTACACTACGTCACAATAACAGTACATTTCCCATAATCTGGAGCAACCCTCGCCCCATCTTCCATGTAACCTTACCAGGACTGCTACCTCAAGACGAGTGACACATAAAACCACTTATACACAAGCAATGGAAAAACTAGTTGGCTCATAAATCATACTGAACAACTGCTTATTGTCAAGCACCTTCCCCTTCAACTTAAGACCTCCTTCAATTGACAACTCATTGAAAAAAAGAACCTTTTCAGATGCAGCCAACCAATTTCTCATTAATAGGAACATGGTTTCAAAGGGCTGCCTCTTATTACAGCTCAGAAATCAAAGAAGGGAGCAAATCACCATCGGACTACCATACCATCCAAGCAGAGGCACTGAATTTTACATACTGTCCGTCTAGGGTGATGTACTACTTACATTGGAAAGAAACTGAATGTTGACACTGATACTGCTGTATCTATTAACATCAATGTGGCTCCACAGTTGTGACTAGATAAGCTCAGAATATGCTGAAGTATTCCAAAGTGTATCTTCTGTCTCCACAGACAGCACAGCATTGTCTTGCTATCCCTTTTTACATCAATTCTGTTCACCACACACTATGGGTTGATTATCAGTTCGCACTTGTGTAACTGCTACCTCAAACTCATACCAGAGCTGATCATTTCCTTTGCTGCAGTTGTGATGATGAATCTCAGATCATCCTTTAACTAGAAAACCATAAGAAGGTAAAATGGACAAGACTTGATGACAGCTTCCATGTCATTGATGAATAGATGGTGAGTATCCATCTTAAGGCAAAGTTAATCTCAAAGTTACTTGAATGGTGCCCAAGCCTGGAGGCATCCATGCACCAGTATGGATCTTTAGCCTAAAGTAACAGGTACTTCAACACAGAAACAGATTTATAGTCCTTCAGCAAATTTCTCAGCACAAAACTTTCTTCAAGTTTGTAGGGAGGTCATTTTAGAGTTTCACTCCAATAAACTACAATGTTTTACCCACCCACGCTTTTCATTTTCTACACAGAACTGTACCTTCCATCCCTATTATGCACTGTGTTTAACCTCACATATTAGATCATTAATGTCATGTTACTATGTTTCAAAATGGACGATAATGTAGGTTAGATGTTTGCGCAGAGATGGGTGAAGCGCCAAGCCAAAGGCCAGTACATGATGGGGATGGAAGTTGTAGTTTTTTGACTAACGATAAGGTTTTTATACTGTTGACTATTTAATTTTTATCTCCTGTATTGGTTATTGTTTTGTATGTGCTTTTACGGTTGTTTATAAAACCGAATAAAGATTATTTGATAAAGATGACTAAACTATTAGCAATTTTTTTCACGGGTTTTTGAGTTTGCTAAAATTAGTTCTGAAACATCACTTTAAACCTAAATATCTTTTTGTTTTTTTTACGTAAGTTACGATCTTAGGACTTATCTAACTGTACCAGCACTTTAATCTTTGGGTTTTCTTTCCGGTAAATTCCAAATTGGACGGGCAGCCAACCCTTCACAAGCAGTCAGCCCCCACTGCACACAGTCTTTGGTGATGCTCAGCATGTGTTGTCTGTATAGCCTACCCACCTGTGCCCAACCCCGCCTCACCCTATCCCTGCTGCGGATTTCAACTGTATGCACCCAACTCGCCCCTTCTCCATGCACTAGCTATACCCTTGGATATTACAGAATATATCATCATTGCATTAATTAAAACACTTATGACATCAGAAATTATATTATTTGACAAAACACAATGCATGGCACTGTGACAAGTTATAGTTGATGTAGTGTGGTGAGTGAGGTGACAAAACAGTCTACAGAGGTGCATGAGTGACATTAATTTAATGGTGATGCAGAAGTATAAATGTGAGTTATAAATATGACAGTTATTTAGAAGTGGTGCATAAATTATAATTTTAACACATAAGTACAACTTTTGAATTTCTTATGTTTGAGTAGTTTAAGTTGGGTTTGTCACACATAAGAAATAACATAGGACCTCATTACGATGTCGGTCGGAAAGCAATCTGACCGACTCCTTGTCGGAATTGGTTCCGACCGACTCGGGTTCGGAGAGTCTGACCGACCATTTACTATGTTTCTGAACAGCCGTTCGGTCAAGACTCCCATTGACTTCAATGGGAGGTTGTGTTCCGACCGACAACACAGGCTCCCATTGAAAGAAGGAGTGGTTGCGGAAAACCTTGTACCCTGTCACAGGCAACCCCTGGTGCCTGCCACACTGTGCATGGTTGTAAAGAGGGAACTCATGGGTACCCCCATGGGCCCCAACCAGAGGCCTCTGGGTGAAGGGAGCATGCCATGGGCCCCAAAGTCAGTTTATGACAGCCGTTCCATGTCAAACAGACTGATTTGGAAAGGCTGTCTGAATCGGACATCGTAATAAGTCAGTCAGAAATGCAGTCCACAGAGCTGTATGGTTCAGCTCCGACTGATTCGGATTCTCCGAATGCCGTTCGGAACCGATTCAGAATGACAGAACCGTTACCTTCCATGGTAATCGGTTGGTTGGAAATATTTCAAAGTCAGTCGGAAACATGGATTCCGACGCGGGTTAGGAAAATCCGAATGTCGTTCCGAGCCTTTCAGACCGACATCATAATGAGGCACTAAGTGCGTAAGTGGTGTGTAAATCATAAATTTACGAGATGACCATAACTTTAGAATTTCGATTATTTGTGTAGTTTAAGTTGGGTTTGTAATCCAAACATAAATGGAGTTTTCCTATCTATAACTTATCTTTAACTTTTGATTTCTTTTGACGAATTTCAATGGTTTTTATACTGTTAGAAACAAATTAGTAGTATTTTAATCCTGTGAAGTGGAGTGTGGTACAATACAGTGGAGGATAGTGTTAAAGGGTATACTGTGGCACAGTAAATTGTGATATAGTGAAGTGGATTAAATTGGAATGAGGTGTACCGGATTGGTGTACACTGGAATGGCATACAGCGGAGTGGAGTAAAGTGGAGTTTGCGTACAGTGGAGTGGCATACAGTGAACTCGGATGCTGTAGATTGGCATATATTGTGTGGCAAAGAGTGCAGTCGTATACAATGAGATAGCATAGAGTGGGGTGTGGTAAAGTGGACTTACGTCCAGGTTATTGTAGAGTGTATATTCGTACACTTTACTGGCATACAGTGGAAAGCTATACACTGGAGTGTACACTGGGTGCTTATATTGGAATATTGTATACTGAAGTAGCATACAGTCTAGTGGCGTACAGTGGATTGTGGTACATTGAAGTGGCATAAACTGAAATAGAATGGACTGGAGTGGGGTATGGTGGAGTGTCATATAGTGGAGTGGGGTACAGTTCAGTGGGCTTACATAAAGTTGAGTATGGTACAGTGTAAAGTTAAATTGGGTAGTATAGTGGTGTACAGTGCACTGGTATACAGTGGGATAGCATAGAGTGGAGTGTGGTAAAGTAGAGTTACGTCTTGTAAATATTATAGTGTATCTACATACACTGTACTGGCATAAAGTTGAGTGCTATACACTGGAGTGTTGTACATTGTAGGGGCATTTTTTGGGATATCATATACTGAAATAGTGTACAGTGGAGTGGTGCACAGTGGAGTGTGGTACAGTGGAGTGGGCTACCGTTCAGTTGTGTACACTGCGCTTACCTGAAGTCATGAGTGGTACAGTGTGGTATTGAAAAGTGAAATTGCTTACGGAGTGGCATATATTGGTGTGCCGTACAGTGCAGTGGTGCAGAACAGAATAGCGTACACCACAGTGAGGAACAGTGTAATAGGGAAGAGTGCAATAGCGTATACTGGAGTAGCATAAAGTGTAGTGCCATACAGTCGATTAACATAGAATTAGGTAGTGTTCAATGGAATAGTGAAGAGTTTAATGGCATTAAGTGTACAGTGAAGTGTTGTTTAGTTGAGGGGCAAAGAATGTAGTCTTGCCAAATTGAAATAACAGACAGTGGTGTATACTGCAGTTCAGTATAATGGAGTGCCGCAGAATCGAGTAGCGTACAGTGGAGTAGCGTACACTCCAGTTGTGTACCATCTAGTAGGGGAATGGCATAGAGTGGAGCAGCGTAAAGTGAAGTTGTGTACACTGGAATAGCATACAGTTGTGAGCAGTAATAGTTTAGGGGCGTCCACTAAAGTGGCATACAAGAGAGTGTAATAAAATACAGTAATGAGCAGTATAATAGCATAAAGTACAGTAGTGTAGACAGGAGTGGTGTACAATGTAGTTAGGTGGAGTAAAGTGGAGTAATGTAATAACCAGAAAAAAAAGCAACAGCGGACCTCCAGTGCCGCACCTCGTGCCAGTTCCTATATAAGGAGATGCTGTGCAGCCAACCCCTACGCCAGCTGTTGAGTGGCATTGCTGTGCTCCAGATCAAAAGACAATTGTAACAAATGGGGGTGCGCAGCTTAAAAAGTCCAACAGGCCAAAGTAGATAGAAAAGTCACTTCTTTATTTGAAAATATTTATTCTATAGCAAACATTCATATTAAATCATCCTGCCAACGCGTTTCATTCCCTTAGGAATAGGTGGAAGACATGCGGCACGTTTCCAACCATTGAGCTGGACAGGAATTCGGTGCATATAGTTAATAAGCTTTTCTGAGCCACAATGCAATACACGTGGTACAAATTAAATACGTCGTCTTCACATTGATGACTAGAATACACTGCAAAAGATATTCTCCATTGTTTGTGCTGCACCTCATTGTCGCCATACCGAATTGCTACGTCTTCCATCCCTGGAGTGGCTTGGTCTGCATTACAGATACTTGCCAATTGGAGCTGTATTACATTGGCGCCATCCCGTTCTAAATACTTTTTCTACAATACCATTTCCATCCTTGGAGTGGCTTGATTCTTCCACCCCTTAAGTGGTTGGGGTAGGATCACAGATTCTTGTTGATTTCAAACTTGGGTTTCCCCGTCTCCTTATTGACTAGAAGCGTCTCCCAACCTTGGAGAAGCCGGGATGAATATTACAGCTACCTCCAGACCATTGAATTTGGCTGACGGGTTCAAAGTATTATAGTTGGATTCTTTTCTATTTTTCGAGTGTCGGATTTGGAATTCCTTTCTATCATAAACAGGATTGGTTGGGAACATTCCATTCTTTATAATCGGCTACCACTTTGAGACAACAAGTTCTTACGACCTTGGCGGATATACTTTTCCGTACAATACTGTGCGTGCCCTGAAGAAGTTCCCTATAAGGGAATGAAACGCGTTGGCTGGATGATTTAATATGAATGTTTGCTATAAAAGAAATATTTTCAAATAAAGAACTGACTTTTCTATCTACTTTGGCCTGTTGGACTGTTTAAGCTGTGCACCCCCATTTGTTACAATGGAGTAATGTAATGTACACTAGATTAGCATACAATGTAGTGGCATATACTGGAGTGTCGTAAACTGGAGTGGAAAACTCTAAATAGAGTACAGCTGAATGACATAAAGTCAACTGTTATACAGTCGAGTAACATAAGGTGGAGTGTGTAAATGAAAGGAAACGTACTGTTAAAAAGTGTGAAAGGACATCAATGCTACATCTCCAACATATAGCGCCGGGACACTTCCGAGTAGCTGTGCGCTGAATAAAATTAAAATAACATAACATAACATATATATTAATATATGTCAATTTAAATTTTCTGGTTGTATATGTAAATAGTGTAAGTAATGGTAAAGTTATACATTGTATAAAATGTAGTTAATATATTGTGCTTTGGTATACCATGGTAAGTTCTCGGTATACTGCGGTACATGGTGCTGAGAAGTGGTATGTGATTAGTTGATGGCTGTGTTTAGCAAAGGTAAAAATCTGCCATGTACTTTTTATCACAATATTGTATTATTGTAAGGTCAGCCAGCGTTCCGATGCATTCTGGGTTAAGGTCTTACATATAGTTATATATTAGGCTTTATTGTTATTAACAACCTATTATCATTTCATTTAAGTGATAATAGGTTAACAGTTTTGTTTATGAATTTGTTTATTTTATCGACATTGGAATTTTTGTCAATTTTGTCTCTTGATAACTTTGCACCTGTTTCACGGTGTCTGTGAAATTTTGCCGACATGTTGCACACGTTTCATTGTCGGAGGAGTGAAGGTTTTGTGGGATTTGATCAAGGGGGTGCAAATACATGTGAATATACGTGATCAAGACAGTTTTACTGTCAAAACGCGGATCAACTGGTTATTAAATCTGCACTAAGCAACATCTCCTGAGTGTGCCCTTCATTTGACTTCATTGTGTGATTGATATATATATATATGTGTGTATATATATATATATTTATAATATTATTATTTGTTTGGGGTGGGAGAGAACCCCAAACTCCTCGCCTTTAAAAAAAATGTTTTATATATTCTTTTTTTTCTTTATTGAGGGACCCCACAAACCCCACCTTCTAAAAAAAATTACTTTCCACCCAATACCTATACCCATCCCTAAACCCTAAAAACACCCTTACCACCCTATGTCCCTACGCACCAATAAACACTAAAATTACCCTTACCACCCTATACTCTTACCCACCCCTAAACCTGAACTTTAAATATACCCTTACCACTTTACACACATATCCATGCCTAAACACTTAAAATACCCTTACACTGTACACTATAACTGGTGAATTTCAGTGTTTTTGTTTACTCTAAAATGTTACATTGTCACTGAAATTCTCACTAACATTACTTCAAACTTTGTTTTTTTCAGTGAATTTCTAGGGTATTTTTCAACTTAAATAATACATTTGGTTACCATAAGCCAACCACAATTCAATACCCTGCAGGCAGCCAACCCCACACCTTTTTTTTTTTTTTTTTTTTAAAAACCTTTATTTTCAAAAGTCTGGACACAGCTATTCAGCCGACAACCCGGAGGTTCGGCAGCTTCGGTAAAGAGGAACAGAGACGCGTCCACAGTACAGTGAAGGAGGAGTGCAAAGATTCCATTTTTTAAATAAACACAAAACACACAACAACCCCCAGCAAGGCAAGAACACTGAATGCCCATGGTGATAGCCCCCCAGGGGAGACAGGACCCCAATCATCTACCATTTACAGTACCGTGAAAAGAGGAAGAAGGGGGACAGCAGAGGCCAAAGAAGTCCATTAACCATACTGAGCTGGAAAGAAGGTTAGGAGGAAAGCTGTTCCTCGGGGGGATCCAGATCAGGGGCGAGACAAATTCCCCCCCTGTATTGGTTCCACCGCCCCCAGATGCCGTGCCACTTCCGAGGGCGGCCTCTAGCGCAATATACCGTCTTCTCCCTTAGCATACTCCAGTCCATATTTTCTTTCCACGCGGTCAATGTGGGGGGGCCCACGGATCCCCACAATCACGCTATATCTCTCTTAGCGACCATGTTACCCAGAGTCACCCATTGGGTCTGCGCCGCATTGTGATCAGTGGGCCCCCAGACATTCAGGAGACAACACCGCGCTTCCGGCTGCATAGCAATGCCCGTCACCTCCCCCATCACTGCATGGACTCTCCGCCAGAATTCCGTGATGACACCACATTCCCAAATGATATGCAGGAAAGTACCCACCATACCACATCCCCTCCTGCATAGGCCGTCCTCCGAGAATCCCATGTGAACCAGCCTTGGCCCCGTCACGTACACTCGATGCAGTATTTTAAGCTGCACCAGCCTCAGACGCGACGGGATCGCAACCTCCTTAGGAGAGGAAACAGCAGACTGCCAATCCTCGTCATCCAACTCGAGGCCATCCCTAGACCACTGGTCCCTCAACCCCAGAAGCATATCCACCCGGACGTTGATCAGTTTCTTATAGATGAGCGAGATCGTGCTCTCGGGCATATGACCATCAAGGACCCGGTCCTCCAAAGGAGAGGACTCAGGCACCTTCTCACCCTATATGAGGACTGATCGGAGGGCGTGACGCACCTGAATATAGCGGAAAAACTCAGATGGCCCCAGCTCATACTCCTTCTGCAACTCTTCAAAGGACTTCACCCTCCCCTTAATCAGGACATCTCCGACCCTGGAGATGCCGATCATGTCCCATTTGTCAAAGCCTTTTGTGTGCCAAAGCCTACCCAATCTCTCAGATTCAAACAGCGGGGTAGCGAGGGTGAGCCTATCCTTCCAGCCCAGCGAGTCAGTTGCCATCTTCCACACACGCACCGCCACACCAGTGGGCCCCGTGAGGGACGAGTCCAGGGACCGCGAATACAACGCCCTGTAATAGTTACCACCACGCAGCAACCACCTGTCCATGGCATACCCAGGGCTGAGGGCCGGGCCATAAAACCCATGATTAATCGCACTCAGCTGGGTGGCCCAATAGTACCGTCGGATGTCTGGAAGCACAATACCCCCGTCGTACCATGGGAGCGTCAACTTTGCAATAGCTATTCGCGGCCGCCCGTCCCACAGCAATGCTCGTTGGAGGCCTTCGACCTCCCGAAAGTAGTTGGCCGGTACCCAATCCAAAGTATTCTGCAGTGCGTAGAGGAACCGGGGAAGAGACATCATTTTGAACAGGGCCGCACGCCCAACGAGGGAGAGCGGCAGCCTCCGCCAGCCCTCCACATCCCGCCTCAGGCGCGCTAGGGGGGGGAGCAGGTTCCTCTCATATCGCACGGCAGAATCCATGGAGATAAAGATCCCCAGATACACGAAGCCCTGCTGAGCCACCTGGATCGAACAAGTTCGAGGGATCGGTGGAACCTCGCCACTAAGAACATATAAATACGATTTACTCCAGTTGATAACGAGACCCGAGTTCCTACCGAAAGATGTGAGTACGTCACAGACCACTATAAGTGATTTCTTGGGTGAGGCAAGATACAAGAGGATGTCATCAGCATAGAGCGATATACGGTCCTCGTGCTCAGGCGACCATCTAAGTCCCCGTATATCCGGGTGCCAGCGTATCCACGCAGCCAGCGGCTCAAGGGCAAGGGTGAACAACAATGGCGACAGGGGACAACCTTGCTGAGTTCCCCTCCCAAGCTGAAACGGAGTCGACGCCCGGCCATTTACCACCACACTCGCAAGAGGACCCTCATACAGCAACCTCACCCAGCTCACAAAACCGTGGCCAAAGCCGAACTTGGTCATCACGGCCCACAAATATGCCCATTCCACCGTGTCAAAGGCCATCGTGGCATCGAGAGACGCCACAATAGCTGGTTCACGCAGCGTGCCCGCCCTGGCGATTACACCATGAAGGCGCCGAAGATTTAACGCTGTGTTACGGTGCGGGATGAATCCGGATTGATCCGGATGGACCAAGTCACCGAGTACCCTAATCAACCGGGCCGCCAGGATTTTAGCCAGAATTTTCGGCTCTGCGTTAAGGAGTGAGATAGGCCTATATGAGGCGCACTTATCTCGGGGTTTGCCCTCTTTGTGTATAACCACAATCGTCGCCAGTCGCTGATCCAACGGGAGGGCCCCACTCCCCCGCGCCTCCACGAACATGGCGCGCAGGTGAGGGGCAACCCTATCCGGAAATAACTTGTACAGGTCGACCGGCAAGCCGTTCGGACCCGAGGCCTTGCCCGAGTTCAACGCGCGGATAGCCCCCGCCACCTCATCGACCGTTATGTCACCATCTAGATCGTGCCTATCCATATCAGAGAGACAGGGCAATGCAATATCACGCAGGAGGTCACGCGAGTCCTCGGGCGGCCTGTCCGACACTGAGGCATAAACCATACGGAAATATTCCGAGAAACACTGCACAATCCTCTCAGGTTCCACAATCACCTCTCCCCCCTCTCCCGTCAACTCAGGCACTACTCTATTGACCCGTTCTTTTTTGTCCAGCCAAGCCAGGAGTTTCCCGGCCTTGTCACCAACATCATACAGACGGCCCTGCTGTTCCCTACCGAGGGTCTTAGCGGCATTCGTCACCAGGTCCTTATACTCGGATTGCTTCAAGCACAGCTCTTGAAGTGAGGCCTCTGTAACCTCCTCCTCCAGCGCTCCCTCCAAAACCGCGATCTCCTCCTCAACCTGCAAAACCTCGCCATCTCTCCGCCGCTTGGCAGCCACTACAAGGGAGAGGGCTTCCCCTCGCAGCACGGTCTTAAATGCTTCCCACAGCGACACTGCCGAGTCCACGGATCCCTGATTGTCCTTGAAAAAATTATCTACTGTCTTTACCAGCGCGCTGCGCATCTTGGGGTCTCGGAAATACCAAGGGTTGATAGGGGCCACCCTTCCCCCTCCCTCTCGACCCAGATCCAGCCTGACCCACACCGGCGAATGGTCAGATATACCACGCGCCATGTGCCTGGCCTCAGACACCAATGAGGCATGCGCAGCCAGAGTGAGTAGGTAGTCAATCCTAGAAAGGCTACCATGCGCCCCTGAGTGGAAAGTGTATTGGCTCTGTGTGGGGTGCCGGAGCCTCCAGCAGTCTATCAGGCCAAGCGTATCTAGAAAGTCTGGAAGCCACTTCTGAGCCCCCCCCGTGTCTCTGGGCGGGTATCTATCCAGCAGGCCGGAGCCAACAGCGTTGAAATCACCTCCCACTACAAGCATACCCCCCGGGAGATCCAGCAGGGCCCTACCCAGATCTGTGAAAGTGGAGGCCTGCAGGGCCGGCGGGACATACACCGAAACTAAAACCAAAGTTCTTCCTTCCCACCGCCCCGCCACCGCCACAAACCTCCCCCTATCATCAACAATGGTGGAGTCCACCTCAAATGGTAGCGAGGCTCTGACTAGGATGCCCACACCCCTGGACCCAGAGGAGAATCCCGAATGAGCTATGAATTTATAACCCTTCCTATTCAGGGCATAGCACGTATTACCTATAAGATGCGTCTCCTGCAGCAGGGCGACATCCGGCAATGACTGTTTCAAGAATTGCAAAACAATCCCACGCTTAATGCGATCCCCCAAACCATTCACATTCCAGCTTATAACACTTAAACCCCTACCCCCCATCCCCAAACGTAAAGAGGCCCACCCCACACCCGAAGAGCCCCCATGGAACAGTCCTGGAAATAATCACTATGCCTTGCTGAAACAAACCCCCCAACAATAACCCCAAAATCCCGGAAACCCCCCCCACCCTGCACCCCTGCTGCAGCTTACAAAGCACCCCCAACTTGCAGTGTGCCTGTCGCCCTACCAAACCCAAAATCTACAAAAAGTACCCTAAGGGAGGAAAGAGCTCCCCTCGTCCTCCCACAACCTCCGTGTTTACTGCAAGTCATTATCTAAAGTCAGTCCGAGTCAGTCCGGTTCCGAATACATCAACCTTGTTCATCCCGGCCACTGTCCCCGTCTACGGCAGTGTCCTCTTCCGTGCGTCGTCGAGGCAGAGCATCCAGCCATTCATCCGCCATGGCAGGCGACTCAAAGAAGAATGTTCGGTCTTCAAACACCACACGTAGTCTGGCAGGGAAGAGCATGGCGTATTTCAGATCCCTCTCCCGAAGCCTCCTCTTCACCCCCAGGAAGCCCTGCCGCTGCCTCTGTACCTGCTGGGTGAAGTCAGGATAGAAATTCACCGACGCGTTCTGGAAGGGGACCGGGCCCGTTACCCTCGAGGCCTGCAGGATAGCGTCCCGGTCTCGAAAATGAAAGAGCCGGGCGACGATCGGCCTCGGTGTGGCTCCCACCTTGGGCCGCCCACCAGGCACTCTATGGGCCCGCTCAACTGCGAAGAACTTCCCTAGACCCTTAGGCTGCAGATGATTGAGCACCAAGTCCTCCACGAGCAGGTCCACTGAAATCTCGTCCGAGGACTCCGGGACCCCGATAACGCGCACGTTGTTGCGCCTGGCCCGGCTCTCGAAGTCCTCCAGCCGACGGGCTGCGAGATCATGCTCGGTCCGCAACTTACGGACCTCGGTCTGCAGGTCCGAGACATCATCGGCGAGGCCCGTGGTCTTGATGTCCAGGGATTTGACCCGTTCATTTGTTTTGCCCAAATGCGCGCGGATCAGATTCACATCCACCAAGATGGTATCCACTTTGTGCGCCAGGGCATCAAACTGTCTCCCAATCGAAGTCTGCAGCCCGTCAAGTGCACCCATGACATCCTGCAGTGAGAGCTCCGGGGCCAAGGGCGAAGCAGTCTTCTGTGTATCCGGGGACTGGCTCGGTGCACCCGGTGACCCCTTCTGCTGGGCATAGCGGTCCATGTTATTGGCTTGAGTGTAGGCTCCCCGCCTGGTGGCCTTGGGCTTCGGCCGATCCACCTCTGCTTTGCCCGACATGGTGGGCTCGAGCAAGTCGGGTCAAACAGGACTGCCCTCTCTCAGCGAGAGAGAGCAGGAGTGCTCCGTCTTACGATGGGTCGCCAATGTGGCATGCAGAGCGTCCAAATGATAATAAAGCAGACGCGAGCACTCCCTGGGCTGGGCAGACAAAGGGCGAGAAAGTGAAAGTGAAAGGATAGGGACCTCCGTCCGGCAGCTCACACCTCGCCTGGCCGCTGTTGTTCAATTAGAGGTCGGGCATCCTGCCAACTCGAGCCCCTGGCATCCCTCGGAGATGGGCCTCAATCTTCCGCCATGCATAACTCCGGTTCCCGGTGGGCGATTCGACCTCGGGTGGCATCGATCGCCTCCCTGACAAGTCATCTACACGATGCCATGCATACGAACAGGATTATAAACAGGATAGACGACGGAGGGCACGAGGGTCTCGGGAGCTCAAAGCTCACGCGGCCATCTTGGTCAAGCGCTAGGCTCCTCCTTTTCAACCCCACACCTTTGAAGATGCGCGGCGTGGGGTTGGCTGCAGAGCCTGGATTAGCCATTAGTGCACTGCCCCACTCCAAGCAACTTTGGGCCCCCATCTCCCTGAGGCTATTTCTTTTAAGTTGAGGGGGTACACAGCTCCTTTCCTGTTGAGCCCAGGGACCCATCCCCTTGGGTATTTCTTTTTTTTAAGGAGAGGGGATGCATTGCTCCCTCACAGAGCCAATACTGGACTGAGGACCCCATACCCTGTGGCCAAAACTTATATGTTAAGGGGAGGACACACATAGTCCTCCTCCCCTAGCTATTTTAGGCCCCTGGGACGCCTTCCCCCCAGGGCCGAAATGCAATAAAAAAGGGGAGGGGACCAGGTAGCCCCCTGCCCAGATCCTTAATAGACCCTGGGAAGCTCATCTCCGTGGACCGCAATAACTTAAAGGGGTGGGCGGGGCGCGCCCCCTGCCTGAGCCTATTGTAGGCCTGGGCATCCCACCACCCCTGAGACCTTCTTATTTCTAGGTGGGCGACCCATTGCCAACTCAGGGTGCCCATCAAACAGCAAGTTTGGGGCCACAGAAGCATCCCTAGGGCTTCCGCGGCCCCACCAGCTCCCCTCATGCACCAATCCTGGGTGCAACTGGAGCCAGCTTTGCTCCCTCCTGGATGGAGCAGCTGTTTTTGCTTGCTGCCTCCAGGCGGGTGCAATGTGTGTTTACCTGCCTGCAGAAATCTGCTCCCACCGAGTGGGAGCATTTTTAAAGCTCCTGCAGAGTGAGAGAAACATGCCTTTTCTGCCTGTGTTCCTGCCGGCAGGGAAGACATGTCTTCTACCACCCGGAGGTAGCTTTAAAATTGCTCCAACCAAGCAGGGTCAAAAATATGTTTACCTACCCGCGGTGATAGTGGCCTCCCTCGGGCAAAGTAATAGAGCTGGCCCCAGGGGGTGGGGTTTCCAAGTCCTATTAAGGCTCTGGGAGGGAGGTCACATGCTTCCTCCCCTTAGCTGTCGCAACAGCCCTGTGGAATGCGGTATCTGGGGCTTCACAGAGGCTCACAGAGGGGAGCATCATGCTCCCTTCCACAAAAGGAACAGTGAGCGCTGCCTCTGGCCCTCTGCACTTCATTCAAAAGCTAACTGACCCACCAAACGAACAGCAGCATTTGACAAAGACTCGCATGAGTTGAAACGTGTTATGCCTTTCTGTCTGTGAATAAAGGATTAATGAAACACTGTTGGTGTGGGAGGACCGCACAGTGTCCTTCAGTCAATAAAGTTTATTGCGGCAACGCGTGTCCACCTGAGAAGGTCTTTGTCAAAGCCAATTACAAATTGTGCCCAACCAGCACTAGAAATAACCTCTAGAGCAGAGGTCTTCTATCTGGGGGGGCGTGGAGGCATGGAAAGGGGGTCGTGCACTTCATTTGTAAAAGAAATTGGCTCAGACGGTTAGTTAAAATGCTTTCCTGTGCTGGGAAATCAAGGCCAGGCAGACCTCCAACTGTCTTTGTATTTATATAGTGCTTACTATCCCTGAGAATGTGTTGAAGGGACAGTTATGTTAAAAAAAAAGAAGAAAGAAATAAAGAATAAAAGACAAGAAAAATGGGGAGACACCAAGTCCACAACCTCCTTCACGGATAGATCTCCATCCAAGTTGGGTTCCAAACACTTGCTTAGGAACAATCAAGGTACATATCTGGTAAGTCTAACTCAACAGGAACAATGACAATATTTAAAACAGTATCCATGTAGTAATCCAATTAAATAACAGGTATAGTTTGGCGCAGAGCAGGTGCCCATAGCAGTTCAGACCAGTTGTCGAAACCGCAGGTTCCTGAAGATAAAAAAGCTGTTATTGAGACAGAATCCGACATTTTTAGTAGCATTACTGTATGATAAAACTTTGAGATGGATTTGTCCCTGAGAAAGAATTTGCACACTTCAATACCCAAGGTATGATCAGTAGATGTGTATAAAGATGTTACGTCCATTATGACCGGCAGAAATTGTGATTGCCACGGTATGTTTTGCACCTTAGGAATGAAATCGGTGCTGTCCATGCAATAAGACGGGAGAACCAGCACATAGGGTAACAGAAAGAAATCCAAATACGTAGAAGTGTGTTCTAATAGACTGTCAGAGGCTGAAACATTTGGTCTACCGGGAGGGTTTTCCTTGTCCTTGTTTACTTTTGGTAACATGTAGAAACAAGGGACCACTGGATGTTTCACATTGAGGAATAAAAATTCTTCTGTGGACGGTAGTCCACTGTCTCTCCATCTAGGGAGCAAAGATAGGTATGTCTCTACGCTGTGTCTGTAACTCTCAATGGTAGTCCTTTCATAATCCCCACTCAGATCTAGTTGTCTGAACTCCTTCTATTATACTTGTTGACATGCCACAGGACCACATTCCCTCCCTTGTCAGAGGGATTGATGATAATATTATAATCTTCTTGTAATGTTTTAAAAGCTTCTCTCTGACTGCTGTTTATATTGGAGGAAAATTATTCCTAGTCTTGTGCCAGATTTTGATCAGATATCTGATCACCACCTCATGAAAGGTGTCAAACATGTCGTGTGGGGATTGCATGTCGATTTAGGTTTGAAAGGGGTGGTAATGGTACTGTCAAGTTCTAAGTCAAGAGATTCCAACAATTCTCTCTCATTTTCCCAATCAGTAACACCCCCTCCCAGCTCTACCAATGTGGCAAGGCCCTTTATGTCCCCAAGATTCAAATAGTTCACACAATTGTCGTCAACCTGGACAGTTGCAGAGACGGTTTTGTTTTAGAAAGAGCCTTCTTGGGAGATGGAAGAAAACCTTTCTTCAATTTAAATTTTCGAATAAACAAAAATACATCAATCCTTGTTCTGCAAAAGTCAACGTTTGCCGTGGGACAAAATGATAAACCCAATTCCAAGACAGATTGCTCATCAGGAGTCAAATTGTGGGAGGAAAGGTTAATGACAGTTAAGGCCTTCTCACCCATCACTTCCTCTTTGAGTGCCTCATCGTTCTCCCATGTGGCAATGTTACTTTCTACGCTGAGTCTTCCTGTTGTTTTCCTATTCCTCTGTCTCCTCCTCTTCCTCTTGGTGGTCTTCCGCGGGATGTTTGGTTCCTTAGTAAAAAACGGTATTCATCAAGTACCGTGTAAGAAACCACATCATGCCCTCCTGTACTACTATGATCCTCCAAATCAGACGAATAGTTGTCGGATCCTGATTCAGATGTTGCCAATTCCTGCTGCCTAAGTGCTCCAACCTTCTTGTACTGGCAGATCGTATCATCGAACGTTCGTTCAAATGTCAAAATCCTGCCTTGGGCGTAGTCTTGTTTGTCTCTTAGGAATTTCAGTTTTTTCTTCTGCTTGATCTCGTCTTCATATCTATTCAATCTCTCTTCCATTGTTGTGAAATATTTCTTTATCTCGTCTTGTTCTTGATGTTTCTCTAGAATAGCTTTAAGTGTGCTTATCTCTTCCATGGTTTGTTCTAGTTCGATTGCTGCATATTTGGCTAATAGCCCTAGCATGTTCTTGCATGTATTAGCCATGAGTGAGGACCATTCCTCTAACAACTTTGAATTGGGATTCTGGTAGGTGGGAGTAATTAGAATTCTATGGCCTCTAGGGACCCTCCCCACCTCAATGTAACTTTCAAGTGGCATCACCTCCCATGATCTATTAATCTCTTTCTTTAAATGTTTTTTATATGTATTAAGTTGTTGAGTCAGTGACTTTGCTATGCCAGCAGTTTCTGGTGAAGTTATCTCAAAAGTATCATTCAAGTTAGTCTCATTTTCATTGAATAGGCACTTTGCCTCTTTCATTCTCCTTCTCCGTGCCTCACTCATACTGATAACTCTCCCCCAAAATGCAAATGCTGAAAGACACCTGTGTCCCTCAACTCGGGTCTTTGTGCACCAAACAAAAAGAGGGATAGTAACTGATATGCGGCATCCAGTGTTTCCGTTCCTCTGGCCCCAACCTGAGCCTGATAGTTATATCCACCTTTGACAGAAATAGAACACTCCACATGGTAGAGATAGCTCGCGTGGCGCCCCTGCTGTAGGTGGTTCAGTAATTCTTTCCAATGCGTGAGCAAACACAAAGGCGATACTACAAAGACAGCGGAAAAGAAATAATTACCGCTAGCGCATCCTACGACACACCAGGGATGTTACTCACCCCTCTTGATTACTGCGGCTTCCATATTTGCTTCGTTGCGGCGACCATTTCTCCAGTGCAGCACACTTTGCTGCTGGTCGCAGGTGAAACTAACACGGCGGCGGAGGCAAGTTAATCATTAAAGGAGAATTGTCCCGGCCACGTCCACCAAACGGGGCTAGTGCGGTAACACAGGTGCAGGTCCCATGTAATAATTTCAGCAGGCACGCCTCCCAATTATCCAAAGGAAAGCGCAGTATATATATATATATATATATATATATATATATATATATGTATGTATATATATATATTATCTACTGGCGGTCGCCAGTAGATAGTTATAGTTAGGATCGTGTTTCCATAGGAAATCCGCAACATTCTATTTTGAATAACTTTGGCGCCGATTGACGAATCCTCGCGAAATTTTCAAAATAGGTGGGGCGCTCCGCTCCGCTCCTTCCCTGAAAGTCTCGGGGGGATTCGTCAAGCGGGGGCTGAGAAAAAGGGGGGGGTCCCAAAACGCGTTTTCCCCATGCATTTTTCCATAGGACCTTTAGTCCAAGCTACAGCCCGAACGGCTGAACAGAATTACTTGAAATTTGGCAGAGAGGTAGTCCTCAGGTCAGGGATGTGCCTTTTGCAGGTCTGGTGTAAATCTGTTCAGTATTTCCTGAGAAAATAGAATTTAAATCAATATATATATCTATGGGCGCGCTCCGAGCGCGTACGGTAAGCTTACCGTACGCGCATGCTGCTGTGCACGAGCTTAATTCTGATTGGTGGTTACATGACCGCAATCCTCTGCTGATGACGTCAGATATTACATCACTGATTACATATGTGTCTTTCTGAAAAATAAATATTTGTAATATATGTATAGCTAAAGATTAATGGAAGAAGACATGGCTAAATAGGTGTCTAAATACAGTGATGTAATATCTGACGTCATCAGCAGAGGATTGCGGTCGCGTGAGTTATAGTTGCCTGCACTAACTATAACGGGGGAATTTCATTGTTTTTTTACGAGGGAAATGTCCAGCTAACTATAACATGTGTGAAACCTATGGTTTTTTAAGTGAATATATATATATATATATATAATATATATATACTGAAAAACCCCTAAGGTTAAAGTGACATTTTAAATAAGTGAAAATGTCAGTAAAACATACTGCATTAATCAACCAAAACCACTGAAATTTTCCAGTTAATGTTAAGTCAAGGAACTATGGGTCTGATTTAGATTTTGGCAGGCGGGCTACTCCGTCACAATGTTGACAGATATCCCGTCCACCTAAATATGAATCCCATAGGCAGAGGGAATATCCGTCACTATTGTGACGGAATAACCTACCCACCGAAATCTAAATCAGGCCTTAAATCTTATGCCCTAAATTAAACATAACTCGCGCCTCCGCCATGCACAGTGTTGTTATCAATGATGTCATTTCAGATGTTGCAGTGATGTTTTCACTGATGTCACAGAACATATCATGAGTGATGCAATATGTGAGGTAATTAGTAGTGCATGGCGAGGGCTCAAGTTATAGTTACTATAGGGCACGAGATATAGTTCCTTTAGATAAGTATAACAGTGAATTTCAGTGGTTTTGTTTGTTTAAATGGTATGTTTTGCAGATTATGTGGTTGAAGGGTGGCCTAAGGCCTCTTCCCTCCTTACCTTACAACCATCTAGCCCTTTTTGTTTACCCACCCATCATCCAAAAGCCAGGCTCCTATGAGCATGGATGCGTGTGCTAAAGGAAGGCATTATTTGTTTCACTCTGCTGGTGTACAGCAATGAATGTACAGTCATAGGCACAAATGTACATTTGTACAATAGCCACACAACATCACATTTACAAGAGCCCACTAAATATGTAGAAAGGGAACATACCATAAAAGAATACATATTCATTCTGGAAAATGTAATATTTCTTGCATGTACCTTTAAGTAATCTGTCAACAAAAGTATAGCTATTCAGACTGCAGAGGTCCATACTAGGTACTACTTAACCTTACTTAGTTAATGCTCTTGGCCTGCCCTGCCACAGGCAAAAATGCATTTTACCTTCCGTCCCAACATCACTTCCCCAGCAAAAGGGTTGTTTACAAAGCTCCTACCTGCAATATTTCATTCGTTGCTGCCCATTGTTGGTGACGCCATGGCTGTTTCGACCCAACTTATTAATGTGCTAGTCCTGGGTGAGCACTTAAATACTTAAGAAACATATATTATGTGTTGTTGTACAGCACATTTTTACCACTTACTTAGCCGTTTGGGTCTTTAGTGCAGGGTCTGTTAGCAATAGTGGGTTAACCCAAGTGGTGGAACCCATTAGAGGATTTTGAGGATAAGCATAGGCCCTAATTATAAAGTAAGCTTTTTATAGGATGGTTGCAGAGTGTACCTCTGCAGTGCTGGCTACAGCAGATTTTTTAATTTTTTAATTTTCTTCTCTTTAAATTACATAGTCATAATATTGGCCCATGAATTCACTATAGGCCGAAGGGAAGCTTTCATTATGTTGAAAAGCTTTGTCCCAAAAGGTCATTAATCTGATCAGAAAATGTATTACGAGAACAGCAATACTGCAGTTGAGAGACATTTTCTCCTTGACCCAGCCTCACACTAGTATTGTGTGTGACTTTTGCTTGCAAGGAGTTCTCTCATATTGCATTTTCATGCACGATATTGGCAAAGTGCCATCCAAATGCACGAACGTTTGTGAAAATTACGCTTACTGGGCAAAAAATAACATTTTGTCCACTCATAACACAAGTATGCACATGGATGTTATGTGCAGTAAGCAGAATTATTGCAAGAAATGTATGCTAGAATGTAACTTTTCTATTGTACAAAATAGTGTCATATATTAGGAATAGGGGTGGGCGGAATTTGCGAAATCCACTTTCGCAAATTATCGCGAAAATGTTAAAAATTATCGCAAACACGCGGAAATATCGCGAAGATGCGGAAGTTTTTCTCCCGCATGTTCGCGAGATTGTCTGCATGGTTGCGGCTCGCCAACTTACCCATGTGGTTGCTCGCGGGCGCGGCCATCTTGTTTTCAGTTGTCTCGCGGTGCATGATCGCGAGAAGAAAAACGTGATCGCGCGACGCATGACGTCACTGCGGGCGCGAACTGTCGTGAGACAGCGCAAATGGCTAAAAACAATACAACATCTCATGGAGAACGCGACCGGATCAAGAAAACTTGTCGGCGAACGCAGGGATTCAGGTAAGGCGACCGCGCGCGCGCGCGCGAATGTATTATTTTACAGCGCGAGCAAGAAACAAATTATCGCCAAGCTGCGGAATGCGGAAATTGTGACATTTTCGCGCTTTCCGCGGTACGCGAAAATGTCAAATTATCGCATTTTCCGCGAACGGTACGAAATTTTAGCCCAGGCCTAATTAGGAATGCATTGGCCACCAGCTTTCTGGCAATTCTTGTTTTGTTTTGTCATAGTGTTTGCAAAACTTTATTGTTTGGAAATATGCCAGGCCTACATCATTCTGATAAATAATAATTTACTACAGGTAAAAAGGTTTTTGGGTTGAAAAAAATCACACATTACCATAGTACACCCTGACACTGAAGGAAACGACTTAAAAAAAAAAACAGTCTGGCATTGGCTGCAAGTTGCAAGTTTATAGAAGGAAAGAAAGAAAGAAAGAAAAGCAGTAAGAAGAAAGACAATGAAGAAGGAAAGAAAATTGAAAGAGAAAGAAAGATAGCTAAAGAAAGAAGGAGAAAGAGGAGAGAGAAAGAAAGAAAGGAAGAAGAAAAAAGGAGAGAGAGAGAGAAGGAAAGATAAAGGATGAGCAAGAAGAAGACAAGAAAACAGAAAGAAGAGCAAAGGAAAGAAAGAAAGAAAGGCAGCAAGAAGAAAGACCATGAAGAAGGAAAGAAAATTGAAAGAGAAAGAAAGAAAGTTAAAGAAAGAAGGAAAAAGAGGAAAGAAAGGAAGAAGAAAGGAAGAGAGAGAGAAGGAAAGATAAAGGAAAGAAGTCTGCTTTTATTATAAAAATGTGTGCTGTTTGGTTTTCTATTTACTGAGCTCAGCAGTAAGAGTATCCTCTTTGTAGGATTATCAATTTGATGTACAGGTAAGAGTCAAGTAGTGGCCCCCTTTTAACTGTTTGCATGCTTGTACCAGACCAAATGCACTTTAACTGTTTGCATGATTGCATAAGTACTAAATGCACTTTAATCGTGCATTTTAATTGTACACAGTAATTTTGGATAAGATTTGAATGTATTTTTTTTCTGTATTCAAGCAAATTCTTTGGTGTGCCAGTGTGTTCAACCTTTTTCTGCAGATCACTCAACTGTTTTATAGGAATTCAGAAAGGTTATTTTTAACTGCCTGCACTTTAGCGCAAGCAATGAATGCATTTTAATTGTGATTAGGTAAGCATCTAGGGTTCTAGGGTGTTTGCTTGTGTTTTTTTGTGAGTAACCTTACCATTCATAGGGTGATAAGTGAGGGATTATTGATCGGTATATTAAGTTCTGAACCGCACTTGTAGTAAGGGGTGACCTGAGAGCTGTGACATTTTATGTTTTTGGTTCATGTAATGGTTTTACTTAACTATGCATGTTAAATAAATACATTTATACATTTGAAATCTAAAATTAATTTGAGATGGAAAGAAAGAGGGAAAAAAGGAGAGGGGAGGGAGAAGGAAAGAAAAAACAGGAAACAGGGAAGGGAAGAAAGGAAGTAAGAAAGAAAGAAAGAAAGAAAGAAGGTAAGAAGGACATTTTTTTAATATACACTTTTTATTGAAATAAGAGGAATGACAATGCAGTGATTATACACACATAAGTAATGACGACATGACACTAGTAAAGGACAGGCAGCTGACTTGCTAGCATTTGGTAAGGCAAAAATAAATTCACAACTTCTCATTAATCAGATCCGTCGCATTGATGCTGTCCCTTGCCAATGGAGGTTAACATATCCCACCCCTGTAGCTGTTCCATTGTCCCCAAATCGTTGTCCACTTGGTGGGGCACCCTCTATATTCATATATGGCCTTCTCTGTTACCATGCACCAGTCCATGTCCTTGCTCCAGTCAGCTAGGCGTAGTGGGTCTAGCGCCTTCCACTTTCGTACTATGTTTCTTTTAGCAACCATCACCCCCAGCGTCACCCATATGCGTTCCTTGGAGTTCAAGTCCGTTGGGCCCCAGACATTCAGAAGACCAAGCTTAATATTACAGTCAATCTTTGACTCCAAGTCTTCCTCCATGTGGCCCACAACTGCCGACCAATACCTTCGGATAGTCATGCACTCCCAGAGCATATGGATGAAAGTGTCCTCCTGTCTACAGTTTCTGGGGCACCCTCCATCAACACAATAGCGCATTTTCACCAGCAACAGGCCGGCTAAGTAGGATCTATGCAATAGCTTCAACTGTTCTAATCTGAGCCTCGAGGAGATGGCCACCTCCTTAGGCGAAGCTAATGTTGCAAGCCACTCCTCGTCGTCAAGCCCTGCCACGTCATGGTCCCATTTTGTACGAAGCCTGAGTAGTGGATCAGCCGTGTTGCTGACTAGTTTCTTGTAAATCAGTGATATGGCCTTCTCAGGCAGATCTCCATCTAGGACCCTATCCTCCAGCGGGGAGGACTCACGTAGTGTCTCCCCCCTGGCTAATACTGCTAACAAAGCGTGTCTGATCTGTAGATAGCTAAAATACTCAGTGCTCGCTAGCTCGTGGTCTTCCTGTAGTTGGTTGAAGGGAATCACTTCCCCCTCCTTTCACAAGTCTTCCACTCTTGAGATACCTGTTAGGTCCGAGCGATTGAAGCCCTTTGTGTGAATCAGCCTGCCCAGCCGCTTGCTGTACCAGAGTGGTGTGGCCTGCGGGGTCTTGTCTTCCCAGCCCAGACTTTTTGTGGCTGTCTTCCACACCTGCACTGCATGTGCAGTGGACCCTGTCAGTGTCAGCTTTACCGAGTGTGAGTACAGTGCCCTTCGAAACTACCCCCCGATAAGAGCCACCTGTCCATTTGGAAGGCAGGGTCTCCCTGTTCTCTGTATGTGCATTGATTTATTGCAGCAAGGTGGGACGCCTAGTAGTATTTTTTGATGTCCAGGAGCCCGATGCCCCCATCAACCCACCCTAATGTGAGCTTTTGAGTGGCTATTGGCGATGGTTTGCCATCCCATAGTAGGTCCCGAAGAATACTGTTGATTTCCTTAAAGTATGCAGACTCGACCTGGTACGGGGTATTTTATAACGCATGCAAAAATCTCAGTAAGGACATTATTTTAAATAGGGCTGCACGCCCGAGCAGGGAGAGAGGGATCGACTTCCAGTGTTGGACGTCGCTCTTGAGCCGTTTCAAGGGAGGCTGGAGGTTGCGTTCGTAAAAACGGGCCGGGTCTTTGAAGGACCAGATCCCCAAGGATTTAAAGTCGTCTTTCACCTCTGAGATCTGAAATCCATGAGGAAGTGAAGGCAACGTCCCACTAAGAACATAGAGCACTGACTTTGTCCAATTAATTTTGTTAACCGGCGAATCCGCCGAATACGGAGAAAATGTGCAGTATTCAGTTCAGGGAGGACGCTGGTGAGGCTAGATAGAGTAAGATGTCATCTGTGTTTAATGAAATGCGATCCTTCCAGCCTTCTGTCCACTTAAGTCCTCTGATAACAGGATCTCTCCAGATCCACAATGCCAGTGGCTCGAGGGTGAGGACAAAAAGTAACGGCGACAGGGGGCATCCCTGCCTGGTACCTCTACTAAGTGTGAAAGTGCTTAATTGTCGATTGTTGACTACAATTCGGGCAAGCGGTTCTTGATACAAAAGCCGGACCCAACCAATGTATTCCTGGCCCAACCCCATTTTCCTCAGAACAGCAAACATATAGGGCTATTCAATGGTGTTGAATGCCATGGCCGCGTCAAGAAACACCACCACCGCATCTTCACTGATTGTCTGAGTTGGGCTGAGCACTCCATGGAGTCTACGCAGGTTGAGGGAGGTATTTCTGGCCGGCATAAAGCCTGATTGATCCGGGTGGACTAGTTTTGTAGGGAGTCGGGTTGCCAAGACCTTTGGCAAAATCTTGGCTTCTCCATTGAGCAGTGATATTGGTCTGTAGGAGGAGCATCTGTTTTTTGGTTTACCCTTCTTGTGGATTACCACGATCGTTGCCAGTCTCTGGTCAATGGGGAGCGATCCTACTGCCTTACTTTCATGAAACATTTTGGCAAGATATGGAGCAGTCTTACTCGATGTTAGTTTGTACAATTCTCTGGGTAGGCCATTGGGGCCCGTTGCCTTATTTCCACGCAACTCGTGTATGGCCTTTTCCACCTCTACACTAGTTATTTCCAGGTCTAGTTCAGAGCGCTCTTCATCAGTGAGAACTGGAAGCGAGATATCCCTCAAGAAGGAGGCGGCCTCCTCCTCTGTGTGCGGGGACTGAGACGTGTAAACAGTTTGATAGTATTGCCTGAAGGCGTCCGCTATGTCTTGTGGCGTAGTGAGACTCTCCCGATTCCCCCTCTAGCTCGACAACAACTCGGTTTGCTTGGTCTCTGCGGTCGAGCCAGGCCAACAACTTTCCTGCCTTGTCTCCGACCTCGAAGACTCTACCGCGTGTCGCCCTGTGTTGGGCCTTAGCAGCCTCAGTAGCTAAGTCAGTGTACTCCTTGGTTTTAAGGTGCAAAGTCTGTCCGACTTCTTCCGAGTCATCTGCTTGAAGCTGTGCCTCCCAACTGCAATATTTCCCCTTCCAGACGGGTCATACCCACGCGTTTCTCTTTTGTGGACACTGCAATTTGACCCATAGCCACCCCCTGAATACCCACCTTGTAGGCTTCCCACAGTGTCACATCAGAGTCTACCGATCCCTCGTTTTCTTGGAAGTAGAGTTCTATGTCCCGCGTGATCGTATCCTGTATTTGGGGAATCTTGAGATACCAATGGTTAATTGGGGCATTTCTACCTGTCGTGGGCTCCCCCACTTCAAGTCGGCACAAAATGGGTGAATGGTCTGAGATACCCCTGGCTAGGTGGCTCACTTCCTTAATACCATCAATCTGATTCACCGGTGTTACTATTTAGTCAATCCTGGACATGCTATGATGGGCTCCTGAGTAGTAGGTATACTGCTGTGCCACAGGATGCAGCCTTCTCCAGGTGTCCACTAGGCCCAGCGCTCCCTAGAAACTATGGATCTGCATCCGGGAAGGAGGCAGAACCCTTTGGGGCCAACGGTCCAGGAAGTCTGAGACAATGGACTTATGATCAATAATCTGCCCTCGGGGGGGCGTGGCTTGCAGCCGACAGCAATGGCTGCAGCCTAGGAGAGCTCCGCGCTCGCTAGTCTCTTTCCCCCAAAATCCTGACATTTATCCGCGTCCACGCTGACAAGGACCAGCTGCTCTGATTACCGGGAGGCTCCGGTGCTGATCGAGTGCCGTCTGAGGGCTGGGGCTGCAGCCGCGGGGTCAGCATCGACGAGGCCAGCGGTGTGGCCTACTATCCGGGACCGCGACCGGGGCCTGGAGTACGAGGGCGCGGCCGAGGAGGTGGCGCGCAGAGTGGGCTCGCTCCGAGGACCGGGACGCCGCGTAGGGCGAAACGAAGCAGCAGCGGAGCACGACACGTGAGGGCGCCGACTGGCGTGGACCGAGGCCCCGTAGCGCTCAGGACCCTGCGGAACTGTGGGACGGAGCGCACCCAAAGGAACCGAGACGCAGGCCCAGACGCGTGTCATAGAGGTGTCCTGGCCACCCCCACCCCGGCACCAGATGATAAAGGGCCCTGCTGCCCGCCGGTCTGGGAAAGCCCCGGGAGGATCGAGACGCACAGCAGAGAGGGTTGATGAACCCGAACTCCCTCGGAGAGTGGCGGGGACAACACCGGTGATCGTATCAAGCGCCTGCGGCCCCCTCCCCCGGCACAGAGTGAACGCGACGCACCGGGGGATGCATATGGTGCTCCCCGTCGAGACCTGAGAAGAGTGAGTGAGTTCTGGACGGCGACCTCCTGCACGAGCGGAGGCGAGGAGGGAAGGGAGCGCCGAAAGGCCGAGCGCTGACCTGTAAGGCGCAGTCTGGCAGCGGCGACTGCCGACCTCCCCGCTACACCGCGAGGCGCAGCAAGCACCATGGGGGGCAAAGGCCAACGGGGGCCGCAGACTGGCAAATTGGATAAATATGCCTACCGCAGGGAGACATCGCAAACCCCAGAGGCTCCCGGGAAGAATGAAGACGCGACGCAGGACGGTCAGCCGGGGGAGGTTACCCTGCAGGACATAATGCGCACACTCACACAAATGCAAACGGCGATAGGCACGATCTCCACGGACATTACACTGTTACGAGCAGACGTATCAAAAATCAACGACAGGCTGAGGGAGGTAGAAGACACGACGGCCACTTTGTCCACGGAAACAACGCTGCTCACGAACAAAGTAAAGGCACTGGAACTGGCGCAGAAACAACTGGAGGCGAAATTGGACGACCAAGAAGGGCGCGCCCGCCGCAACAACATCCGCTTAGTGGGAGTGCCGGAGACCGTGCGCGGTCCGGCGCTGGACTTGTATGTGGAGGACCTCGTCAAGAAAAAAATCCAGCCTAGAGGCTTGTCGGAGTTTTTCTCGGTGGAAAGGGCGCACAGGGTGCTGTGGAAATGTGGATTTTCCTGGTCAGTTATGTCCCCTATCTTGGACCCCAACGGTTCTATGTGCATGTTACAAGTACATGTATGTTCCCTCCAGTTCCAGTTATGAAGACGCAAACACATGTGCGTCCACCGTCAACATGTGCTCTGTCAGATCCGCCATGAATAGGCCGGATATTCCATTCCTAAGTATGAAAGGCCACCGGCTTTATATGGTTCACTTATGCCATTTTACAGTCCAGGCAAGTAGGCCCTGATTCTGTCATCAAAACTCCTCTTGCCTTCTGCCTCTGAAAGCTCCAGTCTGAGCCTGCATCTGTGACCATGAACTTTGTCTCATTCTCTGCGCGGCTCACGAAGCCTGACATCAGCCTATTCTCTGCCAAGAACTGTATTTCACCTTCGAATTATCTGCTTCACTCCTTAGCCGATGCATTCCTGTCTAGCAGCTTAAGTAAACATTCTTCCAGCTACTGAGCAAAGGCTCGGCCTCTCTGTCCTCATGCAAGTAATTCATAGCCCTGTTACCAGAGAATATTCCTACCCCCTCGCATACAGTGTAGACACTTAGACGCTTGTACACGCACGCACAGTCAGCATAGAATAGATTTTGTCCGAGAGTCCTTCTTTTGTGGATAACATAGTTCTTTAAACATAGGATGTTAGATATGATTTGGGATTAGGTTGACTTGACCCCCCAGACTTTTTGTCTCCACATGTAGAGCTAAATGTCAAGTCCCCTTCACCCCCTAGTTACACGTCAATTACACGTCATGCTGCTGCGCGCGCATCTATGCCAAGTATTATCTTATAGATCCACCTATGTGTGACATCATAACCAATTATGTTCCTTTTTACTCCTTATTACACCCATTTTCGGTTACGCAGGTAAAACGTCAATTTCCTTATCAATTGTTACGCCTACTGCATTCGCTTCATTGTAATGTATGTACTATAAAAGTTACTTCTTGTCAATAAAGTATGTACTTCACTTCCTGAACCCCCGTGGTGATGGAACTTGGAGCAACCGATTATAATCGATCATTGGAATAAAGCCCATTCCGAACCTCTAATATCACGGATTCTGCCTCTCATTTTACTGAGCTATTTTATTATGTTTCTGTATCAAATTAAGTCCAGGTAAAGGAATTTTATTTACCACATGATGGCGCCCGAACAGGGACACTTTCTCATCTCACGCGCCGGCGGTGAGTTGCAGGCCCGGTCTCCTGCCACAGCTGGACGGACAATTACGCGTACCAGCAGGATTTCCTGTATCTCCCTCCGGTCAAGCGGGGGCGACTGAGACTGCGATCAACACCCAGACGAGGCGGTGAGAAGTGCGAAGTATCCCGACCAGAGCCTAGCTGAGAGAGCAAGATCCGAGGTATACAGAGACCCACCAGTTCGAAGTCAAGCCCAGTTTCCGACGAGTCGAGTCGAGTCCAGTCCGGTTCAAGTTCAAGTTACCGAGGCCTTCCGTTTCCGAAGCTACCCGGTGAGTACCATTACTGGGGAGGCATTTCTGACGTGCACATAGGTTGTGCCGGTCAAGACGGGTTTGGGTACACAAATCCGGTCTGCACTGTTTTAGCAGTGTATCTGTACTGTTTAGCAGTATATCAAGTATTCCGAAGTATCTAGTTAGTGTCAAGAATTATGCTTGGTGATTAGTTATGCAGACGATCATCATTGTTGTTTATTTTAAAGGTTAAAAATGTTTAATGTTTAATGTTTAATGTGTTAAACGTCCTGCATATTGTGGTATGAATGGTTGTTCATTATTGTGCTTTTGTATTAAGTGTGTTCAAGATTAAGTATCGGATCAGTTGTCAATATGCCGCTCTTTTCGAAATTAAGACAGATCACTACTAGAAAAGGGGTACTCGAAGAAGCCGTCCCTATTCCTCCTAGGGATACTCCAGGGCACTTCATGTATCACAAACATGGCTTAGACGCTATATTATTTCTTGATTTATGGGTAGACTACACCAAGGGATTACCAGAAAGTCAGAGGTGGCCCGCAGCGGGGACCTGGGATGCAGAGTGCATCATGAAAGTCGAGGAAGAGTTATGGAAAAGGAAAGTCAGACAGTCACAGAAAGACGCCGTTGAGTTATGGCGTAAAGAATCTCATAGACGTACAGAAAAAGCACGTAGACAGGAAGAGAAGAGTAAAGAGAGTTCAAACAAAGTTCGAGAAAATCTATTAATTGAGGAAGGTATCCGAGTGAAAACAGAACAAGTAGATAGACAAAGAAATGCCCTTATGAATGGGATGTATCCCCTTCTAGCCGAAGGATTACCTAAGGCTACTCCAGAGATACCGAAAGACTTGCCACCTCCATTATTCCCAATTAAGGTACACCCTAAGGGGCATCCTAGAACCGCAGAAGATGTTTTTCTTTCCTCATATTTAGATGACGCAGCTCCCGAGTATGCTAATTCCGCCCCACATAGACCGCATACCAGGGAGGTCCCACGCCAAGATCCAGCACCCGTATCCCTACAGCAACAAATCGAGTCACAAGTTCCGGCAAGCACATCTGTTTCTGTATCTGTTCCTACAGCTACTTCTATAGCTGTGTCCACACCTATAGTTGCTGTGTCACGTTCGACGAATCCTTTCACACCCGACGCCCCAGATGGGGCCACGGGAGGTGCTACCAATATTTTTTCTACGCCACCCAGAATAAATAAACTTACTTTTCAAGACTCAGTACATTCACGTACACCCAAACTCGTAAGTGCCCGTGCGCTTAAGGAACTTCTTATAGATTGTAGATATGACCCGGTGCCCGGTAAAGAGGACGAAATGACCCTGGCATCATTGCGTATCAGACGAGCCGCAGTGTATTTAGGGAAGTTACCAGGAATGACTGCGCATCTAGATAAAATATATCATTTTGTCCAAACAGGGCGAGATCCAGAATGTATTAACAGAGCTATGGAATACCAGAAAGTAGAGATACAGGGGGAACTGTTACGTTTCCTCATAAACTGTGTGATCGGAAATCAAGACCGACCGGGGGTAGACCCGGATGCAATGCAAATTCTTACAAGATGGAGCCAGAATATATCAGAAGGGAGACATGATAAGCAAAATTGTATAATAGCCATGTGCCGAAAGATCCGTAAAGAAATAGAACGCCTACACGAAGAAAGATTAGAGGCAGACGAGTTCGAACAAAGCGAGGAAGAAGGGTCAGGACTGCCCGCGGGACAGTCGGACACCATAGCCTATGTAGGTAGAGGAAGATCTTGTAATAGAAATCAGACTAGATGTCATACTGACTCAATACGTCCGATATGTCCAGATAATAACAGGAATTTCCAAATACCTATAATTAATATAAGGTCTAACGAGCATTCGTTCCAAACCGCCGACAAACTACTCCGAGAACGAAGGGGTTATCATTTTCTCGATTCTATGGATGAACAAGATTTAGCGAGGGCAGCTGTCCATTGGGTGGACAGTCCCGGAAAATATAGTGATGACACAGTAGTACGCACATTTTTGAATCTCACCCCAGATGAACAGAGGTTAGCTGGGATTTATATGATTCAACAACTCATTATACTATATCGGAGTCAGCATTCGGACCCTGGTCCCTTACCTGACATATTGACTGAATTGCTTATGAATAAATGGAGAGGTGCAGGTACTAAATTAATTAAAGAAATTCTAGAATCAAGAAAGCAGTATATTCTTTTTGTATGCGCAGAGCATGTCTCATTGCCCGTCAAGGAAAGAACCACGTATCACATGGATAGACAGAATCCCTTGCGAGAAGTGCACCCAATAAAAGGCGAGGACAACGAGTTTAGGCGCGTATTTGTATATACGCCCATATCAAAAATTGAATTGTTACAAATGAAGAAAGTGGTACCCAGTCATGACAAAGATCCAGCGGGTTTTCACCGAGAAATTAAAGACATGTTACTCATGGGAGAGTATACCTATCCCGACATTATGACAATATTAAAGGTATTGATGCCTGCTGGCATTTATGAGAAACTCAAGGAAAAAGAGTGGGAGGTAGGAGACCAAAAGATAGAATGGTCAGTGTTAGAAGCGGAAGAAAAGGCCCGAACTGCAGGAGCAGGACTTGGGGATAAAACTAAAGCATTACCAGGTTTATTAGTACAGGTACTGCCACGTTTATTAACTACGAAAAAGGAAGATTGGGGTACAATTTCAGCCTGTAAACAGAAGCAAGATGAAGACACTAGTGATTACTATGCCCGATTCGAGAAATGTTTTGGTATAAATAGTGGTATAAAAGCAAGTAGCGAATCATACCCGCATCTGTTTGTAACAAAATTAGTAGAAAATGCCCTGCCCCCAGTAAAGAATAGAGTATTAAAATTCGAGAGTACCTGGCAAGGTAACACTCCATCACAAATGTTACAAATGTTACAGTATCATCACAATAGAATTAGAGAGGAACAAGAACATGAACACAGACGCATGAAAGACACGAAAATGAAAATGCTAGTTTCCCAGACAGTTCCAGCTGAAGGACATAAAAAGGGTATGACACATTCCGATTCAGCAGGACCTGTAAAAGGGACATGCAATTATTGTAAAAAGCCAGGTCATTACGTACACGATTGTCCAGTTTTAAAACATAATATCGCCATAGGTAAAACACAAGAAAGATCACGACCACTCAGACAAGATCAGAATGAACAAGGCGCTCTGCAGCATGCCCAGGCCATGCCAGCCGCACAACAGCCAATACAGTTTGTGCCAGCTGCACCACCGTTGCCTGTTGCTGCCACACAGACAACAACACGACAAATGTATCAGACCGCACAGTATGAATATCCTGAGTATCAGCGTTACGCATGAACTAGCCTAGAGAGGGAAGTTGACTTACCCCTTATCGAGATTCCTGTAGATCAAGAAGGACCTTATGTACATAGTGAATTATTAGGTCAAGATAGAAAATTTTTACTCGATACAGGGGCAAGTCGAACAACTATAAAACGTAGTGAAGTCCCAGGGGCACCCCTCTCAGGCTCTCAGAATATTTCCCTTGGTTTTTCAGGAAAACCTATTGTTAATGAAGTATCACAGCCTCTTCCACTTACGATAGGACCTCTGACCCGAACTACAGATTTATTGCTTACTAAATCATGTCCAGAAAACTTGTTAGGAATAAAAACTCTGAAAGCCCTAGGAGCCATAATATGTTGTTCTCCGGAAGGAGTAAGGTTGTTTTTACGTGATTTTAAAGGTCACTATGTGTCTAGAGACATGGATCCCCGACTGCAGACTTTACCTACACATCTATGGGCACAAGGCCCTACTGATGTTGGTTGCATGAATATTACACCATATCGAGTCACATTAAAGGCAGGAGTGGTGCTACCACGAATGCGACAATACAAGTTACCACCAGATGCTGTAGTGGCTTTACTACAAATCATTGACGAGCTAATTGCCCAAGGAGTAGTTGTGGAAACAGACTCCAATGTATGTAATTCACCGATAATTCCGATTCTTAAACGAACAGATCCTACGGCCCCACCAGTATATCGATTGGTTATTGATCTGCGCGAGTTAAACAAATGCATTGTGCCACAATTTCCTGTGGTCCCAGATATCTCGTCATTACTGACAGCTATTGATTCCGAAGCAACATTCTTTACTGTAATTGATCTCAAGAATGCCTTTTTCAGCGTCCCAATAGATCCGGAAAGCCAATATTTGTTCGGATTTAGTTTAAATGGGCGTAGCTTCAAATTCTCACGCGCACCTCAAGGATTTACAGAAAGCCCCAGCATCTATAGCCAAGCACTGAAACGAGAACTTGACAGTATCCACATGCCAGTTAACACTGCCTTGCTTCAATATGTCGATGATCTGCTGATCACCGCGAGAAGCGAACCAGAATGTGAAAAAGCATCACTGACAGTTTTACAATTTCTAGCCGAAAAGGGGCACAAGGTGTCCCCTTCTAAGCTGCAATTCTGTGTCCAGCGAGTTGTTTATCTTGGACACTCGCTGTCCAAGGAGGGAAGGCAGCTTACACCTGACCGCATTCAGTTAATAGCTAACATGCCAATACCCAAGACACAAAAGGAAGTACGAGCTTTCATAGGCCTCACGTCATATTGCAGGCAGTGGATCCCTCAATACGCATTTCTAGCAAAACCACTCATTCAGTTAACAACACAGGAGGCAGCCATATCGACTGTCCTCCCTTGGACTCAGGAACATACACAAGCTTTTGAAAGCCTAAAGAAAGCTTTATGTCAAGCACCTGTTTTAGCAACGCCATGTTACAGAAAACAGTTTACACTCTTTGTTACAGAACGCGAAGGTACTGCCTTGTCAGTACTCACACAGGAACAAGCAGGATCACACAAACCGTGTGCTTATTTTTCTAGTACATTAGATCCCGTAGCTCAGGCTTTGCCTGCATGCCTAAAATCAGTAGCAGCGACAGCTTTAGCAATCAGACAAAGCGATGCCATAGTGTTAGGACATCCATTGACAGTTCAAGTACCACACGCAGTAGAGGTTCTTGTGAATAGAACGCAAACACAACACTTGACTATAGCGCGACTTACAGGATACGAACTTACATTGTTTCAGCCACATATAGAAATCAGACGCTGTAACACATTGAATCCTGCAACACTTTTGCCAGTAACCGGAACAGATCCACTAGCTCATGACTGTATTGAAGTTATTACGATAACGACAAAACCCAGACAAGACTTGACAGATGTCCCATTGTCAGATCCAGACCTGACATTGTATGTAGATGGTTCATGTATGAGAACAAGTACAGGAGAGTTAGTGGCCGCTTACGCAGTCACAACAGATACTGAAGTCATTGAAACTAATCGTATAAATACTTTGTCAGCTCAAGCCGCAGAGCTTATCGCTCTGACACAAGCCTGTATTCAAGCCACGAATAAAAAAGTCAACATATACACTGATTCACGTTATGCATTCGGAGTTGTACATGACTTCGGCGTGCTGTGGCGAGAGAGAGGTTATTTAACTTCCCACGGTGCCCACATTCAGCACGGACCCCTCATTCATGCCTTATTAGATGCAATACATCTACCCACTGCAATATCAATTATGAAATGTAAGGCTCATACGAAGGTTACTGATATCATTTCCCAAGGCAATGATCTAGCCGACAGAACAGCTAAACAGACTGCTCAAACTCAAACCCCCGACATGACAAAGACAATAGTCCCGACACCGACACATTGTATGACAGTTAAAGATCCTACTCTTGACGTAATTGACATACAGTCACATGCTACACCAGACGAAATAAAGAAATGGACTGAATTAGGAGGGATCCAAATGGACCAAGGATGGATGATGAAGGAAAAGTCTGTATGGTTCCTTCCTGATTCAATGGTCCAAGTTATAATTAACACTATACATAGTCCAGCGCATCTAGGAGAAAAAGCTATGCTAGACAGCATTCAACACATTTGGTTCAATAAACATTTACGAGCAGCAGCCAAACAAAAGGTCCGTACCTGTATGATCTGTTGTCAGTTTAACCCAGGAAAAAGCGTTCCCGTAGAACAGGGTGGATTTCATCCTCCTAATCACCCTTTTGAAGTACTCCAGATGGACTATATCCAGATGGAACGATGTCGAGGATTCAAATATGTTCTTGTAGTTGTCTGCGCTTTGTCCCGTTGGACAGAGGCATACCCGGTTTCAGATTACACTGCCCCGACTACTGCCAAACAGTTGGTTCGAGAATTCTTCCCACGATACGGTTTACCACGTGTTGTTCACTCAGATAACGGCCAGCCGTTCTCATCCGAATTAATGAAACACGTTTCACTTCTGTTAGGTTATCAGTGGAAATTCCACTGTGTCCGACACCCCGAGGCAGCAGGTCTCGTAGAAAGACATAACCAGATACTGAAAATCAGAATGTCCAAAATATGCAGAGAGAAAGGTGTCGACTGGGTAGTAGCGTTACCCGTTGCACTCTTTTACATGAGAATGGTAGCACACTCTCGAACAGGGCTATCCCCGTATGAGGTGATCTTCGGCAGACCACCAAATATGTGGGGGACGCCTATACCACGCAAGATAACTGATGTTGACTGTAATATGCTGACAGATTACTTGGCTTCCTTGATGTCTGCACTACAATCTTGTCGTTCACAGGTTGCTGCAGCCTTTCCCGACAACACTGAGGTGAAACCCCATGACGTAGTTCCGGGTGATTTTGTATTTGTGAGAAATTTCGACCGAAAGACTCAGCTGGAGCCCAGGTGGAAGACACCCAAGTTGGTTCTGCTCACTACAAGGACAGCCGTGAAGATCGAGGGCCGCAAGGGCTGGATTCATTCAAGTCATATCAAGAAATTTCATGGACTATCCTCGGATATAGACATTGTGCCCTGCACTCCCTCACAGACTGATTCAAAACTTCCTTTTGTTGAACAGAATAACTCTGAAAACTACAAACTAAAGCTTAGGCCCAACAAGTCGAGCAATTTGATTGTTTAAGTCCTCTCCAAGGTGAAGCGGTTGAATTGTCTCTGACATGTATCCCTTGGACCTGAGTAGAGAAAATACCCGGAAAATGTTGAAACGACAGGCGTATTGTAAATCACTGCGTAGCCACTGCATAGTGACATTATTAATTTTGTTTTTCTTGAGTCTTTTAATAATTACTGCAAGTATATTGTTGCACATATATTACCCTATTTCTAGACATGTTTATAATGTTACTGCTGAACATTCTTTTAGTGACTTACCTCCGCATGAATTGTCTTATAGACTTGCGCTGCGCAATAACACTTTCATTAGTATGTTACATCATTCCCATCAGACCAGTAATGCCACCAATTGTTGGGTGTGTGGCCGACTCCCTCCCTATCAGAATTATGAAGGAGTCCTGCCATTCTTTCCACATCCATTTACACATAATGGCTCCTGTGGAGCATGGTTTAGTTTAATCAATTCCATAGACTCAGACACAGCAGTTTACCAAGATCATTGGGTATGGGGAAACCTGAACCTAGTTTTACTCAAGGTCTGCTACCCTGACAAGGAGGGTCGCCCCAAAAGAACAGGAACTGATCTAGAAAATGAAGTATATGGATTAGGTAATTTTACACCTAATCTCATGATTCTAAATGTCGTATCCGAAGTTGAACTAGTCTTACCCACCATGTCAGTATTCCCAGCGAAGGGTGAATTGTGTGTAAGAAAGGTTGGTTCCATACATATGGGCCATAGCAAATGCACCACTATAGTAGAATTCAGTGATCAAGGCAAATCTTCATTTAGAGCTTATCGCCACTCCTACTTTATATGTGGTCAGACTGCATATATGCGTCTACCTCTAGATTGGGATGGTACCTGCTACATTGCATTCCTTTTGCCACCTGTTTTCCTAGCTCCTCCTGATTATTACAGAAATATTCATTTAGTACACAAGAGAGAGCGGAGAGATCTCCCCATTGTCGATTACACTGAGACGGCATGGGACAAGTATGTAGATTTTAATAAAGGCATCTTTCCCTATATAGGTACTGTTACTAATAGTAAGCTGATACGTAGATTAACTAGAACACTTGAAGCAGTAGTGAATGAGACTATTTCCGCCTTAGGCAATTTAACAGAAGAGCAGTCTGCTATGCGGATTGTTGTGCTTCAAAATCGTCTTGTCCTTGACGTCATCCTGGCTGATAGGGGCGGAGCTTGTAGGGTCATCGGATCAAGCTGCTGCGTATTCATACCCGAAAATTCGCCATCTGTATATAAAGCCATCACTCGCCTTCATAAGATTGTAAACCAGATACACCAGAACCCAGGCACTTGGACTTGGTCCAGTTGGTTTTGGAGTGTGATATCAGCCTGGGGATGGAGAGTTTTATCCTTCCTAGGTATTGGCCTTCTCATACTATTCAGTTGCTGTCTATGTCTACAATGTGGACCAGCGATCTGTGGTCTGTGTACCACATCGTGTATTCCACCATCAAGATTTCATTCGTCACGGAAGAAGAAAGAAGAACAAATGATGCTATCTGAACAGATCAATGGATTGATGAAGATTGATATCTCTTAACGGGCAAGTAGGGGACAAGGAGGGAATGTGGAAATGTGGATTTTCCTGGTCAGTTATGTCCCCTATCTTGGACCCCAACGGTTCTATGTGCATGTTACAAGTACATGTATGTTCCCTCCAGTTCCAGTTATGAAGACGCAAACACATGTGCGTCCACCGTCAACATGTGCTCTGTCAGATCCGCCATGAATAGGCCGGATATTCCATTCCTAAGTATGAAAGGCCACCGGCTTTATATGGTTCACTTATGCCATTTTACAGTCCAGGCAAGTAGGCCCTGATTCTGTCATCAAAACTCCTCTTGCCTTCTGCCTCTGAAAGCTCCAGTCTGAGCCTGCATCTGTGACCATGAACTTTGTCTCATTCTCTGCGCGGCTCACGAAGCCTGACATCAGCCTATTCTCTGCCAAGAACTGTATTTCACCTTCGAATTATCTGCTTCACTCCTTAGCCGATGCATTCCTGTCTAGCAGCTTAAGTAAACATTCTTCCAGCTACTGAGCAAAGGCTCGGCCTCTCTGTCCTCATGCAAGTAATTCATAGCCCTGTTACCAGAGAATATTCCTACCCCCTCGCATACAGTGTAGACACTTAGACGCTTGTACACGCACGCACAGTCAGCATAGAATAGATTTTGTCCGAGAGTCCTTCTTTTGTGGATAACATAGTTCTTTAAACATAGGATGTTAGATATGATTTGGGATTAGGTTGACTTGACCCCCCAGACTTTTTGTCTCCACATGTAGAGCTAAATGTCAAGTCCCCTTCACCCCCTAGTTACACGTCAATTACACGTCATGCTGCTGCGCGCGCATCTATGCCAAGTATTATCTTATAGATCCACCTATGTGTGACATCATAACCAATTATGTTCCTTTTTACTCCTTATTACACCCATTTTCGGTTACGCAGGTAAAACGTCAATTTCCTTATCAATTGTTACGCCTACTGCATTCGCTTCATTGTAATGTATGTACTATAAAAGTTACTTCTTGTCAATAAAGTATGTACTTCACTTCCTGAACCCCCGTGGTGATGGAACTTGGAGCAACCGATTATAATCGATCATTGGAATAAAGCCCATTCCGAACCTCTAATATCACGGATTCTGCCTCTCATTTTACTGAGCTATTTTATTATGTTTCTGTATCAAATTAAGTCCAGGTAAAGGAATTTTATTTACCACAGTGCCAGGTGGGCCGCCCAAGCCGGGAGCCCCACCACGACCAATACTAGCAAGAATCTTCAACTTCCGCGACCGCGACGCCATTTTGCAGACAGCGCGAGTCGCTCCCCCACTCCGAGTGGAGAATAGCAAAATCGAGATATACCCGGACTACACAGCGCTGGTAACGAGCCAACGCAGAGACTTTCTGGACGTGAAGAAAGAGCTACGAAAGAGAGAACTGAAGTATGCAATGCTCTTCCCCGCGAAGCTCCGGGTGGAGGCGGAGGGGAAAACCTGGTTCTTCATGTCCCCGACGGAAGCCATGGAGTGGCTGGAGGGCTGGCGAAAACCAACGGGACGCACGGGAGCGGCGCAGAGACATGGACAGTCCGCGGGCAGGACGGAGGTATCGGACCCATTGCAAGAGGAGGCGGACGTACAACTGTGACACTGGGCCAAGTACGACATGAATGCGGTGCTCGCCAGGCAACGAGAATGGACTGACGACCACGGCCGCTCCTGGGGGAGGGCCGTGGGGGTTGGCCCTGGCTGTCTCCCCGGGGACTCTCGCCGGCGATGGCTCAGAAGGCCTACGAAGTCTAGAAACGGCGCCATACTGGAGAGGGCTGGAGGGGGGGCTTGCACGGCCGGAGCCTGAGCCCTCTTCGCAGCCGTGGACATGATGAAGCTCTGAGGGGGACACTGAGACTGGGTGCAGCGGGCATCTCCCCCCCTGGCACGCAAGTACACAGTTATGGGGATAAAGCACTCTGCTCAGTTGGGGTGGTGGGTAGTTTGAAATCCGCCGGGCAGGGCAGCAGGGAGGGGGGGGGGAATGAGGGGTTTACAGGGGGTTTTGGTTCACAAGGTTATATCTGCATACCGCAAGCTCGGTCAGCACCTGCATAGACTCGCTATACACCGAACATTCTACACCGCGCATACCACATACGATAACACATGGGGCTGGACGCGGAACGAACCTTAGGGACGACCGACAATCCGCTCACAACTGACCACAACAGTACTGGCAAAAACCTAGTGGTCCTGTCCTGGAATGTCAACGGGTTGGGGGACAAGATTAAGCGGGGTCTGGTGCTCCAATACATTAAACGAAAGGGGCCGACGGTAGCACTGCTGCAGGAAACACACTTGCTGGGCACTGCATGTCAAGCCTTAGACAGGTGGGGGTATAAAATGGGGGTACACTCGGAGTTCACCTCTGGATCCCGGGGGGTAGGTATACTACTTCATAAGCGCTGCCCCCTGATAGTACAGCAGACATGGACCGACGCGCAGGGCAGATTCGCTGCTTTGACGGGCCAATGGGAAGGGAAACGCTACAACTTCGTATCAGTATATATCCCACCAGCATTGCATGGCACCGCGCTCCCAGACCTGGGCGCATTCCTGTTGTCGCTCCCACAGGGTGCAACGATTATAGGGGGGGATTTCAACGCCGTAGTTAACCCTGACGTGGATAGGCGGCCCCCCAGAGGCCCCGGTAGCGCTAGTTCGAAACTTAAAGATTTTGTAGATACGGTCGGCCTCACAGATACCTGGAGAGCGAAATTCCCACAAGACAGGCAGTATACCTTTCACTCAGGGGCGCACAACAGTGAGTCGCGGATAGATCACATGTTTACCCAGATGCTGGGATTGGAACAGATAGCAGAGGTGACGCACTTGCCCAGGGGAATCTCGGACCACTCCCCAATCATGCTCACATACTCATCAGACATCCCGGGCAGGCGCAGACTCTATCCAATCTATCCACATTATTTAGCGATTAAAGAGATCAAGAAAAAGTTAGTCACCACTACAAAACACTACTTTAGTGAGAACGAGCGCACGGTGGAGTCGCCAACGGCACTCTGGGAAGCCTATAAGGCGGTCCTGCGGGGCCAGGCCATTTCCTCAATATCGCACCACAAAAAGCGCCAGCGCCAACAACTCCACGCGCTGGAGGAGAACATGCAGCGGGCAGAGGCGGACTACGCCGCCGATGTTACCGAAGAGGCAGCGCATGGGCTACAGCTGGCGCAGCAAGAGTACAAGACATTTGTATGGGAGGAGGCGAAAGCCAGACTACAGGCCACAAGGCACACAGTCTATGAGCAGGGTGACAAAGCGGGAAAGCTGCTGGCCTGGTTAGATAAGAAAGACAAAGCTGATAGGTGGATAGCAGAGCTGGCCGCGCCAAATGGCGCGCCAATCACAGACCCCCAAGACATTGTGGAGGAACTCGCGGCACACTATGAACGCATCTACACACCAACTGCAACGGCCACTATGGCAGAAAACATAGCCTTCCTACACGACATTCAAATGCCAAAGTTGGCTCCCACGGCAGTGCAGGCGCTTGAGGCGGACATCACGCTGGAAGAAACGACTCAGGCCATACTCGCACTCCACACGGGCAAGGCCCTGGGGCCTAATGGTATCCCGGTGGAGCTTTTCCGACACCTGCTTACGGTCTTAACGCCCCACCTCTTGAACATGTATAATGACAGCTTGGAACGGGGGGAGCTTCCCAGAGACCAGCGCTTGGCAACGATAGTAGCAATACACAAGCCCGGGAAACCGCCAACCAGTTGCATGTCCTACCGGCCCATATCCCTGATCAACGCGGAGGCGAAGATACTAGCCAAAGTGCTAGCAAGGCGGCTCCAGCCCTGCCTGGGATCGGTGGTCCACCCGGACCAATCGGGGTTTCTGCCGCAGCGGAATACGGCGCTGAACCTGAGGCGAGTGAATAGCGTCATGGCACGCAAACCCCTCATTCAAGAAGACGCCATAATTCTCTCCCTGGACGCGCAAATGGCGTTCGACATGGTGGAATGGCCGTTTTTATTCGCGGTTCTTCACCACTTGGGTTTCGGTCCCAAATTCATAAAATGGGTGGAGCTGCTCTATACAAAACCCATGGCGCAGGTTGTGGCCAATGGGAGGATCTCGGGCACCTTCCCTCTGGCTAAGGGGACCCGGCAGGGCTGTCCATTATCCCCTCTTCTATTCGCACTAGTGTTAGAACCCTTGGCGGCGTGGATACGACAAGACCAGGTAATCCATGGGCTTAAATGGGCGCGGGGGTGGGAAGACAGAATATCACTCTACGCGGACGACATACTCCTTTATTTGGCCTCACCGGCCCGATCACTCAATTGCCTCATGGATATTTGTGTAGCGTTTGGCCGGGTCTCAGGGTATACCATAAATTGGGGAAAATCACATATTTATATACTCTCGGGCGATGGGCCCCGACTCCCACGTAACTGTGCTGCTAAAATAGTGACTGAGGGATTCATGTATTTGGGCATCTACATCACGGCGCAGGAACCCCGCTTCATAGCGGAAAACCTTAAAAAACCACTGGAGCGTCTACGCAGGGATGTGCAGTGCTGGCGGTCCCTACCACTCACCCTATTGGGCAGGGCAGCCCTCTTTAAAATGATGGCGCTCCCGAGGTTCCTGTACGCCCTACAAAATACACCATTCCCGGTCGCCCCAGCATATTTTCGGGAAGTGAATAGTGAACTCAGTAAGCTGCTATGGGATGGCAAGGCGACACGTATAGCGATGCACAAATTAGTGAAAGGGTGGTATGATGGAGGGATAGCTCTCCCGTACATTAAGCTGTACTACTGGGCCTCCCACCTGATGGTGATCAACCAATGGCTTCATGCTGATCAGGGAGACCCAGCCTACCGTATGGACAGACACCTACTGGGGGAGGATAACCTCATGGGAATACTGTACAATAGGACTCAACACAAGCACCTTATAGGCCCTACAGCACATACAATTAAGATCTGGCATACAGTACAGAAGGAGATGGGATGGGAAGGAGTCATCACGCAGGCGACGCCACTATGGGACACCGACAAACTGGGCAGGCTACGGAACACGAAGGGGTTTAAACAGTGGGATTTGATCGGTATCTCAAAGGTAGGGGACGTGTGGAAAAAGGGGAGCCCCATCCCGTTTGAGCAGTTGCAACGTAGCTATGGGATGGCAGACACTGAGGCGTTTCGCTACTTACAGATAAGGCATGCCCTTACGGCGCTTATACCACAAGGCACTAAGCTCCCAGAGTCCACACCCCTTGAGGATAGGCTCCTTACTGATCATATGACGAAGAAGGCTATCTCACTCACATATAAAAAATTAGTAAACAACCAACCGGACCCGACACAAGCCCTCAAAACTAAATGGGAGGCCGACGTGGGGGAGCTAGATGAGATGGATTGGCAGGACGCGCTGGCATCGCCACGAGAAGTGGCGATCTCATCCAGATTTTAATTAATACAACTTAAGATACTACACCGTACCTATTACACCAGGACACTACTACATAAACTACATAGAGCCGACACACCACTCTGCGTCAGACAGTGCGGAGAGCCAGGCACGTTCTGGCACATAATATGGCAGTGTGTACACATCCAGAAATATTGGAAGGCAGTCATGCGAACAGCTGCGCAGGTCACGGGGGCAACATTAGTCCCTGATCCCAGGGGGTGCATTTTGAATATTTGAGACGAAGCGGACATCACGCAGACAGTGCAAACATGGGTGGCGTTGGGGATGGCATTGGCGAAAAGAGACATAGCGCAACAATGGGGAGCCAGGCAGGCTCCGACCCTCCAAAAATGGTGCAATGGTATGGACGACCTAATGGTGACGGAGAAGTCGGTCTATGTGCACAGAAGATGCCCCAAAAAATGGACTAAGATATGGGGGAAGTGGAATGACTATCGAGGGAACATCTGTGAACCCCCGCAGGATGACTCCCTAACGGAGGACTCAGACTAACTTAGGGTGTCTGGGGCGGCATCACACAAGCTGTTTGGCATGGTGGGGGAAGAGGGTGTTAAAGTCCTGAGGAGACGGAATGGAACTTTTGAAGCGCGGCAGCAGCTGACACGAGCAAACTGTGATGTACTTGATAATACACGCTATGGTATTGCAGTATTGGTTATACATGAAAATGTTAATAAAAAGAGTTTTAAAAAAATTAAAAAAAAGAAGGGTAGGATTAACCTTGAGAAAGGACAAGTGTAAGTTTTGTTTATAAGAAGTTAATTATTTGGGTCACTGTATTACAGGGCAAGGTGTCTTTTCAAAAAAAGAGTTTGTGGACACCATAGTAAAGTTACAGGAACCCAGTAACAAGGAAGAGCTAGTATCCTTTTTGGGGATGGTGGAATATTTCTGTAAATGTATACCAGGTTACACGGATAAGACGCAAAACCTAAGGGAATTACTTGGAAAAAATGTGAGTTTTGAGTGGAGTTCAGAGTGCAGTAAGGAGATTATGTCAGTCAAGGATAATTTAAAAAATGCACCCAGTTTGCAGGCATTTATCCCAAGAAACTCATATCTGATGCCAGTGCAAAAGGCATTGGGGCGGTGTTACTTCAGAAAAAGAATGTAATAGAACATTTTAAAGCTTGTGCCTGTAGATGCTTGACAGATTCAGAACAGATTAACTCAGTTATAAAAAAAGAGGCATTGGCAATTTATTGGGCGTTGGGAAAATACAGAAATTTGATTTGGGGTATGAAGGTTAAAGTACTTTCAGACAGTGGCGGATGGTGGAATTTGAAACTGGTGAGGCGTAAGCAGAACGAATCAACATATGCAAGTGAGCGCAGCAAGTGAGCCCAACGGCAATAAGGAGGGTTCGGGGGGGGGGGTTCTCCCCCCGTGAAGAAGTCTTTTAAAAATTGGCATCTTTTTGGTGCGATTTTCAGCACTAATTCTGTGATAAATGGACTAAAAATTCAGTTCTTCTAGGCATTCATAAAAGAAAACTCATACATTATTTCAGAGAATTTCTGGGTTGCCAAGCAAGTCTGACTTCTGAAGAGGGCTAGGGTACTAAGCAAAACTGCTTTGGCTCTACCCTTTCCAATAGAAAACACTAGTTAGCGCTGTGAACAAGTTCAATGGACAAATCTGGGGTCTAGGGAGACCTGATAAAGAAATTTTAAAAAGATTGCAAATGGTGCATTTTACAGCAAATGAATGCAGCGACAAAGCAAGGCTTATTAAGCAATGGGAACGTATAGTCTTGAAATATTAAACACATTAAAAACTGAAAAAATAAATAAATAAATAAATAAATAATCTGCCCTCGGGGGAGGAGCCTAGCGCGCAACCAAGATGGCCGCGTAGGTGCGAGGCTCCCGAGGACCTCCGCAACCTCCTACGATTATCCTGAAATTATCCTGTCCTGGATGAGGGGACTATGTTGGTGAACCCGAGCTGAGGTGGCACCCGTTTTCCGCTTCCGAATCGGACCTCGGACACCGGAGTGAGCACCGATTGAGGTTTGCTGCCTTCCCCTCGCCAGACCCCGGATTTGCGCTGTGGGGTGATCCAGTGACAAAGTGAACAACAGCGGCAGGCAGGGCCTGGCGACTCGCGTACCCCGCACTTTCGCTTTCGCACCACCTTGTCGTTTCTGCGAGGTTGGGTCGCGGAGCCCTTGGTGTTGGTGTGGTGTGGCCTTGCTGGGAGATTCTGCCTTCCTGCCGGCTGTGATCCACCCCACTGCTCTGAGGGGGCCCCCCCGGAGCTCGTGGCCCTGCTTTCCTGCCCTACACGACGTGGCTGGTGCGACTGGGAGACTGGTGGCCATGGCCACGAAACAAGATGGAGACCGGGCAAAGACCAAATCGACCCGGCGTGGCGCCGTCCATCAGGCCAACAGTATGGACCGCTATACCCTCCAGAAGGGATCTCCCGATGGACCGCGCAAGTCCCCTGAGAGCCCTCCTGATGCCCCAGACCTGCCCGCAGATCTGACTCTGCGAGATGTCATGGGCGCCATTGCCGAGATGAAGGCCTCGGTGGGCCAGCGGTTTGATACACTGGCGCAGAAGATTGACTCGGTCCTTGTGGATGTTGGCCTGGTGAGGGCCGATCTTTCCAAAACCAACGACCGAGTAGATTCTTTGGCCCACACTGCATCGGGCCTAACGACAGATGTGGCGGCCTTGCAAACAGAGGTGCGCCGGCTTAGTCAGGCGAGTGCGATGATGGATCGACGCCTGGAGGACTCTGAGAGTCGGGCACGGAGGAACAACGTCCGCATTATTGGGGTGCCCGAGGAACGCGAGGAGGCGGCGGCGGATCTCTTTGTGGAGGACCTGATTGCTACCCATCTCCAGCCACGGGGGCTGAGCAAATTCTTCGCTGTGGAAAGGGCCCACAGGGTTCCCGGGGGAAGGCCGAAGGTCGGAGCCCCTCCGAGACCTCTCATCGCCCGGATTTTCAATTTTCGGGATAGAGACGCTATCCTGCAAGCCTCCAGACTGCATGGACCGGTCAAGCTCGACAATATGGAGGTTAATTTTTATCCTGATTTCACCCCAGCGGTCCAGAAGCAAAGACTGAGCTTTCTAGGCGTCAAACGCCGTCTTCGGGACCTAAACCTCAAATACGCCATGCTTTTCCCGGCCAAGCTGCGTGTGGAGGTGGATGGTCGCACTCACTTCTTTGATCGTCCTGAAGCGGCCGGGGACTGGCTGGATACTCTGCCCGGGGATCGTGATCAGGGGGGCCGGGGGGGGGTGGCGGCGGGGGGAGACGGCATGCTGGATCGGGACTGAGGATCTAATATTGGGCCTCACTCTGGACGAAAATGTTGCCACTTTTGATTCTGCGTCAGTTTTTGTAAGTTCCCCTCCTATGGAGGTTGTGTTGGGTCTATTGGGGGTTCTCCCTCCTCCTCTAGGGGGTTTAGTTAGTCTAACTATATATGGGGCGACAGGCACACTGCACGTTGGGGGGCTGTTTGGGCTCATGCAGGGGTGCAGGGAGGGGGGAGTTCTGTTGGGGTGGGTGGGTGGGGATGGGGTGTTGTTCGTTTCTATCACAAGGCAAACGTATTTTTGTGTTAGTTCTAAAGTGCTCTCCGGGGGACGAATGATGGCTTCTGTACATGATGGGGGGTAGGGAACTAACTTTGTTGTCTTGGAATGTGAATGGACTGGGGGACAGGATCAAACGGGGTGTGGTCCTGCAGTTTTTGAAGCGCATCTCGCCCGATGTAGTCTTTCTGCAGGAGACACACCTTATTGGCAACTCCTTCTGCGCCATGAATCGGCGTGGCTATCGCCTAGTGGCTCACTCGGGCTTCACGTCCGGCTCAAGGGGTGTGGGCATCATGGTGAAGAACTCGCTCCCGTTGGAGCTTGATGAGGTGCTCCACGATGACAGGGGACGTTACACGGTCTTGGTGGGAAGATTGGAGGGCAAAGTGATTGTCTTTGTGTCAGTATACATCCCACCGGGGCTGCAGTCGACCACCTTTGCGGACCTTGGGCGCCTTCTCCTTGGCCTTCCGGGGGGGGCTTTTAGTTGTGGGGGGGGATTTTAATGCGGTGGTATCTGGGACTGTGGATCGTCACCCCCCTAGGGACCTCCCCCGGGCACAGGCGTGGCTACCCGGCCTCTTGGATACATTTGGATTAGTGGACTGCTGGCGTTTAAAACACCCCACGCAGCTGCAGTACACTTTCCACTCGGGAGCCCATGGTAGTCTCTCACGACTAGACTATGTCCTTGTCCCGGCGGCTTATGTTGGGAGGGTGGGAGAGGTGCGCCATTTGCCACGGGGTATTTCGGACCACTCCCCGCTCCTACTGCACTTTGATGTCTTTCCGAGGGGTGAGGGTAGGGTGGTCCCAATCAATCCTTGGTACCTGCGCGACCCCACCATTCGCGCTGAATTGATTAAATGCCTTCAGCGATATTTTGATGAGAATGTGGGGTCTGTGCCTTCGGCTGTACCGCTATGGGAGGCCTTCAAGACAGTACTCCGAGGGGAGGCCCTATCCCTTATTTCCCACGCCCGGAGGCGCGAGCGGGAGGAGGTGACCCGGATGGAGGCTGAAATAGCCGAGTTGGAGGGTAATTTAGAAGGTGGGGTGACGGATGCCGCATTGCATGTCCTCCAACTCAAGCAAGCGGCCTATAGGGCCCTCGTCACGGAGGCGGCCAGGGGCCTCAGTAGAGAGCAACAGGGGCGACTGTATGATGTGGGTGATAAGGCTGGTAAACTTATAGCGTGGTTGGACAAAAAAGAGAGAGCGAATCGTGTGGTCCCGCTGATTGAGAAAACGGATGGTGTGTGTGTAACTGAGTCAGAAGAAATTGTCTCCTGCTTCGCGGATTATTTCCGTGGGGTGTATTCCCCGGTGTCTCCCTGCTCGGAAGAGGATTCCCGTGCCCTGCTCAGTGATATCGCGCTGCCGTCCCTTTCCGGGGATGACAGGGTGTCGTTGGACGCCGCTCCCACCTCCGACGAGATCGCCCTCGCCATACGCTCGGTCGCTTCCGGCAAGGCCATGGGTCCGAATGGTCTCCCTATCGAGTTGTACAAGTTGCGACCGGATACGCTGGCACCCCACCTCCGGGCTATGTTCCTGGCGGCACACTCGGTGGGCTCCCTCCCACTGGACCAGCGTCTGGCTACAATCGTGGTCATCCACAAGGAAGGGAGACCTCTGGACCGGGTTACATCCTATCGGCCCATTTCGCTACTGAACGCGGAGCCCAAGATTCTCGCCAAGGTACTGGCCAATCGGCTGGTCGGTGTGGTGGGCGATTTTGTTCATCAGGACCAATCGGGCTTTATTCCCCATCGCAACACAGCCCTTAATCTGCGGCGTTTGCACGGTGTGCTCGCACGTGCCCCGTTCATACGGGAGCCGGCCATTTTGGCGTCCTTAGATGCCACCATGGCGTTTGACACGCTTGAGTGGCCATATATCTGGGCGATGCTTGCGAAGTTTGGATTCGGCCCAGGGTTCATCAGTTGGGTCAAATTGCTGTATTCGGGCCCATTGGCGCAGGTGGTGGTGAACGGAAGAGTGTCAGCTCCGTTCGAGCTGGGCCGGGGCACGCGGCAGGGCTGCCGCTTATCGCCGCTCCTCTTTGCACTTGCCTTGGAGCCCCTGGCGGAGTGGCTGCGGTGGGAGCCTTCCATCCGTGGTCTCCGCTGGACCCCTGAGTATGAGGACCGCGTATCCCTATACGCTGATGACATCCTCTTGTACCTAGCTTCCCCACGTAAATCACTCATAGTACTGGTTGATGTTTTGCATTCATTCGGTCGTAACTCCGGTCTGGTCATCAACTGGGCTAAATCGTGTGTGTATGTTCTCTCCGGGGAGGCTCCTATCCTCCCGCGGGGCTGTCCGATCCAGGTCGCCCCGCGGGGATTTAGGTACCTGGGTGTCTTCATCACTCTGGACCCGGAGGCTCGGTATGATCGGAACTTGCTTCCCCCCCTCCAGCGTCTGAAAGAGGATGTCGCGCGCTGGCGGCGTTTGCCGCTTTCGCCGCTCGGCCGGGCGGCATTGTTTAAAATGATGTCGCTGCCGCGTTTCCTGTACGCGTTGCAGAACACTATGGACCTCGTCCCGGCGCGCTACTTCCGCGAAGTGGAGAGTTTGCAGCGCCGTCTGTTCTGGGACGGGAGGCCACGTATTGCCCTGGCTAAGCTGACGCTCCCATGGTATGATGGGGGGATAGCCCTCCCGGATATTAAACGGTATTATTGGGCCTCCCAGCTAGCTGCGATTAATCAGGGCCTATATGGGCCAGCCTTAAACCCGGCGTTTGAAATGGATAGGACGCTACTTCCAGGTGGTGACCATTATCGAGCGCTCTATTCTAGCGCGCCCGACGCTCGCCTAACGGGGCCCACGCGTGTCATGGTGAGAGTGTGGCACGCGGCCAATGCAGCTATGGGGTGGAAGGACCGTCTGACCCGGGCGTCACCACTATATGCGTCTGAGCGGTTGGGCTCCTTGTGGACCTCGAAGGGCTTTGAGCAGTGGGACTTAATAGGCATTAGCAAAGTGGGGGATCTCTGGACGAGGGGAGGATTTAAAACGTTTGAAATGCTGCAGACGGAATTTCAGTTGCAGGGCAGCGAATACTTTCGGTATTTGCAGGTCCGACATGCGCTGGGCTCCGTCTTTCCGGACGTTGCCTCCATCCCGGAGTGTTCCCCCCTGGAGGATAGAGTGCTGGACGGACATGTCCCTGACAGCACGATCTCACTGATCTACAAAAAACTGATCAACGACCGCTCAGACTTGTTGATTGCCCTTCGTGAGGCTTGGGTAGCCGATGGGCTGGAGCTGGACGACGAGGACTGGATCTCCGCGGTGGCCTCCCCGAAAGAGGTGGCCATACCGGCTCGCCTTCGCTTTGTCCAGCTCAAGATACTCCACAGGGTCTACATGACGGGGCCAAAGCTCCTGCGTATGGGCTACGCTGAGGACGGTTTGTGTAAGCGCGGGTGTGGTGCGCTGGGGACTTTTCTGCATATCTTGTGGGAGTGCCCGGAGGTGGCGGGGTTCTGGCGTGGTGTGCATGGGGTGCTGCGAGTGGTCACGCATGTGGCGCTGTTGCCCGAAGCGAGGAGATGCCTGTTGAATGTGTGGGAGCCTACCGATTACTCGGTGCCGCAGACGTGATGGGCGACTCTGGGGTATATGGTTGCCAAGCGTGATATTGCCCTGCTGTGGGGATCCCAGAGGCCCCCGACTGTCTCGGCCTGGAAGGAACATATGGATTGGTGCATGTTTCGGGAAAAGGTGGTGTATGTGGCGAGAGGTAAGCCTGCGACATGGGTGAAAGTGTGGGGCACCTGGAACGCCTACCGCGGGGGAATCTGTGCTCCACCGTTATTGCCCGATCCGTCGCCGGCCCCGTCCCCTTAGCCAACTCATCCCCCCGGTACCTGGGCATTGGGTGTACCCAGCCCTAGTTCTGATCTCTCCCCCCTCGTGAGATTCCTATGGATGGCTAGGATCCCCCCTCCAGGGGAGCACGTGCTGCTATTTCCAATTGAGGATTGCCTTGTGGGTTTGTTTGTAGTTGTTGTTCTTTAAGTTTAAAATGGAACCGTATAGTGGGGTCAGGACAGTGTGGCTCGCAACGATGTTACCTCCTGTGCATGCTCGGCCGCAGCACCATGTGTTTTATAAATGTATATCGTATGCTCCTTTCACTGCTAGCGGCCGGCCGGAAGGTTGTAGGCCCATATTTGTATATTTTTGAGTCTTGTAATAAACGGTTTCAAAAAAAAAAAAAATAATAATAATAATAATAATCTGCCCTCCGGCAACTCTAGGAGGAGGCTCCCAAGGTCTTTAAATGCTTGGACATGAAGGCCCGGAGGCACATAGGCTGAAACCAGGCTGATGTTTCGCCCCTCCCATGTCCCTGAAGTTGCTTCAAATCTGCCCAGACTGTCAGTCTAAATGGGGAAGGATTTCCGCATCATTATTCCTGCCTCCCTAGACCCGGATCAGAACGCGGAGTGCGCCACCAGGGTAAACCCCCTCCTCGACATCGCTTTGCATGCATTGCCTAGTAAATGCGTTTCTGTAGTAAAATCCCGTCGGGGGAATGCCGCTTTATGTATTGAAGCACCACTCCCCTCTTGATCTTATCCCCCAGTCCATTTACATTCCAAGACAGTAGTTTGAGCCCAAGTCTAACTGCTGAAGTCATTGCTGCCCAGGGAATGTGTCAGTGGCCGCAAGGGAAGCACCCCACCATGACCGCCGATCTGCGCCACATCCACTATGCGCCCCATCCTGATGTGCCACAATGCGCCATCACTAAACGTGTCAGTCAATTCGACTCTGGTGTAGCCTGCATTATCAATTCTGTCAGGAACCCCGTTAAACTGAACCAAACTCCCCCCCCTCCTGAAACAGAGATATGGTAGTCTCATGTAGGCTGCATGGTTGCATCCATACCGGAGAATGTGAGTGCACAGGAACCTACCCTCTTAAACATAGTTAACAACAACCCCCTCCTTGCCTCCCTGCATGGCGGTTTCGGAACCTCCCGCCACCGCAAACATGCAGAGTGCCTATCGCCCACCCCTAAAACTTAAGGTGTGTGTGTGTAACCTGACACCCGTTTGAGACATTTAAGGCAAATAATGAATCAATAAAACGAAATACCCATTATTATGTCATTGTATGGCAACTGGCAGTCTGACTCCGACAGTTCATCCACCAGTTCATGCTGTGGCTGTGGATAGGTTTATTAAAAGGTTCCAGCCGTTATTCAGCCCCAGACAAGCACAGCAACAGGGCATACACAGTTCCAACACCCAACACAAACCAAGTCTCATTCGTCTACTGCTGCTGTCTGATACTCTTCTGGTGGGGATCTTGCGTCCTGGTCCCCCTGCGAGTTCTCACGGCCAAGCCGTGGGCCTCAGCATCCCCCTTCCCCGGCCTGTCTCCAGCCATCCAGCCAGTCCCAAGCGTACACGGGAGTGGCGAAGAACCAGATCTTCTCTTCTGATTCCACTCTCAATTTGGCCGAAAAAAGCATTGCGTACTTGACGTTCTTGGGTCTTAACGCTTTCTTTACTTCTAGAAAACTGCATCTCTGCCTTTGCACCCTGAGCGTGAAATCATGGAAGAAAGTCACTTTGCTATTCTGGAATTCAATTGGAGGTGTTGTTCGAGCAGTCTGCAGATGACATCTCTATCTCTATAGTTGAATATTCTCGCACCTATAGGTCTCTGGGGAGCCCCCGGTTTTGGTCAGCCCCCCTGCACCCTATGTGCTCTCTCAACAGTGAAAAATTTCGACAGTCTAGATGGCTTAAGGTAAGTAATGACAAGGTCCTCCACAAACAAATCCATCGAGGGATCCTCTGCACATTCCAGGACCCTTAGTATACGGACATTGTTGCGCCGTGAGCGCCATACATAGTCATCCAGCGGCGCCTCCAACCTCGCGCTCAAGGTCTGAAGATCGTCCACCCGTCTCTGGAGGGTCGTATCAGCGACGAGAGAGCCCGACGTTGACTCCACATCTTTGAGTCTAGTGTTCATGGAGCGCATATCCGCTCTAATCAGGAAGACCTCTGATGATACTGAGTCAATCCTGGACTCCAACAATGTTCTGACTGTCGTTATGGCCGTTAGGATGTCTTGCAAAGTTGGTTCTTTTACCCCATCCGCCAGCGAGTGTTTTTCGGATGAGTCATCGCTTCCCTTTTGATTGGGGCCGGGGCAAACTTCGCCAATTTAGCCTGCATAGAGGCCTTGGAATTGCGGTCTCCTGCCATGGTCCAACCGCAGGAGCCCGAGTGGGAGTGGTGAGAAACAAAACGGGCAGGTCCTCCGTGGCTTGCAGGACAGCGTTACTGATTTGTAGTAATCGAAGCAGGCAACGCTTGCAATGTGTGGATTTCTGAGCAATGCTCTGCTCGTCGTGAGTGGGATCGCTGGGACTACGCCAGCGGTGGATGAATTATGATTGCGCCGGAGATCATGCAAACTGTAGACACCTACTCAGCTCCATGACACTGATCACGGCTCAGACTACTTGGGGCTTTGGCTTTCTCTCACATCGTTGGCACAAGCGCCCGTTGCCGGTTCAGTGAGCCCAGTGATGTTTGTTGTGTGGTTTGCTGTAACGTCCTCTTCTGTAAATCTTTCTCTGCGCCGTAACCCATCGCTCGCGAGCCTGGGAGATCAGGCGCCCGCACTCCGTAACCATAGAGGGGAACGCAGCCGCTATGTCTGGATCGGACGGCAGCAATGGAGCCAGGCAGAGAAAGACTCCCTCCCACGCTGCCGCCCCCGCAACTCAGAGGCGACCGGGCACTCTCGCCTCACTAGTATCAGCGGCACAAGTTCAGGGTGCTGGCAGTCTCTGGAAGGCTGAGTCTGACCGGATCACAGTGTCTGCCCCTCGTATCTTCTCCGATGGCAGCTGGTGCGGTCGCGATACCCAGCTCTGCGCCTCTACTCAGCTCACCGGCCCTAGAAGTAAAGGCAAGATTTGGCGTCAGGGTCGCTCATTCCTCACACCACCTCAGTAGGGCTTGACACTGATGGACTATGAACTGGTTCTCTGCTCCCGAGCTGATCGCGCTCGGGCCGTCCTCTTGCTAGGCGCTTTGCTTGGTGATGACTCTGGCCCCGGGAGTACAGGCAATACGTCAGGGTCACTCTTTCCTCACACCACCGCAGTAGGCCTCGATACTGATGGGGTATGCGCTGATTCTCCGCTCCCGAGCTGAGCACGCTCGGGCCGCCCTCTTGTTGGGAGCTCCGCTGGGTGATGTCTTCATCACTCCGGGGTTTCACCGGAGCTAGTCGCAGTTCAACTCTGCTCCCCGATGAACCTTTCAGGTCTGGGCTCCACTGGCGACACAGGTTTTCACGACGGGAGATGGGCTGCGCCTGTCGACAGGGGCCTAGTCGCTCCTCCCCCACCGTCGATGATGTTGCGACGGGCTGCTCACATCGTGGAGCCAAACTCGGCGACTCCGCACCGAAACAGGCGGTGCCGCGGACAGAGCGGCCTCAAGTTGCGGCCATGTTGCTCAGTGGTTGGCCACGCCCCCGAGAAGGAAATAATTAATACAAGAAGGCAGAATGAATGAAGGGAAAAAAGAAAGGAAAGAGGGAAATAAGGAAGGAAAGAGAAAAAGAATGAATGAAAGCAAAGAAGGAAGGAAGGTTGGGAGGAAAGAAAGAAAGAGAAGGAAAGAGGAAAAAGAAAGAAGGAAAGACGATGAACAAGAAGACAAGAAAACAGAAAGAAGAGCAAAGTAAAAAGAAAGAAAGAAAGAGGGTTAAGCAGGAAAGGGAGTAGGAAAGAGAAAGAAAGAGTGAAGGAAAGAAGGAATAAAAGAAGGAGAAAGAAACAAAGAAAGAAAGAAAAAAGAAAGAAGGGAAAACGTAAACAGAAATAAAGAGGGAAGGAAAGAAACAAAGAAACAAAGAGGAAGGAAGAAAAGAAAGAAAAAAATTAGGAAAGTATGAAGGAATGAAATATAGAAAGCTAGAAGAAAAGCAAAAAGCGCATAACTTGATACCAAACAGTTTCAAAAGGACACAATCTGGTATGCTGTGAAATAGCAGCAGTCAGAAAAGCAAAACACTCCAAAATCAATTTACAACAGCATTGGCTGGAGATGGGGTCTGATAAAGATAGACAGTGGGTCAGAAGCCTCCTGCTTTCACATTAGGCTCTAAACACAATGACAACACTAAGGCAATTGTAAAGTAAAGACAAAAACACTGGCACTGAAGGGAACCAGCTTGTGTGCTGATGTGCACCTTGTAAGAGAGTAAAATTCAGTAACTCAAAGTGAAGTTACCCAATGGCTTAAGTACGGTGACCCACTGCCCCTGTCTACATGATGTAGTGGACGGAAGCAAAATGTGAATGACATAACAGATCAATGGATGATAGTTGGCTGAAAGCCCATATATCTAAGTATATGATTCATCTTTGAGTAAAATCAAAAGGCCTTGGCTAACGCCAGACCTAAAAAACTATTGAACTGCTGCCAAGATTTATTTTCTAACGTCACGCGCAGTTTCGGGAACAAAGCCACTATTCATAATGTTCCCAGCTTTTCCTTCATGTAACTTTAATAGTAGCTTTCCTATTCTGTCTTTTCATCTAATTGGGGCATTTGCTTAATATCCCTGTCAATTGTTTGGGAATGGAGGTCCTTGCTGTCTTCCAACCCTGGATACCTGAAGTAGCCCATGTGAGTAGTTATTATGTAAGTGAAACAATTTGGTTGAGATGCTGGTGGGAAATAGAAGCAATTAATAAAATAAAAGTAGAAACAGGAGGCCTTTAGAGCTGTAAATGCCTTTCTGAAGACGTGCCCACACCACAAGACTGACTTTTGATCTTTCTGTCCCAGCCAGGCTCACAGATGCAGACGAGTGGGCTTTGGGCTAAAGCACTTTCTGCCCAATGGGTGCTGCATCCATGGTTGAATGCCCTACACAATGGTACATTGGGATGTGCCCACCTTCTCTGCCCTTGTAAGAAGCTAAGCAGGGCAATATAGTACAAGATAACTTGGTATAAGAGTGTTAAGGATGAGCAAGAGAGAAGACATGGAGGCCATCAGCAGTTGAGAACGCTCTTTGAACAGAGTGCGCAGTTTGGAAGACAGCTGTCTGGTCACATACATATTTGAAGGTATGTGAATTCTGTGCTGTGCCTCAGCTGGTTCCTCCATGCCACTTCAACAACCTAGGAACACAGGTGCTGGCTGTGTGAAAACCTGTTGCCCGGAAGGACAACGAATGACATCATCTTATTCATCTAAAGCCTTATATAAAAGATAAAGAATCATTATGATCATCAGCAATTGGATAAATGTTAAAAGACCTTTAAGATGTGAAAAGCTCTCATGCTCATGTGGTTGCTTTGCAGGTGCAGTCCTGGCCACTTCTGGCATGCCGCAGGTCACCTCACGCGTCGGAGATAACCTGCACCTCGAATGTCTTGTATCCGTGGAAAATCTCCCATTGAATCTCAGCCTCTTGACTGTACACTGGGCCAAGGATGGGAACATCAAGGCCACCTTTGAGAATATGGTGCCTCGTGTCGCCTTGTCACGTCTGCAACTGCTTGTCTTTGAGCTGGAGCGTGGGAATGCCTCTCTTGTGATAGGGGAGGTGATACTCGCTGATGCTGGACTCTACCTCTGCAGTGTGACATACGGTAACAGAAAGACGACGAGTCAGATGAGGCTGAAGGTTCAAGGTGAGATGACGCTACAATCAACAATTTTCTTTTTTTTTAAAACAAACTTTATTGGGTACTTCTGGTGTACAGTGCATATTTATACAATTTTTCATACATATTAAATTCGTACAGGAATGAAGTACAGATTATATATGACTCATGGTACGTCTACATATCACGGTCTGTAGATTTGCTCCTGTGCACAATCGTTGTATTCAAACCAAGTGAAAATTCACATATATCCACAATATAATATTGCAGCATTAGTTGTGCATCCAAGGTAATTTATGATTAGAACACAATGCATCCCACCTACCCTAACCCACCCCCCACAAGCCAACCCGCAATAAAAAAAAATAAAAAACACTTGCCGCTACGAAAGTGCTACATCATATCCTGGAAGAGAGTACCAGGGGATAAGTACCACCGATACTGTTTGGGAGGACAAGGGAGGGGAGGCAATAGCAACACAAGGGGCAAGTGAGAGGAGAGAGGGAGGGGGAATGACAATCCACTCAAAGGATATCTGTTAAGAGTCCAACCGCTGCATACGGGGGGACCCAAAAGCTATATCCTCAGCAGTCTGTGGAGTTTGAGAGACTCCTGAGACCTCCTCTGTGTCCGTTTTGAGAAGCTATAGTAATTGCACCCATTCTAAGGATATTGGATGTTTTCGTAGTCCCCTACACTCTTCCAGCTGTAGCGCCTCCCTCTCTGCAGTAGCCCAAAGGGGAACCTCCTCCTTCCATCTACCCGCAAGTGGGGGCGTGCTAGATTTCCAGCGCTGTGTAATCAGCCTTTCTGCTATCATCAGAGCTAAGCCTGCAAAGCGACGCAGCAGCTTAGATTTCTTGGGAAGTGGGAAAAGGCCCAAAATGCAGGCTTCTACAGTATCAGTTAATACAGACGGGGTTCTGGATAATTTCCACTCAATACCCATGCAACGCCGGGCAGGACCACAACATATGGATAAAATCAGCGTCATGAGCGGGGCATTTAGGGCAGTTCGGGGAGGCAGTAGTGTACATTTCGTGTAGTGTTTTCGGGGTGAGGTAGGCCCTATGTAAAATAAATAACTGTATTACTTTCAATCGACAGTTGCGGGATACTTTTCTAGGATGCTCCAAAATGAGGGTCCATTCCCTATCTTCCAAATATCGTGATAATACTGTTTCCCATTTTTGTGTGAGAGGCCATAACGGGATATTCAAATGTTCCCGCAGCCCACGGTACAACCATCAAACAAGATGACGGCCATGTCCCATTATGTGAATGGACTTCAGCAAATGAAAGGTGGGAGGCTCACCCTGGTCCACCAGCCAATATCTGCGAATAAAGTGTGTAATCGTGGCGTGAATAAGAAATAGGGTGTCAGGTACTGCATTGGTGCATACAAATTCATCATGAGGCATCAGGTTACCATCATGAAAGAAGTCTCCAACTGTCTCAATCCCTAGCTGTGTCCAAACTCGAATTTGTACCCCTGTTATTATTCCACGTGTTGTGGGTCACCCACAGAGCGGGATATTCGGGGCATATGGGAACGATATTTTTGCATATTTATAAGCTTGTCTCCAATAGTGAAGTGCTATGTGTAAAAGAAAGGGAGGGTTTTGTACTTTGTCTGCCCCCGAGCATAGCAACGCCTGTAAGGTACCACAGTCAAGGCAATCCTGAGAATACACTATCTCAAATAAATTATGGCCTGCTAGCCAGTATTCCAGCCACTGCAATTGCCCAACTATGCAATATGCTTTATGATCGGGTGCTCCTATCACGCCTGCAGCAGTGGGCAGATGCATCTTGGCTAATGCCAGTCTATGTCTACATTGCCAGCTATTGTGTTGGCGGTGGTCCTGTATATATAAATTCCTATGTATTTAAAGGTTATGGGTTCAATTTGAAACTGCAAGGGACCAAATCATAAAAACGGGTCAGCATACGTATTATTGAAAGAATACGATATTGATTTGGAGGCATTGAGATGTAATCCCGACAGCCCCCCGAATCGTGAAAAAACATCCGCTATTGTATGCATGCATTTGTTCAAGTCCCGGAAATACAATAACATGTCATCGGCGTAGAGAGACACATAATGAACCGTTCCATGTATGGGAATACCATAAGGGACCATGATTTGCCGCAGATATTGGGCTAGAGGCTCAAGCGCTAGGACGAACAATAAAGGCGACAGGGTGCAGCCCTGTTGCGTGCCTCGATAAATAAAGTATGTTGGCGATATAATTGAATCCGTTTTTGCTCCGTATTAAGGATTGAGAGGGGCCTGTAGGATGTAAGCTCAAGAGGATCCTTGTCAGGCTTCAACAAGGAAGTGACTAATGCCTCTCTAGTTGTGAGGGGCAGTGTACCCTCAGCAAGCGAGGTAGTGTAAAGCTGCAGCAGCTTAGGCACCATCGCAGTCGCAAAGGTTGAATAAAATTCAATAGGAGCCCTTCAGAGCCTGGTGTTTTATTACGACCTATCGCCTTAATCGCCATGTTAATTTCTACCGGTGTAATTGGAGCTTCCAGGTCTTGGGCGACGTAGTCAGAAATAACTGGAAGGTCTACCTCTGCAAGAAGCGAGTAGTATCATCTATCATGTCCAGATGAGGAGCAGTATATTGAGTGGTATAATATGATTGAAATGCTGAATTTATCTCAGCTTGAGTGGTGACCTGCGCATGCTGACTATTATTGATTGCCAATATGGGGTTTGGGGTTGTTGGAGGCGCGATGAGTCTCGCCAGTAAGGTGCCGGCACGGTCTGCCTCAGAGTGTGTGCGAAGTGTGTATGCATTAAAGTCAATCAGTCTTAAATATTCCAGCATTTCTGCATATTTGACCCTAGATAATTGTAAACGCTCCACCCCCTCCTTGTCCCCTTGGGCCTCCACTTCCTGTGTTTGCAGTTTGCTCTTCCGTGAGGTCTCTAATCGCTTCTCTTCTAAGTCCTACCAAGGAGCTCAAAGAGACGCCAAGAATCAACACCTTGAATGCCCCCCATTCCAGGGATCGGGTCGTGGCTGTGCCTTCATTAATTGTAAAATATGTAGTTATGGCAGTGGCTAATGTAGCCCTATACACCCGATCCCCTAATTGTAGGGGCTGCATACGCCAGGTCGGCATAGGCGTGGGAAAGCGTCCCCACTTGAGATTTAGTTCAATGGGATTGTGGTCTGAGATTGTCTTGCCTAAGTAAGTACAGTGCGATTTAGTTGATGAGAGCTCGGGTGAACACAGGAAATAGTCCAGAAGGGTATGCAACATGTGGGGGTGTGAATAGAAGGAATATTCCCGCATGTTTACATGTTGGGACCTCCAAACATCTATTAAAGGCCATCCTTGTGCCCAACGCGACAGCGCCGCAGCCTGGGAGCGCACAATGGTGTTTAGCAAGGGAGGATGAGAGCAGTCCAAGACTACATCAAACACCGCATTCAGGCCCCCCCCCCCAGTAACCTTGGGTAGCAGTACCAGTCTGAAAGGGCTAGTGACACCCGAGACAGAAAGGCATCTTGGTCTACATTTGGCGCATAAAGGGACCCCAACACCACTTGTGTACCATCCAAGGTCCCCCCGTAGGAGCACGTAACGCCCTTGCTCATCGATCCTACTCTCACTAAGGGAAAAATGGATCTCCGCCCGTATCCATATTGCAGTCCCTTTAGAAAAGGCAGAAAATGCTGTGGCATATATTTGACCCCTCCAACGTTGTTGCAATTTCGCGGTTTCGGTGGTTATTAGGTGTGTCTCTTGCAAATACACTATTTGGGCCTTACAGCGTTGTAACTGTGCAGATATACAATGGCGCTTGGCTATCGCTCCCAGTCCCCTAATGTTCCAGGATACGATTGTATAAGATTTGGAAGTAGTCATTGTCAGGGCACCCCAGTGGGACCCACTCCATCCCCCTCCATCCCAACCCACCCCCCACACATTGGATCATGCGACAAAAATACAAACAATAAAACCATAACCCAATACTGGGTCTAGCGACCTAACTTCTCTCAACCAAACTGTTTGAAAAACATCAACATAACTCACATCAATTTATTGCTATCACCTATGGGGGAGGTTGCAAACAGAACTGGTCCTTAGAAGATAAGGAAAGAAAAGAATTCCTGAAATTGCCCAAGACAGGCCGGGCCGGGGGAGACATGCCATAGTATCCCCAGTTACATAGCAAAAGAAATTGTAATACCAACTTACAGGCTGCCGCAGAGATCCGCAAGAATGACATTATTTATAACATAATTTTTTTGTGCACAGGCAGTCTAGACAGATATAAAACAATCTAATAATCATCACATGTGCCGCCCATCATTCCATGTTACTCAGCTGCGTAGACACAGAAGTTAAAAGTGGGTCACTCACTACCAGCTGATTCAGAGTCCGAGTTGGCCTCAACTGAAGGACTGGTGCTGATAGGTGGGTGAGGAGGGCAAAAGGTTGTGGCAGATTGAAGAGCTTCCTGCCTACCCTCTCACACCTGCTGCTGAGGAGGAGGACTGAAGCCCGTGCTCTGTGTCATGAGACCCATCCTGTGTCTCCGGGGAGCACGTTATGACTTCGGCTGTGTGGAGTCCATCCGCCTTGCAGGTAGGACATCCGGAAAGGTTTTGTCGAGCCAGTCCCAAGCATCGTCGGGTGAATCAAAAAAGTAGCGATCGCTGATTGTATATAAATTTCGGTTTTGCCGAGAACAGTAATGCAAAGGTGAGACACGCAGCGTGGACTCTAGCCTTGACTTCCACAAATGAAAAACGTTTGCGCTGCACTGCCAATGTATAGTTGGGGGAAAATAGATGTCTTCACATTGTCAAGGAGCAGTGGGCCGTTGTTGAGGGCCGCCTGCAGCAGATGATCCCGGTCTCTATAATTTAAGATTCTGGCTAGCATTGAACGGGGGTTTGCGCCTGGAATTGGGCTTCGTGTAGGTACTTGATGGGCCCGTTCAACAGTAAAATGTGTAGATCGACCTGTGGGGGCCACACTTGTTTTCAGCCAGTTTTCGATGTTAATCGTAGGGTTAGGGCCTTCAGTCCCCTCTGGCAGTCCAACAATTCTAAGACTATTGTGCCGGGCCCGACCTTCCACATCATCCGCCCGGGCCTGTAGGGAGTCGATTTGCTGCCGCATTTGACTAAGTTGTTCATCATGATCAGTGACTTGCGGCACCACTGTTTCCAGCATTTGACTGCAGTCTTAACTTTATCCGCCAACTTTCCATGATCGGCTTTGAGGAGATTGAGCTCAACAAAGATCGTGCCCAAACGGTTTTCCAGTGCTGCTTGGGAATCCCGAATTTCTTTTAAGATCACGTCCAATTTATCCTCCGGGGAGTTGGATATGTCCCCGTCCTCAGAGTAGCGGGAACAGCCCGAGGAGTGTTCAGAGTGTGGTGATAGCGACCCAGTCCTCCTGGATCTAGTAGAGGATTTCGTCTTACCTCTGCTCATTATTACTGGCATGTCAGGGGTAAACAGACCAATCCCAGAACTGAGGTCTGATCCAGGCGGCTCCAGCCAACGGAACTGGTTAGTATCACGTGGGATTATGGACATGTGGTGGCCCCGGCAACCTCAGGATCCACAGATGTGGTACCACAAACAACGAGATAGTCCCCCGCCAGTCCCAGAGCAGAAGATGTAGGCCACTTGATGTAAGGGGGGCCCCAGTTTCACAGAGACAAACAGTCCAGGCGACAAAACCATCCAGCCGAAGAGAGGCCCAAATCCAGAAGGGCCCAAGCCAAGACACCAGCCGGGGTCAAGGCAAGGCAGCCTGGTAGTCAGCGCAGGCGAGACCGCTGCAGTGTAGGTCCCTCGGCCAGCAGCGTCACAGAGATTCAATCAATCCACACCACAGGTCCGGATGCCACCCAAGGCCCCGGATCCACCAGCACCACTCCGTATGACCTTGTCCCAAAGGGGCCCCCCTGCCGTTGGTCAATGCATCGCCGCACGCATTGAAGGAAGCACCCCCACCAGTAAGAGGCAGGTCATGGAGAAAGTACATCCCGCAGCTATTTCAAAGCAATGGCGGCGAGGGTACCAGGCCTTCCCAGGGCAAAGAAGAGCGGTGCCGCACCCACTGGGGGTCCCCAGCCCAGCAGCAGAACCAGTCGACCGATGCGGGGTCCCCGACCGGGGCTTCAAATCCACACTGGGTGACTACAAGGAAGCCTCCGGGGCACCACAATATAGCAAGGAGCGACACTGCGCCCACCGGGGCCCCAGCCAGGCAGCAGAGTGAAGCAATTGGTGTAAGGGCACATCCAGAGGCCCCGAGCCCCCAGGCCATTCGGCCCCAAAGGAAGTCAGTCCGGGCGGACTAGCATATACGGTGGATGGTGGAAGGCCTAGTCCCGGGGGGGCCCAATGCTATATAGGGCGACGGCACCAGCTATCTTCAGGTCGCCGCAGAGCAGGGAAGAGCTGAGTTGCACCTACCAGGAGTCCTCCAGGCAGCAAACACAGGTAACTGACGCCAGCCCCCTCGCCCGGGGGCTTGAGTTGGGATGTTGGCCGACCCCAGGGGCACCCGGCATGGCAACAGATTCAGGCAAGGCCGCGGTGTAGCAGGCCGCACGACGCAGCCAGGCCTGGAGGTGTGCAGGATCCTTCCAAGGTCCGGTATTCAGGACCACGAGCCTCCGGGAGTCGCAGGATCACCTGCAGCAGCTCTCTGGTAGGACTCAGCAGCAGCCTGCGTGCCGTCGTGTCTGTTGAGCGAGCCGGGGAGGTCCGATTACAATGCCCCCGGCCCGGAGCACGTCGCTTAAGTGACCACCATCTTGGGCTGCAAACCACACCCCCTCACAATCAACTCAAATTTAACACTGCCTTTATACAAAATGTGCGATAACCAGTTGCTCCTATATCCCAACAATTCGGTTATGCTTCTGGCCAGGAGGACCAGACAGGAGAGGGGAAAAAAGCTTCAAACTAGCATAGCAATCATTCACTTGTATCCTCAGCTTACTCTTACACAAACTTAACCACCAAAGCATCTGTTTCTCCTGCCCCTAGGTTAAGTAGAAAAAACAGCCTGGGATAAACTTTAATTATGCCAGAGAAGTCAGAGTAATTTCAGTAATTCCGCAATACTCTTGTGATGCGAAATTACTGAAATCACACAATTATGCTAGCTTGAGTAGTTAAGAGTAATTTGGGGCACAAAACACCAGCGGGAGCACAAGAACAACAAACTAAAAGAGCGTGACTGGGTGCTGATACTGCTGTTTGTGTCCTTTACCTTTAAGCGCAAAATGCATTTTCTGGCTCATTTTGGGCAAAAAGGTGCATTTTGCACTAATAAAATAGCGCTAAATGCTGGATTCAACTTCTCACACGTTTATGCATAATTATTTCATTTTTCAGTACTTACAAGTAATTACGCTAGAGAGAATTATGTCAGTTACACCCACCCCTAGAAAAAAACACCTATTTCTGTATCTCAATACCTTAATCACACTTACTCCTCATCCACACCAAAGAAGGGAATACAGGTATGACCATAAAGTGACACCAGAATTGCAGGTGTGCCGCAGCTTAGCCAGCAACAGAAAGGAGAAAAAAACAAAACAAATGCCCGGGCCTGAATAGAAAGAGAGAAACACAGCTACTCAGACACATTAAGACTAAGCCTGGGCAAAGCACTACGCTACGCTCGCGTAGTTTGCGAAGTTCGCGCTACTTCGCACTACGCGAACTGCACGTAGCACAGTGCGAACACGCGTAGCATAGTGTTGCGTAGTGCTGCGGTCATTTTTTGCTTGCTCGCGGTCCTCAACGTCAAGTTGGCGACCGCGAGCAAGCAAAATGACATCCCGGCGAGACGTTTTCCTTCTTCGCGATCAGCAACATCAAGTTGGCGATCGCGAGCATGGAAAATAAACCTCCCGGCGAGATTCCCAACGCGAGGAGGTCAGGTTTCTCATTGCGAGTGGTCGCGTATGCTCGCGACCGCTCGCGATGAGAAACTACCAGTTCGCGTTGAGAAAGCTGCCGCTCGAGTAAAAATCTACTCGAGCAGCAGAAAACTACAGCTCGCACTGTGCAAGATGCCATTTTCAATGATTGCACAGTGCCGGTTGCTTGTCCGCACTGTGCAATCATTGAAAACGACATCTGGCACAGTGCGAACAAGGTACTACGCAGTTCGCAAAGTGCTACGCGTAGCTCGCGTAGTGCGAACTGCACTTTGCGTAGCTTCGCGAAGTGCTACTTCGCGAACTACGCCCAGGGTTAATTAAGACCACAAGGCTCTGTCATGTGTCCGTACTGGAAGCAAAAAGAACATTACAGACATAATCCTCCACCACATTCACATACGTGCTTCCTCCCCCTCATGGCCAGAGGTAGTACAGCAACAGAAAACCACCTACCACTATAACTTTACCCCAAGTGCTGGAATTAGGGAAAATGTACTGAGGCACCCACTACAGCATCAGTTCGATACTCTCGGGGATCGGCTTGCTCTCTGTCCTTTGGCACTGGGGGGGGTGTCAGGATGTATTCTTGCCCCCTATCTGTTCACACTGTATGTTAATGGGCTGGAGCAAGCCCCCCCCCTGTCTGTGGGAGCTGATTGCCCAGAGGCTGGGTTAAGATTGCCACCGGTTTTACTGTACGCTGATAATAAGGTCCTCATGGCGAGGACCTCCGTGGCCCTACAGTTGTTACTGGACAAGTTTGTTAATTTTATGGCTAGCTTCGATCTCGCAGTTAATTTCACTAAATCTGATATAATGGTCTTGGGCGCAGGAAGTACTAGATCAAAAACATTTAAAGTGGGCTTACACACATTAGCCAAAGTCCCTGTTTTTCGTAACTTCGGGTTCTGTTTGATTGCAGTAGAAATTGGAAGCTTTTGATCAAAAACAAGAAAACGTCACTGTTTTTAGGTTTGCTCAGAGATTGGGGTCCTGCCCGCCCAGAACCTTAATCAACGTATATCAGGCAAAGTGCGCCTCCAAGATCCTATGTGGCAGCGAGATGTGAGGGTATACCAGTGTTGACAGCATCCAGTCGGTGGAAAATGTGTTTTTAAGCCAGCGTTGCAGGTTCCTCAAAGTACACCGGCAGTATCTGTGCATGATGAACTAGGTGTCCATTTTATGAGTGACATGATTGCTCTTTTAGGCTACAGCTCTATTGGATCAACTTGTGGGTGAGAGAGGAATTCCTGCTGAATAGGCAGATTTTTAAGAACTCTCTATCCATGAATCATGTACTTAAGATTCCATGGATTGCAAATTTCAAGGGTGCTTTTAGTAGCCTGGGCAGGGAGGACTTTGTAGCCCTCAATCCTTGAGCACTGCGAAGGTAAAATGGGTAAGGGGGACGAAGTAATAAGGTGGCGGAAGGCTGGAGAAACTCACCTGAGCGCGCTACAGCTCCTGACACTCTCAAGTTCCTTGTGCCTGCCGCGTCTCCCTCCCGCTGTCGCCTGCTGTGGTGGCCGCTGTGTGGGGGGAGCGCACACTAAAAACTACATTTCCCGGGATCCTTTGGGGCCGGAAACACAACGCCAGCGCGCCCGGAGGCGCTACTTAACGCTCCTTGACCCCGGCAAAGCGGGGGACGAAGTAATAAGGTGGCGGAAGGCTGGAGAAACTCACCTGAGCGCGCTACAGCTCCTGACACTCTCAAGTTCCTTGTGCCTGCCGCGTCTCCCTCCCGCCGTCGCCTGCTGTGGTGGCCGCTGTGTGGGGGGAGCGCACACTAAAAACTACATTTCCCGGGATCCTTTGGGGCCGGAAACACGACGCCAGCGCGCCCGGAGGCGCTACTTAACGCTCCTTGACCCCCGCGTCGCGGGTAGCGCGAAGGTGGCGCCGGGAGAAGCCCGGGACAAGGGCGGGACCGTCTGTGGCCGTCCGGGGCCGGAGGAGGCCGGGCCGGGCCCAGAATCTTGATTTTTACGGACTTGTAAGTAACCAGTTCCACAGTCATACACCTGTCCTGCTAGTTGTCGCTTTTGTCATCACTGATGTCGAAGTCCAGGTCATCTAACCTATCCGGCACAGGGGAAAAGAGGACCATGTATAACTATCTCGTAAAAGTCGTAAACAAGATCAACAAAGACAGGAGACTTTCTTTGGGTAGACCGAGCCCTGAAGTATCTCCAGCAGACATATTAGCCCCTAATACTAAAACATCTCTTCCTGAAAGTTGTAGCGCTAATACTGACACTGCAGACGTGAACGTCGATGTACCCCATGATCTGGTTAATGCTGAAAGTATGGATGAACTTATTTCCCTAAATGATTCAACCTCCTCACAGATTGCAGTACCCTGTTTAAAGATCACCCCAACTCCTTCTCCCATGCAGAGAAGAGTGCGGGCGTGCAGGAAAGCCCCAGTGAAGAGGGTGGTAACTCGTAAGTCAAAAAAGCAAGGTCCACCCCAATCGAGCAGGGGGGTTACACCAGACTCATTAAAAGAAACACTAGGGTCTAATGATATAGCCGAGGGGGTTTTTCTTCATACAGCCTCAATAGGACACTTGGTATCAATCTTAGAGTCCAAATTGGAGGCTTTAATTAGCCCCTTGTTGGCGAAGTTAGATTCAGTTTCTTCAGAAGTAGACAGATTGAAAGGTCTTCTGGATTCTTATTTAACTCGACCTTCCTCTCTGACAACCCCCCAACCGGCCCTATCGGCCCCCGTGGTCCATAGTCTAACGGATTGTGTCCTGGACCCCATTTTGCACCCGTCTGGTACACACAGCAAGGGAGTTTCCAGGGCCCCGGGGGATAGTAGCCAGTTATGTCGGCCTACAAATGCCTCATCTATTGCGTTACCAGTACATCCATCTTCTACTATAGCCAATTCTTCAGGTAAATCACATTTAGTACTCACACGCCCACAGAATATTCAGAAGTCTGTAGCCGAGGGAGATGTCTTTGGGCCTACTAAATACAAGAGAAACCATATTGTTAACCTCCCACCACAGTGTGCACCTTACACAGTGGTATTGATTAATGTCCCTGAGGTTGACTCTTGTATGTCTAACTCCAGGCAGGAAACCCATGACTCTTTAAAAAATAAATCACTTGCCTGGCTTAACAAAAACTGTAGCTTTCCGCTGGCATTTTCTAACGATATACTATCCACTCGCAGAGTTGGCTGGATAGGGGATGGCAGGAAAACTACAAGAGGGGACTGTATTATAGTTAATTTTAAATATCCACAACATGTGGCTACCGTCCTCCTAAGAGCTGCCTCCTTACCCAACCAGGTTAATTCAGTCTCTGTTAGACCTCTAGGTTATTTTTACAGTCATTTGAATTGTACACAACAGCGACGGCCCCAACAGTACGAGCATTACGATTTTGGTTTAACTAGGGGGGGGGTTGGTTGCCCTCCTAACATGCCACCGAGAGCCCTGATGTATTCTAATGGTGGGGATACTCACGGAAACCAGCCACCTAGCGGGCAGAGGGATTATACTCTCCCCCTTTCTAACCGATATTCTGCCTTGTCCTCATTGGAGGAAAACGACTGACTGTTTGATATTACCAGGAAGCCGTACGACAAACAAGTTATCTGTGAATTGCCTAGTAAAGCAGTGACTGTTCTCTTGCCCTCTTTACCTGAATCTAATAAAGCGGAAGTTGATAGGGTGAGCGCAGGAGTCCAACGGACTCCGATTTTAACCTTGCCCTCTATCACAGATTCCCTTTTAAATCCAGATTCCTCCCCTGTAGACCCACTAAACGATTGTATAGTGGTTAACTGCGACCCTAATACAGGTTACCGTGTTGTTACGTGGAATATTGCAGGTTTGAACAGAAAATTGGACTCCCCTTTCTGGAGGGATTTTACTAATATAGGGTATGACATAATATGCCTCCAGGAAACTTGGTGCGAAGAACCCATTTTTATTGAGGGCTACTCAGCACACAGTTTGAATGCAGTGAGTTCGACTGCTGGAAGAGCCAAAGGTGGCCTTTTGCTTTTAATATCAACTAAACTAAACTCCTGCAAAATTAAAAGTTGTGTTTCAGTGGATGTCTATTCTCAGGTATTATGTCTAGAGTTTGACAAAGGTAAAGATTTGTTGCTGATACATTTTTATAATAATGTATTCACTGCTGACAGAGGTAAAATTCTGACCCAGTTAGAAAAGGAAATTGAGAGGACACAGGCAGTTTCAGGTCATCAGTCGATCATCCTTTGGTTGGGTGATTTTAATATAAGTCCCTGCCCATTTGCCACGAGTAATTTATGTGGATTAAGAAGGGAATGCGGAAATATGGAGGAAACCGATTGTTTACACTTCCCACATTGCGCTTATGGCACGGCCCTAAATATGATGCTAGCTAAGTTTGACCTGGATATGTTAAGTTGCACGAAAAATAGTGCTAACGAAAACTGTCCAACTTTTACTGGAAGAGGAGCCAATTCATACATTGACCACATTTTACTTTCTAATGATAGTGCATACTCTAACTTGTGTGTCAATGAGCAAACTTTAAGTGATCATAATAGTATCTCTTTATCGCTGCATTGTTGGGGTTACAAACAAACGGATGCCAAAAATTGTATCAGTCATATCGAGGCAGTAAGACCTAATGGGTTTAGGATTAAATGGACAAAGGTTGTCCCACACAAATTGTTGGAGGAGGTTTTAAGAAAATGCAACATGGAGGTAAATTATTGTCTTGGCGATGAGGTACACTCGCATGTTGTACTTAATCACCTATGTACAATTAATGAAACAATCGACAACCTACTTACAAAAACATATAGGGGGAAAAAAGAAATTAACACGGGATGGTTTGACAAAAGCTGCACTCAGGCTCTCCATGCTTTAAAACGCGCTTTGAGCTCTAAACCTCGAAACTCCACAATAATTAAAAATTGTTGCGTTGTTTATAAAACATCACTTATTAAGAGGAAAAGAGCGCTACAAGAGGAGGCCTGGAACAATCTCAGCCTTGCGGCAGATACAAATGATAGTAAACTATACTGGGATACCATAAATAGTCCCTTTTTGAAAAATGATATAGTGCCTGAAATAACCTCTCATGTTGACTGTAAATCGTGGATGCATCATTTTTTAAATATTTTTAACCCGGATAGGTTAATTTTAGATTCCCCTCAGGATAATGAGTTTACTTGGCCAAGATTACCTCTGGCTATTAGTCTGGACGAGGTCTATGAGGGTTTAAGTAACAGCAAAGGTGGTAAGGCACCTGGCCCGGATGGGGTCCCGCTGGATTTATATAAATCCGAGTTACACCTGTGGGCCCCCATTCTGACCAGATTCTTTAATGCAACAGTGGAGGGACAGATGCCAATTTCTTGGGGCCAGTCTATAATAATTCCCGTTTTTAAGAAAGGCTCCAAGTCCGAGGCAAGTAACTATCGTCCCATTGCCCTACTAGACGCATCTATAAAAATTATGAGTAGAATAATTTTAAATAGATTTGAGACTTGGGCCAAGGATAATTCGATAATTTCAAAGGCACAATACGGATTTAGGAAAGGTCTGGGGACGTTGGAGCAGTGTGTTAATCTAGACCTCCTTATACATAAATATACTGTTGCAAAGGATGGTAATCTGTTCCTCTGTTTCGCAGACCTGAGTAGTGCCTTTGATCTTGTAGACCACAATATCCTATGGGACACCCTGTTAGAACTCGGCGCCCCTAAAGAGTGTGTATACTTTTTGGCACGGCTATACTCCGGACTCTCATGTAAAGTACGTTATGGTCCTATGGGAGAATGTACGCCCTTTTTTAAAGTTGCAAGAGGAATTCGTCAGGGGTGCGTCTTGGCTCCGTTTTTATTTTCCCTATTTATTAATCAAATTGATTCGATTTTAAGCAAATTGCCTTCAGATGCCCCTTTGATTGACGGAAGTGTTACCCCAATTTTATTATACGCAGATGATGCTGTTCTTTTATCACGAACACAGAATGGTTTACAACGTCTTATAGATAGATTTGTGCTATTTATTAAAGACAGGAAACTGGTAGTCAATAAAACCAAGACTTTTGCTATGACCTGCGGAAAGAAGGTGAAATCTAAATCCACCTTCTTTATTGATAAAGTTAAGATACAATCGGTCAACAGTTTCTGTTATTTGGGGATATTTTTCTGGAGATGGGAAATGGACTAATGAGGACGAGAACGTGAGATTAAAGATGAATAGAAACACCAGTAGTATTTTTAGATTTGCGGCTAAATTAGGGCAAAGGAGAATGAAAGATATGTTGGCTATTTACAAAGCCAGGTGTATTTCATCCGCCTTGTACGGGGCAGGTGTATGGGGCCACCATCCTGTTAACAGCCTACAGAATGATGAAAACAAGTTTTTGAAGAAATTGCTATGTGCCCCCCCCCTCAGTTCCTAATTTGCTAACTCATATGGAAGCCGGTATCGACTTTATTATGGACCTAGCTGCATTACGCCCATTATTACTTTGGCGCTCCATTTGGTCCAAAACAGAGACAATATTTACACAAACAATTATCAAAGACTGTTTGAACCTTGATAACTTGTCACGTATACCATGGCTGAGCTATATTTACTACTGGTTTAATCTTCTGTTTGATTGTAATATTCGTCTGAACCCAGAAGCAGCCGCACTGATACCAAAGAAAGATATAAAATTGAGGTTTCTAGCATATAAGAATGCGGCTAGAGAGAGTCAGTCTAGTAATTTAATAACCGTTGCTTCTTACCTTGATTTGAATCTAAGGAGAGGTTTTCAGACATATCTTGCGTTTGTGACTTATAACTCCCACAGATTTGTCCTAACCCGCCTAAGGCTAGGGATTGTGCATCATTTAGTCTCATTTCCGGATATGAAGATCAAATCCAATATGCTGTGTCCTTGTGATAATATTTCAAAACAAAGCTGCTGTCACTTTTTATTGTTCTGTAAATTTTATTGTTATTTTAGGAAGTTTTGTCTTAAACCTATCCTTTTAAAATATAAGATTCGGTCCACCAAATCAGCAATGAAGTTTTTAACAACTCTGGAAAGTCCTGATACCTGTTTTTTTGTGGCATCATATGTGCTAAAATGCATAAATATAAGGAAGTCTATAGTCTGTTCTGCTTAGTTTTACCATTTTATGTACTTTGCACATTTAGGTATCGCTCAGACTTTTATATGCACTTTTAAAGTCCGAGACGATTCTGGATGAACATTGTATTTTTGTTATTGCTACTATACATAGCATCTTTTGCACATCTGCACGCATTAGACACTTTATATGGAATCTGTACTTTGTTAAATATATATTGTAGATGTTTTGTTAGTAAATTCCGAAGTCTAATTCTGAACTGTTCAAGGAAGCACAATGCACTTTAATAATGTTTTTTTTATATATTGTTTTCTGTACCGTTCAGTGTACAAGACACTCTAGCTTGCTATGTATTTTATGTGTTTTGTTCTGCTTATATGGTTGTATTTTACATACCGAATAAAGCTTTTTGAACTTGAACTTGGGTAAGGGGTACATTTTTAGAACTCAAGTCACTACAGAGAGAGCAGACAGAACTGTTGAAACCTATGGTAATGGGCCATATGCTGCTAAAATCAGTTTGGACTATGGAACCATACCTTTTTAATGTGAAGAGTGATAGGGACAGAGTTTTACTGACCAGATTTAGATTCAACATGATGCATCCTCTTCTGGCCTCCCAGAGGTACTGGAGTCCTCCGGGTACTTTGGGTGCCTGTGATTTCGACAATCAGTCCCCACAGGACACCCATCACTTTATGAAGCTCTGTATATGCTTCACTGGTCCAAGAAAAATGCTTATTAAGCCTCTACTGAAGTCCCTAACTTTAGCAAGTCTGACTGGCTCTGATGTGTCTTCAGTTATTATCGGATGAACACATTATTTTTAAAGTGTCTTGCTTTTTAAGTGCTAGAATGATAGTAAGGGATTCCACGATTGATTAACTATGCTGCTGTATCTCGCTCTATCAATCTTTGTAATCGGAGGGTGTGTGTTACAGGATTTTATATGAGGCTTTTATTTATTTTTAAAATGTGTATTTTATTTGCTTTGTATCTTGTATTTATGTGATGCTTTATAGTGGATTGTATGTGCTTTATGGTAATAGTATAACCAAATAAAGATTTGATTTACTTCAGGAACCCATAAATTGGGGGTCAAGATGTGGCAGAAGAAAGGGGGTAGAGTGACGCAGGGAGGGTGCTAAAAAGCAAAGTCTGACAATTAATATATCGAATTTTGGGGGATCTGCTGCCCAGAAAAGGGTAAAAACGACATATGTGATGGTAAATCTATCCTAGATTTCTTAATCGGTCATAAAGAGGCTGCATTTTAAAGCATCTTAGAGGCTTAAGATACTTGCTGCAGATATCATTATGTGGGCAGCAATTTTAAGGGGACAACTCTAGTGGTAAAAATAGCTCTGGTAGAGTGCTGCGTTTTGTCCAGTCACTGTTTTGACTCATAAAGAAGCGGAGAAGGTTAATGTCCCTGCTGCAAAGTGTATTGTGTAACATGCAGATCACAGACCTTTTTTTATTTAGATAGGCAAGTGGGCTACTGTTTTTGACACTTAGATAATTTTGTTACTTCCAGTTCATAAGTTGCAAGCCTTCTAATATTGCACAGTGCTCTATTTACCAGTATCATGGAGCTGCACGCAAGCTGTAAGTTATGGGTTTAGATCCTTATTTGTTTCGCAATCTGTTGCTATTCTAAGATTGGAAAGAAAGGTTTCTTTGCGAAGTAATAAAAGGGCAGATGTATGAAGCCCATTTCCCGTTCGCAAACGGGCCGATTCTGAGAATCGGCCCGTTTGCGAACGGGAAAAAGCCTTTTGGGATGTATCATTCCTAAAGGTCCTCGTAAAATAGGGAATCGCAAAATTTGCGATTCCTTATTTTGCGAAAGCATTTAAGGAATCGCAAATTGCGATTCCTTAAATGCGATGTAAAAAGCACCCAAGTTGTGCGATTTCTCCTTAAGAAATCGCAAATTACCACCAACTTCAAGTTGGTGGTAATTTGCGATATCTTTGAAAAATGAACTTTTTTTAATTTTTCAAAGTGCCATGTGGCACGCATACATGCCCTTAGGGCATGTATGTGTGCAGCATGTGCACACATGCACATTTCAGGGGTGCAACAGGGTGTCCTTTTGACACCCTGGCACACTTGAAATTGCATTCTCAATATGTGATTCTCTAATTGAGAATCGCAAATTGAGAATGTCTTCCCATTCATTCCTATGGACCTCTAGGCCCATAGGAATGAATGGGGAGGTATTCCTTAATTGCGAATTGCAATTTTCGATTCGCAATTAAGGAATATGTAGGATTCACAAAATTATTTGCAAATCCTACATACATCGCGTTTTGCGATTCTCAAATAGCGATTCTCTAAAAATCGCTATTTGAGAATAGCAAATGTATCCTTTGATACATATGCCCCAAAGTCTTATTAGTACAGACAACCAGAATTGCTGCGTTAGGTTTGATATCCTGACTTCCTCCAACTGTTCACTTCTAACATATAATGCCTTAATGTATGGATGATATGTCATTCTACATGATATAAGTTATAACCCTTGTAGGAAATTGGGTTAATGGTTGAGGGGGATGAAACTCTACTCAAACAGCAACCACAATTCTTGTCAGGGTGACACACAAGCAAACCTCAAATTAACCTGTGCTTCACCCTCTGGTAGCTTGGCACAACATTAGTCAGGCTTAACTTAGAAGCAATGTGTAAAGTATTTATGAAGCAAAAAAACAGTAATCAGGTGGAAACACAACACATAGAAAATACCACCCCAGATTAGGAACAATTAGAGTGAAATTTTATAAATTATTGACACCAAAATGACAAGAATCCGGTTAGTAGAACTGGAGATACGCAATTTTAAATGTTTTGTGAAAATCAAGCACTAAGAAGCAATAAGTGCCAACCACAGTTATCTGGTCGCGGTAGACTGGGGTCCAAGTCAAAAGTTCAGGCTGAGGCGATGGAGCGTAGGCAGGGTACAGGACTGAGTTTAGTCTGCTGAAGAGTCCCTTGTGGCCTGGGCGTTAAAAAGCCCTCAGCGAGGAGCTGCAATGCGAGGTTTAGCATTGAGAAGCAGTTGACAAAGAGATGCAATGTGAGGTCCCACTTCATCATTGAGGCAGCTGCCAGGGCTTGCGAAGACTAGCACTGAGATACGTCGGTTTCAAGGACAAGCTGCCTCTCGATGGGCCAGAGTCACTGGTGAACTGCGCCACACTGTGTCGAGATGTGTGGAGTTGTGTCAGCATGGAGGAGCCTGTTGTATCCTTGTGGCTTGAACAGGGGGTTCCAGCCGACTGACCCTTAGAGATTCCTTAGATTCCTGAGTCCACACTGGCATGCTGGATTCAGCAGGGCAGCTTCCAGCAGCAGGGGATTCCCGGTACTGCAACAGCAGGCCTTGGGCAGCAAAGCCAAGACCAAGGTCAGCAATAAGGTCAGTAGGGCAGACCTCACAGCTGGGCAATTCTTCTTCCTGGCAGAGTCCACAGGTCCAGAAATGATCTTTATACCTGTTGCCCACTTTGAAGTAGGATAAGCTCCTAGAGTTCTCCACTACAGAGGTGAATGCCATTTTTTGTCTCCCTGCCCTGGTCCCAGCTTCTCTGGGGACTCCAAAGACTAGTGTGAAACTCTTTGCGAGCCTGCACAGGCAGAGGCTTTGTGATGTGCAAGTGTGGTAGGTGACAGCTCCTCCCCCTCATCAAGTCAGAGATGGCCCATCCTGCCAACACCTATTCCCCCTTTTCCTACTGTCTGAGAGTAGTACACAAAGATCAGCTGCCAGGTACACCTAGTTATGTGACCCAGGATACAGGCTGCAGGCACCACATGGTTGTGATGAGAAAATGCCAACTTTCTAAAAACTAAAGTTTCCGAATGGTGATTTAAAATCCGACTTTACCATTTAAGAGGATTTTAAATTAGAATTCTTTAGGTACCAAACTCAATATTTCTACATGCTCCTAATTGAAAGTTATCACTTGTTGCAAGTAAATAAGTAAACCAATATTATCCTATGGGAGAGGTAGGCCTTGCAGTAGTGAAAAACAAATTTAAGAATGTTTCACTTCCAGGACATACATGTAAAACTTAAAAGTACATGTCCAACTTTTAACCACGCTGCACCATGGCCTCTGGGCTGTTTAGTGCCTTCCCTAGGAGTGACTTATATGTATTAAAAAAGAATGGTTAGGCCTAGCAAAATGTTTATTTTGTCAGGTTTAAATGGAAGTTTGAAACTGCACCCACAGCCTGCAATTACAGGCCTGTAACATGTTTAAAAGGCTACTTAAGTGGGTGGTACAATGATGCTGCAGGCCCACAAGTAGCATTTAACTTACAGGCCCTGGATACAGGTAGTACAACTTTACTAGGGACTTATAAGTAAAGTAAAGGTATCAATTGAGTCTAAGCCAATTACATCAAGTTTAAGGGAGGGAACACAAACACTTTAGCACTAGTAAGCAGTGATAAAGTGTGCAGCCCTAAAGCCAACAAACACAAATGCAGCAAAAACCGGAGGAGTAAGGCAAAAGGTTTAGAGATACGTCGGTGTCAAGGACAAGCTGCCTCTCGCTGGGCCAGAGTCAATGGTGGGCTGCGCCTCACTGTGTTGAGGTGTGTGGAGTTGTGGCAGCATTGGGAAAAAGGTTTAGGGGAAGATCACCCTAAGGCTGACAGGTCTAACAACCCTCATTGTCTTATATAACATTTCCTGTATATTGATCTATACACATGTATGATTGTGCGTAATGTAAAGCGTTGTGACATCCTACACTGGGATGAGTAGTTCTATAAAAGAATTACATTTATAAAAATAGTATGTGCCAGTTACATCAATATTTGTGTAATTACTCCTAGACAGATAAATGTTGCATTCTTAGAGTGCAAGCACATCTCTTAGCTAGAGTCAAACAAAGCTAAAAAGCTGCCTCCAAATTATAGTTTCTCTTAAGTATTTGTAAAGTGATAACATACAGTGTGCCTTTATTTTCTTCCATTGATTTGACATCTAGGTATTTGGCTCCAGATAGGCGCCATCCAGTATTAAACTCAAACAAAAGGAGAGCTGATTGCCCTTTAATTCAGGCTTTTATTTTGAGCCTGGCTAGAAGTGTAAATAAGAAATCCCACTTGCCACCTGCGCGTTGCTGCTCTGAATGGAACGCAGACAATGTGCGGGCACTACTTAAATGTGTCCTGGTGTCAGAAAATTACACCACAACAAATTCAGTATGTTTCCCTGGATCCGTTGGATCCCAGATTTGACCAGAAATAGCTGCCAGAACTGGAATCTTCGATGAACCCCTATTTGCCAGCACTGTTTACACCCCATTCATACACAATAGTTTGAGCTATGAATTCTAGTCCTACACCTGCAACATTGACCATTCCGGGAGGAGCAAATTGTTTACCACTAGGACATAACATTAAGCTCAGACAATAAAATCAATCAGTCAACATGGCACTTGTAAAGCGTCCACTACCCCTTGGATCCCATTAACCCTTTTGGGTTGTACATGCAGCAGCAAAGTAATTTAGGAAAGCGATTTCCAAATAGCGATTTTTTCCAAATCGCTATTTCCTAATCGCTAATTCCTAATGGGTCGCAAACTGCGACCTACCTCATTATTATTCATGAGGTAGGTTAATTTGCAGCCCACAATCAACCCCTAAATAAAACTCAATGAGTTTCATAGATTAGGAATCCCGATTTCCTAATTGCGATTTGGTGAGAATCGCAAATATGAAATCGGTATTTCTAATGTTTTTATATCTGGCCCTATATTTCTTATTTAGCGATTCCTAAATGGTCGCAAATTGACCTACCTCATTAACATCAATGAGATAGGTTGCAATTTGCGACCCTTTAGGAAAAACAACCATCACATGGATGGTGGTCTACTGATGTCAGCAGACCTCCATGTCTGTGATTGCTTTTTAAATAAAGCAATCCTTTTTTTTTTTTATTAATTCCGTTTTCCTTAAAGGAAAATTGGATGCATTTAAAAAAAAAAAAATGTAACTTTCATTTTTTAAGAGAATACTCTTAGAACTATTTTTTTAACATTTTAAAAGGGGAATGGTCTCATGGGGACCACTTCCCGTCTGCGAACGGATTCCCATCACTTTTTAATTGTTGGTAAAGTATTAAAGTTTTACGACTGGAATTCAAAACATTAACACATATTACTGAGAATCAGTGTTTGGATGGGATGTTCTAAACACACCTCTTCCAAATACCAGACAGCTAATGCAAATTGTGATCAGGTAACAAGTTGCCAAAGTGCATTTTGCAGGGGTGGCTGGCATGTAGAAGTTCCAGTGGGGCAGGCGGGCGGGCAACTAAGTGGTGGGTGGATGCGTGCATACAGGCAAGGAGAGTGGAAGGAAATAAGAAATAAAGTCAGTTACCTTGCATTCTGCACGTCTGACGTCCTCTGTCCCTCCTCTGTCAGCTCCACAGGCTCCAGCCTCCTGGAAACCAATCCAGACACTACTCTCACCAGCATTAGCGCAGGGCCCAAATGGATGGAGCGTCCTGGCTGGATGCTTCTTCAGGCCCTTTAGGCCTGTGCTTGGTCTCCACCCAGCTGTCTATGACAGCTGAGTTGTTAGCTGCAAAGTGTGCATGTCACTTTGGCTGGCTCAAGAATGCTGGCCAAACTGACATGCATACTTTGAAGGGCCCATCTTGCTCCTCCAGTCCTCTAAGCTGCCAATCAGCAGCAGAGGAGGACACACCCTCATGTATTCCAGCTGGAGGCTGCTGTATGCTAAACATTAGAAAGAAAATGGCAACGAAATCATTTCATTGCCATTTTATTTTTTTCGTTTAACGCCGCTGCGGTGGGTAGGGTGACAAAGTCCATCGCCCTCAGGTATTTTGCCTTGTGTACATTTAAATAAGCTTTTTTGTGGTCGCAATAGGATCGACTCTGTGAATTGGGCCATTTGCGACTTCAAAAAACCTTTGTACATCTGGACCTTACTGCTGAGTCTCAGCTTCATGTACACAAGCTTGCTCTATATATATGTGTATAGGAAAAGGGATAACCATGCACCTCTAGAGCACACATCTAGGTCACATACTTGCCACTCGCCCAAAGAAAACCTTTAAAACCACTTCCAACTATAATCCAACACCTCAGTTGCGCACCTGACTTCTACTCATTGGCATCTGCAGAAAGCAGTACCTCTACAACTTAGAACTTTGCTAACTTACAATGTAAAACTTTTACTCACATACAAGCACACACAGGGTTCTTCACTGCAATTACAGTGGTGCTACCTGCGGCGTTCGTTGCCATCCTTGGAATATCGTGGTCATGTTGGCCCGTTTGGTCATGCTTGGTGTAATGATTCGCTTCTGTGACTTCATTGTAGCCAAACCTGGCATCCCTAGCATGATGCTACATTGTAGCCATACCTGGCATGATGGTTGGCATCCCTAGCATGAGTGGTCATCTGTTAAATCTAGACCTTTTCTTAGGGCTGAATTGTCATGTGAGGTTAAACCTGAGGATGTAAGGCTGAAACGGAGGATCTGATGTTCTCAATGGGAACGTGTGGCAGTAGCTATGCATGATGATTAGTAGCAAATCAGAGTAATGTCTGAAAATGTCAAGTTGATATTATATTTGTGGACTAACCTTACGTATTTGGCAAACAGGTAAAATGGGCCCTCATGGCAATAATTTTGGTATTTAAAAATTTTGAGATGCTTGTGTTTGGTGATACAATTAGGCCCTTAATACAATATCGTTGCGAAATCGGGACCGACCTCCCATCTCCGGTCCCGAGCCATGTAAAAATATACTTCAAGGTATCAAATTAATAGTTGAGATAAATTCAACAACTTGTCACGGTTAGATTTATAGTGACTATTACAGAGAAGAAGTTAGTAATGTTTATTTTCTGTGAGCCAAAATCCAGCATTCCAGGTACTCTCTCCTGATTGGCCAGCCTGTTCCCAGGCTGGCCAGCTACTTTTTTTGTATGTCTTTATTGATAGTTTGAGCAACATCATAGTAACAGCTACATTCATTATATTAAGTAATACAACTGAAATGTGTACCACATGTCTGTTGAAGGAATTTTGTTGCATGCATTATATATAGATCGCATACAGCTCTGCATTATACGTGCATACTGATCTTTGCAACAGTTAGAACAGTAACGTATTATTGAATATATCTGAAAAACTGAAAGCATTAGTGTAGTAGGTCAAATTGAGTACTGGGAGGATGAGGCCGATTACTCAAGGTGATTCATTTGTTGCATCATCTCTGTATATGGGTGGGAGTAAAACCTAGGGGTGGGCAAGGCAGGCCCAAGGTTGTTGCCCCTCTGGTCCAATAATGTGACCAACTTCTTGTGTATGCTCAGAAGGATGCTCTTTCGTGTCTGGATTCCACCACCTTCAGATATTTCTGCCAATTTAGTAGTTGAAATGGAGCCAGCCGGCCTGTCCCTACAACATGTGCTGCTTCTTGTTCTGCCATAATACCAGCCCGCAGGTCAGATAGCTATATTTTGATGGGTGGGGACATCGCTGATTTCCAGCACATTACTGTTCTGCGCTTGGTCAAAATTGAAGCAAAATCAAGGAATTTATTGGTGGCTTTGCGCGCAGCGAAACAGGAGGTTATCCCTAAGAGGTAATGAAGGCTGTCTTAGTGTAGTGCCTACTGCTTCGTAGAGTACTTCTGTAACTGTAGTCAAATATGGAGCTGGGGGCATGCCATACTATGTGAATAAAATTGGGATCACTGATAGATTATCGATGCTAAAAACATCAGTGTTCTGAATGTCCAAGAAAAAAAAATCGACTACAAAAATTTCGACTCCCATACCTTAACAGGCAAATACAAAAATGTTGAATAAAAAATATTGAAGTTAAAAATATAGAGGTAAAAAAATTCGATTTATAATAAAATGAAATAAAATAATATATATAAATATTATCTTTAACAGCATTACTTACATTTAATATACAGTTTAGCTAAATATAAAAAGTAAACGTAATTTAAAATAATATAAACACACAAACAATATTTATACATATACATATATTTACTTTAAAATAATTTATAAACTATTATTTTTATTTAATTTTTAAGCTTTTAAATAATGTACAAATATTATATATATATCAATATTTTCAAATAAAAAAACATTCTATATTAAATTAAAACATTAAACTATTTAAAAAAATTAAAACTTACATTTAGCAATACAATAAATGCAACAGTAGGGAAAGTGTTGGATAGCAGAGGGGTAAAAATTACTATTCCCACTCCAGTTAGAGCAACAGTAGGGAAACTGTTGGATAGCAGAGGGATAAAAATTACTATTCCCACTCCAGTTAGAGCAACAGTAGGTAACTGTTGGATAGCGGAGGGGAAAAAATTACTATTCCCACTCCAAAAAGTGCGACAGTAGGGAAAATGTAGTATAGCGGAGGGATAAAAATTACTATTCCCACTCCAAAGAGTGCAACGGTACGGAAAGTGTTGGGTAGCGGAGGGGTAACATTTACTATTCCCACTCCAGTTAGTGCAAATGTAGGGTAAGTATTGGATAGCGGTGGGGTAAAAATTACCATCACCACTCCAGTGAGTGCACAGTAAGGAAAGTGTTGGATAGCGGAGGGGCAAAAATGACTATTCACACTTCAGTGAGTGCAACAGTAGAGAAAGTTTTGGATAGCAGAGGGGTAGAAATTACTATTCCCACTCCAGTGAGTGCAACAGTAGGGAAAGTGCTGGATTGTAGAGGGGTTAAAATTACTATTTCCACTCCAGTGAGAGCAACAGTAGGGAAAGTTTTGGATAGCGGTGGGGTACAAATTACTATTCCCACTCCAGTGAGAACAACAGTAGGGACGTATTGGATAGCAGAGGGGTAAAAATTACAATTCCCACTCCAATGAGTGCAACAGTAGGTAAAGTGCTGGATAGCAGAAAACAAAAATTACTAATAACATTTAAAAAATTGAAAAAAATTTACAAATCTTACCCCCTTAACTGCTGGGCTTTTTCCGCCCCAGTGCTGAGCCCTTTTTTGACTATTTAGGGTAGTTCGCACTTAAGCCTCTGTAACTTTTTGACCACATAAGGTATCCACGTCAAAGTTGCGTATTTTTCTTCCAACATCATGGGGATTCTAAGGGTTTGTGGATTCCCTTGAGGGGACCCAGAAATTAGGCAAAATACAGGTCCATTTTTTGGGGGGGGAACAATTGGAAATAAGAGCTACAGATGAAAGCATCTGGTTTTTTCCCTGCGAATGGTATCAAAAAATGGATTATGGTGCTGAAATCACCATCTTCCCAACTTACAGGGACAAGCAGATGTTTGTCAGAAAACCAAATTTGTTTTACAAAGTTTTTGCATTTTTCTGGGACATAGCCTATTTTGGCTATTTTTTGTGCTTTCAACCTCTTTACAGTTAATGGTAGAAATGGGTATGAAAGCAAAAATGGACCCTGGAAAGCGCTACATTTTTAAAAAGTAGACAAAATTCTGAATTTAGCATTGGGTCATTTGTGTAGATCCTTCAAGGTTTCTTTATAGAAACTAACCGTTGAATATAGGAAGAATTGAAAATTAGTTGAAAAAAACTGCCATTTGTGTCAACGTTTTCACCTGTAACTTCTTCTAATTATGACAGCTGTTTGAAAGCAATATACCGTTACATCTGCTGGACCTTTCTGGTTGTGGGGATATATAGGACTTGTAAGTTCACCAAGAACCAGACGAACCCAGAGCCAATAACTGAGCAGTGTCTTGCAATGGTTTTTTTTATGTACCCGGTATATAGCAATTAATTTGGGAAAATATATACATGGAAACATCGGTATGAAAGACACCTATGTATTTCTGAAATTGAAACAAAATATAGAGTTTATAAACAGTGAATATTTGCACATTTCCGACATTGTGAGTACCCATACTAGCATGAGAATTATAGGTCATTTTTCAAAATGACTTCTTTTTTATACATTGTCTTTCATTTGGAAGGCAGAAATGCATTAAAAGTCAATAGGTAATTGCAGTTGCTCTACAATTCTGTGTTACCCTCAGTCTCCTGATAAAAATGGAATCTCACTTGTGTGGGTAGGCCTAGTGCTTGCGACTGCACAAAACGCAACGTGGACACACTTTATTTTTACAGTGAAAACTGACCCTTTTTTTGTAAAGTGCCTAGCTGTAGATTTTGAACCCTAGCTCTGCCGGCACCTAGGGAAACCTAGCAAACCTATACATTTTTTAAAACTAGACAGCCAGGGGAATTCAGGATGGGGTGACTTGACTGGCTCTCACCAGGTTCTATTACCCAGAATCCCTTGCAAACCTAAAGAATTGCAAAAACAAAAACACATTTTCCTCACATTTGTGTGGTGGAAAGTTCTGGAATCTGCGTGGATCCACAAAATTCCACCCACCCCGCGTTCCCCAAAGTCTTCTGAAAAAAATGGTATGTCACTTGTGTGGAAGGCCCAAGTACCCGCTACAGGAAACGGCCTAAAACGCAACGTGGACATCCGGGGAATTTCAGGGAGCTATTGGTTGCGTGGATCCCCCAACGTTTTCTGCACACATTTTAGTGAGGGAAAGTTGTGGGATCACCGGGCTGACACAAATTTCCTACCACCCAGCGTTCCTCCAGATCTCCCTATAAAAATGGTACCTCACTTGTGTGGGAGGCCCAAGTAAACCGCGACAGGCAAGGCCCTAAAACGTATTGAGGAGACATCAAAATTGCCTATCACAAAAAACCTGTTTTGCAAGGGGGTTACTTGGGTTTTTGGCACCGTGATCGGCGGCCAGCTAGGGAAACCTACTGAACCCACATATTTCTGAAAACTAGACACCCGGGGGATTCCAGGGAGGCACTGGAAAGTTTCAATTCTATTAAGGAGGCGAGGATTATGCTATTCTTTCTTCACTTTATTGAATAGCAGCCATTTGTACTCAAGCAAAACAAACCACTATTCCCATGAACCATAGGGAATAACAAACAAAACAATAGAGAGTCTCAGTCTAGAGTGTCCATGCTCTGCACCAATCACAGGCTCCCAATGTGCTGGTAGTCCCCTGTCTCTGCCCATTCCTCCTCTTTCGTCGCTCAGTCGGCACCGGACACCTCAAGAATCCTGTTTGTTGGAATCGCCTGCAAGGATTAAACGCATAACATCAGCGACAGAAATGGTTAAGGATTACTTCTGTGGGAGAAAGCTTTTTAAAACAAGCAACCAAAACTGTCAAACCAAGCAGTTAAAGAAACCAAACTTTACGTACTCCAATACGAGGGAGGGAGAGCAGCAAGGAACTTGTACCCTGGGTGGGATAATCCTCGCCTCCGAGTCCTAAATAGAATTGAAACTTTCCGTTACGATAGCTAGGAAATTTTTCATTCTATGTCAGAGCCGGAGGCGAGGATTATTCTCGTTTAAAGCTTGCTCACCACCAAGTGAGCCATATCGATAACCGGTTTGAAATAAAACCTCTTAAAGGTAGAGTCTGAAGACCAATCTGCCGCGTTCAGAATGTCTTCTAGACGAGCTCCCAGGGTAAATGCTTTGGAGGCCATCGCCCCTCTCTTATAATGTGCTCCAAACTCACGCAAGTTGTGCATCACCCACCTTACCCAGCAAGCAATTGTGGGGGAAGACACAGCCTTATGAGGCTGCTTGAAAGAAATGAGCAACTGGTGTTCTCCAGGAGGGCCGAACTCCTCCGACATCTCTTCATATGCCTTGAGGCAAGCAACCACGCACAGTTTAGGAGAATCCGGAAATGCGGGATACGAGATGGATATCGTTCCACACTTAGTGCGGCTATGGATAGTAAAAGTAACCCCCGTAGGGGAAAAGATTCTACCCGAGATATCCAGGGCTCTAACATTCGAGACCCGTCTGCAAGAGACCAGACAAAGCAACATGGCCAATTTTGCAGAAAGCTCCTTCCTGGAAAGGAACCTATTCGGCTGCCAGGATAGCAGAAAATTCAGAACCCTATTCACATCCCATAGTTGGGAGTAACGAGGCTCAGGGGGCAATGACAGACGGATGCCACGGAGCAAACAACAGACCAAGGGGTGTTCCCCGACCGGTAAGCCATCAACCATGGCATGCCCAGCAGAAATAGCGGACCGGTCCGATAGGCCAAACCCCCTTCCTCTAGAGAGGCCAAAATATGTAAGATGGAGGTCACATCCGCTGCCACGGGATTGACACTCCGTCGCACACACCAACGACACCACCGTCCCCAGGAGAACCGGTATCTTTTGACAGTACTGTCAGCCCAGGCTCTAGCCATGAATGCCGCAGTCGGTTCCGAAAGGGCTGCGACCGCCCATCGTCCCCTGTAGGATTCCCTGTCGGATCGAGGAGAAGAGTCGGAAACAGGGGGAGTGGGATTGGAAAATCCCAAGAAAGTTCCAGCAGAACTGGAAACCAGACTTGCCATCTACAAATGAGCACCACATCCGCTTCCTGGCGCCTCACATGGGCTGTCACTCGCATGATCATGGCAAACGGGGGAAAGGCGCAACCCGCTTCCTCCCCCCAATTCTGTAGGAACGCGTCTGACCTCTCCGCCAGGGGGTCCGGCCTCCAACTGAAGAATCAGGCAAGCTGAGGATCTAGACGGGAGGCAAAAAGGGCCACCGAAAAGGGCCCCCAGAGGCTCTGGAGGTCCGCAAACACTCCTGGGTGAAGCTTCCAGAGACTCCCGTCCTGGAAATGCCGCAACTGGATGTCCGCCACCCTGTTGTCCTGGTACGGTAGATTCTCCGCTGTGACCGAGACCCGGTGATCCAGGCAGTACTGCCAAAAATGTGCTGCCCGATCGGAGAGAGCCTTTGAGCGCGCGCCTCCTAGATGGTTGATGTACCGGACCACCGACACATTGTCCATCCTGAGGAGGACGCAGGACTGGATCGAATCCTTGGTCCAGCACTGGATCGCGAACAAGCCCGCCAAAAGCTCCAAACAATTGATGTGTAATTTCTGCTCCGACGGAGACCACACACCTCCCGTGGTGAAGTCTGACTCTATAACCATATCTGGAGTGGACCCGAAAATGGCTCGTCCATTCCAAGCCTCCATGTGCGAGAGCCACCATTGGAGCTCCTCTCTGGCATCCGCTGAGAAAGCCAGCTTGTGGGAATAAGAAAGGCCTTTATGAAGGTGCGCCGCCTTGAGACGCTGAAGGGCTATGTAATGAAGCGGGCCCGGAAAAATTGCCTGAATGGAGGCCGACAGAAGACCGAAAATGCAAGCGAGCTGTCTGAGAGAGATCTAAGACTGGGATAAAGACCTCCGAAGTTCGTGACAAATTTTCGTCATCTTGTGCGAGGGAAGGCTGAGGGTGGACTCCAAGGAGTCTATCATAAAGCCAAGAAAAAGAACCATCTGAGACGGGACCAGGGTGGACTTGGCCTTGTTGATGACAAGCCCGAGGCTCTGAAGGAGGTCGACCGCCGACTGCAGGTGACACAAGAGCGTCCGAGGATCCTGAGCCATCAAAAGAATATCGTCTAGGTAGACGATGAGTCTCATGCCCTACGTTCGCAGGCGCTCGGTCACCGGTCGAGGGACCTTGGTGAAGCATCAAGGAGCGGAGGACGAAACGCTCTTCTCATGGAGGACTGCGCCCAGTCCAGGGAGGTAAAGGTATTAACAAACCGCCCCAACTCTTTTATAAAGGGTTTGCCAAAGAGGCCGCCCTGCGCCACAGCGCCCGCCTCCAAGTCGGCCAGATCCCCCAACTTCGGGTCTACTTTAATCAGAAGGGACCGGCGCCTTTTCCGTGAATATAGCACAGTTGGCATTTCCCAGGAACACCACCACACGCTGAGCCCACGAGGACAGATGTTCAGGAGAAATGAGGGAACCAGAAGCCTTGGCCTCCTCCGCCATGTCTAGGATCTTGGTAGCTGGGCCCAGGATATCAAGGAGCTTGTCCTGGCACGCCCGCCAGGACCTGTCGATGCCCTTTTTAGGATCTTTGATAAACTTCTGAAGGAAGGTGGCCATTCTCTGGTCGATGTCGGGCGTGGCGACCACCTTCCCCTCCAGGGAGGGGCGAGGACATTCTGCCCTAAGACAGTTTTGAGTCGCGGGTTCGAGCGGGCGGCGGATACGACTGGCCACATATTTGGCGACCTTGTCCGAGGGGGCCCAGTCAGAGGAATGTGGATGAAGAACATCATCAGGATCCAACTTATCCGCACAGAGATTCTGCCTGTCCGAGGAAGGATCTGGGCAAGAAGGGCGCCAAGGCCATGAGGGGCTGGCTGCGTCATCATCTTCGCCCTGGTCATCATCCCCAGCAGGAACCGGGGGCGTCGGAGGGGTATTGGAAGGGGCCGTGGGGTAGTACTGGCAAGAAACGCCTGCTTGAGGCGGTAAAAAGGCATCTGTGTCTAGGCCAGCTGGCTTGGCGCGTTTTGCCGGTGGTTGAGAGTCTGTCAAAGTAACAGAAGATGAGAGGGTGGTAGAAAACCCTTGAGAATCCTTAGCCAGTCGATCGCAGGCTTGGTCTATCTTACGAACCAACCTCTGTTCAAGGGGTGTCATAGCTTGCTCCACCGCTTTGAGGATGGACGCTTCTACAGAGTCATAGAAATCATCGTCCCATTGAAGGGTCGCAAGGGGGTCTTGCTCCCACTGATCATCCTCATAGACGTCATCCTGGAATTCTGCCATGGTGAACCACTAAGCACCAGGGGAAGATGAGCAGGAACCAGGTGAGAGATTATACCTCAGAATATAAGGGGGGCTGGGTAACTACCTGATAAAGGCAGGCAATGCCCACAATAACAAAAAGGGGCTAAGCCCTGGACCCCAACAGCCCTGGTGCCAACAGATTGAAAGGGCAGCCTGCAGCAAAATGGGTCCCCAACAGACTCTGTCTGCGATACTGACTCCCCAAAGAGGATTGTTTTTGGCCTAGAAAATACGGACCCCCAAATAAGCAGCAAGACTGCTGACAACTGCCTAATGGCAGGTACCGACCAGTAATTACAGGCGTTCAGGGGGCGTAACAATCAACTGCTGCACGGGAATAATTCTCCAGCGAAATACACAGGAATAATTCCCCAGATACACAACAGACCCAGGTCAGGGGTGTCACAGCAGGCAAAGACCAGACCAGGCTCGCGCGGCAGCGGTGCTCCGGATCCAGACGTGATGTTAGAATGCGCGGAATCCGGAGCACGCATGCCGCATCAAGCGTGCGACCCAAGCGCCCTCTAACGAGGCGGCGCTGTCACCGCGGGTCGCAGGCACCAAAGACCGCTGCCGCTAGGGAGCTCAGACGCTCCCACGGCCGAACACGAGCCGCCGAGTAGCGGCAGATTCGCAAGAATATGCATGCTGATAGGGAAAACAAATCTGAAAACAAAACAGAAAAACACACGGCGGGCACGCGATTCCTGACATGTGCGCTGCCTGCACACCGCCATGAGGTAAACGGCAATAAAATCCCTACGCGCCTAAGGGCAACAAACCCAAGCACAGCAACAGCGCGAGAAGTAAAGCACTACGCGCTGCAATACAGAACTATAAAGCAGTAATATAGAATAAACAATATCAGTCACAAACACAAGTAGAGAAAAAAAGGTTGGACTTATCTTGACTGCAAGCAGCGAAGAAAGAGGAGGAATGGGCAGAGACGCGACTACCAGCACATTGGGAGCATGTGATTGGTGCAGAGCATGGACACTCTAGACTGAGACTCTCTATTGTTTTGTTTGTTATTCCCTATGGTTCATGGGAATAGTGGTTTGTTTTGCTTGACTACAAATGGCTGCTATTCAATAAAGTAAAGAAAGAATAGCATAATCCTTGCCTCCGGTCCTGACATAGAATTTTGTTGTCTCCTCAATACATTTTGGGCTCTTGCCTGTCGTGGGTACTTGGGCCTCCCACACGAGTGAGGCACCATTTTTATCGGGAGACCTGGGGGAACACTGGGTGGTAGGAAATTTGTGTCAGCCCGGTGATCCCACAACTTTCCCACACAAAACTGTGTGGAAAAAGTGATTTTTTTCAGCTAAATTTGAGGTTTGCATGGGGACGTTGGGTACAAAAAAACAATGAGGGACACACAAGTCATTCATCCTTGTATCTCCCCCCCTTGTCTACTACTCAAAAATGTGAAGGTTTGCCTAGGTGACAACTGAGCTAGGACACAAAGTCCCTTGCTGCTCATATTGACAACAAAAAAGTCTTACAAACGGCCATTAAACCGCTACAAATATAACTCTAACACTACTTTGAGAAAGCTAATCTACCAATTACACTGGTTGGTTTTAGCACCTCCAGAAACGCTGGTTTCAAAGCACAAATACTTATCAAAGTATATAAATATTGAAGCCAAGCCTTCTGAAGGGGAGCCATAAAGCCACATCAAGGCACCAACCACTGTATGGCTCATTCACACGCCTTTCACGCACCACACACGCATATGTCCAATCCACTGTTATGTGCAGTGACTGTAATGCACTTATCATTCAGCAAACTGACCATCTACTAAGTTCTAACCGAGGATGAACATGGCAAGCAGCATTGACCCATAAGTACTACAGTAAATTCAGTGTGAGTGTGGCAGCAATGGATTTGAATTCATGAGTGAAGATAAAGTCATGAAGTGTATCTATACTACCTTTACTATCTGCCTTTAACCTTTGCAATATTCCTCGGAAAGTGCACCTACCGTAAGCTGTCCTAACCCGTTCGTGTGTCTGTCCTCAGAGTCCTGACTAATCCTGTCCAATTGTCAAGAGACCCTATACTAATGCCTTCCATCTCTGGCTACTTGAAGCTTGAGTAAACATTTCTGTCACATGCTATCAATGCTCTCACTATGCTCAATCCAACTCCTTCCAGTTTGTGGATGCAAGTTGGGGGGTGCCCGAGTATGCCGCAAAGTCATTCCTTGAGCTGAGCAAGCATATCTACCTTTGAAACTAAGGCAAACATGCATGGACATTTTGAAAAGCTTCCTAAAGAGAACCTCATAAACTATGAAGAACGGTTGAATGTGAAACACGGCTACTCCATGACAACGTGGCATATGTTCTGTCCACCAGTATGTGCAGCGTGGGGACTATAATGCACTTGTCAATTGACAAACAGAACAACTACCACGTTCTGAAAGCAGATAAAGGTGTTGAGAAGTCCATGATTTCCTGAAGTAGAGGAACAAATAATCTATACCTGCTTGCGTAGTGAAGGAGTGGTCCACAGACAGTAGGTATCCATTCACACCAATTGAAAGGTTTACCTATTTGCAGCTCCACCTCAGTCAATTTCCCAGTATTTTGCTTTAGTGTGATACGAGATAGAGCAAGTAGGAAAACATAAGGCAGGCTTACTTGGGCACTGGGGACAGTAAACACGAGTCTCCTGCCTCTTTGCCTGCATCGAGCACACTTTACAACGACGACGTGGTCTCTCCTTTTTGGGTTTTGCAGGAATTGTATCAGCAAAGTGTCGCTCCTGCAGCCTTGCCACTTCCTCCAGAACACATGAAGTGGAGGCTACTGCTTCTGTAACAGTGAGACTTTCAATCACAGACAACTGAAAGTCAAGGAAAGACATGAGTCTTCCTGTGGTGGTCTGACGATAAACAACATACGCATTGTATGTTGCCATCTGGATCAGGTGAGTAAACAGTATCTTATACCAAGTGCGAGTTTTACGACTCGCATTGTATGGCTGAAGAACCTGGTCGTTCTTGTCCACTCCGCCCATGTACTTGTTGTAGTCAAGTATACAGGTAGGTTTGTGGACTTCGGCCATCTGACCTCAAACCGTGACAGGGAAGTGCTCTCAGGATTAATTGTAGTGAGCACGTTCACATCATGCCTATCTGAGAACTTGACTGCTCGCAGTTCGTTGGAACGCAACGCAGTGCTCTGCGATTTCTGGAGCTTCTTGCAAACAAGCTTCTGCAGGAATCCTTTGCGACAACAACGAATTGTACCGAAGGTCACGGTGCCAGCTTTGTAGAGCTCGCTGAACAGCTCTACTCCTGTATAGAAATTGTACACATAAAGGTTATAGCCTTTGTGAAGAAGTAGCTGGACAAGCTCCCACATGAACTTTCCTGTGACCCCTAGCATGGGAGGACAACCTACAGGGTTAAGAGTTGTGTCCTTCCCTGTATACACTTTCAAGCTGTACACATAGCCAGTGGAGCTCTCACACAGCATGTACAGCTTGATGCCAAAGCGAGCGCGTTTGCTCGTAATGTACTGCCAAAACAGCAGCCGCTCTTTATACAAGATCAAGGACTCATCAATGGCTATATTCTTTCCAGGAGTATAAACCTCTGGAAACCTGGCAGACAAATGTTCCACGACAGGCCGAAGTTTGAACAACCTGTCATGGTCTGGATGGTCCCAGGGCAATGCAGCAGAATTGTCATTGAAATGCAGCATGCACTGCAATAGCAAAAAACGATCTCTGCTCATGTATGGTGCGAAGATGGGGGTTAACCAAACCGTGCAAGTAGACCAGTAGGATAGCAAGGTTGGTTTATGTACTACCCCCATTTTAAGCGTGAGGCCCAAAAATATCTTCAACTCCCCTAAAGAAGTGGAAGTCCACTTGCACGCCCTAGAATGAGGCCCAAGAGTGCCTCCTTGCTCCCTCAGAAATTGTTCGGCACCCAAATTTGTTTGCTGCACAATTTCATCAAGGAAGTGAACATCCAAAAAGAGATGGATGTAGTCAATTGGCAAAGAATTTGCCGTATCGACTTTACATTGAGCGTCACCAGTGAAAGGCAGAATTTGGGGCTGAACTAAATTGGGAGGCTGCCAAGACAGCACTCTGTCTGTGCTTGCGGCCGCACGTGCCTGTGATCTGGGTTGCCCTAACCTGTTACTGGTGTCCTGCTGCACAGACTGTTCTGGCAAAGGGACAGCACGACTGACATCGTCTCCTTCAGAATCGCTGGAAGATGAGTCGTCGGATGGAACTGTGCCGACTGAAAAATCACTCCCAGATTCGGCTCCATTGTCCTCTCCCTCAGATGCTGTCTCAGTATCTTCTGTCTCAGTCTCTGATCCTGCCTCAGAGCTGGACTCCAGAACCAGACTTAGGGACTGGGCAGCATTCATCCAACGATATGCCATCTCTGCTAGTGCCTAAAATTATCCTTTTAAAACACTATCCTATGGACAAGGCAGATAGTTTGTTGGTTTCAAAGTGTAAGTGGGTGTGTGCATGAGTGAAGTGTTTAACCGTCAATAATGACAAAGTCACCTTACCTTTCCTTTGTGAAATCCGTACGTTCTCCAAAGAGACTAAGAAAGAGAGAAAAAAGACACAGAATTACTTTACCTTGTCACATACCCATCATCGCAGCCTTTTAGCGCTGGTGGGAGCCAGTGCGACCATCATTTTGGTGCCAAGATGCCTATGGGTGAACGTGTGCTTTACAGTTGCACACTATGACTTCCTTTGATTCCCTCACTACCATCCTTGCAAACGTGCCCCTCATCTCTCCATAGCCCCTCTCTCACATACATTTCATCTGTTTCAAAGTGTTTCTACTGTGTATTTACTAATCCACTTAGCTATCCACATAATACAGATCTGTTCTTTCCAGCATAACAATTAATTCCCAATGTCAGCGCCCTCAATACCTGGTGCAGGCAGCAACTGGTAGAATCCTTACCCGATATTTAAATTCAAAAACACAAAGGATGCCGCACTCCAGAGACAGGTTTCAGAGTTGCTTTAGTTTCACCACCACTACCACCAGTCATGGTGAAAATAAAGCAACTCTGAAACCAATCTCTGGAGTGCGGCATCCTTTGTCTTTCTGAATATATATATATATATATATTCACTGAAAAAACCATAGGTTTCACACACGTTATAGTTAGGATTTAGCATTTAAAAAACCTTGCAAATTCAGTGAAAAAACCATAGGTTTCACACACGTTATAGTTAGCGGACATTTCACTCATAAAAAACCATTGAAATTCCCCCGTTATAGTTAGTTAAGCTAATTATAACTCGCGCACCCGCAATCCACTGCTGATGACGTAACATATTACATCACTCATGACATGGTCAGTGACATCACTCATGACATCACTGATGACATCTCAAATGACATCACTGATGACATCATCCAGTGAATGTGTGTTTTTCTGAAAATTAAATATGTTTTATATATGTATATCTCAAGGTCGATGGAAAAATAAATGGGTATATAAGTGTATAAAAGGATGATTTGTTTTTGAAAATTTGATTGTGTAACTGACTGATTAAGTGTATCTTAGTGAATACATGGCTTAGTGAGTAATGTTTAAATATGTAAATATCTGTATCAGTCTCTCACTTTGTGTATAAGTGGCTGCATGGGTGTGTGAGTAGCTACATGGGTGTTTATATTGGATTTTAGGTTGTTTTTTGAGTATCAGTCTGAGTGTCTGCATGGTTCGGTGGGGGGTATTACGTAGTGCATAGGTGCATGTATGATTGACTCTCTGGTTGTATGTGTTGAAGACAGCATTTGTGCATGACTGTATGGTTGGATGAGTGTGTGTATGGGTGTGTTAGTGAGTGAATGACTGTCTCAATAGTGTCTTTATGAGTTACTAAATATGTTTTAAAGAAGTATATTTGACTATTGGTGTATATAAGTGAGTATGTGTGAGAGTGAGACATTGAAACAGTTCCTGTATGAGTAAGTATGTGTTTTTTTTAGTGATTATTTAAAAGAGTAAGTATGTGTAAGTTTCTGTAGAAGTACGTGTTGAGGTGTGTGTATAACTGAATATGCAAGTAAATGGATGTTTGATTCTTTATTAGCATGAGTGACTATGTGTGTGAGTAACTCTATGGATGAGTGGCAATGTGTAACAGGATGTATAGCTGTATGAGTACATATGATGAGTGAGTACATGTATGAGTGACTGTACAGGACTGTTGGTGAATGAGTGGATGTGTATGTGCATCTAAGAATTACTGAAGAGGTTGTTGTAACTGGTATTGGTATGTCCATTTTTATGAAAATTTCAGTTTCTATTTTTTAATGTTTGTATCAAAGGTTATATTAGGGTGAGAGGAGGTCTGTCACTCTATCACAAGGATGATGTCATCAGTGATGTCATTTGAGATGTCATCAGTGATGTCATGAGTGATGTCACTGACCATGTCATGAGTGATGTAATATGTTACGTCATCAGCAGTGGATTGCGGGTGCGCGAGTTATAGTTAGCTTAACTAACTATAACGGGGGAATTTCAATGGTTTTTTATGAGTGAAATGTCCGCTAACTATAACGTGTGTGAAACCTATGGTTTTTTCACTGAATTTGCAAGGTTTTTTAAATGCTAAATCCTAACTATAACGTGTGTGAAACCTATGGTTTTTTCAGTGAATTTGCAAGGTTTTTTAAATGCTAATTCCTAACTATAACGTGTGTGAAACCCATGGTTTTTTCAGTGAATTGTATGGTTTTTTAAATGCTAATTCTTACCTATAACATGTGTGATTCCCATGGTTTTTTCATTGATTTTTTATGATTTTTTTAATACAACTTCTTATATTAATTATTTTATTTTTTTTTAATTTGCAAGTTTTTTTTTTTGTTTTTTTTTTTACTTTATATTCTCTTAATACACTATGCTTAATTTTAAAAAATACAGTAATATATTATTTTTTTTCATTTTTTTTACTAAACAGGTAAGATATATTAGTATAACATAGACATTCTTTTTTTCCTTTTTTTTTTTTTTTAAGTGCGCGTACGGTAAGCTTACGGTAAGCGTACGGTTTGCGTAATGTACGTAATATTTCTACTCTTTTTGCGTATGGTTACGCAATTTATGTAGCCGTGCGTACTGCGTATGGGGCGCGTAAGCGTGTACGCTACACGCGCACGTTACGCGGAAGTGTTGGGGAGTGCCTGTTATGCGCATGCACGCGAGCGCGTGTCTTTTTTACGCGCATGCGTACTTTTACCGTAAGCGCACCATAAGCGCTCCGTAAGCGTAACGTAAGCGTAATGTACGCGCACGGTGGGTCATGTGATCATGAAACAAAACTTTTGATTGGTTCAAAGTAGTTTCAGTTCTAGAATTCTCCTACACCACACCCATTCCCCTCATTTCTGCTTGTGATCCCTTAGGAGAAGGAGATGAGTTGTCTTTGGGATACGATGGCAGACCAGCACTCTTCTGCTGAGAGTGAGGCTAGCAGCACCACCATCAGGCAGAGAAAGAGGAAACAGAAGAGCTCTTTTATATGGGAGTATTTTACTTTTCCTGAGGGCGAGAAAAAAGTCAATGCTGCCTTGGTGACTTGCAAGCTGTGCCAGCATGTACTTTCGAGAGGTAATCCCAACAAAAAGTATTCCTTCGGGAATCACACTATGTTGAGACACCTTGAGGATGTACATCCTAGGACACATGCACGACATACTAGAGGCAACCCTTCAGTAAGTCGAGCAAGCACATCCACAGCAGCTCAGCCGAGTCCTTCTTCGGAAGCTCAGCAGAGCCCTTCATCTGTGGGGGCAGATTCACCTTTTTCTGATCCTCTGGAAACGAACCATCGGTTTGCGAGGGTTACTATGCGGTGTTCATTTTGCCATGGTCTAATTGTTCATAGGGAGACCAGTCTTCCCCTCATTAACAACAAAATAGACCAGCACATTTGTCCTACCAGCTAATGTTCCCATTCTTCCTTTCCTCTGCCCCTGCATGAACACAACGGCTCTTTTAAGAGCCAACCTTACCTCTCAACTTTTTTTTATTTTTTCTTAAAAACTTTTTTTTTTTTTTTACCGTACGCGTACGGTAAGCGTATTTTTTTTTTTTTTTTTTTTAAACACTAAAAAACAATTACCACATTCCAAGATCCTTGAGGGATTAATAACTAAAAACTGTAAATCTGTTTGAGGAGAAGTGGAAGAAAGGGACCATCTAATTTCTGACTTACCTGACCCACCCAACAATTTAATTTTTAATTAAAATTTAAATTGAAATTACTTGTAAAAATTGTTGTTTTTTTTCGAAAATTTTCTTTCACAATCTGAAAAAAAAGAAAAAAGTATTAATATTTAATCAATCATTATATAACACAGTATACGTATTTACATATTTTCCAAAAACACTTTTTTTGCCTTTTTTTGCTGTTTTCAGAATATATTGCATTTCACTATAAATCGTGAAAGCAATTGCATTCATCACTTAACAGCGGGCAAAAAAAAAATAACAATCTCAAAGATTGTTTTAAAAAAGCCCAGAATCTATTCTCACTTAAACATAACATTATAGAAATGCAAAATATTCAAAAAAATATCATCTAATAACAAAAACTATTTCTTTAAAATACCGTCTGACAATTTTGTTACAGAAGCATAATCACAAAAATAATATATCTCAAATAACTCCACAATACATCTGGTTCCCTTTCCTTTAGGCCAAATGGTAATTTTAAAATTCTTTTTTGATTAAATTTCCAATGGTAATCCAATAAAATTCCAAAATTTAAATTGGACAGATGTTACCGATTCTCTCTAAAATTTTGGTTTCCGAAAGATTAATTAGGAATTAAATAAGTCCACAATACAATTGATTACCTTTCCTTTAGGCCAAATGGTATTTTTAAAAATCTTTTTTGATGAAATTTCCAATGGTAATCCAATAAAATTCCAAAATTTAAATTGTACAGATGTTACCGATTCTCTCTAAAATTTTTGGTTTCGGAAAGATTAATTAGGAATTAAATAAGTCCACAATACAATTGGTTACCTTTCCTTTAGGCCAAATGGTAATTTGAAAAATCTTTTTTTTTTGAAAATTCCAATGCTAATCCAATAAAATGGTAAAATTGTTTTGTACAGATCTTGCCAAGTCTCTCTAAAATTTAGGTTTCAGGAAGATTAGATAGGAATTTTCTAAATCAAAAGGCAAACGTTGCTTGAAAATCAATTGGGAATCATTACACAGTGTCCAGCCTTTTTCACATTTAAGATAAACTGTGTAATGTCCAGAAGTTACAGTAGGTCCTTCATGGAAAATTATTGCAACTGTTACAAAAGTTTTTCCTGAAATTGATAATTGCTGTCCTATAAACTTCTTTATTAAAGTATTTAATTTTGAACCATCAGCTTTACATCGTTGCATCATTAAAATTACATACTGTCCGTATTCCTTTAAAATTAACGTTGAAAACATGTCAGATTTACACTCACCGCATTCCATGCTATGATTAGCATCTTTAACTAATTTAGCAAAAGTGACTGTTTTACTGTCTGGCAATGTTAAATAAATAAACCTTTCAGAATCAACATTAGAGCCACATGTATTGAAACAGTTTTCACAACTATGTTCCCATTTATAAGAGACACCAAACATATTTTCAATTGGCACCCCTTCTTCTTCCAGTACCTGAAGAAAATACATCAAGAATTCCTGTGCGTCTTGCTGTACATTTTGAGAAAACTGTGTTCGTCCTGAACATACATCTAAAAGTTTTCTAATTTCAGTAGCACTTTCTATTTGAGTTTTATCATTACTCAGCTTTTGAAAAAGGAGACTCAACTCAGAACAGAATCTTTTTCTCTGATTTACTATTATCTGCTCTTGTAAACTTTCCAGATAAAATGCAACATTCAGCACTACATTAGCGTAGCAGTTGACACCAGAGCTATTTTCAAAATGGCAACCTACAACCTCTTCAACATTTTCCTTTTTCTTTTTGCTTTTTCCTCCTCTCTACATCCTCATTACAGATATTCTCAATTCTCCTTTTTCGAGAAACTACACGTTTCTCCAACACAGGATACTGACCTAAATGAGGAGCATAGGTTCTTCTTAATCTATTATACTCCTTTACACAGTTTGTATCAGCACTAACTTTTGAATCATCAAAGTCTATCATGAATAAACCAGATAATGTTTTCACTCGTGACAAAGCTACATAAGCCATACCTTCTTTGAACACAGTTGAACCAATGTTTACAAATGCACAATCTACAGTCAATCCTTGAGACTTGTGAATAGTTACAGCATATGCTAGAGAAAACGGAAACTGTTTCCTTTGTACATATAAGTCTTTCACAAGCATGAAACGAACTGTACAACGACAAATGTCTATAACTTCTTCAATCTGATCAAATTTTATTTTTAAACATTCAATTCCATCTTTTTTCTGATAATTAATAAAACCCACAACTCTTCCCATAGCTCCATTTACTAAGCCTTTTTCAACATCCAAATTTCTCCTTAAAAATACTCTACAGTTCATGCAAACATATAGATTTTTTTCTAATCCAGTAGTTTTGGAAATGTTCTTCTCTAGTGAATCCAATTTATTTTTCAGTTTGCCTGTTAATGTGATAGTAATTCTTCCATCCTGAATTTTGTCAACTGCTTCCAATTTCCTGATATCTTCCTTTTCCAATTTCAAAAGCTCCTCATTGAATATTGAGCATTCACGTAGAGTTGGCATTAAGCAGATGACACTTTTCTTTTCTGCAATGTTCTTGTGTATCTTCTCTGCAACTATTTCTTCCTTTGGAAATAAATTATGTAGCAACCAACTCTGTAATGCTTTTGTGCCAGCTTCAGTGAGTAGTCCAATTCTGATATCTTTCAGAATACTTCCATATTCCTCATCGTTTGCTTGCCTCATATTAGTAGTAAGTTCCTTGTACTCAAAGAAGGACCAAATATTTGCATTACCAATGCTTCCCAATGACTTCTTTGTGTCTTCATGTGTCACAGTATTAAACACTGGTTGTCCTTTAACTGGAGTAAGCTGTAGAAGATCCCCAAAAACTATGACATGTTTTCCACCAAATAACACGTCATAGTCTGTCCTTAGAATTTGCTGCATTCTTAAATGCACAAAGGCAAGCATTAAGTTTGATACCATGCTCACCTCATCAATAATGAGAACTTGCATCTTCTTCAATACTCTTGAAACTTCCAAGCATGCTTCTCCAGTTAGCTTGTGGTATTGTATTTTGTTCTCATGCTCCACTGGTAACATTAGCAAACGATGTAAGGTGATTCCTTTTATGTTATATGCTGCTAACCCAGTTGGAGCAGTAACCACACAAGACAAAGTTGAATCCGTTTTTTGCTGTAGGTAGCTTCTGATGACTTTTATTAAGAAACTTTTTCCAGTTCCAGCTTGTCCGCTTACATACATCCTGATTGGATGAAATGATGTGCATGAGCACTCTTTTTTTCATGTAGTAATCCGTGATCAATTTTGTTTCTGATCTCTTCATAAATTTGTTGCTGCTCTTCATTCAGTTGTCTTTCCAAATTTGGTAAGTCTATAAATTCTTCTTGAGCTTGATTCATAGCCGTTTCCACTTCATTCATGGCTATTGCAGCTTCATTTTCAACGATTGGTTGTCCTACGGGATCTTGACTGAGTGTTCCTGAACTTTGGCTGTCTTGAGAACTGTCTCTAGCTACTTCAGCTGCAATTGTAGTTTCCTGTTCAATTTCTTCATTTAACATTTGCACATAATTTTTGAATGTACTGCATTCTATGCTGTCTTTGCAAGCATTAAATGAATCTTCATAGCTTTGAAATTCTCCCAGTAGTTCATCCTCTGTACGCCATAGTTTAAACAGCTGTAAAAGAGCAAAGTAGTAAAATTCCTTTTTGTCAGTAGTGTCGCAACTCAGCTTCCTGTGATTTATCAAACTTCCTTTTGTTTGCTTCACCAAACATCCTTCCTCACCAATGACTTTATATTTTCCATTGTTGATGTCTTCTGTGGCTTTCCGTGAATAAATGTAGTTCTGCAGCACTTCATAGAGACACATGTTCTCTAGATGAAGACTTCTCTTGGGATAATATGTGTCCAACATGTTTGATTTCAAAATATCTGTACTTTCTGGGTCATTCTCGGCCAAATATTCAATTTCTCCAACAGTATTTCAGTACCCGATTTCTCATTGCTGCAAGGCCTAAACTTGCCCAAATTATTCTTCTTGATTTCGAGTAGAGACTTGCAGAAGATAACATATCTGAACATTCGTAGGATCCAATTTCTCGATGCGATAACATCTTTAAACTGAAACTGTACAGCTTCTTACTGACAGTCTTCTCGTGAGAAATCTCTTCCCACATTTCTTTCAATTCAGTTTTTTCTGATTTAGTAATGTAAGACGTTACATATCGAGCAACAGCAATGGAATTGTCGGCTACATACTGTATATCCATGTTAGCATTCCACATGGATAAAATGACTGGGTTGTAGTCCTTTATATTTTTTGATTCTTCTTTTCTTTTAAGGTTGTAGGTATTCTTAGGTGATTTTCTTGTAATAGTATGTCTCACAGATGACATAAAACTGTTTACTCTTCCATTTGAAAGAACAGGTCTAGGAAATCCAAATCGACATTTAGTGTAGTATTTATCTTTGCTCTTGTATTTCCGTCGACAGTATTTTCCACACCGATGACTTTGGAAACGTAAAACTTGCTCCTTTAACTTTTTCTCTTCTGTGCTTTTTGGTATAGCACATGTTGCATATTCTTCAATGAAAGCTAACACTGCTTCATCAGTATCTGTTCCAAACTTTGGGGCATCCTTGATCCACAACAGCATATGAATATGAGGAGCACCTCTTGCCTGGTACTCTTTCCTCCAAAAGAAATCCACTACTTCTCCAAGAGGTGGATTTTTTTTATTGCAGATGAAGGACATCATAGCCTCAAATCTATGATTGAAATATCTGCAAACATTAACCGGATCCAATGAGCACAGTTCTCCTGCTGTCTTGTATTCGATGTTTTTAATGTTTGAATTTGCCTCTCGTAGAAAATCCAGTAAATCATCCCAAGCGTACTCAGCACAGCTTAGGGTAAGGAACCATGTTGGTGTTCCTAAATTCCGTAACATGCATTTTAATTCACCATGGCGTCGGTACCAATATTCATTTGTCCCACGCTGACAAGCCATCAGATTGATCAGTTGTGTTTCCAAATGATCATCTCGGTGCTGCACTTTCTCCATAAAATCCTTAGCAGACACATTTTGTAAATGTACTCCACTTTTTAAAATGTGATTTACTGCATATGATAATGCAGACAAGTCGCTTTCAAATAAAAGATGGAACAAATAAGGAATACTTTGTCGAAATCTGGGATCTTCTGCATATAGTCTTGTAGTTCGATACTCAGAAGCTGGAATCTGTTCTGGACGTTCATCGTATCGTCCTCCTTTTCCTGTAGGAAACAGCTGGGGAAAACATCGAGCTTCCAAGCTCTCCTCCCATACGCTCACGGGAGTTCCTTTTGCTTTCTTCATCTGAAACAGATCAATATTGTCTCCCATAACTTCTTTTGAGTGAAGAGGATGTATGCTAAAATGTTCATAAATTTCTTCTTCCTTTGACTTGTCCACTTTTTCAATTTGTCCAGTTGGTGTTTCTGTGTCTTCTTGTAAATCTTCTTCTTCTTCTTCTATAAAAATTGATTCATACCATTTGTTATTCCTTTTCAAATACAAATTTGCTCTTTGTACTTTTCGTACATCTACCAGCTCCTGCCAAATCTTCTTATTCTTTGTAGGTACACCATTAACCAGAATAACTAATGGTTCAGTTTCCAAAGTATCTGCATCAATAGTTTCCATATTTTTTTTCAAATCCTAGGGCAAATACACCACTCTACCTTTTAAACCTCTCAGTAAATCTGAAGGAGGTAATTTACCAGTTTTGGGTTCCATACGTACTATGGTCTGGAACGGATGAACACATTGAATAAGTATAGACTCATATGTATTTAATTCAGAAAGTTCGGCAGGAATAGCATCCAATTCTAAATTATTATGTACAGCTCTGGTCGGCATTCTATTTTCCTCTAACTTGTTGTAACAGTATTTACAAATACGCTGATCTTCACCCAATTCAAAACAATTTTCAAGAAATATATATGTGGCAAAATCCTTCCACTTATAATTATCTTCATTTTCACTTTTTCTGTAGAGATCAACATTCCTGGTTTGTTTTCTATAATGAGTTCCGCGGCAACAAATACAAGTAATATTTGATCTTTCATTAGAGATTATTGCAAATTTTGTTATGTGATCATTAAATGTCTTACTTACAGAGGGTTCTACATTCTCTTCCACTTCTTCCTCATTTACTGTTTCCTTTTCTGCACTGTCTTGTTCAGGACCAAAGTAACAAAACTGAATTTCATGAGTAACCTTCTCTACATCTGATACCGATCCACGGAACAGAGCCCTATTCAATTCATCTAACTTTATTGCTGGACTTTTAGCAAAATACAACCGTCTCACAAACTTTCTCATTTCAGTATGATGAACAGCCAGCATCCTAAAATGATGAAAAACACTTTTACACACTTTTCTAGATAGACAAGCCAGAGAATGTCCCTGCAAACCAGTATTCTCTCTCACTCTGCATGGATCTAGACTTTGAAGCACCTTAATCTTCTGTTTAACACTTTTTTTACTATATTCTCTTAGAAACTCACGAAATGTATCAATAGATTCCTGACGCACAGTGCAAATACTACTACAATTCCAAGTGTACACTGGGGCTTTAGGACGTCTCCCCATAGCCTCATCCGCCATCACTTGTATCTCATCTCTTGGAACCATTTTCTCCTTCTCCATTATACAACCATTTTTCACTTCATAAGCACGACCTCTGGTGTCAACTGCATGCAGCAAACTATTACTTTGAAAATAACTCTCTTCATTAAAAAAAGGTTCACTACTTGAACTATGCATCCATTCTCCTAAAAACACTTTACAAAAGTTTGTTCTTTTCACTAGTCTTTTCCTTTTGCTTTGTGATTTCAGTACATTGACCATTTTATCTAATGTACGCATCCTGTTCAAAATTAAAATGAATAGTTTCCTTTTTAATTCTAATGCCTTTGCTGCAATGGCTTCAATTTCTTTTTTTCTCTTATAAAATTTAGCCTTTTTCTTATATTTCTTCACATCCTTTATCAAATTGGACATAACTCTTCTCTGAAACATTTTTCTATGTATCTCTTTAAACGCTGTTTTTCTTTTAAAGTTAATCTTTATTGTTTCTGAAGGTATATTTGCATTAACTAAATGCTCAATTTTTTCCTGTTGTTTTCTATTTAAAACATTCTTTCCAGTACAGACATTTTGTACATTTTTCCTTTTTTTGAAGATGTTGTTTAAAAAATCTTTTGTCTGCTTACCAGAAGACTTTCTCTTTTTCCCAACATGAGCATCTCCAACTAACTTAGGTCCTCCAGTTGTCTTCAAATATAGTTTTTTTGTGGTTTTTCCTTAGTCTGGATTTTGTAGGCATCTTAAATTTTGTTCACTGCTCTTCAGCAATACCTGAAAAAAACTAAAAAAAAAATCCTTTATTTTATTTAAATATATTACTACATTTTTTATGAACATTTCAAATCTTAAAATACTATGTACCCCTTTCCTACAAGTGAAAATCACAATAACACCTTCACAAATTAAATATCTAAAAACAATTCCTGTGTGCACACAGAGTCATGGTTTGAAATTAGGCAGAAAACGAAATTTCTTTGCCAATTGGAAAGCACACTTCCTACTGCTTTTTTGGCAAGTGATAAGTACTTTTACAGTCTGACACATTTTGAATCCACTTTTCAGATTCTGAAAAAAGCACATGTCCAAACAGCTTTTTGAAACCAGCAACATCTGTAACCTGGGTGACTGACTACACTCCAGCAAGGGCAACCAGCCTTAGTGATGGTGAATGTATTTCCATTACTGACTGCAACCTCAAACCCCACTCAGTTGTGAATACTGTGCATGATTCCACAGGATAAGCAGCTGGGTGTGTGCTAAGAGTCTGCTTCTGCAGAAAAAATAGCTCCCCCTTTCCATCTAATGCAAATGTAAAATTACCAGAGTAATACGCAATAAATCTCTTTGTGTAATTCCTCTTTGCACACAAACTAATGCTTTGATATTAGTCAGAAAACGAAATTTCTTTGCCAATTTGAAAGCACACTTACTACTCTTTTTTTGGCAAGTGATAAGTACTTTTACAGTCTGATACATTTTGAATCCACTTTTCAGATTCTTAAAAAAGCACATGTCCAAACAGCTTTTTTGAGACCAGCAACATGTGTAACCTGGGTGACTGACTACACTCCAGCAAGGGCAACCAGCCTTAGTGATGCTGAATGTATTTGCATTACTGACTGCAACCTCAAACCCCACTCGGTTGTGAATTCTATGCATGATTCCACAGGATAAGCAGCTGGGTGTGTGCTAAGAGTCTGCTTCTGCAGAAAAAAATAGCTCCCCCTTTCCATCTAATGCAAATGTAAAATTACCAGAGTAATACGCAATAAATCTCTGTCTATAATTCCTCTTTGCACACAGAGTCATGGTTTGAAATTAGGCAGAAAACGAAATTTCTTTGCTAATTTGAAAGCACACTTACTACTCTTTTTTTTGGCAAGTGATAAGTACTTTTACAGTCTGACACATTTTGAATCCACTTTTCAGATTCTGAAAAAAGCACATGTCCAAACAGCTGTTTGAGACCAACAACATGTATAACCTGGGTGACTGACTACACTCCAGCAAGGGCAACCAGCCTTAGTGATGCTGAATGTATTTGCATTACTGACTGCAACCTCAAACCCCACTCGGTTGTGAATACTGTGCATGATTCCACAGGATAAGCAGCTGGGTGTGTGCTAAGAGTCTGCTCCTGCAGAAAATAATTGCTCCCCCTTTCCATCTAATGCAAATGTAAAATTACCAGAGTAATACGCAATAAATCTCTGTCTGTAATTCCTCTTTGCACACAGAGTCATGGTTTGAAATTAGGCAGAAAACTAAATTTCTTTGCCAATTTGAAAGCACACTTACTACTCTTTTTTTCGGCAAGTGATAAGTACTTTTACAGTCTGACACATTTTGAATCCACTTTTCAGATTCTGAAAAAAGCACATGGCCAAACAGCTTTTTCAGACCAGCAACATCTGTAACCTGGGTGACTGACTACACTCGAGCAAGGGCAACCAGCCTTAGTGATGCTGAATGTATTTGCATTACTGACTGCAACCTCAAACCCCACTCGGTTGTGAACACGGTGCATGATTCCACAGGATAAGCAGCTGGGTGTGTGCTAAGAGTCTGCTTCTGCAGAAAAAAATAGCTCCCCCTTTCCATCTAATGCAAATGTAAAATTACCAGAGTAATACGCAATAAATCTCTGTCTATAATTCCTCTTTGCACACAGAGTCATGGTTTGATATTAGTCAGAAAACGAAATTTCTTTGCCAATTTGAAAGCACACTTACTACTCTTTTTTTGGCAAGTGATAAGTACTTTTACAGTCTGATACATTTTGAATCCACTTTTCAGATTCTTAAAAAAGCACATGTCCAAACAGCTTTTTCAGACCAGCAACATCTGTAACCTGGGTGACTGACTACACTCCAGCAAGGGCAACCAGCCTTAGTGATGCTGAATGTATTTGCATTACTGACTGCAACCTCAAACCCCACTCGGTTGTGAACACTGTGCATGATTCCACAGGATAAGCAGCTGGGTGTGTGCTAAGAGTCTGCTTCTGCAGAAAAAATAGCTCCCCCTTTCCTACTAATGCAACTGTAAAATTACCAGAGTAATACGCAATAAATCTCTGTCTATAATTCCTCTTTGCACACAGAGTCATGGTATGATATTAGTCAGAAAACGAAATTTCTTTGCCAATTTGAAAGCACACTTACTACTCTTTTTTTTTGCACGTGATAAGTACTTTTACAGTCTGACACATTTTTAATCCACTTTTCAGATTCTTAAAAAAGCACATGTCCAAACAGCTTTTTCAGACCAGAAACATGTGTAACCTGGGTGACTGACTACACTCCAGCAAGGGCAACCAGCCTTAGTGATGCTGAATGTATTTTCATTACTGACTGCAACCTCAAACCCCACTCGGTTGTGAATACTATGCATGATTCCACAGGATAAGCAGCTGGGTGTGTGCTAAGAGTCTGCTTCTGCAGAAAAAAATAGCTCCCCCTTTCCATCTAATGCAAATGTAAAATTACCAGAGTAATACGCAATAAATCTCTGTCTAAAATTCCTCTTTGCACACAGAGTAATGCTTTGATATTAGTCAGAAAACGATATTTCTTTGCCAATTTGAAAGCACACTTACTACTCTTTTTTTTTGCAAGTGATAAGTACTTTTACAGTCTGACACATTTTGAATCCACTTTTCAGATTCTTAAAAAAGCACATGTCCAAACAGCTTTTTCAGACCAGAAACATGTGTAACCTGGGTGACTGACTACACTCCAGCAAAGGCAACCAGCCTTAGTGATGCTGAATGTATTTGCATTACTGACTGCAACCTTAAACCCCAGTCGGTTGTGAATACTATGCATGATTCCACAAGATAAGCAGCTGGGTGTCTGCTAAGAGTCTGCTTCTGCAGAAAAAATAGCTCCCCCTTTCCTACTAATGCAACTGTAAAATTACCAGAGTAATACGCAATAAATCTCTGTCTATAATTCCTCTTTGCACACAGAGTCATGGTTTCATATTAGTCAGAAAACAAAATTTCTTTGCCAATTTGAAAGCACACTTACTACTCTTTTTTTTTGCACGTGATAAGTACTTTTACAGTCTGACACATTTTTAATCCACTTTTCAGATTCTTAAAAAAGCACATGTCCAAACAGCTTTTTCAGACCAGAAACATGTGTAACCTGGGTGACTGACTACACTCCAGCAAGGGCAACCAGCCTTAGTGATGCTGAATGTATTTGCATTACTGACTGGAACCTCAAACCCTAAAAGTATTCCTCATTTATAACAATACACCTTATTTTATGGTGAAAACATAGTCAATATTATTTTACATGTTCCTCACATTTAAATTTCTCCCAAAACACAAAACGATAAACACAACTTCAACAAAAGGAATTCCAATTCTATTATTCATTTCTTAATTTACCATATACATCCCCTCTCAAACTCATAACTCACCTTTAAAATTAGTTAGTTGTGAAAGAAATGTGGCACTCAAACAGCAGATTATCAGAGCCAGGATCTCTGTTCTGTACACCTCTCTCCTCTCAGCAGAACCAGATAATGGCAATGTTTCCCTCTCTTTTTCCACACATATACATGTTAATTTCAAATCTCAGTGCTTCCCCCTTTTTTTCAAATGTAATCACACATTTCTATTGGTTGAAAACCAACCCTTTTCCAAAAGTACCCTTCCCCCAACTTGACTTCAGCCTAGTACCCTTCCCCCAACTTGACTTCTGCCTGCTACCATAGCAACAGCTCTTGAAACACTGCTGTGTAGAGTTAGGTCAGAAGTTCACCACACAATGTTTCATTTCCAAAGAGCAGGAGTGCTTGACTTTTCAAACCTAACAGCAAATCCATAGTACTGTTCTTTGGTAACACATTTTTCTGTACCAATACAAAACATGCTTCTATAAATTTACACATACAGCCTAGTTTTTAGTGTAGAATGGTATGAAACAGCCAATCAGTTCATTTTTAAAAAAAAAATATGTATGCCTCCATTTCCAAACTGTCTTTCATTTTTTTCCCATTCTACTGAAAGACACCTCCTGAGTGCATCCAGTTCTCCTTTTTAGATGTTCACAGTGTGGATTGTAGGGCACAGCTATGTCTTCTGGAGTGAAAAGTATGCAGAGAAAACAGGTATGGTGAGAGACCTTGCTTTGCCAAATGTAGACATTAAATGGATTGGTCAGAGAGGGTTAAAGTGGCACCAATTGATGCCATTGGTGAAATCCTTCATGCAAATCCAACACCCTGACCTCATAATAGTGCACTGTGGTGGCAATGACTTAGGCACTTTGACTGGGGTAGGTCTGGAAATGCTTATGAAGGAGACCTTTGCACAACTGTTTTCACTTTTCCCTAAAACTGCCTTTGCATATTCTAACATATGCCAAAGGCAAAAATGGAACTGGTCCAATCATTTTTGTCCGCAGATTGACAAAGCAAGAAAGCACGTCAACAAATCTGTTTCTGCTTTCCTCCGAGACTATGGTATGGGTTCCATTTACCACAACAACTTGCGTTACGACATGCAAGACATTTATAGAGGAGATGGTGTACACTTCACTGATGAAGGGAACAGAGTCTTCCTCTTGAACCTTAGACTCTGCATCGGTACTTACTTGTAGGTACCACTAAAAAATCAAATCACTTCATAAACACAACGGCTCTTTTTAGAGCCCCCTAATATCTAAACACTTAAATCTGAATTTTATTTCTTTTTTTATTTTATTTTTGTACCGTACGCGTACGGTAAGCTTACCGTAAGCTTACCGTACGCGTACCCCGCGATTTTTTTTTAAAATTAATAAATGTTTTTTTTGTACTTTTCTGTCCTTCTTTGACCCCCTTTCAAATGTTAGGGGGTCTGTAACTCTCTTCCTTGCCCCCTTTTCAAGTTATCACCCTTTTTTTTCTGTGTGAAACACACAAAATGGCGGCCGCCGCTTCCTGGTTTCGACCGATTCGAATGTTTACTAAGATCTAACAGCCAATCAGAATTGCGCTCGCGCACGTCACCGTACGCGTACGGTAAGCTTACCGTAAGCGCACGGTAAGCGCACCGTAAGCTGCCACAGATATATATATTGATTTAAATACTATTTTCTCAGGAACTACTGAACAGATTTACACCAGACCTACAAAAGGCACTTCCTTGACCTGAGGACTACCTCTCTGCCAAATTTCAAGTAACTCTGTTCAGCCGTTCGGGCTGTAGCTGTGTCTAAAGGTCCTATGGAAAAATGCATGGGAAAAACGCGTTTTGGGACCCCCCTTTTTTCTCAGCCCCCGCTTGATGAATCCCCCCGAGACTTTCAGGGTAGGAGCGGAACGTAGCGCCCCATTAGTTTTGAAAATTTCGCGAGGATTCGTCGACCGGCGCCAAAGTTATTCCAAATAGAATGTTGCGGTTTTCCTATGGAAACAGGGTCCTAACTATAACTACCTACTGGCGACTGCCAGTAGGTAATATATATATATATATATATATTCACTGAAAAAACCATAGGTTTCAGGCACGTTATAGTTAGGAATTAGCATTTTAAAAACCTTAGAAATTCACTGAAAAAACCATAGGTTTCAGGGGCGTTATAGTTAGCTGGACTTTTCACTCGAACAAAACCATTGAAATTCCCCAGTTATAGTTAGTTCAGCTAACTATAACTTGCGCGCCCGCAATGCACTGCTGATGACGTCACATATTACATCGCTCATGACATGGTCAGTGACATCACTCATGACATCTCAAATGCCGTCACTGATGACATCACTGATGACATCATCCAGTGAATGTGTGTTTTTCTGAAAATTACATATGTTTTATATATGTATATCTCAAGGTCGATAGAAGAATAAATGGGTATATAAGTGTCTAAATGGATGATTTGTTTTTGAAAAATTGATTGTATAACTGACTGATTAAGTGTATCTTAGTGGATACATGGCTTAGTGCGTAATGTTTAAATATGTAAATATCTGAATCAGTCTCTCACTTTGTGTATAAGTGGCTGCATGGGTTGGTGAGTAGCTACATGAGTGTCTATATAAGTTATTAGTTGGTTTTTTGAGTATCACTATGAGTGTCTGAGTGTCTGTATGGTTCGGTGGGGGGTATTACGTAGTGCATAGGTGCATGAATGAGTGACTCACTGTTTGTATGTGTTGAAGACAGCATGTGTGCAGGACTGTATGGGTGGATGAGTGTGTGTATGGGTGTGTTAGTGAGTGAATGACTGTCTCAATAGTGTCTTTATGAGTAACTACATATGTTTTAAACAAGTATATGTGACTATTGGTGTATATAAGTGAGTATATGTGAGAGTGAGAGATTGAAAGAGTTCCTGTATGAATAAGTATGTGTTTCTATAAGTGATTGTTTAAAAGACTAAGTATGTGTAAGTTTCTGTAGAAGTAAGTGTGGTGGTGTGTGTATAACTGCATATGCAAGTAAATGGATGTGTGATTCTTTATTAGCATGAGTGACTATGTGTGTTGAGTAACTCTATGGATGAGTGGCGTTGTGTAACAGGATGTATAGGTGTATGAGTACATATGATGAGTGAGTACATGTATGAGTGACTGTATAGGACTGTTGGTGAATGAGTGGATGTGTATGTGGATCTTAGAATTACTGAATAGGTTGTTGTAACTGGTATTGGTATGTCTATTGTTTTGAAAATTGTAGTTTCTATTTTTGAATGTGTGTATCAAAGGTTATATTAGGGGGAGAGGAGGTCTGCCACTCTATCACAAGGATGATGTCATCAGTGATGTCATCAGTGATGTCATTTGAGATGTCATCAGTGATGTCATGAGTGATGTAATATGTGACGTCATCAGCAGTACATCGCGGGCGCGCGAGTTATAGTTAGCTGAACTAATTATAACTGGGGAATTTCAATGGTTTTGTTTGAGTGAAAAGTCCAGCTAACTATAACGCCCCTGAAACCTATGGTTTTTTCAGTGAATTTCGAAGGTTTTTAAAATGCTAATTCTTAACTATAACGTGCCTGAAACCTATGGTTTTTTCAGTGAATTTCAATGGTTTTTTAAATGCTAATTTCTAACTATGCCTACAGAGATAGGACATGTGAAGAAAGAAGAAAAAACGCACAGAAAGAAAAAAAAAGAAAAACAAGAAATGCAGAAAGAAGCAACAGAAGTCCTCAAAGACGAAGAAAATTGCAAGAAGAAGGATAACGTGCAGAAAGAACAAACAGAAGAGCAGAAAGAAGCCTTGTTGCAAAATCATCCTGTATCCTCAACTTTTTTCAGACGGATACTGGTGGTAACTGAGTCTGACTAACCAGTCCTAGAGCCAGTGCTATGTTAAAAGACACTCAGAATACAGTGAAAACACCTACATACACTAGGGAACACTATGCGTTGGGGTCCCCCTGTGATTAGCATGACCTCCTCTGTAAGCCCCTAGTATATAATAGGGCAGGGGATTAAAACTACCTCTTAAAACGCGCCAATGGGCGTGTTTCCACACATCACCTCACGCCCCGTCCCCTCCCTTCCCCACTGTGTAAACACGCCCTGTGGGCGTTTTAATTTGGGAGATTAAGTCCCCTTGAATCCTGAGGGTCCCTAGGGACCAACAAGACCACTAGGTACCTCCAGTAAGCGCCACAGAGCTGCGTTGCAGAGAGATGTAAAAAGGGGTACGGCCTAGACCAACGCAGCGCAGTGGCGCTTACTGGAAGCACCTGGTGGGCTAGTTGGCCCCCAGGGTCCCTCAGGATTGAAGGGGAATTATTTCCCCAACTTAAAACGTGCCACAGGGCTTGTTTGCACACATTAACTCAGGCCCCGTCCTCTCCCTTCACCACTGTGTAAACACGCTCTGTGGCCGTTTTTAGTTGGGAGATTAAGTTCATTTGAATCCTGAGGGTCCCTAGGGTCCAATTAGCCCACTAAGTACCTCCAGTAAGCGCCACAGAGCTGCGTTGCAGAGAGGTGTAAAAAGTGACACAGCCTGGACTTCCACTTCCCTTCCTGCCTGCCCAGTGTTGTCAAATTGTTGCCCCTGCACTCTCCTACCTGCCTTCAATTTTCAGAGTCCGTGCCCCTGGCCTCTTCCCAATGAACAACTAGATTGCTAACATTCTATATTTATTACAAAAGTGTGGAACGCCTGACGTCATCTTGATGTCATCAAAACTGTAATACCTAGAGCATTTCCTTTAGAAATGACATATATGAGAGGGTCTTATTTGCATCAAAATTATGCTTAGTGCTCTAAAAAAACTAAAATGAGGACATATTTTCTGAGTTTTCAAATAGCGACAAAAAACTTTTAAATTATTTGTAATCTTTATGTTTTTTTATCCAGTTGACCACTTGATTAAATGTTACACCTAGGGGAGAGGATGTGGTGATGCTTCCAGAGCTGCAGACTTTGCAACTGGGGAACCAGGTTGGAGTTTCTGCTTCAGCTCAACATTCTGTGATTCTGGTCAAATCACTTAATCTCCCCATGTCTACAACCGAAATGAATTTGATCTTGTGTGATGTAACCAATGCTCATGTAAAGCACTCCAATACCTGACAAGTCTGCCCTATATAAAACTGCAAATACACAAAAAATAAGTGTTTTGCACACTTCTGTCATTGGGCTACATGTGGGCTACATCTGGGTGATAGTTGTGCTGCATTTGGGCTATTTTGTCTCTGGTGGCCATCTTGGGAGATTTATTTGTTATGAAGTTTCCTAATTTCATCATTTACTGCAGTCTCCTCAGTAGGAAATGCTTTCAGTTTGTTACTTTGATTCCATCAAGAAGGTATTCAGATATGTCACACATTTGCCATAAATTCTGAATGTTAGCACTCTAGTTGCTCATTAGATCACCGTAGTAAAGCTACTGCTCACCAGGGAAGTCTGCTGCTGGTATTCAAAGTGCATGTTTCAGTCTGCATGTCAGAATTTTTTATGAAATAGAAGAGGATTTGAGAAGTCAAAATGTGCCCTAATTTTTCTTTCTGCAGCACTAATTATAATTTCTATGGCAAAATGAACCCCCTCATTTTGTTCCTGAGGAAAATAAATGTTTTAAGTGTTACCACTTTATTCCATCAAGATGGCTTCAGGTGTGCCATACTTTTGTCATAAGTGAGACTGTTAGCGCTCTACTTGTTCGTTAGAACACTCTGGGCCATTCTGTCATTGGGCTATACTTGGGCTACATCTGGGTGATATTTGGGCTACATTTGGGCTCTTTTGTCCCTGGTGGCCATTTTGGGAGACTTATTTGTTATGAAGTTTCCTAATTTCCTCATTTACTACAGTCTCCTCAGCAGGAAATACTTTCAGTTTTTTACTTTGATTCCATCAAGAAGGCATTCAGATGTGTCACACATTTGCCATAAATTCAGAATGTTAGCACTCTAGTTGCTTATTAGATCACTGTAGTAAAGCTACTGCTCACCAGGGAAGTCTGCTGCTGGTATTGAAAGTGCATGTGTCAGTCTGCATGTCAGAATTTTTTAATGAAATAGAAGAGGATTTGAGAAGTCACTCAAAATGTGCCCTAATTTTTCTTTCTGCAGCACTAATCATACTTTCTATGGCAAAATGAACCCCCTGATTTTGTTCCTTTTTAAATTAAATGTTTTAAGAGTTACCACTATATTCCAATCAAGATGGCTTCAGGTGTGCAATACGTTTGTCATAAGTAGGACTGTTAGCGCTCTAGTTGTTCTTTAGAACACTCTGGGAAGCTGCAGTAGAACACAAAGGAATAAACTGACAGTCTCTGCCCTTGTTGGATGTACATGTTTTACTGAGAATGTCAGACTTCATTCTCACAAGACTGAGAAAGATAATGTGAATTTACAGAAAATATGCTCTCAGTTTAGCTTATAGATCACCTTCCAAACCTCTGTGCGGAAAAGCATGAGAAAATAGTTTTCTCTCAAACATGATTCATGATATCATAGCAGAAGGGTTTTTCACATGGTAAAATCACCTTAGAACACACCACAATTCCTAAAATGAGTATGGTACCATCAACACATGATTTATAATGTAACTAAAGTCTTAAAACCTTCTATTAACTGCAATGCTTTTTAATGAGGTGCTATCATGTATATTGGTCCCAAGATGGCTGCCAACACTTCTTGGATGAAGTACTGACAGCCAATCAGATCTCACGATGAGATGTGTGGTTAGGCTCCGCCCAGATATATCTATCTTTTTAACTCTAATTTTCTCAGGAACTACTGAACGGATTTACACCATTTAATCAAAAGGCACGAGTCTGAACTGAGGACTACCTCTTTGCCAAATTTGGTGTAATTCTGTCAGCAGTTCGGGCTGTAGCTGCGTCAACAGGTCCTATGGGAAAATGCATGGGGAAAACGCATTTTGGGACCCCCCTTTTTTCTCGGCCCCCGCTTCATGAATCACCGTGAAATTTTCTGGATAGGAGCGGACCGGAGCTGGCCAAAAGTTTGGAAAATTTCACGAAGATTCGTCAATCGGCGCCAATGTTATTCCAAATAGAATGTTGCGGATTTCCTATTGAAAAAAGGTCCTAACTATAACTACCTACTGGCAACTGCCAGTAGGTAATATATATATTTATTCACTGAAAAAACCATAGGTTTCAGGGGCGTTATGGTTAGCTGGACTTTTCACTCGTACAAAACCATTGCAATTCCCCCATTATAGTTAGTTCAGCTAACTATAACTCGCGCTCCCGCAATGCACTGCTGATGACGTCACATATTACATCACTCATGACATGGTCAGTGACATCACTCATGACATCACTGATGACATCATCTTTGTGATAGAGTGGCAGACCTCTTGTCCCCCTAATATAACCTTTGATACACACATTCAAAAATAGAAACTAAAATTTTCAAAACAATGGACATACCAATACCAGGTACTGGTCACTTGCTTCTGAATCGCTAATATTTATCTTCTCTTTTCCACCGTTTAAATACTTTCACCACTTGTAATTTACATCGTTGACTTTCGCTTCCGAATTGCCTTTAGATCATGTCTTTGTCTTCTGTATTTGCTTTAATTCATGTATTTCCACACCTACCTTGACCCCTAGACATGTTATACAGAATAATTCAGGAGTAATATGTATTTATATATGTCATTATGTTTTTTATAAAAAGGAGCCTCTGATTGTATTAATTATACTACATGTAGCGATCAAACTATAGCTTATTTATTTGCCCGTTTTTCCTCATTTTAGATTCAGCTTGCTCACCCGTTATATGTCCTGATGATGATCTCGAACAGTTGAGATCGAAACGCCGTTGACCCTCTACAACAAAACTCTTCCTATTCTATAAAGTTGCTTGAGGAGTTTTACACTATTGTTGTCAATGCGATGCCGTTATTTTAAACTTCACCATCACTCTGCACGTCACGCCTCTTTCACTTATTGTGTGAGCACCTGGATTCTATTGTTGTGGAAATAAATGTTTCACATGAACTGACTTATGTCCCTATGTACATTATTAATTTTTTTGCTCCTTTAAAATAATTAATCTTCAGCTCTCTAACCATAAGTGCTCTCCTTAGGATCACTTTATTATTGGACCTTTTAGCCACACCCGAACCATTGCTTTTTTACCGCATATTTCACCCCAGGTTCATGTATTGGGGTACCCTTGTTTTTCTTAAAAGACGTTACACTCCCCAGCACATATTTTATATTACAACTTTAGAGACTAGTTAGGTTACACAACACTGCCCTGTGCATATTACACTCCAAGGCGCATATCGCATAGCACGCGCTAGTGCCTGTGCTATCTCGCGCTCTCCAATGAATCTGTCATTGCGCACAATGTATTACATATTATATTTAACGCCCGGTTAATCTTATATCACACTTTTTGGTGCATAGTTTATACCATATACTATATCTAGTTTTCATTTTCAATCGTGCTCTCAGGACTATGTTCTATATAACACTGCATCCACCTACCCTTTTTACGGGCATTACATTTTGCGATGGGGGGTGGAGGGTCAGGGGGTGTTTCTGCCAAGTGAGCCCGGAGTCACAGTCACAAACGTCCTCTTCTTCCTGAATAAAAGTGAGATTATGCTGCATACTTGTTCATATTTTAAGTAGTTTGCACAGACACACATTTTAAAAACAAAAAAGTTCCTAATACCCACCTTCTCTGAACTGTTAGCTTGCTGCCCCATCCACCTTCTCCCTATCCTCTGTTGTCTGAATCCATGGACTAGCCTCCTCCCTCCTGCCATGCATGGTCTGATGTGCTGCCACTGCCCTCCATTTAGCATGATGTACCAGTCCACTACTCCTGCCCTCCATTGCCCAATTCTATGGCCCATCATTGACCTCCAGCTCAGCCTCTGTGCTTAGCTTGCTGCCCCTATTCTCCTTCCCCCTGCTCTCCGATGTCTTTGTGCATGCCCCTGCTCCATCCTTTTTGCCCACCATGTTCCATGGATCTGCCACTCCTATCTACTCTGAGTGTTCTGTTGAGCTGCCACTCCCCTCCCACCTGCCTAGCATTGTCAGATGACTGTAACCTGTCCCTGCCCCCTCCACTATGCCATGCCCCTATCCCCTTCCTCCTGTCCTCCATGGTCCATTTTACTGCCACACCCTTCTGCCCTCCCTGGTCTGTTGTGCTGCAACTGCTCCTCCTGCCTGCCCCGCGCGGTCTGTTGTGAGGCCCCTTCCCCTGAACTCTCTTGTATGTGCCCAGGTCCTGACCCTCCCTTCTATCCTCCATGGTCCTTTGTGCATGCCCCTGCACCCTCCTTCTTGCCCATCATAGCCATTGTGCTGCCACTAACCCTCCCGCTTGCCATGCATGGTCTTCTGTGCTGCCATGGCCCCTCCCACCTTCCCTGTGTGGTCAGCTAGCTGCCCCTGACCCCCTCCCACCTTCCCTCCATGGTCTGTGTGTATGCCATCATAGTCTCACTGTTGCTCTCCATGGTGTGTCTTGTTTCTAGTGCACATCCTGCCTGACCTCCATGGTCATCTTGCTGCTCTTGCCCTGCCCCCTTGCCCCCAGCCCTCTGTTTCCATGTGCAGACTCCTATTCCCTCCCTCCTGGCTTGTCTGTTCCATTGTAATGCCCCTGATCCGTCCCTCCTGCCCTTTATGGTCTGTTATGCTGCAGCTTTCTCTCCTGTCTGTCCATTATGGTCAGCTAGCTACCATTGCCTCTTCCCCCTCTGTTCTCTGTTGTCCATGTGCATGGTCCTGTCCCCTCCCTATTGCTTTCTATCGATTGTTGTGCAGCACTCCCGTCCCGCATGCCCTGTGTGGTGTATTGTGCTGCTGCAAACCCTGATGCCTGCCCTGTAGGGTCAGTTTGGTTCACCGCTCCATGTCCCTCCTGTCCTCTGTTATCCGAGTCCATGTCCCTACTCCAATTCCTCCTGCCTACCATGATCCAATGTACCATACTTGCGAACATTTTGAACTTGGTAAGAGGGAGATTTTGAGAAAAAAAACTGGGGTATTGATTTTCCCCTTTGAGTTACATTGAAAAAGAGGAGATTGTAGACAGGAGACAGATCAAATAAAGCCCATTTGAGCTTAAAAACATTGGACGTTTCCTGGCTGAAACGGGTCTGTTGGGATGTATGGTTGTACTACCACTGCCTGTTCCTTCTGCCCACAATGGTCTATTATATTGCCACAGCCTCTCTTGCCAGTCCTGTATTGTTGGTTTGTTGCCCCTGCCCCCCTTTCCACTGCCCTCAATAGTCTGTTGTGCTGCCACTGCCCTTCCTGCCTGCCCAGTGTGGTCAAATTGTTGCCTCTGCACTCTCCTACCTGCCTTCAATTTTCAGAGTCCGTGCCCCTGACCTCTGCCTCTCAAAAGTATCCCAATGAACAACTAGATTGCTAACATTCTATATTTATTACAAAAGTGTGGAACACCTGACGTCATCTTGATGTAATCAAAACTGTAATACCTAGAGCATTTCCTTTAGAATTTACATATATGAGAGGGTCTTATTTGCGTCAAAATTATGGTTAGTGCTCTAAAAAACTAAAATGAGGACATAGTTTCTGAGTTTTCTAATAAGCGACAAAGAACTTTTAAATTATTTGTAATCTTTATGTTTTTTTATCCAGTTGACCACTTGAATAAATGTTGCACTTAGGGGAGAGGATGTGGTGTTACTTCCAGAGCTGCAGACTTTTCAACTGGGGAACCAGGTTGGAGTTTCTGCTTCAGCTCAACATTCTGTGATTCTAGTCAAATCACTTATTCTCCCCATGTCTACAACCGAAATGAATTTGATCTTGTGTGATGTAACCAATGCTCATGTAAAGCACTCCAATACCTGACAAGTCTGCACTATATAAAACTGCAAATACACAAAAAATAAGTGTTTTGCACACTTCTGTCATTGGGCTACATGTGGGCTACATCTGGGTGATATTTGTGCTGCATTTGAGCTCTTTCATCTCTGGTGGCCATCTTGGGAGATTTATTTGTTATGAAGTTTTCTAATTTCGTCATTTATTACAGTCTCCTCAGTAGGAAATGCTTTCAGTTTTTTACTTTGATTCCATCAAGAAGGTATTCAGATATGTCACACATTTGCCATAAATTCTGAATGTTAGCACTCTAGTTGCTCATTAGATCACTGTAGTAAAGCTACTGCTCACTACGGAAGTCTGCTGCTGGTATTAAAAGTGCATGTTTCAATCTGCATATCAGAATATTTTAATGAAATAGAAGAGGATTTGAGAAGTCACTCAAAATGTGCCCTAATTTTTCTTTCTTCAGCACTAATCATAATTTCTATGGCAAAATGAACCCCCTCATTGTGTTCCTTTTTAAATTAAATGTTTTAAGTATTACCAGTTTATTCCAATCAAGATGGCTTCAGGTGTGCCATACCTTTGTCATAAGTAAAACAGTAAGCGCTCTAGTTGTTCTTGAGAACACTCTGGGACATTCTGTCATTGGGCTATACTTGGGCTACATCTGGGTGATATTTGGGCTACATTTGGGCTCTTTTGTCTCTGGTGGCCATCTTGGGAGATTTATTTGTTATGAAGTTTCCTAATTTCCTCATTTACTGCAGTCTCCTCAGTAGGGAATACTTTCAGTTGTTTACTTTGGCTCCATCAAGAAGGCATTCAGATGTGTCACACATTTGCCATACATTCTGAATGTTAGCACTCTAGTTGCTCATTAGATCACTGTAGTAAAGCTACTGCTCACCAGGGAAGTCTGCTGCTGGTATTCAAAGTGCATGTTTCAGTCTGCATGTCAGAATTTTTTTATGAAATAGAAGAGGATTTGAGAAGTCAAAATGTGCCCTAATTTTTCTTTCTGCAGCACTAATCATACTTTCTATGGCAAAATGAACCCCCTCATTTTGTTCCTTTTTAAATTAAATGTTTTAAGAGTTACCACGATATTCCAATCAAGATGGCTTCAGCTGTGCAATACGTTTGTCATAAGTAGGACTGTTAGCGCTCTAGTTGTTATTTAGAACACTCTGGGAAGCTGCAGTAGAACACAAAGGAATCAACTGACAGTCTCTGCCCTTGTTGGATGTACATGTTTTACTGAGAATGTCAGACTTCATTCTCACATGACTGAGAAAGATAATGTGAATTTACAGAAAATATGCTCTCAGTTTAGCTTATAGATCACCTTCCAAACCTCTGTGGGAAAAGCATGAGAAAATAGTTTTCTCTCAAACATGATTCATGATATCACAACAGAAGGCTTTTTCACATGGTAAAATCACCTTAGAACACACCACAATTCCTAAAATGAGTATGGTACCATCAACAAATGATTTATAATGTAACTAAAGTCTTCAAACCTTCTATTAACTGCAATGCTTTTTAATGAGGTGCTATCATGTATATTGGTCCCAAGATGGCTGCCAACACTTCTTGGATGAAGTACTGACAGCCAATCAGATCTCACGATGAGATGTGTGGTTAGGCTCCGCCCAGATATATCTATCTTTTTAACTCTAATTTTCTCAGGAACTACTGAACGGATTTACACCATTTAAGCAAAAGGCACGAGTCTGAACTGAGGACTACCTCTTTGCCAAATTTGGTGTAATTCCGTTCAGCAGTTTGGACTGTAGCTGCGTCAACAGGTCCTATGGGAAAATGCATGGGGAAAACACGTTTTGGGACCCCCCGTTTTTTCTCGGCCCTCGCTTGACGAATCACCATGAAATTTTCAGGATAGGAGCAGACAGGAGCTGGCCAAAAGTTTGGAAAATTTCATGATTTGTCAATCGGCGCCAACGTTATTCCAAATAGAAGTTGCGGATTTCCTATGGAAAATAGGTCCTAACTATAACTTCCTACTGGCGACTACCAGTAGGTAATATATATATATATATATATATATATATATATATATATATATATATATATATATATATATATATGCACACAAAAGGTTGTCCCAAGAGGAAGCTGCTCACGAAGGGGTATAAACACATGATCCCGCTGGCAGCATGGCTCACAGTACGCCATCCGCCTGACAATCAAGCCATACGCGTTTTGACCAATGGATGCTCTTGTTCACTGGCACAAACACTCACGAGGTCTGCGGACTGTTAGGAACATCCCATTTATTTAAGTAACAGGCTCCGCCCTATTGGGCTCAAAGTATTATGGTCATGGTAGTCTTTTCAACACAAAATCAGCCTGCACAGTTCCTTAAATGCAAAGCCATGTGGACTCCGCTGCCTCACTAAGCATAGAAAAATGTTTATCCCTGTTGGTTTGAAAGCGTTCAGCAGCACTGCTACGAGTCGTGCCAGTATCGACCAGCGGCTCAGGCCCCCTCCGTTCCCACCAGTGCTCATACTTCTAAGCACCATGGACCTGCAGGCTCTGCAGTGGAGCGTCCTTGCAGCTGGACTGGTCGCAAATTGATGCACACAAAAGGTTGTCCCAAGAGGAAGCTGCTCACAAAGGGGTATAAACACACAATCCTGCTGGCAGCACGGCTCACAGTACGCCATCCGCCTTACAATCAAGCCATACGCGTTTTGAGCAATGAATGCTCTTGTTCACTGGCACAAACACTCACGAGGTCTGCGAACTGTTAGGAACATCCCATTTATTTAAGTAACAGGCTCCGCCCTGTTGGGCTCAAAGTATTATGGTCGTGGTAGTCTTTTCAACACAAAATCAACCTGCACAGTTCCTTAAATGCAAAGCCATGTGGACTCCGCTGCCTCACTAAGCGTAGCAAAATGTTTATCCCTGTTGGGTGGAAAGCATTCAGCAGCACTGCTACGAGTCGTGCCAGTATCGACCAGCGGCTCAGGCCCCCTCCGTTCCCACCAGTGCTCGTACTTCTAAGCACCATGGACCTGCAGGCTCTGCAGTGAAGCGACCTCGCGGCTGGACTGGCCGCTAATTGATGCACACCAAAGGTTGTCCCAAGAAGAAGCTGCTCACGAAGGGGTAAAAACTTCTTCTTGGGACAACCTTTTGTGTGTATATATATATATATATATATATATCTACTGGCGGTCGCCAGTAGATAGTTATAGTTAGGACCGTGTTTCCATAGGAAATCCGCAACATTCTATTTGGAATAACTTTGGAGCCGATTGACGAATCCTCGCAAAATTCTCAAAATAGGTGGGGCGCTCCGCTCCTACCCTGAAAGTCTCGGGGGGATTCGTCAAGCGGGGGCTGAGAAAAAGGGGGGTCCCAAAACGTGTTTTCCCCATGCATTTTTCCATAGGACCTTTAGTCCAAGGTACAGCCCGAACGGCTGAACAGAATTACTTGAAATTTGGCAGAGAGGTAGTCCTCAGGTCAGGGATGTGCCTTTTGTAGGTCTGGTGTAAATGTGTTCAGTATTTGCTGAGAAAATAGCATTTAAATCAATATATATATCTATAGGCGCGCTCCGAGCGCGTACGTAAGCATACCGTACGCGCACGCTGCCGTGCGCGAGCTTAATTCTGATTGGTGGTTACATGACTGTAAACATTCGAATCGGTCGAAATCAGGAAGTGTCGGCCTCCATTTTGTGTGTCTCACACTGATAAACAAAGGAGGAGAACGTGGAAAGGGGGCAACAAAGAGAGTTGCAGACCCCCTAGCGTTTGTCAGGGGATCCAAGAAGGTCATAAAAGTATGAAAAATCCATTTAAATTTTTTTTAAAAAAAATCGCGGGGTGCGCGTACGGTAAGCTTACCGTACGCATACGGTAGAAAAAAAAAACAATAAAAAAAATAGAAGTAAAAAACAAATTTAAGTGTTAAGATATTAGGGGGCTCTAAAAAGAGCCGTTGTGTTTATGAAGTGTTTTTCGGTACCTACAAGTAAGTACCGATGCAGAGTCTAAAGTTCAAGAGGAAGACTCTGTTGCCTTCATCAGTGAAATGTACACCGTCTCCTCTATAAATGCCTGGCATGTTGTAACGCAAGTTGTTGTGGGATATAGAACCCATACCATAGTCTCTGAGGAAAGCAGAAATAGATTTGTTGACGTGCTTTCTTGCTTTGTCAATCTGTGGACAAAATTGGTTGGACCAGTTCCACTTTTGCCTTTGGCATATGTTAGAATATACAAAGGCAGATTGAGGAAAAAGCGACATCAATTGCACAAAGGTGTCCTTAATAAGCATTTCCAGACCTACACCAGTTAAAGTGCCTAGGTCATTTCCACCACAGTGCACAATAATAAGGTTAGGCTGTGGGAGATGTTGAAAGGTTTTCACCAAAGGCAATAATTGGTGCCACTTTAACCCTCTCTGACCAATCCATTTAATGTCTACATTTGGCAAAGCAAGGTTTCTCACCATACCTCTTTTTTCTGCATACTTTTCACTCCAGAAGACATAGCTGTGACCTACAATCCACACTGTGAACATCTTTCAAGGAGATCTGGATGCACTCAGAAGGTGTCTTTCAGTAGAATGGCAATATGAAATGAAAGACAGTTGTAAAATGGAGGCATACATATTTTTTTAAAATAAAAAGAACTCATTGGCTGATTCAATTCTTTTTACAGTAAAAAGTAGGCTGTATGTGTACATTTTTAGAAGCATGTTTTGTATTGGTTCAGAAAATTGTGTTCCCACAGAAGATTAGTTTGGATTTGCTGTTAGGTTCGACAGGTGAAGCACTCTTGCTCTTTGGATTTGAAACATTGTGTGCTGAACTTCTGACCTCTCTCCTCATAGCAGTGTTCCATGAGCTGTTGCTATGGTAGCAGGCAGAAGTCAAGTTGGGGGAAGGGTACATTTGGAAAAGGGTTGACGTTTTCAACCAATAGAAATGTGTGATTTCATTTGAAAAAATGTGGGAAGCACTGAGATTTGTAATTACCATGTATATGTGTGAAAAAAGAGAGGGAAACATTGTCATTTACTGGTTCTGGAGAGAGGAGAGAGGTGTAGAGCTCTGATATTCTGACTCTGATAGTATGCTGTTTGAGTGCCACATTTCTTTCTCAACTAAGTAATTTTAAAGGTGAGATATGAGTTTGAGAGAGGATGTATGTGGTGATTTTTGATATAAATATTAGAATTGTGATTCTTCTTTAAAAGTTATGTTTTACATTTTGTGGTTTGGGAGATATTTAACTGTCTTTAACTAGTTAAATATTATGGAGTGTGTTTTTACCATAAGTTAAGGTGTACTGGTATCACTGAGGAATACTGTTTTGTGCCTAGAATCAACCCATGAGTCTGTGTGCACACAGGAATTGTTGTTAGAGATTTTAATAGTGATGGTCCGGTTCTGTAAGAATGGCATTTGTAGGAAAGGGGCAGCTTTCTTTTTGTAAATATGATGGTTTCCATTCAGCATAAATCAGTAAGACACATATGGGAGGCAAATGCTAACACATTTGAAATTGATATCTCAGATTTTGCTTCTAATCATGCAATTGCTGAGCTTGGTCATACATATACAAAACTGCAATTAAACCTTACCACACATTTACTTTTACATACATTACTAGAATGTTTAAGCTGTTATGGATGCATGCATGAATATGTCTCTTGCAACTGAAAATACACAGTCTGCATAAGCAGACTGTTAGCACACACCCAGCAGTTTATCCTGTACAATCATGCTTAGTATTCACAAGTGAGTGGTGTTTCAGGTAGCAGTGAGTAACGCAAATACATTCAACATCACTAAGGCTGATTTGTTTTGCTGGGGTGTAGTCAGTCACCAAGGTCACACATGTTCATGGTCTCAAAAAGCTGTTTGCACATGTGCTGTTTTCTGTTTCTGAAAACTGTAATGAAAATGTATCAGACTATTAGAGTACTTATCACTTGCAGAAAAAAACAGCAGTAAGTGTGCTTTGAAATTGACAAGCAAATTTCGTTTTCTGACAAGAATCACAGCATGAGTCTGTGAGCACACAGGAATTGTTGTCAGAGATGTATTTTGTGTCACTCTGGTTCTTTAAGAATTGCATTGGTAGGAAAGGGGAGGTTTTGAATGTTGTCAGAGATTTTATTTCTGTTGGCCTGGTTGTGTAAGAATGCCATTTGTATGAAAGGGTCAGCTTTTTTTGGGGTACTGTGATGGTTTCTATTCACTATAAATCAGTATCAGACAAATAGGAGGCAAATGATAACACATTTGAAATAGATATAGCAGATTTTGCTACTAAACATGGAATGGGTGAGGTTGGTCCTACATATACAAAACTCAAATTAAACCTTGCCACACGTATACTTTTACATACATTACTACAATGTTTATGCTGTTATGGATGTATACATGCATATGTCTCTTGTAACTGAAAATACACAGTGTGCATAAGCAGACTCTTAGCACACACCCAGTAGTTTATCCTGTAGAATCATGCTTAGTATTCACAAGTGAGTGGTGTTTCAGGTAGCAGTGAGTAACGCTAATACATTCAACATCACTAAGGCTGATTTCTTTTGCTGGAGTGTAGTCAGTCACCAAGGTCACACATGTTCATGGTCTCAAAAAGCTGTTTGCACATGTGCTCTTTTCTGTTTCAGAAAACTGTAATGAAAATGTATCAGACTGTTAGAGTACTTACCACTTGCAGAAAAAAACAGTAGTAAGTGTGCTTTGAAATTGGCAAGCAAATTTTGTTTTCTGCTTAGAATCACACCATGAGTCTGTGAGCACACAGGAATTGTTCTCAGAGATCCATTTCGTGACACTCTGCTTCATTTAGAATTGCATTTGTATGAAAGGGGAAGCTTGTTTTCTGGAAATGTGATGGTTAGTATTCAGCCCAAAACAGTATCTCAAATAAGAGGCAAATGCTAACATATTTGAAATCAACATGGTAGATTTTTCTTCCACTCTTGCAATGGGTTATGTAGTTGCTACATGCTAAAAACTCATATTAACCCTTACCACACATGTAGTCTTACATACATGTTTACAGTGTTTAAGCAGTTATGTAAGGGTCCATTCAAGTCTCTCTTGCACCTGACAGTAGACAGTCTCCAGAACCACACTCTTAGCAGAGAGCTAGCTGTTTTTCCTGTACACTCATGTTTACTAATCAGCACTGTGTGGTGTTTTCTTTCTTTCTTAAATCTTTATTTCGATTCAACGAATCATAAAAGAAATCATACAAATGCATTTAAATCACACAAATTATCTTAAAGAAAGAAATCTTTCATTAATAAAAAATACACTATAAACTAGGGAGGGAAATTGCAGCATAATCCTAGCCACAAATAAGCAATTTACATTTCATTTCGGCAGATGAATTCTTCTAATATACCATACTGCTGCTAGGTACTTGCTAATAGCAAAAACAGTAGAAGAAGATAAATCACTTTTCAGCAGCCTATAGGCATCTAAATATCGTCTAAAGCCCCAATTCCTACAAATAGGAGCGATCCACTTCTTCCTAGATTTAGTGTACATAGGACAAAAGAACATTAAATGAATATTGTCCTCCAGCTCACTAGAGCATGCAGGACAATTTTTTAAGGTAGGCGGGTGCCACTTACTAGTGAGTGCTCTAACTGGAAGTGCGTTATATCGCCATTGTAAAAATAATTTTCTCAGGGCGACAGGATTTATATCATTCAGGACGGTTTCCAATCTATAGTGGTCCTTAGTGATTAAAAAAGTGGTGGTCATTGATCCCAAATTCTCATTTGCAAGAGATGCCAAGAGATTAGAATTGTGGTATAGTGCAACAAGTTATTTACGAGGTATAGTCGCACAGGCCTCTAGGGGTTTTGTCCAGTGGGTCTGTAGGCCCAGCTTAATAAATTCATTTTTGACATAGTTCAGCCATGGGATTTTGCCCAGAGCTGGATGAAGATAGAGTTCCATAAGTTCAGAGCGATAGCTCAAAAGTTCAGGGGTTGTTCAGAGACGCCTCCAGAAAGTTAAAGGCTTCACACCAAGTTCTTCCCTTATCGGTCTCAGTCCCATATCGAGCCTCAAGGGAAGTAACGGCGTGCTAGATGGAAGGGCAGACACGTTCCGTAAGAACTTGTTTTCCGTAGCGGCGATCTCAGGGGCACAATCAATGCCCCAGAGTTCGCCGCCATAAATTAAAGCCCCACGCGCCTGCATTTTATAAATTTCCAGAGGCGGACCAATCGGATGGGTCATGGATTGGTTCCATAGTTTCAGGATTCCCCCTACCCTTTGATTTAACTTTAAATTTGATTTTATCTGATGGTGGGACCAGGTCATTTTCTCGTTGAGAGTTAGACCCAAATACTCGAAAGTGTGGACTCTTTCTAAGCTGGTTCCATTTATGGTGGGATTAGGACGAAGGGACCTAGGGGGGTTGAAGATCATAAATTTGGTCTTGGCCGTGTTGATCTCCAACCCCCGATCAATACAGAAGGATACAAAACCATCCAAGACACGTTGTAACCCCATAGGGGTCTTAGCTAGAAGCAGCGTGTCATCGGCAAACATAATGGCTGAAATGCCAATACCCGCAAGCCGTGGAGCGTCTCTATTAGGTACATCATTTAGATGAGAAATGAGACCATTTACATAAAGGCAAAACAACGTAGGCGCCAAAACACAACCCTGCCTGACCCCTCTTTCGACAGGGAAACTAGCAGAGAGGCTGCCATCTCTACCACATCTTACCCTCGCATAGTTGTTAGTATGGAGGCGCACCAGTATGTGCAGGAGAGGCCCTGGAAGGCCTAAATCTTGTAGCACGGTCCATAATTTTGTGCGGGGAACTAAGTCGAAAGCCGCGCGGAGATCGACAAAGACTGTATAGAGTGAGCCCCCCTCTATCTTTACTGTTTTCCAGAAGAGCATACACAACCTAAAAATCTGATCAGTTGTGGAAACGCTCTTTCGGAAGCCAGCTTGGTAGTTGCTCAAGATCTCAGATGACTCGACCCATTCCATAATACGGTTCAGGAATCAGCCTCGAGAAAAGTTTTTGTGGAACATCTATCAAGCTCATAGGCCTGTAATTCCCTGGCAACAGTGGGGACCCTTTTTTGAAAATAGGCACAACTTCGGCGCCTAGCCATGTAGAGGGGATAGGCAAGCCGTCAAGAATAGCATTAAACAGTAATGTAAGGTATGGTGCCCATACTCTAGGTTCGTGTTTATACAAATCACCTGGTACCCCATCCAACCCTGGTGCTTTCCCAGCAGGAAGTTGGGAGATTGCAAGCTGGATTTCAGTTAACATAAAAATTACCTGGTCCTGGCTTGATACTGCATATAATGGGCTCACTAGGGCAGACATCGGGCCCCTATAGAGAGTGCTGAAGTGGGTTTCCCAGGCTTCTGGGGCAATGTTGTTAATTACAATTGCAGGAGGTTCGGTTGAGCCAGTAGATACAATCAACCAAAATCTCCTTGAATCTCTAGATTTTAGGGCAGATGTTAAATTCTCCCAATTTTCAGAAGCCCATTCCAATTTGGCAAAGTGTATCAGGGATCTATAAATCTGTCTCTTGTGTTGGATGTCAGCCTTAGGGGCTTTCTTCTTTATAGCATCGAGCAAGTCGCTCTTGGCCGATCTACACGTCTTGTTATACCAGTTGGGCTGGTTGACGAATCCCTTTTTACAAGGAACGATAGGGTTGAATAAACCTGACAACATAAGAAACAATTCCTGATGGGCAGTAGCCAATTTCTCGTGATAGTTTGAAGGGGAATACTGCTCTAGAATCTCCGCTATATTATTTAGAACCGAGGCAGCTACAGCATAAACTTGGGATATTTCTTTATCATTGCGAACCAATTTGGTCCATTTAATTCTCCGCTTATTATTTGAGAGAATAGCTGAGTCCGACGGCTCCGAATTAGGTGGTGACGCTAAATCTAGAGGGCAAAGACCAGATAAGGAGACATCCAGTATAAGAGGATTATGGTCACTCTCCCCCCTTGGAATGACTTGAAAATCAAGGACTCTATTCCAGTCCTTGGCTTGGACAAAAATATAATCAAGTCTGGCCTCTCTACCTGGTTTATTAAATGTGGGCTTAGGGGGATTATCTAGAGTAGTTCGTCCATTACAAGCCCTAATAGAGTGGACCATTGTCAAGGAGGTAATCTGGATAGCCAAAGGTGTCCAGGCCCTAGCCATTGGGCCTGAAACCTGAGGGATATTCCAGATTTCGTCCTCTTCTAGGTTTATTTGGTCCACCAAGCCCTCGAGTGGTTCAAAATGGGAGTTAAAATCACCGGCTATGAGAAGCATTATGTGGTCGGGTATTCCAGTTAAGACATTAGAAAGGGCCTCAATCACCCGGGATTCCACACAAAAATTCACGGGTCTGGCGTATACATTGATCACCGCCAGTTTGTTATCTAAGCCCCAATCCAATATCAAGCATAGAATATCATCAGACCCGGTTTCAAAATTAGTAACAGTACATCCTAGGTGAGTAGCAACCCAAATAGTCAGACCGCCAGAAGGGCGGCCACGACCACCCCACACCGCCGGAATTGAATAAGTAGCGTAACCCAATCGGTGGTAATCTTGTCTTCCCAGGTTTCTTGGAAGCAACAAATTTGATGAAGATCTATAAAAGAGCCCCAAATTGGGCAATCAAGTTTACTGGGTAGACCGGCTATGTTCCATGAAAGCACTTTGTGTTTTGTTGTGCAATTGGAGGGAGCTACGGGAGTTTTACAAGCGGAAGGCTCGCACAAATTCGGAGAAGTAGGAGTGGTAATAGGAACAGGGATAGAAACAGGAGAGGTGGAGTGACAATTAGGAAGTGGAAGCAGTGGAGGAGATAGAACAGAAGTAGAGTCTTCCTGAGGAAGTCAATCGACATCCTCGAGACAGGCGTACCTATTAAAGGTTGAGTAGCCAGAGGACAAGGGCTCATCGATATGGAAACGCCTATGCCTGCCTCTAGCCCCATTGCCCCCAACTTTGAACCAATTATCATCCATATCATCCTGAAAAAAAGTGTGAATTGGGGGATAGAAAAAAGACAGAGGTAAAGAATTAATAAGGGAGGTACTATTGCCACCAGTCCAATTTAGAATATAGGGAGCTGTTAGGCGGTTGCTGAAATTAACCAAAATACAGTCACCCTTAATATTCTTTGTAGTGCTACCGAGCCAAGGAACCCTTCTGACCATTAGAACCTGTGACCTAATATTTGGGGGGAGAGGCCTATGCTTGTTAAGCCAGTTAATGACTTTGTTTTTTAAAGATGCATAGGATTCAGGCAATGAATTAGTAAGTTCCGGAACGCCTGTTAAAACAACAACATAAGGTGAGGCTTCTGGTGGGAGATTGATTATATTTTTCCTATTTGTTAGAGCCGTATTTAAATTAATGTTGGCTCTTGGATCCTTATTATTTTGGCCCGAATCTGCATGTTGTGGGGTGGGTACTGTAACTAAATTCTTAGTTAAGGATTGTGATTGACATTGGGCAGACACATAGGATGTGTGTTGCGAGGCAGAGGATACCGGCAAAGAGATAGTTGGTGTAGGTTCTGGTATGTTTGGCATGGGGTCACGAATTCCAAGTGGAGGGATTTCCTTCCTTTGAAGCGGATTTGGGGAGCCTAAGGGAATAGGAAGGGAGGGAAAATGTGAGTCCGCTTTTCTTGCTTCGCATACAGCACACGGTTTGGCTCTGCTCACTAATACGTTTGCCGGGGCTGTGACAACCCTTTCTATTTCCTTAAGCCTAGTGTCAATTGCATCAAACCTAGCAATCAATGAAGTAAGAAGACCCTTGATAGCAGTATTTACAATATCATTATATCGGCAAGAGGCCTCATCAGGTTCCAAATCACAATCAGAGACATGTATGGATGTATTAGGCATCAATACAATTTGTTCCAATGGGGGTTTGAGAATGCCACTGTTGACTTGGGCAGGCCTAGTACATGTTGGAATAGATGCATTAACAGTACTAGTATGGGGTATATCGAGTCTGGGTTTTTTCCCTCTCTTTGTGGGCCCCACACGTTTTCTTTTTGGAACAGCACCCTCCTCAATGTACTGTGCACGATTTGGCATCTGGTCCGGCAATCGGGGGTGCATAGTATGATCCGTACCCTCAGGGATGGGTTGAAGAGTATCTCTACATGAGGGGGAGCTAGATCTTAAGTCACATAATACAGATTCAATTGTACGATCAATACTGTCCATCAGTGCTGCTTGTGAGTCATCGAGGTTTGAAGGGGAGCCTGCAGATGCGATTAAACCCAGAGATGACCTGCGTGTACTGGCAATCCCGTCAGATAAACGCCTTTCTAGTAAGTTCAGTTCGCCTTGGATTACAGAGTTCGCCCTGATAATAAAATTATCCAGTGTTCCAGATACTATCGGTTGTAATTTCGTTAATTTACCCCGTGTATCCATAGTGACTTACTTCCTTGTGCACGGCGAAACAGTGGAACACAGGGACAGGGCCCGGTCCGGTCTTGTCCGTGCTTGAACGGGCTTAAACGGGCCCGCCCTTTGCCCGGGCTTCGCCCCGGACTACGCCCCGCAACGCGTCCCGCAACGCGTCCCGCAACGCGGTAGTAGGCGCGGGAAATAAATAGGAAGAGGAGGAGCCGGGAAGAGTGACCAGGTGCGCTCAATCCGATTTCACAACAGCGCACCCTGGACCTCGCAGTCCCAGCAGGAAACTGACTCCAAATATACCAACACAAAGACGTCGTGAATAAAACTCCTCGTTCTTAAAAAGTTAAGATAGGAACAAAGTTCTCCTGTGTCCACGCCTGCGAGCGGCTCCCGCGAAGCGGGGGCCGCGAGGCGTTATGTAGGCGAGAGAGGAGGAGGAGGAGCCGGGAAGAGTGACCAGGTGCGCTCAATCCGATTTCACAACAGCGCACCCTGGACCTCGCAGTCCCAGCAGGAAACTGACTCCAAATATACCAACACAAAGACGTCGTGAATAAAACTCCTCGTTGTTAAAAAGTTAAGATAGGAACAAAGTTCTCCTGTGTCCACGCCTGCGAGCGGCTCCCACGAAGCGGGGGCCGCGAGGCGTTATGTAGGCGAGAGAGGAGGAGGAGGAGCCGGGAAGAGTGACCAGGTGCGCTCAATCCGATTTCACAACAGCGCACCCTGGACCTCGCAGTCCCAGCAGGAAACTGACTCCAAATATACCAACACAAAGACGTCGTGAATAAAACTCCTCGTTCTTAAAAAGTTAAGATAGGAACAAAGTTCTCCTGTGTCCACGCCTGCGAGCTGTCGTACTTTAATATTCGGGACCGCGTAGGGAACAGGGCCCTACCTCTGTCTATCTTGGTATTAGCGAACCGCAAATGGTAAATGCGGCACGTACGAGTGCTTTATATACCGTTCTAGCTATGAATGCACTGCGTACACGTTATTCTGCTTCGCTACGCGGGTTCCATTTTGGAAGCAGTGGCCATCTTGTCATTGCCCTCACATAGGCTATAATGGAGCAAATACGGGCCTCACAGTACATGGGCTTCTTCTCTGACTTCTCTGTGACCTGGGCAGCTGGCTCTGCTGCCCCGGGTCAAACTGGTCTCACGAGCTCCCCTTCCTCTCTCCACCTGTGATTCGTATCAGGGCTTGACCCGTCATAAAACCCTTTCATCCTACACAAGCCCCTGGCTAATCTCTTTCGCACCTGGCTGTTCCTGCTTTATGACTTGCTTCCCAAAACAGGAGATGCTCATGTTTATTGGGGGGATCTGTAAATCTAATGTGGGATCTGAACCTTGTTGTGTAAATCATTGTGGGCTGGCCGAACTGGAATGTGGGATGGTCATCATGACTCTGCCTTTTCTTTGTAACATATCCTTGTATATTGCCGTTTCATAAAACTCAGGAATGTATGCTTGGGGCCAGAAAAGGCCTATTTAAGATGTAGCCTGTTCCTATGATTTTCAGCAGTCTCCTGAGAACATACACGCTGGTGTACTTCTAGGATACCTGTAATTGGTCTGCAGCCAATAAACGATTCTTTGACCTCACCCAGAAGACTCTGTGTTTCTGTAGGTCCGGAACAGGGTGAAACCCAGAAGTCATAGGGTGTGTGCCCCTGCACCGCTGGGACTAAAATACCCAGTACTTCAGTTTGGCGCCCAACTCGGGACGATTTCAGCGGTACCAGTCCAAGCCAGAGGTTCGTGAGGAGCTTCGTGTGGAAATTCCGGAGGAAGGCCGCCACTTCATCGACCCCTGCATGTCGACGTGGTCCGAAAGTCTTTTCTGCGAGGTTCTCCGCGTCCCGACGGCTACGAAGGACTGCTGCCCTGATTAATCGACCTGTTTTGGACCCTTGACGAGTTTGAGAGAGCGAAACAATCGAGAGAGTCTTCTGGTGACGTCATCGATCAGCAATATTCAGTTAAGTATAAGTGGAGCGTCTCCCATTTGTTTTGGTATCCTTCGGGATCGTTTGGTTTGATTTGGTAATTTGGTGATTTGGTGTTTGCAAACCCCAAAGCCAGAGGACTCGTGTATTCACGAGAATATCGTAATCGATAATCCTCTGACGTTTGGATCTAGACTAGTGAGCGAAGATGCCTGGTTCTGGACTATTTGGTAGATTATTCTGTTTGGGTTGTGGAAAAGGTTTCCAGCTGGAAGAATCATGTCCGGTTCCTCCGGTTGGAACTCCAACTTATGAGCTCTATGTAAAACATGGCGTAGGCCCAATTGCATATAATGAAGTGTGGATCCACTACACCAGGAAAGACGGTGTTTTAAAATGGCCCCAAAATGGTAGTTTTGATACCGATATTTTAGATAATTTGGAAATTAAATTGTTTAAGAAGAAAGCCCGGCCGGCGATGTTTGACTCTTTCCGCTTATGGCGAAAGGAAGCCAAACAGAAGGAAATTAAGCTAGCGAAGAAGAATAAAAGAGAGAGAGGTATGTCAGTAATGCAAGCAGCTGTACAATTTAAAGACAATGAGGAGGAGCAGATGAGCGAGCAAATGCACAGGCAGCGTAAGTTAGGGATTGACAAATGTTACCCAGCTTTACCACATTCTAAGCAGAATGAGTTAGAAGAAAAGGAAAAAGATCCCCTGATGTCACATTTGTTGAGTTCACCACCTCCGTATGCTCAAAATGCCACAGCACCTCCCTAGCTTGTGAATATGCCACCTCCAGTTGATATAATACAAGCCTTGCCGTTACCGCCAGCTGCTGTGCAGCCGGCTCCTATCCATGTAACGCAACCCTCTCAAGGGCTGCCAGTTGTGCTTCCAACTGCCCCCGCACTTCCTGCGACTTTGCCTAATCCAGCAGCTGCCTCCCCTAACACTCTTCCTTGCACCACTCCAGTACCCGTTTCTACATCCTCTTTTCTTCCCTCTGTTTTTCCCCCTGTTTCCGCTTCAGCTTCTCCTTCAGCGCGACAGCGTTTAGCTAATGTGGTTACTACGTTAATGTCGCCTCTCTTTGAGTCATCTGGTGCGACTCCTGGTTTACGGCGTAAGCAATTGCGTAGTCAGTTGCCTAACCCTGATGAGAAAAAGGTAATAGATAGCATGGCGCGTAGATGGATTGTTTTCCCTTCATTGTATGATGTGGAATCAGTTGTCAATGTCTTCCATCAGTGGGATGCCCCAAAACAGAGATATGTGTTTGAGAAAATGTGCGAATTTCTCTGTGAGGAATTGGAGGATAGTGGTAAAAATCCGAGCCCGCAGGAATTGTGTAGAGTGAGGTTTGATTTTGGAACTGGTGTAATTGTGGACCGCGATATAGATAAAGCAGTTGCGGTCGTATTTTCCTTTAGGAATGATGATTGTCAACAGTCATTGTTTGAACAAGATGTCCTTGCGGGGAAAAAGGTAAAAGCGCGACAATATCCCATGAGAGAAGTTCCCCCGGTATGGAAGGAAGCAGTTGCAGCTGTCGGCAATAACCCCGCTGTGCCAGCGCATTTCCAACGTGTTTGGGTGCATGTTCCATGGAAGCGCTCTGAGGTGTTAGCACTTAAGCAGACATTGCCTGATCCCCGTAAAAACCCAGCAGGTTATTATAAAGAGTTGTCACAGACGGCAGGGTCATGCGTTATGAACCTGGCCGATATAGACATGTTGTTTGGTAATGTTGTTCCACAGCCTCTATGGGGGTCAATTCGTAATGCAGATCACGATGCAGAACTAGGGGATACATGGGCTAACATTATTGCTGCTGATGCAAGACAAACTGGTGGCGCGAAACCTGAGCCTTTAGTAGCTGAATTGCCTGGTAGAATAATCACGTATATGAAGACACTAATGCCTGCGATGCGCGTAAATTGGGACAAGTTATCTGCATGTAAGCAGAAGAAAGATGAGACAGTGTCAGACTTCTTTACTAGGTTTGAGGAAACGTTTATTGACCACAGTGGGCAGGATATGAGTACTGAGGGTGGCCAACGGTTATTTGTGGATAAGTTTGTGCAGAATTTACTTCCTGACCTGTGTAAAAAGTTGAAAGACTCAGAGAGTTCTTGGGCTGTTTCTTCTTCAGCGCAAATACTGGCTACTGCACAGTATTATGAAAACAGAGATAAAGACGAGAAAGATAGGACAGAAAAGAAAACGAAGGAATTAAAGACAAAGGTCCTTTTACAGCAGGCCTATCCACCACGTGGAGGTCAGAATAATTATAGGCAACCCCAAGGTGTTTATCACCAACCCCAACAGTTTCAGACTAATCAGCAAATGAATGGGTATTATCAACCACGTGTCCCTGTAGGTCCCAACCAATGTTCATACTGCAAAGAGGAAGGTCATTTTAAATATAGTTGCCCTAAATTAATGCAACGGAACGGTAATGCGTATGGCGCCAGAGGTAGAGGTGGTCAGCAAGCTCCTAGAGGCAGAGGGCGTGGAAGTGTTCCCCAAAACGCGCGTCCTCTTCCGCCCCAAAGCGCCATTAATAGCTTTGATCAGCAAGCTAACGCGATTGGTAATACGGCCCAGTATTACAATAATGATTATTATGTGGAGGATGGCGATGCAGAAAATAATGATTACTAGGACAGCCATAGACAGAGAGAGGGAGTTGTTTCAGTGCCAGTGGATCAGAGTGGACCGTATGTTGATGTGACTACAGCAAATGTAACGGAGCCTTTCCTGCTAGACACTGGTGCTGCAAAGAGTTCAATAATGCATTCCAAACTCCCTGGCGCACCTTTGTCTGGCGATATAAATGTTTCAGTAGGTTTTTCTGGCGCCCCAGTTAGGAACCCGATTTCTAGTCCCATGTCACTTTCTGTTGGACCTTGCGAACTGAAAGCACCCCTGATCCTAACAACAGGTTGTGGTGAGAATTTGCTGGGATTAGATTTGTTGAAAAGATTGCACGCTACACTGTATTGTTCTCCTTCAGGAGTACAACTTACATTAGGCAAAAAAGTGATTTCCCCTATGTACTTGTCTAAAAATACAATGCCACCTGAATTGTCATCCCTTCCGGATGCCCTTTGGGCTACTGGTCCCAATGATGTGGGCCTCTTGGAGATACCGCCATACGTGGTGACTTTAAAGGCTAATGTCAGACTGCCACGTATTCCCCAGTACAAAATCTCTAATGAAGGCCAGAAAGCATTGTTAGACATTGTCAGCGACTTGATTAATAAGGGTGTGATTGAAGAGACAAGAGGCAACGTTTGCAATAGTCCGATTTTACCTGTCTTAAAACGAACGGACCCTTCACAGCCACCTGTTTACAGATTTGTGATTGATCTTAGAGAGGTTAATAAGATTGTTGTGCCACAGTTTCCGGTTGTCCCTGATATAACTGCCTTATTAACGATGATTCCAGCCTCTGCTGCATGGTTCTCAGTGATAGATTTAAAGAATGCTTTCTTTAGCATCCCAATTGCAGAAGAGAGCAGAGACATTTTTGGTTTTAGTCTGGGAGGCCGAAGCTTCCGCTTCAAACGCGCTCCCCAGGGCTACTGCGAGAGTCCATCCATATACAGTCAAGCTTTGAAAGCGCAGCTTGATGCACTTGTTTTACCTAGTGGAGCTATCCTGATTCAGTACGTGGATGATTTACTAATCGCCGCGGATACTGAGAAGATCTGTAAAGAAGCCACATTGTCATTGTTGCGCCATTTATCCGCTTACCATCACAAAGTGTCTCTCTCTAAGCTGCAATATTGTCGACAAGAAGTGACCTACTTAGGTCATCTCTTGTCGAAGGAGGGAAGGAGACTGACCCCAGAAAGAATTCAAGCCATTGCACAGTTGAGTGTGCCAAAGACACAGAGAGAAGTGCGTGCTTTCTTGGGCATTACTTCATACTGTAGGCATTGGATCCCAAGTTTTTCTTTGTTGGCAAAACCTTTATTAGCATTAACATGCAAAGACACACCGAATCCTATCCCATGGTCTGAAGAGTGCCAGAACAGTTTTGTGGAATTGCGCAATGCGTTGTGTTCAGCACCTGTGTTGGGCACTCCTGACTATAGCAAGCCTTTTACATTGTATGTTCACGAGAAAGATGGATGTGCGTTGTCAGTGTTAACACAGCCTTTTGGCGACAGACCGCGCCCATGCGCATATTTTTCATCCACCTTGGACCCTGTAGCGAGGGCATTGCCAAGCTGTCTGAGAGCGACAGCTGCTGCAGCAATGTCTATCCGACAATCTGCTGGTCTGGTAATGGACAACACATTGATCGTTATGGTTCCACATGCTGTAGACACATTATTAAATAGGACCAAGACACAACACTTGACTAGTGCGCGATTATCAGGGTATGAACTCACACTGTTAGCGAATCATATACACATAAAAAGATGCAATACGCTGAATCCAGCCACGTTATTGCCGATTCCAGCAGACTCAGATGAGATTGAGCAGCATGACTGCCTGTTCAGAACGGAAGAAGAAACGAAAGGGAGAGTGGATCTGAAAGATACTCCCCTGACTGAGTGTGATGGTACTTTATGGGTGGATGGTTCATGCTTCAAACTCCCTAATGGTGACACGACTGCTGCATATGCTATCACGACTTTACACACGGTCATGGAAACTGCACGAGTGCCACATAATTCGGCCCAAGCAGCAGAATTAATTGCCCTCACGAGAGCATGCGTGTTGTCTGAAGGAATGAGAGTGAATATATACACAGATAGCCAGTACGCCTTTGGCGTGGCTCATAATTTCGGGCGACTGTGGAAAGAGCGTGGGTTCCTGACGTCACATGGAGCTAAAATCCAGAATGGCAAGTTGGTGAATGATCTCCTTGAGTCACTGACCCTACCGTTGCAAGTTGCGATCATGAAATGCAGTGCGCACAGGAAAGTCACAGATGATGTTGGACGTGGGAATGCGTTTGCTGATGAGACCGCGAAAGAGACAGCACAGAATGTGAAGACTAGAATGTATGTTGCAGGCCCCGCAAGATGGGTTAATGATGTGGGAATGTGCGAGAACACAATAGAGAGTGTGAAGTCGCTTCAGGCTGAAGCTACAGAAGAAGAGTTAAGCAAGTGGAGAGAGAGTATGGGTAAGTTGGATGAGAATGGTTGTTGGATTGATCTGACAGAACATAAGCGATGGTTGTTGCCTGATGCATATGTGCTTCCAGTGGTTACTATGGCACATGGAATGGCACATATCAGTACGAAAGGTATCTGTAAGTTGTTGGCTCCAGTACGGCAGAATGCTGGGATTCCCAAGTGTGCAGAGAATGTGGTCAAGAATTGTATGGTATGCTTGAAGTACAACCCTGGTAGGGGAACCCCAACTCCAGCCGGTCACTTTGCACCCCCATCATGTCCATTCGAAGTTTTGCAGCTGGACTTTATTCACATGGACAGATGCAACAACCTAAAATATGTACTGGTGGTTGTTTGTGCTTTCTCCAAATGGGTAGAGGCTTATCCTCTGAAAGATAACACTGCCCTATCCACAGCCAAAGCCCTTGTGAAGGAATTTTTCCCCAGGTTTGCAATGCCGAGAATGGTATGGTGTGATAATGGAAGTGAGTTTGTGGGTAAAGTGATGAAGAATGTATGTGAAGGTTTAGGCATAAGGCAGAAATTCCACGCTGCAAATCACCCCCAATCAGCTGGACTAGTTGAACGCTACAATGGAGCTTTAAAGCTCAAGCTGGCCAAAATCCAGGCGAGCACCGGTCTTAAATGGCCTGACGCTCTGCCTTTAGCACTCCTGTCCACCAGAATGACGATACACTCACGAGTGGGACTTAGTCCTTATGAAGTAGTCTTTGGCCGCCCGGCCAACGTATGGGGTGTGCCAAGGCCTACGAAGTTCAGTGAAATAGAGCATCCAGTACTGCTCGATTACCTGTATGATTTGACTGTTAAACTGCGTGTTTTGCACCAACAGGTACATGATACTCTTCCCCAAGCTTCTGAACCTCCTGGACACCCTATCAACCCTGGCTCGTGGGTCCTGGTCCGGAATTTCCAGCGTAAGGGCAACGACGAGCCTCGCTGGATCGGCCCTCATCTTGTGCTTCTGTCGACGAGATCAGCGGTGCGAGTAAAAGGAAGGAAGCACTGGATTCATGGTGCCCATTGCAAAATAGTCCCCTTGCCTCTGCCATATGACCAGTGGGTCAAAGAGGGTATCGCTGACACTGAGACAGACACTGTGCTTCGTTTTGTACCATTCAGTGACGCACGCCTAAAAGACACAGCTTCAGTCCAAGAGAGTGACAATATTCTGCAGGAAGCTGTGCCGCCATCGAATCGACTGGACACCACTGAGCCTGAACTTTTGTTTCAAGACCAAACGGCACCTGGCCGTCTCCGTTATAATTTGAGACCAAGGCCCATGGACAAATAAAGATTTCCTTACTCTTTCCTTTTTGACATTTTTTGCTCTCCCATCTGAAGGACTTTCTTGATTTTTGTTTTTCGAACCACCATCCGGGTTCTGCCGCAGGGTCGCGGTGCCAAGACTTTGGGGTACAGGCCGAAGACGTTAGGTCAACGGTTCTGGTTGGTCTAGGGCGTTTCCCTGGACTGACAGGCGTACTCCTTAGCAGAAGAAACTCATCCGCCGCGAGCGGCCCGAGTAGAGGATGGAGTTTTTTAAGATGGAGAGACCGATTGAGGAAATGAACTTTCAAACAAGGATGTGTAGAATTGTAAAAAGTAAATGTTTTGTCTTTTTGTGCCTTTTTGCACTGTGTAGTATAATGATGTTTATTGTAGGATGTGTGTTTTTCTCTGCTCAAAAGCCCATTGCACCCACTGAACAGCCTATACCCCTTTCTACTGCCTCCTCTCACTCTTTTCACCCTTTGCCTGAACACGAACAGACCAGACGATCAGAGTTCGTAAATAACTCGTTCATCCAGCTCTTGCACCAGCACCAACTAGTAGTGAACACGACCAATTGCTGGGTGTGTGGGTTAATGCCACATACCATTAACAAGGGTATTCCCTACCTGGTGCTGCCATATAGTTACAATGGATCGTCATGGGCATTCCAGACCATGTTTCTCTATGCTCTAGATACGTACTCCCCTCGCCAACCGCGTTCCATCAGACCTGGTACAAATAATAAAGCCTTAGTGAGAGGAATTGCCGATATGAGTAGGGATATTGATGCATACTCATCCATTCCCAAAGAAGAGCTGAGACCTTATGTAGGATGGAACGCGACGGGGTATAGTATTAGTCTGGGTGAAAGACAGCGAAAAATCTCATCTCCAATCTGGGTCGTACCCCACATGGGTCGGTTCTGCTTACAGGGTAATGGTCAGAATCCTAGAGCTCAACTGGGAAGAAGTGACTGTACTGAAACGTACACTTTTCCGTCACAGTTTTCCCCTGCGTTTTTGACTGCCAAGGGTACATATTTCATCTGTAATGATCGAGCATATACATGGTTGCCCCCTGATTTCTCGGGCACATGTTATATTGCGAATCTGCTACCGCCTACATTTACTGCTGCCTCCGACTATCACAAGACCAGAGTTGTGAGAGGCGTGATTAGTAAGGAGGACACTGCCGGTCAGGAAGCAGGAGATTTCTTCTTGGGTTTCCTGCCGTTTTGGGGACCTATGGTCAATAGTAGGAACCTGAGACAGCTGACTCGTGTGGTTGAATCCACCGTCAATGTAACGGCTGGTGCCCTTGGTAATCTGACAGCTGAGCTCCAAGCGGATCGCCTTATGACTTTGCAGAACCGCATGGTCCTAGACGTTATTCTTGCAGACCGCGGTGGGGTATGCAGGGTTATCCAATCCAGTTGATGCATTTTCATACCAGATAATGCTCCAACAGTGTATCAAGCCATCTCCAAACTCCATAAAATATCTGAATCCATACACGTGGATAAGGGAGATTGGTCACTGGTGGGGTGGTTCTGGGAATTGATATCTGCCTGGGGTTGGAAAGTTCTAATGGTCATTGGAATGATCTTAGCCATTCTTTTCCTGTTCTGTCTATGCATACAGTGTGCTCCTGCGATATGTGGCCTCTGTGCTACCTTATGTGTAAGGAAACCTGTATCGAGGGACGAGCTAAGTAATAGGATGATGCTACAGCAACATCTCCATGACTTTGTGAACATTGACCTAGACTCGGATTAAGATGAGTATAGTGATTGCCTATGTAAGGGCAAAAGGAGGGTCTGTCGTACTTTAATATTCGGGACCGCGTAGGGAACAGGGCCCTACCTCTGTCTATCTTGGTATTAGCGAACCGCAAATGGTAAATGCGGCACGTACGAGTGCTTTATATACCGTTCTAGCTATGAATGCACTGCGTACACGTTATTCTGCTTCGCTACGCGGGTTCCATTTTGGAAGCAGTGGCCATCTTGTCATTGCCCTCACATAGGCTATAATGGAGCAAATACGGGCCTCACAGTACATGGGCTTCTTCTCTGACTTCTCTGTGACCTGGGCAGCTGGCTCTGCTGCCCCGGGTCAAACTGGTCTCACGAGCTCCCCTTCCTCTCTCCACCTGTGATTCGTATCAGGGCTTGACCCGTCATAAAACCCTTTCATCCTACACAAGCCCCTGGCTAATCTCTTTCGCACCTGGCTGTTCCTGCTTTATGACTTGCTTCCCAAAACAGGAGATGCTCATGTTTATTGGGGGGATCTGTAAATCTAATGTGGGATCTGAACCTTGTTGTGTAAATCATTGTGGGCTGGCCGAACTGGAATGTGGGATGGTCATCATGACTCTGCCTTTTCTTTGTAACATATCCTTGTATATTGCCGTTTCATAAAACTCAGGAATGTATGCTTGGGGCCAGAAAAGGCCTATTTAAGATGTAGCCTGTTCCTATGATTTTCAGCAGTCTCCTGAGAACATACACGCTGGTGTACTTCTAGGATACCTGTAATTGGTCTGCAGCCAATAAACGATTCTTTGACTTCACCCAGAAGACTCTGTGTTTCTGTAGGTCCGGAACAGGGTGAAACCCAGAAGTCATAGGGTGTGTGCCCCTGCACCGCTGGGACTAAAATACCCAGTACTTCAGAGCGGCTCCCGCGAAGCGGGGGCCGCGAGGCGTTATGTAGGCGAGAGAGGAGGAGGAGGAGCCGGGAAGAGTGACCAGGTGCGCTCAATCCGATTTCACAACAGCGCACCCTGGACCTCGCAGTCCCAGCAGGAAACTGACTCCAAATATACCAACACAAAGACGTCGTGAATATAACTCCTCGTTGTTAAAAAGTTAAGATAGGAACAAAGTTCTCCTGTGTCCACGCCTGCGAGCGGCTCCCGCGAAGCGGGGGCCGCGAGGCGTTATGTAGGCGAGAGAGGAGGAGGAGGAGCCGGGAAGAGTGACCAGGTGCGCTCAATCCGATTTCACAACAGCGCACCCTGGACCTCGCAGTCCCAGCAGGAAACTGACTCCAAATATACCAACACAAAGACGTCGTGAATAAAACTCCTCGTTGTTAAAAAGTTAAGATAGGAACAAAGTTCTCCTGTGTCCACGCCTGCGAGCGGTGTTTTAGGTAGGAGTGAGGAATGCTAATGCATTGAACATCACCAAGGCTCATTATCTTTGCTGGAGTGTAGTCAGTCAGCCAGGTTACACATGTACATGCTCTGAAAAAGCTGTTTGGACAGTGTCAGACTGTTAGAGTAATTAACAGTTGCAAAAAAAAAAAAAGTAAGTGTGCTTTTGAATTGCAAATGAAATATCGTGTTCTGCCTAGAATCACACCAAGAGTCTGTGTGCACACAGGAATTGTTCTTAGAGATTAAATTCGTGTTGGTTTTGTTGTGTTTTTCACTTGTAGGAAAGGGGTAGATAGTGTTATAAGATTAGAAAAGATCATAACAAAAATAGAAATATATTTAAATTACAAAAAGGTATTTTTTTTTAGTTTCTTTCAGGTATTGCTGCAGAGCAGTGAAGGAAATATAAGATGCCTATAAAATCAAGAAAGCGAAAACAACAGAAAAAACATGTATATTTGAAGACAACTGGAGGACCCAAGTTAGTTGAAGATGCTCATGTTGGAAAAAAGAAAAAGTCTTCTGGTTAGCAGACAAAGGAATTCTTTAAAAATATATTCAAAAAAAGGAAAAATTTAAAAAATGTCCCCATTGGAAAAACTGTTTCAAGTAGAAAACAGGAGAATAGTGAGAATTTACTAAATGCTAATGTACAAGCAGAAGCTATAAAAATTGACTTGAAAAGAAAATCAGCATTTAAAGAGATCCGTAGGAAAATGTTTCAGAGAAGAGTGATGTCCAATTTGCTAAAGGATGTGAAAAAATATAAGAAAAGAGCTAAATTTTACAAGAGAAAAAAAGATATTGAAGCCATTGTAGCTAAGGCTTTAGAATTAAAAAGAAAACTATTCATTTTAATTTTGAACAGGATGCGTACATTAGAAAAAATAGTCAATGTAATGAAGTCACAAAGCAAAACGAAAAGAGTAGTGAAAAGAAATAACTTTTGTAAAGTGTTTTTAGGAGAATGGATGCATAGTTCAATTACTGAACCATTTTTTAATGAAGAGAGTTATCTTCAAAGTAATAGTTTGCTGCATGCAGTTGACACCACTGGACGAGCTTATGAAGTAAAAGATGGTTGTATAATGGAAAAGGAGAAAATGGTTCCAAGAAATGAGGAAGAAGTGATTGCGGATGAGGTTATGGGGAGAATTGTAGTAGTATTTGTACTTTGCGACAGGAATCTATTGATAAATTACGTGAGTTTTTAAGAGAATATAGTAAAAAGAGTGTTAAATAGAAGATTAAGGTGCTTCAAGGACTAGATCCATGCAGAGTGAGAGAGAATACTGGTTTGCAAGGACACTCTCTGGCTTGTCTATCTAGGAAAGTTTGTCAAAGTGTTTTTCACCATTTTAGGATGCTGGCAGTTCATCATTCTGAAATTAGAAAATTTGTGAGAAGATTGTATTTTGCTAAAAGTCCAGCACTGAAGTTAAATGAGTTGAATAAGGCTCTGTTCCGTGGATCTGTATCAGATGTTGAGAAGGTTACTGATGAAATTCAGTTAAGTTACTTTGGTCCGGAACAAGAAAGTGCAGGGAATGACACAGTTATTGAGGAAAATGTGGAAGAGAATGTAGAACCCTCCGTAAATAAGAAATTTGAAGATCAAATAACAAAATTTGCTATCATCTCTAATGAAAGACCAAATATTACTTGTATTTGTTGCCGGAGAAGCCATTATAAAATCCAAACAATTAATGTTGATCTCTACAAGTGAAGAAGAAGATAATTATAAGTGGAAGGATTTTGCAACATATATATTTCTTGAAAAAATTGTTTTGATTTGGGTGAAGATCATCGTATTTGTAAATACTGTTACAACAAGTTAGAAGAAAATAAAATGCCAGCTAGAGCTGTACATAATAATTTAGAATTGGTTGAAGTTCCTGCAGAACTTTCTGATTTAAATACGTATGAGTCTATACTCATTCAATGTGTTCATCCGTTCCAGACCATAGTACGTATGGAGCCAAACACAGGCAAATTACCTCCTTCAGATTTACAGAGAGGTTTAAAAGGAAGAGTTGTCTATTTGCCGTTGGATTTGAAAAAAAATATGGAAACTGTTGATACAGATACTTTGGAAACTGAACCATTAGTTATTCTGGTTAATGGTGTACCTACAAAGAGTAAGAAAATTTGGCAGGAGCTGGTAGATGTACGGAAAGTACAAAGAGCAAATTTATATTTGAAAAGGAATAATAAATGGTATGAATCAATTTATATAGATGAAGATGAAGAAGATTTAATAGGAGACACAGACACACCAACTGGGCAAATTGAAAAAGTGGACAAGTCAAAAGAAGAAGAAATTTATGAACATTTCAGCATACATCCTCTTCATTCAAAAGAAGTTATGGCAAACACCATTGATCTATTTCAGATGAAAAAAGCCAAAGGAACTCCCGTAAGTGTACGGGAGGAGAGTTTGGAAGCTCGTTGTTTTCCCCAGTTGTTTCCTACAGGAGAAGGTGGACGATATGATGAACGTCCAGTACAGATTCCTGCTTCGGAGTATCGGACTACAAGATTATATGCAGAAGATCCCAGATTTTGTCAAAGTATTCCTTATTTGTTCCATCTTTTATTTGAAAGTGACTTGTCTGCACTATCTTATGCAGTAAATCACATTTTAAAAAGTGGAGTACATCTACATAATGTGTCTGCTAAGGATTTTATGAACAAAGTGCAGCAGCGAGATGATCATTTGGAATCACAATTGATCAATCTGATGGCTTGTCAGCGTAGGACAAATGAATATTGGTACCGACGCCATGGAGAATTGAAGTGCATGTTATGGAATTTAGGAACTCCTACATGGTTTCTCACCCTAAGCTGTGCCGAGTACGCTTGGGATGATCTTCTGGATTTTCTACGAGAGGCAAATTCAAACATTAAAAACATTAAATACAAGACAGCAGGAGAACTGTGCTCATTGGATCCGGTTAATGTTTGCAGATATTTCAATCATAGATTTGAGGCTATGATGTCCTTCATCTGCAATAAAAAAAATCCACCTCTTGGAGAAGTTGTGGATTTCTTTTGGAAAAAAGAGTACCAAGCAAGAGGTGCTCCTCATAATCATATGCTGTTGTGGATCAAGGATGCCTCAAAATTTGGAACAGATGCTGATGAAGCAGTTTTATCTTTCATCGAAGAATATGCAACATGTGCTATACCTAAAAGCACAGAAGAGAAAAAGTTAAAAGACCAAGTTTTACGTTTCTGAAGTCATCGGTGTGGAAAATACTGTCGACGGAAGTACAAGAGTAAAGATAAATTCTACACAAAATGTCGATTTGGATTTCCACGACCTGTTCTTTCAAAAGGAAGAGTCAACAGTTTTATGTCAGCTGTGCGACATACTATTACAAGAAAATCTCCAAAAAATACGTACAACCTAAGAAGAAAAGAAGAGTCAAAGTATATAAATGACTACAACCCAGTCATTTTATCCATGTGGAATGCTAACATGGATATTCAGTATGTGGCAGACAATTCTATTGCTGTTGCTCGGTATGTCACATCGTACATTACTAAATCTGAGACAACGGAATTGAAGGAAATGTGGGAAGAGATTTCTCACGAGAAAACTGTGAGTAAGAAACTATACAGTTTCAGTTTAAAGATGTTGTCGCATCGAGAAATTGGATCCTACGAATGCTCAGATAGGTTATCATATGCAAGTCTGTACTCGAAATCCAGAAGAATAATTTGGGTAAGTTTAGGCCTTGCAGCAATGCGAAATCGGGTACTAAAATCTGTTGCAGAAATTGAATATTTGGCCGAGAACGACCCGGAAAGTACAGATATTTTGAAAACAAACATGTTGGACACGTATTACCCAAAAAGAAGTTGTCATCTTGAGAACATGTGTCTCTATGAAGTGCTGCAGAACTAAATTTTTTCACGGAAAGCCACAGAAGACATCAAAAATGGAAAATATAAAGTCATTGGTGAGGAAGAATGTTTGGTGAAGCAAACAAAAGGAAGTTTGATTAATCATAGGAAGCTGAGTTGCGACACTACTGACAAAAAGGAATTTTACTACTTGGCACTTTTACAGCTGTTTAAACCATGGCGTACAGAGGACGAACTACTTGGAAAATTTGAAAGCTATGAGGATTCATTCAATGCATGTAAAGATACGATTGAATGCAGTACTTTCATAAATTATGTCCAAATGTTAAATGAAGAAATTGAACAGGAAGCAACAATTGCAGCTGAAGTAGCTAGAGACAGTTCTCAAGACAGCCAAAGTTCTGAAACGCTCAGTCAAGATCCCTTAGGACAACCAATTGTAGAAAATGAAGCTGCAATAGCCATGAATGAAGTTGAAACAGCTATGAATCAAGCTCAAGAAGATTTGATAGACTTACCAAATTTGGAACAACAACTGAATGAAGAACAACAACAAATTTATGAAGAAGTCAGAAAAAAAATTGATCACGGATTACTACATGAAAATAAAGAGTGCACATGCACATCATTTGAACCAATCAGGATGTATGAGAGTGGACAAGCTGGAACTGGAAAAAGTTTCCTAATTAAAGTCATCAGAAGCTACCTACAGCAAAAAACAGATTCAACTTTGTCTTGTGTTGTTACTGCTCCAACTGGGTTAGCAGCATATAACATAAAAGGAATTACCTTACATCGCTTGCTAATATTACCAGTGGAGCATGAGAACAAAATAGAATATCACAAGCTTACAGGAGAAGCATGCTTCGAAGTTTCAAGAGTGTTGAAGAAGATGCAAGTTCTCATTATTGATGAGGTAAGCATGGTATCAAACTTAATGCTTGCCTTTGTGCATTTAAGAATGCAGCAAATTCTAAAGAGAGACTATGACGTGTTATTTGGTGAAAAACATGTTATAGTTTTTGGGGATCTTCTACAGCTTACTCCAGTTAAAGGACAACCAGTGTTTAATACTGTGACACATGAAGACACGAAGAAGTCATTAGGAAGCATTGGTAATGCAAATATTTGGTCGTTCTTTGAGTACAAAGAACTTACTACCAATATGAGGCAAGCAAACGATGAAGATTATGCAAGTATTCTGAAAGATATCAGAATTGGACTACTGACAGAAGTTGGCAGAAAAGCATTACAGAGTCGGTTGCTACATAATTTATTTCCAAAGGAAGAAATAGTTGCAGAGAAAATATACAAGAACATTGCAGAAAATAATACTGTAATCTGCTTAATGCCAACACTATGTGAATGCTCGACATTCAATGAGGAACTTTTGAAATTGGAAAAGGAATAGATTAAGAAAATGGAAGCAGTTGACAAAATTCAGCATGAAGGAATTACTATTACATTAACAGGCAAACTGCAAAATAAATTGGATTCTCTAGAGAAGAACATTTCGAAAACAGCTGGATTAGAAAAAAATCTATATCTTTGCATGAACTGTCGAGTATTTTTAAGGAGAAATTTGGATGTTTAAAAAGGTTTAGTGAATGGAGCTATGGGTAAAGTTGTGGGTTTTGTGAAATACCAGAATAAAGATGGAATTGAATTTTTAAACATAAAATTTGATCAGATTGCAGAGATTAAAGATATTAGTCGTTGTTCAGTCCGTTTTTTGCTTGTAAAAGACTTATATGTACGTAGGAAGCAGTTTCCATTTTCTCTAGCATATGCTGTAACTATTCACAAGTCTCAAGGATTAACTGTAGATAGTGCTTTTGTAAACATTGGATCTACTGTGTTCAAAGAAGGTATGGCATATGTTGCTTTGTCACGAGTGAAAACATTATCTGGTTTATTCATGATAGACTTTGATGACTCAAAAGTTAGTGCAGATGCAAATTGTGTAAAGGAGTATAATAGATTAAGAAGAACCTATGCTCCTCATTTAGGTCAGTATCCTGTGTTGGAGAAACGTGTTGTTTCTCGGAAAAGGAGATTTGAGAATATCTGTAATGAGGATGTAGAGAAGAGAAAACAAAAAGAGACTCATGTGATTGCAAGCAAAAAGAAAAAGGATAATGTTGAAGAGGTTGTTGGTTGTCATTTTGAAAATAGCTCTGGTGTCAACTGCTACGCAAATGTAGTGCTAAATGTTGTATTTTATCTTGAAAGTTTGCAAGAGCAGATAATAGTAAATCATGATAAAAGATTCTGTTCTGTGCTAAGTCTGCTTTATGAGAAACTGAGTATTGATAAAAATAAAATAGAAAGTGCTAATGAAATTAGAAATCTTTTAGACGTTTGTTCAGGACGTACACAGTTTACTCAAAATGTCCAGCAAGATGCACAGGAATTCTTGATGTATGTCCTTATGGTACTGGAAGATGAAGGCATAGATATTGAGAATATGTTCGGTCTCTCTTATAAATGGGAACATACTTGTGAAAACTGTTTTTTCACATGCAGCTCTAATGTTGATTCAGAAAGGTTTATCTATTTAACATTGCCAGAAAGTAAATCAGTGAGTTTTAGTAAATTAGTTAAAGATGCCAATCATAGCATGGAATGCTGTGAATGTAAATCTGACATGTTTTCAACGTTATTTTTAAAGAAATATGGACAGTATGTAATTTTAATGATGCAACGTTGTAGAGCTGATGGTTCAAAATTGGACACTTTAATAAAGAAGTTTATAGGACAGCAATTATCAATTTCAGGAAAAACTTTTGTTACAGTTGCAATAATTTTCCATGATGGACCTACAATAACTTCTGGTCATCACACAGTTTATCTTAAATGTGAAAAAGGCTGGACACTGTGTAATGATTCTCAATTGGTTTTTAAGCAACGTTTGCCTCTTGATTTAGCAAATTCCTATTTAATTTTTCTGAAACCAAAATTTTAGATAGAATTTGCAACATCTGTACAAACCATTTTTGCAATTTTATTGGATTACCATTGGAAATTTCATCAAAAAAGGTTTTAAAAATTACCATTTGGCCTAAAGGAAAGGTAACAATTTGTATTGTGGACTTCTTAGACACATATTATTTTGGTGATTATGCTTATGCAAAAATTTTTTTACGACGATATGTAGTGCAAAAAGTTATTGTTCTTAGATGATATTTTTGAAAAATATGTAACATTTCTATAAAGGTATGTTTTAGTGAGAAGAGACTCTGGGCTTTTTTAAAACAATCTTTCAGATTGTTATTTTTTTTTGCCCGCTGTTAAGTGATGAATGCTATTGCTTTCACGATTTACAGTGAAATTCAATATATTCTGAAAACAGCAAAAAAAGGGCAAAAAAATGTTTTTTAAATATGAAAATATGTGTATTGTATTCTGAAATGTATTTTTAAATATTAATACTTTTTTCTTTTTTTTCAGATTGAGAAAAAAAATTTTTTTTTTAAAAAAACGTTTTTCCCAGCAATTTAAATGAAGCATTTATTTATAAATATTATATTTTTTGGGTCAGGTAAGTGTGAAATTTCTGTATTTATTACACATTTATTTTCATGCTCCCTTTTTTTCACTTCTCCTCTCTCTGCTTTTCTCATTTCCGTTGTACTCCCTCAAGGACCTTGTAGGGTAAAAAAAAACCTAATTTTTTTGTTTTTAAAAAAAATAAAAAAATTAAAATGCGCACGGTAAAAAAAAATTAAAAAAAATTAATTACATTTTTTTTTAAAAAAGTTGTGAGGTAAGGTTGGCTCTTAAAAGAGCCGTTGTGTTAATACAGGGACAGAGGAAAGAAAGAATGGGAATATTAATAAGTACTACAGATGGCTGGTCTATCCTATTGTTTATTAGGGAAACACTGCTCTCCCCATGAACAATTAGACCATAACATCTGGTGCACCTCATTTGTACCCTCAGAAATCGATGGTTCATTTCCAGAGGAGCAGAAGAGGGTGATGCTCCCACCGCAGAGGAAGGGCTCAGCTGAGCTGCCGAAGATGTACTCGGCTGAGCTTCTGCGGGTGTGCTCGGATGACTTTCTGAAGGATTTGCTTCAGAATGTCGAGCAAAAGTCCTGGGATGTTTATCCCTAATGTGTCTCACCATAGTGTGGTTACCAAAGAAATACTTCTTCCTTGGGTTACCTCTAGATAAGACACGCTCACAAAGTGAGCAGGTGACTAATGGAGCATTTACCTTTTTCTGCCCCTCTGGAAAAGTAAAATACTCCCAAACAAAAGAATTCTTTTGTTTCCTCCTTCTCTGCCTGATGATGCTGCTGCCCTGCTCACTCTCAGAAGAGGTCTGCTGCTCTGCCATTGTATCCCAAAGACAATTCAGCTCCTTCTCCTAAGAAATCACAAGCAGTAATGAGGGGAATGGGTGTGGTGTAGGAAGATTCTGGAACTGAAAGTAGTTTAAACCAAAAGTGTTGTTTCTTGATCACATGACCAACCGTACGCGCACGGTAAGCTTACCGAGCGCGTACGGTAAAAGTACGCATGCGCGTACGAAAGACGCACGCGCGCATGCGCATTACAGGCACGGTCGAACACTTCCGCGTAACGTGCGCGCGCGCGTGCGCGTGTAAAGCATGTGCTTACGCATCGCGTAGAAAGTACGGATGCATACGCAAATTGCGTAAGCATACGCAAACAGAGTAGAAATATTACGTACGTTCACCGTACATAAAGCGAACCGTGCGCTTACGGTAAGCTTACCGTACGCGCACGGTAAAAAAAAAAAAAAAGGTTTGCTGAAGATATTAACTATGTTATACAACTATATCTAACCAATTATTTAAAAAAGGTGAATCTTTAAAAATTGAAGAATGAATTAAAACCATGAATATATACATAGGTAGAATAGTGTTTAAAGGAAAAAATAAAAAGGAAAAAAATGATGTAAAAAAGAAAAAAAAACAATAAAAACAATAAAAAATCATAGGTTTCACACACATTATTGTTAGGAAAAAAAAATTAAAAAAACCTTGCAAAAAGAAAAATAAATATATATATATATATATATATATATAAAGAGATATCTCTCTTTCTCTATTTTTTTTTATACCTTCCCTGGGGGCCGATTGTGGCCCCCACAAAAAGGTACATAGCTATAAAAAACAAAATGCCCCCACAGGGGGTCGGCCACTGAGCAAAATTATTTTTAAGTATTTTAACATTTTGGGGGGAGATCGCGCCAACGTTCAGGAATAAAAACGTATGCCCCCGGGGGAGCCGACCCATCACCACGAGGGCCGACCCCCCCAAATACATCCCTGATGTCTAGTGGGGGCTGCGTTGTGATCCACAGCCAGGAAACCCTTTCAGGAAGGCTTTGTTTGAAAGGGGAGACTCTTCCCTTTCAAACGAGGCCTTCCTAAAAGCTGAGGAGTCCGTTTTCGGGCTGATTTCCCCACCGGAGTCGAGCACGGCCTTACCTGCGGCTGTCCTCGGCGCCAGTGGCCCCAAGTGCCTCTTGGGGCGTTGATGTCAAGGATGGGCGGGAAGGGGAGGGGGCGGGGGGACGCGGAAAGCCTTCCGTGTCTCCCCCAGGGGAAATTTAAAAAAAAATCTCTGGTGCTTTGCACCGGAGATTCACAGGAGGCCCTCCCTGGTGACGGTCAATGGACATGCGCCGCACCAGAGAGATACTGCCGACGCAAGCACCAAACGGGTTAAAAATAAATAAACAATATTTTAAAAATATACGATTAAATATATTAAACATATAAAAAACAAACACATTTTATAATATTATTTACAAATAACAAAAAGCTACAGATATTATATAAAATAAATTAATAAATACATTTATAAACAAGATTCATTTAACACTAGCAAATATTAACAAACAAACACATTATTTAAAACATAAATGTATTTATTTTATTTCCTACCCTATAACACCACACCGATAAAAAAAGACATCAACATGTTTCTTTAAATTTATTTACATAACTAACATAACTAATAATGAATTTAAAAAATGTTATTGATAAAAAAATAATAAACATTCATTGAGTACTCATTCTTTAACATTATAATATCCACAACACACACCTAAAATAATTACACAATTACCATCATTAAGTACTAATAAATTGATTTAAATTAATTAACAACTAATTATTAATTCATCAATAAAAAATAAATAGCTTTCCACCATTTACACCTATAAACACCACAACACACACCTAAAATTAATTACACAATTACCATCATTAACAACTTATTGTTAAATAATTAATAATATAGCATCTCAATTAAACAAATATTAATAAATACAAATTATTCAATAAATATAAATAAAGTACTTCCCGCCCTATTCCTCTATAAACTCACAACCTGCTACGGAACTAAAAACACAAAATTCAAATAAAAAAAAATAATTATTACTAAAAACAATCCATACATTTTATATAATTAAATTACTTTAACCCGCTACGGAACTAAAAACGTAAAATTTAAATAAATAAAAATTAATAACTACTAAAGTTTAACACATTATAATAAAAATACAAACAATTCTTCTATAAAAAAAGAATACATCACATACATTTAAAATACATAACATTTATAAAAAAAACAATGTCTTTAACAACTGTATTTTTTTCAAACAATATTAAACACTTTGATATTTTTTCAATCGATATTACTTACCTAAAATCAATATTCTTAACCACAAGAATTTGTCTGTCGATATTCCTGGCCAACGATATTTTTGCCACGATGTTTGTGCATATCAATATTTTTTACTCGATATTCTGTCTCTGCACCTAAAATTTGCTATGGCTTCATAGCAGCGTGGGCAGGAGTTCGAGGACCCCTGATTTATATGCGCCAATCTATGGGGTGGGAGAAACGTATGCCTGAGGTAATTGAACTAGGTCCATTTAAACCTGGCGTTCTTGGAATTAGATTACAGGACCCCTAAGCATTGTGTCCTTTTTTTGTCTGAAAGTGTAAAGGATAGTGCCTCGTCCCAGTAGGTGCGGAGAGTAGCGAGGGACATGTTTCTATCTGCTCGCAGAGAATTATATAGGTGTGTGATAGCATGGTGACCCATGTGTAAGCATGACCTGGAGTAGTCTGGATGTTTTGACAGTGGGACCTAGAGACCATATGTCTTCTCATTTGAGCACCTTACACTGGCTTCCAGTAAGACAAAGGATATGTTTTAAATCCCTAATTTTAACGTTTAAAGCCATCAATAAAATTGGAGCACCATATCTTAGAAATAAGATTCAGCTCTATAAACCCTTCAGAACATTACGTTCGTCCTCACAACAATTAATAACTGTGCCTACATTTTTTCTTTCTCTAAAGGGTGGTCGCTCCTTTCCGGTGGACGCAGCAAAACTATGGAATAGCCTCCCTCTTAAGCTGCGACAGGAATGCGACCTCTTAAATTTTCGTAAGTGCGTGAAAACTTGGCTCTTACAATATTAGGGTGATAGAGTATTCTAGTTTTGCTCTTTGTGTTGGGGTCTAATCAGCGCCGGGACACTCCTCGGAGTAGCTGTGCGCTTAAGAAATACCTCATAACATAACAAAACATGTATCTGGTTCATTGTGTGTTCTATGCCAGACCATGTGTAAATGGTGGGTTAGAGCAGCACAGAGAAGAAAAGATCCCAGTGGAATACCAAAATCATCAACCAGAGTCTCAAACGTGCAGAGGATTTTGTGTGAGAAGAAGTCTTCTCATGTTGTGAGGCCCAAATTGATCCGGGCGGCGTCCTCCGGCCTGGAACCTAAGTTTATACAATCCGGCATCACCCAAAGAGACAATTCAGTGGTGGATGGGGTTAGTGGTGCTTCTTGACTAGATAAGTATTCCAAAACAAACGGGTTGTGTTTATAAGAGTATTTCCAGATTTTTTAGGGATCACTCTCTCCGACCCCAGCAACCACTCCAACACCATGGGCGGGTGTATCCCAACCGACCAGTCTCCCAGTTCCGTCATATTTAGGCCCGCCAATCAATGAGTAGGCCATTGTAATTGAGTGGCTGTGTAATAATACTCATAATTTGGGGCACCTAAGCTGCCCTCCGCTAGATGGGCATATCATTTACTAATAGACACTCGCTTCCTACCATTACCATATATAAGTAAGATCAAAAGTGCTCGCAAATCATTAAAATGTTTTTGAGGTATTAGAATGAGGAGTGCCCGCAAAAAGTATCATAATCTGGGAAGCACCAGCATTTTTTAGATATCTAAATGGCCCATAGGGTAAATCGGCAATGCAGTCCAGAATGACAGAGAAGATCTGGAACTAGTAATGGCCTTACCCAAGTTTCGGTCCAATAAATCCCTTTCAGAGGGTTAAACCTGGATCCCCAAATACTTAAACGAATCACAGGCCCAAGGGAGCAAGGTGTCCGGAAGTGCCCGCCGCCGATTAAGGGAAAGGCATTTTTCATTAGGAACAATTGGGATTTATCCCAATCCACCTTAGATCCTAAGGCGCTCCGAACTGGTCTAATTTTTCCATGAGACTCACTAGTATTATGGTGTCCTCTAAAATATACACCAGGGCATCATCCGCATAGATATTATATGGCAATGATTGTCTGCTTGTATCCCTAACTTGTTGCGCATTGCCGGAGCACAAGCCAGTGGTTCCAACATGAGTGCAAAAATAATCAGAGATCGGGCAGCCTGGCTGGGTGCCACACCCTATATTGAAAGAAACACAAAGGGGCCGATTCCGATCCGGGTCGGAAAGCACTCCGACCGAGCCGGAGGACTGCAGTCCGACCGAGCGAGTACGATGCGACCGTATGCTGCCGGACTCGGTTCGGTCGGACCCCCATAGGAGTCAATTGGAGCCGGTCGTACGACGCCTACATGGGCTCCCATTGACTGAATGGGTATGTCTCGAACAAGTGCGCCCCCTACAGTGGGTACACGTCAGTGCCATCCGCACCGTACATGTCTGTGTTGGGGAGACCCATAGGTCTCTCCCTGTGTGCGAGTCATATGGCTGCGGGTGTCGGGGGTCCGATGCGGACCCCCAAAGTCCGACTACGGGAGCTTTTGCGAGCCGGACACTCCGGCTCGCACAGGCTGTCCGAAGCGTGCATCATACTGGCTTGGTCGTGAACCGCATCCATTGCACGCCACGGTTAGCTTACGACCGAGACGTACGGAGCGGTTCGGACCCGGAAACGACTCGGTCGTGAATTTCATGTAGCTCGCATCATACTGGCTCGCTCGTTGAGCTGTACGAGTCGGCCAGAAAGCACGCTTACGGCTCGTCGTTTTTCCGGCCGGATCACGTTCGGTGCCCTTCCGACCCAGATCGGAATCGGCCCCAAAATGTGGTCCCTGGTTTTACCGGAGCCATCTGACCCATAGGTGAGTTGTATAACAGAAAGACCCATTTAAAGAATTTGGATCCCATTCTTAATCTCCCAGGTACTGCTATCAGGTAGCCCTGTCCCAAGGTGTCAAAAACCTTCTCCATGTCAGAGGATGCAACCCAAGGGCGCACACCCGTTTTGTGAGCTCAATCCATCAATATAAAAAGCAGATGCATGTTCAGGAAAGTACTCCTGCTAGGAATAAACCCATTTTGGTTGTGATGCACCACATGTTGCACTATTGGGATCAGTCGGTTGGCTAGCACCTTCCCAAGAATCTTGTAATCTGAGTGCAATAGAGAGAGACTGATATGACTACAGGAGTAGTGGATCCCTCTCTGGTTTGGGAAAGACTACCAACACCGCCACTGTGTAAGCCTTGGTGTAGGTCTTGAGCAGCTCTGGATCGAGCTGTGATATGTATGTGGAGTAAAGCTCCAGTGGCCAGCTATCCGCCCTTAGGGTTTTACCTCATGCCATTTGTTTAATCAAATCAGAGATCTCAGTTTCAGTAATTGGAGCTTCCAGATCCGCACGCTGTGAGGCCTGTATGAGGGGAAGAGTTACTCCGTCTAGAAAGGATTGCATTGATGTTGGGCCCTCCCCTATGAGGCTTTATACAAATTTGTGTAGTATGAATGAAAAGCAACATTAATGCTGTCTTGTGAGTTACAAATACATCCTGTTCTATCTCCTATAACTGTAATCAGGTTCCTAGGTGAAGGTGAAGAGGCCATGCAAGGAGTCTACCTGGTTTATCCCCTTCTACATACTTCTTGGCTACTTGCTCCCTGTAATCGAGGGCCCCCAGCTTCTCCAGTGCAGTTCTACACGCCAGTCAAGCGTGCACCAGCAGGGGCTGCACCCGATTGGTCTGTAGGAGATAATTATTTATAGTGCTGTATGTCTGTTTCCAGGGCACTGAGTTCCCTGCGAAGGGTTTGTTTGGCTCCGTAGACAGCCTTAATTGTGTAGCCGTGGAGTATGGACTTGAACCCGTCCCATTCGACCCCAGCTCCCGAGGCTGAGCCCTCATTTTCCTGAAAATAGGAGGTGATATTTTCTAGAGAGAAGAGCAAAATGCGGAGTCGTAGAGCGCTTCCGAGGCAATGCACCATGTAGGTATTTTCAGTCTACTTCTTCCCGACTGCAGCTGCAAAGGAAAGTGATCTGAAAGAGTGCTTCTGCCGTATTCGGTCCACGTTACTCTAGCAAGGGCACCGTGAGAACAGTAACTGAGATCAATCCTATAGTTTAGGTCATGTAGACCTGAGTAATACGAATACTCCCTAGCCTCCGGGTTCAGACTGCACCAGGCATCCCTCACCTGAATATTGGTGGCCCATCTTTGTAACTGTTGTGTAAGAGAGTTCGATTGTGCCCCGTGTAGGTTGGGGGGAACGGTCATAGGTTAGATCCGGGATTGAATAAAATCTGCTCCCCAAAAGCTAGATGCCAATGTATTATGCACCAGCGCTGGAGTCAACAACTGTAGCAAGGAAGCCTGATTAGGGTTGGGTGCATAAAGTGATACAAGGGAGAGAGGGAGGCCATCCAATAGACCCTCTAAAACAACATACCATCCGTCTGTATCGATTCTGGTGTGCAACACCTCCAAGGGTATTCTGGTGCCATCCAAATTAAAACTCCCCTTGCATATCTGGAATATGCAGTCCCTATCAGTGTGCCAATCCAAAGCGTGTTTAAAGTTTCTAGGTCTGAAGCAATCAGGTGTGTCTCTTGAAGGAGTGCTATCTGAGTCTTGCGCCTGCAGATGTATTGGTAGACACGGTATCACTTTGTGTAACTTGCTAATCCTTGTACATTCCAGGTCATTAATAGAAGTGAGGTATCAGCTGCTACAACATTAATACCATTGTGATGTGTGTGTGAAGTCCATCCCAGCACTCCCGACACCCCAAACCCCTTCTCTCCATCCCTTCAACTAACAACAATCGTCCACAAAAATAAAAGAAGAATCCATATGGGAAATAATAAAGAGAGAATATAAGAAACTCCCAACTCCCATTCCCAAGCCAGTGCACGAAAGAGTGACCAGCCATTGGCACTATAATGCAATCCGAACAATATGAAGGTAAAAGTCTATACCAGAGGTACTTTACAAGTGGGAGGTGTTCTGACATCGACAGCAGTGGACCTGTGTGGATGTGACTGCAACGCTCAGCTATCGTATCACCAAGTGATATTATTCTTTCAGCCACCAGCCACTATTATGTGGCTTACATTGCCTTTGAGTGTTCCATATGGGGGGGTCTTTCCTAAACCCAGAGGCGAATGTGATGCCTCTGAGTTCCAGCCAGGACCAGGCATCCTCTGGTGTCGTGCAAAAGGAAGTAGTGCCCTTGTGTATAATCCTAAGTGTGGCAGGAAACTGCGAAGCGTATTTAAGGCCATGATCGAACAGACCAGGGGTATCTAGCCAGCATTTATTTATTTATTTATGGGTTTATATAGCGCTTGAATCGACTCCAACTGGAGTATCTCTGCGCTTTAGGGCCGGATTATCCATCATTTATTGCAGAAGGAGAGAGGGCTGAGACTAAATCTAATTTTTAAACAGCAGGGTCTTAAGTTGTTTCCTGAATTTCAGGTGTTCAGAACATAATCGAAGAGTTAGAGGGAGACTATTCCACAATGTGGGTCCCACCACTGATAGAGCTTTGCCTCCGTGTCTAGCCTTCTTAGCACGTGGCACTACCAGCAGATGTCCATTACTGGATCTGAGCGACCTGGAAGGAATATAAGGGATGAATTTCTTTTCCAGGTAGGAGGGACCTTGTCCATTTATGCTCTTGTGGATCCGACAGCATATTTAGAATTTTGTCCTTTGACGGATTGAGAGCCAGTGTAGTTTCTCTAAGAGTGGCTTAGATGCTGTTCTTGGAGGGGCATTAAGGACCAGGCGAGCCGCCGTGTTTTGTATTACCTGGAGTCTGGCCAACACTCCCTCATTGGCAGAGAGAAGCAGGCCATTGCAGTAGTCAATCCGACTCAAAAGGGGCCTGCACTAAGGTTTTTCTGAAAGAGTCCGGCAGCAAGGGGAAGACCTTGCGTAGCAGGCTGATAGTATGAAAACATACGCCTGCAACGTAGTTTGTATGTTGTTTTAGCGACTGATCCTGGTCAAGGCGGATCCCCAGGTTTTTAACAACCTGTTTGGGCTCTGGGGCTGTGCCAAGATCAGGTGGCCACCAATCAGGAGTCCACAATATTTTAGCTTCTCCGAACAGCATAATCTCAGTTTTGCTGACATTGCACTGTAGGTAGTTGGTAGACATCCATTGTCCTACAGCCTTCATGCCTGCAGAGAAGGAACTCCTTAATTCCGTGGTGAGGGTTTTAAAGGGGAAGAGGAGCTGCGTATCATCGGCATATGACACAGGGATGAAACCAAATTTGCGCATCAATCTTGCCAGGGGTGCCACATAGATGTTAAAGAGTGTTGGGCTCAAACAGGAGCCCTGTGGCACCCCTTTCGTAATTTCTACCTCCGCCGAACGGTATGTGCCCATGGTGATGGTCTGGGTACGTTCAGAAAGAAAGCTCCTCAGCCAGGCAAGGGCTTTGGTCTTTATTCCTACGTTCGACAACCAGTTAATAAGGATGTTATGTGACACGGTGTCGAACACTGCCGACAGATCTAGTAGCACTAAGATCACAGAGTAGCCTTTGTCTTGAAACATATGTAAGTCGTCCGTAACAGACAGAAGGGTGGACTCAGTGCTGTGTTTCGGCCTAAACCCAGATTGGGAGTAGTCTAGGCCGCCAGCAGTTTCGATATAGCTGGATAGGAGTCTGTTGACATATTTTTCCGTCAATTTTTCCAGAAAAGGCAGCAGTGAGATGGGCCTAAGGTTGGCTAGTTCAGTCCATGGATTAGCAGTGTTTTTCCTAATAGGCCTTACTAACGCACGCTTCCATTCTCTGGGGACGGAGCCCGTACTAAGAGACAGATTGACAAGTTTTTCAATCATAGGACATAGTAATTTGAATAAGGTGGGCATTAGTCTGGCTGGGATAGTATCATCCGGGCTACCACTTTTGATCTGCGTGGTTAGTGCTAGTATGTCCTTAGGAGTGATAGGGAGAAAAATGTCTAGAGTATGTGCGTTTTGATTATGTTCTGTGTCGTAAAAAACAAGAGCTATGTCGGTGGTCATAGCATTATTTGAATCAACTATTTTCTCGTAGATAGTATCTATTTTGTTGTGACGCCAGCTCAGAGCTTTCGCATGCTACAGGTTTGACAAATGATTGAAGTTCCTGATAGAGGATCCGCGGGGAATTCCCTGCAGCAGTAATTTGGGATGCTATGTGAGTTTTTCTCGCACTACGGATCGCTTTGTGATAAATAGATAATGAATCCCAATAGTGACTCCTGTCACTCACCTGGTGGGAAGTTCTCCATTTTTTCTCTAGCTTCCTAGCTGCTTGTTTTAATGCCCTGAGGTCCTCAGAGAACCAAATTTCTTGTTTGTTAGCAGGCCGGGGTTTAAATTGTTTTAAAGGGGCTATATTATCTATAGCCAACCCAGTTGCTATTTCGAACTTCCTTAGGGCACTTTCAATATTCTCTGATGTGGTAATGGAAGGCTCTGTGAAATTATCTTTAAAAGCTTCTTTATTGACTTTATGCCATTGACGTCGTTTGCTAGGGAGGGAAGTCGGTCCATAGAGAGTGTGTTTGGGGTGAGAGGTATAAAATTCAATGATAAAATGGTCAGTCCAGCTGACTTGGGTGGGGGGTAGACATGTAACTGAGGGAAAATTGGCTAATATCAAATCTAAGGTATGCCCTGCCTGGTGTGTTGGCCCTGAATTCAGTTGTGTTAACCCAAGTAGGGATAAGTCGTTTAATACAGACTGTGCCTCCTTACAGTCTTTCTGTTCGCTATGTATATTAAAATCTCCTACCAATAGGAAGTCCCTATCATTACTGATATATGGGACAAGGATCTCAAGTAACGTATTGGAGAAGTTCGTACAAGGACCCGGAGGGCGATAAACCAGGGCACCCATCTGTATATTTTTGGAGGAAAAGAAGGATTTAAAAACCAGTAATTCAATATCTGGAGTGCTTAATTCAGCTACAACAGTACAATTGATTTCTTGTTTATGAATGATAGCAATCCCTCCTCCTATTTTCGTGGGACGGTCTAGCCTGATTATTTTATAGCCCGTGGGAATTGCAAGCGCAATGGCCGGGGTCGAGTAGGGTTTAAGCCACGTTTCCGTAAGGAAGCATGGATCTGGTTTGCATCACCTGTACAATATGGTCTTTGTCCCTATAGTGAAAAAGGTGGGTAACCACTGGCCTTGAAGGGGCACCCAGAGGAAAAGGTCTCCCTGTGGGCCTGTTCAACATAGAAAAAGGAAGATTGTTTACCCTGCAAAATCATGTTCATGAACCAGTCCTCGAGATACAGTTCCATATTTGGGCCCGCTGCCTGTTTCAGGAGGCCAATGATCATCACATTGTTCCATCTCGAACTGCCCTCTTAATCATCTACTCTGCCCTGGAGATAAGCTATCTTCTCCTACATGGTCTGGAGGCACTTGTCAGAGTCCATCACCATGGGTCTCAAAGCAGCTAGTGCTGATTTTGTGTTCTGAACTCAGTCTTTTAGTTTCTGGTGATCCTCACGCAATAGGCCCATATCTTTGCATAAGGTGTCTAGCTTAGGTTCAAGAGTGGATTTAATGTCTAGCACAGCTGTCAAAAGTTCATCAAATCAGCATGAATGATCGAATAACCTGGCCTCTAGGGACGAACCCACAGCATCAGTAGTATTTGTGATCTCCTCACTCCCATGGGCACCTACCACCGTTGCTGGGGTCTTATCAGTCTTCAGACACACCAGTGTGCGTGGCCAGGTAGTGACACAGCTCAGTATAACAGGTTACACAGGCGGAAACAAATCACCAGGATCCATGTAACAGTAGTGCAGAAAACAGCTGTACCTAGTCGGTGTATTACCCAGGGAGCAGCTGTATATAGGCAAAGCCTGAAATATATCCCAATAAGGAGGTGTGTAAAGTATGGATAATTAAGGTCCCACAATCACCCTGGGTGTTCACACATCTACCTCCAAAGCCCCCTCTATTATGACACACCTCTGGGAAGCCAGCAGCAAGAACAGCTTGTTTATAGTCCGTAGTTTGCTTAGGCGTGCGCAACAAACCAGTATAGGGGGGGGGGTCACTAGAAATTATGATAAGGCCATGACTGGGTAAGAAACAGCCCCTCAGTAAGAGTGCAGGTGACAGCTCTTAGGGCAGCAGTGAGGGCATACGACCCGGGCCCAGAAGCTGGTGTACATGTAGGCACACCCTTGGGGGCCTGCTCTGCCAAAGTCTTATGGGTGAGACAAGCCAGTACTGAGGATTATGTATCATTGATGCAGACAGTGCTTGTATATGGGGTATTTGAAGAGGATGCAGGCCCCCTTATTGAGTCTTTAAATCACAGAGCATCAAGCTGAGTCCCATGGGATGCTCGAGACATCAAGTATGCACCACACAGCTCCCGGTGAGCGGACACCCAATTAGGGCGACACAGAGTCTAAGTATCCGACTAGCAATACTTATAGGTGGGCACCTCATAGCCTTGTTTAATGCAGCGTTGTAATTAGGGGGGCCAGGTAGGCTTCCTACATCCAAGGACCTACTGGCCAATCCCTGCGAGATCTGCAAGTGGAGGGCAGATGCAGCCAGGTGCCCTGATCTAGGCCGCAGTATGATCACCACTACAGCAATAGGGTCTATTCAACCTGGTCCATGGTTAATGCTGCAGCCGCTGCCCCAGGCAGTCAAGGAAGAATCACCCAGGCGGGGGAGAAAGCCATGCAATCCATTTACCTGATTTATGGAGATGCCCAGAACAGTCCTCATTGGGGGCTTGCCGAGTATCCGCAGGGGAGTGGTAGTCTCTATCGTTTGAGCCTGCGGCCGTGAGCTGTGCTGCTGGACTCACTGTGCAAGGTTGCGTTGCGTCACAGTAGTCCCAGTGTCGGTACAGCTGCCGGAGTCACAGACCATATATGTATTGGCAGGCATGCCAGTCCGACATGGGCTAGCTGTCATCAAGATGTATTTTCTAAACTTAGGCACCCAGAGCAGGAACCCATCCTTAGAATTGCTGAAAGATGTAGAGCAATCACTGATCTGCCACCAGGAAAACTGTATTCCCTTACACTCTAAATCAGCGGCTCTTAATCTGTGCTCCGTGAACTCCTGGGGGTCAGCCACACCTACTCAGTAGGTCTGCAGCATTAAATAAAGTTAGCAAATTAATAAAGTAAATAACATAAAAAGCAAAGTTTTAAAATGCTTTGTAAATGTGAAGCAGTTTGAAATCGGAAAATAAAAATTCCATTGTAATCCCTATCTTGAAAAGTGATACCAGCACAAGTTCAGCAAACGGAATGGACACTTTAGTATGGTTGCATGGTAGCCTCAGTTAAAGCAGCAGTGGTATCTGCCAACACAAAAAGAGCATGCAGATGGAGCAAAAAGACAAAGCCATATCCTAGAGTCTAGCGTATTGGTTAATCTTTAGAAATAAAACTACATTTTGAAAAGCTCCGACCTTCACATTAAAATTAAAATTTAGATTTTTGCATATTTTTGTTTGTAAATCGACCAAAATATTAATTAATTTGTATATTTTTATTTATTTATTTATTTTTATTTAGGTTACTTATAAAGCGCTAACAATCATCCCGAGGGATATCACGGCGCTGCGATTGCTACAGTGAGGATGCAGTGGGAAAAAAATAGGTGTCTTTAGTCGTAGTCAGGGAAAAGAAAAGTTTTCAGTTGTTTCCTGAACGCCAGATGATCCTCTGTAAGTCGAAGGGCCATGGGAAGTTCCATGGGAAGTTCATTCCACTTCTTTGCGGCAACGTGGGAAAAGGCTCGTTCGCCCCTTCTGGCTTTCTTTACCCTCGGTATGCTGGCCAGAGCCGCGATTTGTGAGCGGAGGTGTCTAGTGGGCGTGTAGAACCGGATCCTGTTTCTAAGGATGAGAGGGCCTGTCTCATGAAGTGCTCTATGAGCAATGCACAGCATCTTAAAAGTTGCTCTCTGCTTCATCGGAAGCCAGTGCAGATCTCGCAGACAGTTTTTGGCCGAGTCATATTTCCTTTTCATACAGATGGCCTTGGCTGCTGCGTTCTGAAGTGTTTGTAGCTTGGTGAACAAATACTCCGCCATGCCAACAAACAGAGAGTTTCCATAGTCCAGCCTGCTCATCAAGAGAGACTGAATTAGGATCCTTCTGCAATCTAATGGAATCCAAGGAAAAACTCTTTTGAGCATTTTCAGGATCGCAAAGCCTTTGCCGCATATAGCGGCTACATGAGCTTTCATGGAAAGGGACGTGTCGATCGTTATCCCCAGATTCCTTGCTGTTAATGTAGGGGCTGGGGGGATGCCCAATGCTTCGGGCCACCAGGTGTCATTCCACCTTTGTGTGTGGCCTCCAAACAACAATATCTCTGATTTGTCTGCATTCAGCTTGAGATAGTGTTTATGCATCCAATCAGCCAAATCTGAGAGGCAGCTCCTAAGTCTGTCCTTGGAATTGGTCTTCTCATCCAGGACTACCGTAAGTTGGGTGTCATCTGCATAGGAGCAAATTATTATTATTATTATTATTATATTATTATTATATTTGTTTTATTTATACTTGTTTCTGTATTTTTGTACTGTTTGGGGTGTTAGAATCGCATAAATTGCTTAGGTAGGATCCCCCTGCATCCAGTAGTGATTGAGTGGAAGTCAACGGAAATCACAAGGTTAGGAACCCCTGATGTGGCGGAACAGAGAAGAGGTCAGACAGGATAATTTTTTATACATGTTCTGTTACTTCCTTTCTCTAAATAAGGCCCAGATTGGTACTACAGTCTCTTTGACACAGATATCCATACACTGATATCGAATTAGCAGATAGTATTAGGAGCTTGCGTCCAGGCAATAAAGTTTATAGTAAGGAGCCAAATTTATAAGGACAAGCAGCTGTTATGGTTCTTCAGGATAGATGTCTAGACTGATTTGAACATTAGTTCTTTTTTGGCTATTTAAAAGCAGCTGGACATCCTTGAAGCAATACATGGGGGTGCCTAGCAACCGGTTACTAGACAAGTTGGTGAATGAGTCACAGAAAACATCTGCAGGACTCGGAGATCATCAGGATTTGCATATACTGCAGACTGAAATCCAGAAGCCTGGCCTTGAGTAGTGAAAGGGCCTGGGCCCATCTGTCCAATTCTCCTCCAGTGTCGATCCTTCGATGGTTCTTTTATCAGCATGAAAGTGTAAAGGGGAGTAACATTTTTGTAAATCAATTTAAGATACAGTGTAACTCAATGTGGCTACACAATAACTCAGTTCGACAACCAAATGAAGGTTAGTTAAAATATTTTACCAATCCAAAAATAGTTGGACATACACGAATCTCAGTATGAGTATAAAAATACAGAGGAAACATAAGAAATCCAGATCTCCTCAAGAGATTTACTCGGTGTAGCAAGAAAAGATCAACAAGTTCTATGATTATGCATGAAATCAGAAAGCAAAAGTTAAGGTTCCCCTGCATCGGCACTTCATTGGTGAAAAGCATGTAATTCTATCTATCCCTACTCTCTAACTCTATAAGTGACATCCCTAACTTTAGCATTTAAGAAAAAGGTGAGAGATAGACAAGGTATCAGTGGTTAGAGTCTTCCTAAGAAGTCTCTCCGGCATCAGATGGGTCAGCAGCATGAAGCCACAAGCTGAAAAGAAGCACACTAGCACTCAGGTGCTCTCTGTCAGGAAGGCAAAAAGGAATGGGGTATCTGTCCCTCTCTACAATGCATCATATCATCAAAGCTGCATTCAGCTAATGTCCCATAAAGATTTTCTCACACTACTCCACCAAATGTTCCATTAAGCTGATTCCTTCCACGGCCTTCTCCATGTATGGCCCTCTGCAACAATTCATCCTTGGTTTCTTCTCCTTCGCCCGTGTGAACGCACCTACGTTCACTTTATCTTTGCCGGGCCAAGCTAACTGTAACTCCTTCATTCCTCAACTGTCTAATGGAAACAATACTCTTACTCTCCACTAAAAAGCGTTTGTCCACCTGACATGAAAAACATGGGAACAAATACCATTATACTAGACTCACATGGGAAGCTAAGCATTAATTTCAGGAGAACATTCAAAATGGTCTGTGGATTCAGGCCTACAACTTAGGCTAAAGTAATGAGGGCACCATGTTATTTACGTTTAGCATTTCAAGAAACCCATTAGCATGTTCAGTTGAACCGTTCACTAAACTATTTTAATACGTCTATTTCAACTACATCATTAGCCTAAGAAACATTCAAAATACATTTAAGACGTCAATGTGTCACTTCACTAATGAGCCCTACATAAGTGTGTTATATTGTTTATATATGTATTCAGTACAATTCTATGAATCATTTGTTAAGCTTCACAATGGATTGTGTTAATTTCATAAGGACATGGTGCTTGGTTCACATTTCCTCTAACATCTGCTTTCACAAAAAACACTGAATATTATGTGAGCGCGTAGTACAATCGGTTACATTGCACTCCTAACAGGTACCCCATGTACGATATGAATATCTGCTCTATCGGTAGCGAAGTCAAACAAGGTTAGCTGCGCTGGTCCAGGGGGTGGAGCTGGGCAGTCCTGGAATCCATCCTCCTTCCTAGCTCAAATGCCAAATCACTTCAGAACTCTGGAATGTTGGATATCAGTGTCCTGCCAGACAAACAATGGAATACTCATTTATGGTGTGAATATTTTTGCGTACCAGATCTATTGCTTTACTAAGTGCAATTCTTAAAAGATAGGGTGTAACCTATGGGGTTTATTTCACGTAGCTCCTGGATCATAAGTATAGTTGGTTATGTAGGTTGTGTAAATCCTAAACAAAATGTTGCAAATGGCAACATACAGTTTTTTTTAGCCAAAAAAAAATCATTTGCATGTCTGGTGTCACTACTATCCCATTCCTTGAGCTGATCTCCACAATGTATGGAGAGTCCCACCTCTGGGATGCATTGTGATTAGCTTGTATGTTCCTGTCTCTGTGCTTCCTCATGACAGTTAGGGTGTCTTCTGTGGGGGTGAAAGTTTAAATGCAGAGTTCCTGCGAAATGACAAGCCTTGAACACACCCATGGGCAAGAGAGCTGCAAAGATGGTTCTTTGAGGGTTGGACAAAGAGCAAACAAGGACCGACATTGTTCTCTTTCCCTGGAGTTTCTCTAGAAGGGATTGGAAATTTCTGAAAGGCTTAAATCTGCACCCTTGCATGGATGTAGACCTGTGAGAGCAAATGTATTAACTGAAACACTGCATTTTTTTCTGAACGAATGAACTTTATTGTATGATTACTTAAAATCCTTTACAACAACGAAACAAATGAGTGGTAAAGATAAAATTGTTAAAATCTAAAAGGGGGGTTAAATTGCAGAGATGCTATAATATTCCCATACATAAATAACTTTGTGCAAAAAACGGGACATTAAGAGCTAAAACACATGAAGGATTTGACATGCAGAGGGTATACAAAGCTACGTCACCACGGGGGGCTTAGTCTATTGATTGTCCTGTTGCTAGTAAAAGTAAGTGTAGACAATAATAGTATTAAAAGTGCACTGCTGAGCATAAGCAAGTACTGATGATCCGTGAATCATAATTTATTTAACTGTCAATTCTCGGGCCGATCGTAAAGACATTCCAGCAGCTGCATAAAACTTCCCAATTCGTGCCAACTCCATCGGGACTATAGTGGTGTAAATGTACCTTAAGGCCTCCTTGCATGTTCTTACGCCGTGTTGAATGCACTTATTTATACATAAGGATTACACAAATATTCAATATAACAAAGCAATGCAATTTGATATTAACAAGCCTTTTAAAATCCTTGCCAGTAAAAGAAAGAAGAATTAACAAAAGAGCCAGACTGTGAAGTTGCTCCATACCTGACAAGATGTAAGCTGATATCAGGCACAGTTGCCATATGTAACTCCTTAGCAAAACAAATTTTCTTCGGACATCAGCATAAGAAACCCATACGTAATGGGTGGTAACAGGTAGAATGTTCATAGTTGGACACTGGAACGCGAAGTGCCCATCCAAAATGTATTAACATTTGCTGCAGTTAGGTTAACCGCTCTATTCCATACTCACACTTTATCTTGGTAAATTTCACATATCCATGCTGATAAATTGCACTTATGTTTTAACATCATTGTGATAGCTGATGGTCTCTTGCTTGCCAATATTAGCCATAGCAGAACAGGCTATACCACTTTGACATATTTAGCCCTTCTCTCATGCTTGGCAGCACTAGGTGAGGATTCACAAGTAGCCAGCTCAGCTTCTAGAAGTTTGCATTCGTGGTATCTGTTCTCAAGGCCATTTACACCATTCTCGTGAAAACGCTGCACATCTGCAATGATCAGTGTTTCAGTGTATGCCTAATGTACTCCGTTGATGTCTATATGCAAAAGCCAATAAACAACTCTATGTATCTGAGGGCATTAATGCACACTGCTGTCCAAATAAGAGCAATTGGCCCTTTAACCTGTGATATCACAATTTCCTTATTTACTTCATAAACGTGCTCAGACTTTTAAGTAGGCATGTGCATGTGAGCAGATTCTAGTTTGATGATCCCACCATGTTCATGTTTGCCCACGAAGATAAGAACAAGAGATCTATCGCTTGCCTGAGCTTTCAAAGTTCTCTTTGCTCCCCTTGTGCTTTAGAGGACCGGTGTCTCCTTCAAACTACCAAAATAGAGAGCTTGTCAGGTGCATTACCCCATTAACATGTACACCTCTAATGGCACTGATGTTCACATCACAAGGGAGGAACAAAATTCAAGCACTTGCGATAGTAATTATGCTGCAGATCAGGGCATACAAATTCTCCCTACTTCCACGGATAGAGTAATTTCACAGATACACGCACACACACTCATCACACACTTGGGCCCATTTTACTAACATACGCTCGATTACTCTATCAGCACTGAACCTGTGGAGAGAGAAAACTCCTATCACACCCTGGGCCTCATGTAGGTAAATAAATTTTACCGGTTCTTAAATACCGAGCCGTACCGAATCGGTAAATTAGAATCGGTAAGTTATATGTAGGTAAAAATTCGGTAACAGTTACCGATTCGGTAACATTCGGTAAATACGAATCGGAATTCACCGATTCGGTAAATACCGAGGTGATAATTACCGATTCGGAAAATACCGAGGTGGTATCTACCGAATCGGAAAATACCGAGGTGGTATCTACCGAATCGGAAAATACCGAATCGGTACGTACGGATTCGGTAAATAACATCACATGACTTGACGAAACAGCCAATCCTGTGCAACGACAGCCCACCCAACCAGGAACTGCCCACACCCAGGCAGGTGTACACAATTAGCCGAAGTGGCCACACCCAGGCAGGTGTACATAATTAGCCGACCCTGGAGAGGCCTGGAGTGCAGAGGAGAGGCAGGGAGCAGTTGCATGTGCGAGCGGGAAACGAACAGCATGTCCAGCCAGAGAACACAGAAAGACGGAGGGGAAAGGAGGAGGAAGCTCAAATTCAGCCCCAAGGAACTCCAGGTGCTGGTGGAGGAGGTGGTGAAGCAGCACCAGAAGCTGTTTGGGAGGCAATCCCTGCAAGTGCCTGAGGCCAAAAAGCGCAACATATGGCTGGCCATCCAGGCGCAGGTCAATGCTGTGGGAGTGACCCACAGGGACATTGAGGTCCTCAAAAAGCGCTGGTATGACCTGAGGATTGTGACCAAGAGGAAGATGGGCGACATCCAGAAGGAGGCCAGCCAGACCGGAGGTGGAACCAACAGGGCACCTGCCCTCACCGAACTGGAGGAGCTGGTGGCGGCCACACTCGAGCAAGAGAGCGTCGTGGGTCTTGGGGACGCCGACAGCTCTGCCAGAGCCGCAACACACCAAGGTAAGACGAAAGCACAGCAATGTAGCCTCCCCTACCCCTATCCCACATCCCCCATTGTGAAACGAGAATCACACTGCAGTCCACACGTGTCAGTGCAGACAGGCAATGCATTCCGGGAGATGTAGTCAGGGCAACACTAACCATGACGTAAATGTCACAGGGCAACAAGGCATGTCACGCACTCGAGGCACAAGGAGACAGAGGACAGATTGGAATGTGAAATGATTTATTGTGACGCTTGCAATGCAGCCCTTCGGGGACACTGAGCCAATGTTGTTTTTCTGTCCACAGATGTGACATCATGCAGTACAGGGCATGCTGCAGGGGAGACGGCACACCGGCCACAAAAATCACCTCTAGCCAGCACGAGTTCAGACCAGGGAGCAGGCCCACTTGCAGCCGCACCACCTACGCAGCCAGCCTCGCCGCACACAGAGCCAGCATCACCTCACCGAGAGCCAGCATCACCACCACCAGAGCCAGCATCGCCACTCATGTTCGATTCACCGGCCACATCTCCGCTTGCAGGTGTGAGAATGAGGAGGCGTCCAGCAGCCAGGCTACGAGCCTTAGACACCTCGTCAGACGACAGCATGGGCCCAGAAGACCGCACCGGGCCCCAGGAAGGGAGCCATCCCACTGTGCCCCACACCTCACAGGCAGCACAGACGGGAGCAAGAGGGCGCCGCAGGTCGCGTGTCCAGAGTCCACCAGCACCCACTGACGGCCATGGTGTCTTCTTGGGGCTCGAGGGCCAAATGTTGAAGCAACAGCGCCTGCAATCAAAGGCAGTTATGTCAGTCCAGAGGCACATGCGGGTGATGAAGACAAGCTTAGTCAACATGGACACAAACATTGGCGGCATGGCTGCGGGCATTCGGGACATGTCCCAGTCAATCCAGCAGTTGTGCAGCAAATTAGATGCTGACATCGAAGCACGGCGCCGGGAACGCCAGCGAAGGGACACTACCAGCAGGGCACTCAACCGTCTGGCAACTGCGACTTCCCTACTTTGCCGGCGCTCTGTGACGATGCAGGAGGGCCTAACACAGTGCTGCAGCGACCTGTCTCGGGGGATGGTGCAGGTGACAAGTGCACTAGGGGTGCTATTGAGTAGTCAGGCGTCGACAACTGCTGCAGGGGATGCTGCGGAGAGCATCGACACCAGCAGCAGCATCACACCCCCCGTCCCCGAAGCACGCAGGAGCAGCAGGCGGCTTGGGGTTGGCTCTAGTGAGGATGCACAGGCCGTGCAATCCACCACTGCAGCGCGTATGCGCAAACATTGATGTGGCCCTGCTTATCCACTTGCCATTGGGTGACGTAACCCTGGACATACTCATTGTATAGATGGCATATTGCCAGATTGGCCTGTTCATGTGTTCATGGCGTGGTGCCACATTAAACTACGTCATGACTTCTCACAACTCGCTGTGTCCCCTCACTTACTCAGAAATAGTTGCATGTGATCTCTGCCCGTCTCTCTCTCCCATCGACTGCAGTTGGCACTCTAGCTGCGCTGCCCTCTGGCTGGCCTGACTCATCCTCGTTGTCCTCAAAATATGTTAGTTCCACATCTGTACCTTTTTTCGTGGCAAGGTTGTGCAGCATTGCACAAGTGGCAATTATCTTGCAGCAGGTGATGGGTTTGTACTGGCGTGCGCCTCCGCTCTTGTGGAGGCAGCGGAACCTGCTCTTCAGTAGTCCAAACGTGCGCTCCACCACATTGCGTGTAGATTTGTGGGCCACGTTGTATCGTCTCTCACTCTGGGTTGCTGGGTGTAGGTAGGGAGTGAGGATGAATGACCGGCATGCATATGCACTGTCGCCTGGATGAGTAAAAGGGAACCATCAGTTACATGCCTCTATACACTCTGATTTGCAGGTTTCAAGGGGCGTCACTGTTACTTACCCAGCAGGTATCCCTCTCCGAATTCGCCGGCACTCAGTCGTGTGTAGATCCCACTATTCTGGAAGATGTAAGAGTCGTGGGTGCTCCCAGGAAACTTTGCAACAATATCTGTGATGATGTTCCCTGCATCACAGATCACCTGCACATTGATGGAGTGGGTGGACTTCCTGTTCCTGTAGATGTGCTCTGTATCAGCTGGTGGACAGATTGGGATGTGTGTACCATCAATACAGCCGATGACATGGGGGAACTGTGCCATGTGATAAAAGTCTGTTTTTGTTTTCTGCAGTGCAGCCTGTGTGTTTGGGAAGCTTATGTAGTGGTGCATTCTCTGCATCATGGCATCCAGGAACTTCCTGAAGAAACGGGACAGGCAACTCTGGGATACACCACCCACCGCAGCTATCACCACCTGATAACTGCCGGATGCCAGTAGATGTAGGCTGCAGAGCACCTGCACATGTGGTGGTATGGCGTGCGCCCTTCTTGTTGGCTGGTCCAGGAGTGGGTGCAGGTCCCTTATCAGGTCCATGATGGTTTCGGGGTGTAGCCTGTACCTCTCATGTATCTCTGCATCAGTCAGCTGGAATAGTGTGATGCGCTGTCTGTAGATTTGTTCCTCCCGTCGCCACACCCTCAGTCCTGCTGCCTGTAGACGTAGGCGCCTTGCGATGACGTACATGGCGGCCATGTTGTCCACGCTGTTGCATTTTGGGATTGCTTATGTGCATTGTTGATGGTTACCACCTGCTTTCCATCCGTGTTAATTACCGACTCTTATTTACCGATTTTCCTGGATTTCTTAATTACCGACTGCTCCTACATGTCATTTTAAATTTTTACCACTTCATATTTACCACTTCATATTTACCGATTCGTTAATTATGTATTCGGTAAACATGAATCGGTATTTTAGAATTCGGTAACTATGAATCGGTATTTACCGCCTCATATTTACCGAAAAGTGGTTTTTGGACTCCTACATCTCACTTGTCTGAATACCGGTCGGTAACGGCATATTTACCGAAAATCGGCCGTTACCGACCGGTATTTCGCTACCTACATGAGGCCCCCTGTATCTACAGTGAGGCCAATGCGACCAAATTGATTCTGTCCTGAGTCATGATATAAACAACAATAATCACAATAGAGTATTCAATAAACGACAAGAAATAACCACCAACACTGTATTTAAAAATAATGGTACTTTATCTAAAATTAGTTGGAAGAAATTCAATCAAAGCAAATCATTATTCTCATAATTACCTATTCTAGCTAAATGTCATGAATGGGTCAGGACAGGTCTCTCAGTAGAAGTCTCCCGAGTCGCCGTCCTCACAGCATCGATCCTCACCAACGCAGGTTTGGGAAGAAGTGGCCTTAGACCCTCTCTAGTCTAACAATACTTATAGCAAATCTTTCAAAAATAACGCAACATAAAATGTTCTGAATATCCATTGAACCGCTGAGCAGAGCGAGCAGGAAAGGATGTAGCATCGCTACATTTGGAAAATCTCCGCTCAGAAAAATCACAAAAATAAAAAGACGGAAGAAGGAAACTCGAGTTTTGCAAATGTTACTTTCGCGCACACATTTCCTCGGAACCACCACTGTAATCACAAAGTTCATTGTGGCTCTCTTGTCCTCCAAGGTTATTTGGACGCTTGCCTGGAGTCACTGTCATCACGGAAACTTTCAAAACTCCAGCAGAAGCCATGGTCAGGTGACTGTCAACCATGTTCAGCAAGGCCCTCTCATCAAAATTCGATCACTCGAGTGCAGGCTGTAAAAGGCAGCCATTTTATCACAGGCCAAAACGGACAATCTTAATTAAAAGAGACAAAAACAACGTTACCATAGCATAGTGATTAAACAGTGTTAACCCCACCCTTATGTATATGTAATTATCTAGCCTTTTGCAACACAATAAAGCATTAATACACGTTATTTCAAAAGCGTTTTGTGCTTTTAAACAAACAGCACTTAGCAACATTCATTTAATTAAACCTGCACATTATTATTAAGCAACATATATGCATTCCCACGTGTAATTTCTCTTGTTAATTGTATTGGTTAGTCAGAATTTTCACACAGAAACAAATAATTAATGATTACAAATTAGTATTTTAAGTCTCGACATATAGACAAAACTGGAGCTTAAAAACCCGATAAATTTTCAACAGAAAACCCTGCTCCAGCAATCCCCCCTTTGGTGTTATCATCACCAAATAAACAACCCAAAAAAAATTTAGTCCCATTTTAGGAGAAATTGGAAATGTCTTTTTTCTCTTTTCACAACACTACACACCAGACTCCCTTTCATCATCCCTCTTCGTTTCCAAGTAAACACTCTCCCTCAATTCTTCTAATTCTATTTCTTGTGGTTCTCTTTTTGACCTTTTATTTCTCTTTTCAATATTTCTTTTAATTTCTTTTTCCCTCCCCTGTTTTTACAACACAAACACACCAATCTTAGTATCAATAAAGCAACAATTACACAAGTCAAAGGAAACAATATCCTGGATCCTCTCCTCCCTTGAAACCCCATCCTGTTGCAATGAAGTATGTATCATGACACTCACTAGTCCCAACAAAATATGTATCATATTGGGATTTCTTTCTTGTAATGCATAGCTTACCCTTCTGTGGTGCATCTAGAGCTAAAGTTGGACTAGCCCCATTTTTCAACTCTTTTCCCATCTCAATGTCCCAAATTGTCTCACTCACTTTATACTTCCCTGTCTTTTCATGCATGCTCATTCTTCTTTCCTCCACCATATTTAGGAAAGCCTTCTCCTCTTCTTTCAAACTGCAAGTTAAATTGTTCTTAAAAATGTAATCTAATGTTAATTCTTCTTTTTCAATAAAAATCTCACCAAAAATATTAGCTTCTTTAGCTGGATTCAGCCTTTCGTTCATAGGCAATTGCCCAAAAATGTTATCTTTGTTAGACATCTCGTAATCTATTTTCCCTAGCAAATAAAAAACACTACTTAACACACTACAAGAAATTCCATACGTAGCTGGTAAATGGTGATAAGTAACACCCTCTGAAACGGATGCAGGTAACTGCATACATACGTAGCAATCCCTTACTTCCATTGTCTTCACGTATTCGTACAACAGCTTTGAAAAAAACATTGCTAGAAAAATCATTAATTGACCTATCTTTATGTATGTAAGCATTACTAATTCTAGTTGGAACTACTTTATGCGAACTCTTCTCTGCATTAGTCACATTCTCAGTGTGTATCTCAAATGTACCTATGGTAACTCTAAAAGTAACTAATAAAGCTAGTACACCCCACAATAGCATTAATAATCCAGTACAGCAGCAGCACATTTTACACCATCTTTTTAAGAAGGCACATCTACTTTGATTATTCTCTATGTTAGCCATTTTACTACTTTGACCGTGTCTTTTGATTTAGCCTCTACTATATTACTACTGGAACTTTTGAAACTTTGGATTACTTCAAACTGCTTAATTTCAGACTTCTCTCTCTTCACTTTTCTCCAAGTGACTCCTTTAGTTCACTCAATTTGGATATTCATCATTCTTCACTTCAACTTCTTCGACATCAAATTGTATTAGATCTTCAACAACATCCGCAGTATCCGACTTTTCTTCAATGTCAGTCAAGATAACTTTCAAGATTTCACCTGTATCTTCCTCAACCACTTCTCGTACGGTCTCCTCTGGATTTCCTTGACTTTCTGCCTCTTCACCTTCAGACAGTGCCACGTACGTCCATTCCGGCGACCTATACTTCTGGTTAGGTTTTCTTATTCTTTTGATCTCCTCTGGTTCCTTCGACTCTTTCTGATTTTCACCTTTTGCTGAATTTTGACTCGACACTTCTTTCACGTGTTCAGCTTTCGATGTATTTGCTCGTATCAGTCTGTATCTCAGCCTCTTTATTCTGTTGTTAGGCCAAAGATCTCCTCTCACAACCTTTTTTGGTCTTACTTCTTTATTATTCCTTTCTCCAATCCAAGTTCTCTTTCTCAGAACTCGACCCTCTGATTTCTCATTCTCACTTTCATCTGATTCTGTTTCAAATGCCTCTTGTTCTTCAGCAGTTTTCTTTCGCTCCACAGTCTTTTCCACCACTGTTTGAGACTTCCCTATTTCTTTCCCTCCTCGGGTCTCCAACACGCAATCTTCTTGCTGTCTACTTGTCCCTTCACCTAGCTTATCAGGAATGTTCCCTACACCTCCTCGGGGGTCTTCCGCAATCTGTCCCTCTCTATCTTCTTCTGACCCTGCTTCTTCAAGTATAATCTCAAGTGGTTTTTCAATCTCCTCATCTGATTCAGGAGTAGTCTCTGTGGAACTGCTCTTTTCTCTTCGTTCTTTTCCACTGCTTGTCGGAACTTCAGGATCTCTTACAGAATCTGATCTTCCTTCTGAGACTCTCAATGTTTCTCTTGAAGTTTCTCCTGGAAAGAAAGAATCACCTGATTCTCTTTCTCCTTCTGTTCTTTCAAAATTCCGATTCTTTCTCACTGGTTCTGTTTCTTCATCATCACTGGAATCTTACTCTTCAAAATACTCCTTACCAGTCCCATCTTTTGGGTTTGGAACTCTCAGAGTATGACTTGCATGTACCCAGTTTTTCACACCAGCACACTTCACTGCAGTTGTCGTAGTCAGAATGACTTGTCTTGGCCTTCCCCACCTTGGAACCAAGCAATTTCTTCTTCTGTGCACTTTAATCCTCACCCAGTCCCCTGGACTCAGATCATGAGCTTGCTTCTTCTCAAGTGTGGTAGACTCTCCTCCAACCTGGTGAAACACAGAATGAACTGCATCAGCCAGGCCTTTACAGTAATCCAAAACCATGTCATCAGTTATTGTCATCAACTTATTGACAGGCACAAATGCATGATGCATTGCACGTCCCATCAAAATCTCATGTGGACTTAAACCAGTAGTTCTATCTGGAGTAGATCTAATAGTCATTAGCACTAGAGGCAAGACATCAGGCCATTTTATTCCAGTGGCTAAACACATCTTACCAATCCTGTTCTTGATCGTGTCGTTCATCTGCTCAACAACACCAGAAGCCTCTGGTCTGTAAGCACAATGTAGCTTCTGCTGTATGCTTAATGCTTCCCAAATTAAACTCATGAGCTCATTATAGAAGTGTCCACCTCTATCAGACTCAATCATTACTGGAAACCCATACCTAGGAATCAACTCTCTTAACAGTAACTTTGCCACTGTTATTCCATCATTTCTCCTAGTCGGATAGGCCTCCACCCACCTCGAGAACAAACAGACTACCACTAGAACATACCTCAATCTGTTCACTTGGGGCATTTCAATGAAATCAATCTGCATTCTCGTAAAAGGACCACCTTCTCTGCCTATCGTTCCCAGACTCACCACTGTCTTTTTCCCAGTGTTAAATTGCTGGCAAATCAAACATCTTTGACAGATGCTTTCTGCAATCGTCCTGAACTTTGCATTGTACCAAGTCTGTTTAAAAGACCTGATCATCGCATTCCTTCCCAAATGTCCCTGGCCATGATACATCCTTGCCATTGTCGACAACATAGAGTTAGGCATGACTGGTCTACCATCTCTATAGACCCAAACATGATCTGTTTCTCTTGGGGCACAACCTGCCTTGATCCAGTCTTTCTTTTCTTCTTTTCCTGCCTCATCCTGAAACTGTTTCACCTCATCCCACGTCTCTAGGACATTAGTAAACATTACAGAACAAAAAGACATTTCCCCTTCTCGTTCCCTATTAATCGAGTGATTATTTTTCGCACAATATTGTGCTATATCGTTTGCAAAACGATTTCCAAGAGTTACAAAATCATCTCCTTGTCCATGAGCAGCACATTTTACAACTGCTAATTCTTTAGGCAGCTGTATCGCCTCAAGTAATTTTCCAATCACTTCAGCATTCTTTATTGGAGTCCCACTCGACGTCAAGAAACCTCTCTGTAGCCAAAGCTGGCCAAAATCATGCACAACTCCAAATCCATACTGACTATCAGTCATCACAGTCACTCTCAGATCTTTCCCAATTTTGCAAGCTTTCGTCAATGCCACCAATTCAGCAACTTGTGCAGATTTCACTCCTTTCAATGGTGAAGCTTCCATAACTTCTGAAACCTTGCACACTGCATATGCTGCACTCAGCACACCCTCATCATTCCTCAGACATGATCCATCCACAAACAGCACATGATCACTCTCAGGCAATGGAAGATCTCTTATGTCTGGTCTCGGTTTTGTACAGTAATCAAGCACATCTAAACAATTGTGATCATCTTCTGTCTTTATACCCACACTTTCAGTATCTGGCAATAATGTTGCTGGATTCACATTCACACATCTCTCAAGAGTCACATTTGATGCTCCCAGAATGACTTTCTCATATTTAGTCAGCCGACTATGTGACATGTACTGAGTTCTGCTTCTTGTCAAAAGAATTGCCACATTATGAGGTACGAATACCCTTACAGGATATCCCATTATGATTCCCTCACTCTGTTCCAGACTTCTGCATGTTGCAGCTACAGATTTCAAACAACCTGGTAAACCTACAGCTACAGGGTCAAGTGTCGATGAGAAGTACGCAATAGGCCTCCTCAGTTGTCCATGCTTCTGGATTAACACTGAAAGTGCACATCCATTTCTCTCACTGCAGTACAACTCAAACTCTTTTTCATAGTCTGGCATACCCAAAGCAGGGGCTTCACACATTCTGCTCTTCAATTCCTCAAATGCTGCCATCTGTTCTCCATCTAGTTCCAATGGGTCTTTTACCTCACTCTTTGTCAGCTTAATCAGTGGTCTTGCTATCAGGGAGAAGTTACTAATCCACTGACGACAATAACCCACCATCCCCAGAAACATCGTCACTTCCCTCTGGGTCCTTGGGGCTTTCATTCCCCTGATAATGTTGATCCTGTCATCAGTCACCTTCCTCAGACCCTTTTCAATATTGTGTCCAAGATAATGCACCTCTTTCTTGCAAAATTGCAATTTGGCTGGAGATACTTTTAACCCTCCATCTGCCAGATGATTCAGTAAAGCTATAGTATCTACTTCACAAGCTTCACGTGTCTTTGATGCCACAAGTAGGTCATCAATATACTGCACTAGTACTGAGCTTTCAGGCATGATCAAACTCTCCAATGATTTTTTCAATAACTGATTGAATATCGAAGGACTCTCTGTGTACCCCTGTGGGATTCGACACCATGCTAAAATACGCTGGCCAAATCTAAATGCAAAAATTGGCTGGCTGTCATGATGCAATGGTATCGAGAAGAAAGCATGACACAAATCAATCACTGTGTACCACTCAGCATCATGTGGAATCTGATACAAAATCACTGACGGATTTGGCACAATGGGACAACATGCCACCACAATTTTGTTAACTTTTCTCAAATCTTGTACAATCCTGAACTTCCCATTAGGTTTCTTTAGCCCCATTATCGGTGAATTACACGGGCTACTCAGTAGTTCTCTCAAAACTCCTTGCTGAATCATTTTCTCAATTATAGGAGTTATTCCTTCAATTATTTCTGGTGTCATTTTGTACTAAGGAATGTTAGGATAAGTAATTCCCTCTTTCACTGAAATTTTCACAGGATCTACATTATTCATCAATCCCACATCCTCTCCAGTAAAATCCCAAACTGTCTTTTTCACTGTGTCTCTCAGCTCTTGAGGCAAATCCTCCGGATTAAACACAGCATATGCACCAACCATCTCACTCTCTCTATTATCTAGAGTCATTCGGTACAAAACATCCTCATCTTGTGTTTCAAAAGCTATTCCATCCGGAGTACAAAAAATTGTACAATTCATCTTGCATAGCAGGTCCCTGCCTAACAAGTTCACTGGACTAGTGTCACAGACCACAAATCTGTGCATGTCTGAAAATGTCCCTATTCTTACTCTTACTGGTTCAGTAAGACGTGTCTTGATTTGTGTATTGGCTACACCCACTACTTGGATTGCTTCATCCGAGAGAGGAAGATTTCTAATATCTGCTGACCTGACAGTTGATCTTGTCGCACCTGTGTCTACTAAAACAGTAACACTTTCTTCATTTATTTTCCCATCTACAAATGGTCCTGCCTGGTCTATTTCTAGAGTTGCACCAAGTATGCACTCTTCCTCCTCTCCTCGGCACCGTCAATAATCACCTTCAGGCTCACTCCCTTCATTCTTTAACCCCTTCCATGCTGCGCAGATTCCGCCGCTGTGCTGACGGAATCTTGCGCGGGCGTGGTCATGACGGAACGGTTCCGTCATGAGCACAGCTCAACCGTGGCTCATGACGGAACCGTTCCGTCATGAGCACCGAAGGGGTTAACAAATACTGTTGTACCTGGTTATAACGCCTTGGTTTGTTTACCTGCTCATCATTGTAGAATCCTGAATCCTGATTGTACTTTTGTGACCCTCTATTCTGCGGCAAGGGCGGTTTTGGCTCTTGGCTCTGCTGTCTCACAACCTTCTGTTTAAAAGCCAGTATCAGCCTCTCATAAAAAGCATGAACTGATTCTTTTGCTTCCTGATGTGTTCGATCTATCTTAACCCAGTCTGTCTCTTTTGGAGGTACTTTACTTTTCAGGTATACAATCACCTGATCATACTTCCTCATTACCTCTGGATCTGGTGCTCCTGTTCTCTGATCTCTTGGATATTCCTCAGTAGGCCAACTTACAACTATTTTACACTCAGCCCACAAGTCTGCTGGAACAATTATATCAAAAAGACTATTCAGGTCAATCCACAGCACTTTTGACAATTTCACAAACCTGTCTACCTGCCTATACCACTCGACAGGCTTTTCTCTTAGTCGAGGGAAATCATTCGTAAATGATAAAATATCCTGTCTGGTCCATGGAACATGTACATATCCTCCTCCAGGTATTTCTCTCATAGGATAAGCATCCACTGTTTTCTCTTTTTCTCTCACAGGAAATGCTGAATAAGTCCTGTCCACTGATTCTTCCCTTTTCTTGTACCACCTATCCTTCCATTTTTCTACATCACCCCATTTTCGCAACAATGCAATCATTTCCTTAATCTGTCCTGTTCTACCAGCACCATTCAGATTTTCAATATCTTTGTCCGTGAAATCCATCCTGTAAGACTTCTGCAATGCTTTCACCTTATCAATGTCAACTCCTTGTTCATTCGCTATTGCTCTTAACCTGTCATGTGTATTTTTAGCTCTCCAGGTAATGTTTTTGCACATGAATAATAATTCTCCATCATGATGGTTTTTTACAATGTCTGTAGGAATTGTCCCTACAACAAGCTCCTCTAATTCTATGCGTAACCTGGCCACATCAATTGCCTGTGAGTCTTTATCCCTTTTTTGAAGGACTCTCATCCAATCATTCAAATCTTCAGCTGTTATTTCAGTAGTTTTTCTCACTGGAACCACTTTTTCTGGCATCCTCTGTGGTTCTAAAATTGGCATCCCTGAACAACTAGTATCACTAGTATCCAATCTCGAATTAGACTGTACCTCTAATCCTCCACTACATGTGTCATGTCTGGATTGTCTCAAATCACTACTTTCTGTCCTTTTTCCTGATTCTCCTGAGGGACCAGCCAAACTTGTTATCTTATTCCCAACATATGGAACCACCAAACCATTTTCACTCGTCCTCTGCTTATCAAAAATAGGCATAACCGGACCTATGGTTACAGGCACCGTAACAGCTTCTAGATTCTTCGTCAGTTCTCTAATCTTTTCCGTCAGTTCTGATGTAGTTCTGGCTAATTCTCTCGTATTCTCATCACCACATCTTTTCTCTCTCTCTTTTTCCCTGAAAGAACTACCACTTCTTAAGTCAGGTGTCACAACTTCTGTCTCAATGATACGCAATGTATCCCTTATCGGAGAAGCAACTGGTGTGCTCTCTTCGGGTTCTGGTCTATATGGAGGTCGTCTCTTGTAAATCATGTCATCCAAGACCTCACCCTCATAATCATTAACTCTATATCTTTTCACTTCTGCCTCAGGAACCCTTTCCGTACCCTTCCTTTCTTCCTTCTCGTCAACTGTTCTCATAGGATATAATCCCTCTGACATACTAGCATCTCGCCATCTCCTCATTCCATCATGATGAGTTTCACGATCATATTTCCTCCCGAACATGTACCTATAGTTGCCTCCAGACCTCTGTTTTTCTCGCTCATGTACTTCCTCTTCCCATTCCACCAAAGCCTCAAACTGTGTCGGCCTTGGTCTAGGCTCTAGACTCATCATTTTCTCCCGTAAATTTCTCAACACGGCCAGATTAAATGAACCATGTTCTGGGAATGCTAGGACACCATCTTCCTTAGTATACCTAGCCCAATTCTCCAACCATATACAGGTATGATACCCATATCTCGCAACCATGAAGGATGCAGGCGTTTTCGTTGGAGGTAACAATTCACCTTCTCTTGTTTTAACATCTTTATCCTTGTCAAACCATCTTTTAATTTTTCCGAACAAGGATTTCTTCTTTTTCTCTTCTTGGTAATACATTTTAGCGTTTACCAAAACTTTCTAATCCCTTCCGTAATACAACTGTACAATACGATATTTCATCCAATAACAGCGCGACTCACACCAACGCACCAATCCTGGAGCGTATACGTCACCCTGTACTCCTTCCAATCCCTGCGCGGCTCACACCAACGCACCAATCCCAGCGCGAACACTGTTCTGATCCAATATCCAATCAGAGCGCGGTTTGTTTGACGTCAGCAGTTGCTGCAGTCGCTCCTGCTCCTGTCTCCTGTCACTCGTCTACCCCTCCTTTACAAAACTTCTCAGTAGACTTCGTGTCAAATTCTACAGAATCTATTAGTTACAACATATAAACATCTCCATTGTCTGCTTCGCTAACCACAGAATAGTAAAGAAAATCTATTTCACAAGAATCCCGTCTTTCCCTGAAACAGCACTCACTTCTGCTCCAGTACGGAATTAATACTCTCGTTGACACAGTAGTACATCCCTCTACTCTGCCCTTCTATCATGCATTCATTAACTGTTTCCTCTAGGACTACTCCAAAGAGTCTTACAATCAACTAAATGCTCATACATTCACGCACTTTCACGCAAGAAAATGTAGTACATACACACAGAATCCTGTTTTTTTTTCCGAGAACAGCAAACAGTCTGCCCTACTACAGAATTATAACACACGTTAACCAAGCAGTGCTCACCTCTGCCCAGTCCTTCAGACAAGCTCAGAGAATACCTATTACTTCTCCCGCGATAAGCTTTAACGGCGAACCTTACGGATCCCTGGGACTTAAGACCAGAGTTTCACAGATAACCTTCGCTAGCATCCACACTTCTTTTATACCAGAAATATATCCCTAATAGTAACACACGACGATGTCACTGATTCCGAACCCAGACAATGTGACGTGCAACTTCAATGGTCACACGTTTCTCCTGCATACGTACAGGACCAACAATCCCGTCTTTCCCGAGAGCAGTATATACTTCCCTCTGCCCTACTACGGAACTGCTACCAGCTCCCAAGTTCCAGAAGCACTACATATAACTCAATACGACGACTCCAACATATAGTATTAGTACATATACCAACATCAATCAATAATCAATGAATCAAAAAGCCAATTTAAAAAGAAATCTGATCAGATCAAGACAATAATCAAAACCATCAAATTCTGCTACCAGGAAATTGCTGCAGATCAGGGCATACAAATTCTCCCTACTTCCACGGATAGAGTAATTTCACAGATACACGCACACACACTCATCACACACTTGGGCCCATTTTACTAACATACGCTCGATTACTCTATCAGCACTGAACCTGTGGAGAGAGAAAACTCCTATCACACCCTGTATCTACAGTGAGGCCAATGCGACCAAATTGATTCTGTCCTGAGTCATGATATAAACAACAATAATCACAATAGAGTATTCAATAAACGACAAGAAATAACCACCAACACTGTATTTAAAAATAATGGTACTTTATCTAAAATTAGTTGGAAGAAATTCAATCAAAGCAAATCATTATTCTCATAATTACCTATTCTAGCTAAATGTCATGAATGGGTCAGGACAGGTCTCTCAGTAGAAGTCTCCCGAGTCGCCGTCCTCACAGCATCGATCCTCACCAACGCAGGTTTGGGAAGAAGTGGCCTTAGACCCTCTCTAGTCTAACAATACTTATAGCAAATCTTTCAAAAATAACGCAACATAAAATGTTCTGAGTATCCGTTGAACCGCTGAGCAGAGCGAGCAGGAAAGGATGTAGCATGGCTACATTTGGAAAATCTCCGCTCAGAAAAATCACAAAAATAAAAAGACGGAAGAAGGAAACTCGAGTTTTGCAAATGTTACTTTCGCGCACACATTTCCTCGGAACCATCACTGTAATCACAAAGTTCATTGTGGCTCTCTTGTCCTCCAAGGTTATTTGGACGCTTGCCTGGAGTCACTGTCATCACGGAAACTTTCAAAACTCCAGCAGAAGCCATGGTCAGGTGACTGTCAACCATGTTCAGCAAGGCCCTCTCATCAAAATTCGATCACTCGAGTGCAGGCCGTAAAAGGCAGCCATTTTATCACAGGCCAAAACGGACCATCTTAATTAAAAGAGACAAAAACAACGTTACCATAGCATAGTAATTAAACAGTGTTAACCCCACTAATACCCTTATGTATATATAATTATCTAGCCTTTTGCAACACAATAAAGCATTAATACACATTATTTCAAAAGCGTTTTGTGCTTTTAAACAAACAGCACTTAGCAACATTCATTTAATTAAACCTGCACATTATTATTAAGCACCATATATGCATTCCCACGTGTAATTTCTCTTGTTAATTGTATTGGTTAGTCAGAATTTTCACACAGAAACAAATAATTAATGATTACAAATTAGTATTTTAAGTCTCGACATATAGACAAAACTGGAGCTTAAAACCCCGATAAATTTTCAACAGAAAACCCTGCTCCAGCAATTACTCGTTCCAGTTTATAATGTGACAGAATGCAAAGTGGATGAGTAGGATGTTCCAGACCAGGTGGAATTACATCCTGCACCAAAAGGTATTTACAAGAGAAAACAGACACCCTGACATAGTATAAAAATCCTGAGTGACAGAGGTCATCCTCAAGCAGGTGTGAGCACCAAAATGGTATTGCCTATCTGAGCAGCAATGACAAAGGAGGTTGATCAAGCTGACGGTCTTAAGGACCGGTTCCAAACCCCTGGGCTCTCACACTAACAATCTTTACAAGGAAAGAGAATATGAAGTCAAGATTATGGCTATACCGTGCCTAGATTCAAGGCAGGTTTATAAAACTGTCATGATGATCCCCAGCAGGACAGTGGCGTTCCCAAGGATCTGCAAGTTCCCCATATCTGAGAGTCTAATATCACCTGACATTGAGTTGAAATGTCCCTACATCTTCCCAATCACAAGAGAACTCCACTAGATGTGTGGAGGAGGGAACAAGAGGCATGGGGTTCTAGGAGCAGCAGCCTCCAATACTAAATGTTTACCACAAAAGAGCTGCTCCTAGTGTGATAACCCAAACGAGTTACAAGAACGTCGTGAGTGTGGGCATCTCACAAAAAGATACGGACTGGTCTCACACACCACCTGGTGTCATGCTTCATCATTGACCTGTCCTCGCCCTCCAAAACCTTCGTTTGATGGAGGGCGGGCATACACTTGACGACAAGGATGTACTTCTAAGTGATTTAGTGGGGGCCCGTGACTATGTGAGTGAAGTTAAAAATCATTATAGTAATCAGTAGCAATTTTTTAATGTGAAATGAAAACTATATGATATTAAAATAAAGGTGTGACGGTGATTGGGACGGTTATTGTTCCCAATGTGACATTCGGGAGGACCGGGAGCGGACGTATAGGTTTCGGGACGCATTGATCACAAGTTACAAGGAGACACAACTGTGGTTTCTCCCCCGCCCCTTCCCCCATGGGACAAAGTGTCCAAATTACTAGGGCTTCACTATTGGAAGCAGCTCTAAGACGGTGAAGTGTGACTAACGCCACACTCCCGCAGTGGTTACACATTACCAAATTTGGTAAGAACGGAGCCCTTTATTCTTTACTTCTAGGTCCTGATGAATGCCACGGACCCTTCGGGGCCATTCAGGCAGAAACATGTCGACCATCCACTAGACCATCCACTAGACGGTTGGGAACAATAACCGTCCCAATCACCGTCACACCTTTATTTTAATATCATATAGTTTTCATTTCACATTAAAAAATTGCTACTGATTACTATAATGATTTTTAACTTCACTCACATAGTCACGGGCCCCCACTCAATCACTTAGAAGTGCATCCTTGTCGTCAAGTGTATGCCCGCCCTCCATCAAACGAAGGTTTTGGAGGGCGAGGACTGGTCAATGATGAAGCATGACACCAGGTGGTGTGTGAGACCAGTCCGTATCTTTTTGTGAGATGCCCACACTCACGACGTTCTTGTAACTCGTTTGGGTTATCACACTAGGAGCAGCTCTTTTGTGGTAAACACCTACATCTTCCCAACCAAGTCGCCTGACGCTTCTTCCCTTCCAGTTTATTCATACTGAGAGAAACCTTCAAGCATGAAGTTTAAATTCTGACTGCCAGCAAATGAAGCAACTTTTGCAGAGTAATATAGATTCATGCAATGGCTTACAAATGAAATAAGCGGTGCCAAGTAGGTCCTGGAGGAAGACTTACCTCAGATTACACTGACGGATGTATGACGTTACAATGCATACATTTACATCGCGGTACATTACATCGCGGTTTTTACAACGCAAGTCGTTACAACGACTTGCGTTGGAGGGCGCTGGACTTAGGAGTAGTATAATTTACTATTCCAACTCCAGTTTACGTACAGTAGGGAAGGTGTTGGATAGTAAATTATACTATTCCTTGTCCTAGAGCGCCATCCAGCGCAAGTCGTTGTAACGACTTGCGTTGTAAAAACCGCGATGTAATGGCATCGCGATGTAATCCCCGCGTTGTAAACGATGTTTCCCTACACTGACTAGCTTTATAGGTGAATCTCATTAGAAGGATTATGAGGATCACCCAGGTACAGATGTACTAAGCCTTTGCGTGGTCCTTGCATCACGAAAAGCAATGCTAGGGCAATGCAAGGCTTCAGTAAGATTTACAAAGCCACGGAAGGGGCGATTTGGACTGCCTTGCGTGGCTTTATAAACAAAAGTAATGCAACAAAGTGGCTTGTACTGCATTATGTTACATTTTAAGGTGGTCGGCATTCCATGGGTGGAACGTGGGCTTTCCCATGCATCTACCCATGGATTTGATGCAATTTAAAATTTACAAAGGTTAGTAAACCATGTATTTGAGGGAAATTGGTATGCCTGCCAGAGGATTGCATAGCAAGGAGAAAACCAATTTTTTCGCTCATTATTTCTTCTTTCTTTCCTTGATGCATTATAAAATGACTCTTCAGACTGTTTTTGTGCTTGAAAGTATCCCTTGCTGCACAGGCACAAAACAGGCTGTATTGCAGGCACACTTGAACATAGCGCAAGGGTGCCTGCGCTGGTGCTAGACAGCACACAGCGTGCCAGTGCTAGGAGGGAACAGAAGTGTGTCATATCTAAGTAGTTGAGGTGTATTTCTGCTCTATACGTTTCACACAACGCACAGCAGCAACTTTGCTTGCTACCCTTCCTTGCATAAAAAAATAGTACATATGCCCCGTAATGCCTTTGATTTTTGTGGAAATAGAGCAAGATAAGCACAACATAATATTTACTAATGTGGAGAATCCTACAGGAATTCAAACAAGAGAGTCAGTGAGAAAAAAATCTGTTCACCTAGTTGTGAGACAAGGCAGACCCAGGTCAGTTGAAACTGCAGGATCTGGTAATAATTAGGAGTATACTGCACACAGAGTGTGGACAAAACGATTGATTGCATACCATAACACTTTATTTCAATCACCATGGATCATGAAAGTATAGACAAACAAACAAGCACAATCGACATGTACATAAAAATAACATTTTAAATGTGGCGATATATAAGCATATCAGTTAAAAAAAACACAATAAATGGCATTGTTATGCATTACACAATCACTACTAAAAGTGTAGGATTGATTGCAGAATGCCAGGAGGAAACATTCAATTTTTACGATCGAGTAAACGCGGCACACTCCAATTGTAAGGTTATTAGCAAACCTAGCGAGGTTGTTCTACAGGCTGGGGAGCGCGGAAGGCAAAGAGGAAGATTCCTCTGCTCCCCAGCCTTTTATGGCCATCAATAGCCCAGGCCGGTTCTAGCCGGCCTGGTGCTGGCCACTAGCGTGAATCACTTCACTTCCGGGTCACGACCTATAGCCGATGACCAATAGTGGTGGAGGCGCGCCTGTCGCGTCACTGCTGTGCGCGACAGGCCCGCCTTCCAGGTCGTCGGGGGCTGGCAGGACCGCCATATTATCAGCGTGTCCGGTGCCGGCCCCGCCTTTTCTAGGTTATTAGCAAACGGCTCATCGAGATAGTAAATAACATTCCGCAGATAGAATGTAAAAGCAACCTGGGGGCCCAGGGTCAAGATTTCTCAATGCCAAGGTTTAAAGGACAATCACTTATAGCCCTTTGAACGAACACCTAATTGAGAATTCCTAAGTAGTACGATAAGTTGCTTGCCTGAAGCAGTGGGAGTTTAGGACACGTCGGGCTTATGTTTCAAAAAAATAGAACTAATAATAAATAAATGATGTTGTCTATTTTACTTCAGGGTAATGTTGTCTGACAGACTTTGTGATGGCATGGACATGTTAGTGATTTTGGGTGCCCTGTGCCAAAACTATTTTGGATGCCCCTGTTTAGTACAGCTTTGAGTTTAAATGATTTACTTTCAACTCTGCCATACCCTATTTAGCCAGGCTTCTAACGGTGCACAGGCACTGTAGTCAAAATTCTAAAAGCGTTTACATCTAATATTCCGAGATAGTGATGTGTTTTCACTGTTGTAACAAAGCAGCAGCCCACTAATTTTACAGTGAATAATATCTGTGATATCCTCCAATTTCTCATATGTGAGGACTCGCTTGGAGCTAACTTTTTTATGGTTAACGTTTTTATGGTTGGTGCATGAAACAAACACATTTCTCTGCAAATAGTAATAGACTCCCTCACATCAATCACATCAAAAAGAGATTAAACAAAACAGTATTTGCAAGAATCTGTTTAGGAATTATTCCAGGCCCTCAAGGCAACAACAGAACTGTCTCTATCAAGGAGCCCCTGTAAGGCTGGATTGCAGTGCATTTAGATGTCTCCTTTTGTAATTTAGGACGAAAACCTTGATGGGGCAGGACATGCCCATACTTGTGTACAGGGGTGAGTGAGGTGACCATATGAATTTGGGTGTGCATGTTGGTGCAGAGTGAGGCGAATGAATGTATGGTTAGTGGTGGGCTTATTTGAGTGAGATTGCAGATTGAACAGTGAGGGGGACAGTAGAGTGAAGTGTCACGAGTGCAGGTTGAGTCGTGGGCTCGTGTGACTGCAGGGTGAGGTACAGGGTGAACAGCGCAAGTGCATTGTGAGTGCAGAGTGATCACTGTGAGTGGAGGGTAAATGGGTCAATGGTATGAGTGCATGGTGATCAGTGTGAGTGCATGGTGATCAGTGTGAGCACATTGTGATCAGTGTGAGCGCATTGTGATCAGTGTGAGCGCATTGTGATCGCTGTGAGTGCAGAGTGATCACTGTGAGTGGAGGGTAAGTGGGTGAATGGTGTGAGTACATGGTGATCAGTGTGAGTGCAGGGTGAGCGGGTGAATGGTGTGAGTGCATGGTGATCAGTGTGAGTGGAGGGTAAGTGGGTGAATGGTGTGAGTGTATCGGATCAGTGTGAGTGCAGGGTGAGGGTGAAAGTGAAGGGCGAGAATGAGGAGCGAGTTGTCTGAATGCATGGTGCAATCCCAGACACTTGAAGTAACTCAGCATGTTATTGACCGCAGCGTAGGGTTTAAACTATTGCTATTATGGCAGTAACCAGGGATCAGGGTGGAAGAAAGAAATAGTGTGCTGATCCCTCAACAAACTTCCAGTCTTATGATTAGGGTACCCAGCTCATTATTTTGATGTCACAGATGGTATAAAAATGAGCAGTCACCTAAAGCTGTATTTTCAGCACTTGTCTGTGCATACTTTGAACAGCAAATATAAATAGAAAGAACTTTTAATTGTTTTCTAGAGCTGCCTGAATGATCCATGACTGATAATTAAAGGGAACAAAAACAGAAAAGGCACATTACAAATGAATACATACTACTTTATTTATAACCATATTTAGTGTCAAGTCAAGCAATTTGCATGCTGTTTAAACAACACATGGCTGGCTGGCATTTTGCGCGCCTGCCTGTGTAATTTTAAAAGAAACTTTCAGGGATGTTTTAAGGATTTTGGGGGCCCCTGTTCGGACCAGCTTTGATTTTTGGATCCAGCCTCAGCTCTTTCATGCCTTCTTTGGTCAAATACTAAATGTGTGTACATATGATATTCAGGGATAGTGATGTGTGTTTTCAGTATGTAACACAACAACACTTCACTAATATTACTGCAAATAATCTCTGTCACACCCTCCCATTTCTCATATGCGAGGTCCTGTATTGATCTAAAATAACTTTTTATATGGATGCTACATGACGCATAAACAACTTTTGGCTGCAAAATGTCTGTAATAGACTCTTACACATTAAAAATGAATGATAGAAAAACGCTATTTACAGCATTGTGTTTAAAAAAAATGTCAAGGTCATGATGGCAAGACTCTGCAGAACAGAGCTGGCTCTTTCAGCACCCCCTCCCACCCCACCCGCTTTAAAAGGCTGGGACCCTAGGCCAGAGCCCACCTTGCCCATGCCTTAAAACATCCCTGGAAACTTTTGTCTCCTTTCTGGGAAGAGCTATCTCTCCCAGGAGGGGGTTAATTCATAGACCTGAAATGCTTCAGCTGCAGTGGGAGGCAAGGGGTCTCCTCTGCTGTGATATGGAACAGGACTGTCTGTTCGTTTGCTTTCGGTTTTAGCAGAGGAGACATCCTGCTTCCCACTGCAGCTGAAGCGTTTCAGCTCTATGAATTAACCCCCCCCCCCGCCCCCGCCCCCCCCCCCCCCCCCGGAGAGTTAGCTAAACAAAAGCATGGGATCGTAAGGAAAGAATAGAGAGGAGTGCGCGCCCCCCCCCCTGAGATGGCGTCGCGCCCCACAGATTGAAGATCTCTGCTCTAAAGTCATAGAGAGGCAGACAGATCTCTAGATTTGGCAGGTGGCAGGGGCCATTGCCATCTCTCTCCTGGTGAACGGAGGGCTGTATACCAAGGCCTAAATGATAGCCTCGGTCTTTACCCCAAAGTGGTAGTTTGGGTGTTTATGTTCAGTATGAAAGGGTAGTCCTGCTAAAATAATAACCAAGACCGAAAACCTAAAGGTTTTAGCATTCTCTGTGGCAACATACAGTATAAACACCTTAAATGCACAGTGAGACATTATAGTAAGTTTAGCTCTGGAATGTATGGTCAATGATATCCTGGGGAGGAAGGCATGGATGCTTTGGCTAAACCTGGATCTTTTTGATTGGACTATGAGTTTCATAGCAAGGGTTACTGGGATTGTACACATTGCAGAGGCAATATTATGTCTGCCCTGGGCACTTGCCTACTCTAGATCATGCCGACCAAAAAGATGGCTGAGTGGGCACAAACTAATACAGCAACACTTACACCATCAGATACCTACCACTCACATACATTTACTGAACAATAGGCAACTGTACTAACCTTCAAAATATGTAAACAATGTGATATAGCCTTGTTTCAATGACCAAAAACACCTCACAATTTATTAAAACTGACACGCACCTTATCGGCAACACTCCATGACAAAAATGTGGGTGGAAACAGAGAAATTTACAGTATAAATAAACAAAGGGCCCACTGCTGTACGATGCGAGTTCCTATAGGCAGGGATCAAAATATAAATGCAAAGACCTAAGGTAACTCAATTGTTATAAAAAACGAACAATAATTCATAATTAAACCAGAAGGAACAAAACGTAAAAGAGTACAAACTATATTTTAATAAAGTAATACAACAAATATGAAATATAAATAGGTCCACATCCTAACAGCATTCACACAAGCATTCTATAGACTAAAGACAAAAATGTATATATTATTGTCCAGATACGGGTGAAACCATGACACAGGGACTGGCCCAACAACACTGAAAGTGGAGTGAACATAGCTCTAAAGCGGAAACCTCCTTTATGTGCTATATGTGGTATGTCTGTGAAGAGAACCCACATATGATACAGATGCTTGTATGTCAAAATAATGAGGTTAAGAATATGGACCTGTTCTTATATCACCTACCCAATATAGACTTCCAACATATCATCAAGCTAAGCAAGCACTGGAGAGTGTAGATTTACTCTTCTACCAACACATCTGCTTAACTTGAAAAGATGTTGCTAGTGGATATTGTGCAGTTGAATAAAGCATTGATATTTTGGTTAAACCCCTATACACAGTTCACACTCATTGACATGTAAAGAAACCCAGTCATGGAGGTTTGAACAGATTCTAACAAATGAGTCACTAATTACCCCTGCCCTGGAACACGGCTAAACATATATGTGGCCTATGTCAACCCTGCAAACCCAACTTCTAGTTTGCCCACAGCACCGTGTGGAGGTAGGGCCGCCTCTATCGCGGGTATGGGTACACCGTGGGTTGCGCCACCTGTTTAGCACAGCCTAGTGCTCTGCTTCTAGATCACTGAGACACGTCACACTTCTTGCCGTCCTGCAGCTGATGGAAGAAAAGTCCAAAAAGTTAAAAGAGAGATGGATAGAACACCCACCTACAGGGTGGATGATTTCTTCAGTACAGTCAGCGTGGAGCATTTGTAGGTGCATGTGTTTGTGGTGTGTATCTTGTACAGTGTGAGGCATGCTGCCCACCTTATCAATGACAAAAGCCTGACATGCAGATTCCAATCCTGAGGCAAATCCCTTCTCACTTCAGCAAAGGGGGCAACCTCAATGAGCACAAAGAAGCATTTGTGTCCAATGCTCACACTGGAATGTACTGTGACCTGCATGAACTCGTTAATGTGTTGTCAGAATTAAAAGCATACTGTATAGTCTTGTCCCACAAAGGGAAGGCTGAGTCAATGCATTGGCGTAGTAAAGCAAAAGTGACAATGGAGCTGAAATGACAAAAAAGTGCAAAACTCGCGAGAAAGCGGACCGTTTGGTCCTGTGTTGTGACTGACCGCCTACTTATCTGCATGAATCATGGTTTGATCGATTCTGATATGGATCCTGCTTTAACCCTCCTTGCGATCGCTTTTCAGGTACAATGTCCCCAGCGACACAGACAGTACAGGAGGTCGCTGGCCAGAGTAGCGAGCGAGCGCTGCTCTGGTGTGTCTTTTTGGTGACTCCAGCCCCTACGTCCCCAGGGCAGCTGTCCACACGCTGGACTAGGGAAGACGGAGCATCACCTTCTGAACAGAGGTCACACCATATCCTTCAGCCAGTAGAGGACACGAATACAATGTGGAATGCAACCCTATTCATAGAGAAGGTGACCCTTGCTGACGCCGGATTGTACCACTGCTTCGTCACCTACGAGGACAAAGAGGAAAAGACCTGCATCTTGATGCTGAAGGTAGAAGGTGAGCTTTAGTAGCATATCTAATTGCGTGGGAGGTGGGTTGCCACGGCTTATGGCTGCATATCCACTAACTATTAAGAAGCGCCACTCCTTAGACTGAGGATTTCTGATCATAGTTCTCATCACCACTGCTAGGCTCTTACATGGTGCAATCATCTGATACACTTTCCAGATGTCATTTCCCGCACTTTTTCCAATTTGTTTTGCCCAACAGCCCTTCCAGCCATCGTCTGCCAGCACTCATTACTGATGTCATTGCACAGTACTCTTTGCTAATAGCGTTGGCCACGCATTACGCAAATAAAATAAGTACAGGCACCAAACATTTTTTTAGTAGCCGACTGCTAGTATTGCTGAATGATTCCACTTCATGTGTCTTTCATCCATCATCATTTAATTCTGTCTCATAATCTCGCTCTTGTAGGTTCTTTTTCATGCAAGTTTTGTATCTTTGTCATTACGCCCCTACCGTTTGCTTCTTTCTTTCTTCCTTGTCTCTCTCTCATTTTCTGACTTAAAGCTTGAGGGCTAAAAAACAAGTCCTGCTCTCCCAAAAATGAGTGCTGGTTCTAACCATCTGCAATTGTTGCGCAAATTACCCTGTGTGCCAATCACTTCCTGCTATCACCATTGCTAGCCCATCATTCCCTCCTTCCAGCTGCATTGCTGTTTCTCATGACTGCATAATGGAGCCATTGAACTGCACTCCTTGTTCCCACCACTGCTAGCTCTTCTCCAGCTCCATTTTCCCTGGAGTCCTTCTAAGTCAGACCACCTAGTGCTCTACCCAGCATACAGCCTGCCTTACCATGAGCTGCAATAGGCTAGTATGCTTTCTGACAGCCATCTCTTGCCACCGTTGCCACCTAGCACCGCCATTACTCTTTTCTGGCACTACTGATCACTGATCAGCAGTCCTTCCAGCACATTTTACTCTATGCCCCTTCTAGCTATCATTACCCTAGACTCTATTAGTCATTTTTAACATTCATTCCCCACAGCCTCGTTTGCCTGGACTATTTCTATCCAACACATTTAACACTTTCCTGCCACCACAGCCCAACACTATGTCTCATAAATTGACCGGTCAGTACTGAGTCTTGTCATCCAATGGAAACACTTGGCATCAGAAACATACTTGTCAATCACCAACCTGCATTTTATGACTAAAATTGACATTATTTGTGAGAGGAAGGGCTGAATAAAAGAAATGTAACCAGATTATCTTGAACTAAAGAGTGTCTGACAAAAATAGTGTGTTGTAAATAAAGTAATAGAAAATCTACATTACAAAGAGGCAATACATTGTATTTAGAAGACAATATTTGTGTCAGGCAACACTTGAGGCAGCAGTATTCTAACATACAACTGAGGGAAGCTGTTGGACTTGGCTCTCTCTCCAGGATCATCCTAAATCTTTTGCTTTCACCCTCCCCATGTCTGACCCAATTTGTGTTGCTTTTAGGACTCTGTGTACTTTACAACTGCTAACCAGTGCTAAAGGGTGTGTGCCCTCCACCTAAAACTTGGTACAATTGGCTTACACAGGATTGGTACATTTAATTTACTTGTAAGTGCCTCTTATGTGGTACCACGGGTTCCAGGGCTTTTTAATGAAATGCTAGTAGTGGGCAGCAGCACTCATAATGACTCTCACTAAAAGAAGTATTTTAAATCATGTCTCAGAACTGCCATTGCAGCTTGTGGTGCAGTTGTAAACTGCCAATTCGACCTGAAAAAATTAATCTTTTGCCAGGCCTAAACCTTCCTTTGTAATACATATATGCTACCCATAGGCCAGACACTAAACAGCCCATAGGGCAGGGTGCATTGTATTTAAAAAAGTAGGACGTGTTTTAAGGTTTACATGTCCTGATAGTGAAAAACTCCTAAATTTGTTTTTGGCTACTGCAAGGCCCGCCCCTCCCACAGGATAACAGGATTACCTTAGTATATATAATAAGCGCTAACTTTTCATTAGGAACAGGTAGACATGTCATGTTTGACTCAAATCAATTGTATTTTAAAATCTTTTTGAATGGTAAAGATGGATTTTAGATTACAATTTTGAAAATGCCACTTTTAGAAAGTTGAGATGGTTATGCTCATATGTGGGTCCCATTCTCACTGTGCCGCTGGATTCAAGCTATACCTGGCTAATAAGCCTTGATCAGGGAAAAATCGGCAGTTCAGGTCGGACTGTTCCCATGAGGTGTAAGTTAAGGATGATTTGCATATGGCTGGGTCCAAACTGAGATGGCATGGTGGGCGAAAAACAATGGATTGGGATGCGGCCCAAGCAATTGCCAGCGGCTGAGAGTAATTCAAGTATTCCATCCATAACCTTTTTGTTGTTGCAGTTGATGCCATAAGTGTAAATGGTATGCCCAGACCTGGGTCTCATGCTCACTGTGCCCTTGGAATCAAGCTATGCCTGGCAGATGAGCACTTCTCAGGGCGAAACCGGTCTTTGGTTGCTTGTATTTCAGTTCAGGGAGAATCTGGCTTGGCATTTTGGGCTGGACTATTCCCATGAGATGCAGGGTCAAGTCTGATTTGCATATGGCTGGGTCCAAACAGAGGTAGCATGGTGGGTGAAAAACAATGGATTGGAATGCAGCCTGATCAATTGCCAGTGGCTGAGAATAATTCAAGCATTCCATCTATCACCTTTTTGTTGTTGCACATGTAGAAAGTTGTTATTTCCTGTCCAAAACATTCTGAGGCCTTCTAGGAGTTTCCAGATGCCTGGACCTGTTAATTGCTCCCCTATAAGGAATGCATATAAGAACCAGACAGTAAACCATGGGACCTGAGTGTAAGTAGAAGAGGACTATCCTGCCAGGACGGGAGTGGCAGAGCTGTTCCCTGCTTCACTTACATGTCAAAGGGCTGCCTCCAGCACACTCATAAAGGAACTTGACACCAGCCTTTTAGCACCCTAGACCTCTTGGATTCTGGGTAGATTGGAGAAGAAAGGAAATTTCTCAAACTACATATGGGGGTGGACTAGATGTTTCCACCACTTCAAAAGGTTGCACCGGGTATAAATATTGGACATCCTAAGCCACTCATCAGTACACTCCTGTCCAGTCGACATTATAGAAGAAAGACTCCTTTGTCCCCTAGAGGACTGCCCTGCTGCTTGAGGCCTGTCTTGTTCTTCAGATGAGTGCCCTGCTGCTGGAGTGGAGCCTGCTCTACTCTCTGAGAAGGAAGGCTGTACCTCCTTTTCTACCAGGCTATCCTGTGTGACTACAGGGGTCAGTTGGCTGACTTCATGTTCAGAGCTGCATGGAAACAGCAAGCTCCAGAGGCTTCACTGCAACTGGCCAGCTGACCTGCTGCAACTTGCCCTGCCTGGCCCTGCAACTGGACCTGTCTGAGCCCTACTGGCTCCTGTTGGAGTGCAGTTCCTGCCCCCCAGGAGGTGCCTCCCTAGGTCCTGGACCCTTGGCTGGCATCAGATGAGACCTTGCAGCGAAATTCTGAAGTTTCAAACTCTGCAGCAGTACTTTCAGAAGGTAACATTTCAGCAGAACTAACCTGGTCCCTGTGTCCACCCGCACTTTATTGCGGTCGGCCTGAACTTGTGACTTTGTCCCGGTCTAGGGGGACCAGATTCCTCAGAGTTAGTGCTTTCTGCTTCTTGGCTCTAGTTTTACATAAACCTTTAAATTTGCATTTTTCCAATTCTACTGATTGGATGTAATATGTTTTGATGTCCTCTCATTTATTCAAGTTTACTCTATTTTCTAAATTGGTGTGCGACTTTTTCTTGTGTTGTGGTTACACTTTATTACAGTTTGTGTGCTGCATAAATACTTAACAGAGTGCCTCTAAGTTAAGCCTGACTGCTTTTGTGCCAAGCTACCAGAGTTAGGCACATTTTAATTTAGTGACCTTTATCGTTCACCCTGACAAGGACTGTGGTTGTTGGTTGGGAGGAGTTTTGAATCCTCTCAATCAGTATTAATTTATTGCGAATGTTTCAGCTTAAAGCTATAACATATTAACACAAAATTACAGCCAAGCATAAGAAGATAAAATTATTAACAGCATGTAAATAAAAAAATGAATAGCAGCCTAATGCATCAATGTTAGAATCGCAGTAAAACCAATAAAGCCATCCAACAAAATGTATTATATTAATAATACATCAAAAACATTTCATAATCAATTTTATGGCTCTCAATTTCTTCTTTTCTCAAGGTATACCAAGCAGACCATAAATTGTAGGCGACAGTGCAAACTATAGCAATATCATCTGTTTATAGCATAATGATAGTACAGCCTCATAAAACCTTATTCCGAGCTTATTAAACAAAGGGTGGAGCCAATTATGCCTTGAACCTGCAGGTTTTGTACAAAAAAGCAAATAGTGGAATATTGTGTCCTTAACTCCTTAAAGAACATTTGTAGTCTTTAGGCAGATGTGCCACCCATTTTTAGTGGTACACTCAATTTGGCAGTATTCCGAGCCTAAACTATATGTATAATGTACGTTTCTGTTCTGGATGTAAAAAATCCAGGTATGTGGTTTTGCTAGGTGTGTAACATCAAAAATAGCTAGCAGTTAGGGGGTCCACGCAGTGGCATTACCAAACTTGAGGGCCCCCCTGCAAAGTACAAACAAGGGACCCCATGCTCCGGACCCAGTCTGATGCTCTCAGGCCATGGGCCTGCCAGTGCTGGAGGGGGCCCCCAGAGTTCGGGGTCCCCCCACAGCAGCTACAGGGCATTTGTTACACCACTGGGTTCTCGCTGTTGCTCGCAGCAGTACATTTAGAAGGCCAGTATGCCTTCTTATTGATTGCAAGGCTCCTGTTTATTCAGCTAGGGTCTCACCAGAAATAACCCAAGATTAGTTCACTAAGCACTTTGCTTACATGTTCCCTCAACTATACCTCTCTGTGAATTCAGTGGCAGTACTTCCATGGCGAATTAAAGGTACACACTTGCCAAATGGTTCATGTCTAATCAAATTCAGTATAGGACAGGTCAGAAGCCAGCTATATCTGATACCGTATAAATATCTAGTTCTGCGTAAAAGGGAAGTAGCAGAGTCCTAGGGTTCAGTTTTTAATAGAGTGTGCAAAAAAAAATGTCACTATTTGCAGAACCTCGGCTCTAATATAGCTCCATACCTCTACACCATAGAGAGCTGCTGAAATGGCCTTCTGCTCATAAATCTTCAAATTGGGGGGGACCTGGCCGGACAGCAACATGGCCGCTCTTTAGAGAGGCTCTGCCAGCCATGATTAATTTCTGTCATACATCCTGCCTCCAGGGGGGCATCCATATTATCATCGCCCTTATATTGTCACCACAAACCATGAAGAGCTGGTTCAGATTGAAAGAGACCTTATTGAAAAGGGAGTGGAGAGCGGCGGTGCCTGTCTTGAGAGTGGCCTGGGGCTGCCTGTGGGTGACAGGGTGCTTGAGAAGTGGCTTTGAGAAGACAAGACTCTGTGTGAGGGGCTTAGAGGGAGATCGCAGCTGTCACAGGCGGCGGTGGGCACTGCCTTGCCCAGCCTGCACGTGGGACCTGCGGTGCCAAACCCTGCAGGTAGAGTGCGGCAACGCTGTACTACCAGAGCCACAAGCGGCATAGAAACCTGCTTCTGAGGCCCAGCCGGGACTTCAGTGAGGGGAGTGAGGTGAGGGCATGAATTCGGGCCCTGGTTGTGAGTCATTGGTGTGCTGGGCCTAGCCCTCGGGGTGGACTGTGCGTGCAGCTAGGGTGGTCTGCTGCACGGTGTGGCCCAGCTCTTGGATCATCAATGGCCTGCCGCCTGGCCCGCTGTGTGTTATTTTAGCCCCCGAGGTCCCTACCGGCAGGGAGAGCCCATGAGTGGTTCCCGAACCGGCCACCGAACTGTTTGAGCCCCCATGAATGTGGACCTGCCTTCATTCCCTGGCCCCCTGAGCTTCCCCTCAGGATCCTGGGCCCAGACATAATCGTAACTGCTTCCGGCGGACCTGGGCCTGCACACAGCCCACTAGAACAAAGGTCACTCCTAACACCATTTACTGTCCAGTTTTCAACTTTTGGCCCTCGGACCCTGTGGCTCCCTGCCAGCGACCTTCGGTGGTGAACAATGACCTGCTCGTGCTACCCGAGATCGTTGGCTATCCCGGCGAGAGGCGGGCCGCCTTTTGAGACTGCAACAAAGGGGAGACCACTAACTGACTATTGATATCCTGGTAGACTTGGATGCCTCATTTATCTTGCCACTCCTTGTCTGGGGTGGGGATTACTGAAGCCTACCTGGGTCATCGTATTCCCCTTAGACCCCACAACTGTAGGCTGCCCCATGGTGGCCCCCCTCCTGGTCTGCTTAACGCTGTGTAGCCTGCTTGTGCCTCCCGGCTTTTGCCTCCCTCCCAGGATGTGGAAGGGCCACACTGGAAAATGCCACCGTTGAGTGCTCCTGGCTCACCTTCTATACCGGTTTGTCACCGTGCTCACCAAACTAGCGCTGTAAGATCAGACCTTGTTGACCTATCCATCCTTTATCCCTTGATGCAGGTACCCAGCAGCTAATAACACAGCCTACTGTAGATGACTGAACTTTAGATCTTATCAGCCCACTGGTGTTGTAAGCTGGGGATGTTGTCGCCCTTGCATAGCCCCAGCATTCACTCTGCACTTGTTAGTTCTGTACAAGACCTTCATACATTGCTACAATGGGCAAGCAGGTCACACACCAGTCGAAACTTAACTTTGAAGGTAACAAATATGCAAGACAAACGCACCGTGATCCAGCGCAGGAAGAACTAACTGATACTCAAGCGGACGGCCGCAGAGAAGACTTCAAAGAAATCCTGGTGGGTGTTAAATCCAGTCTGCGGGCCATCGATGCTAAACTAAATCTCATGGCGAGCCGCTTGGACCATATGAAGGAGAGGGTCGATAAACATGAGTCCAGAATAGACAACCTGGAGACTAGGGTATCGGAGGCAGAAGATGGACAAGCCCCAACCAGCAAACCCCTACTGCGCATGGACAAAATTTTGAAGCTCATAACGGCAAAGAACAAGGACCTGGAGGTGCGATCATGACGCAACAACCTCCGAATAACTGGAATACCGAAATCCACCAACATAGACAGAGGTGAAGACTACATAGAGACCATGCTTTGTGAGATTTTTGGGAACTACTTTAGCCCGGTATTTATGGTTGAGAGGGCCCATCATACTTTGGTGCCTCGACCGCCGCCAGGCTCCACACCCAGGCCTATAGTGGCTCGACTGCTCAACTACAAAGATCACAATGTGGTACTTAGTCGAGCCCAAGAACAGAAAGACATACACTCTCAAGGAAATAAACTCTCTTTCTACCTGGACTTCACCCCCCTGGTGCAGGCAGCCCGCAGACAATTTCTTCCTACGAAGATGATCTTGCAAAAGCTGAATATTACCTGCGCTCTATTATACCCTATCAAACTACGTATATCACATGGAGATAAAATGCATCACTACACCGACCCGAAGGCATCCCTCAAATTTGCCAAACTCATTATGGAAGAAACTGGGTCTACCCGGGTATCGTCACATGACAGAGTTGAAGATGACATTAACGGCATTAAGTGAAGCGCCGCTGTACCGAATTGATCAGCCTGTGGCGCTGCCTCTTGGTCTCCTGACTAACAAAATTATAGACTCTAACTTTCATTATAATGTCTTGTGTTGATCGACCATCACACTAACACGCCCGTTTGATTTCTATTACCACGTACTTGCCCTTAGAAGTACCCTTGGGCGCATATGCCCTTCGTCCACCCAGACTAGTTTAGATTGGGCAGTTTGCCTGCTTCGACTCCGTTTCCAAGAATGATTCCAATAAATGTTGTTTCACATGGGATGTGGGTTTGGGAGAGGGGGAGGGTTCTGGAACTCTGCCAGATTTAGGCGCGGAAGTGGGTGGGGGCAGGTAGAAATGTTAATGTTTTTGTTTGTTTACTGCTTTTTTCTTCAGCAGACGTCCACCATGACAATTTATAGAACTGCATTTCCTGGGTTGTGCATCATATACACACTTGACATGTTAACACGTTCTTCACACTCCAGGCAGTCACATTTTCTTTGTCCCACCATTCCAGAACTTTGGACATCCAAAGCCTCACACACTGTATTTCCAACTCCGCTCCCACATTAATATGACTGCCAAAATTAGATGTCTTGCCTCGAACATCAGGGGACTCAAATAACCAGGGCAAAGCTCAACTTGTCCATGCCTATATAGCACAACATCATGCTGATATATGCTTTCTCCAAGAACTACATCTCACACCCTTGACGGCAAGAAGGTGAGTTGGGGCACAGACTCATATGTCACAATCTACTTCAGCTATGCACGCAGGACTGCCTTATTGATTCGCGAGGGAACACCATGGCATCTATGTCAAAGTATCAGTGATCCAGAGGGTCGATTTATCATGGTGGCTGGAGTTCTGCATCAACGTTTTGTTATATTTGTCTCTATCTCTGGCCCAAATTATGAATTTTCAAATTTATTTGTGACCGTATGGCCACGCATCACTATTATAGAACCAGGAGCGATCATATGGGGTTGATTTTAACATTATATTAGATACGGCACGAGAATGTTCAGGCATGTCCTGCCGTCCTCATACCAATTCTGCCACTCAGCTACACATCCTCATAACTTACAACTCTCTCGTGGACACTTGGCAATATAAACATGAGCAAAGCAGGGAGGGTACCTGCATTACATCAACACATAACACCTGGTCGCCTATAGACTACTGGCTTGTCTCTTGCGCTGCACTCACTTGGACAATTGAGGTATCTCACCTATTCAGAACTCTATGAGATCACACCCCAGTAATCCTCAAACTTGACTTTCCAGTGACCATATCACGCGCATTCACATGGCGGCTGCCATCTTGAGCCTTTCAGGTTCTGCTTGTGGGGCCAATTGCGTGCAACTAAAAATTTTTTTTTTTTTTAACTAAACGCAGGCTCCATCTCCTCACCATCGACCTTATGGGATGCCTTTAAAGTTACAATTCGGGGAGTATGTATTACTAGACAAGCTGGCTTCCTCAAAGCAATTAGATCATGATTGGGAATCTCCGGGCATTGGAGCAGGAATACTGCATGTCTAAATCCCCTTTCATCATGGTGATGTTCCAGGAAACTCTCACTGCACACAACGGCGAGGCATCATGGGAGTTAAGCTTCCTTACCCGTGATTCAGTGGCATGCCGTTTTGGCAAAGGGGAACGTCCTGGGAAAACCCTTGCAAACTTGCTCTGACATCCACTGACCTCCGAATATGTAGTTGAATTGATAGATGACCGGCAGGAGCAACATTCCGTGCCTAAAGGCATGCTCTCTACTATGACCTCATATATTGCCCATCTCTACTGCACTACTGTGCCTCATGGCATGACTGGGCTCAAAAAGTACCTTGAGACAATGCGGCATTGGATGGACCCCTCTCACCACACATTCCTAGCTCTCCCTTTACTGAGGAAGAGTTGCGAGAGTCATACAAAACCTACCCAATGACAAGGGTCCGGTCTTGGATAGCTTGACAGCCTCCTTCTATAAAGAGTATGTTACCCTGCTAATCCCACACTTACAAGATATGTTTGAGGCTTCCCAATCTGCCGGTGAGCTTCCCCCTAAAGGCAGTCATCATAACCTTTCTCAAGCCTGACAAACCAGCCAATCGCTACGACTTCTATTGGCCAGTATCGATGATTAATGTCGATAGTACAATATTTGCAAAATTGCTTGCTAACCATCTCTTAGTGCTTTTGCCTGACATAGTATGCCCAGACCAATCCGGTTTTGTCCTGGGCCGATCCACAGCACATAATTTGTGCACCTTATTTGCAGTGCTCCACAGAATGGAACCTAGCCTACCTTCCGTTTGCTGCCCTACTTGACGCCACAAAGGCGTTTGGCTCACTTGAGTGGACATATCTATTCTTTCTTCTCCCTCGACTTGGCCTTCGCCCTAAGTCTTAATGGTATATTAACAGATCCATTTCTGATAATGTTGGGCACTCTGCAGGGCTGTCCTCCGTCTTCTATCTTATTTGTGATAGCAATGGACCCCCTGGTGGCCTACTGCAGTAGCTTCACAATATCTCAGTCTCCTAATATCCGTGTTCACAAATGATATTGCTCTATATATCCAAAACCCACAATCAAACCTTGAGCCTGTTATACGAGAAATTATACGATTTGGCGGCTACTCAGGTATCCATATTAACTGGGCTAAGTCCACGTTGTTTCCTCTTACTGATGCAACCCTTCAGATTGAATCAGAATTTCCATTAAAGTGGGCCCTGGAGCTGATAAGTTCTCTTGATATTTGGCTCAATTGAGACACTGAGGAACTTTGGAAGTTACGGTAGAGCAATGACCTGGCTTGTAGAGAAAATACCGACATGGAGTAGGCTTCCTTTGTCCCTGATGGGACGTCTGCCAATAGCCAAGATGATAGTATTACATAAAGTCTTGTACTTATTTAACAACGCTCCTATGCCGCTCCCTGTCTCATTCTTTAAGCACCTGCATTCTAATCTGATATCCCTAGCGTAGACTGGCAAACAACCTCAAGTTGCAGGGGAAATATTCACACTTCCTTTTTCTCATGGGGGTCTAAATGCACCTGACCTGCCGCCATGTGCACTACGCGTGCAAACGCAATATCTACATTACTGGCTGTACCCTACAAGATTTCAACCCTACATAGAGGTGGAGATGGGTGCCGCCGCTCCCTGGCCACGGACCACTGCGCTTTACCAGCACTATAACCCCCCACGCAGAGAAATTAACACAGTGGAATGCTACAGTCGGCCGCGCCCGGCTTTCCATCCTATATACTCCATCCATCCCACTAGCAAGCAGCCCACTGCATTCACCCTACAGGCTGAATGTACTAGAGCACGTGCGCGCCAGTGGCAGTTGTTCACTTTTGCAGATCTATACCCAGAAGGTCATTTAATTCCGCCTTTTACCCCTGGTGACACTCCCAGTTCTATTATACTAGACACTATGCTCAACTACCAGCTATGTGCCACATGCAGGACTCTCCATAACACATTCCCTGAGTCCCCACAGCAGCTGCATGCTCTTGAACATATGCTTACTGCACCGTCTTCCCGTAAATTAATCACCAGGCTATACATTATGCAAAATGCAGTACCCATTCGTACCACTAATGCTCGTGCATTATGGGAGCGAGATATCGGCTCCCTCATTATGGATGATCAATGGAAATTCTGCTGCACACAAACCGCTGCTCTCTCAGCTAATTATAGACTGTGGCTTATCAATTTAAAATTTCTCCATCAGATATACCGAACACCGAACCAATTGCAAAGAATGGGGCTTGAGGTGGATGAATGCTGTAAAAGGTGCAGGTGCTCCACAAGCCCCTTTTATACATCTCGCCCTGGCCTGTCCCCCATCATGGACTACTGGCAGAATGTACTCTAAAACAGATCTCTGGGCATGCAATGCCGCCAACCCCACTGACATGTTTACTGGGTTACATGAAAGACCTCCCGTCAGACACCCGCTGTTTCACAGCTATGCTCCTGCTGTTGGCGAAGCGCCATGTCGCTATGCCCTGGGGATGGAAACCGGCACCCAGAACCGGCACCCAAAACTAAATCTTGGTTCCAAGATGTGATCTACTGCTAAGAGCAGCTGGCTAACTGCTCAGAGCAGATGCCACCGACACCTCGCCCCAAAGAGATTTGGGAACCGTTACTACTATATCTCTACTCACAGGAACCCACTGCTGGACAGCTACATACGGTGAATTCCCATGCAGGTGCTCAGCCCTCGGCGCCGGCCTAGTGGTCTCTCTGTGACCATGCACAAGTTGATTTAAGTCAAATTCTTCCTTTTCACATATCAGTGAGAGCCCATGGTCCAGTTTATCTCACTATGATTTGAGCTATTTAATGGCAAACGTTGATTGTTTCTTCTATACTTTTTTTGTATTTGCTGTACAACTTCAATGGTTAGCTTTCCTATCTATATCACATGGGAGGTCCAACTCCATAACCCTTTTGTTCTGCCCCCTCTCCTCCTTCCCCTCCTCCCTCACACTTCCTTTACTTGATAGTATTTGTATACCTTGGTTTCTGTTTTTGTTCAGAGCTTATGACACAGACAACATCATTGTCTGCCATGTATCCAATGCGGGTTTTCATTTTGGCTCTTGTTATAAATACCAATAAAGACAATTAAAAAAAAGAAATTCATTCAGAGTGACAGTTAACAACTGTCTTCCTATTTTGTCGACGAAACTAAGAACCGAGTTACGGCATGCTCTAAATTTAGCTGTGGATTTTTCCAATTCGGATGCCAGCTTAGTGAGCGATGAAAGCCCTGCCCTAAATAATCAAACTGGTTGATATGTTCTAATGGATACCCTCCTATCTTATTTTATTTATTTATAAAGTTTTATATAGCGCGAACATGATCCCGAAGGATATCAGAGTGCTTTACAATTGGAGGGAAAGGAAGGTAACAATTGCAGTACAGGCATCAAAAGGAATACCAACCCAAACACATATCAAATAGGCATACCAAACAAAAAGGTTGCAGTCGAAAGGGGTCAACAAAGAATAAGATACTAACTGGTACATAGCGAACTGGGAAGCAAGCAAATGATTAGTAAAGACGAATAACAACCAGCGCAGGGCTTAGGGTGTAAGTCCAATGCATTAGAGCAGATGATCCGAAACCCTTTTAAGGTAAGAACTTGTTCATGAGAAATCTTTTTACTTCCAATTTGAAGGCAACCTTGGAGGAGATTCTGCGTATTTCCGGTGGGAGAGAGTTCCAGATCGTTGTCGCAGAGCCGGAGAAAGTTCAGTGACACGTTCTCTTTTTGCGAAAGATCTGTGGTTTCAGGAGGAGAGAGTTAGCACTCCTAGAAGGTCTACCCCCTCCGGATAATTCTAGCTTTTGCGCTAGATAACTGGGGGTTTTGAAATGGAGGGCTTGGTGAGACAGGCAGGCAATCTTTAGCTGTATTCTTCCTTTATAGGGCAACCAATTTAGAGATTTTAAGACTTGGGAGATTTGCGCATTTCTTTTTGTACCCCTAACCAATCTGGCCGCAGCATTCAGTGAGGCCCTTAGTAGGGCTAATGTATAGTTGGAGAGGCCACAGAGCATAGCACTGCCATAGTCTAGCCTCGGCAAAACAAGCACTTGGACCACTTGCTTGATGTCAGCTTGTAGGGGGAAAGGTTTGAGATTGCTGAGTATCCTCATCAGGTAATTAGCTCCCTTGCACACATTGCTAATATGATTCTTCATGTTCAGATGCTTGCCCAGGGTGATTCCGAGAGTTTTGGCTGAGTCAATAATGAGGGGGGAGTAGTTGAAGGCAAAGAGGTGGTTCATCTAAAGGTCTAACTTGGGGGTGTGATTCGGAGGAGAAATAAGAAGGTATTCTGTTTTGAAGGTGTTGAGCAGGAGGTGGTTCTCAGTTAACCAGTTTTGAATATTTATTAGGGTAGTGTTGAGTAATATGAGGTTAAACGGGGAGGAGATTTTCAGATAAAGTTGTGTATCATCCGCATACATATGGAAGAGAATGTCCGTGGAATTTAGTGCATTAGCTAATGGTTCCAAGAACAAGTTGAAGAGTATGGGGGATAATGCAGACCCTTGGGGGACCCCCAAGGATACTGGTGATGGCTGGGAGAGAGAGTGGTTTGCCTTAACTCTTTGGGATCTGTGGTGGAGGAAGGACGAGAACCATTGCAGCACCGAACCAGAAAGGCTTCAAATGGATAGGAGGTTGTCACGATTAACAGTGTCAAACACAGAGGAAAGGTCAATAAGGATAAGGAGGCAAGATTCATTTTGGTCAAGCATTTTTAAAATGTCATCCATAACGTGAGTGAGAGCCGATTGGGTGCTGTGCCCACTCCGAAGGCCAGATTGATGTTGGTCCAGGAGATGGAAATTCACATAGTTGAGATTGGAAGCATTTTTCTAGGAGTTTGCCTAGAGGGAGGATATTAGAAATAGGGCGGAAGTTGTTAAGGTCAGTACTATCTGCGGTAGGCTTTTTAAAATAGGTGTTATCTGAGCAGCTTTTAGGCAATCCGGGATTGTGCCTTGTGACAGAGACATATTGACAATCTTTGTCCAGATGGAGGTGATGACATCCTTGATTTCTTTGAAAATGGAAGGTGGCAATGGGTCACTAAAATGATTAGAAGGGTTGATACTCTGAAGAATCTTGTTAATGTCTCTTTCACTGAGGGGAGTGAAGGTGCCCCATGAGGCATTGTTCTTGGTGCTCAGGCTACTCGGTTTGATCTTCTCTAGTAGGGCCGGGGGGGCGCAGACCCACTGGATAGCAATAGAGCATTCCTGGAGTCAAGATCAATGTTGATGAGTCTTGATTTCTCAGTAAACAAAGCAGCCAGCTCATCGCATGACTTCAGAGTCCGGGCGATTTGGTGCTTCCACCGATTGTTGTTTAACCAGCTCAAAAAGTTTCTTGGGGTGATTAGCGGCTTGATTAAGTTGGGATCTGAAGTAGTCGTCCTTAGCGATCTTGATTTGTTTGTTATAGGAGCTCCTTTCCGATCTAAGAATTTTTAGCTGGTCCGAGGATGGTTTGGATCTTCAGGACCTTAAATGACCTTCTTAGATTTCAAACCTGTTTTCATAGCCATGACCATCGTTTTTAACATTAATGTGTAGCCACTTTTCTCCACAGTACCCAATAAATGTGTTGATCAGAGCATGCATGTTAAAGATAGAAGTTCTGCCTTAGTCTGCATATTGTAAAATTGGTACCTTTTCCCTTACTAGCTTAGGGTAGTCCCTTACAGAGAGGAATTAACATGGTTTATAAATAACCAAATTAGAAGGGTGCCTTTATTCAACCCTGTCAAACTCCAGAGGGGATGGGAAAGGATGGGCCACATTCCCCTGCTGGGCCAACTCGGATACACTGTATGGTATGAAAGTGAAGACTTTTAATGCATTTCAACGAAGATGGATCGTCACCAAGCAGGTGGAGGTTGCTTCACAGCTTTTGTATGCATACCAGCTCAAAGGCAGACCTCAGGTCAATAAACATAAGATAAAGTGGACATTTTTCGATCACCACATATTTGGCGCATATAAGAGGCCAAATGCCTGCTCTATGGTTCCAATCCCTTTTCTAAAACCTGGCTGGAAATTTATCAACACGTTTTGCTCATCGATTCAGGAGCACCCGCCTAATCATTTTCCCAGGCTATTATTGTTTGACGCAAAATGTGCCAGTTACTACCACCTGTTACATGTTTGGTAGTTGGGAAGGTGTTCCATACCTTCGTGTAGGTGGTGATCATACAAGTGCCCATCGAAGAAAAAATGCGTAGAATGGCTTCTGTCTAGTTTTCTGAGTGAAGTCCTGGGACTGGGTTGGCTATCGACTTTGATCGGACACAGCACAATAAACCAGAGTGAAACACCAATCCAGAGAGCATTCAGAACATAACAGAATATCACACAAAAGTTCTGGGACTTCTGGAAATCTTAGCGTCAGAAATTACTTGCAACTGTACCATTCTAAAAAGTATGAGTTACCAAAAAAAACAGCTTTTCTTAGGGGCACAATAAGATGGTGGAGCAAAATCTTTTGCAAATGTTGCTTTCAAGAAAAATAATCCTACCATCTGTACTCAGAACTCAGTCTAAAAGGGGAAAAATTGTCACATATTACTACCAATAAGGGGATACACAGTCACTTTAGGTGCTCTGCAGATGGGTAAATAGATCAACACCTTAGCGCTCAAGATGACTACCCCCCCGCCTATCAAGAAAAATCATGTGATGATGGAGAGGTGCACCATAGCCCTGATTTGTTAAAAGTTAAGGAGAAGGCTGCCTAACAACACCACCTGCTGGCTTAGTAACTCACAACCATCCCTCACTGTATTGCTTGTAGGACATAGGCTAACCTGAAGAGGTCTGACTGTCTTCCAGTCCATTCAGTTTCCACTACCACACTAGAGTGTGTTTGGTGAGGAACAGTGCTCACCAAGCATCCGGCCCAATGCAAGAGAAGCCAAGTCCCTATGGTATACAAATTACACGGTGGTTACCCAAAGACTCAAACAAAAGCAAATCCACCCACCCTATTTCTCTACCTTAATAGGCAATGCCTACTATAGAACATAGGCGTTAATCTTTGAAGCACTTAAGGTACTTTCATTGATTTGTGCCCTGAAAAGATGTGCATTCTCATCCATGCCCAGGGCAGGCTTATTGTGCCTGTGTATAGGTACAGTGCCTGCAAGAAAGAGTTTCAAGTTCCACTTCTCACTTCTGGTCAATCCCAAAAGTGTGAGTGTTTCAACACCTGGTACAAAGTTGTCACATACTTTACCTGGAAAATTCAGAAACTCAACAAAGTTATAAATGTGGCCTTTCACGGTTTGGTCAAATCTGACAATAAAGCTAGATTTTACATAAGGTATCTAATTGAGCATGATTAGGATGATGTTCCATTCATGTCTATCAGATCGGGCTCTCCAGATGATTGCTGCCATATAGTGGTGCCTCCTACATTATTCCAGGCAGTTACACAAGCAAATACATCGTCACTAAGTGCCTCTTTTTTCAAAGAAGTAGTGTTCTTTTGCTAGAATGAAGGTCTCATAAAGCCTTTCCTAAAGAAGCTCAGCTCACCTCCAAACAATGAGCAAGCTTTAGACCTATCTTTATGCACTCAGCCATTGCCAAAATAGGTAAAAATAGGTAAAAAAATATTTGCCCTGTTGTTTCTTGAGCCATCGAGACTCACTTGTGTTGCTTGATTAGACGTGCGTGAAGGTTGGACTTGAATAGGAGACAGAAACTGTCTGGGTAGCAGTTCAGAATGATGTCGAATGAGACTCTATGAAGCACACCTTCTTGGATTTATTATATTAGACCTCACAACAGCTTTCTCAGGAGTTAGTCAATTCTGAACTCTTCCCCCATTCCCCTTAAAATCAATACTTGTTGGCTGCTGGGCGCCTCAAGTGTCATCTATAGCGTCTTCTCCAGCTGCAAATGACTACACCTTACATGGATCTTAGTATTACACGTCTTTATTCGTCTGCATGTAACTGTGAACTCCACATTCTAAACCGGTCTTCAGTGCATCCGGCTCTAAAAGTTAGTCACAGTTCTACAGAATCCATCAGGAGCCGAAAGACTTCCATCATTTCTAACTCGCAAGTAAGCCTCGGCAGTGAACTCTTCTCCGTTTGCAGAGTTTGCAGAGTTTTTTTTAACTCTGCAGAACTCACGGGGTTCCGAGTTTTTTCCTCGCTCACGCTTGCCAACAGTAAGTTGGTGAGCGCGAGTGAGGAAAATTCAAAGCTAGACCACTTCCCTGCGAGATTTCTCAACACGGGTGGTCACTGATGGTTGCTATCTCTCGTGTTGAGAAACCTTCCGTTCATGTTGGGAAAGCTGCTGCTTGAGTAGAGCTTCTACTCAAGCGGCAGAAAGAAGCAGCGCCCTCTTGCACTGCGCAAGAAGCTGTTTGTGCTGTATTTTACAGTGCAGGACAAACACCCGGCACTGAAAATCAGTGCGACGGCGCAAGGTAACCCACTTCGCTGCTCGCGGAACTCCGCGTAGCTTGGCAGAAGTTTTTTGTCACTTGAACTCCTCGAACTCCGCCCAGGCTTCCTTGCAGAACACTATATCTCTCCCTCAGTTAAATAAAAACATTAAAACATTTTACAAAATACATATGTAGATAGACATATACAATTAAATCTCTTCAATTTATCTTTTTAGCCCCTTTAATGTTCGATTTGATCTTGTTCTTGGAAATTTGGAACTGTCATCATCAATGTCCAGGATCTATGTCAATGTTGTTAAAGCAACAGCAGTCACTGATGTTTCAGACCCAGTCCCTCCCTCAACAGTAAGATCTGACGAATGACTAGTTAAATGCCTACAATTAAAAGAGTTTCTGGTAACAGACTTTTCAGGGCACTGGGCAGTCACCATGTGTCCTTTGGTAGACACCACTTGAAAAGGTTCTGCATCAAATGTAGCATCAGATTTTTGTCTCCGCATCTGTCGTGAGAGCACTCGATCTCCTTTCTTAAAGACAATGTTCTTCGTATTTTGGTTAACCAAGTCCTTCTCATGAGATGCTTTCTCATCTTTCTTTGATTGGTCCATTGATGTAACTTGGTGTTTCTTGCTCTCCCGAACATCAATGTTGCAAGGCTTTCACCTGTAGTCGAGTGAGGTGTTGAACAATAAGCTCTCAAGGTAGAAGTCAACACAGTTTTAAAATCGAGCTTCCCAAAATAGCCTACAACACTGCTTTCTTTAGCGTACTCATAACATTTTCAACAAGTCCCTTGGTCTGAGGCCACAAAGGGGTGCACTTCTGGTGCTTTATATTCAAATGCTCCAAGAAATATTTGAACTCTTGACTATTGAAAGGTGGGGCACTGTCAAACTTCACTATGGCTTGAACACCCCATGTCACAAAGATAACATCTAGCCTTTCACTGACTCATTTTTGAGTAGTAGATGAAAGATTTTCAATTAATGTAACTTATGAGTATTCGTCCATAATCACCAGCAGATGATGTCTATTGTCGAGTGGACCGAAAAAGTCAATGGCTATTCTCTTCCATGCATGCTTTGGAATTTCTGACATGTTCAAGGTGTGGTGAGTAGTTTTGTGGAAAAGCAGTTGCATAGATGACAGACCTTCAATACCTTTTCAACCCTGTTATGAATATAAGGAAACCAGACTCGGTCATGGAGAGCTAGTTTTGTGGCAACGATTCCATGATGTCCTTCATGGGCTACTTCAATGATTTTCTGTTGCAGACTCTCCCGGAATCAGAATTCTCAACCCTTGTAGTATAACTCCTTCCTGAGTTATGGACAGTTTATCCTTGACATTGTTGTATTTCTGATCACAATCACTGATGAGTGGTTGAGTGTGTTAGTTCCATGACTGATGTGTAATTATATCCTTCAATTTTACCATGTCACTATCATGGCTCAGAGCAGGAATAATCTGGGCTAACGAAAGGGCAGCTGGTGTATTTGATTTTACAATGAAGTTCATATAGGCCTTAGCTGTCTTAGATGGAGTTCTGTGACCTTGTAAGGGCACTCTGGAAAAGTAGTCAGCAGGGTTATGATCCTTCCCTGGCTAGTGCACAATGTTATAATATTAGTCTTGTAACCCAGGTCTTCATCATTCAATGTGAGGAGGCATTTTGGCTTTTTGATTGCAAAATATAGTTAGTAATGCTTGATGATGAGTGACCATCGTAAAAGGTTTTTTATACAAGAATTCATAGAAATGTTCACAACCCCATTCCAGGCTAAACTTTCTTTATCTGGTTATGAGTAAGCACATTCTGTTTGGGACAAACTTCTACTTGCATATGCCACTATATGCCTTATAGCATTCTGGTGTCTGCTGTGCTGTGCAAGGGTTGCCCCTAACCCAACTGGGCTAGAGTCAACAACAACTTCTGTATGACGCTTCGGCTATAAATATGCCATTTCAATTGCATTCTTAATGGCTAGCTTGCTTCTTTTAAAGCTTTTCTCACATTCATGTGACCAAATAAATGAAACATTATTTTTGTCAAGTCTCTCAATGGATCACTTACAGTGCCAAAGTCTTGCATGTATCTGGAACAGTAACCGGCCACGCCAAGAAACAAACGCATCATAGCAGCATCTTGTGGGGGATCAGCATTTAACAGCGCTTGTACTTTAGCAGAATCTGGTGTCATAACCCCGTCAGAAAAGATATGGCCAGTTTAGCTTTGTCTTATGGAACTCACACTTGTCTACATTCAAAGTCAATACTGCTTCTGCAAGTAAACAACATACGTGTATAAGAGCTTTATCTCCCTCCATTTGTGTTGCTCCAAAAACCAATATGTCATCATTGTAATTGAAAACATTCATGACAGGCTGTATGATGCATCGAATGACGTCTAGAAACAGTTCTGCAGTGGATGACACACCAATACGTATTCTTTTGTATCGATAAAGACCAACATGTGTAGAAAAGGTTGTAATGTACCTGAAATCTTTTTTTAGTTCTAACTGATCATTACCTTTATGTAAATCATGTCAGCAATATGTGGACCTAGATGCTGTTCTCATTCAATCGGCTTGTTTGCCTGATGCATGTCAATGCATATGCGTACAGCTCCTTTACTGTTTTTTTAGGCACCACTACTATGGGAGAAGCCCGTGGCGTTGGACCAGTAGAACGCTTAATAATATCTTGCTTAAGTAATGATTCAGAATCTTTTTCAACAGCTTCTTGCAAATGAAAAGCAATTAATCTATGTCTTTGAGCAACAGACGGGCATCCTCATTAATATGCAACTTTATTTTCATAGTCTTAAGCTTTCCCAAACCAATAATAAAGGGAACTGACTTACTATTTTGTGGTGAGCATTTATGTTGTAATTCAGAGAAACCAGTCCCATATCAGCGGCTGTGCTGAAACAGAGTAGACAGGCACTTGACACTGCGACTTGAAGTACATGGATTGGTGCTTGCAGCTTCATTTCTCTATGTCTCTTTGTCACTACAAATGAACCTTGTCTTTTTAAGGGCGTTGATCAAGCCCATGTATACAGTTTGGTTTTTGATGGTGTAAGTTGTGGCAATGGAGTTAAATCATTATCAGGCATATGCATCAAAAGAAAAACCGGTCGCAAACGGGCAGATTCTCAGAATCTGCCCCTTTGCGACCGATATTTTTGCATTTGGGATGCATCATCCCAAATGCAAAAATCGCAATTTAAGTCATCTCTAAATTGTGATTACTTAAATTGCGATTGCATTTAAGGAATCCCAAATTGAGATTCCTTAAATGCAATGCATTAAAGTAAAAAAATTAGCGATTTCGCTAATAGGGTGCGGCAAATTACCATGAAGTTGAACTTCATGGTAATTTGCAAAACCTTTGAAAAATGCACTTTTGTGCATTTTTCAAAGTTCCATGTTGCGCACACACATGGCCCTAAGGCATGTGTGTGCGCAACATATTTGCACAGGTCAATTCCAGAGGTGCAACAGGGTGTCCTTTTGACACCCATGCACCCTGAAATTGCATGCGCAATTTGCGAGTACCTATTGGTACTCGCAAATTGCGCTTGCAATTTGCCATTCATTCCTATGAGCCTGTAGGCCCATAGGAATGATTGAGAAGCTATTCCTTATTTGCGACTCACAATTTGCGGGTCGCAAATAAGGAATGTGTAGGAATCTCTATTATTATAGCGATTCCTACATGCATAGGATTTTGCGAGTCCTTAATTGCGAATCCTTAATATTCACAATTAAGGACTCGCAAAATCCTAGCTTGATGCATGTGGGAGTATATTTCTCCCCAGGCATAATGTTTATTGATGCACCACTGTCGATAATAAAAGGTATCGAACAACCATTTACTTTCAGTGTAATCTTGGACAATGTTTGAATGGCTTTGGTGCTTTGGCAAGATGAATTTTCTTCGACTGACATTTTTCTTCACAAGCGACCAAATCAACATGCATATGCTTTTCTGAGATAACCATCAACATTTTAAAATCATTTTTATCACTTTGACTGTACATTGATTTGAAAGAAATGACGATGATTTAGATGATTATCAACTTCTTTCAGCGTCAATTTGTCTTAACAGCTGTCACCAATTGGCCTTGTGGGTGTGCGTCAAATGTTGCTTATAGAACATTCCAGCAGCCTGTTTGTCTTTGTGCCGTGACGCACATACTTTTTCCTTCACTTTGCAAACCATCACTAAATGGTACTCCTTCCCACAGCCTTTACTAATCTGTACAAGAGCAAGACATTTACCGTAGTGTGGAAATGAAAATCGACATCTAAAACACAACTTCTTTTTACATAAAGACATCACTATGTGTCCTTCAACACACCAGCAAACACAGAGGTGGCATTGCCATCATCCACAAAGAATGAATCTGCTGCACCACCACCGAAGACAAAACAACACCGATCATGGAAAACCTGAATTTTCAACTCCACACCAATGACAAAACTACCATCAAAGACATCCTCGCCTACAGACCCCCAGGACCATGAACCGGCCTCTGCAACGCCATCACAGACTTTATCACCCACTCAACATCAAATCCAAGCACTACATCCTCCTTGGAGACCTTAACTCCCACATGTACGACCCCACAGACGTGAACTCTGCCAACCTCCTAGAATTAATGGACAACATCGGCGTCACCCAGCTGGTCATAGACACCACACACAGAGCAAGGCACACACTAGACCCTAACTTCACGTCCAGCAACAGATTCAAATGCAGCCATATCACGGATCACTCCATCGTCCACTTCACCACCGCAGAAACACCGTGCACCTCCTCCAACCCTCCTAGCACCTCCTTCCGCAGCTGGAGAAAAGTGAAAGAGAATCAATGGTCGGATGCCCTCAACACCACCCAGCCCGACGCAGCAAGCAACCAGAAACAAGCAGTCAGCTGGATCACCAACGCTGCTGACCGAGTTGGCCCTATCAAACCAGTGAAAACTCACAGATCCACCAAACAAGCCAGCTGGTACACACCGGAACTCAACGCAATGAAACGAAGCTGCAAACAACTAGAAAGAAGATGGCACACCGGCAGAGATGACACAGACCAAGCCACTTTCAAATCAGCCCCGAACAAATGCCACCATCAACTCAAAGACTTGAAGAAAAAGGCCCTTGCAGAATGCATTGAGGCAAGCGCCAACTACACCAAGGAACTCTTCACCATCGTCAGAGAGTCCTCTTGCCCAGCAGCCACCAAGAACTCGATCCTTCCCCCACAGGGACTCTGCAACGCTTTAGTAGATCACTTCTAGAACAAGAGATATGCCATCTACAGGAACTTCCAAACCAGCCCATCAAACTCCTCAGCCTCACTACTCCTACAGAAGTCCCCCCACCGACCACCTCACCACATGGGAACAACTCAACACACCTGACACCACAACCATAAGGAACTCCATTTACTCAGGGGCACCCATGCCCCCACTGCCTCTTCAACCCAGGAGACAACAAGATCATCCACCAACTCACCACCATCCTCAAAGCATCCATCGCCATAGTCACCTTTCCTGATTAATGGAAACATGCTGAGGTCAGATCTCTCCTCAAGAAATCCTCCGCAGACCCCAGTGATCTCCGTAACTACCGTTCAATCTTGCTGCTCCTGTTACTCGCCATAGTCCTGGAGAAGGCCATCAACCATCAGCCCACCGAACACCTAGAAAGAAACAGCCTGCTAGATCCCTCCCAATCAGTTTTCTAGAGCCAAGCACAGAACTGAGACTACCCTGATTGCCGCCACGGACAACATCCACCCCCTACCCGACAGAGGAGACTTGGCCGCCCTGATCATTTTCGACCTCTCCGCACCTTCGAAACCATCTCCCACCCACACTCATGAAAAGATTACAACAAATCGGTATCAAAGGAGACAAACTCAGATGGATGGCACTATTTCTTATGGGACACATGCAAAGAATCCACCTACCCCTTCACGTTGCAACCCAAGAGCACCATCTGCGACGTCTCCACAAGGCTCTTCCTTCAGCCCCACCCTCTTCAACATCTACATGACGCTGCTAGCTGATATCGTCAGAACCCATGACATCAACATCATTTCCTACTCCGACTACACTCAGCTCATCCTCATTAGGCTCATTAGCACAAGGGGCAATTCATAGGGCCATTTGAGGCAAGTTGAAGAGCACACCTTTGCCAGTCTTGATTTTAGAGTAATGTTGATCTGCTCAATTATTCCTGAGGTTCAGGCCTGTAACTGCAATGTAGTCCCTGTTTCACCCTCAAAGCAGCACACAGCAATTTCAGAACAACATTATTGAAATGAGTCCCTCGGTCTGACTCCAATGTAGCGCCGAGCCTTGGAATGAGTTCCCTCAACACCAGCTTAGCTACAGTGATATGTCACACCTCCTAGTTGTGAAGGCTTTGACCCAATGGGAGAATAAGCACACACAACCAAAATGTACTTCAATCCATTGCAGATAGGCATCTTAAAAATATCCATCTGCATCCTGTTGAAAGGTCCCGCTGACCTCTCTGTTTGGCTCAATGTAATGAAAGTCCTTTTCTCTGCGTTTATTTGGTGACAAGTTACACATCGATGACAACCACTCAAAACTTTGGAGTAAACCATTTCTGCCTAAATACCCTCACCATTGCATCTCTTCCCACGTGTGCTGCACCATGAATCTGTCTTTCCATCTGATACAGTAAACAGTCGGGCAAAACTGCTCTCTCATCAGTCGATACCCAGATATCATCCTCTCTGTTCACACAACCTGGTATAACCCAGCCTGATTGTTCTCTTTAGAAACTTCCTGCTGTAAACGCTTCACCTCATCCCAAGTATTGGCAAAAAACAGTATCACACTGAAATCGGTCACTTCTGTTTCCTCCTTTCTGTATTCCCCATTTAAAGTACAAGCATTCATAGGACAATAATGTGCAATTTTATCTGCGTAGTTGTTTCCAGCAGTAACATATTCCGTTCACTTGCAATGCTCAGAGCACTTCACAACTTTAATGCTCCCAACAATTTTCACACAGTTTCCCCATTTCTTATTGGATACCCAGTCATGGTCATGAAATCCCTTTGAGACTACAACTTTCCAAAGTCATGAACCACTCCGAACCCATATTGACCGTCAGTTGTATTTTGTTGCTCGGAGGTTCTCAGAAACATGCACAGGTCAAGGCAACAAGTTCAGTCACTTGCATGAAGTGTACTCCTTGTAACCAAGTGCCTTCCACCACTCCAGAAATGGTACAGACAGCAAAGTCTGTCCTCAGATGTCCTTCATTGTCCCTTAAACATGAGCTATCGACAAATAGGACATAATCATAATTGGGCAGTGGCTCATCAACAATGTCAGGACGTGATTTGGTCCACAGTTCAGTGATATCGAGACAATCGTGGTGTTCACCTTCCTCCTCCTCTGGGTTTGGAACAGGTAACAAGGTAGCAGGGTTTGACACAGAACAGCGTTTCAATGGAATGTTGTCGGCCACCGAAATTACCTGCTCATATTTGGTCAACCGAGTGCTTGTCAAATGCTGCGTCTTTGTTCTGGTTAACAGAATTTCCCGAGTGAGGTTACAGTTAATGGATGACCCATTATGATGCACTCGCACCTTTCATTACTGGCACCAGCTGCATCAACGGATTTGAGACATCCGAGCAATGCTGATGCTACAGGATATAGTGCAGCAGAGAAATAAATCACTGGTCTAAGGGCACTTCCATGTAACTGAGTGAGGACAGAGTGTGCGCAACCCTCTCATTCATGACAAAATAGTGGAAACGCTTTGTTGTAATCAGGCATTACTAAAGCTGGAGCGCAACACAGGCTCTCTCTCAGCCACAGGAAAGCAAGCAAGCAATCGTTATCCTATGGCAATGGATCTGACACGTCCTTATGTGTCAGGGTCCGCAAGGGCTTGGCCATTAGAGAAAAATTTGGGATCAACTGTTGAAAGTAGCTCACCATTCCCAGAAACATCCCGAACTCCTTTTGAATGTGCGGGGGATTCATTTGCATGATCGCCAATACCCATTCTGGTGACACATTCCTCTTACCTTTCCCATTCCGATGTCCCAAGTAATGTACCTCATGCAGAGAATACAGAATTTTACCCAGGACACATTATGTCCATTGTCAGCAAGATGACTCAACAACGCAATGGTATCTCTGTAAGGCTCTCTTGTGTTGGATGCAATCAAAAGATCATCGATGTATTGGATCAGAACCAAGTTGTGGGGAAAGACCAGGGACTCAAGATTCCTCTTCAAAATCTGGTTAAAGATAGATGGGCTTTCAGTATACCGTTGTGGGATACAACACCATGTTAAGACACAGTTTCCCAGCTAGAAAGCAAATACAAATTGTCTCTCCTCATGCAATGGGATGGAGAAGAAAACTTGGCAGAGGTCGATGACCATGTACCACTCAGCTTCACATGGGATTTGAAACAGTATCACTGATGGATTCAGTACCACAGGACAACAAGGAACCCCGATTGTATTAATCCTTCGGAGATCCTGAACAATGCATTACTTGCCGCAAGGCTTCTGCAAGCCCATAATAGGAGGGTTACATAGACTTCCCAGGATCTCTTTCAGGATGCCCTGTTCAATCATGGAGTGGATCACAAGTGTAATACCCGCCACAGTTTCAGGGGTCCAATTATACTGTGGGGTTCTCAGATATTCAGTATTTGGCTTGACTTGTATGCTAACTTGGTCATCTCCTTTGATGAGTTCTATATCTTCACCTGTGAAGTCCCACAATACTGCTGAGACAGTGTCCTTAAGGTCTATAGGGTTATCTTCCACCGTTAAAAGGGAAAACATGGTAACACACAAATTCTGATTCACAAACTTGAAAGCAATATCCTCATCATTTGTTTGCAATTCTATCCCCATAGGGGTGAAGTACATGGTACAATTAAATTTAAAGAGCAAGTCACGACCCAATAAACATACAGGACTCGAGTCACACACCAAAACTGGTGCTGGTCCTCAAAGGACTCAATCTTTACAGGTATCTCTTCAGTTAGAGGGTTACACATCCTTTTATTTGTAACACCCACAACTTGGATTGATGTTCCCGAGAGGGTTAGATCTGAGGCCTCTGTTGTTCTCACAGTAGAGCGGATAGCATTGATATAATTTAGGAATGTTATTGGATGCTTGCCAACTTCAGCATCTACATACATGGTCTACCTCATAGCCTGCACCAAGTGAACAGTCTTCCTCCCCCTCAGGCACCATCATAAGGACGAATCCAAACCAAAATTGCCAATATATTCCATTAGAGGCATTTGATGGTACCTTTGATTTCCCTGCGATATTATTGGGAGTTGGGGTACTGGCATTATATGACCCTGGAACCCCCCCCATGTTTTGAGATCTCGGCCTACTCGCAGACTGTATTTGCGCCATGTCATTCTCTTCCTGCTTCTGGTTTGCAGGGTTGAGGTGACATTTCCATTTCCAATGCCCCACCTTATTACAAAAATGACCCATTGTCGACTTCTTCAACGTCGCCACATCTATCCCCGTCTTCGGGTCTATAGGGCACCCTCTACCTCTTCCTTGTCCTGTTGCCCCTTCAATGGTTTGCATCTGAACTCCCACTGGATGAGCTCCCTGCACACGAGGAACGTTTCCAACAGGTGCCTGTGCCTGTCTTCTACTTTGTGCATTCCGCATCTGTACTAACACAAGCTTTTCCTTCCATTTCTTATGCTTGGAGTCAACCTCATCGCTACAATACCTGACATATTGTAGAATTGTATCCACAGTCTTATTTTGCCAGCAGATCAAGTGTTGTCTTGTTGTATCATTAAGCTAAGCTCAGGACACGCAAACCTGTTACGAACTTAGACACAAATTGTCCCATGTCCTTGGGATCAAGGGTATCTAATCCACTGTACTGTTTGAAAGGGTCTTTCATAATATTCATGAACAGTTTCTTTGGGCTCCTGAGTTGTTTGTCAATCTTAACACAATCAATATCCTATGGGGCTATTTTGGATTGCAAAGCGTGTTCACCTGACTATATTTCTTCATTACCATCGGCGATGGACCATGAGTCACTGGATCCCTGTCTGGTTCCTTCTAGGGACATTCTATGGCTATCTGATATGTAGACCACAAATCACTAGGGACTACAATTCCAAACAACGTGTTCAAATCAAACAACAACACCTTTGAAATCTTCACAGATTGTTTAACCTGTTTATACCATTCAGTTAGATTTTTCTTTAACTTCGGAAACTCATTTGTGTAGGCAGCAAGATCATTTTGACTTAAAGGAACATGTACATAGCCTACGCTAGACACTTCTCGTAACAGGTATGCCTTTACTCCTGCTTCTCCCTGCCACCAGAGAAGGCAGTGCCCCCAACACCTTCTTTGCATTTAATTTCTTCGACCACCTCTCTTCCCATTTGTCCAACATACTTCATGCTCTCATACCTATTACCAATTCTCAAATGTGGGTTTTCAAGTTGGCCACTCTCTTTTCCTCTGTCTCCTGACCACTGTAGGTAAGCCTGTGATTCTGTTGCAACATCTTAGTTCAAGTCAAATCTACATCATAATTCTAAGGCAATATAGTCAACTTCTCATTGACCTGTCTTGCGCTCCTGTTGATATCCTTCACAATAAACAGTAATTTGTCAGGTTCATATGTCTCTACTCGCACAAGTGCTAGATTCCCATTAATTATATCGTCCAATTTGTCTCTCATCCTTACTACATCTACCAGTTTTGCCTTCACTGCAGACTTTATAGTACCCTGACTCAATTGCTTGTTTTGAGTCTCCTTGGTGTAACTGTAATCTCTAAGCCACGACTCTAAATCTGAGACATCAAGGATGTGCTGACCGCCAGATGTTCCCTGTCGTGCCCCTTCTTCCTGAGGTGTGCTATTCTGTACTCTAGGAAGAGCCCTTTAGACTGTCAGGTTCGAATTAGTGGTTCTTGGGGGTAGGGTCCTCATAACATGAGAATTACTTTGATCTACTGAAGGGTCTGCCATCGCTCCATACGGAATACTCAAGTTTACAGAAAGCAACGGGATAAAACCCCCCATCATGCGCTAATGTGCCTCGTGATGTTCCCTCAATCCCCACATTTTTTCGTTTACTGTCATTCCCTTTTGAACATGGGTTGTATATAGGAATGATAGGCCAACTTTGACCAGTACTGTAAGAGCTTCCAGTAACCTTGAAGCAGCATTGTTGGTATTACTGTGATTTGATCCCCCTATTAGCTCTCTTCCTGCCTCTTCTCTCCCTTCTGCTAACCTCACCCCTGTTGATATCCTTCCCACAACACCAGGGTCCTAGACCATTAGTGCTGATGTGCTCCCAGTGTTGACAGTCTCCTCAGGGGGTCTCTCGCTTTCATCCCGCAGTAGACTACAAGGGGGTGGATGTTCTGCCAGTAGTCCATCCAACAGACTATCACCAGTGTCGCTGTCATCATTTACACCTGTCTACTTTTTCCACTTATCTCTTGCATCCTCATCCCTCATCAGCGCAGGATATAATATCTCGGACTCAACCATGTCTACCCTACATCTCTTCATTTTAGCATCCCACTGTGCCTCTTGGTAAGCTTGCATTGTTTTCTTTACCTTTCCCTGATAGCATTTTTACTGTCTAGCATGAGCTGCACTCATTTATGCATCAAGTGCCTCAAACTAGGTAGGCATAGGTAAAGGTTTCATTGCAAACATAAATCCCCTGAACTGGTTAAGTATCTCTAATTTGAAAGTGCCAAAGGATGGAAATGCCAAAACTCCCTCTTTCTCAGTGATCTTGTGCCAATTTTGAAGCCAAAAAATAGTATGAAGTCCTACATTTGTTACCATTTGCTGGTGTGTCTTCTAGTGGCGCTTCTTCGCCCTCCTCCCCCTTGTTATATAAGGCCCTCATCCGCTCGAAACATATGTTTTAGATCCCTAAAACATTGCATGGTTTGGTCTGGTTATGAGATTCAACAATCCAAATACAATTCAAATCAACTAGTATGACAATGCAATCTCAAACATCTGAAATGTGATGAACAATCATCAACCAATCCCAGCATGGCATTACAACAACCAACCTATCCCAGCGCAGCACAATCTGACGGCACTCTTGCTCCTCACAGGGGCTTACTACCCTCCTTCACAATTTCTCTGTACGTATTCACTCACACAATCATCTTATAATTTGTAATTGTCTGCCTTTCTAAAAGAAATTAAACGAACGCTCACAATTGTCCCATTCACACAAAGTTCCCTATCTTAGGTGGAGCCATTGACTACGTCTCATGAAGACCCCTCAATTCTTCAGCAGACAATCACAATCTCTGTGTTTTCTACACCTTTAAATATTCTGAAATCTTAAGCCACTTCAGGGCCCGATAACCATAAAACAACTTCTTGGATCACGTTGGACACAACAAGCACATTCACTCAATTCCTGTGACTACTTCGCAAGACAACAAATTAAAATTTATACAAAGTCAAGAATATTTGGACCTACACAAATCTTAGCATGAGAGTATAAAAGTACAGGGGAATAGGAGGAATCTGAATCTCAGAAAAGGTCCACTCGATGAAACATGAAAAGGGCAATAGGTTCTATTACAATTCTGCATGAAATTAGAAAGCAAAAGTTCAAGTCACTCTGCATCGGCACTTCTTCAATACACAGCATTTAGCTTCTAACTATCTTTTCTCTAACTCTAGAGGTGGCATCCCTAAATTAGCAATAAGAACAGGATTTGCAAGAGAAAAGATATCAGCGGGTAGAGCCTTCCTAAGAAGTATCTTTACCATCAGATGTGTCTAAGGCATGAAGCCACAACCAAGGAAAGGGAAGCAAGATAGCACTTGTGCTCTCTGTCAAGATGGCAAACAGGAATGGGGTGTCTGTCCCTCTCTACAATGCATCATGTGCTCAAACTTGTAGTCTGCAAATATCCCATGATGCCTTTCTCATAGATTCTTCACAATACACTCAGCCACAACATTTTCCATGACGTCTCCTATCTTCACAGCCTCCTCTATGTACGTCCCTCTGTAACAGTTCGTCCTTGCTCTTCTCTCCTTCTCCCAGGTGAAATCACCTCCCTCCACCTTATCTTTCTCAGGCCAGCCTAACTGTAACTCCTTCATTCTGCAACCTTGTCTAATAGAACAATACCCCTACTCTTTGCTACTAAACGTTGTCTACCTGCAATGCAAACGTGAGACAGAAAGTAATCTGCGTAAATTCATGTGAGAATTTAACATTCATTTTCAGAAACAGGAACATTTAAATGTGTTGCAAATTAAGGCCTACGACTTAGGCTAAAATAATGAATTCGCCCTACGATATATGTAAGAAATTGTATAACCCATTAACATTCATTACGAATAATCCCTTTAACTACATTGAGACGTGCCTTGCACTCTACATCATTAGCCTACAAAAGCATCTAACAAATTAATACATCACTGAATCACATTCACTAATAAGTCCTATATCAACGAATTGCATTGGTCACAATTTACAGCACAAGTTATACACATTAATTATTAAGCTTAGTATAAAATGTACTACTTTCATAGAATGTTACTTGATTTACATTTTTGCTAGCATCTAATTTCTCTCATTATATTGGATAATATGTGAATGCGATCTACAGCAATTATATTGCACTCCTAACAGGTAACCCACATAGGATACAAATTTTCCACGGTATCATCACCAACACAAATGTTGGAGGGGTTGCCCAGCCCAGCATCTTCCTGGCTCAGGTGCAGATGGGCCTGGTCTTGGCCTGGTCCTGGCACGTTTCGTACAGCGGGAGAAACCATACGCTTTTGAAGTGAGACGTGAGGCTTCTTCCTCCTGGTCACAGGTCTGCTGGGGGATGAAGTCCCACCCCAGCAAATGATGTATTGTCTGCGGTCAAAGAGTGGGTCCCATGCAGATGGAAAAACCAAGCGCTTTTCAAGCGCGATGATATGTTTCCTCCTCCTGATCACAGGTCTGCTGGGGGATGAGGTCCCATCCCAGCAAGTGCTGCAGAGTCTGCGGGCAAAGAGTGTGTTTCTGATTGTTTTTTTTTATAATCAACTTTATTGATTTTTGAACAAACTAAAAACCTTTCAGCACAGATAACCAATAGCGGTTGGTACAGTAGCATATGATTGATTTTGTCATGTACAAACATACATGTTGGTAAATTTTTAAAAACTTATTGTCAATGCAATCACAGTCGGAAAAGAGACAGAAAACCCATTCATCCCAATTGGTTAAACCATTTGCCTCAGACCTTTGAGTGTTTGGCTGGGCATCCCCTAGCTTTGAACAAGGGCTTCTATTGTGCTGCACACCAGTCCACGCCCTGGTGTCATTTATTTAAGCTTGGGGGGGTCAGACTGCTTCCATACCGCGGCAATGTCTCGTTTAGCCACCATGGTGGCGGAACCTAGGGAGAGCTTGTCTGCCCTGGACCCGTCTAGGCCGTCCATGACTCCCAGGATGAGGTTCAGGGGGTTGTGTGGTACCTCCCTACCCAGGACACCTGTAAGTTCAGATTCCAGTGTTTCCCAGTATGGGGTGAGGTGGGGACAGGACCTGACCATATGATAAAAGTTAGCCGGTTCCTGCCCGCCGCACGTACAGGACAGTAAGGATCGCAGACCTGCCTAATAAAGGCGATCTGGGGTTAGGTAGGCATTATGAAGATAGTATATCTGGAATAAGCAGAGCTTAGCTGAGGTGGTAATAGTCTTGGGGGCCATTAAAGCATTGCACCGGTCCTCCTCCTCGAGGGGACCCAGCCACCCCTCCCAGCGGTGTCTGAGCGAGGCAAGAGTTGTTGGGCCATTTTTTGTTAAGGAGAGATATATTTGTGAAACCCCTCCCTAAGTCCCCCATCATGATCTGTGCTTCCACTGGATTAAACGTAGGCCTGAGACCTGTACAAAGGCCCAGAGAACTTGAAGGTACCTGGGTCCGGACTGGGCCGGATCCACAAGAAAGAGCAGTACATCATCTGCATATAGGGCGATTTTGTCAATGTGGTGGTCCTTCCATTTCCAGCCCTGGATCAGATCATCAGCCCGGATGATGTAAGCCAAGGGCTCAATCGCCAGGGCGAAAAAAAGAGGGGCGAGAGAGGGCAACCTTGTCTTGTACCCCTCCTAATCAGCAACACCTCTGAGAGAGTCCCATTTATGAGTACTCTCACTCTTGGTTTGGAGTTTAGGACATTCTAGAAGCGGCGGAAGTACTGTTCCAGACAGGCTGCGGCTAGCACGTCGTCCAGGTATTGCCAATCGACTGTGTCGAAGGCTTTTTCAAAATCAACAAAGAGGAGTGCTGGATAGGGGGTGAGTGACTGGCGACTCACGAGGGCCAGGTGTAGACGCCGCAGACAATGTCTTGTCCTACGCGCCGGCATAAAGCTACATTGATCAGGATAGACCAATTTACTGAGGGATGGACAGAAGCGTTGGGCCAGGATCGTGGCAACTATCTTTACCTCCATGTTGATTAGTGAGATTGGACAGTAGTCCGAGCAGGTAGGTGAGGGTGTTTGAGTCTTGGGGATGACGACAATGGTTGCTGCATCCGTTTCAGGGGGGAATGCCCCTGTCTCTGTGACATCTTGGAATAGAGCGGAGAGGTGGGGGATCAAAATGTCTCGGTATGTAGCATAGTATTCTTGCGGGAACCCTTCGGGCCCGGTGTTTCCCTGCTACTATCGAGGGGATAGTGTCACCTATTTCCTCTGGGGGTGAACAGAAGATCTAAGCCTGCAGCCTCGCTTGCGGTACGGGGGGAAGACGAGCACCTCCCAGGTTAGTCAGATTGGGAAGCGAGGCTTCGGGTCTTTGGGCAGTGTAAAGCCAGGAATAATAGCAAAAGCATGGGCTATAGTGGGTGGCATACAATGGATGGCTCCAGAGAGGTCCCAGACCCCGGGAACTATACATTTTGCTAAGGGATACGACTCCAGCCTGTGCAATATTTTCCCATTCTTGTCACCCCAACATTGCACTCGGGCAATGGAGAAACTCCATAGCAGCATAGCTGATTCTAACGAGATCTGTTTGATCTCTTTCCGTAGGATTGTGAGCTGCCTTTCTCGCAAATCGACTGATGCCTCAGTTGAGTTTCTCTCAAGGCGAGTTGCCTGAGCTTCGAGGAGGGCAAGTCGGCTATCCTGGGATAGTCATTGTGCCTTGAGTTGGCCCCTGGCAAAGTCACGAATAGTGGCCTTAGCTGATTTCCAGAGGGTACCCGGAGAGCGGACAGAGTCCTGATTAATAAAGAAGTATTGTTGGAGTTCCTCCCCTATCGCTTTATTGATATCTTTGTTCTGGAGGTACCAGGCATTCAGCCTCCAGATTGGGCGAAGTGTGTTGAAGGGGTCGCCCAGGTAAAGGAGAAGTGATGAATGGTATGAGATACCTCGGGGGAGGATACTGATGTCCGACACTCTCTGGCAATCATGGGCTGCCATGAAAATCATATCGATTCGTGCATGTGTATGGTGTGCCGCTGAAGTGTGGGTGTAGTGAGTGCCTCAAGGGTTCCAAGTTCTCCAGACGTGCTGTCCTACCAGAGGAGGGTATGAATATGGTGTTGAGGTCTGGTTGCATGACTGCATTGAAGTAACCCTCTATTACTGTCTCACCCAGGAGCAGGGTGGAAACAATATCAGTAAGCTGTCTCAGTGACGATGTGAGCATGGCGGGCGGGACATATATATATATATATATTTGGTTGAGGGTGTTTTCCCCCAACATCCCGGATAGGACCACAAACCAGCCTTGAGAGTCCCTAGTGACGTGAGTAAGTACAAAGGGAAAGCTGCTCCTCAGGAGGATCGCCACCCCCGTGACCCCCATTCGAAACTGGAGTGCCATACTCTGTCGAACCCATACCTTGCAAATAAGGAGCAATGGTTCCCCAGGAGGTGAGTTTCTTGAAGCAAGAATACGCCTTTGGGCGTACATCAAGACTGCTGTTCGTTTGATTCTGTCAAGCATAACATTGACGTTCCATGACAGAACTCAGAGGGGATTACCCCTATTTAACCTTTGTGTCATGATCTATGTATGGGGTCAGGAGACTACTGGGCTTCAGTCTCCCTGGGGGACTGGGCTGGATTGCGAGCGGTTGTAACCTAGGCATCTGTCTTCTAGTTTGTGGGATCGCTATGTATTCACGTTGGTGAAAGGATGGAGTGCTGTGAACACTAAACAGTAATGAACAAAAACATAGGACAATGGTCTCAACCCCCCCCCCCACCTCCTCCCACCCTATACCCCTGGGACAGAAGCATCTGTCACTCTATTACATTCAAAATGAACCGGTTAAACTTAAACGCTTAGGCCTTGTAGTGTCGGAGTCTTCGGAAACATACCACTAGGCCTTAGGTTGCAGGCCGCAGATGGGGGAGGGGCTTCCAGCCATCTTGTGCTGCGTGCCGCCGGGGCCGCGGTAGGGGCTCTGCAGCAATGCCCGTTTGCACACTGACAGGGCCTTGCGGGGGGAACTCCACCTCTGCTTCAAGCCTTCCGCCGGAGTCCCTCCAGGGGGCTCCCTCTGTCCCCGCTCAGGCCACCAGGAGACACCTCCGGCAGCTGCTGACTCTCCACTCCAAGTCCCGTATCCCTCAGCTGAGCTGCTTGGTGGGGGGCTGCTTCAATTCAGTCTCGGCTGTGAAGAATAGAAGACGGGGCGCTGGCCGTTGCTTCCCTGGTGCGGCACGCCATGGGGTCCCTCATTTTGAGGCCGGAGGCCTGGCTCTCAGATCGATCTTGCCCCCGGTGCCGGCCCGGTATTGGAATCTCCTCGAGCTCTCCGACGGGGTGCAGAGTTATTGGGTGTTTATGCCACGGACGTTGTCTTTAGGCATCAACTCCCAATTGGACCACTGCTGATGATCATGTTGTTTCTAACATTTGATCCTAAAACAAAACATCCATGAATTTGAGTGATCTTTGATACTGATATCTTGTCTCCTCATTGTATTTTAACTGCTTGATTGAAAATGTGTTCGTCAAATTGATTGAAATTGAATGATGTTCCAATTTCCTTGATTAAATTCAGTGACAGAAACTTTTGTTGCGCCTTATCTGTAGCGCGGAAAAACACATGCATAGACTAGTATGTTAATGTGGTTGCTGCACTAACCTTTGCACAGCCTGCGAGCAGTATGTTTGCTGTGAGCTTGCAGACTTTTTGTTACCAAGTTATATAACATCAGTACCCTTAAATTGGGTAAAAGTACACTCTGTTGTTTACAGTGGTATGAAAACACAAGTCTGACAAAATCGACCTGTTTATAAATGATAATTTATCAGCTATGCTTATAAAACAGATTCCAGAGCCAGTGGTTGTTGGTGGTCGGCACTGAAGCTCACTTTCGGGGTCTTGGACTTGCTTTTTCTTACATTTTCCCTGAGAGCAAAAGAGAGAAAAGCACAAAAGGACGAAAGACGCAGGAAGAGGAGAGGAAAACCAGCAGTAGAGGAAGACTGCAGGGATAAAATAGAGAGGCATATTTACAATTGGTTTGAGCCACTGGAACGTCACTTTTATTGAAGTTCCAGTGGTGCAGTGCCCTGCAACATATTTGCTAAGTGCAGTTAAGCTACATTTTGTAGTTTAACGCCGCTTTGTAAATATGGTACCCTTCCACACAGGTATCTGCGTGAAAGGGGTGTGCAATGGGTGTTGTAGTGGTTGTTGTACCACAACACCCATTGTTTTTTGCCGCTGCCCCAGATCTACAAGGAGGTGTAAATGTGAGGCAGCTCCCAAAAACGAGTGGCATGCATTAGCAGGCATTAGAATGGCACAACGAGGAGAAATATTTTTATTTCTCCTCGTTTTTGCTTTTTCAATGTGTGCTGCATAGAAAGAGCAAGATGTCATTATTGATTGTTTATGTGCAGAAAGGGACACCTCCCTGCACATAAACAATTATTCCCTGCAACCCAGGGACCTTTGCACTAGGGCACATGGGTGCATGCGTTGGTGCTAGGCAGTGTAGTGTGGTGGAAGGAGGCTTGAGGTGTAATCTAAACAAGGGCAGTTCCTCCACTAGGGCGGATTAGCGTCGCCCAACTGTTTTCTTGCAGTGCTAGAAAGCCAAAACATAAAATGATAATACATTTTAGTTATTACCATTTTATGTTTGCTTTGCGCATTTTGGGCAGGCGGGTGGATATTACTGGGCCGCTCTGTTCTTTGAGCAGGGCAGGGGAGGAGTGGTTTGTCCACCCCTGAGTGCGCAAAGACTGTTTTGTTGGCCCTCTCGGGCCGCCCAAACCAATGATGCGGACTCTGCCCTTTTATAAGCAGGCTGCAGTGCAGCCTGAAGAGAGAACATGCCAACCCCACCAGCCCCTGGCTTTGCGCCGTCCCGACCAATCAGAACGCTGCCATTGCAGCGTTGTGATTGACTTAGGGGAGGGAGCCTGGCTGACTGCTTCTTGTTCCTGTTTCCGTCAGAGGCAGGAGAGCAGGAGCAGAGAAGACGCATGACCCGACGGAAAGGTAGGTTTAATTTTATTTATTTTATTTTTTAATTTGCCCATGACACCCCTGCAAATCCCCCCTAGATACCCCTGTGAATCCCCTCCACGACCCCTTGCCCCTGCCCCCCAACCAACAAGCAATGCCAGCCACTACTGAATCTAGACTAATTTTGCCTTGGAATTCAGAAACCTCGGCATACAGCAGCACCGGAGGCAGTCTCCTAAGGAAATCTTTGGGCTTCTGCACGTAATGTCATTACAAATCAAGCACTGCAGAGCCCCTTTTACAGCCCTGTGCATTCATTCAGCCTGCTTAGTATGCATTGATCCAAGCTCTTCTGCTGGTGGTTGCCATTGAAAATTAGTTGTCTGTTCACTTCTCCATGCTGTCAGTAATGCTGAACAGTCGCTGCGTGCTGGTTTTGTCTTTTGAAGAGTGTGCCATGTGTGTCTGTGCCATGAGGGTTGCACTGTCCAAAGCATTAGTTCAGCAGGTCTTGTGTGATTCTCATGCCCAGCCTTGGTGAAACGTGGGGCTGGCTGCAGGCCACCACAAGAAGAACTGCATTATTTTTGATATGACAAACTGCCAAGCCACAGACAATCAGAAATGGAATGCAAGCAAACCGGAAACCTAGAGTACAAAACGCATTTTTTAGGTCGAGCATTCAAGACCTCTTGTATATACTTTAGTATACTTTAGTATATATACTTTAGTATATACTTATATGTGTATGAACTTTGTGGGCTCTGGAGATGAGCCCTAAGACCTGTCTGCTTCCGCTTAGGTACTTTTTTTCTGTTCAACTGCCTCTATTTAACTGTCTTGATAGAAAACGACCAGCAGAGGTCAGTAAAATACCAGAATTGCTTTCTTCTGAGAGACTTTCTCTTTTTTTTCTGGCAACCTCCTCTATTTAACTTTCTTGATAGAAAACGACCAGCAGAGGTCAGCAAAATACCAGAATCACTTTAGCATTCTCTAGATTCCAGTCCATAGAAATTGTCTTCCACGAGCACCCATAGACAATAATAATCTTTTCAAATCTTGTATTTTCAATGATATGACCACCGAAGGCCCTGCTATATTAAAAACAGGGCTTTGGACTATACCATTTCCTGCTGAAAGGCAATATTGCTCTCCATGTGTTCCCATACCTGGTTTGTCATGCAGTTTGGTGCTTACTTTCCCTCTAAAGAACAGTAGATATTTCAGCACTCAGGCTAATGTGCAACATAGCTAAATACATATAAGGTCCCAAAGGCGAGACCGATTGCATTGCAAATGCTTGTTTCTATGAGTCTGATTTCACGGTATGCTCAGAATTTCAGGAAATGCAGAGGGACATGTGTTCACGTTCAGAGATTGGAAATATGGTGTTGTGGTGATGGTACTCTTGGACAAAAGAAAGACAAATGCTAATTTAAACCCCATGGGGCACAGCACCAACCATCAGTCCTGAGACCCCTGCTAGGCAGGATCCACCTCTTCTGCTTGTAAAGTGACTCGTTTGATTTGATTCTCTTCGCAGGCCCTAAAACAAGAGCAAGAACCCGACATTTTCCTTCAGCAGTGGAGCAGCCCGAGGAGCCGATGCTGCGCTACTTGGAAGTGGGGATGGTACTTGGGGTTGTCGTTACAGCATGTGGTGTGGCCTTGGTCCTTGCGGTTTGCTACAAGGGATAACTGCTTCAAAACTAATGAAGTTAGATGTGGAAGGGGACGACGGACAGACTGAGGAGTAAGACGCTCAAGAAAGATATTTTTCTGCGGGGAGGTGAAAGTACTCAAAATGGGACTTTTGTATGAAAATGAGGTGCAATTCAGGCCAGACCCCACTTATTCATTATCTCTCTGTATTGTCATTCAAATCCCTTGTCCCAGCGTTCCTAGGCAAATGTAATGTCTAATTGTGCAAAACCTAACCATACAGCGCCATTCGGCCAATCGCTAATGTTGTACCTGCTCTTGCAATGAGGCATATTCTTAACATTGCCTCGTTAAGACGATTTATGAAAAATTACCTCGTCCCAGAACACATCCAATACCCTTCACACACCGCACACAAATGTTAAGTTTATAAAATATACATGATTCCCCAAGTAATTGCCCAAACAGAATTGAGAGAGGACGTCTGGGAGACCATGCCAAGCAAACGTTCACAGAAAACGTCTGTGCCAAATACAGAATCCATTCTCAATGCGTCAGGATTTTTAATTGGCACTTTCAAAAAACAGTATTCCCTAATATAAGTATATATCAATATTAATAACCATTTGTCCTTTAATGAATTTATACATTTTACAATCTAAACAAACAGGTTCCACTGACAAACGTGTTGTCCTTAGTGCGCTACCCACGTGTGAGCAAAGTGTTCAATGTGTGTATCAAGATGTCAAGAACAGGCCCGTTTGGCTAAAATATACAATGCTGCAAGGGTCCATACCTAATGTCAACGACGTTTCGATTCCTCTGGACATTAAAGGATCATCATCGGGACTCTAAAGACATGGAACCCGAGGCGGAGACAACAGGAAATCAAAACACGTGTCAAATGTTTAGATAGTCAGAGTAATCAAAAAGCTGGTCTCTTGGGCAAGACAAATACAAGTAGCAGGGGTTGACGCCTGAATATGCAGATAGTCCGACGTCAACGTCACTACGATGGGGAGGAGCCGGAGTGAAAGATGTGCCTGTTTGAGAGTCCAGGGAACTGTGCAGTGCTTCAGTCGGGCAAAGAAAGACACGCCAAAGAGAGAACAACGGCACCCGATTCTTACTTTGTAAAATATATATATTTATTAAATGAGAAATGGTTATTAATATTAGTCTATACTTATATTAGGGACCACTGTTTGTTAAAGTATCCCTAGTGATTCTTGGGCTCTCTCTTGTTTTCGAAAATAGCACTTTTAAATGGGCATCCAGTGAATAATGTCATAAAAGGTCTCAAAACCCAAGCAGGTGTAATCAAGCAAAGCCACATTCTAGAATGCCTACTGTAGGTGATTCTTTGAGGTGCAGGACTTATTAAACTGAACTGCTGTTTTCTCTTCTCTGGAAGGCCCCCTTACAAAAAACAGACCTGGTGTGGGGCCTCGATGTTCTCAACATCTGGAGCCTTTTGGTGTGCTTTATTGGGACCACAGAGACTCACAGGCTCCAGACTGTTTGTGTTTTTTCAGGCATATCTTTCCATGTACGTGAGAAGCAACTATAACTTGTTGCATTGGAACTCTTTGGGGCTATGTGTAAGAAAAGAAGTCCTACTGGCTCACCCTGGCACTGGAGAGAGAGCAGAAGATGTACTGCCCTGAAGGGTAGACGGAGGTGGAGGGGAATGGTAATGGAGAGCTTGAATTCAGTGCCAAATTGAAGGTTTGTGGGGGGAATTGTAGTAAAGGTGACTCAGTCATGGTGTTTGGGAGCTCTGAAACAATCCTGCATATTGCAGACTTTAGTTGTGTCTGTTGTATGTCCATCAAAGGACATTGTGCACCTAGGGTCATTCCACGGCCTCATGCACACAACAGAGCAGTGAGTCACTTTTGGAGTTGCACATCACCCTTTTTCCGATTGATAAAAAGTTAACATTTTACTGCATGCACCAAACCAAGCACCTGCCGCTCCCGAGGTGCAACCAGATGGTCAAACACAATCCAAGTGCACAAAATGATGATGCACCGCAAACATAGAGTCCATTTGTATATATGTCCAATCCAAATTGTGTGCATTCCAATGCATCTTTATGTTAAATTTTCATTGGTGATATGGAAAAACAGTCAACGCATTTCGTTCACCATATGTGAACTTTGTGAGGGCATTTGAAGCTGTGCATCGGTCAGGTATAATCTTCACCCAATGTCAATTCAATCTCTTAATAACAATGGATCATCATGTCTCCTGCTGTTTTTGGTCATTCTGCCAGGGTCGCCTAATAGACCTGCATCTCAGACCCTCAATTTAGTGTCCTGCATCTCTAGAATTCCATGGTGTTCTTCTACACGTCTCGCCCATAATGACCATTTCAGCTTTTTTCCATATCACCATTGAAAATTGAAAATAAAGACGCATTGGAATGCACACAATTTGGATTGGACTTATACATAAATTGACTCTAACTTTGCTGTGCATCACCATTTGGGTCATTCCACTGCACCTTAATTATGAGGACAATGTTTGATCCGAGCGGTGCACACATATACGGCAAACGAGAAAGCACAAGAGACGAATGGGAAGTCCATAAAAGAGGCTTTTGAGTGTTATTGTTTATTTTTGGCTGCTTGTCGAACAGAGGTAAAGTTGCATAGTATATCAGACAGAGCACTGCATTCCTGAAGATTGCCCGCATGACATCTGAAGATGTGTCAGAGCATTTCCTTTGTAAGAGAGCTGCATATTGAAGAAAAATCTCATAATAATTACAGCTACTGGAGTAGTATGGATGCTGCTCACTCTGTGGTAGGAATGCACACGACTGTGACACATGGAGGTGAGAGGTCATCAATGAGTTGTCAGGCACAGACCATTGAGATGGATCTGAGGACCAAAGTGAGTGAAGGGTTGAAGATGGAGATGCGTTGGAGCTAGTTTTCTTGCTCAATCAAACCCTAAGTTTCAATTGTTTCTACGAAAGATTAAAGTGAAGGATTGTGATGTGTGCTCTGCGTTTTCTGCATATATTCCTCTATTGCATTTCATAAGTTCATGTATTTGAGTGCATATTTTTCCTTTATAAACGTGATTCATTTAATGCTATTTGTATATGTACAACATATAAAACTGTGCTACATTTTAAGCAGATAGATCATCCATTTGCTCATATATGTAGTAATCTGATTTATGGTGTGTAATGTATTTTAGTAAATGTGCAATCGAATACATATGTTTATTCTTGCATCACAAGGTCTGGTCTTTTCATTATAATCAGAAAAAAACATTTAAGTCTAGTACAGACATATTTGGGGAGAGTCATCTTCAGTTTTTTCTTTAGAGATTTGGTCAAGTTGCAGCAGCAACCATCTTCAGCAAAGGTCATCAGTTCCCTGGAGCAGGGCTGTCGCTATCTGCACCTTTCTCGGCTCGAGAAACACCACAACCGAGAAATGGAGTGACCTTCTAATAATACAGCTGACATATTTAGCCAAGTTATGCAAGTTAGAGGCCACCTAAGACACTCAAATGAGCACTTCATTGTTAAGAGAGTTTTGCGATCAATACCATTAACAGTATTGTAATTCTTGACATATTTTTATGAATCGTTTTCATTGGCACTGGTTTCTTATTTTCATAATTACAGCTCTTCATTGCATCTACACTAGGTTATGGCATTTAATTAAAACAAATATATTCAATATATAATATGGATTGTTTGTGTGTGTCAATCCCTGGCCAAAGGAGATTCAGAACTCATTAATGCAACAAGTAATCCTGTAGACTCACAACTAATTGCCATGAACGCATCATCGTCAAGAAATGAGTAGGAGGTTAGCTAGGTTCCCTGGCTCGGGTTGGCTAAGACTGATCTTTGCCAGACAGTTTAAGGTTTCTAAAAACTGGGCTACATTTGCTTCTAAAGTTGCAAACATGTACCATGGTGCCCAAAGCAGGTGGAGTTTCGAGTAGCCATTGAAAAATGCACTTGATTGTACCAATAATTACTAATGTGGAGATGGCTGTTTTAATTTTGGTTTCCTCCCTCGGTTTTGATTTGAGCTCCCTCTCTGCTAACGAATTTATCAAGCCTGACTGGTAAAATAATTTCCACATTCAATTGCATTTTTAAATAATTATGAATCTGTCTCACAATTGCAGTAGTCCCTTTGGTGATAAGGTTACGTTTTAGAGTCCAATTAATAGAACACTTTGTGGGATGAGGTTTCCTGAAAGGAGGGGGTGAGCGAATTGTAGGAGTTACCGTACGTGTAGCATACTCCTTTAAAATATTTTACTCAAGGGTGGAGTTTGATCCTGTAGAGATACATCCTAGGCATTTTCATAAGTTTAAAACTGCCCCTAAGTCTGCTGATTATGAGCTGCATCTAAAGGATAGAAATCCTTATAAGATATCAGCAAGAGGAAACATGGTTTGGTGTGCATTTACCAACTGAGTGGAGAATGTTAGAATGGGTCCATTAGGACTTCTAGGAGCTACTGAGCCTGTATTGGCTGGTTGAACTCCTCTTCTGGACGCAAAGAATATAGAATGCCTTTGAATTAAGATGTGTACTAACTGAATTGGTACTTATATGTAGATGACTTCAACAATATGTCTGACAGACGATAGTGACTGGGATTTTAGTTCCTGCTGCTGTACAGCCATATGCTCCCTTGCAGACTTGTCCACAGACTAGATACGATTATGGGCAAAGTGCCCATTAAGGCAATGAGATTCTATTTTAGATAGGTTGTACAACTGATCAATTGGAAGTGGTCTATCCTCACACTACACTCCAGGAAAAACTCAAAATGTTAACTGTGTGCATTCCACTTGGTATGGTACCACCCACAGAGGATTCTATTACAGGGGGAACTATATTTGCTAATACATATATACCACTATTGTATACTACATTCATAGCACACCCACTTTGGAGGTGTTACCAGAAGTAATAAAACAAAAGCAAACTAAGCGTGATGCCACTCTGGATGTTGATTTGGGTATGAAGTTGATTGCTAGCTTCGAAATTGTCTCTTTGATATTTCTTAGTAACATTTGAGGGGAAGTGGCAGTGTTGACCATACACAGTATTTGACTGCTGTACTCGTGCAAGATCGTGAATGCGAACTATCAACAATTATTTCAAAATGATATCCTCTGTGGAACAAGATACTTTATGTACTCATGCCTCAAAACCACAAGTCAAAACGAAAAAAGTGTCTGAGGGTTTGGTGATAGAAAAGGCACCAGAAGCACACAAAAAGCAAAATGCTCAGCAGAAAACCAGGACTGGATCTCCTTTACGGAGTTTTCTAGTAGTGGGGAGTATAACATTTGAGAGACCATGAAAAATTAACAAGTCAGATTCGAATAAGTATATTGGTAGCTGTTCTTTTTGTTCTTTGCAGGTCTCTGAGGAGAGTAGAAGGACAAGACTGAGTATCATTGAAAAGACGATTAGACCAGACAAAAGTGTGAGATGAGAACACATGATGTAGAGATTAGAGGTAACAAAGAGAAAAATGTTAGGAATCAAAAGCTCATGTTAAGAAGAAGAACATGGCTGGACTGAAATAGAAAAAGCATGCTTCAGAAACTGCAAACACTTCTGCGGAACAGGGCATGGACACTAGCACTTCCGGACAGTGTAACTGACGTAACTATAGCTTGAAGCGTATATGATGGTTACTCCAACTGAAGAGTACATACAGGTAGAAATACTGCTTGGACGTGTAAACTCTCCAGATAGGCTTTATGATGTAGAAATACAAATAGAAGGGATATATTGCTCTAAATAAATGTAGTCTTCTGGTTACATTTATCAGATGCCTATAACATCATTATTGACCTCCATCTTTTATAAGGTAAATGCCGCCGAATGATTAGTGAAAGCATTTTCCTTCTTAGTATCTGGAGATCTTCTGTAAATATATGCACATGAATGGATTTGAAACAGGCTCTGGCATAGTATAGCAATCAAGCATAGTGGGACAAGGAATGTATACCACATATGATTCCCATACGGATTGAGCCATACTTGCAAGATCAATGTCCATCGAAGGAGAAAGAAAGTGGGATTTAAGGGCTATCCTAGATCAATTGCTGTATCAGTGTGAAATATTCACTCAACCATGAACACACATTTGTTTCCTGCGTTGAAACAAGACAACTCATACATAATTGCATTTGATAATTCATGTTAATGTATATACACATATGCACATTGGGCAGAAGACACAATACTGGACCAATGACAAATTCAAGTTCTCAGGCAAAATATACCATTGGAATCATAGTACCAAACCATTTTCTCTTTAGGCGGATTTCAGCGTCTATGCAAGATTTCCCCAAGGGAATAAACACTGCCATAGGCTTTTGCAGTAAGAATTATGGAGAGCTTAAAAGAAGATCCTGAGTTGTTGTCGTGCATCAGAGATATACTTGTTACAGATGATGATTTCATAGAGCAACTACATAGGGTGGACAGAATAGGGACTTCTTCAGCCAGCATGGGTATAAAATAAATTTTTCCAAATCAACGTTTGCTTATCTTAATGTGATCTTCTTTGGATGCTTGTAGATGAATTATCCTGTGAAGTTAAGAGATTTTTACCTGATGTCCTTGAGGAGTGTGCCACTTTACAACTCCAGATACAATGAGAAAGTTGCAAGCTTTTATGAGGTATTTGAACTTTTGAAAAGCTTACTTGGCACACTATGCTTTGCAAGTGAAACCTTTATATGAATCGATACATTTGACATTTTCTGAAAAGAATTGGTCAGATATGCCTACCGCTATTTTACATAGACTGCAAGAAGACATGATTGAGATAATTTCTCCAGACACCAAATACAAGGTTGATATAGTAATTAGAATCGCACCTAGTACTTCTGGCTACACATAAATAGTTTACAATGAAGAACAGAGGACCCCCTTAGTGTATAGATAACATTTAGATTCTTCTTCAAAATAACAATTGACTCTGACTGAGAAAATTCTTTTGGCAGTTCAGATGGCCATTTTGAAGAAACATTCTGTGGGACAAGCAAACAGATTATCATAGTTTCCATATACCTACACTCAAGGCGGCTACTAAAGCAGATTTCCCTAATCCACGCACATTGCACCTGCATTCATGGCATTGTGATGCAATGTAAAATTCTAGTGATGTAAAGTCTGAATATGATCCTACACTTTGGACATAGGAATTTCAACAGTATCAGCAAGCAATCCCGCAAACTCCACATGCATTACACATACAGAAGTCTAAGAGCATGTTCTATACAGATGGCTATGCACAGCCTTCAAGATGCACTAAGCAGAAATTACGCTGTGGTTTGCTCTGCAGTGCAGGGAGTTTTTGAAGATAGAAACTTTGAGTTTCTACATAATACACTAAAGCCCTCAATACGATGGTGGACTGACTGCCACCAACAAGCCGTCGGTTTGTATTTTGCTTTCTCACCCTAAGAGGCCAAGACGTGGGTTCCATGCTCACTGTGTCACTGGATTCAAGCTAGCCTGGCTGATGAGGGGTGATGCCCCGAAACCGGTCCCAGGTTGCTTGTTTCCGGTTCAGGCAGGACCTGGCTTGGCAGTTCGATCTGGACTGTTCCCATCAGGCACAGGATCAAAACAGATTTGCATATGGCTGGGTCTAAACTGGGGTGGCATGGTGAGCAAAAGAACAATGGATTCAACCCAGATCTATTGACTGCGGGAGAATGTTTGATTTGCTCTGCATTCCGTCCATCATCTGTTTGTCTTTTGCCCACCATCTAGGGCATCAGTCTGACCGCTGAATTACAATGCAAGCGGTCAGACCACCACCGGAGGGCGGTAGGATTCCTAATCCCTACAATGGGGCGGTGCCTGTGCCGGGATTAGGATATCCTTTTTTGACTGACTGTTCATGGCGGTCCCGCTGCCATGAACAGGCAGCCAGAAAGGGAATTTGGGGCCCCAAGGAGGGGCCCCGTCCCCATGGTGCCTCCCCAAGCATCCATGCACCGTGTGCCTGATGTTTAAAAACATCCCTTTTGCAATTGCTACTTGCGTTGCTGCCCTTTTCCGGGCCGCAGCACAAGCTGCAATAGAAAAAGGAATGTTTGCGACTGCCTACACAGTGATTGCATCCTTATCTGGTGGGTGGAACCACCAACTTTTTGTCGGCCAGTACCAATGCTGCAACGAATGACAGTCGGATGCTCGTTCTCCCACCATCATAATGATCCCCTATGTTTTAGGTACTTCCATTTCAAAAATACCTGAAATCAATGCCTTCTAACTTGTCTTTAAAATAGATGATCTCTAAGTTTCCACACTAAAGAGCATATTTATGAGCCCCTGGTACTGCCGTAGCATCACTTTTAGTAATGCTCCAGCGGAACAAATCACAAAATCATATTTATGAGGTCACCCATGGCCACTTTGCGTGGCATTGAATGGCCTCTGAGAAATTAATTAGGGCAAGGCAGCGCAAATCGCTGCATTGCCTTACCCTGCGCTAAGGAGGCGTTCTATTAGCATTGTGGTGGATGTTCTCCCCCCAACACTCATGAATTTCAATGCTAACTCAGGTTTACAAAACCAGGTAAACCTGGGGAGTCTTCCCCATGGGAGGAGCAACAAAGACAAATTACTTTATTTCTCCATGTTAATTCCTCTTTCCATGTGTGCTGCATTCTGCAAGAAATATTTCAATATATAGTGTGGATTGTGTGTGTTTGTGTCAATCCATGGTCAAAGAAGATTCAGAACTCACTAATGCAACAAGCAATCCTGTAGACTCACAACTGATCATCACCCTGTACACATCATCCTCAGGAAATGAGCAATCAAGATTTCTACAGCACACATAGAAAGAGGAAAAAACCTTGCAGGATTGTTTTTGTGCAGGAAAGTGCCCCTTCCTGCACAAAAACAATCCTGCTGACAACACAGAGATCCTTGAACCATGGTGCAAGGGGGCCTGTGTTGGCACTAGGCTTCTGAAACTGCACCAGAGCTGGAGGAAGGGACAGAAATTCACTGTATTAGATAAATATGGTGCATTCCTGCCCTTTCACTTTGACGTAGGGCAGTGCAGCAAGGTGACTTCCTGCACTGCCCTACGCCAAATACCCATGAATGAGGCCCTAAATGTTTCAAACTGAACATTCTGCATACAAGATTATAATGTAAACTTACTACAGGGATGTAAATGTAAATTCATAAAAGCAAAACAGTTTTGGGGAAACATGAGTATTCTGCAGGACAAACTTCCTTTGGTCTGTGCCCAACATACCATGGCCCTTAGAAGTGAAGGAATTCAGGCAAAAGGGAACTGTGCAGATGATTTAGCTGTAAAAACAGCAGTACAGACCTTTAAAGCTACATATAAAGGTTGATGTTGACATAAAGGAAATTTGAAAGGAGAAAAGCTTCATAATGGGGTTTCCCCACTTCACTACTTTTATAGCCTCACCAAAAACAGGAGCTACTACCACACTATTGATTGTACAGACCTAAAGAGTCATTCATGCAACCAATATAATCGCATATCCACTGGGAATTGTTTGGGAAATGGTTCCATATCACATTCTGAGCCCTACAGAAATTATTTAAATCCCTAATTTTTGCAAATCTCATTGGACGACATTATAACACCAGGTCCTTTTGCAAGTTCATGAGAAATCAGTGCTGTTAAACAACTAATGACTGACTTGAGATTTTATGCTTCATTGGACAACAAAGGTCCGTCTCTCAACATGGATAATCATCTAGAGCTATTCTAATTCTGTCATGTTATACACAACTACATTAATCAAACAACATTCTAAAAGGAAGTATATCATGTTACAAAGTGTGACTATTGTGGTTTTTAAGAGATATTCACATTTTTATTAGTGATGACAAATTAGACCCATCTGCATTTGATTATTTCCAAGAGTCTTACAAGTTTTTAAAGATTTTGATTACCCATCACAAATGTATACATTCACCACAATTTATTGGTTTATTTTTAGAACAAGATTATACCTATTGGAGGGAGAATATCAATGAGAAAAGCATTCAGGAATCAAATGTTGGAAAGATCAGATTAATTGTACCTTGTTTAGCGCATGTATGATGCCTATAGATTTAAAGACCTCAACAATTGCTTAAATGAATGTGATACATTTTGCAGATTGGAAATGGAAAGAAAATATTACTGGTAGTGAAATTAATGAAATAATTAAAAATCATACTTATAATGTTACATTGTCTAGTTCAGATGTGATAGCCATATGGCACACATACACTAGTATGTATATGAGCAGATTTCTGTCTAAACTAGCAAATAGATCACATCCTATGTATAATACATATTCTCCTATGACAATGACTATCTTATTGTAGGCAACATATATGAGAGGTGGTTATCATGATCTTGTCTGAATGATATGAATAAACATGTCAAAAAGAAGTGGAGACAGATATTTGAGTGATTTCCTTTTGAGATCACAGCCTTTGAAAAATAAAAGGTTCATGGTTACAATAATCTATGTAGTTATATAATATGGCAAAATATATTCAGAGAGAGAAACTGCTGAAAGAATCTGGAATTTGAGGGAAACTGTTACTTTTAAAGTTACTGATAATCGCTTTCAAACTTTTTGTAAATGTATACCTCTTCTGTTTTAAATCTTTTTCTAGAAGATCTCAGCCCCTCACTATATGGGCAAGTTCACATCTGGACACAGACGCAATCAAGTTGGACATTACAGATACTAAATCACATAGGGTGCATTGGTCATTGAGCAATAAAATGACTGACTTTCTTCCTTATAATATCACTGTAAGACAACAATCTTCATTAAAAGAGGCATCTACAGCCTTCCCTCGATTGAACAGATAAAGAGCATGCCTTTGCTATTGCCGAAGATCCACATCTCATGTGACTATTGCATAGAGTAGTTTATTTACCTATCACTGCTTTTCACTTTTTGGGCTGTCAGAAACATAAGTCTCTATGATGCTATGAACGCATACTACTACATTGTCACAGCACACTTGCAGTTTCCCGTTTAAAATCTAATACTTGGCTAGGACATTCACTCCTTTGCAAGGTCATTTTTATTATTTATTATTATAATTATTCTTGGTGCTTGTAACCCTTGGTAACCTGGCTTTGCTTGTATACTTCTTGTAACACCTGCTTCTTTCACTCCCTCATATCAAAATTTGTTATACAAAGATAGCTATATATTTTGACAACATTATTCCCTGTTGTGCGTTAGCCCGATGTTTCATATATCGCTTAACGGTTCATAAAATAGTGAATTGTTGCGGAATTACAATTTATTCATCTCAGTAAAAGTCTTTGAGATTCTTTCATGATTGAAGATTGACATCATAAATGTGAGCATTGAAAAATTAATTAAGTTATTAGCAATTCTAACTCAGAAAGAGATATCATTGACCTCTTTGACAGAGACAGTTGCTCTTCAGATAACCCATTCTGCTTGTGAAATTCAAAGGCATTTGCAAATTCAAAGTCTGAGTCAATTTGATGATCAACTGCTCACTGTGTTCTCTGCATCGAACACCACTGGCATTGTGTATTATTTTAAAACTATTGGATCAGGCTTACAAACCTGCTTTAAACTATTTTTGTTACTATTGTTGCCTTTTTTTGTTCTTTTTTTTATCCTCTTTGGTGATATTTCACCATCCATCATTATTACGGGGTGCACCTTTATTATTTCTGTTCTCCTGAACCTGTTAAGATCAAAATGAGCAGCAACATGCCATATCCGAATAAATACCAGTACCACAAAACAATTGTTTTCTATTTGGGAAGAGAACTCCTTGCTAACCTGAGCATACATTGGGCTTTTTCAAATTTCACCCTCCTATATTTCAAAGTTTGAACTGTTTACAGACTGTTATTTTAAATATTCCCTTGGAAAAACAAGCTATGAACTGATTTGACCGACCAGAGAACATCAGCCATTTTGTAGTGCAGAGCAATTTCCTGTCATCAAAGCTGCTTCCTTTGCTTCTTCCCTTGTGCTTATAAATGTTCCGCCTTGTGTTGGATTGCCAATCTTTCCATTTTCGGATGCATTCAGTGTCACTTCATGAAGTGATCAAACTGCTGCAGGTGCATCTTAAGCTCTGCATTTAATGCCAATCTCATCTACAACTTTGTCAGTCATCAGCTACATTCTGGTATCACCATTATCCACAAAGGTGAGAACCAGTATCACTGCAACTAGTACCAGCATCTTCCTGATGCAAGTGATACTTGTTGAACATCATCGTCTCCACCATTGGACTCTCATTTCAGTGCTACAGATTTGGAAGTTTCCGCCTGTTTCAAAATGGAAGGAACTGACCAAACATGAAAATGATGATCAGTGGCTGCTGCTGTCTGCCAAGCCTCTTTGAAATAATATCAAGAAAAAAAATGTTGAGACAGCAAATATTGCCTAAAAATATAGAGAAACCAAACAATGACAGCTTATTCATAAAATAAAAAAACACAAATATCAACAACGAAAATACAGCAGCAAAAATATTTTAAAAAACTGAATAGCGAAAATAAAAAACTGAAATATAAAATATTGTCAAAACAATCTACCTAATTGAACATGACCCAATCCTTTCAAACAAAAAAATTGCCAAACAAAACACTGTTAAAAGTAAATAGAGGGGGACGTGTCCAAGATGGCACCTGTGCTGTAAGAGACTTGTGGAGCTCCTCCATGCTGACCCTCTAAGCAGAGGATCCCGGGAGGCTGACCGTTCCGTGGTGCCGGCACAATGTGGGGCATGACGGAGACACTAATCTGAGACCCAGATATGGAGAGGCAGAGGGACGATGCTGGCCTGACAACCGGGCGGGCCTAACAACAAGATGGCTGCAAAGCGACCCCTAGACAGGGCTGGCAGGCGACAAGCGACCTGGTGGCCCACCGGTGAGCAGGGGCACAGCCGGAGATCAGCATACCCGGTGAGTGCATGGGTGGTGGCGAAGTGGCAGAGGTGGGGATACGAGACTAGCAGAGAAGCTGTGACCCGCACATCGTCTCCCTCCCTCCTCCCCTCGAGGTGGAGCTGGGATGTGGAGCTTCCCCAGAACCCAATCAGCACCCCGCCGCAAGCAGCATCTAATACTAGAGGCAAACCTGCAGCCCAGCGGCAGTCCGGTAGTGGCCGATTACAGGAGCGACGACCCCTACAAGCGCCCAAGCCGGCCTGACCGTAAGATGGCAGCCAGGCAGGCTTGACACAAAGGAAGTAGCGCAAGGAGACCCAGAGCCAGTGATGGAAGATAGATCATCCAGACCGGACTGAGAGCACAGTGGGCATCGGACAGTGCCCGGATAGTAGCGAGGCGAGTGGGTGTGTGGGAGCAGCGGTGCAGTTGCTGTTTGAACACCGTGCTTTCCTCCTCTCCCCCACATCAGAACAGCATGGCTAGATTCCCAGGAGTCGAGGAATCACTCAGACACCAAATCTCAGATTGAGGACGAGGGCAGCCAGTTGATCAAGCGGCAGTCCTGTACTGGGGGACACAGATACTTGGGGGACAGCTGGTCCTGGACCTGATTAGTGGACACCAGCTGTATGAGAGCCTGTTTGTCAACAATTTGGGACCATCCTTTAGAGGGTTAGAACATGGGGCAATACAGACTCAAATTGACATAGCGAAAAGGAGCAACCCTCACCTGTCACAGCCAAAAGGAGGGGAGGTACCGGACAATTCTGAGGAACACAGTAATGAGGTCAGCATCTGGAACCATCCATACAGGCCACCAGTAATAAATTGAACGCAAGGGCCCAACTGGAAGAGGACAAAGAAACTCGCCGGCCACTAGAAGCATGAACAGCAGCTTGTGACCAGGAACATTCCTGAGAGAACCACCAGAACCCGATACAATGACCTCAACTAGGCCCAAAAAGGATTCCACCATCAAAGACCTCCTTGCCAAGAGCTCAACTGAACGAATGGGCTTGTCCCAGACCTGGCCTCCCCGGACCATGCCACATCGGATCTTACAGGGAGACAAGATGCGAGTGAAGATGTTCCCATCTCGCATAGCTTTATGGAATCCCTCTTCAGCATGCTGCGAGATGACATAGCGACTTTGAGGATGGAGGTAGCCAAAGAGATTAAAGACTTGCTTCACGAGATGGGGGAACTGGAAAAATGAGTGGACTCAGTGGAGAAGTCTGGGGATGCAAGAGAGGAAGAACTAGAGGAGTGCAGCATGGAGATCCTAGAACTTAAAGACAGCAATGCAGACCTTAATACCACCTGGAAGACCTGGAAAATGGGTCCTGCAGATCCGACATCCACATCAAGGGTGTTCCATTACAGGCAGATGCCGGTCACCTGGAAGAGTATGTCCTACGACTGTTCCATCACATTGTCCTGGAACTAGAAGGGAAGGATCTCCTGCTGGTTTATACGCATAGGGCATGCCGTCCCTCCACAGGACATTCTCACTCTCTTCCAAGATTACCGACAAAAGGAACTCATAATGACTGCAGTACGAGATCAATCACACATATCCTTTGAAGGAAATAAGGACCACCTATTCCAGGAGTTGTCCATTATCACCCTGCAGCTACAGTGCACCATGAAGCCAGTTATGGTATTCTTACGAGACAAAGGGGTGTGGTGCAAGTGGGGACACCCTTTCCACCTTTTCTCTGTCCGGGATGGAGAAACACATGTGGTACGTACACCTCCTAAGGCGGCGACGGTTCTGGCATTAGAGCTGGAATAAGGGGCTCCACCTCAGCAGAAGAGCACCCAGGGGCCCCCATGGGACCCCAGCCACCGGAGGCACTCCAAGATTCGAACACAACAGGAGCTGAGTAAACCCACCGCTGCGGAAAGCATCAGTGAGAGATCAGCAATATTGCAATACCTTACTGAGCAAAACCAGTCTCCAGAACGAGAAGTCAAATAATTAAGGCTGGGTTGGAATCTGGACCATGTGAACTTATCGGTATGCGGATCATCACAGGGATGGTGATGCTGGACCTTTGGCTGAGTCCACGGGGCCGGGAGGGGTGCCCCCTGGACTGTCGTCAACTAGATGATAAATCACAAGCAGTGGCAGAGGCTGCTGCACTCTTTCCACATCTTTGAGAACTGTCATGAAGAACCGATGAAATGGACCCCTACTACGTAATTGCTAGTTTAGCACCAAGCGGTGCTTTTGTTTTTCTTGTTTTAATGTTTACACAGTTTTTATACATCATCATGCTCTACTCTCTGCCACACTGTCACATCCCACCACAAATGCAGGGGGAAAGGGCATTGTCTGCTCTAATCAAGATCCAGGTAGCCGCCAGTAATTGTACTACTATATGGTGCGGATAATTAGCCTCAATGTCAGGGACCTGAACTCACCAACCAAGAGAATAGTGATAATGTGATCAAGGCATTATGGGATATGTAGTTCCTCGATTCAAACATAATAGGAATTCATCTTTAAGTAAGTTCATTTATTTGCTAAGTGCATGTTTCCATATGTAAATCTTCAATACTTCGGGCATTTGAATCGAGGAACTACATATCCCATAATGCCTAGTACTGAACTGAAGGCACGGCAGATTTCAAACAGTCAATTAAGCACAGCAAAGCAAAGAAGGAAGGTGCACCAGTAAGAAGTCCAGGTCCAAACAATATCTTTGATGTATCCTTTTAATTTTCTTGTAAAAAAGACTCACGGCCAACGCGTTTCGTTCCACACTGGAACTTCTTCAAGGCTGAAAACATGCAACGTAACAACATATAAATACCATAAACACCACAGAACGTCGCGTGACACAAAAGTAAATTCTTTCTGATAGTCGATTTTAACAAAGCTACCAAAGACAAGTAATACATCAATTGAAAAATTGTAAACAACATCAATAAATTCACAAAAATTACAAATGTACCAAATAAAAAACAAATAATGCTAATTGGATACCAAAAAAACCCAACGGTTTCTTCACGTGTGGGTCTTGTAACATTTGTGGAAGTGGAAAGAATAAATCTAAGTCCTTTTCCCATAACAGCTCACGGGTCTACACTATTAGCCACTTTATTAACTGCAATACAACTCACGTGGTCTACATTCTGGGATGTGATTGTAATACCATATATGTAGGCAGTACCATAAGATGTTTGAAAACTCGCATACAGGAACATAGGAGGGCCCTCCTAAATAGGGACACGAGATATCCCATCACTGAGAACTATAATGTCAAACACACTGGGGCCAACAACTTTTGGTTCTACGGCATTGACCATGTACCTCTAGGTAAGAGGGGTTCTGATCGGGGATTGGCCCTAAGACAGCTAGAATCCAAATGGATTTGTCGTCTGCGTGCCACTGTACTGGGACACAACTCCGATTCAGAGATGCACTATTTCCTTTAGGTTAAAATATACTTAGTTATCTGACATGTCCGATACTCCACTCCGTTAAATGGAATATGAAAAACAACCGTACTATCTATGGACTTATAATCTCTTGGGGGACAACTATTGTTGTACATAACAAAACTCGCCCTAGCTAGGTACATGTGGGGTCCTTTTTTACGTTTTATCCTTTATTTTTTTATTATTTATTTATTATTTATTCTTTATCTTTCATTTTTGATTTTTGTATTTTTGGTGTTTCCCTTGCAGGATTAATGTGACATTTAAGTGTATCAGATATTATGCACCATATAGTACTTGCTTTATCTGTTACCCTTTTCTCTTTCTCCCTCTGTAGCTGCATCCTCATAATTTGTATATTGACTTTGGGCATGGAATGACTTTTAAGTTAACTATCTTTACCATGCCTGTATTTTCAAATTAGTTTCAAATTATTTTCAAATGATTTCCACGCCCTTTTTAATCACGGATCCATCTACATGTATAACCGCAACATATGTAGATTTACATGTTTTTCTTGGCACCTGCATTTATTTGGACATGTTATTATATCATTCCATCATGGCGTCCTTGAATTTTCATGGGCTTGGGTTTTGGGAATCGGAGAACAAATTTTGACAATTACTTGTTCTATACTTTTTTTCCATTCCTCTTCTACATTAACTTGGCGGTGTCCTCTACTCGCTTCTTCTCATTTTTCACCATGCTTTGGATGGGTTACCATACCAGTCCATCATGGCGGCTCTATCCTTTCTACCGCCCCTCGGTAGTATCACGTGACTCGCGATGTCAGGTGATTGACTCTTCCTATGGGCGTTAGATGTTGTATTTTTAAACATGGCCCGGTGCGGATTTACTTGCTCTCTGCACTTTGCTGTTACATTTTTCGAGGACGGGTTGGGGGTTTTGGATTTTAAGGTAAGAATCGCCTGTTCCATTGGTGGTAGTATTACCAGCACTTACTGTGGATATATATATATATTTTTTTTTTTTGAGTCGCTACGTTATCTTTATATATGATAGCTCACGCCACTTATACACGGCAATGTGGTTACTGCCGTTTTGGGATATGTGTGGAGTACGCAGTATCTATGTGGATATGTTTTAAGTCATCCCGTCACGTCTTTTCCATATACGATAGCTCACGCCCCTCATATACGGAAACGCGTTTACTGCCGCTTTGGGTGATGTGTGCAGTACGCAGTAATTACTCAGATATTTACTCTTGACAGATTTCCTGATATTAGCGGACTGTTTGCTTCCAAGTATCCTTTGACCCTTTCACCACGGCAACGCGGTTCCTGCCTTTTTGGGATATGTGTACAGTACGCAGTATTTATGTGGATATGTTTTTAGTCATCCCGTCACGTTTTTTCCATATACGATAGCTCATGCCCCTTATATACGAAAACGCGACATTTACTGTTAGATCTTGGTACTGGTTGGTTTGAACTTACTTGCTATATATATATATATATATTATGGCCACTTTTTGTTCCTCCATATTGTTTTATGGCCCTGGACATCTTGATAGCCTATGTTTGATATTGGTGTGAAGGGTCAGATCTTGTTACACCTCCAACATGGCCCGTGTGTCATTTTTTTTTAATGCAGATATACTTACCATCAGAATACTGATTGAGAATATTTATTCACATATGCGGGACATCATTACGTTGTATCCCGTATCACGTTGTTTGTCTCACGAAATCCTGTTTTGGTGAGTTTTCATGCAATATTTCATATTGCTTATTGGTTGACTGTTTCTACTGGTTTTTAACTCTTCCCCCAAACCCCCCCTCCCCCTTTTTCCCCACCTCTCGATTATTCTTCCTTCTCTTCCCCTCTCTCCTTTTTTTCGCCTCTCTCTTTTCGCCTCTCTTATATAAGCTTGTGGTTATTTTTGGGTAATGTTCACTTGCCTTATAAAAAACACCTCCGCTTAACCACATACTAGGGATAGGTACTCAAAAATATGTGTTGTCGACATCTGAATGTTTTATTTTTTTTTTCATATACGTGTATGCAGTATTGTTTATGTTTTTATTGTGCAATATATATGTGATATAAATGTTGTTTTGTGTTTTATTCGTTTATGATATAAATGTCGTTATGTTTTTTATTTGGTACATTTGTCATTTTTGTGAATTTATTGATGTTGTTTACAATTTTTTCAATTGATGTATTACTTGTCTTTGGTAGCTTTGTTAAAATCGACTATCAGAAAGAATTTACTTTTGTGTCACGTGACGTTCTGTGGTGTTTATGGTATTTATATGTTGTTACGTTGCATGTTTTCAGCCTTCAAGAAGTTCCAGTGTGGAACGAAACGCATTGGCTGTGAGTCTTTTTTACAAGAAAATTAAAAGGATATATCAAAGATATTGTTTGGACCTGGACTTCTTACTGGTGCACCTGCCTTCTTTGCTTTTCTTTCATACAACTGGTCTACAGTGGAGTCCATCTACGGCGTGCTCCGGAAGATTTGTGCACAGGAACTTAATCTTTCATTCAAAAATTTGGGATTTGAAGTGCTTAACTTATGCTCAACCGTAGCTTGTTCTTTTTGTCTAAAGTCAATTAAGTACCACCTGATGAAGACGACAAGTCGAAACGCGTAGTGGTGATAAAAGAAGGACTGCTTTTGACAGAGTAACAGAAATAATAAAGTTTCCTTGAAATTTCATCTCTGGGTGTGCGGTGCTACCTCCTTTGGTCTATTATATATATATATCTATATATATCTATATATATATATATCTATATATATATATATATATATATATATATATATATATATATATATATATATATATATATATATATATATATTAAAAATAGAAAGATTGTGGGTTACAGGTCGTTTGCCCGGCGCTTAAAACAGTCTCAGACACTGGTCCCCACCAGTGTAGTACAGTATATTGAACACAGATTCTTCTGAGATCTTTTTTTTTTTTTTTTTTTTTTTTTTAATTTATTTAATAATTTTATTCAGCAGTGTCAGCAATACATAAAAATCTCATATAGGCCAAAGATTCATACATCTCAAAACCAAAAAAAAATCATTTTAAGACATTCACAGATATTATAACTGTTCACCACCAGACAGCCACTTGGTAATCGGAGCCCACAGTTGCTCCCCGAATTGTTTTCTTCTATGTCCCTTTAATTTATATAAAGCAACTTCCATGTGATATAGAGCAAGGATCCTAGACCTCCATTCAGAAAAAGAGGGTGGATCTGAACTTAGCCACTTCGTGGTGACACAAAGGCGAATTACAGCCATACTCAAAAATAAGAAGCCCCTCTGTGGTGCCAGCCTTCTATTATTTACCAGTTCAGGCTCAGTTCCAAATAACACTAAACCCGAATTGAGTATTATCGAAAGTTCTAAAGCAGAGTTCAGGAAAAGTTGCACTTCGCCAAGAAAATGGGTTAATGAGGGACAAAAAAAGAACATGTGTGCAGCCTCCGCTGCGCTCTCACCACAGCGCGCACATTTGTCCCCTCTTCCCACTTTCCATTTTGCAAGCTTGGCTGGAGTATAATAAAGATCGAAAACTGACATAAAGCACTGGCTCTTTAAACTCCCTGAGAACAAGATAGTGCTTGCCATTTCTAGCGACTCCTGCAAGTCTAAATTCTGAATCCCTATCTTCCTATTCCATTTAAGTTCCTGGATTTGGAGGTCATCATGCTGGCCACGGCTAGCCTCTTTGTATAGCTGAGATAGATTCATCTTAAAACTTAACACTTTAAGTATCGGGATTCCCTCTAGTGAACATATACCGTCTGCGATAGCTTTATCTACATAGCTACGCAGCTGTAAGTATTTAAAAAAATCCCCCCTTCCCAAATTAAATTTTTCAATCACTGAAACATAAGGCATTAATTGGCCATGTTCACATATATCCCCCAGAGTCCTGATACCGGCCAGCCGCCACTTCCGAGCAACAGAGTCCATAAGGACTATGGACAGAGCCCCAGGAAGCCCAATCGGTGTATAAACATTAACTTTATTTATCCCACACAGCAAGCCTATCTTTTTCCAAACATAAAAAGCTGCGGCCAAGACCTTAAATCTAGTTTTTTTGTAGTAGCTAGGTTCAATAACTCTAACTAGTAAGTACCGTGCTTCAATGCCGAGAATCATTTCAAAAATAGAAGGGGTTACTGCCGGATCCATGAGAGCCCTTTCACCATAAATCAGAATACGACAGTATTGAAGCATCGAAACATAATAATACAAACGAAAATTTGGGATGGCCCACCCACCTCGACTAAATGGCATAGAGAGCCATTTCATGGCTCTTCTTGACCTTTTATAACTCCAAAGGAACCGAGAACAGAGTCTATCTATCTTCACAAATAAGGAATTAGGAAAAATTAACGGAATCGCCCTAAATATATACAGAAACTTCGGAAAGATCATCATTTTGATTACATTGCTTCTTCCATAAAGTGATAAGTGCAGGTGATCCAGTCTCTCCAGAGTCCTATCAGACTCTAATATTATAGGGTCAGCGTTCAGGGCTGGGATTTCCTCGACTTTCGCTGAAATTCTAATACCCAAATATACAGCCTGATCAACTAATAAATTAAGATCAGCTGGGCATCCCTTTTCTGAATGCAAGACCTGAGTCTTAGTCAGATTTAATTTATATCCTGAATACCTGCCAAAATCACTCGTCAAGCTCTCAATTCTATCTAGCGCTTGAACAACATCACTAGTCAGAACTGCTATATCGTCAGCATAAGCTAACACTTTAACCTCATGTAGCCGAGGTTTGACAGGAGTAATTAGCAAGTCGCATTCCAGTTTATAAATCAGTGGCTCTATATACAGAGCGAAGAGCAAAGGAGAGCAGGGACACCCTTGACGTGTGCCCCTCCACACCTTAAACTCCTCAGTTACCAGCCCAGAAACCCTTACCACTGCCTCCGGCTTTATATACATAGTCTGTATGGCCTTCACAAATTCGGAAGGGAACCCCTTCCAACTAAGCACTGCCCACAGGTAGGCCCAGGAGACCCTGTCAAATGCCTTCTCAGCATCTAACAGGGCCACCCCGACCCGTGACCCAGTCGCCTGCGCCCAATCCAGAAGAGATATAACCCGACTAACATGATCTGTGGTGCCTCGTCCCGCAATAAAACCATGCTGTCGTGGTGAGACTATTGACACAATAATTTTCGAGATTCTCACAGCAAGAATTTTTGAGTAGATTTTGCTGTCTGCATTAATTAAAGAAATAGGCCGATATGAGCCTAGTTGGAGCCCGTCTTTCCCTTTTTTCTTAAAAACCATAATAATCGTTTTGGACCAAGACTCTGGCGGAGAGCCCTTAAAAGCATATTGCAACAGCTTCAACAGCTCTGCCCCCAACTCGCCCCAAAACCTCCTATATGTCTCCAAGGGTATTCGATCCGTACCCATCGCCTTGCCACAGGGGAGTGAAAAAATAGCGGTCTGAACCTCTTCCAACGTTATTGGAGACACCAAACTATTCCTCTGTTCTTCTGACAGAGAGGTAGAATCAATCCCTGCCAAAAAGCTTTCCGCCTTTTCAGTGCCCTCAGTGCCCTCATTGCGATAGAGATTCTCATAAAATACTTGAAAGGCTTTCCTCACACCAATTGGGGTTGTCTGAGTTATTCCCTGCATGTCTTTAATCTTCAAGATTTTATTCTGAACCTCCCTTTGTCGCAGTCGATTAGCTAAAACCTTGCCAGACTGCTCACCATGCTCATAACATTCCCTTTTGTGAATCTGAAACTTAACTGCCACCTCCTCAGCAAACTGTTGATATACAACTGACCTATGAATGGCTAATTTTCGTAATATCTCCGTTAAATCCCGTCCTTCTTTAATATATTTATCCAGCTCACATTCAGTATTGTTTAGGTCCTTTATACGTTTATCTAGAACCGATCTATTATTCTTGCGCTTATAAGCGACAAAACTGAGGGTCTCCCCCCTAAGTCCCGCCTTAAATGCATCCCAAACGGTTCCTGCAGATGCTGTGTTCCTATTTATCTCAAAAAAACTAGGTATCCAGGCCTTAATATGGCTACAATACTCCGGATCCAGCAGAACTTTCCTGTCAAACGTCCACTCAAAATTTCGCGGGGTACCTATATCAAACTCAATTTTTAAGACTACAGGGTTATGGTCGGATATAAACCTAGGCAGTGTAAAAACCCTCGCATTTCCAAGCAGGGAATATGAGACAAAAAAATAGTCCAACCGAACCAATTTTTTATGGGGGGCTGAGAAATACGTGTACCCCAGTTGATTAGCATTTAATTCAATCCATGCATCGGCTAATCCTTGATCCAAAACCAAGCTGCGCAAACTTCTAAACACTCTAGGTTTCCTGCCATAATAAGCCGGGCGACCTATAGCATCAAATCTTTCATTTAAATGTATGTTCAGATCCCCACAGATTATGAACGGCTGAGCCCAGGTAGACAATTCTAGATTAATTTTATCAAAAAATTCAGATTCATCCAGATTTGGACCATACACAGTACATATTGTAAACTTTACACTATTAACAACAACTTCAGCCATTGCCCAGCGCCCCCAATTATCCTCTTTATGTTTCCTAACAGTTAATATCCCCTTCTTAGACAAAATAGCCACCCCTCTAAGATTTGTTGACTGGCGTGAGCAGGTAACCAATTCCATTCCCAGACCCCTAAGCCACCCTCTATTCACCCACGCTATATGCGTCTCTTGTAGACACAAAACATCCCATGACATAGCCTGGATTATACTGGCCAAAACCCTTCTCTTATTAGGGTCATTTAAACCACATATATTAAGAGAACAGACTGTGAATTTTAATCTTTTATGATACTGTATACTAAGCCCTCCAAGTCACATCCCTCTCCCCAATACTCCCCGCCCTTTACAAACATCTTCGCTTCTCTGGCCAAACTGATCATTGCATATATAGCAAATAACTTAACATTCCTAAACAAATAAGTTAATGGGCTCCCTTCAAACCAAGCAAAAGATTGTACCTCCACTGCTGAAATTTTAACCCCCCCCCTACACCTACACCTACTACCCCTACACCCCCCTACCCTGTGCAGCCCCCCCCACCAACCCCACCACTCCGCCCCCCCCCTCCCCCTCCCCAGTGCCTTACCAACCCCATGAGGCATAAGGGATCTCGTCCCTTGCGATGTAGAGTCGGGCTCCAGGCTTCCCACTCCCCTCGTTTACTATCTCCAAATCAGACTGGCTCTAATGAGCAAAAACCAGAAAAAAATCTAATAACCCCACACAGTCACGCCATTGATTACTTAAGGGTCTGCAGATACTCCTTAGCAGACAGTTCATCAGAGAACATCATTGTCCGACCTTTATCAACAATCTTCAGCCTGGAGGGATTCTGCAGGTATACTTGTACACCTTTAGCCTGAAACTGCGGGATCAGCTGCCGCATCCTCCATCTGAGATCAACAGTAGGCTGGCAAAAATCAGGCCTCACGAAAAAGTCACAATCCTTGGCATGACCTTTCTTGTTGGGACGCGCAATATCATAGAGGGCTTCGCGAGCCAGAAAGTTATTAAGCGATATAAGAATAGCTCGAGGATAAGAACTCTCACTCGACTTTTTCCTCTGAACAGCCGGGAAACGATGGGCTCGTTGTATCTCCGCTCGCCAATCCCACTGTGTGAGACCTGGAAAAGCCTCCTCAAATAGTTCGGCAACAAATTTACGCACGTCCAATCCCTCTTTGCCCTCGGGGACCCCCAGAATTCTTAGATTGTTGCGTCTTACACGGTTTTCCAAATCCGTCAATTTCCAGAGAACGTCATCTCTGTGAGCCTTTATAGAGCCGGTGATTTCTCTCTGCTTTGTAAGATCATCCTCCAAGACAGATATGCGGGACTCGGCCTCACTGATTCTGTTAGACATATCTGTGCATGTCTTCACTACCCTCCGAATTGAGTTCTGGATTTTCTTGGACGAATTCTGCATGCGAATACTTTCGGCCTGAGTTTCCGCCCTATGCGCAACAATCAAATCATAGATAGTAGCCAGTGTTACTTCACCATTCTCTGCACATGTACCAGCAGCCCCAGCCAGGGATAATAACTGGGTCTCTGAAGAAGGCATAGCTGTGTTTGGGGAGCCCTCATAGTCCCAAGAATGTGACACGTCTGACCCAAGTGGGCTCTCGGCCTCTTCGGCTGTGACCATAACGCCGCTTGTGGTCTCTGACATCTCTTGTTCCCCATGGTTCTGGAGTTTCCTTTGCTTCAGGGAGCCTTTCATTTTGCCCCCACTGGTGCCAATACCTAGGCCAGGTACTTCCATCCCCTCATCTACAATGCTCTCATCAGAAGAGTGATCAGATAGGGAGAAGAAATCATCAGCACTAGACAGCTTATCAAGGGGCTCACTTAACTCTGTAGCGCGATGTAAGTCTACCATATTTGAGGTGATTAAAGTACCCATTGGAGCGTCAAGTGCATCATATGCCATCCTAATTCTTCCATCAGGACTAGGAATCTCAGTCGAGCCCTGGCTTACTCCTCCACCATCATCCGTAATTTTAGCAATAGCATTATCAATGCATAATTCCATTGCCAGTAAGGGAACTTCATTTCCCACAATGCAGCAGGAAGAAACATCACTGCCCGGCCCTGGTGTTGTAGATACTGCAGCTGCCTCGGCCCCCCCCGATTTTGCACTCTCCACACTCACCGGGACCAAGACATCAGTCACCCGATCGTCCACACCCAGAGCTTGCTTCGCGCAAAGTGCTGAGTCACTTCCTCGATTCTTCCTGCTTGTTTTTTGCGTGAACATTACAGGTATAGTCGATATAGGTGGACACCGCACTTGAAGTGAGCCTAGAGGCTCAGCGGTGAAATCCTTCCGAGGCCCCTTGCCCAGACCTTCCGAATCTTCCTGCTCTCCCGCTGCATTGATTGGGATAGGCCCCCCCTTACTTTGTCCCACGGCTGCAGCATTAACGGGGTTAGCGGCATTTACAGCCAGGCGCGTCTTGATCGGAGTGCCGGTCTGTGCAGCGGTTACTCGCGGTCTCGCTGTTCTCGCTGTGCGAGACGTCGGCTTCGCTGCCATTGCTACTACGTCGTAGCCCAGGAATCTTTGTTTGAGACGCCGGCAACTCAGGTAGGTGAGCAAATAAAGGGGGTCAATAACCAACGATGGCAGCCACAGCATCAGTTCACTGCGCGCCCAAATTCCATTAGATTAATCCGCTTGGTAGAATAGAGCACAGTATATAATCAGCTAACACCGAAGGGAGTGAGGAGCAACCCGCTCAGCCGACCAGTGATGCGGCCGCCATCTTGCCTGATTCTTCTGAGATCAATGTAAATCTAACATTCAAAAACAGAAACAGATGATAGGTCTTGTTATTCATTCGTTTTTATTCTTGTTCCGTCAGAAGTCAAAGTTCACAAAAATAACACACAAAGTGCCAACACGTGTTTCGCGCCAACTGCGCTTCTTCAGGGCTGTCACATAAACAGAAAATAGTATACTTTAGAACTCATAAGGACATACTTTTCATTTACAAACTGCACACATTTTGAAAAAAATCAATATTCAAATAAAGAGGAACTCCATCATTGTATTATTCATATATACATACTTATTTGTATACAAATTACACATACATTGTACAGATCAATATATTCAAATTAAATTGAAGAGGAACTCCATCATTATACATTTTAACAGTACCCTATAACTCAATACAGAAAGGAGTTGGAAAAAGGAGTGAAAAGAGAAAGAAAGAGAAAAGTGATAATTGGGTAATTCAGTAATTCGGGGGATTCATGGAGGACTGGCCTAAGCTCAACATTTTGTAAATGTAAGTATTTAATAGCTATGTGATCTAATAATCGGTTTAATGTACGAAAAAATTGTACCTTTTGATTCCTTATGTAATCTCTGTTAGAGTGGCTCCAATGTTGTTCCAAATTATATCAGGCTTCCTATTTTAAAACCAGTTCCTAAGGGATAAATCTATTATTAAATATAATGTTCAATGACTTGTCTGATTAGACCCACATTTATTTATACCAAACTAAAATAAAATAATCTCACCTTATTTATGTTCAAATTCCACTAATCAATATTAGTCAATTGGAATCCGGTCAAATTGAAGATTTATATATTTAGCGCTCCATGATAAGATCTAAAAAACAATCATTTAGAGCAAACTTTTAGATCACCCTGGACTTGCAGATATAATTCCTTCGTTACAAAAGTAATACCAAATGGTAACATAATATTTTTGAGAGAAATAAAATAAAACAATACCTAGCATCTAAAATTGGGATTTGAACTCCTAACGCTGTAAACACATGAGTATACATCTTCTGGCCAGGTGAGCTATCATGTTATTTGTAAGCAAGATGTGTAATTTAGAAGGATAGGTTATTAAATAATGAAGATAATACTGAAAGTAGATCACCACAGGTCAAATACCTTTCTATTTACTATCAGATAAGTTCTGAGAGTAGCAAGCAAAAGTACAGCTTCATCTAAGCAAGCAATATTTAAAACCCCACAGTTAGACTCAAATGCGGGTACGCATGGATTCCTTCTTACCGCTCAGTCGATTAGCATCCAGAACTCGATCCGTCTGTTCAGCAAGTGAACCAAACGGTGTTACCCTACTTCTATTTATACTCCTCCTCTAATTGGTAGATAGGAAAAAACGGCGGGAAAATATTTAAAGTGCCACCTCACTTTAATACATTATCAGGATTACCGGTAAACACGTAAAATAATTTTAATTGTAAAACTTTTATCAGTCGAACCCATATATGCCTTGTTATTATCAATACAAAATAAATGGTAACATAATATTTTTGAGAAAAATAAAATAAAACAATACCTGGCATCTAAAATTGGGATTCGAACTCCAAACGCTGTAAACACATGAGTATACATCTTCTAACCAGGTGAGCTATCTTGTTATTTGTAAGCAAGATGTGTATTTAGAAGGATAAATTATTTAAATTTATTACCAATATTTGTTACTCGATGATTAAAGTAAGAAATGCACATGGTGGCTACCGAATCTATATAATTTTTAAATGTAAAGAATAAGGATATCTATTTCAAATTTGTACCATTATATCAACACTCGATCCATCTATATGTTTATTTGTAAATAAAAATTATATCAAAAGTCTATGTTTTTTTAAAATCTTCGAGGTGGACTCAAACCCCCGTATTGCTAGATGCGATAGTATGGGGTTTTAGTTAAGTGAGCTATCTCATAGGTTGACTTCATACTAAATTGATAACATATTAAACGTTAGATCATATAACACAATTCTTGGAAAGAAGTAAAAAAGAAAAAGAAGTAAAAGAAGTAAAAGACCGGGTTATAATTCCAATATAATAAAGTTTTGAGATCACCATCAAAGAGGAATACCTCAATATTGTTCGTTCATCTAACACATTAATTATTGATGCACAAGAGGTACGGGATCAATAAACAGTTTATAAATCAAAATCAAAAAAGATATATGTGAAAAAAGATTTAATCACGGGACATTTAAAGTCCATATTATATCAGAAGGGTATAAATCTCTCTATCAATGTTAAGACCAAACTTAACCGCTTGTAGTTTATTAATCCAAAACGTTTCCCTGGATCTCAGTTTTGCTTCTAAATCACCTCCTCTCCGATCAATAGTGACTTGCTCAATTCCCATTAACTCAATATTGTTCAGTTCATTTCGTCTATGCTTTTCTTTAAAATGAACTGCCATCGGATATTTTGGGTCACAATTTTTAATTGCTCTCAAATGTTCCATCCATCTTGTTTTAAGCTTTCTCGTTGACGAACCTACATATATCTTTTTACATTCACAAGTCATAACATATACGCAATAGCTTGTATTGCAATTAATAAAGGATTTGATTTTGTACGTTTTTTTGTTAGTAAAGTCATTGAAGGTTGTCTTTTTATGTATGACATGTTTACAACAGATACACTGACTGCATCTGTATGAACCTGGTGTTGGTTGACTAGTTCGTGACCATTGATCATGATCAGTGTTTTGTACAGGATATGATCTCGTATCACTTGGACTAAGAATGCTCCTTAATGTGGGGGCTTTTTTATACACCATATTAGGTTTGACCCCCAAAAAATCAGAGATATCTTTATCGATCGTTAGTACTTCCCAATGTTTACAGAGTGATCTAAATACTCTATTGTTGCCATCACTATAAGTCGTGATATACCTGATCACTTCTTTCTTGTCCATTTCTAGTCTAGGTCTGTCATATAGTAATGTGTCTCTTTTTACTTTACATGCTTTGTTTCTAGCTCGATCTACAATCTTTTTCTCATATCCTCTTTTGAGGAATCTTTCAGTAATGTCTTTACTGATGTTCTGATATTCTCTCTCATTGTTACAGTTTCTTTTGGCTCTTAAAAATTCCCCATACGGAATATTATCAATCTGCCTTTTGAGATGTCCTGACCTGGCATGTAAAATAGAGTTTGTAGATGTGGGTTTCCGATAGAGTCTCGACACTAAATGTCCCATACTGACATACATTTCAACGTCTAAAAAGACTATTTTTTCCGTACTATATTCAAGAGTGACAGTTATATTGTGATTGTTGGTATTCAAATGACTATGAAAAAGTTTCAATTTATCTTCACTCCCGTTCCAAATCATAAAAATATCGTCTATGAACCTGCCCCAATAGACAATGTTGTCATCAAAAGTATTACTGGATTTCCAAGCATGCTCCCTTTCATAGTGACCCATAAAAAGGTTCGCATATGATGGTGCAAACTTAGCACCCATAGCGGTCCCGGTTTTCTGATGGTATAAGTCATCTCTATAGTAGAAGAAGTTATTTGACAGAACTAGATTCAAAAAATCTAAGATCATGTTAGAATGTTGTAAATAACTGGCAGATTTCGTGTATAGAAAATATTTAACCGCTTCAATTCCTTTTTCATGTTTAATGCTTGTGTATAGACTATTAACGTCCATAGTCACAAGAATGTATCCCTTCTCCCAGTCAATATTCTCAACTTGACGCAAAAAATCTTTGGTGTCTTTGATATAGGACACCAAAGTTTTTACAAATGGCATCAAAAACATATCGATGTATTCCGATATGTGCTCAGTCATGCTACCAATACCCGATATTATGGGTCGTCCTGGTGGCGTTTTTCCTCCTTTGTGTATTTTAGGCAGAAAGTAGATAATCGGTGTCTTAGCTTTATCCACTAACAAATAGTTAAATTCATCCCTATCTATAAGTTGTTTATCTAGATAGGTACTAAGTGTGTTTTTAATAGTCTCTCTCGCTTTAGTAATTTGTACTGGATCTGCTTTCCCATAGCTTTTACAATCTCTAAGTTGTTTTAAAGCTTCCTTGTGATAGTCATTATGGTCCAGAATCACCACATTCCCACCTTTATCAGCCTGCCTTACAATAATACTTTTATCATTACACAGGTTTTGCAATGCTTTAAATTCATCTTTATTCAAATTACATTTGCTATTGCTGTACATTTCTTTATCAAAGTCCTTCATGACAAGATTGGTAAAGATATCAATAACATTCTCTCCTTTTGTAGGAGGTACAAACTTAGATTTTGATTTCAGATTACTGGGTATACTACAGTCTGTTGTTATATTCAAATCTGATGCAATATCCTCAATATCATAATTCGTCTCATCATCCAAATTAACTAGACAACCAATGTCATTAAGTTCTCTAATTGACATCTTGCTAATAGTGTTCTCAATACAAATGGTTCGCTTGGGATCAGGTTTGTCATGAAAATATTTCTTCAGTTTCAAAGTTCTAGCAAATCTATTCACATCTACTTTTGCTTGTAAATCATCCCATTTGTACGTTGGTGCAAAGCTCAAACTTTTGTTAAGAACACTAATTTCATTTTCAGTGAGAATTTTGTGTGATAAATTAACAATAAGATTTTCTACTTTCTCATTACAGTTTCTCTCTGTAGTTGAGACCTGGTTCTTACTCCATCTTTGTTTCTCTCTTCTACGGAAGGTTCTATTACCCCCTCCTTTCTTACCTCTCCTTCTCTTAATTCCTGTTCTCGATCCCTGCCCCCTGTTTGAAATTGTACTCTCCGAATTCTCTTGCGACTCACGCGACCGCAATCCTCTGCTGATGACGTCAGATATTACATCACTGATGACATATGTGTCTTTATGAAAAATAAATATTTGTAATATATGTGTAGCTAAAGATTAATGGAAGAAGACATGGGTAAATAAGTGTCTAAATACAGTGATGTAATATCTGACGTCATCAGCAGAGGATTGCGGTCGCGTGAGTTATAGTTGCCTGCACTAACTATAACGGGGGAATTTCATTGGTTTTTTACGAGTGAAATGTCCAGCTAACTATAACATGTGTGAAACCTATGGTTTTTTAAGTGAATTTGCAAGGTTTTTTAAATGCTAATTCGTAACTATAAAGTGTGTGAAACCTATGGTTTTTTCAGTGAATATATATATATATATATTACCTACTGGCGGTCGCCAGTAGGTAGTTATAGTTAGGACCCTCTTACCATAGGAAATCCGCAACATTCTATTTTGAATAACTTTTGCGCCGGTCGACGAATCCTCGCAAATTTTTCAAAATAGGTGGGGCGTTGAGCTCCGCTCCTACCCTGAAAGTCTCGGGGGGATTCGTCAAGCGGGGGCTGAGATAAAAGGGGGGTCCCAAAACGCGTTTTTCCCATGCATTTTTCCATAGGACCTTTAGACAGGGCTACAGCCCGAACGGCTGAACAGAATTACTAGAAATTTGGCAGAGAGGTAGTCCCCAAGTCAAGGAAGTGCCTTTTGTAGGTTTGGTGTAAATCTGTTCAGTAGAATCTGAGAAAATAGCCTTTAAATCAATATATATATCTGTGGCAGCTTACGGTGCGCTTACGGTACGCTTACCGTACGCGTACGGTGGCGTGCGCGAGCGCGATTCTGATTGGCTGTTAGATCTTAGTAAACATTCGAATCGGTCGAAACCAGGAAGCAGCGGCCGCCATTTCGTGTGTTTCACTCAGAAAAAAAAGAGTGATATCTTGAAAAGGGGGCAAGGAGGAGAGTTACAGACCCCCTAACATTTGTAAGGGGGTCAAAGAAGGACAGAAAAGTTCAAAGAAAACATTTATTAATTTTTTTTAAAAATCGCGGGGTACGCTTACGGTAAGCTTACGGTAAGCTTACCGTACGCGTACGGTAGAAAAAAAAATAAAAAAAGAAATAAAATTCAGATTTAAGAGTTTAGATATTAGGGGGCTCTAAAAAGAGCCGTTGTGTTTATGAAGTGATTTTTAAGTGGTACCTACAAGTAAGTACCGATGCAGAGTCTAAGGTTCAAGAGGAAGACTCTGTTCCCTTCATCATTGAAGTGCACACCATCTCCTCTATAAATGTCTTGCATGTCGTAACGCAAGTTGTTGTGGTAAATGGAACCCATACCATAGTCACGGAGGAAAGCAGAAACAGATTTGTTGACGTGCCTTCTTGCTTTGTCAATCTGCGGACAGAAATGATTGGACCAGTTCCATTTTTGCCTTTGGCATATGTTAGAAAACACAAAGGCAGTTTTAGGGAAAAGTGAAAACAGTTGTGCAAAGGTGTCCTTCATAAGCATTTCCAGACCTACCCCAGTCAAAGTGCCTAGGTCATTGCCACCACAGTGCACTATTATGAGGTCAGGGTGTTGGTTTTGCATGAAGGATTTCACCAATGGCATCAATTGGTGCCACTTTAACCCTCTCTGACCAATCCATTTAATGTCTACATTTGGCAAAGCAAGGTCTCTCACCATACCTGTTTTCTCTGCAAACTTTTCACTCCAGAAGACATAGCTGTGTCCTACAATCCACACTGTGAACATCTTCAAAGGAGATCTGGATGCACTCAGGATGTGTATTTCAGTAGAATGGTAAAAAGAAATGAAAGACAGTTTGGAAATGGAGGCATACATATTTTTTTTATAAAAAAAAAGAACTGATTGGCTGTTTCATACCATTCTAGAATAAAAACTAGGCTGTATGTGTAAATTAATAGAAGCATGTTTTGTATTGGTACAGAAAAATGTGTTACCAAAGAACAGTACTATGGATTTGCTGTTAGGTTTGAAAAGTCAAGCACTCTTGCTCTGTGGAATTGAAACATTGTTTGGCGAACTTCTGACCTAACTCCACACAGCAGTGTTCCATGAGCTGTTGCTATGGTAGCAGGTAGAAGTCAAGTTGGGGGAAGGGTACTAGGCAGAAGTCAAGTTGGGGGAAGGGTACTTTTGGAAAAGGGTTGGTTTTCAACCAATAGAAATGTGTGATTACATTTGAAAAAAAGGGGGAAGCACTGAGATTTGAAACTTACATGTATATATGTGGAAAAAGAGAGGGAAAGTTTGCCATTATCTGGTTCTGCTGAGAGGAGAGAGGTGTAAAGAACAGAGATCCTGGCTCTGATAATCTGCTGTTTGAGTGCCACATTTCTTTCACAGCTAACTAATTTTAAAGGTGAGTTTAGAGTTAGAGAGGGGATGTATATGGTAAATTAAGAAATGAATAATAGAAATGGAATTCCTTTTGTTGAAGTTGTGTTTATTATTTTCTGTTTTGGGAGAAATTTAAATGTGAGGAACATGTAAAATAATATGGACTATGTTTTCACGATAAATTAAGGTGTACTGGTATAAAAAAAGAATAGTTTAAGGGTTTGAGGTTGGACTCAGTAATGCAAATACATTCAGCATCACTAAGACTGGTTGCCCTTGCTGGAGTGTAGGCAGTCACCCAGGTTACAAATGGTGGTGGTCTGAAAAAGCAGTTTGGACATGTGCTTTTTAAAAAATCTGAAAAGTGGATTCATAATGTGTCAGTAGGTAAAAGTGTTTATCACTTGCCAAAAAAAAGAGTAGTAAGTGTGCTTTCAAATTGGCAAAGAAATTTTGTTTTGTGACTAATGTGAAAACATGACTCTGTGTGCAAAGAGGAATTACAAGCAGAGATTTATTGCGTATTGCTCTGGTGATTTCACAGTTGCATTAGAAGGAAAGGGGGAGCCATTTTTTTGGTGCAGTAGCAGACTCTTAGCACACACCCAGCTGGTTACCATGTGGAATCATGCACAGTATTCACAAGCGAGTGGGGTTTGAGGTTTCAGTCAGTAATGCAAATACATTCAGCATCACTAAGGCTGGTTGCCCTTGCTGGAGTGTAGGCAGTCACCCAGGTTACAAATGGTGGTGGTCTGAAAAAGCAGTTTGGACATGTGCTTTTTAAAAAATCTGAAAAGTGGATTCATAATGTGTCAGTCCGTAAAAGTGTTTATCACTTGCCAAAAAAAAGAGTAGTAAGTGTGCTTTCAAATTGGCAAAGAAATTTCGTTTTGTGACTAATGTGAAAACATGACTCTGTGTGCAAAGAGGAATTACAGGCAGAGATTTATTGCGTATTGCTCTGGTGATTTCACAGTTGCATTAGAAGGAAAGGGGGAGCCATTTTTTGGTGCAGTAGCAGACTCTTAGCACACACCCAGCTGGTTACCATGTGGAATCATGCACAGTCTTCACAAGCGAGTGGGGTTTGAGGTTTCAGTCAGTAATGCAAATACATTCAGCATCACTAAGGCTGGTTGCCCTTGCTGGAGTGTAGGCAGTCACCCAGGTTACAAATGGTGGTGGTCTGAAAAAGCAGTTTGGACATGTGCTTTTTAAAAAATCTGAAAAGTGGATTCATAATGTGTCAGTCTGTAAAAGTGATTATCACTTGCCAAAAAAAAGAGCAGTAAGTGTGCTTTCAAATTGGCAAAGAAATTTCGTTTTGTGACTAATGTGAAAACATGACTCTGTGTGCAAAGAGCAATTACAGGCAGAGATTTATTGCGTATTGCTCTGGTGATTTCACAGTTGCATTAGAAGGAAAGGGGGAGCCATTTTTTGGTGCAGAAGCAGACTCTTAGCACACACCCAGCTGGTTACCATGTGGAATCATGCACAGTATTCACAAGCGAGTGGGGTTTGAGGTTTCAGTCAGTAATGCAAATACATTCAGCATCACTAAGGCTGGTTGCCCTTGCTGGAGTGTAGGCAGTCACCCAGGTTACACATGGTGGTGGTCTGAAAAAGCAGTTTGGACATGTGCTTTTTTAAGAATCTGAAAAGTGGATTCATAATGTGTCAGTCTGTAAAAGTAATTATCACTTGCCAAAAAAAAGAGTAGTAAGTGTGCTTTCAAATTGGCAAAGAAATTTCGTTTTGTGACTAATGTGAAAACATGACTCTGTGTGCAAAGAGGAATTACAGGCAGAGATTTATTGCGTATTGCTCTGGTGATTTCACAGTTGCATTAGAAGGAAAGGGGGAGCCATTTTTTGGTGCAGAAGCAGACTCTTAGCACACACCCAGCTGGTTACCATGTGGAATCATGCACAGTATTCACAAGCGAGTGGGGTTTGAGGTTTCAGTCAGTAATGCAAATACATTCAGCATCACTAAGGCTGGTTGTCCTTGCTGGATTGTAGGCAGTCACCCAGGTTACACATGGTGGTGGTCTGAAAAAGCAGTTTGGACATGTGCTTTTTTAAGAATCTGAAAAGTGGATTCATAATGTGTCAGTCTGTAAAAGTGTTTATCACTTGCCAAAAAAAAGAGTAGTAAGTGTGCTTTCAAATTGGCAAAGAAATTTCGTTTTGTGACTAATGTGAAAACATGACTCTGTGTGCAAAGAGGAATTACAGGCAGAGATTTATTGCGTATTGCTCTGGTGATTTCACAGTTGCATTAGAAGGAAAGGGGGAGCCATTTTTTGGTGCAGTAGCAGACTCTTAGCACACACCCAGCTGGTTACCATGTGGAATCATGCACAGTATTCACAAGCGAGTGGGGTTTGAGGTTTCAGTCAGTAATGCAAATACATTCAGCATCACTAAGGCTGGTTGCCCTTGCTGGAGTGTAGGCAGTCACCCAGGTTACAAATGGTGGTGGTCTGAAAAAGCAGTTTGGACATGTGCTTTTTAAAAAATCTGAAAAGTGGATTCATAATGTGTCAGTCTGTAAAAGTGATTATCACTTGCCAAAAAAAAGAGCAGTAAGTGTGCTTTCAAATTGGCAAAGAAATTTTGTTTTGTGACTAATGTGAAAACATGACTCTGTGTGCAAAGAGGAATTACAGGCAGAGATTTATTGCGTATTGCTCTGGTGATTTCACAGTTGCATTAGAAGGAAAGGGGGAGCCATTTTTTGGTGCAGAAGCAGACTCTTAGCACACACCCAGCTGGTTACCATGTGGAATCATGCACAGTATTCACAAGCGAGTGGGGTTTGAGGTTTCAGTCAGTAATGCAAATACATTCAGCATCACTAAGGCTGGTTGCCCTTGCTGGAGTGTAGGCAGTCACCCAGGTTACACATGGTGGTGGTCTGAAAAAGCAGTTTGGACATGTGCTTTTTTAAGAATCTGAAAAGTGGATTCATAATGTGTCAGTCTGTAAAAGTGATTATCACTTGCCAAAAAAAAGAGTAGTAAGTGTGCTTTCAAATTGGCAAAGAAATTTCGTTTTGTGACTAATGTGAAAACATGACTCTGTGTGCAAAGAGGAATTACAGGCAGAGATTTATTGCGTATTGCTCTGGTGATTTCACAGTTGCATTAGAAGGAAAGGGGGAGCCATTTTTTGGTGCAGAAGCAGACTCTTAGCACACACCCAGCTGGTTACCATGTGGAATCATGCACAGTATTCACAAGCGAGTGGGGTTTGAGGTTTCAGTCAGTAATGCAAATACATTCAGCATCACTAAGGCTGGTTGTCCTTGCTGGATTGTAGGCAGTCACCCAGGTTACACATGGTGGTGGTCTGAAAAAGCAGTTTGGACATGTGCTTTTTTAAGAATCTGAAAAATGGATTCATAATGTGTCAGTCTGTAAAAGTGATTATCACTTGCCAAAAAAAAGAGCAGTAAGTGTGCTTTCAAATTGGCAAAGAAATTTCGTTTTGTGACTAATGTGAAAACATGACTCTGTGTGCAAAGAGGAATTACAGGCAGAGATTTATTGCGTATTGCTCTGGTGATTTCACAGTTGCATTAGAAGGAAAGGGGGAGCCATTTTTTGGTGCAGAAGCAGACTCTTAGCACACACCCAGCTGGTTACCATGTGGAATCATGCACAGTATTCACAAGCGAGTGGGGTTTGAGGTTTCAGTCAGTAATGCAAATACATTCAGCATCACTAAGGCTGGTTGCCCTTGCTGGAGTGTAGGCAGTCACCCAGGTTACACATGGTGGTGGTCTGAAAAAGCAGTTTGGACATGTGCTTTTTTAAGAATCTGAAAAGTGGATTCATAATGTGTCAGTCTGTAAAAGTGTTTATCACTTGCCCAAAAAAAGAGTAGTAAGTGTGCTTTCAAATTGGCAAAGAAATTTCGTTTTGTGACTAATGTGAAAACATGACTCTGTGTGCAAAGAGGAATTACAGGCAGAGATTTATTGCGTATTGCTCTGGTGATTTCACAGTTGCATTAGAAGGAAAGGGGGAGCCATTTTTTGGTGCAGTAGCAGACTCTTAGCACACACCCAGCTGGTTACCATGTGGAATCATGCACAGTATTCACAAGCGAGTGGGGTTTGAGGTTTCAGTCAGTAATGCAAATACATTCAGCATCACTAAGGCTGGTTGCCCTTGCTGGAGTGTAGGCAGTCACCCAGGTTACAAATGGTGGTGGTCTGAAAAAGCAGTTTGGACATGTGCTTTTTTAAGAATCTGAAAAGTGGATTCATAATGTGTCAGTCTGTAAAAGTGTTTATCACTTGCCAAAAAAAAGAGTAGTAAGTGTGCTTTCAAATTGGCAAAGAAATTTCGTTTTGTGACTAATGTGAAAACATGACTCTGTGTGCAAAGAGGAATTACAGGCAGAGATTTATTGCGTATTGCTCTGGTGATTTCACAGTTGCATTAGAAGGAAAGGGGGAGCCATTTTTTGGTGCAGTAGCAGACTCTTAGCACACACCCAGCTGGTTACCATGTGGAATCATGCACAGTATTCACAAGCGAGTGGGGTTTGAGGTTTCAGTCAGTAATGCAAATACATTCAGCATCACTAAGGCTGGTTGCCCTTGCTGGAGTGTAGGCAGTCACCCAGGTTACAAATGGTGGTGGTCTGAAAAAGCAGTTTGGACATGTGCTTTTTAAAAAATCTGAAAAGTGGATTCATAATGTGTCAGTCTGTAAAAGTGATTATCACTTGCCAAAAAAAAGAGCAGTAAGTGTGCTTTCAAATTGGCAAAGAAATTTCGTTTTGTGACTAATGTGAAAACATGACTCTGTGTGCAAAGAGCAATTACAGGCAGAGATTTATTGCGTATTGCTCTGGTGATTTCACAGTTGCATTAGAAGGAAAGGGGGAGCCATTTTTTGGTGCAGAAGCAGACTCTTAGCACACACCCAGCTGGTTACCATGTGGAATCATGCACAGTATTCACAAGCGAGTGGGGTTTGAGGTTTCAGTCAGTAATGCAAATACATTCAGCATCACTAAGGCTGGTTGCCCTTGCTGGAGTGTAGGCAGTCACCCAGGTTACAAATGGTGGTGGTCTGAAAAAGCAGTTTGGACATGTGCTTTTTAAAAAATCTGAAAAGTGGATTCATAATGTGTCAGTCTGTAAAAGTGATTATCACTTGCCAAAAAAAAGAGCAGTAAGTGTGCTTTCAAATTGGCAAAGAAATTTCGTTTTGTGACTAATGTGAAAACATGACTCTGTGTGCAAAGAGCAATTACAGGCAGAGATTTATTGCGTATTGCTCTGGTGATTTCACAGTTGCATTAGAAGGAAAGGGGGAGCCATTTTTTGGTGCAGAAGCAGACTCTTAGCACACACCCAGCTGGTTACCATGTGGAATCATGCACAGTATTCACAAGCGAGTGGGGTTTGAGGTTTCAGTCAGTAATGCAAATACATTCAGCATCACTAAGGCTGGTTGCCCTTGCTGGAGTGTAGGCAGTCACCCAGGTTACACATGGTGGTGGTCTGAAAAAGCAGTTTGGACATGTGCTTTTTTAAGAATCTGAAAAGTGGATTCATAATGTGTCAGTCTGTAAAAGTAATTATCACTTGCCAAAAAAAAGAGTAGTAAGTGTGCTTTCAAATTGGCAAAGAAATTTCGTTTTGTGACTAATGTGAAAACAAATGTAGTAATATATTTAAATAAAATAAATGAATTTTTTTTAGTTTTTTTCAGGTATTGCTGAAGAGCAGTGAACAAAATTTAAGATGCCTACAAAATCCATAGTAAAAAAAGACAACAAAAAAAACCTATATTTGAAGACAACTGGAGGACCTAAGTTAGTTGGAGATGCTCATGTTGGGAAAAAGAAAAAATCTTCTGGTAAGCAGACAAAAAATTTTCTAAAGAACATATTCAAAAAAAGGAAAAATGTACAAAATGTCTGTACTGGAAAGAATGATTTCAATCGAAAAGGACAGGAAAAAATTGAGAATTTAGTTAATGCAAATATACCTTCTGCAATAACAAAGATTAAGTTAAACAGAAAAACAGCGTTTAAAGAGATAAGTAGAAAAATGTTTCAGAGAAGAGTTATGTCCAATTTGATAAAGGATGTGAAGAAATATAAGAAAAAGGCTAAGTTTTATAAGAGAAAAAAAGAAATTGAAGCCATTGCAGCAAAGGCTTTAGAACTAAAAAGGAAACTATTCATTTTAATTTTGAATAGGATGCGTACATTAGACAAAATGGTTAATGTACTGAAATCACATAGCAAAAGGAAAAGAGTAGTGAACAGAACAAACTTTTCTAAAGTGTGTTTAGGAAAATGGATGCATAGTTCAAGTAGTGAACCTTTTTTTAATGAAGAGAGCTATTTTCAAAGTAATAGTTTGCTGCATGCAGTTGACACCAGAGGTCGTGCTTACGAAGTGAAAAATGGTTGGATAATGGAGAAGGAGATAATGGTTCCAAGAGATGAGGTACAAGTGATGGCGGATGAGGCTATGGGGAGACGTCCTAAAGCCCCAGTGTACACTTGGAATTGTAGTAGTATTTGCACTGTGCGTCAGGAATCTATTGATAAATTTCGTGAGTTTCTAAGAGAATATAGTAAAAAAAGTGTAAAACAGAAGATTAAGGTGCTTCAAAGTCTGGATCCATGCAGAGTAAGAGAGAATACTGGTTTGCAGGGTCATTCTCTGGCTTGTCTATCTAGAAAAGTGTGTAGTAGTGTTTTCCATCATTTTAGGATGCTGGCTGTTCATCATACTGAAATGAGAAAGTTTGTGAGACGGTTGTATTTTGCTAAAAGTCCAGCAATAAAGTTAGATGAATTGAATAGGGCTCTGTTCCGTGGAACGGTATCAGATGTAGAGAAGGTTGTTGATGAAATTCAGTTTTGTTACTTTGGTCCTGAACAAAACAGTGCAGAGAAGGACACAGTAAATGAGGAAGAAGTGGAAGAGAATGTAGAACCCTCTGTAAGTAAGACATTTAATGATCACATAACAAAATTTGCAATAATCTCTAATGAAAGACCAAATATTACTTGTATTTGTTGCCGCAGAACTCATTATAGAAAACAAACTAGGAATGTTGATCTCTACAGAAAGAGTGAAAATGAAGATAATTATAAGTGGAAGGATTTTGCCACATATGTATTTCTTGAAAATTGTTTTGAATTGGGTGAAGATCAGCGTATTTGTAAATACTGTTACAACAAGTTAGAGGAAAATAGAATGCCGACCAGAGCTGTACATAATAATTTAGAATTGGATGCTATTCCTGCTGAACTTTCTGAATTAAATACATATGAGTCTATACACATTCATTATGTTCATCCGTTCCAGACCATAGTACGTATGGAGCCCAAAACTGGTAAATTACCTCCTTCAGATTTACTGAGAGGTTTAAAAGGTAGAGTGGTGTATTTGCCCTTGGATTTGAAAAAAAATATGGAAACTATTGATGCGGATACTTTGGAAACTGAACCATTAATTATTCTGGTTAATGGTGTACCTACAAAGAATAAGAAGATTTGGCAGGAGCTGGTAGGTGTACGGAAAGTACAAAGAGCAAATTTGTATTTGAAAAGGAATAACAAATGGTATGAATCAATTTATATAGAAGAAGAAGAAGAAGAAGATTTACAAGAAGACACAGAAACACCAACTGGACAAATTGAAAAAGTGGACAAGTCAAAGGAAGAAGAAATTTATGAACATTTTAGCATACATCCTCTTCATTCAAAAGAAGTTATGGGAGACAATATTGATCTGTTTCAGATGAAGAAAGCAAAAGGAACTCCCGTGAGTGTATGGGAGGAGAGCTTGGAAGCTCGATGTTTTCCCCAGCTGTTTCCTAAAGGAAAAGGAGGACGATACGATGAACGTCCAGAACAGATTCCAGCTTCTGAGTATCGGACTACAAGACTATATGCTGAAGATCCCAGATTTCGGCAAAGTATTCCTTATTTGTTCCATCTTTTATTTGAAAGCGACTTGTCTGCATTGTCTTATGCAGTAAATCACATTTTAAAAAGTGGAGTACATTTACAAAATGTGTCTGCTAAGGATTTTATGGAGAAAGTGCAGCACCGAGATGATCATTTGGAAACACAACTGATCAATCTGATGGCTTGTCAGCGTGGGACAAATGAATATTGGTACCAACGCCATGGTGAATTAAAATGCATGTTACGGAATTTAGGAACACCAACATGGTTCGTTACCCTAAGCTGTGCCGAGTACGCTTGGGATGATTTACTGGATTTTCTACGAGAGGCAAATTCAAACATTAAAAACATCGAATACAAGACAGCAGGAGAACTGTGCTCATTGGATCCGGTTAATGTTTGCAGATATTTCAATCATAGATTTGAGGCTATGATGTCCTTCATCTGCAATAAAAAAAATCCACCTCTAGGAGAAGTAGTGGATTTCTTTTGGAGAAAAGAGTACCAGGCAAGAGGTGCTCCTCATATTCATATGCTGTTGTGGATCAAGGATGCCCCAAAGTTTGGAACAGATGCTGATGAAGCAGTGTTATCTTACATTGAAGAATATGCAACATGTGCTATACCAAAAAGCACAGAAGAGAAAAAGTTAAAGGAGCAAGTTTTACATTTCCAAAGTCATCGGTGTGGAAAATACTGTCGACGGAAATACAAGAGCAAAGATAAATACTACACTAAATGTCGATTTGGATTTCCTAGACCTGTTCTTTCAAATGGAAGAGTTAACAGTTTTATGTCAGCTGTGAGACATACTATCACAAGAAAATCACCTAAGAATACCTACAACCTTAAAAGAAAAGAAGAATCAAAAAATATAAATGACTACAACCCAGTCATTTTATCCATGTGGAACGCTAACATGGATATACAGTATGTAGCTGACAATTCCATTGCTGTTGCTCGATATGTAACGTCTTACATTACGAAATCAGAAAAAACAGAATTGAAGGAAATGTGGGAAGAGATTTCTCACGAGAAAACTGTCAGTAAGAAGCTCTACAGTTTCAGTTTGAAGAAATTGGATCCTACGAATGTTCAGATAGGTTATCTTCTGCAAGTCTCTACTCGAAATCAAGAAGAATAATTTGGGCAAGTTTAGGCCTTGCAGCAATGAGAAATCGGGTACTGAAATCTGTTGGAGAAATTGAATATTTGGCCGAGAATGACCCAGAAAGTACAGATATTTTGAAATCAAACATGTTGGACACATATTATCCCAAGAGAAGTCATCATCTGGAGAACATGTGTCTCTATGAAGTGCTGCAGAACTACATTTATTCACGGAAAGCCACAGAAGACATCAACAATGGAAAATATAAAGTCATTGGTGAGGAAGGATGTTTGGTGAAGCAAACAAAAGGAAGTTTGATAAATCACAGGAAGCTGAGTTGCGACACTACTGACAAAAAGGAATTTTACTACTTGGCTCTTTTACAGCTGTTTAAACCATGGCGTACAGAGGATGAACTACTGGGAGAATTTCAAAGCTATGAAGATTCCTTCAATGCTAGCAAAGACAGCATACAATGCAGTACATTCTCAACTTATCTGCAAATGTTAAATGAAGAAATTGAACAGGAAACTACAATTGCAGCAGAAGTAGCTAGAGACAGTTCTCAAGACAGCCAAAGTTCTGGAACACTCAGTCAAGATCCCCTAGGACAACCAATCGTTGAAAATGAAGCATCAATAGCCATGAATGAAGTGGAAACGGCTATGAATCAAGCTCAAGAAGAATTTATAGACTTACAAAATTTGGAAAGACAACTGAACGAAGAGCAGCAACAAATTTATGAAGAGATCAGAAGCAAAATTGATCACGGATTTCTACATGAAAAAAAAGAGTGCTCATGCACATCATTTCATCCAATCAGGATGTATGTAAGCGGACAAGCTGGAACTGGAAAAAGTTTCCTAATAAAAGTCATCAGAAGCTACCTACAGCAAAAAACGGATTCTACTTTGTCTTGTGTGGTTACTGCTCCAACTGGGTTAGCAGCATATAACATAAAAGGAATCACCTTACATCGTTTGCTAATGTTACCAGTGGAGCATGAGAATAAAATACAATACAACAAGCTAACTGGAGAAGCATGCTTGGAAGTTTCAAGAGTATTGAAGAAGATGCAAGTTCTCATTATTGATGAGGTGAGCATGGTATCAAACTTAATGCTTGCCTTTGTGCATTTAAGAATGCAGCAAATTCTAAGGACAGACTATGACGTGTTATTTGGTGGAAAACATGTCATAGTTTTTGGGGATCTTCTACAGCTTACTCCAGTTAAAGGACAACCAGTGTTTAATACTGTGACACATGAAGACACAAAGAAGTCATTGGGAAGCATCGGTAATGCAAATATTTGGTCCTTCTTTGAGTACAAGGAACTTACTACTAATATGAGGCAAGCAAACGATGAAGAATATGGAAGTATTCTGAAAGATATCAGAATTGGACTACTCACTGAAGCTGGCACGAAAGTATTACAGAGTCGGCTGCTACATAATTTATTTCCAAAGGAAGAAATAGTTGCAGAGAAGATATACAAGAACATTGCAGAAAAGAAAAGTGTCATCTGCTTAATGCCAACTCTACGTGAATGCTCAATATTCAATGAGGAGCTTTTGAAATTGGAAAAGGAAGATATCAGGAAATTGGAAGCAGTGGACAAAATTGAGGATGGAAGAATTACTATCACATTAACAGGCACACTGAAAAATAAATTGGATTCACTAGAGAAGAACATTTCCAAAACTGCTGGATTAGAAAAAAATCTATATGTTTGCATGAACTATAGAGTATTTTTAAGGAGAAATTTGGATGTTGAAAAAGGTTTAGTTAATGGAGCTATGGGAAGAGTTGTGGGTTTTATTCATTATCAGAAAAAAGATGGAATTGAATGTTTAAAAATAAAATTTGATCAGATAGAAGAAGTTAAAGACATTTGTCGTTGTTCAGTTCGTTTCATGCTTGTGAAAGACTTATATGTACGTAGGAAGCAGTTTCCGTTTTCTCTAGCATATGCTGTAACTATTCACAAGTCTCAAGGATTGACTGTAGATTGTGCATTTGTGAACATTTGTTCAACTGTGTTCAAAGAAGGTATGGCATATGTTGCTTTGTCACGAGTGAAAACATTATCAGGTTTATTCATGATAGACTTTGATGACTCAAAAGTTAGTGCTGATACAAATTGTGTAAAGGAGTATAATAGATTAAGAAGAACCTATGCTCCTCATTTAGGTCAGTATCCTGTGTTGGAGAAACGTGTAGTTTCTCGTAAAAGGAGAAATGAGAATATCTGTAATGAAGATGTAGAGAGGAGGAAAAAAAAGAGGAGTGATGTAATTGCAAGCAAAAAGAAAAAGGAAAATGAAGAACAGGTTGTAGGATGTCATTTTGAAAATAGCTCTGGTGTCAACTGCTATGCTAATGTAGTTCTGAATGTTGCATTTTATCTGGAAAGTGTGCAAGAGCAGATAATAGTAAATCAGGGAAAAATATTCTGTTCTGAGTTGAGTCTCCTTTTTCAAAAGCTGAGTAATGATAAAACTCAAATAGAAAGTGCTACTGAAATTAAAAAACTTTTAGATGTATGTTCAGGACGAACACAGTTTTCTCAAAATGTACAGCAAGACGCACAGGAATTCTTGATGTTTTTTCTTCAGGTACTGGAAGAAGAAGGGGTTCCCATTGAAAATGTATTTGGTCTCTCTTATAAATGGGAACATAGTTGTGAAAACTGTTACAATACATGTGGCTCTAATGTTGATTCTGAAAGGTTTATTTATTTAACATTGCCAGAAAGTAAAACAGTCACTTTTGCTAAATTAGTTAAAGATGCTAATCATAACATGGAATGCAGTGAGTGTCAATCTGAAATGTTTTCAACGTTACTTTTAAAGGAATACGGACAGTATGTAATTTTAATGATGCAACGATGTAAAGCTGATGGTTCAAAATTGGACACTTTAATAAAGAAATTCACAGGACAGCAATTATCAATTTCAGGAAAAACTTTTGTAACAGTTGCAATAATTTTCCATGAAGGACCTACTGTTACTTCTGGACATTACACAATTTATCTTAAATGTGAAAAAGGCTGGACACTGTGTAATGATTCCCAATTGATTTTCAAGCAACGTTTGCCTTTTGATTTAGCAAATTCCTATCTAATCTTCCTGAAACCTAAATTTTAGAGAGACTTGGCAAGATGTGTACAAAACAATTTTACCATTTTATTGGATTACCATTGGGATTTTCAAAAAAAATGATTTTTCAAATTATCGTTTGGCCTAATGGAAAGGTAACCAATTGTAATGTGGACTTTTTAAATTTTTATTGAAACTTTGGAAAACCAAAAATTTAGACAAAATTGGTAACATCTGCACAATTTAAATTTTGGAATGTTATTGGATTGCCATTGGAAATTTATTCAAAAAAGATTTTTAAAATACTATTTGGCCATGCGGAAAGGTAAACAATTGTATTGTGGACTTATTTAATTATTAATTAATCTTTCGGAAACCAAAATGTTACAGAGAATCAGTGAGATCTGTACAATTTAAACTTTAGAATTTTATTGGATTACCATTGGAAATTTAATCAAAAAAGAATTTTTAAATTACTATTTGGCCTAAAGGAAATGGAACTAGATGTATTGTGGAGTTATTTGAGATATATCTTTGTGATAATATTTCTGAAACAAAAATGACAGACGGTATTTTAAAGAAAAAAGTATTGATATTAGTTGATATTTTTTTAGAATATTATGCATTTCTATAAAGTTATGTTTAAGTTAAAAGAGATTCTGGGCTTTTTTTATACAATCTTTGAGATTGTTATTTTTTTTTTGCCCGCTGTTAAATGATGAATGCAATTGCTTTCACAATTTATAGTGAAATGCAATATATTCTGAAAACAGCAAAAAAAAGGCAAAACATTTTTTGAGAAAAATATGTAAATACGTGTACTGTGTTATATATTGATTTATTTAATATTAATACTTTTTTCTTTTTTTTCAGATTGTGAAAGAAAATTTTCAAAAAAAAACCCAACCATTTTTTTCAAGTAATTTCAATTACATTTTAATTATAAATTAAATTGTTGGGTGGGACAGGTAAGTGAGAAATTAGAAGGTCTCTTTCTTCCACTTTATCTCAAAAAGATTTTTAAAAATTAGTTATTAATTTCTCAAGGATCTTGAGATGTGGTAATTGATTTTTAGTGTTTTAAAAAAAAAAAAAAAAAAAATACGCTTACCGTGCGCGTACGGTAAAAAAAAAAAAAAAAAGTTTCAAAGAAAAAATAAAAAAAAGTTGAGAGGTAAGGTTGGCTCTTATAAGAGCCGTTGGGTTCATACAGGGATGGAGGAAAGAAAGAATGGGAGTATTATGAGCGTCTACAAACATGCTGGTCTATCTTATTGTTAATAAGGGGAAGACTGATCTCCCCAAAAACAATAAGACCACCACATCTTGTACACCTCATTTCAACCCTCCCAAATCGAGGGTTGGTGTCCACAGGAAAAGAAGAAGGTGATGCTCCCACATCAGAGTAAGGGCTCAGCTGAGCTGCCGATGATGTACTCGGCTGAGCATCTGAGGCTGGGCTCTGGTGACTTACTGAAGAGTTTTCTCCAGCATGTCGAGCAAAGGTCCTTGGGTGTCTGTCCTGGAGGTGTCTCTTCATAGAGTGATTTCCAAAGGAATATTTCTTCCTTGGATTTCCTCTTGATAAAACACGACCACAAAGTATGCAAGTGACCAATTGAGCATTCACCTTTTTCTCCCCCTCTGGAAAAGTGAAATACTTCCCTACAAAAGAAGTCTTTTGTTTCCTCCTTCTCTGGATCATGGTGGTGCTGCTAGCCTCACTCTCAGAAGAGGTCTGCTGTTCTGCCATTGTATCCCAATGTCAATCCAGCTCCTGCTCCTAGAGAATCACAAGCAGAAATGAGGGGAATGGGTGTGGTGTGGGAAGAATCTGGAACTGAAAGTAGTTTCAACCAATGAAAAGTGTTCTTTCAAGCAGTAATGAGGGGAATGGGTGTGGTGTGGGAAGTTTCTGGAAGTGAAAGTAATTTCAACCAATAAAAAGTGTTCTTTGTAAGTCACATGACCTACCGTGCGTGCACGTGACGCTTACGGTGCGCTTACGAAGCGCGTACGTCACACTCGCGCATGCGCATTACACGCCCCTGCGTAACCGCGACGTTGCTTCCGGGTGTACGCGTACGCCACGCACGTATCGCGTATCGCGCATGCGCATTACACGCCCCTGCGTAACCGTGACGTTGCTTCCGGGTGTACGCGTACGTCACGCACGTATTGCGTATCGCGCATGCGCATTACACGCCCCTGCGTACCCGCGACGTTGCTTCCGGGTGTACGCGTACGTCACGCACGTATCACGTAGGCGCGCTGTACTAATGACGTCCAGAGCGTGTAGCGTCAGCTTACCGTACGCGTATCCTATTACGTACGCGCACCGTACTTATGCCGTACGAAGCGCTTACCGTACGCGCACGGAAAAAAATGCATAAAAAAAAAAAAAACCTTTCCATAATGCAGGATATAGTACATATATTATTTTATACAAAGGCTTACAAAAAATGACAAAAAAAAATTTGCATATAAAAAACCGTACAAATTCACTGAAAAAACCATGGGTTTCACACACGTTATAGTTAGAAATTAGCATTTTAAAAACCTTGCAAATTCACTGAAAAAACCATAGGTTTCACATATGTTATAGTTAGGGATTAGCATTTAAAAAACCTTGCAAATTCACTGAAAAAACCATAGGTTTCACACACGTTATAGTTAGGAATTAGCATTTAAAAAACCTTAGAAATTCAATGAAAAAACCAAAGGTTTCACACATGTTATAGTTAGCTGGACATTTCACTCGTAAAAAACCAATGAAATTTCCCCGTTATAGTTAGTTCAGCTAACTATAACTCGCGCGCCCGCAATGCACTACTGATGACGTCACATATTACATCACTCATGACATGGTCACTGACATCACTCATGACATCACTGATGACATCTCAAATGACATCACTGATGACATCACTGATGACATCATCCTTGTAATAGAGTGGCAGACCTCCTCTCCCCCTAATATAACCTTTGATACACACATTCAAAAATAGAAACTAAAATGTTCAAAATAATGGACATACCAATATCAGTTACAACAACCTATTCAGTAATTCTAAGAACCACATACACATACAGTCATTCACCAACAGTCCTATACAGTCACTCATACATGCACTCACTCATCATATGTACTCATACATCTATACATCCTGTTACACAATGCCACTCATCCATAGAGTTACTCACACATAGTCACTCATGCTAATAAAGAAACAAACATACATTTATTAGCTTATACAGTTATACACACACCACCACACTTACTTCTACGGAAACTTACACATAGTTAGTCTAAAAAACAATCACTTATAGAAACACATACTTATTCATACAGGAACTCTTTCAATCTCTCACTCTCACTTATATACACCAATAGTCACATATACTAGTTTAATAGATATGTAGTTACTCATAAAGACACTATTGAGACAGTCATTCACTCACTAACACACTCATACACACACTCATCCACCCATACAGTCCTGCACACATGTTGTCTTCAACACATACAAAGAGTGAATCACTCATTCATGCACCTATGCACTACATAATACCCCCCACCGAACCATACAGACACTCAGACTGATACTTAAAAAAAGAACTATTTACCTATATAGATACCCATGAAGCTACTCACCAACCCATGCAGCCACTTATACACAAAGTGAGAAACTGATACAGATATTTTCATATTTAAACATTACTCAGTAAGCCATGTATTCACTATGATACACTTAATCAGTCAGTTACACAAAAAAAATTTCCAAAAAAAAGCATCCATTTAGACACTTATATACCCATTTATTCTTCCATTGACCTTGAGATATACATAAATATAAAACATATTTAATTTTCAGAAAAACACACAATTACTGGATGATGTCATCAGTGATGTCATCAGTGATGTCATTTGAGATGTCATCAGTGATGTCATGAGTGATGTCAGTGACCATGTCATGAGTGATGTAATATGTGACGTCATCAGTAGTGCATTGCGGGCGCGCGAGTTATAGTTAGCTGAACTAACTATAACGGGGAAATTTCATTGGTTTTTTACGAGTGAAATGTCCAGCTAACTATAACATGTGTGAAACCTTTGGTTTTTTCATTGAATTTCTAAGGTTTTTTAAATGCTAATTCCTAACTATAACGTGTGTGAAACCTATGGTTTTTTCAGTGAATATATATATATATATATATATATATATATTTTTTTTATTTTATTTATTTATTTATTTATTTTAAAAAGCCAGTCGGCGAAACGCGTCTGTCAGCGTTTCGGGGGAACAACGGGGGGGAACTTGCTGAATAAAGCATTCATGCTTTAAAGAACACTGTCCCTGGATTTTGCTTGAGTGCTCTTCGATTTACACGTTTTTACGTGTTGGTTGTTTCATATATATATATATATATATATGTATTTATATATATATATATATATATATATATATTCACTGAAAAAAACCATAGGTTTCAGGGCTGTTATAGTTAGCTGGACATTTCACTCGTACAAAACCATTGAAATTCCTCTGTTATAGTTAGTTCTGCTAACTATAACTCGCGCGCCCGCAATCCACTGCTGATGATGTCACATATCACATCATTCATGACATGGTCAGTGACATCACTGATGACATCTCAAATGACATCACCGATGACATCACGGATTACATCATCCAGTGAATGTGGTTTGGTTCGTTATTTAAATATTTATTATACAAATAGCAATCTGCATTGAAGAATGAGTGGATATATAAATATAAATATCTGGATGGAGGATTTAGTAGCAGTGTGATTGACTGTTTACTTGACTAATTTATAGTGTCTCACTAAATATATTGGATAGTGACTAAACTGTGTGAATATCTGTATCACTTTGTCAGTTGTTGTGTAAAGTGCTGCACCAGTTGGTTACTAGCTATGTGAAAGTCTATATTAGTTATTGATTAGTTAACTGAGTATTTGTATGGGAGAGTGAATGTGTGTGTGGTTCGGTGGGGGGGGGGGGGGTGACTGCCCAAAGATGTGTGAATACTTGATTCAGTAGGTATATAAGGTTAAGACTACATGTTATAAGAGTTGTTTGTGTGAGTGAATATCTTTATGGGTGTGGTGATGAGCAAATATATCTCTCAATGGTACATTTCCAACAAACTAGAAAAATAAAAGGCAGTGTATGTGGCAGTTGTTGTATATAAATAAGTATACATAAGACTCAGTGATTGTATGAGTGACTGTATGGATAACTGTATACTTGTAGTAGTGATTTTATAACACACTAAGTATGAGGTACTATCTATATGAATACATGAAGTGGTTTTTGTATAAGTGTGTAGCTGAATAAATGTAAGTATGATCCATTGTTTGCATAAGTGAGTAGTATGACTGCATAAGTGAATTGGATGTGTGCTGGTGTGTAATGTTGATATAGGTGTATAAGTATATTTGATAGTGTTCTATTGATCATTGAAAGCATGTATGAGTGAATCTATAGGGAAGTGATTAGATGTGTGTAGATCTAGGAATCACTGAGTGGGTTTTCAGAAACTTGTATTGGTGTGTCAATGGATTCAAATATGGTACTCTGTATTTTACAGTGAGTGATGAAAGGTTATACTAGTGTATGATGAGGTGTATCTGATTGTCACGTGGATGATGTCATCAGTGATGTCATTTGACATGTCATCAGTGATGTCATCAGTGATGTCACTGACCATGTCATGAATGATGTAATATGTGACACCATCAGCAGTGGATTGCGGGGGCGCGCGTTATAATTAGCAGAACTAACTATAACGGAGGAATTTCAATGGTTTTGTATGAGTGAAATGTCCAGCTAACTATAACAGCCCTGAAAGCTATGGTTTTTTCAGTGAATTTCTAAGGTTTTTTTAAATGCTAATTCCTAACTATAACATGTCTGAAACCTATGGTTTTTTTCAGTGAATTTCGAAGGTTTTTTAAATGATAATTTTTAAATGTAATAATAGTTATATGTATTTTTTTACTGATTTTCTACAGTTTTTTAACTGTTTATTTTTACATATTCCATTTTTTAAATTACATTATATATTTTAAATATAAATGGAAATACATATTTTTAAATAAATATTGAAACTGAAATGTTTTTTTTTTGTTGACTGTATAAGTGCAGAACTATAAGTGTGTTGGTTAGTTAGGGGACTGCATGCATAGTGGATAGGGGTTTGAAGCAGTCCATGTGCTAAGGCCTGGCTCAGTGCATGAGTACTTGGGTACTGACTGAATGATTAGAGTACAGCAAGGAGAGTGCCTGGCTGAATTAATAAGTGATTGGGTTTTGGCGCAGTGAATGGATTACTACATGGTGCTGAATGGGTCACTAGAGGAGTGCAAGGGGAGTGACTTGGTGTTTCCTGGAAGAGTATGGATACTGACTGGGGAACTGAAGGTGTGAAAGACAAGTGTGTAGGTGGTTAGAGGACTGCATGTATAGTGGATAGGGGTTTGAAGCAATCCATGTGCTAAGGCCTGGCTCACTGCATGAATACTTGGGTACTGACTGAATGACTAGAGTACTGCAAGGAGAGTGCCTGGGTGAATTTATAAGTGTTTGGGTTTTGGTGCAGTGAATGGATTAGTACATGATGCTGAATGGGTCACTAGAGGAGTGCAAGGGGAGTGACAGGGTGTTTGCTGGAAGTGTATGAATACTGACTGGGGAATTGAAGGTGTGAAAGACAAGTGCGTAGGTGGTTAGAGGAATGCATGCATGGTGGATATGCGTTTGAAGCAGTCCATGTGCTAAGGCCTGGTTCACTGCATGAATACTTACACAGTGGTGAAGGGAGGGTATGGGGCCTGGGGTGACGTGTGAAAACACGTCCTGTGGCGCGTTTTAAGTTGGGGAAATAATTCAATCCTGAGAGCCCCAGAGGGCTAACTAGCCTACCAGGTGCTTCCAGTAAGCACCACTGCGCTGTGTTTCAGACAGGTGGCCAAGGCCGTGCCCCTTTTTACACCTCTCTGCAACGCAGCTCTGTGGTGCTTACTGGCGGTACCTAGTGGGCTGCTTGGACCCTTGGGACACTCAGGATTCAATGGGACTTAATCTCCCAAATTAAAACAGACACAGGGCGCGTTTACACAGTGGTGAAGGAAGGGGATGGTGTAGGAAAGTGGCTCTATATATACTGGACCAAAGTAAGGTACAGTGTGTTTAGAGTCCCCAGTCCCCAGAGGTTTGGCAGAGGTTAAAGTTAGATATAACCTTACTCTCTAAAGTGGTAGCTTGGTCGAGCAGTAAGGCAGTATCAGAGGACAGTGGAAAGCATTTGTTGTACACACTCAGTCATCAAATGGTCTCACACACTCAAGAACTGAACTCTATGCCAATTGTTTTGTATCAAAAGATATAGTTGTTATATTTTAGAACCAACAAGGTATCAAAATATACTTTCTAAGGATGAGTTACTTTAGTTAAATTCTTTTCAAATAGGCAATAGACTTTTTTCATGCAATAGTTACAGTTTGTTGCAATAGGCAACACAATTTCAAACACATTGCAACATTGAGCTCAGTGGGAATTTCTGGTTAAATGCAATTAGTTACTTTGTGGATTACTTTTCTAGCCACAGGACTGGATCCTAGATTCAGTCACGGGACATGAGCTGTAAACAGTTAAGTAAAAGCTTTTTGGTTACAGTAGTGATTTTTAAGGAATATTATTGTATTTTAAAAGTTGACGCATAGAAACTTTTTCAGTTGGAATTACCAATGTAATCCTATGGAAAGAAATTCAATTTGCAGGTAAAGTATGTTCACGTTACTTTTTTAATCCAGTGCTGGACTCCTAGGTCCAGCACTGGGACCTCTATCTAAAACAGGCAAGTAATTACGTTTTTATCGGTGGCACGATTTTTAGAGAATATTTGTAAGTTTCAAAAATCGACAGAAATTTTTTCTGCAAATAGCAGGCAATGATATCCTATGGAAGGAAATTCAAGTTACTGTTAAGTACGGTTAGAAATTCTTTGCAGGATCAGTACTGGGCTCAAAAATGCAGCACTGAGGTCTCTCCTGATAACAGGTGAGTAAATCGGAATTCGTAGTTCGGCTGATTTTAGAGGAATATTTGTAAGTTTCAAAAATCGACACAGAAACTTTTTCAGCAAAAAGCAGGCAATGATATCCTATGGAAGGAAATTCAAGTTACTGTTAAGTATGGTTAGAATTACTTTTCAGGATCAGTACTGGGCTCAAAGATGCAGCACTGAGGTCTCTCCTGATAATAGGTGAGTAAATCGGAATTCGTAGTTCGGCTGATTTTAGAGGAATATTTTAAAGTTCCGAAACTCCACACTTAGAAGAATTTCCAAGTGAAACCAGTCAATGTTAGCCTATGGAAGGAAATTCAAGTTACTGGTAAGTGCGGTTAGAATTACTTTTCAGGGTCAGTACTGGGCTCAAGGATGCAGCACTGAGGTCTCTCTTGATAACAGGTGAGTAAATCGGAATTCGTAGTTCTGCTGATTTTACTTTGGTCCAGTATATATAGAGCCACTTTCCTACACCATCCCCTCCCTTCACCACTGTGCAAACACGCCCTGTGGCACGTTTAAAGTTGGCGAAATAATTCCCCCTCAATCTTGAGGGTCCCTAGGGTCTAACTAGCCCACTAGGTACCTCCAGTAAGCGCCACAGAGCTGCGTAGCAGAGAGATGTAAAAAGGGGCATGGCCTAGACCACCTCTTTGCAACGCAGCGCAGTGACGCTTACTGGAAGCACCTGTTGGGCTAGTTGGCCCCCAGGGTCCCTCAGGATTGAAGGGGAATTATTTCCCCAACTTAAAACGCGCCACAGGGCATGTTTGCATACGTCACCTCAGGCCCCGTCCCCTCCCTTCACCACTGTGTAAACGCTCCCTGTGGTCATTTTAAGTTGTCTGATTAAGTCCCCTTGAATCCTGAGGGTCCTTAGGGTCCAACTAGCCCACTAGGTACCTCCATTAAGCGCCACATAGCTGTGTTGCAGAGACATGTAAAAAGGGGCACGGCCTAGACCACTTCTCTGCAATGCAGCGCAGTAGTGCTTATTGGAAGCACCTCGTGGGCTAGTTGGCCCCCCGGAGCCCTCATGATTGAAGGGAATTTTTTCCCCAACTTAAAACGCACCACAGGGCGTGTTTGCACACGTCACCTCAGCCCCGCCACCTCCCTTCACCACTGTGTAAATACGCCCTGTGGTTGTTTTAATTTGGGAGATTAAGTTCATTTGAATACTGAGGGTCCCTAGGGTCCAACTAGCCCACTAGGTACCTCCAGTAAGCGCCACAGAGCTGCGTTGCAGATAGGTGTAAAAAGTGGCACGGCCTGGACCACCTCTCTGCAATGCAGCACAGTGGTGCTTACTGGAAGCACCTGGTGGGCTAGTTAGCCCCCAGGGGCCCTCAGTATTGAAGGGGAATGATTTCCCCAACTTAAAACGTGCCATAGGGCGTGTTTGCATACGTCACCTCAGGCCCCATCCCCTCCCTTCCCCACTGTGTAAACACGCCCTGTGGCCGTTTTAAGTTGGGAGATTAAGTCCCCTTGAATCCTGAGGGTCCTTAGGGGCAAATTAGCCCATTAGGTATCTCCAGTAAGTGCCATTTCAGAGAGGCGTAAAAAGGGGCACGGCCTGCACCACCACTCTGCAACGCAGCGCAGTGTCGCTTACTGGAAGCACTTGGAGGACTAGTTGGTGTTACATTTGTTTGTGTTGTATGTTCTATTTCACATCTGTCTCTTATTTCTGTCAAGGAGGGAGATGTGTTACATCCTGCTTTTCCTCCTTCTCTGTCCTTCTTTAGTGTTTGTTCTAAGCTGCTCTGCCTGTATCTATGATGTCATTTAGAGTTCCTTTGTGTATGTTTGATTCTACTGTCAGTTATATCTGAGGCTGAGCAGCAGGGCAGCTGCTCCCGGTGGGGCCTTAACTGTGGCCTTTACTGAATTACATTCTTGCTGGTATCCTGTACATTAATTCCTGATTACTAAGAATAAACCCACATCTGGATGCAGCAACACAAGGACACATCTTTATTTTTTATGAAATGTTACACTGGCGACGATTTATGGAAAGAAACCACGCGTGATCAAAAAAATACTGCACCTGAACCTTTATTGCCCTATATCTTTTGGAGTGTTCAGTTTACTTGGTTTGCTTATGATGAATCCATCCACTTCCATTCTTGTGGATTTTGTTATGTGTGCCATATTTATTTATTTTCCATTTCCATCATTTTAAGGTGACGGTACTGTCTTTCGTACTTTCACCATTTGATCTTTGATCCTCTTCCACTTACTTTACGAAAAGGGTTTACTTTGTGTGTGCTGTATGTTCTATCACCTACTTTTCTTCTTTCCGTCGTTTCTGTACATCGCTTATTTCTGTCAGAGGGGGAGATGTGTTACATTTGTTTGGGTTGTATCTTCTATTTCACATCTGTCTCTTATTTCTGTCAAGGAGGGAGGTGACTTACATCCTGCTTTTCCTCCTTCTCTTTCCTTCTTTAGTGTTTGTTCTAAGCTGATGTAATTTAGAGTTCCTTTGTGTATGTTTGATTCTACTGTCAGTTATATCTGAGGCTGAGCAGCAGGGCAGCTGCTCCCGGTGGGGACTTTACTGAATTGCATTCTTGCTGGTATCCTGTACATGAATTCCTGATTACTAAGAATAAACCCACATCTGGACGCAGCAACACAAGGACACATCTTTTATTTTTTATGAAATGTTACAGTTGGCCCCCAGGGTCCCTCAGGATTGAAGGGGAATTTTTTCCCCAACTTAAAACGTGCCACAGGGCGTGTTTGCACATGTCTCCTCAGGCCCCGTCCCCTCCCTTCACCACTGTGTAAACGCGCCCTATGGCCGTTCTAAGTTGGGAGATACAGTCACCTTGAATCCTGAGGGTCCCTAGGGTCAAACTAGCCCACTAGGTACCTCCAATAAGCGCCACAGAGCTGCGTTGCACAGAGGTGTAAAAAGGGGCGTGGCCTCTGAACACCTGTCTGCAACGCAGCTCCCTGGCGCATACGGGAGATACCTGTTGGGCTATTTGGCCCTCAGGGACCCTCAGTATTGAAAGAGAATTAATTCCCCTACTTAAAACACGCCACAGGCGTGTTTGCACAGTGGGGAAGGAAGGGGGCGTGGCCTGAGGTGACATGTCTGCAAACACACCTGTGGCGCGTTTTAAGTTAGAGAATTAATTCCTCCTCAATCCTGTGGGTCCCTGGGAGCCAACTAGCCCACCAGGTATCTCAAGTATGCACCAGGGGGCTGCGTTGCAGAGAGGTGTTCAGAGGCCAAGCCCTTTTTTACAACACTCAGCAACGCAGCTCCGTGGCGCTTACTGGAAGTACCTGGTGGGCTAGTTGGCCCCCAGGGACCCTCAGGATTGACGAGGAATTAATTCCCCAACTTAAACCGCGCCACAGGGTGTGTTTGCACACATGTGAACTCAGGCCCCGCCCCCTCCCTTCACCACTGTGCAAACGCGCCCCGTGGCGCGTTTAAAGTTGGGGGATTAACTCCCCTTGAATACTGAGGGTCCCTGGGGTGCAACTAGCCCACCAGCTACTTCCAGTAAGCGCCACAGAGCTGCGTTGCAGAGAGGTGTAAAAAGGGGCGTGGCCTCAGAACACCTCTCCGCAACGCAGCCCCCTGGCGCATACTGGAGGTTCCTGGTGGGCTAGTTGGCCCCCAGGGACCCCAGTATTCAAGGGGAATTCGTTCCCCCTCTGCAAACGCGCCAGGGGGCGCGTTTGCAAAGTGCTGCAAGAAGGGGGCGTGGCCTCTGGCGCAATGCCAGTCTTTTTGGGTTTTTTTGTTTTAAGAAGGGGGGCTGAGTGGCCCCCCTTCTTTTCCTAATATTTTGGCCCTGGGGACCCCATCCCCCAGGGCCTGCCCCCCAATTTGTTTTTTAAATCAAAAATTGGGAAGGGGCCGCGTGGCCCCCCTCCCGAGGCCTTAATCGGCCCCGGGGACCCCATTCCCCGGGGTATGGCCTTTTTTTTAAATAAAATTCTTTTGGAGGGGGGCTGCGTTGCCCCCCTCCTTAGGCCACTTAAGGCCCCGGGGACACCATCCGCCGGGGCTAGCCCTCTCTGTTGGGGACCGTGGGGGGGTCCCCAATCCCCCATGGTCCCAGTCGGCTCCCCGCGTCCTTCTGGTGCCGGCATTGCTTTTCCACATCGGGACCTGCTAAGATGCAGCTCCCCATGTGGAAAAGCAATTTGATTTGAATTTTGAAAGAGAGTGCAGGTTTCCTGGTCTCTCTTTCAAAATTCAAACCAAGTTTGCTATGGCAGGGCAGGAGCCGCAAGGCTCCCGCCCTGCCATAGCAAACTACAGTGTCCCAGGGGTGAGCACCCCAGGACACTGCAGGAGCCGGCACTTGGGGGTTGCGGTCACCAGGGCCATCAATGGCTCTAGGAGGGGGGCTGTGCGGCCCCCCTCCTCACATTTTCAAAGTGGTGGTGGTCCCCAGGGCTGGGGGGTCCGTCACGGACCCCCCAATCTAAATATTTAGAGCCCCGGGGAGGTGGCGGTCTCCGGGGCTTGTGGGGGGGCTTGAGCCTCCCCACACAGGGTATATATATTTTTTTTTTAAAGCCCCGTGGTGGCGGTCCCCGGGGCTGCGGGGGGCAGTGTGTCCCCTCGTGATCCAAATTAAATCGAGCCCCGGGGGGGTGAGCCCCCTGCCATTCTTTTCTGAAAGCCCTGGGGCTGAGGGGGCCTGAGAGCCCCCCCGCAACTAATTTAAAGAAACCCCGAGGGTGGCGGTCCCCAGGGCTGGGGGGGGGCTTGAGAGCCCCCCACCTAATGTAAAGAAGCCACGGGAGGTGGCGGTCCCTGGGGCTGGGGGGGCCTGAGAGCCCCCCCACCTAATGTAAAGAAGCCCCGGTGGGTGGCGGTCCCCAGGGCTGGGGGGGGCCTGAGAGCCCCCCACCTAATGTAAAGAAGCCCCGGGAGGTGGCGGTCCCTGGGGCTGGGGGGGCCTGAGAGCCCCCCCACCTAATGTAAAGAAGCCCCGGTGGGTGGCAGTCCCCGGGTCTGGGGGGCCCCTCTGGGCCCCCCTTTACATAATGAGTAGTGCCCCCGGGGTCTAATTAACAACGAAACGCGGTAGCCCGCACTTCGTTTTTTTTAACATTTCGGCTGAAATTCGCGCTAGGTGCGTGAATGTCGCTGATTTAAAAACAAAAATGCTTTTATTGGCCCTGGGGGTCCTTGTGGGACCCCCTGAGCAGGCCTAGGGGGTCAGGGTGTTTCTACCCTGCCCCCTTTTTGTGTTTTGCGAGTTTTTTTTTCTGATTTCTTGAGCCTCGGTTCTACCAAGGCACAAGATGGCTGCCAACACTTCCTGGTTTGGAGTGTTGACAGCCAATTAGCATACAGCTCGTGCTCGTCAGGGTGCGCAGATCCACCGCTGCCATTAATATATATGTGATTTTGATTTTGATTTTCTCAGGAACTACTGAACGGATTTACACCACTTAACAAAAAGGCACGAATGTGAACCAAGGGCTACCTCTTTGCCAAATGTGGTGTAATTCCGTTCAGCAGTTTGGGCTGTAGCTGCGATTAAAGGTTCCTATGGGAAATTGCATGGGGAAAACACGTTTTGGGACCTCCTTTTTTCTCGGCCCCCGCTTGACGAATCACCCGAGACTTTCAGGATACGAGCGGACCGGAGTGCCACACCAGTGGGTGGATGAGTGTGTGCATAGGTGTGTTAGTGAGTGAATGACTGTCTCAATAGTGTCTTTATGAGTAACTACATATGTTTTAAACTAGTATATGTGACTATTGGTGTATATAAGTGAATATATGTGAGAGTGAGAGATTGGAAGAGTTCCTGTATGAATAAGTATGTGTTTCTATAAGTGATTGTTTAAAAGACTAAGTATGTGTAAGTTTCTGTAGAAGTAAGTGTGGTGGTGTGTGTATAACTGTATATGCAAGTAAATGGATGTTTGATTCTTTATTAACATGCGTGACTATGTGTGTGAGTAACTCTATGGATGAGTGGCGTTGTGTAACAGGATGTATAGGTGTATGTATGAGTACATATGATGAGTGAGTACATGTATGAGTGACTGTATAGGACTGTTGGTGAATGAGTGGATGTGTATGTGGATCTTAGAATTACTGAATAGGTTGTTGTAACTGGTATTGGTATGTCCATGTGTGTATCAAAGGTTATATTAGGGTGAGAGGAGGTCTGCCACTCTATCACAAGGATGATGTTATCAGTGATGTCATCAGTGATGTAATTTGACCATGTCATGAGTGATGTAATATGTGACATCATCAGCAGTGCATTGCAGGCGCGCGAGTTATAGTTAGCTGAACTAACTATAACTGGGGAATTTCAATGGTTTTGTACGAGTGAAAAGTCCAGCTAACTATAACGCCCCTGAAACCTATGTTTTTTTCAGTGAATTTCTAAGGTTTTTTTAAATGCTAATTCCTAACTATAACGTACCTGAAACCCATTTTTTTTCAGTGAATTTCAAAGGTTTTTTTAATTGCTAATTTCTAACTATGCCTACAGAGATAGGACATGTGAAGAAAGAAGAAAAAACGCACAGAAAAAAAAAGAAATGCATAAAGAAGCAACAGAAGTCCTCAAAGACAAAGAAAAGTGCAGGAAGAAGGATAACGTGCAGAAAGAACAAACAGAAGAGCAGAAAGAAGCCGTCCTCTTCTTCCTGAATAAAAGTGAGATTATGCTGCATACTTGTTCATATTTTAAGTAGTTCGCACAGACACACATTTTAAAAACAATAACGTTCCTAATACCCACCTTCTCTGAACATTTAGCTTGCTGCCCCATCCACCTCCTCCCTATCCTCTGTTGTCTAAATCCATGGACTAGCCTCCTCCCTCCTGCCATGCATGGTCTGATGTGCTGCCACTGCCCACCAGTTAGCATGATGTACCAGTCCACTCCTCCTGCCCTCCATTGCCCAATCCTGTGCCCCATCATTGACCTCCTGCTTAGCCTCTGTGCTTATCTTGCTGCCCCTATTCTCCTTCCCCCTGCCCTCCGATGTCTTTGTGCATGCCCCTGGTCCATCCTTTTTGCCCACCATGTTCCATGGACCTGCCACTCCTATCTACTCTGAGTGTTCTGTTGAGCTGCCACTCCCCTCCCACCTGCCTAGCATTGTCAGATGACTGTAACCTGTCCTTGCCACCTCCACCCTGCCTGTACACTTGCCACGCCCCTATCCCCTTCCTCCTACCCTCCATGGTCCATTTTACTGCCACACCCTTCTGCCCTCCCTGGTCTGTTGTGCTGCAACTGCTCCTCCTGCCTGCCCCATGCGGTCTGTTGTGAGGCCCCTTCCCCTGAACTCTCTTGTCTGTACCCAGGTCATGACCCTCCCTTCTATCCTCCGTGGTCCTTTGTGCATGCCCCTGCACCCTCCTTCTTGCCCATCATAGCCATTGTGCTGCCACTAACCCTCATGCTTGCCATGCGTGGTCTTCTGTGCTGCCACGGCCCCTCCCACCTTCCCTGTGTGGTCAGCTAGCTGCGCCTGACCCCCTCCCACCTTCCCTCCATGGTCAGTGTGTATGCCATCATAGTCTCACTGTTGCTCTGCATGGTGTGTCTTGTTTCTAGTGCCCATCCTGCCTGACCTCCATGGTCATCTTGCTGCTCCTGCCCTGCCTCCTTGCCCCCAGCCCTCTGTTTCCATGTGAAGACCCCTATTCCCTCCCTCCTGGCGTGTCTGTTCCATTGTAATGCCCCTGAGCCGTCCCTCCTGCCCTTTATGGTCTGTTATGCTGAAGCTTTCTCTCCTGTCTGTCCATTATGGTCAGCTAGCTACCATAGCCTCTTTCCCCTCTGTTCTCTGTTGTCCATGTGCATGGTCCTGTCCCCTCCCTATTGCTTTCTATGGATTGTTGTGCTGCACTCCCGTCCCGCATGCCCTCTGTGGTGTATTGTGCTGCTGCAAACCCTGATGCCTGCCCTGTAGGGTCAGTTCGGTGCACCTCTCCATGTCCCTCCTGTCCTCTGTTATCCGAGTCCATGTCCCTACCCCAATTTCCCCTGCCTTCCATGATCCAATGTACCATACTTGCGAACATTTTGAACTTGGTAAGTTGGTATTGATTTTCCCCTTTGAGTTACATTGAAAGAGAGGAGATTATAGACAGGAGACAGATCAAATAAAGCCCATTTGAGCTTAAAAACATTGGATGTTTCCTGGCTAAATCGGGTCTGTTGGCATGTATGGTTGTACTACCACTGCCTCTTCCTTCTGCCCACAATGGTCTATTATATTGCCACAGCCTCTCTTGCCAGTCCTGTATTGTTGGTTTGTTGCCCCTGCCCCCCTTTCCACTGCCCTCCATAGTCGGTTGTGCTTCCACTGCTCTTCCTGCCTGCCCAGTGTGGTCAAATTGTTGCCTCTGCACCCTCCTACCCGCCTTCAATTTTCAGAGTCCGTGCCCATGGCCTCTGCCTCTCAACAGTATCCTAATGAACAACTAGATTGCTAACATTCTAAATTTATTACAAAGTGTGGAACACCTGACGTCATCTTGATGTAATCAAAACTGTAATACCTAGAGCATTTCCTTTAGAAATTACATACATGAGAGGGTCTTATTTGCATCAAAATTATGGTTAGTGCTCTTAAAAACTAAAATGAGGACATATTTTCTGAGTTTTCAAATAGCGACAAAGCACTTTTAAATTATTTGTTATCTTTATGTTTTTTTTATCCGGTTGACCACTTGATTAAATTTTGCACTTAGGGGAGAGGATGTGGTGTTACTTCCAGAGCTGCAGACTTTGCAACTGGGGAACCAGGTTGGAGTTTCTGCTTCAGCTCAACATTCTGTGATTCTGGTCAAATCACTTAATCTCGCCATGTCTACAACCAAAATGAATTTGATCTTGTGTGATGTAACCAATGCTCATGTAAAGCACTCCAATACCTGACAAGTCTGCAAAAACGAAAAAAATAAGTGTTTTGCACACTTCTGTCATTGGGCTACATGTGGGCTACATCTTGGTGATATTTGTGCTGCATTTGGGCTCTTTTGTCTCTGGTGGCCATCTTGGGAGATTTATTTGTTATGAAGTTTCATAATTTCCTCATTTACTGCAGTCTCCTCAGTAGGAAATGCTTTCAGTTTTTTACTTTGATTCCATCAAGAAGGTATTCAGATATGTCACACATTTGCCATAAATTCTGAATGTTAGCACTCTAGTTTCTCATTAGATCACTGTAGTAAAGCTACTGTTCACCACGGAAGTCTGCTGCTGGTATTAAAAGTGCATGTTTCAGTCTGCATGTCAGAATTTTTTAATGAAATAGAAGAGGATTTGAGAAGTCACTCAAAATGTGCCCTAATTTTTCTTTCTTCAGCACTAATCATAATTTCTGTGGCAAAATGAACCCCCTCATTGTGTTCCTTTTTAAATTAAATGTTTTAAGTGTTACCAGTTTATTCCAATCAAGATGGCTTCAGGTGTGCCATACTTTTGTCATAAGTAAGACAGTAAGCGCTCTAGTTGTTCTTAAGAACACTCTGGGACATTCTGTCATTGGGCTATACTTGGGCTACATCTGGGTGATATTTGGGCTACATTTGGGCTCTTTTGTCTCTGGTGGCCATCTTGGGAGACTTATTTGTTATGAAGTTTCCTAATTTCCTCATTTACTACAGTTTCCTCAGTAGGAAATACTTTCAGTTTTTTACTTTTATTCCATCAAGAAGGCATTCAGATGTGTCACACATTTGCCATAAATTCAGAATGTTAGCACTCTAGTTGCTCATTAGATCACTGTAGTAAAGCTACTGCTCACCAGGGAAGTCTGCTGCTGGTATTCAAAGTGCATGTTTCAGTCTGCATGTCAGAATGTTTTTATGAAATAGAAGAGGATTTGAGAAGTCAAAATGTGCCCTAATTTTTCTTTCTGCAGCACTAATCATAATTTCTATGGTAAAATGAACCCCCTCATTTTGTTCCTTTGCAAATTAAATGTTTTAAGTGTTACCACTTTATTCCAATCAAGATGGCTTCAGGTGTGCCATACTTTTGTCATAAGTAAGACAGTAAGCGCTCTAGTTGTTCTTAAGAACACTCTGGGACATTCTGTCATTGAGCTATACGTGGGCTAAGTATGCAAAGAGATTCCCAGGCATGTCACTATAAACACTGCTCTGACTTAAACACATATAGATAGAAGCCCATATGTTAGAACATGTACACCTTAAATTTGGACAGACAACTTAATAAAATCATTAAAAATTTCTTTTATTTTTGTATTATTAAAAACACTATAAAAATACTTTCCTAAAGAAGTATACAATAGCTAATCAAGGAAATCAATTACACTCAACACCGTGCAATCCTATACATGAAAGACAATTGCATATCAAATCTAACAAAAAGTCTTGTTACTATTGCGATCTAGTATGCTTACACAGAGAGACCAAGACAGACAGTCAATTTTTGTCATTATTTTGACACATCCGTATATAAATTACAAAATGCTACTCTTTGGAACAATCAAATTCTACTGTATCTCAAAGACGAAGCCGTTGGTACGAATTGTGTCCAGTACTAGCGTCGACGCGTTTCGATGGTTGTTATTATTAGTCCATCTTTATCAAGACAATCATACTGTCTCTCTTTTTATGGGCACTGGTTGGTTGCCGTAGTTATTCAATCCTGTTGACAATGAATCAGGGAGGACAGATCAAATTACACATTTTGATTGCATTTTTTGTCTATTTAAAATTTAACTTGTTTAGCAAGACACCCTATAAGTTATATTCATTGATTATTATAAGTTCTCATACTGTCATCAATGTAGCCTATATCATCAAAAAACAATTCATTATTATTTTTAATACATTTATTGACCCTTATATTCTATCAGATAGGCTTAATGTGTGGACTTTCTAAACTTAAATCTGGGCCTTTCATCCCTGTCCTGCCACAAAAGAGGTTTGCAGAATTACCTTATATCATCACGTTCTGGTTCCACATATGAGAGAGAAACGATAAATTCGATGAGACCTTGCCATTAAAATAATTAAAATCTACAGAAAAAGAGAAGAGGATGTATCACATTAACCTTATTTCACATGTATTATATGGTGAACGTTTTTTTGTATTTATTCTTAAGAAAAGAGGAGCGTTTTATATCTAATTTGAAAGAGGCTAAGATTGTTCTACTTCTTGCCTCGATATGCTCAAGTGGTAGTTATATGAACGATATATTAATGTATACAAAGGGAGGGACACTCTTCAAGTGTGTGCTTACATGTATATTTATGAGCCTAAACAGTGAATAGAGATTAGATGTCAGTTTTAAGCCGTTTATTCATAAAGTTCACTCTTTCATTACTCCTAATTTTTTACACTTAGTTTGAACTATTTACAGGGGGTTCTATTGCTGTGCTTGGGCTCTAAGTTGGCTCTAACACGTTCCTCGGTAACTTGTTCTCCTTACTTCTGTATATTAATCTTATAGATTTAGAAAAATTGAACTACTTCATGACAACACATAAATCATGTGTGAGCAATATGGTATTTACCGGGATAGTAGGGCGTCCACCGATTGACTCGAGGATATGTCTCGAAAAAGCTACATATAAGCGTGGTTCTCCTTTAAATCCCCCGCTCTAGGATGCCAAGGTATCGCCAGACACCTAATAGTGGAAAGGGAAATTATATTAAATTTAGGTCACCCCTTCTGTTTGTAGCGAAAACGTATAGAGGGCTAACTTCTTATTAACAGCGCATAAATCTTAGGTGAACAATACGGTATTTACCGTGGTAGTAGTGCATCCAAAGGTGACAAAAGGATTGATCTCGAAGTTATTGCAGCTAGTGTTTCTCCACAACTCTCCAAAAGGCCACCGTCTCAGTCATTGAGATCAGAGTAAAAACGCGAATGCGCAATAGACCAAAAGCGCTGTCTCTGAAAAACGCCGTCGGTATTATCGTCCTCAACCTGTCAAATACATAAAGGTGGACGAGTACGTTTTAATATACTTCCTATCTAACTGTAGGTACCTATTCTAGAGCATATCCCTGGGTTTCATACCTTAGTGAAGATTCTCCGTGGAAAAAACGCTCCGCTTGTTCTCCCGCGTTCGTTGTATGATTGGCAACCTACTCTTCCCATTTAAATATTACTTTCCAACTCACCGGATTGGTCAGCCTTAGCATGGTTAAAGTGCAATCAGCTGTTTGTATTACGGCGAGTTCCTGCCTACATTGACACCGGAAAAGGTATGGTCCAGGTGTTGAGGGCCGGTCCATTCAAAAAGCGCCATACACTCCCTACATACCCCGGAATATAAACACGCCATTTTTTTTATTATTTACGTGAGTTTGCACCCAATACATCATAATTGTTTGTTGGTATCCGTATCTGTCCTAGAAGACCCGATAATATTACGGCCCCAATTATATAACTTAGACCCCTGGTTACATGAGCGCAAGCCCGTATTCGGACTGAATACCGTCGACCCTGTTTAGGAATTAAAAAATGTAGCATTTATAATTATATTGTCTATTCTCATTGTTTCTGTCAGGTAGGCCACTCTATACCAATATTTTTTCTAAGAAGAATTATAGGCCTCTTGGCTGAAGCTACAGCATGCTAACTACAGTAGATAAATAGATCGCTATTGATTCGCCACCAGTTTCATCCAATCTTCTCTACTGTTGAGGCCTTTATCAATGGTATTCAAGTGGCACATGTACCACTGTTCCCTCATCTTCCTTTGTGCGTCCAGATTACCGCCTCTCCTACTTATAGTGACTCTCTCTAAAATAAACCATTTGAACTCATTAAAATGGTGGCTCTCTTTTAAATAATGTTCTGTCATTGGTGCGTTTTCCTTGTTATTTTTCAGGGCTGATCTATGTTCTGTTAGTCTGGTGCGTAGCTCACGGCCTGTTTCGCCCACGTAGCCCAAACCACACGGACAGATCAACAGGTATACTACACTCTTGCTTCTACAGTTGTTCAACGTTTTAGCAAATACAGATTTTTCATTTAGTGTAAAGCTTTTTGCCTGAATACAATTCGGGCAGATGGAACAGGTACCACAGGAGTAGTTACCTATTGCCCTCTGATTTTGCAAGGTAGTTTGGAAATTACCATGGCTACTTTTATACGTAGTAACAAGGGAATTCCTGATAGTTTTGTTGCGTCTGAAAGAAAATAGGGGTTTGGATAACGGTGTTTGCACCCCATTATTCAAAATTTTCCAATTTCTGTTAATTATGTTTTTAATTTTATTACTCAAACCTGAGTATTGGCTAACAAACACTATCCGGTCTGAGGTTTTGTTCTTTTTATCTCTATTAGTGTTTAGGAGATGATCCCTATCGTAAAACCTAGCACGTTTGAGGGAATGTTTGATCAACCTTTTAGGATGCCCTCTAGCCTTAAGTTTCTTTTCCATTCTCTCCGCATGATGATAAAAATCCGAAAGACTCGAACAGTTACGACGTAACCTCAAAAATTCCCCAAAGGGGATATTATCTTTTTGTGATTTCGGATGATTGCTATCATACTTAAGAAGCGTATTTCTGTCTGTGGGTTTAGAGAACAATTCTACTTGCAATTTGCCTGATGTATTTTTGATTTTTATATCCAAAAAATCCACACTAGTCTCACTATAGGAGGCTGTAAATCTGAGGTTCACATCCCCTCTATTAAGCCATTCCAAGAACTCCGTCAGTTGTTCACTGGCACCGTTCCAGATGAAAATGATATCATCAATGAAACGGTGCCAGTGTAGCACGTTTTCATAAAACGGTGCCACTTCGTTGTAAATGTGTTTCTGTTCGAACTGGCTGACATAAAGGCAAGCCAGACTGGGGGCACAGGTGGCCCCCATACTGGTGCCTTTGATTTGTTTATAGAGTTCTTCCTTGAATAAAAAAATATTGTTCTTCAGGACCATTCTGATGCAGCCTAGGATGAACTGACAATTCCCACCGTTCAGATTTTCTTGCTCTAGAATGGATAGCATTGCACTAATAGTGTCGTCTTGGGGGATATTAGTATATAATGCTTCGATGTCTAATGTCACCAACAATTGGGTTTTTCTATCGAAGCTCAGTCCTTCGAAGATCGCAATCGTATGTGCTGTGTCTTTGAGATACGATTTTTGTTTTTGAACAATCGGTCTCAGAAAGACATCAGCATATTTGCTGAGGGGTTCTAAAAGTGAGCCCAAACTGCTCACTATTGGTCTCATCGGTGGATTACCCATGCTTTTGTGTATTTTGGGGAGACCATATATTGCAGGGATGATGGGATTATTGTTAAACAGGAACCTGTATTCGTTATCGCAAATCCAATCTTCCTCTCTGCCTTGGTTCAGCAGTTGGGCTACTTCTTTCTTAAGAGCATCTATCACAGAGAATGGAACACGAACATAATGTTCTTTAACATCAAGTAGTGACCTCATTTTGTTTTCATAATCTGTAGTGTCTAAAATAACCACCCCACCGCCTTTATCGGCGGGTTTGATGGTAATTGAATCACATTCCTGTAGTGTTTTCAAAGCTTTTCTTTGTTTCAGGGATAGATTGTTCTTATGATTGTACGGGGTTACTAGACTGTTCTTAATCTCAATCTCTACAACTCTTTCAAAGAGTTCCACATTTTTGTCTAATAGACTCAATTGTGGTGTAAAGGTGGATCTAGGTTTGAGGCCAGTGACATTAGGTGCTGGTTCATAAGTTTTATCTGCAAAGAAATTGTTCAATCTAATTTTTCTAAAAAAACTCCTCATGTCTTTTTCCAGTTCGAATTTGTTTATTGGGGCTGATGGTGCAAAACTAAATCCTTTTTTAAGTACCTCTTGTTCCTCATTAGTCAATCTTCTATTTGAAAGATTGATGATAGGAATCTCTTCTACCTCCAGTACCTCTGGTTCCTGGTTTTCAAAAAGTCTTGGGGTTGGTAGTTTTGAGGTTGATGGTTCCTCGTCTGATCCTCCCTCGTATAATTCCGATAGTTTCGTTGCCCTCTGTTGTGGCGCCCACCTAAAAAAGTGGGTTCCCGTTCAAAGGTCACTCCTGGCCTAGCTTGTTGTTCATTTATTACTTCCTCTTCACCACTGGATCCTGAGGATTCGGAGAAGGTAATTCTTTTATGACCCCCTCTCGCATATATTGGTCTTTGATATTGCGGTTTGTCCCATCTTTGTTCTTTCCTACTCGTATAGTAGTCTTTGTTGAGAAATGGGTATACTAGTTCCGCACTAAACCTCTCTATATCTTTCCTCAGCTTTGTCATTTTTTTTTTTTTTTTTTTTTTATTTGTCAGATACTCTCTATATCCATTGGTTTCTAGTTCCAACTCATCTAATTTCTTTTTAGCCTCATCCAAAGCTGTGTTCTGTTTCAAAGCTGCTTCCAGGTCCTCTAGTTCTTTGCGTTCAATTATCATGACCTCTTGAGCAGTTTCTATAATTAGAATTAGCCAATCCCTACTACAGCGGTTGGCTATGTGTGTCCAGATCTCGAGAAATTTTTGATTTTCTATAAAGAGGCCCGGTTCATTTCTAATACGTAATCCTATAGGGATGACCCCAGCTTTTAAATATTCTATTAAGAAATCAGCATGGAGCTCTGTCCTAATGAGTTTCTTCTTTAGATTCAGTATTTTCATTATTTGTTCATGGCTGCTATTATTAGTCATGAATTTTCCACCACTTCTTGGATTTTGGTTAATAAGCCTATTAAATTGATCCTCGGAGAAACCAAATGTTTTAAAATTATCCATTCCGGTACCCGGGAAGGCTATTTAAATATTGGACTATTAATATGTCCACAGTAGAAGAGATTGCCTCTCCAACCCAAAAGGGCTGTACTATAAAGTTAGAATTTGAGAGTGAGAGGGACCCCCTAAAAAGGCATGGGGAAATAGGGTACTTATGCTAAGTATGCAAAGAGATTCCCAGGCATGTCACTATAAACACTGCTCTGACTTAAACACATATAGATAGAAGCCCATATGTTAGAACATGTACACCTTAAATTTGGACAGACAACTTAATAAAATCATTAAAAATTTCTTTTATTTTTGTATTATTAAAAACACTATAAAAATACTTTCCTAAAGAAGTATACAATAGCTAATCAAGGAAATCAATTACACTCAACACCGTGCAATCCTATACATGAAAGACAATTGCATATCAAATCTAACAAAAAGTCTTGTTACTATTGCGATCTAGTATGCTTACACAGAGAGACCAAGACAGACAGTCAATTTATTTATTTATTATTATTTATTTTTTTTAAAAACCTTTATTCGTGCATCTTAAAAGAACAAATACGGGCCTACAACCGTCAGGCCGGCCACGATACAGTAAAGCACTGATACCCACATTACAGCCCCCGTGCATCAACGGTCAGGATTAACAACAGGTTATGAGTCACATACTGGAGATATCTTTGAAACCCGGGGAAGGAGAGGTGAAGGTTAATTTTAAGTTTTTGATGATTTTATCAGAGAAAAAAGTCAATGAAGGATAAGAGCAAAGGAGATTCGAGTCCGCAAGATAGCTTCACCACACGGGCGAGCAGCAACATCAGTAAGAACAACAATGGAAGTAAAATCTCAAACAGTGAGGCGGTGCAGAGATATATCAGGATAGTCACATGAGCAAGTACGCGCCCCTCCAGAGCCGCCCCCACTCGATCCACCCCACACCCGGACCCCGAATCGAAGAAAGTAGAGCACAGAGACATAAAAGAAGAAAGGCCCATAGAACTAATTGAGAACAGAGTATTACCCCCCCACCCTACACCAATGCGGAGGCTACGGCCTACCCCCCCCCCAGCATAGTGCCTGTCGCCCAATGAACCCGAAATATAGAGAAGAGAGAAAGTAGGAACAGAGTAAAGAAGGGAAGAAAACAGAAAAGAAGGTGGGGAGGAGCCCACTGGACACCAGAGCGCCCCGAACCATCAGCCAGTTATGGCCCCCACACACTGAGAGCCCTCTACTCCAAAAAACGGCATGCAAAGATACCATGGCACCACAGTTTAAGCGAAGGGATACAAGTCGCGACGAGTGCGCGCAAAACATACATACAGTTCCAGTCCCAGGCCAGCCCGTCCATAAACCATAGCGATAGAAGTCAGTCTAGCCCTGGCCCGATCGCGGGCTTGGGATTAAACCAGCTCCTGCGTGAAGGCCCCGTGTCCCGAGCAGACAAAGACAAGATGGCCGCTTGTGAGAGGATGGTGAAGTAGGATCACGAAATGGCCACTGACCATCGATTGAGGCCCCTCGTTGCACCACATAAAATCCAAACCTGGCAAGTAAGGTACAGGAGTTCCACAAAAAGGCAGCAGTGGGCCACCGCGGACGGTCCCTCGAAGCCGTCAGGTATCGCTCAGCAGGATAGCCTCGCGAACGCGGTGAGGCAGGGAACAATGAAGCAGGCAGCCATGACCAGGGGGACAAAGTATCCGCAGTTGAGGTGGAGAGCGGTGGACCCTGGGCGCCGGGAGCGCTAGATGAAGGCACCAGTGTAGCACAATCATACACCGCCGTTGCGTCCCCGCAAGAGGACAAGAGCACCGGGAGACCCACGCCCCGTGGATGACAAACAGTGCGCTCACGACCCGCAGCCGACAGTATGGGGTCAAACCGCTCACTCAGCGCCTGCAGGCCAGCGCACATCTGTAGTTGAAAGTCCCGCAGGACAGCCAGAACGGAGCCGCATGTCAGCGGAAGCTGGGCCCCAACATCGGCAGCAATCCGGGACGGCACTGTGGAGGTGGTGTCCGGAAGAGGGAGGGCGAAGTGGGCAGCGGGCGAGACCGGAGTATCACCCCCCAGCCGCGAGCAGGCACTCAGCGCCATGTTTTGCCGCTATACGTTGCAATGGCCAGGGGGGGGGGGTCGTGGCAAGGGGTCAATTCCCCTCAGGTCTACGCCGCAACAGGAAAGGCCGACAGTCGCTTCTCTTCTCGCCGGTCCCCCTCGCCGCTGGCTAGGCAATAGGCAAAGGGGGCAGCAGCCTCCCACAGCTCGGTCCTCAGAGCGGGGCAGGAGACCCACCGCACCGGGGCCCACCCCACAGCTCCAGCCCGTCAGGCACAGGGTGCAGAAGGTGTCCGGCCGTCTCTCCCCGGGCTCATCCGGCAACGATCCATGGTGCGAGGCGAGATCGGGACCGCGGGGCTCAGGTTAGCGCTAGCTGGTCCGGTAACTGCGGAGCTTCCAGGAGGCCGGCAAAGGCCATAAGGGCGCAGGGTTTCAGTGCCGAGGACAAAAGCACCCAGAACTCGGGCATCCGGGCGGGTTGAGACTCCGGGAAAGCAGCAGCGCGGTCAGCGCGTCTTCGCACACGGTGCACCTCGAGAATCGGCGAGGATGGGCATCAGGATAGTAGTCCGAGGCCACGGACCGACGGAGCCGGGCGCTCAAGCGTCTGCTCCGGTCGCCATCTTGGCTCCTCCCCCCAGACAGTCAATTTTTGTCATTATTTTGACACATCCGTATATAAATTACAAAATGCTACTCTTTGGAACAATCAAATTCTACTGTATCTCAAAGACGAAGCCGTTGGTACGAATTGTGTCCAGTACTAGCGTCGACGCGTTTCGATGGTTGTTATTATTAGTCCATCTTTATCAAGACAATCATACTGTCTCTCTTTTTATGGGCACTGGTTGGTTGCCGTAGTTATTCAATCCTGTTGACAATGAATCAGGGAGGACAGATCAAATTACACATTTTGATTGCATTTTTTGTCTATTTAAAATTTAACTTGTTTAGCAAGACACCCTATAAGTTATATTCATTGATTATTATAAGTTCTCATACTGTCATCAATGTAGCCTATATCATCAAAAAACAATTCATTATTATTTTTAATACATTTATTGACCCTTATATTCTATCAGATAGGCTTAATGTGTGGACTTTCTAAACTTAAATCTGGGCCTTTCATCCCTGTCCTGCCACAAAAGAGGTTTGCAGAATTACCTTATATCATCACGTTCTGGTTCCACATATGAGAGAGAAACGATAAATTCGATGAGACCTTGCCATTAAAATAATTAAAATCTACAGAAAAAGAGAAGAGGATGTATCACATTAACCTTATTTCACATGTATTATATGGTGAACGTTTTTTTGTATTTATTCTTAAGAAAAGAGGAGCGTTTTATATCTAATTTGAAAGAGGCTAAGATTGTTCTACTTCTTGCCTCGATATGCTCAAGTGGTAGTTATATGAACGATATATTAATGTATACAAAGGGAGGGACACTCTTCAAGTGTGTGCTTACATGTATATTTATGAGCCTAAACAGTGAATAGAGATTAGATGTCAGTTTTAAGCCGTTTATTCATAAAGTTCACTCTTTCATTACTCCTAATTTTTTACACTTAGTTTGAACTATTTACAGGGGGTTCTATTGCTGTGCTTGGGCTCTAAGTTGGCTCTAACACGTTCCTCGGTAACTTGTTCTCCTTACTTCTGTATATTAATCTTATAGATTTAGAAAAATTGAACTACTTCATGACAACACATAAATCATGTGTGAGCAATACGGTATTTACCGGGATAGTAGGGCGTCCACCGATTGACTCGAGGATATGTCTCGAAAAAGCTACATATAAGCGTGGTTCTCCTTTAAATCCCCCGCTCTAGGATGCCAAGGTATCGCCAGACACCTAATAGTGGAAAGGGAAATTATATTAAATTTAGGTCACCCCTTCTGTTTGTAGCGAAAACGTATAGAGGGCTAACTTCTTATTAACAGCGCATAAATCTTAGGTGAACAATACGGTATTTACCGTGGTAGTAGTGCATCCAAAGGTGACAAAAGGATTGATCTCGAAGTTATTGCAGCTAGTGTTTCTCCACAACTCTCCAAAAGGCCACCGTCTCAGTCATTGAGATCAGAGTAAAAACGCGAATGCGCAATAGACCAAAAGCGCTGTCTCTGAAAAACGCCGTCGGTATTATCGTCCTCAACCTGTCAAATACATAAAGGTGGACGAGTACGTTTTAATATACTTCCTATCTAACTGTAGGTACCTATTCTAGAGCATATCCCTGGGTTTCATACCTTAGTGAAGATTCTCCGTGGAAAAAACGCTCCGCTTGTTCTCCCGCGTTCGTTGTATGATTGGCAACCTACTCTTCCCATTTAAATATTACTTTCCAACTCACCGGATTGGTCAGCCTTAGCATGGTTAAAGTGCAATCAGCTGTTTGTATTACGGCGAGTTCCTGCCTACATTGACACCGGAAAAGGTATGGTCCAGGTGTTGAGGGCCGGTCCATTCAAAAAGCGCCATACACTCCCTACATACCCCGGAATATAAACACGCCATTTTTTTTATTATTTACGTGAGTTTGCACCCAATACATCATAATTGTTTGTTGGTATCCGTATCTGTCCTAGAAGACCCGATAATATTACGGCCCCAATTATATAACTTAGACCCCTGGTTACATGAGCGCAAGCCCGTATTCGGACTGAATACCGTCGACCCTGTTTAGGAATTAAAAAATGTAGCATTTATAATTATATTGTCTATTCTCATTGTTTCTGTCAGGTAGGCCACTCTATACCAATATTTTTTCTAAGAAGAATTATAGGCCTCTTGGCTGAAGCTACAGCATGCTAACTACAGTAGATAAATAGATCGCTATTGATTCGCCACCAGTTTCATCCAATCTTCTCTACTGTTGAGGCCTTTATCAATGGTATTCAAGTGGCACATGTACCACTGTTCCCTCATCTTCCTTTGTGTGTCCAGATTACCGCCTCTCCTACTTATAGTGACTCTCTCTAAAATAAACCATTTGAACTCATTAAAATGGTGGCTCTCTTTTAAATAATGTTCTGTCATTGGTGCGTTTTCCTTGTTATTTTTCAGGGCTGATCTATGTTCTGTTAGTCTGGTGCGTAGCTCACGGCCTGTTTCGCCCACGTAGCCCAAACCACACGGACAGATCAACAGGTATACTACACTCTTGCTTCTACAGTTGTTCAACGTTTTAGCAAATACAGATTTTTCATTTAGTGTAAAGCTTTTTGCCTGAATACAATTCGGGCAGATGGAACAGGTACCACAGGAGTAGTTACCTATTGCCCTCTGATTTTGCAAGGTAGTTTGGAAATTACCATGGCTACTTTTATACGTAGTAACAAGGGAATTCCTGATAGTTTTGTTGCGTCTGAAAGAAAATAGGGGTTTGGATAACGGTGTTTGCACCCCATTATTCAAAATTTTCCAATTTCTGTTAATTATGTTTTTAATTTTATTACTCAAACCTGAGTATTGGCTAACAAACACTATCCGGTCTGAGGTTTTGTTCTTTTTATCTCTATCAGTGTTTAGGAGATGATCCCTATCGTAAAACCTAGCACGTTTGAGTGAATGTTTGATCAACCTTTTAGGATACCCTCTAGCCTTAAGTTTCTTTTCCATTCTCTCCGCATGATGATAAAAATCCGAAAGACTCGAACAGTTACGACGTAACCTCAAAAATTCCCCAAAGGGGATATTATCTTTTTGTGATTTCGGATGATTGCTATCATACTTAAGAAGCGTATTTCTGTCTGTGGGTTTAGAGAACAATTCTACTTGCAATTTGCCTGATGTATTTTTGATTTTTATATCCAAAAAATCCACACTAGTCTCACTATAGGAGGCTGTAAATCTGAGGTTCACATCCCCTCTATTAAGCCATTCCAAGAACTCCGTCAGTTGTTCACTGGCACCGTTCCAGATGAAAATGATATCATCAATGAAACGGTGCCAGTGTAGCACGTTTTCATAAAACGGTGCCACTTCGTTGTAAATGTGTTTCTGTTCGAACTGGCTGACATAAAGGCAAGCCAGACTGGGGGCACAGGTGGCCCCCATACTGGTGCCTTTGATTTGTTTATAGAGTTCTTCCTTGAATAAAAAAATATTGTTCTTCAGGACCATTCTGATGCAGCCTAGGATGAACTGACAATTCCCACCGTTCAGATTTTCTTGCTCTAGAATGGATAGCATTGCACTAATAGTGTCGTCTTGGGGGATATTAGTATATAATGCTTCGATGTCTAATGTCACCAACAATTGGGTTTTTCTATCGAAGCTCAGTCCTTCGAAGATCGCAATCGTATGTGCTGTGTCTTTGAGATACGATTTTTGTTTTTGAACAATCGGTCTCAGAAAGACATCAGCATATTTGCTGAGGGGTTCTAAAAGTGAGCCCAAACTGCTCACTATTGGTCTCATCGGTGGATTACCCATGTTTTTGTGTATTTTGGGGAGACCATATATTGCAGGGATGATGGGATTATTGTTAAACAGGAACCTGTATTCGTTATCGCAAATCCAATCTTCCTCTCTGCCTTGGTTCAGCAGTTGGGCTACTTCTTTCTTAAGAGCATCTATCACAGAGAATGGAACACGAACATAATGTTCTTTAACATCAAGTAGTGACCTCATTTTGTTTTCATAATCTGTAGTGTCTAAAATAACCACCCCACCGCCTTTATCGGCGGGTTTGATGGTAATTGAATCACATTCCTGTAGTGTTTTCAAAGCTTTTCTTTGTTTCAGGGATAGATTGTTCTTATGATTGTACGGGGTTACTAGACTGTTCTTAATCTCAATCTCTACAACTCTTTCAAAGAGTTCCACATTTTTGTCTAATAGACTCAATTGTGGTGTAAAGGTGGATCTAGGTTTGAGGCCAGTGACATTAGGTGCTGGTTCATAAGTTTTATCTGCAAAGAAATTGTTCAATCTAATTTTTCTAAAAAAACTCCTTATGTCTTTTTCCAGTTCGAATTTGTTTATTGGGGCTGATGGTGCAAAACTAAATCCTTTTTTAAGTACCTCTTGTTCCTCATTAGTCAATCTTCTATTTGAAAGATTGATGATAGGAATCTCTTCTACCTCCAGTACCTCTGGTTCCTGGTTTTCAAAAAGTCTTGGGGTTGGTAGTTTTGAGGTTGATGGTTCCTCGTCTGATCCTCCCTCGTATAATTCCGATAGTTTCGTTGCCCTCTGTTGTGGCGCCCACCTAAAAAAGTGGGTTCCCGTTCAAAGGTCACTCCTGGCCTAGCTTGTTGTTCACAATCCCGGTAAATACCGTATTGCTCACACATGATTTATGTGTTGTCATGAAGTAGTTCAATTTTTCTAAATCTATAAGATTAATATACAGAAGTAAGGAGAACAAGTTACCGAGGAACGTGTTAGAGCCAACTTAGAGCCCAAGCACAGCAATAGAACCCCCTGTAAATAGTTCAAACTAAGTGTAAAAAATTAGGAGTAATGAAAGAGTGAACTTTATGAATAAACGGCTTAAAACTGACATCTAATCTCTATTCACTGTTTAGGCTCATAAATATACATGTAAGCACACACTTGAAGAGTGTCCCTCCCTTTGTATACATTAATATATCGTTCATATAACTACCACTTGAGCATATCGAGGCAAGAAGTAGAACAATCTTAGCCTCTTTCAAATTAGATATAAAACGCTCCTCTTTTCTTAAGAATAAATACAAAAAAACGTTCACCATATAATACATGTGAAATAAGGTTAATGTGATACATCCTCTTCTCTTTTTCTGTAGATTTTAATTATTTTAATGGCAAGGTCTCATCGAATTTATCGTTTCTCTCTCATATGTGGAACCAGAACGTGATGATATAAGGTAATTCTGCAAACCTCTTTTGTGGCAGGACAGGGATGAAAGGCCCAGATTTAAGTTTAGAAAGTCCACACATTAAGCCTATCTGATAGAATATAAGGGTCAATAAATGTATTAAAAATAATAATGAATTGTTTTTTGATGATATAGGCTACATTGATGACAGTATGAGAACTTATAATAATCAATGAATATAACTTATAGGGTGTCTTGCTAAACAAGTTAAATTTTAAATAGACAAAAAATGCAATCAAAATGTGTAATTTGATCTGTCCTCCCTGATTCATTGTCAACAGGATTGAATAACTACGGCAACCAACCAGTGCCCATAAAAAGAGAGACAGTATGATTGTCTTGATAAAGATGGACTAATAATAACAACCATCGAAACGCGTCGACGCTAGTACTGGACACAATTCGTACCAACGGCTTCGTCTTTGAGATACAGTAGAATTTGATTGTTCCAAAGAGTAGCATTTTGTAATTTATATACGGATGTGTCAAAATAATGACAAAAATTGACTGTCTGTCTTGGTCTCTCTGTGTAAGCATACTAGATCGCAATAGTAACAAGACTTTTTGTTAGATTTGATATGCAATTGTCTTTCATGTATAGGATTGCACGGTGTTGAGTGTAATTGATTTCCTTGATTAGCTATTGTATACTTCTTTAGGAAAGTATTTTTATAGTGTTTTTAATAATACAAAAATAAAAGAAATTTTTAATGATTTTATTAAGTTGTCTGTCCAAATTTAAGGTGTACATGTTCTAACATATGGGCTTCTATCTATATGTGTTTAAGTCAGAGCAGTGTTTATAGTGACATGCCTGGGAATCTCTTTGCATACTTAGCATAAGTACCCTATTTCCCCTGGCGTTTTTAGGGGGTCCCTCTCACTCTCAAATTCTAGCTATACGTGGGCTACATCTGGATGATATTTGTGCTACATTTGGGCTCTTTTGTCTCTGGTGGCCATCTTGGGAGACTTATTTGTTATGAAGTTTCCTAATTTCCTCATTTACTGCAGTCTCCTCAGTAGGAAATACTTTCAGTTTTTAACTTTGGTTCCATCAAGAAGGCATTCAGATGTGTCACACATTTGCCATAAATTCAGAATGTTAGCACTCTAGTTGCTCATTAGATCACTGTAGTAAAGCTACTGCTCACCAGGGAAGTCTGCTGCTGGTATTGAAAGTGCATGTTTCAGTCTGCCTGTCAGAATTTCTTAATGAAATAGAAGAGGATTTGAGAAGTCACTCAAAATGTGCCCTGATTTTTCTTTCTGCAGCACTAATCATACTTTCTGTGGCAAAATGAACCCCCTTATTTTGTTCCTTTTTAAATTAAATGTTTTAAGAGTTACCACTTTATTCCAATCAAGATGGCTTCAGGTGTGCAATACATTTGCCATAAGTAGGACTGTTAGCGCTCTAGTTGTTCTTTAGAACACTCTGGGAAGCTGCAGTAGAACACAAAGGAATCAACTGACAGTCTCTGCCCTTGTTGGATGTACATGTTTTACTGAGAATGTCAGACTTCATTCTCACATGACTGAGAAAGATAATGTGAATTTACAGAAAATATGCTCTCAGTTTAGCTTATAGATCACCGTCCAAACCTCTGTGGGAAAAGCATGAGAAAATAGTTTTCTCTCAAACATGATTCATGATATCACAGCAGAAGGCTTTTTCACACGGTAAAATCACCTTAGAACACACCACAATTCCTAAAATGAGTATGGTACCATCAACAAATGATTTATAATGTAACTATAGTCTTAAAACCTTCTATTAACTGCAATGCTTTTTAATGAGGTGCTATCATGTATATTGGTCCCAAGATGGCTGCCAACACTTCTTGGATGAGGTACTAAGTACTGACAGCCAATCAGGAACTACTGAACGGATTTACACCATTTAAGCAAAATGCACTACTCTGAACCAAGGTCTACCTTTCTGCCAAATTTGGTGTAATTCTATTCAGCAGTTCGGGCTGTAGCTGCGGCTAAAGATCCTATGGGAAATTGCATGGGGAAAACACGTTTTGGGACCCCCTTTTTTTCTCAGCCCCTGCTACACGAATCATCCCGAGACTTTCAGGATAGGAGCAGACCGGAGCTGGCCAAAAGTTTTGAAACTTTCGCGAAGATTCGTCAACGGGCGCCAAAGTTATTCCAAATAGAATATATATTATCTACTGGCGGTCGCCAGTGAATAGTTATAGTTAGGACCGAGTTGCCATTGGAAATCTGAAAATTCTATTTTGAATAACTTTGGCGCCGGTTGACGAATCCTCGCGAAATTTTCAAAACTAATGGGGCGCTTCGTTCAGCTCCTACCCTGAAAGTCTCGGGGTGATTCGTCAAGCGGGGGCCGAGAAAAAAGGGGGGTCCCAAAACCCGTTTTCCCCATGCATTTTTCCATAGGACATTTAGTCGAAGGTACAGCCCGAACGGCTGAACAGAATTACTTGAAATTTGGCAGAGAGGTAGTCCTCAGGTCAGGGAAGTGCCTTTTGCAGGTCTGGTGTCAATCTGTTCAGTAGTTCCTGAGAAAATAGCATTTAAAAGCATATAAATATCTATAAGCGCGCACCGTGCGCGCACCCTAACGTGCGCGAGCGTAATTCTGATTGGTGGTTACATGTTAGTCAACGTTCGAATCGGTCGAAATCAGGAAGTGTCGGCCGCCATTTTGTTTGTTTTCAATGCGAGAGTGAAAAAGGAAGGTGGCGAACGTGAAAAGGGGGTAGGGTAGAGAGTTCCTGACCCCCTAGCCTTTGTCAGGGGGTCCCTGAAGGACCCCGAAGGCAGAAAAAAAATGTTTAATTTTTTTTTTTAAATCGCGGGGGTGCGCGCACTGTGCGCGCATGGTGAAAACCCAAAAAAAATGTAGTTTATTGTAAAATAAATATATAAAAAAAATATTAATACATAAATAAATTAGCATTTAAAAAACCGTACAAATTCACTGAAAACACCATAGGTTTCACACACGTTATAGTTAGGAATTAGCATTTAAAAAACCTTGCAAATTCACTTAAAAAACCATAGGTTTCACACATGTTATAGTTAGGTGGATATTTCACTCGTAAAAAAACAATGAAATTCCCACGTTATAGTTAGTTCAGATAACTATAACTCGTGCGACCGCCACTCTATCACAAGGATGATGTCATCAGTGATGTCATGAGTGATGCCACTGACTATGTCATGAGTGATGTAATATGTGACATCATGAGCAGTGGATTGCGGGCGCGCGAGTTATAGTTATCTGAACTAACTATAACGGGGGAATTTCATTGGTTTTTTACGAGTGAAATATCCACCTAACTATAACATGTGTGAAACCTATGGTTTTTTAAGTGAATATATATATATATAAAACTGTTCCAACCCCGCAAATCAAGAGCGAGCGGGGATCGTTTGGCATGGACCTCTTGGGGAACATCCGTTAGGAAATTGAAATCAGGAACACACCAAGTTGAAGTGCAAGTGCATATTTAATGATCAGCACAATTACTCCAGAGATTGTTCGGACATAATGCCCGCCACTGACGCGTTTCGCTCGCCTCCGCGAGCTTGATTACGACACGCTTCGGTACGGAAATGACTAAATACAAAAGTATGCACTATTTCCTGTGAATAAGTGACTACGATGTGAATGGCAATAAACAACAGACTTCGAATACTCAAAAATACCGAAGAACTACTAACAGTTGACTTCATAAACACAAATATTGGTAGCAATTAAATGAATATAGTGTCATGAATCATCATAATTAACACATTATCAGCGTGAGATACGCACTGGATTTGCATATCCGATCAGTACAGTTATATTTGTCAGAACATTGTGACTGAAAGAGCACATTGCCAATGCTGAGCTGAACATGGCAACAGAGATTAATTCTCATACAATCCTCGCATGTAGCATTTAGCTGTCATTGCATAGTCAGTAATTGTAGCACTATATATGAGAATCCACAGAAGTCTGATGTATAACTGTTGTCTGAGCACATGCTATCGACCAACTATAATAACAGACAATGTAGAATACATTGTTCCCTTATGCGATATTGCAAAGATATTAAATAAGGTGCAAGTGCAAACTGAGCTCATTAATCTGTCAATAAAAAATACCAACTGTTATATCTGGCAATGTAAAATACATTATACCATTGTACAGTACTGCAAAGATATTAAATAAAGTGCAGGTGCAAAATAAGCTTATCGGACTGTCAATACAGGAATTAAAATACAAAGCGTTAATAAAATGCAAGTGCATGAGGATATCTGAGGATCAAATAATTAGAACTGTACATTACTGTGCAAAAACTATAGCTGTCAAAAAATTAGAACAGCTGTCAACCGCAGAGACTCTCCATAGCTGAATAAAAATGTGCAAATTTACGCATTTTTTAATTATGTGCAAAATTTCGCAAATTCAAGTATATACTCATGATAAGTCGTGAATGAAGGCTGTCTGGTCTTACATGCGGCATAGTTACCTCATAAGTCCGTAAAGTGCTCTAGTGCCTATGTGCGTAAACAGTGCAAAAACATATTGGATTTAAATCCAGAATTTAAATAAGCAGCTAGTCGAGTCTGTATAAAAATTCCAACACAAATTAAACATATATTACTGAAACATATATGCAAACCAACAAAAAACACTACAAACAATGAAATCAAGCTGAAATATTGTTAGCCAGTAAAAACATTTTCCAAATTAGAAAGCAGTGTACAAAGGAAATGGAAACATGTAACTACCTGCTGCAGAAGAATTCACTATTGATGGAAAATGTCACTCTGCCCAACTGAAGCTACATGTGATGGAGCAGGGGAAGCAAAATATTTTTTGTACCCCTTTGAAATTAATGACCTCATAACTTTAATGATACTAACTGTTTGAACGCAAGTACTAATCAACAAATGCACCTGTATTAAACACTACGGTGCCGATACCGATCCTGGAAAAACCGGGTACGAACCGTCGGTTGGAGCGTTTTCTCCGTCCGACTCGTACCCGGGAAAAAAACATTACAAACATGCAAGTACGAATCGCACGGAAACACCATTTCCGTACGAATCATAAAAAACACCGACCGACGAAAATATACATACAAATGTGATCCGGGAAAGCGCCGACGTGACGTCGGGACGCTTTCAGGCAGCGTTTCACGAACCAGGAAGTACGATTCGAACCGACAGCAGTCCGGACGGCAATATTTTTACGGCACCCAAAAAGTGCCGGAAAAGCGAAGTACGCCGCGAAATGACCAGATTAGGGGGCCCGGTACGCGCCGTACCCCCCCCCCAGCCCCCGTGAGTATGTGCTGAACCCCCCCAGCCCCCATGAGTATGCGCCGAACCCCCCGTGTATGTACACCCGTGTACGTGCGGACCGTACCCCCACCCGTGTATGTACACCCGTGTACGTGCGGACTGTACCCCCACCCGAGTATGTACACCCGTGTACGTGCGGACCGTACCCCCGTGTATGTACACCTGTGTACGTACAAGTCTTACCCCCACCCGTGAATGTACACCCATGTACGTACGAGTCGTACCCCCACCCGTGTATGTACACCCGTGTATGTACGAGTCGTACCCCCGTGTATGTACACCTGTGTACGTACGAGTCGTACCCCCACCCGTGTATGTACGGTGCGCACCGTACAAACTCGGGTGGGGGTACGACTCGTACGTACACGGGTGTACATACACGGGGGTACGGTCCGCACGTACATGGGTGACATTCACGGGTGGGGGTATGACTCGTACGTACACGGGTGTACATACACGGGGGTACGGTCCGCACGTACACGGGTGTACATTCACGGGTGGGGGTACGACTCGTACGTACACGGGTGTACATACACGGGTGGGGGTACGACTCGTACGTACACGGGTGTACATACACGGGGGTACGGTCCGCACGTACACGGGTGTACATTCACGGGTGGGGGTACGACTTGTACGTACACGGGTGTACATACACGGGTGGGGGTACGACCCGTACGTACACGGGTGTAAATACACGGGTGGGGGTATGACTCGTACATACACGGGTGTACATACACGGGTGGGGGTACGACTCGTACGTACACGGGTGTACATACATGGGGGTATGGTCCGCATGTACACGGGTGTACATTCACGGGTGGGGGTACGACTCGTACTTACACGGGTGTACATTCACGGGTGGGGGTACGACTCGTACGTACACGGGTGTACATACATGGGGGGTACGACTCGTACGTACACGGGTGTACATTCACGGGGGGGTTCGGCGCGTACTCACGGGGGCTGGGGGGGGTCGGCGCGTACTCACGGGGGTGGGGGGGGCGGCGTGTACTCACGGGGGCTGGGGGGGGTCGTCGCGTATGCGGGCACATGTCTCCATGGTTGCTATGGGAGTTCGGTCCGCACGGTGCATTTTCCATCCGGTTGTAACATCGGACGCACGGGACGGATCGTACTTGCGCGCTCGGACTTCACTTTTCGCATTTGTACGTAAAATCGTCCGGGGATGTGTCGGACACTTTTTCCGACCCGAGGACGTGTGGGGAAATTTTCCAAATGCGATTCGTATGGACTTTTTCCCATACGAATCGTACTTGGCAGTTTGTACGCTACTTGTACGATTCGTACGGTAAAAAGACCGGATACGAGTCGTACGGGGAAAATTTTTCCAGGACCGGAATCGGCACCAACATGTAGGAAAACTAGCTGGCTTTTGCAAAATCTAATTTACATACAAGTGTGAATTAAATAATATAGGTTTTGTGTGATTTGCATAATAAATAGAGTAAAATCGCATGGATTTGTTGTGTAGTAAAATTTTACTGTGGCAAAGAATGCAGATGGTAAGTAAAATGGCTTTGATTGTCGCTCTTGCTAGATAACATCTAACACGGGTCATTAGAATGACGGGTGGTAAACAGAAAGGCTTATTTTCTATGTCTAAGTTCTGTTGTGTTTGTTCCTGTATTAGTTTCATTCGGGCCTAGTAGGCCATGCCTGAAAATGGCTGCCGGAGAGGGACGGGATTGCGTGCGCTGAATAAGATGGCCCCGCGCATGAGCAGAGTGGATGCTTCAGTCACGTGTATGAGGCCTCTGCCCGGAGTGAGAGATGTCAAGGCCAGCCTGACCTGAAACGAGAGTCGTGCCAAGAGTTCAGCATGTATGCATGGGAACGGATGGGAGAATTGAGCTACAGAAGATGACCATCAGAGTTGTTACAAATTCATTAACAAGTTAAAATTTACTTTGGACATTGTGGATCATGAGAACTACTGTATGCACTTATTGTTTGCAAAACCAGTACGAACAAGGAGGGCGATGAGGTGACCATCACCACCGCTCCAATGGACCAATTAGAATGAATTCAGCCCCTAAAGATTTTAATTTTGAGTGTAGCAAGTTAGAGTAAAGGGTATAAAATGAGTCTGCGCTTACATTATGAGATGATGGTGGTTTGGTGGTTGCTGTCAGACATTCCTTCATTTTCCTATCCTGAGACAGCACGAGACTCTGTCATTTTTGGACTTCGAACTTTGATGGGGAGTAGGAACGAGACCGTCCAGGAATTGCCCCGGGAGGGAATTGCGTCCGAGGAGGTTAGAGGGACAGTTAGTCAGTGTTGGGAGATCTATTCTGTGATCTGTGGTTCATTCTTCTTTCTGGTGAACCATTCTCTTCGTCGCCCTATGGCCAAGGGCAATGAGTATTTTCTGTTTCTATTTTCATTTTTACCTAAATGCTTACTGATAATATTAAATGTATTTGCTTCATAAAATTTTACTTATTTACTTTCATTTCAATGAATTCAGATAACATCATATGCTAACTCTAAATTGAGTCTGTGATTCTTTGATTAAAATGATTAGTAAATGTTAATGGTTGTATTATGATTGAGCTGGACTTAATCACCATCAACTGATTCTACTAGTTGGTCCATCGACCGAATAGCGGAGCACCTTGATGTTTAGAACCAACAATTTATAAGGATAATTTTATAAAATGCGTATCGTGTATATTCGGTCATTTTAATAAGGTACCCCATTTGTCCTGCAGCTCATCTAATTATCATTAATCCAGAAAACTGAGAAAATGTGTGTATTCGATGTCATTGGCCCCACCGATGCAGGTTGATATGAGTAAATAGGGGTAGGGGTTTTCTGGGTTGATGTCATAAGGGAAAGGGTTTTAAATAGCCGTGTTGCATCACATGCAGAATGCTACAATGCTCTAAAAAAATAAAGCCCCTGCAAATAAAAAATATGTACTAAATTAATAGCTGAAACTTAAACTTAACTGCAAAAAGTAAATATTTTTATATACAAAATAAACAAACAATTATTTCTAAAGTGTATCTCAAAAAGTGCAAAACTAGCCACAAAATGAAAGAAAGTCATATTGCAATAAAGACAAATCAAAATGTGAGAATTAATGACAAACCATTTTTGAAAATTTAAAATAGCCAATAAATATACAAACAAAATAAAATTTCACTTCAACAACAATATAACCTCTTTCTAGCAGTACAAAAAACAACCCTCCATCAAACACAAACTATACCTCTCCAAAAAGGAAATACTAAACTCATTACGTAAATAATGTAAAATGTGTTATGTTATAAAATGTTCCTATTATTTTTAATAAGACATGATATGCATAAAAATAACATATAATTATTTTGTAATCCACAGATATAATGTAAAAAACTGCAGCACATATCAAACCACAAAAGGGTAAGCTATTATGAGATTATGGGGGATACACCTACAGTAAAGAAAGAACTTCTAGTGAAAGAATTGATTGGAAATGCACACAATAATACTGTACATGACATTATTGAAAATGAACACAATTACCCTCTAAATTTGGCTGAAATTCAAGCTAGGAATGTCCTACAGTACTTAAGAGAGGTAAGCACACACTCAGAAGAGCCCACAGGAACTATACTAATAAATATAATTCACGAAGAAGCAACTGAGCAACTCCCTACCATAGAAAATCTAAAAAAAACTCATACAAAAGACAAGGGTTGTTTCATGGAAAAAATCAAGAACACCAAGAACATACAATAAATAAAAATAACCAAAACTATTATTATTTTTTTTTAGTTTATATAGCGCAAACTCGTCCTGAAGGTATCAGAACACTTTACATGAGCTCCAGTTGCATTATAGATGGACACATTCATTTTGTTATGTAGAGGGTGATTAAGTGATTTGCCCAGACTCAAATCCAGTTCCCCAGCTTTAAGGTTGACCGCTCTAGCCATTAGGCTACAATGTAGAAATAGCTAGGCCTGGGCAAATTTCAATTGTGTTCGAGTAATCGGAACAATTTTGTGTTCCTCTTTTGATGGGAAATGACCACAAATTATGTGATTATGCCAGTTTGCAAAATAATCTGGCACAAAACTCCTACCGCAAGAGAACAGGTACAATTAAGTTCGTAAGAATGAGTGGCGGATGGCTGCTTATGTATCATGTTCTGCATATAGCAATATTTTCTCCGCACAAAAAGTATTCTTGGGGTCCATTTTGGATGCAAGGTTCCGGTTTTCTCTAAGAAAATAGTTCTAAATGCTGGGTTATGCTCCTCACAAAATGTAACAAAATTATGTATTATTTTGCTGTTGTAATTTTGTATAATTAGGCTACAGTAAATTATGTGAGTTGCACTCAACCCTAGAAATAACACATGCTAACCAAAATTTCTTATTACATGACAAAGATAGATAGCAATGAAAAAAGAATAATTGTCTCTGCAATAAGAATAGCGTACTACCCTTAAACAATGCAATACATGGATGTTGGGCAGGACATTTAAATCGTGCCCAGTAACATTTACACACATATACACAATACATAGTACAAGTGTGCCTTTTATGTATATGCACTATTGCTAAACAAGTAAAATGCCACTTATACAAACTCTTAAGACTATTAAATAAATACAAATAATTACAAAACCCAACCAATCATTATTGATTTTAAACATGCTATAATTTTGACAACCCTAAACGTTACACATATACAACAATATAATTGTGCTACTACCATTTTAATCAAAGCATAGTGAGGCACCTACAAAAATAAACATTTGGTATAGAATATGACACAAAAGCAGAATTTGCATATAAAATAAAAAGCATAATGGCATCCTACTTAAATGCCACAGAAACAACCAAACATCATGACATGTTAATAGAATCCCCTTACTACCAAAGAAATTTTAACAAACTTTTCCCACTGATTGACTCTTTTGAAAATACTTGAATTGGCCCCCTGCATCGAGCAGGATGCAGATGCTAACCAAAAGTTAACATTCCATGGTGGAATGTCTATGATAGCATTAATCTCTCTGGAAGTTGAAACTAACTGGAGTGGAAGGGGGGTAGAATTCCTTCCAAGAAACACTTTGAAGAAGCCACCCTACACCAAATTTCTAGAAATAATCCATGGAGCAAAAAATTACCAAGAGCTAAGAATACAACAATCCATAACACAATGAAAACCATAAATATCCAAACAATCTAGCCAAATGCATGAAATGCTAGCATGCAAGGTGCAATTATTTACTAATAACCAAGTCGTGCCCTACTTCGAAACAATGCCCAAAAAGCTACTACAAAAATATCACAAAAATAAAACTTAAACTAAAAACGAAGGGGTCCATTAGGATGTGGCGGTGGCGATCCGCCCTACATCCTGCCCCGCCCACCACCCATTTCCCCCCTGCCATATTAGTATGGCGGGGGGTACCGTGGCGGACGGACAGACCGTCCGCCGCTTTTCCGCCCAGTCAACAAGTTGACCAGGCGGAAAAGGGTTTAATATGGTGGCGGTGTCTGCTAGACACTTCCATCCATATCAGGATGCAGGTGGGAGGCAACCTTTCCGTGGCGGCCTTGCCGCCATGGAAAGGCATACGAATTTTCAAGTTGGGGGCCCATTGCGGGCCCCCAGGATGTTGGGGGGTGGGGGGCACATGGGGGTTACCTGCTTGTGCATGCACAACATGGCAGGCACCGTGCGGTGCCTGCCACGTTGTGCATGCATATGCGCAACATGCATTTTTGGCATTGTGGCGGGTGATGCTGAAAGCACCGCCCGCCGCAATGTTGAAAATGCAGGATGCTCCCACCAGTGTGGCGGGTGCTCCCTAATCACCCCCACGGGACCGCCAAACTTATGGCACGCGGTCCCTTTTTATGTCAGGATGGTGGGCGGAAATCCTAATGATGCCCCAAATGAGCAAAATAAATAACAGCCAAAACAATTTTATGATTAATGACATCTCTCTTAATTTATATCACTCTAAAAAAATAATAAAAACAACATTTAAATTAGGAGGATAAAAAATTATGATATTTATTAGTTAAAGAAAATACTAAAGAACACAATAAACATGCAGCATTCATAGCTCAAAAACACTACATACTATAGCGAAATTAAATTAAACAGGATTACAGAATCATAGAGAAAATACAAATATAATATAATAAATCTGTCACCTAACAAATAAATATGATAAAAAATGCATATCATATTTTGTAGCTGAAGACCTCTGTACACAATATGATATCCAAATAAAATCCATAAGCCATTAAAAACCTGCTCCAAATATTGGCCCAAAAATGTAAAGATACATTTAAAAGATGAAATCCGTGGATTTCAACGACAAAACATCCAGGGAAGCCTTCCAAACCCCCAAAGAATTACAAAATAAAAAAGCTTCCTGCAACCCACAGAACACAAGGAAAATAAAATAAATAATTGGGAAGAAAAAGGTGATTCCTTTGTAAAAATAAATAAAACACATCCACCATAAAAAAATAACTTAGTTAGCCCTACCAAAAGCGCCACTAACTGCAACTAAACCCCACGCTAAATATAACATAAAAATCGCAAAAACATAGAAAAGCTAATCTCACTAAGCTTAGAAAATAGACAAAACATTGAACTAATCTTTACCTGAGATTAGCTACGAGGAACCCTGCATAGTCAATGGCATCCAAAATGGATGAAAACAGACTACAAAATAAATTGAGTGGCAAGAAAATTGCAGAGTAATTCAATTGAAAAAAGGACAAAAACCAATGCAATAAATGAACGCAAGTACTAAATATTTTTTATAAAAAGTGTACAAAAAGCTAAAAAGTTGTTAAAATATATAAATAATGCCAGACCAAATGTCTTACATTTAAATATGAAAAACTGTCAAATTAAAAATATTTTATGTACAGTACTTGTGATATATGAAAACACATATAAACATAAAGCATAGAAATGTAAATGAAAAATTTTGAAACTTTGTACTAAAGAAATGGGAAAAATATAATGCATGTAAAATTGTATTAAATTTGAACAAAATTGTATATGCAAATAATATATATGTTAAAACTTACCTGGACTTTAAACATATTTGCTAATAAATAAAACATAGTATTGTCAATAAACATTTTTAATTAAAATCTAATTTATTACTGAAAATTAAAAGTGAAACAGTGTCAAAAATGTTTAAACCTTTTATAAATAGTAGGTAAAATGTTGACATATTTTTACAAACCTAGCCACATTAGAGAAATTGTTGGACTTTGCAAAAGTTATATTTATTATCCTCTGCTGCACTTAGGAAAATGGTGGACTTTGGTGAGAATTAGAAAACTAGTCTTAGTACAAACGTAGCCATATTGAGGAAAGTGTGTAGTATTCACGTGTATTAATAGTTTTATATCAAGAGCCTCTCTGAAATTATTAATGGTGTTGCTTGTTACGTGATTGGAATCCTATTTGGAACCATGATGAGTTTGGGGAAGTAGTAAGGGTTGGATGTACTATTCCCATATTCCCACTCCAAACATAGATACACTGGGGAAAATATTGGACTTTGGCGGTCAAACATAGCCACATTGGATAAACTGTTGGATTTTGGCGTGGGGAGAGGGGTTTAGATTAACAATCCCAACTCCAAATATAGCCACATTGGGAAACGTATTGAATTTTGGGGGGGCTTGGATAAACTCTTCTTGAATGTTAAAAACTTTTACAGACTCCTAAAATTACTTTGTAGGGGGATATCAGTTAGCAAATTGGAAGGGAAATTGTTGTAGGCATCCATTCCAAATTGTGAATCGGTATATGATGTGTCAATGTTTTGTGACATAATCCTATCTAAGCATTGAAAAATTACTGACTCCTGTTTTGTAGTGGCAATGCATTAACAAAATGGAAGGGGTACACTTGAGACCCCTTCCTTTTTGTGAATCTGAATTAAAAAGTTTGTTTGGGACTAGGCATTGGTTCAGTGGTAAACACAGTCGCAATTGCTTAAAGGAAAAAGGGGTGCATTACAAAAAATATGTTTTCGTTATTGAGAGGTAATCACACACAGACATGGTGGTCTGCTGATCAAAGCAGGTCACCATCCATGTGATGGCCTCCAATCGGACTGAGTGGCAATTTGCATTATTCCTCAGGAATATTAATAAGGTAGGTTGGTTTGTGCCCCATTCTGAATCTTTTTTGTGAACAGACCAATTTGTACAAAGGTCGCTTCACAAAACTACTTTCGGGTAGCGCCCAACTCAATCAATCAATCAATAAAAACTTTATTTCGGTTTTGATAAAACAAACCATAAAAGTACACACAAGTACGACACAATAAGAGTAAATATTGGGAATAAGTTCATCATTAGGATACATCAGTGCTGAGTTAGCAGGAATTTTAGGCGGTACATACTTATAAATCCAGGCATTTTCTATATTTAATAGCCAACTTTAAAAACTCTAATACAAAAAGAATACTGTCACTACATAGTAGTTGTAAATACATCATGGCAGGTCTGATCTGATAAAAATCAAGTTTCTTTAAAAGTGGGACCAGATAGCGTTTGAGGGGAAATTCGTAAAATTTACATAAAAACATAAAATGCAGCATGTCCTGCGGAGACTTTCCGTTGAGCCGCAGGATGCTGCTTCTTTATTAAAAAACGAAATATATGGTCTGACAAGCAAATGATGAAATAAATTCATCCGAAATCTAGTTCATAAAAATTTCTCATGAGAAGACAGAGATCCCATTAGGTAAGGCTCAGTGTGTGGAGTTGTTTTTAACATAAGAAAAGTCCTGACGCTTGATTTCTGTGCCTCCTTAGCTTCCCTCATCATTTTCCTGTCCATCATGAAGGCTATTTTTATTGCCTCCACATCCCCCTTAATAATACATTCGGTAGTTTCGAATAGCTCACCCCGCCCTAAGCTTAAAAAACCTTTCCTGATATAATTCAGCCAGGGTACAGCAGATGAGTTATCCATAGACAAGCAATCTTTTAAGATCATGTGCGTTAGGGGGATATCTGGGTTTAACCATAGTTTTAACCAGCAAATCAATGGTCGCAGGGAAAAAATATCATTGATATACTGTACACCCAACTCCTCATGAACAGCTAAATTAGATGTACCTTGTGGGAGACACAGTAAGCGTTTCAGGAAAGTATTCTCCACAATCTGTAACCGCTCACCCGAGCTATACCCCCAAATTTCACTTACAAAAGATGCCATTGCCACTGATTTGGCATTATATAATTGCAACATTGCACCAGTAGGCTTTTTCCCCAGTTTCGAGGAAAAATTAAAGATAGCTGCGTTCACCCTAGTAAAGTCCCCTTTCTTTTTTCAGAATGTACGGGCCCCAATTCAATTTGTTGTCAAAAAGGACACCGAGATAGGAGAACGTGCTAGAGATGGGAATCTTTTCATTGCCCACATTAAATTGAAAATTCTTTTTGGGGGTTTGGCCTACCTGCATAATGAATGATTTGGAGTTATTTATTGTGAGATCCCTGTCTGACATAAAAGATTTAAAAGCAGTTAAGAGTGCTTGGAGACCTCTTTCAGTCCTAGATATAAGGACCGCATCGTCCGCATATAGTAGGACCGGGATACCCCGGCGCCCCACTCTGGGACAATCGGCCCCTACTTCCTGCAAAAAACTATCTAAGTCATTAATATAAAAATTTAACAAAAAGGGTGCCAGTATACAACCTTGTCGGACTCCCCTTTTGATTTTGAAGTCCTTAGTCACGCTCAGATCCTGAGAAAATCTAACATTTGCTCTGGTGGATCTATGTAGATCTTCTAAAAAATCCACAATGCCTCCATCAACCCCCTTTGCCCTCATGGACTGCCAGAGCTTCTTCCTGTTCACACAGTCAAAAGCTGAGGACAAGTTGAGGAATTAAAAATTTAAAAGATCGCGTTCCCGGTTCTGTCCCCTCGCACACTTTCCTTTCTCTGCTGCTCTAATCAATTCTATACAGCATCCATCTTAGACACAGCATCCATCTTAGAATTCACTTCAGCTTGCGCAGGTTCAGCCAGTTCAAGTATTTCCTTAAATTTGCACCTGGTGTTCAGTCAGTTGCACCCACGCATTTTTGTGGTCAAACCGACTCTGAGAGATAGCCTACCCGCCGGCTCTTTTTCTGAGAAAAACAAGTTTATCTCGTGTCCCCCAGGCGCCAGCCCGCATATCGCTCACTCACCACATCCATCCTGTTTCCACACGCATGAGACTCCCCCCACCCTCTGAGAACATCCCCCCAGGCTGCTTCCTTGAACAGTATGCGCTTATCTGTGTTTTGCTTATGTGTCTTGAGCAATGTTAATTTGCAAGGTCTTTTTGCTAGGAACTAGGAGGGCTCCTCCCAATGACTTGTGATGTACTGTATAAATACTGTATCCCGAACCTGCATGGGTGACGGAGCTCTCCCTTAACTCGAGTTTTTGAATAAAGCTCAGTTTACTTGAATACCTCGGACTCCTCGATTCATTTATTATTATTATTCTTAATAATTATAGAAATTCAGATAAGGTAATTAATTTATTTACCACATTAACTGGCACCCGAACAGGGACACTCCCCCTTCCCCACGCGCCGGAGATCTAGGTCCGGTCTTTGTCCCTTTCGGACCCTCAAGGGACTCTCAAGTGCACAAGAAGTGGGGTATTCCCACCGACTCCCTCGTGCCGAGGAGGAGACAGGCTGCGACTAAACATCCCCACGAGGCGGTGAAGAAGATGGCGGAGTGTCCCGACCCAGAGCCCAACCAGTGAAGTTGTCGAGTCCGAGGTTTCCAGAGTCCCATTGTTCCCCAGTCCACTGCGCAGCGCTCCAGTCCGATGACCAGGTCTTCAAGTTCTGCTTCTCGGTGAGTACTACTGGGAATGTATAAAGACGGGTTCTGTGACAGAACACTGTAAAGTTGCACTGCCTACACAGTGTATAAAGATATCAAGTATATTGTTTTCGTAATCATTCGATAAAATCCAGTTATAGTGTTCCAAAATGCCCTTATTCTCCAAACTACGAGGGTTAAGTAACAAGAAAAGGTTATTAGAACAGGCCGTTCCGGTCCCACCTAGACATACACTTGGACACTTCATGTATACTAAACATGGTATCGAAGGGGTAATGTTCTTGGATCTTTGGTCTGATTATACAAAACATCTAGAACTCAGACTTAGGTGGCCCTCTACAGGTACGTGGGACATGGAGTGTATTATGGCAGTAGAATAACAGTTGTGGAAAAAGAAAGTAAGGCCTACACAAGAGAAGGCAATTGAATTATGGCGCAAGGAAGCGTATAGGAGGTATCAGAAAGAACAAACTAAAGTTGAAAAGGGGAGGAAAATGTCGGAACAGGCTAAGGAAAATAAATTACAGGAAGAAGGCGAGAGAGTTATTACTGAGCAACAAGAAAGAGAAAAGAGCGCCCTTGTTGATGGAATTTACCCCGTCTTGCCCCTAGAGACGAGTGAAGAGTTGTCCGTCCAGGAGAAAATGGGAAGGATAAAAATAACTTCCCCAGAGGATTTTGTGTCCTCTTACTTGATAGAAACTCCCCCGCCTTATGTGGTTCAACAACAAGTCCCACATTAAAAACCACCAATATTAACGGGTGGCCAAATGGCCACCGCTCCTCCCCCAGACGATGTGAAAGACGGGACAAAGAATAAAGTTGACATTCCTTTTTCAGAATGTCCCTATGATGAGTGTCCCGGAACAGGCAGAATGGCTCCAATATCTCGGAGAGTGAGACAAGCCCTCATTGACCTCCAGAAAATCCCGAATATCGATCCCCAACTGGACGCGCTTTTTGATTACCTCCGAACCGGAGAAAAAGAACAGGTTTTGGTGACAATGATGAAGAACAGAACTGTTGCCATGAAACAGATTATGTTGCAATTCGCAGTGTCCTTTTTTATTAGGGTATTGGACTCAGTAGACTACGAGGTCCCCAACTATTTGATGGACCTAAGTGACATACTTGAACAGTCCAAATTTACCCAACACAGACGTCCAGATGAAATACTAACACGATTAATAGGTCATGTCTTTACCATACATCAGGACAGGGAAAGATCAGACTGTTTCAGAACAGGGGAAAGATGGGGAAGAGGAAAACGGAACCCCATTCCTGGGACTGGCCCGTCGCTATTCCGGATTTTCCCCCCCCCCCTCCTCCCCCTGTCCAACCTAAAGCCGTCAGACAGGATACGACCTCTGATAGATTGTTTCAGTCCACCGTCCAGTCGTTAGAACACTGGCTCAATGACGACCCACCTTTTACACGACATGAAAACGAAATAGCACGGTCGGCTACTGATTGGATTAGCCAACATCGACTTTACGACCCCGATATAATAGGACAGATAATTCTCTCTTTATCTCTATCTGACCAAAGAATAGCGGGCATGTTCATGTTGCAACATTGTACGAAACAACATGTCCCGCACCCAAGAAAATACACCACCTATTATGTGACTGTATAGATGGCCTCTGGTCAACAAGGGCCGAAGAATTTATTACTAAAATTCTAGATTTCAGACAACGTTACATACAGTTTGAGACTGAAATGTCCGGTACCGATATCCATGACAAAGGACAATTCCCCCTAAGGGAGGAAAGGATGGCTTCACGCCAGCCATTGTAAAAAGTACTTTAGGAACACTGAGGACATTGCTCAGGATAAAACAAATACCGAATATTTACCCCCTCTTTTGGACCCTACCCCCCAACAGACTTATCGTTCAAAATTGCGGTCTGCCAAAACAGCTCAGGCTTTGATCAATTAAGTCCAGTTGGTATAAACTGACTGGTGAAGCGGTCAAACGATGGTTGCTGCATTACGGCAGATGGCCCAGGGGCCAAGTAAAAAGGTTACAATGAAAAGGAAGTATTGCAAAATGTTGCATAGCAGATGCATTATGGCTTTGATGGTTTTGTTTTTAATATGTGTCATATTGACATGTGTGGGGTGGATACTGCATGTTGCTTTCCCCTCTGAGACATCATCAAAACACCAACAAGGATACGTTAACACATCTGAAGAACACACACACCATACTTTACCCTCCCACGAGCAGAGTCACAGGCTGGCCTTACAGAATAATACCTTTATACAGATGTTACATCATACCTTTCAGGTCAGCAATACGACAAATTGCTGGATTTGTGGCCGACTCCCAGCCCACCAGAATAAGGGGGGAATGCCTCTCTCCCCCTTACCCTTCTCCTATAATGGGTCATGCCAGGCTTGGGATGCCCTGAGAGTGATCACAAATGTCTCCTTAGTCTGCCCCGATGAAAAGAATTCTTGTAAAAACGGATGGCCATGGGGAAATTTGAATGCTGTCATGAACAAAGCCTGTTACCCTGATGATAACGGTGACCCGCAAGCAAGAGGGTTCACGTTAGAACAAGGAGAATACCAAAGAGATAATAAGACTAAGACATTCCAGATCCTAAACACAAGATCCAAAAAGAATAATGGCCCTCCCTCTATATTGGTAACACCAACTAAAGGCCATCTGTGTATCAGGAATAATGGGTCCCTGAAATTAGGACACAGTGATTGCTCCACAATACTGGATTTTGTGGATTGGGGTAAGTCCTCTTTCTTAGCCTCCCAACACACTTATTTTGTATGTGGCTCCACGGCCTATTTTCGATTACCTCAAGGGTGGGGCGGCACATGCTACATAGCATTTCTCCACCCACCAGTCTTTATAGCACCCGCTTCCTATCATAAGGATCTCCAGCTGTATCAGCACAAGCAAAGGAAAAGATCAATTGATACCTCAGGGGTTGATCAGACGGAAACGACTTGGGAACAATATACCGATTTTAATAAGGGATTCTTCTTTTTCATAGGCCCTGTACAAAATAGTAAATTGATACGTAGACCTACTAGGACTATGGAGGCTGTCATCAATCAGACCATATCTGCCTCGGAAACTTGACCGAGGAACAGACGGCCATAAGGATGGTAACTCTCGAAAATCGTCTTTTTCTTGATGTCATATTGGCTGACCGGGGCGGAGCATGTAAATTGATCGGGTCTAGTTGCTGTGTGTATATTCCTGATAACTCTCCATCAGTCTATGCGGCAATTTCCAAATTGCACAAAATAGCTGCAGACATACACCAAGAGCCCGGCTCCTGGACACTAATGGGATGGTTATGGGGTGTGTTATCAGCATGGGGCTGGAAGGTACTTTCAGTGCTAGGCCTCGTGTTGATGGTAGTATTGTCCTGCTGTCTCTGTGTCCAGTGCGCCCCCGCTTTATGCGGTCTCTGTGCTACATGCCTCGTCCCAAAACCAATTAACAGAGCAAAAGAAAATGAGAAAATGATGCTGCAAGCCCATGTGGACGGTCTCATGGCCATGGAAGTGGCCTGAAAAGAAAAATAAGTTGCGCTTGGGAACAAGGAGGGAATGGGGAATGAAAAATTAAAAAGATCGCGTTCCCGGTTCTGTCCCCTCGCACACTTTCCTTTCTCTGCTGCTCTAATCAATTCTATACAGCATCCATCTTAGACACAACATCCATCTGAAAATTCACTTCAGCTTGCGCAGGGTCAGCCAGTTCAAGTATTTCCTCAAATTTGCACCTGGTGTTCAGTCAGTTGCACCCACGCATTTTTGTGGTCAAACCGACTCTGAGAGATAGCCTACCCGCCGGCTCTTTTTCTGAGAAAAACAAGTTTATCTTGTGTCCCCCAGGCACCAGCCCACCTATCGCTCACTCACCACATCCATCCTGTTTCCACACGCATGAGACTCCCCCCACCCTCTGAGAACATCCTCCCAGGCTGCTTCCTTGAACAGTACGCGCTTATCTGTGTTTTGCTTATGTGTCTTGAGCAATGTAATTTGCAAGGTCTTTTTGCTAGGAACTAGGAGGGCTCCTCCCAATGACTTGTGATGTACTGTATAAATACTGTATCCCGTGAATAAAGCTCCAGACCCCTCCCGAACCTGCATGGGTGACGGAGTTCTCCCTTAACTCGAGTTATTGAATAAAGCCCAGTTTACTTGAATACCTCGGACTCCTCGATTCATTTATTATTATTATTATTCTTAATAATTATAGAAATTCAGATAAGGTAATTAATTTATTTACCACAAAGTCCATGAAGGCTAGGTGGACAGTCCCCTTATAAACCACTGTATATTTACTTAAAATCAAGTATAAGTTCAGACATTGAGTGGTCGTGGATCGGCCTCTACAAAACTCATACTGGGAGTCGGACATGATATTATTGTCCTCTACCCAAGAGGTGAGCCTTTGCAGGAGGACCCTACCCATTACTTTCACCATGGAGTCTAGGAGTGAAATAGGTCTGTAGCAGTGTGGACTGCTTTTATCCCCTTTTTTAAAGACGGGTATTATAGTTGAAGTCCCCCAAGACTGAGGGCAACCTAGTTGAACTGCGGCGTTAAAAAACGATTCCAAAATTGGTGCCCAGAAAGAGGGGTCAGTCTTGAATAGATCGGGAGGGATCCCATCGGGACCAGGAGCTTTACCGGCTGTTGAGCCTACAATACCTTCCATTATTTCACCCCTCCCAAACCTGAGCTTCTTAATGTTAAAACCAAATACAAATCTATCATCCTCTTCATAGGGGCAGGCATACATCTGCTCAAAATGGGCCTCCCATTCCTCCTTCGTTATATAACATTCAAGATCTGCTCCTATCTCCTGGGCAAGAAATGTTTTTTTTAATATACCCCAGAACTTTGAGCTGTCCTTGAGTGTTTCAGGGTCCAATAACTCATTCCAGGCCTCATACCTTAAAACTTCCTTACGTGTAGCTAATGCTATTTTATAATCCCTACAACAAGTTGTTACGTCAGCTTGCACTCTGGGTCTAGAAGCAAGAGCAACCCTCAAACTTCTTGCTGTTTTTGAACACTGCTGATCAAACCATTTTGGGCCCACTTTTATCTGTTTCTTGGCTGGTACTGTCAACAAGTCAGTAACCTTATCTATGACAGTCTGGAAAGCCACTAGAACCTTCGTATGTTGATGTCCCCCCTGTGTGCAGATGACTATTTCATCTGCACATACCGATTTTATATCATTGTAGAACAGTTCCGGGATTACTTGAGACCATCTTAGTCTTCGCTTCCCATCAGCCATGCTGAGAATCCCCCGTTTGGGGTTTGATCCTAGTTTCGTTACCCAGGGACTGGTTAAGTAAAGTAAGAGTGGGTTACGATCACTATGTTCACTCTCGACAATTTGGAAGGAGTGTACAAAGTTTTGCATAAAAGATGTAATCAGCACAAAGTCAATAAAAGTCCCCTTCCCATGGCCCTTAAAAGTAGGCACCACAAAACGTATATTTGGGTCCGTCAAAGCCATGGTTGATGTCATGTCGAGGTCATTAATCATATCATTTAACAACTCCCCTTCAATTGAATGCTCAAAATGGAAGCCTTGAGTTCTTGGACAGCACAACTCAGAAATACTTGTAGCTAAGGGATTGCCGCAGGGATGAACATTAAAATCACCTACAACCATGAGATTATGTAGAGTATGTCTCATAGAGTTATTAATAAAACTATTCAGAGCAGTTATGTGATTTTGATCGGAGCATGTAGAAACTGAATTATAAAAATTAATCAGACCAACCATACAATTCCCACTTTGCAGAGTTAGTGCAAGAATACCCAAATCGGCGGAAGATACAACACGAACTTTGCATGTCAGCGCTACAGAAACGTAAATGACCAATCCCTCCTTTGGTCTCCCTCTGTTAGATACAATTGCTGGTACAAAATATGCCTTATATCCCTCTAGAAGAAAATTACATTCAGTCAACCAAGTTTCCTGCAGACAAATTATCATAAATTGTCTGACAAAAGTAATCCATAGGGGGTTCACTATCTTGGGAGCTAACCCTGCAATATTCCAGGAGATGAAGTTATTTCGACTCTTCCTATGTGGTCTTTCCTCGGCCACTCCTGAGTCAGTCTTACTCCCACTTCCTGAGATATCAGATTCCCCAAGTCAATCACAGGCTTCCAGACCGGACAGGGTCTCATATCTATTCTGAATTGGGAGTCTATGACAGATCTTATTTAGTCTGCTATTTATTGGCTGGGGCAACACAGGAGGAGCAGAATGTAAATGAGGTCCCACCATAGACCGGCCACCCCAAGAAAGATTGTCCTCCCGATTAAATCCTGCCCGATCCCTCCAGGGTATTGGCCTATAAAAAAAACCCAAGGGTAATAGTTTAATTGCGGTATCCTCTGTTGACTGTGGGCATACTCCCCTTGATAAAAGGCGACCCGCAATATAGGGGCTGTTGAAATTAATAATAATACAGTCGCCGCACACTGGTTTATTAGATCTGCCAATCCAGCTGACCCTGCGTACCATGATTATGTTGTTAATAAGGTTAGCTCCCCCAGGGGTATTCTGACTAAGCCAATACGCTGTTTTATTCAGCAGTTGCTCATAGCTTTCATGCTCTCCTGCTGAAAGGGCAGGCACTTGTCCCAATATGATTACATAAGGGGTGGCTTCTGGGGGGAGATCATTGACCGCTTGTCTTCGCGGTGCACTGGTTCCCTCCTCTAACCTCTGATTTACTACAGGGATAAGGGGATTCCTTTTGGAACCTAAGGATTGTACCATGGGTGACTTTTCTTTCGGGGCACTCCTAGCGTTACTTAAGGCACTAGTAATACTAGATCCTATATTAGTCTGCGCTGGATCGACCTCCCTATCATTGCTGCCGCCTCCTCTGTCAATCAAATTTGTTGGTTGAATATCAGAGTTCTGTGAGTCCACTATAGTTACGATATTCGATAGATTGGACATAGAGGACTCCAGGTGCAATAACCTGGATTCCACCCCACACAGTTTTAATAAAATTGGTTCTAACAAAGTTTTTACCATAACCTCTAATTTCCCCCAGAAATCTTCCTCAACATGCCCAGTAATAGATATTCCTCCATCATTCTGGGCATTGTTAGTTAAATCTCTTAGAGGCTCCTGTTCCGTGTCATGTATTTCTGCCACTGTCAACACTTTTTCCCCTGCAACTGCGTATCCCTGAAATTTAGTTGCTCGGGTTTTTTGTGAAATGATACTTAGTTTTTTTGAACAGGTAGATACAGTTTTTTGTTTCTGCTCTCTTCCCCTTAATTTGTACTTCACAGGGCTAGATATCAATTCTGGAGTCCCGGAGAGCCTACTACGGTTTGGTATAGATGTATCACCCTCAGCCTGAGGGACCCTTTCTGAAGCTAAGGGCAAGGTGGTTTGGTTCATGATATCCATTAGTACTGACGTAGTAGGTAACCTACCCAAACTAGGGTCCAGTGATAGTCTACGCTCCGTCATTGAGATCTCTTTATTGATAGCTAACTCCGCCCTGGTCAAATAAGCATCCAAGGTCCCAACCATCACCGAGCCTCCTCCATGCTTCCTTCTGGGCATTGTACAATATCGACACTTCTAAATAACCCTATACAAATTACTTTTGACACAGGGATACCCTGATTCAGGGTAAATTAATACACCACTTCAATACCAGTTTACAATCCAAATACTGAAGATAATATCCTAATGATAAGCAGAGTCCAAGTCCAAGATTCTACTCACTTAGAGATGATGACTGCTCCAAGGTAACGCAAAACTACATTGTTAGCGGGATGGCCCAGCCCGGCCTCTTCTGGCCCCTGACGGCCACAGACGGCCCGCCCTTTGCCTGGGCTTCGCCCGCGCGTCCCGCGTTGCAAGAGGGCGGGCGCGCTTATGTGGCTGCGGGGCAGTGGGGCAGTGAGTCACCAGACTGTGCCGTCCAAGGCAGTCTCGGAGTTGTGGTCAGCAGGTGAGCCGTTTCCCTCACGGTGGCGGCTGGACAACGAGGCCGTTCCCCTCACGGCAGACAGCTGATAGATGAAGCCGTTTTCCTCACGGCAATCCGCTGGGCAGTGCGGCCGGTCCCTCCAATGTTTCAGCGCGCTCCAATATGCGCCTTTTAACTGGGTCAAGACAGCCCGGACCTCCCCAAAAAAGAAAAAACTGCAGGGGGTCTGAGGGTTGTTGCTGGGTGTTGTTTTTCTGGGGGATTTCTGTGGGATTGATGTGGCGCCCCCTCACCTTATGTCATCGCCTCCACCTCCGAATCCTCCTTCAGCTCCTGGTGTCTGGCACCCGCTTGCTCATGATTCCCCAGCCGCTGCAGCCCAAGCCTCCCTGCTGCATCTGTAAACAACGAGCTGCGGGGTGTCCCAAATTGCAGGGAGAACTGTGGGAGACCCCAGCAGGCCTCTGTGGGCTTTGAAGAAACTTTACCCTGGAGGACAGGGCCGACGGACGAAGATGACGTGTGCGGGGGTGAAGCGGTGAGGAGAGACGGCGTCCTCCGCCTTCTCGTGCTTGCTCTCACTGCTGTGCTCTTCAGACGGAAGCTCTCTCCTTGCCCAACTCATAATCCCAACATATGCAGCAAAAGTAATGACCATAGTCAGTGAGTTTGCTACTGGCCTCTACTTCTCCTCCTACATCAACACTTTTGTCAGCAACACTGCTGTACAACTTATGACGCATAGAAAATAACTCCCTCTCCTAGTCACTGGATGGAACTAATGAGGCATCTTTTCTTGTGCTGCATAGATCATTGTAACACAGTATATGTGTCGGGATTGAAAAGGACTCTGGCATTTCTCTGCATAGTGTGCACCCATTCCTCAAGTTCTTGACAATGACGGCCCAAAGTTATGCTGAGAGCACCCAGAGCTGGGCCCTGTGAACTGGAGGGGCACAGCGTGCTCACTCTCCCCACCCACCTTTGCTGAGCTTGATTACCATCAGCTTGACAGGTTGTGGAGGACTGACTGTGGTAACAGTGTCTGATACCTGCAGGACAAGCTTTCTTATTTGGTTCCATGATAGGGATGGTTGCCTTCTGGACACTCCTGTTTTGAATTGTCTACCAGCCCACTATCATTGGTTCCATTTCTCCATCCATATGGGACATGGTTTACCCTGTCTTTGTGTAGTAGGGTGAATTTGGTGCATTTGTGATGTGTCTGGATCCCTTGTGTGTAAGTGGTACAGAAGATGGAATTTAAAGTGAAACTCAAATACAGCAATGTGCATTTCAGGGCTTCTCCAATGCATTTATGCAGTCATTTGAACCAGACTCTAAAGTGTGGAGAATAGGAGTCAGAGGACAGTTTTAAAATGTACGGACAGCCCTTGCCATGCACTGGCCCGGAGTCCAAGTCCTATTACTACCTGGGCAATCTGGCAGGTGGAATTCAAGTGAAATAAACATGGAAAAAACTCTAGAAGTTATGAGAGCAAGACTATGGAAATATGGGAAACCTGAATTGAAAGTACTGCCCAATCTTCCCAACATTAAGGAAGAAGAAGACTGACAAGCCATCTTCAAGGAAACCATGACGACAACCATCGTAGGCTGTATGATAACCCTTGGCAGAGGAACCAGGCCACGAAAAGGTTCTTTGTAGTGCCATCTCAGTGTACACCTCCCATTATAATGCCTTAAGCTAGAAAAAGAAGCACAGTCCGAGATTCCACTTCCAAACTTACTTAAATGTGCTGATGATAAGCCATCACAAGATGATGTATCTACATACTTTACATACTGCAAAACATCATTAAATAAATCAATGAACACCTGTGTCTGAACCAAGCTCAAATTAGCAATCCTGCTACCAATGCCCTACCTGCTCTGTGTATGAAATCGGCCACTGCTGCCAAGATTATGCCTGTTCTTTTGTTTTAGGTTTTAAAATAAAACGTTGAAAAGATGACAACAATCAGTGGAACAATATGAATTCACAAATATCAAAAATAGCCATTTAAATTTGACAACAGATATCAATTCTCGAAAGGTTTTCATATTGTCCTGAATTTCTTTAGAAAATTCTATCCTGAAATTACATATCTTATAACAAATTTCATGTATTTATTTATTTTGCAGTTTTATTTGGTGGCATATGCTTTGGACAACAAACCAGCTTGAAGAAAGTGGTTCTGATTAAATATTTTTGTTGAACCAATTTTGATGTTTTTTTTCTTTTTTTAGCAAGAAGGGGTTTCACCAGATTGATAAAACTAACCAAGTGGAAGCTTTCTCGATTAAAGGTTCCTTCGTTCAAGATCTTTTTTGGCTTCACTTAAGGCTTTCCATTGTTAGGCCCCCGTTCCTTTTCTTCACATTTTTTAAAGATCCTCTTCCCTGTATTCCATGCCCATTATAGTAGTCTCCTCTTGCTTTACTCCTCCAGTATGGTTACAAATCCCTCTTCCACTTTTCTCCCTTTTACAAAAATATATGCCTCATTGCATAAATTATATACAGAAAATATAAATAGTTAACACTTATCACAGCCTAACTTGGTCAGTTTATCCCAGTGCCACGCTGCTGCACGGACTTGACTGCAAAAATGGGGTCCATCAAGCAGCGTGGCACTGCATATTCCTGTAGAAGCATTTCCTGTATGCTTCTACCGTAACTTGGATGTTCCTTTGGATTATTATGGATTGGTGCATCTGGTAATTCTTGTAAATTACCTGCCCGACGATTGAGCTCCTCGTATAAATTGACCAGGCTATGCTGTGATAAGTGTTAACAATTTATATTTTCTGTATATAATTCATACAATCAGGCATATACTTCTATTGTCCTGATGATGATCCTGTATTAATAATGGATCGAAACGTCATCGACCTGATAACACTCTGACCCTCTAAATATGTATATATGATTCTTGGGTGCAGTAGTGTTCTGTTCTATGAATAGTGAATAAGTGACCTTTTTTTGTGTACATTATTGATGGTCACCTGATGTTCTTTGCCTGTTTAACGCTTATTGAGGATTACCCTGGTGGGGTCGATCTTCAATGTTTTATTGTCTAATTGGAATAAAACGTTTGTTATATGTCCAATTGGATAAGTCCTGGATATTATTTTCTCTCCAGAGTATTGGTTCTTATCTAATTACTTAGGTACCCTTGTTTCTTAAACTATAGATTACCCTTGGTCCCGATTGATTCTTGGGCTTCCCGTGTGTTTACTCATACTACTATGTTCTTCTTTAAAGCCAAACCTCCCACCCCAATGCTGCCTCCAAGTCTAGGCCTACTCCTCGTCTCTCCTAAGCCCATCCAGACGCTGCTCCCATTCTGTTTATATCATCAAACAGCATAAAGAACAGCACCAGTATTGAATGGAACAAGCAAAGTCAGCGTTCCTTAAGAGACCAGGGTGGTTACGGCTGTGATCCCCTGCTCACTATCGTTGTGCTAGTAGGAGAGGACTCAAGTGCGCATGTCGGGTTGGTCGTAAGAAAACACCTGTCCAACCCGACAAGTGCACTAGCACGTCTTCAGACCCAGCCAGTCTATGTGCTATCTATAATGATGCCCCACCTCCCTGCCCACTTATGAAGTGAATGCCTGCTGCTTGCAATGGGCACTCGGCCGACAGCTGAAATAAAAGGACTGCGGCTGAGAATATAAACGGTCTAAATATATTTTTAACATTAGAATTTTACATTTTTAATACAAGGGCAACAAATACAGGGGGGTGACGCCTCCATAGAGAAACCAACACTGGGTGCCAATCATTAGATGCTTCACTTACCACTATCCGCCATTTATAAGACTTCTTGGCGGTTTGGAGAAATGCTTCCTATTAGGAAGTCATAGCAGAATAATTCCCTCTGTGTGTCAGGCTATAAAATTGGGGGTAGACTCTTCACTACTTTTGGAGAGAGTGAGCGCCAAGATGAAACAAGGTGGTAAAACAGCAATAACAAGTTTGAGTCTCACTCAACTTGGTCGGTTGGTATGCAGATATGACACAAAGTTTCCAACTTTCCTTTCTGATGTTGCCTCCTTACTACAACATACTATGTAAGTAGACTGAAATAGGCTTAGAAACTTCAACTGTTACTGATATCCTCGCTACAATCTTGCAATATGCCTCACAGCTTAATTCTTAATTGTTTCTTAAATTAAGTGCACATGCCTCTCTTGTAGCTAACCTTTTCAGCTGACAGCATTAACATGCTTCCTCCTGGATAAGCTGCTATAAACAGTTGTCATTCAGGGAGCTGAGAAACGTAAGGGGGGAAATAGCAGGTTTTTTGGTTTAAGGACATGCCATTAGACATTTAGAGGCAGCGGTGCTACCAGAAGTAAGGCAGCCCAATGTCTCAGTACTTACTGGTAATCTTCAGTACTCCTGGTCTTGATGTCCTCGTTCCATTCATCACTAATAAAGATGACCGGTAAGTAATGAGACATTACCCCCAGATTCCCCTTGTCTTCATCCCTCTCATCACTAATGAGTAATACCCAAGCTGTACTCTCTGGCTTTCATATTGTGCCCAAAGAGAACATAAAACACACACAGAGACCACACATAAGAATGCAGCACCCCACAGTGACTTATTCAGAACTCATCATCAATCATCAATGTACTTTATTCGGTCATTTGTACAAAACACCCTCAAATTATGCAAAAGATAAAACACAGAGATATATACAATTATAATAATATTAAACCATTTTGAGCACAAATGACATCCCAAACAGGTTAAAAAACAACATATAAAAATTCATTTGACCTAGTCAAGCTAAAAGAGGGAGTGCTATACAGTCTTCCAGACATTTGGGTTACCGGACCATATGTACCAACTTAATATTTTAAGATACATGTACAACATAAGAAGGGAAAGAGTTAACGAGTGATTTCATTATTGTAATAAAAAGTTTTTTCGAATCAGCCAAAAGAAAAATACAAAACGACTGAGAGCAAAAACTATTGGCCCTGATGTGTCTGATTTTAAATCCTGAACGCAATCTGGTGCTGTCTACTCCCAGATTGAGACATAAAGGTCTAATCCATTTCCTACGCAACTGCCGATACTTTATACAAAAGAAAAAGACATACTCATCAGTTTCGTAAACTTCACGGCAGGCAGGGCAAAAATCTAAAACCAGGTCAATCGCCTCTTTCCCCGGAAATTTCAGTAGCAAGTTACCATATCTAAACCTACAAAACAAACTCTTGGAAAGAGGGGGTGAAATCAGGTCAAGAAGGGGTTCAAACAGAAAACTAAATTTAACATTTAAAGAATTGGATTTCAGCTGACCACTTCTTTGATTATTGGTACAATGTTCCCCTACTGCACTCCAGTACATAGCTTTGAGGGTCAGAATGTGTCATGACCTGCGTGAAATACGGCTACCAACAACCCGGCCACAAAACTACGCTTCCCAGAACACCCCTTTTCTCTCCCACGCGGCGCCAGAACCAGCGTGCTTACTGATTGGGCGGCTATATAAGCCCCGCCCGTTCCACGAAGCGGGGCTTGACAATCTTTCCCGTTCCGACTCCAAGGAACGCCAGGCGGACGGTGCTTCCCCGCCGGAGGTCGGGCGTGCAATCATCCTTCTAGAGCCCCGTTACCTGAGAGGCTTCCCATTCGAGACTTTCTGCACTACGTGTCAGCGCCAGGCGGATGGTGCTTCCCCGCCGGAGGTCGGGCGCCTGTCTCCGAGACTTTCACGAAACCTTCGACGAAGAATCAGGTAGGGCTCCTCGGGAGTGCGAGACCCTTGTTACTCCTTTTGTTTTCCCGGATTGAGCGGGAAACTGCCCGTATACCTAGGTACTTAGGCCCTTTTCACGCGTGCTTTTACAACGCGTTTATCCAGACTGCCCAGGCTATTCTCAGAGAGAGAGGACTCACGTTGAAGCCACATTGAGCAGCTACACCCACGCTGTGCAGAGAACAGCGTGAGAGAGGAACAGCCTTCTCTGATGGGACGCATCCCCCTCCTGAAGCCTCCAGTACCATGAAGATCCTGCACCAGATTTTCTGTTCATTTTCCCTTTAAAGAAAAGGGGGTTCCGTCGATCAAAACTCCTCGCTTTCAGGTAGGAAGGGTGGGGAAAAAGAATCCTTGTGAAAGAGGGTAGTAGACCCCACAGGAGAGACTACGTTCTTTCTCCTTACGCCTGCCTTTGTTCCTTTTCAGTTGGTGCAGTTCTCCCACGACACGCCAGCGGAACCCAAAACTCTTCAGAGTCGCTCTCAAGAAGCGCCTCACAGAGCCATCCCTAGTTAATCCCTTCTTCCCCGGTGGGGCATCTGTCCACAGAGTTGTTTACTCCTCTCTGGGGTGGGACGCGCTTTCGGGAAGGAAGGAACTTTCTTCTGACATCGTCCCTGCTGCCTTCTGGTCAGGTTAGTGGCTTTTGCAGTTGAGCTTCTAACGCTGTCACGACAGAATGTCACGTTTAATAGCCCTTTCTGGATTCTCCCATAAGCCCGTCAAGTTTAGTAGTTTGCACCATTTAGCAATATGTCTGAACCAAGGTAGCTGTTTTGCCCCGTTAAGTGCTAGGACTTCCCGTAAAGAATTACGTTAGTCAATTAATTACGCGGTGGTCCAAAGGCGCAGACAATAAGTTAGTGGTCTCAGGGCAGCTAAGTCACCTATTCTTTTCATCCCAAGATCACAAAAAAGTGGGGTGAGTGGTGTTGTAATAGGAAGCGAGATAAGAGACCTTGCAAAGTTATTCTCGCAAATCGTTAATTTATTTACAGAGATAAATCCCCATATCTCTGCTCCATAGAGGGCACCACTTTGGGCTTATGCGCGATAAATTTAAAGGGCCGGTGAAAGGGGTTGGGTGTATGATTGTTTTAAAAATCTTAACACTGATTTGGATCTTTGGCCTAGTATTAGAGAGCTCTTCCTCAGCTGATATTCCCAGCTAAGTGTCTCATTTAAGCCTATGCCTAAATAGTCAAAACCTTTTACCCACTCCAATGGTTCATGTGAAATCTTGATCTCTCATATGCCGCCCCGTACTTTCGTGAACACCATAAATTTAGTTTTGGAGATGTTCAATTACAGTTTCCCCTCTTTGCAGAAGCACAGGAATTTATCTAATAGTGCCTGTAAACCCATGGAAGTTGTAGATATTAATAGAGAGTCATCTGCAAAGAGTAGGATGGGGACTTTTGCATCGTTCATCAAAGGGGCATCATTCTTACAGCCCATTAAACAACTAACCGCATCATTGATGAACAGGTAGAACAGTGTGGGGGCGAGAACAAACCCTTGGCACACCGCCCGAAGAATCGGAATCCTCTCTGTCAATTCCCCGTTTTTCCCCCACCTGATCTGGGCATAATTGTCCTTGTGCAATCTGGCTATTATGTACACCAGGTATTCCGGGGCTCCTTGATCAAGCATGGTCTTCCACAATAAATTACGTGGTACCAAATCGAATGTGGCTCGCAGGTCCACAAATGCTATGTAGAGCTGCTGTTTCCTAAGTAGCACGTACTTCCATGCCAGCAGGGAAAATATGAAGGCTTGATCGCACGTGCTAATTTTGGCATGGAAACCCGCTTGGGCAAAGTACAATACCTTATTAGCATCCATCCATTCCTGCAGTTTATCTAAAACTTGCCTGGCGAAAATCTTCTGAAGATTATCGATTAGACTAATAGGTCTAATTGGAGGGGGTAGCAGGATCGCCCTTTTTAAAGATAGTTATTACCTCTGCTCCCCTCCAAGTTTCAGGAATATCCCCACCAGCCAGTATACTGTTGGACAGAAGATTTATGTATGGTCCCCATATCATTGGTTCAGATTTGTACAGATCCCCTGGTATCAGGTCGGGTCCTAGGGCTTTGCCTGCTTTTAGTTTACTGATTGCAGACATAGTATCCTCTAGGCTGAAAACAAGTGAAGGATTATTTACGGTATTGTTAGAAACAGTATTTATGTGATTGAGGCAACCTGATTGATGTGTAAGTCCGTAGTGGCCACATCATCGGAATATAAGTGCAAGAAATGTTCCACCCAAACTTCCTGTTATTCAGAACTCAAATCAGGCAGGTTTAAGAAACAACAGACTGCAAAACACCTATCCCAGGATTATCATTATCACACATTCTGTAAGTGATAATTCTTCAAAAACTTTTTCAGAGCTACCCATGTAGCCTCCCGACAAACCTCTGAAATGGAAATTCCCTTCAACACCGCCCGGTAGCAGCAACCCCTCTGTTGGATCTACCCTGAATTCCAACTGGGGGAGGAGTCCCAGACAAAGAATAGGTCAAAGCAATCAATTGAATTATCCACCTACTGATGGACAAAGAGGAAGCCTTATCACCTTTAGCTGGGACCACAAATGACAAAAGACAAGGAATACGTTTTGCAAAAAGACTTTGTCTCATCCAGATCAATCGAAAAGCGCTCTCTTAACATCCACGATGTCCCATTGAACTTCCGAATCAGAACACCCTTCAACATTCAAGGCTGAAAGGATAACCTCCTGGAACTTATGTAACTGTGAGACCATTTTGGGAACAAAGGAAGAATCCAGACGAAAAACCCCTCCATCCTCAAAAAAAGGCTCCTTTGCCATAAGAGCCCCCTTTTCCCCAATAGTCTAGCCAAAGTTATTGCCACCAGGAATCCAACCTTAAAGGTTACGAATTGAACATCAACCATTTCCAAAGGCTCAAAAGGATGGGAGACCAATGCTTTCAGCATCAGAGAGAGATCTCATAAGGGAAATAAAGGTTTTACTGAAGAACTGACCAGTGAAAAACTCTGCAACACTCTTGACACCAAATCTTCTGCATCAGCTAAATTACCCCAAGGAGACCTAAGTGCTTTAATCCTCCGTAGGGGTCGACTGGCACTTCCCCTGATTGACAGGAGACCCGTTATCCTGACTCCAAGAGCACACCAAGGACACATCCCATTTGTGGGAGTGTGTAGAAGCCAGTTGTCTAAATAAAGGATACAGATAAATCCCCTCCAGATGAAATGAGGGCACCAGGGAAGCCACCAACTTTTTTGAACACTCAGAGCGTTGACTTCTGCCTGAAAAGCAATATCTGGAATTGAAAAAATGCTGCTTCCTGATACAAAACCTGAGGGATTTCTGATGGTCCTGATGGATTGCGGCAAGATAATAGACATCTTGAAGATCCAGCGTACACATGAAATGCCCTTTGATCACTAATGGAATTATCCTCTGCAGTGTTTCCATCAGGGCAGGGATCTCACAAACTTGTTGAGGGCTTTTAGGTCTAACACCATTCGAAATTCCCCCAATGATTTCTCCACCAGAAAAACTATTGGATATAACCCCTTGCCCCTCTCTGTCTGAGGAACCTCTGAGATTGCATGCTTCTGGAGAAGAGAATTGATTCCTTGACAAAGGGCCAGTCTATTTTCCTTGTTGACAGATCATGGAGTTGGTCTGACCCCAGAGTCTTTTGGGAGTGAAGCATACTCTATCTTGTACCCCTCTCGAATTATATCCAGAGCCTCATGTGTCGCAAGTAGATGCCTCCATCACCTTGAGAAAGTTATGGATCCTATCTCCAACCCCAAACTCGTGATCAGCCACCATATAGTCAGGACCGAGGTTTCGGAGGAGTCCTTGTCTTTTTATCACCTCCTCTTTTGAATTTAAACTTCCCCTGCGAGTGCTGTGGTTGCCTACAAGAGGGCTGTCTAAACTGAGATTCTGTCTTGAAAGACTGCCTAGTCAAAGAAGGCTGCTTTAACAAAGAGGAATGCTTTTTTTTCTTTGAAAAACTTGTGAAGCTTATCCACAAGCTACGCCCAAACAATTGGTTACCTTGAAAAGGCATACATAGAGCAGATGCCTTTTGTGCCTAGTTTGTGTGCCAGTCTTTTAAAACCTCTTCCTTGCAACAATACATATCCCTCCCACCCCCCCACAGAGGGCCATAGCTCTTACTACATCAAAGGAAATGCCCAACATATATTCCATTAATCATTCAATGTGATCCAAGAGACTAGAACAATATGACAAATCATCCAGAGATCTAAAAAGAGCCTGTAGGTCAGAAATCAGAGACTGCCACATGCGTTTCATATATGCCTGCCCTCAGGGCAAAATGAAAATCAGAATATACTTTCTTTAACACTGCGTCAATCTTTTTGTCAGTAGGGTCTTTAACAACTGCACCCTCTGCCTGTGAAGTTCTTCCCCACAAGACTATTAACAAACAAGTCAATTAGAATAGAATCAAGCAGATTTTATTGCATATCATGAAGGTATAATTTAGTCATAAATCGTGGCAGAATAATTTTATCAGGATCCTTTCACTCCCTTTTAAGGACCTCTGTAATATAAGGATGCACAGGAAAGTCTAGAGGAGTAGAACTCTGAAATTGCCTAAGTAGGGAACCTGAAGAAGTCTATGGCAATATCTTTTCCAGAAACCCCCTATAAATCTTAGCAAATCAATTCAGGCAATAATTATTTCAAAACATATTTTCCCCTGAATTCCTTCAGGCCAGCAACCACTACCTCCTACTCAGAATATGCAGAGGAAAAAAGAGGGAGTTTATCATGCCCCTTTCCTTTATCAGGGGCAAACTCAATCAGGCTTTCCTTAATGAGGTGCTCGATCCTGGCCTCTTCACCATCGCTGAAACATTTTGTAGGTGGGGGAGAAGAAGCGGAAGACACCGATGAGGAAGAGGGCTTCATATGATACCTCTTTCTTGAATGTTTTCACATTATAACAGCAGGCAGCAAAGTCCCACTGCATAACCAGCAAACTCCTTCACCATTCGTTAGACTTGAATTCAACAAACAACACCCGCATTATGGTCAACACAATATCCACCGTGCTGACTTACAGTTTCTGCCGGGTTCTAATACATCCTATCCCCACCAAAACAGCCGGGAGAAACGTGACCAGCAGACACATGCACTCTAAGTTTCCTGGTCGCTCAAGAACCGGGAAGCAGAAAGGAGCAATGGCTCATCCCACATTGCGTCCTCCTTCCTTTTCTGTCTGCATGTACCCCCAAGCCCTACAGACAGGGAGATGCACAACCAACATGTTCGACTTTCTTGCCCAGCTGGAAAGTCAGCCGGCAATGCAAAAAGTCTTCAGCAGCTCGAGCCCCGCAGAAGCCATCCTTCTCCTTACCCTTCTCACATTGTTGGCCAGACAGAAAAAAGAACAGACAAAATGGTGGATAGGTATTCCCTATGTAGGATCCAGCTGGAGGGGGAGGGGCAATATCTGCAGGTTCTTTTTTGTGTGTGGCGAGATGGTAAATCAAGGGGAACCTATGGGTGATTTAATATATCATGTATACTTTGTATGCTTCCTGTATATGGGCGAGGATCACACAACACTGAATTATAGTCACTAGTCTTCTTTCCCTGTTCTCAATCAGTGCCTCTCCACCTCCCCACACCCCTGGTTAGTGAAGATGAACCTTACAGTACAGGATGAAACACTTCATGGATTGGCTTGGATAGAGGAAATTGATGGGGAACTAAATGTCCCACCTGCTACAGGGGCTCAAGAGGTAGTCCTGGTCATTCACTCCCCATGTTTCTGGTCAATTATGCTATATTGCACTGACTGAGGCCTAGTATCATGGGAGAGGAAATTGACAGTTCAAGGACGGGCCCGTCCTGTGCATATCAGACCCAGGAGGAGCCGAGGTGGGGCTACCCCCTTGGCCCTACAGCCAGTCAACTGCTCCCTAGGGGTACGATCTCTTCCCCTCGCCCCACTTTTGACATTTGATAATTCTTGACTGTTGGCTGAGTGGGACCCGTGTTTTCATGTCAACTAAGCAGTGGGAGATGCTGGACACAAATGACTGCAAGTGGTCCGAGCGCCCGCAAAAGGAAAATCCCGCTCGCCCCTCGTTATGATAGGAACTGGATGGTCTGCATGTTGCATCTTTTTGGTCTGCTCAATTCGCACAGATCAAGACTTATGTTGCCCCGCTCCTGGTGTCACGTAACCTTCATTGGGTCTTGTGGGGTGCTAACACACTATTCTCCTTCCCAGGACTTGTGCATGGGGAAATTTCAAATTTAAGGTCAGCCTCAGGCCATATGTCGATTATTTATTAGCATTATTATATTGCTTTTTGTTGTATAGACTACTGCTTGTTTGTGGGTAGAAGGGGCAGCAGGTATGCAAATTTTGTTTTATTGCTGCCCTTTCCCCAGATTGGGACTCCTAATCCCTACTTCCAAGTTGTTGTCCATTTAGCATCACGATAAAACGCTTCCTTACTGCTTCTCCTGACACAAGTTGAGGGTCTAAGCTTCCCTGCATCCTGCGTTCTTCCCTCAGTAGTTTTCAGACTGGGGATATTCTTACAATTCACCTCTCCTTGCTGGGGAGGCTGCAAATCTATCGAGCTGAAATGTGGAAAAGAAAGTGCACAGAAAAATACTCAGGTGAGCCTACTGATAAAAAAAGCTCCTGAAAATTCCTCACAGAAAAATACTCAGGTGAGCCTACTGATAAAAAAAGCTCCTGAAAATTCCTCCCAGATCTGCACCTTGCAAGATATAGGCAATCTTATTGTGGAAGTGGAGCACATCTTGCATCCTGGGACTTCAAGCAAGTCTGGTGCCAAACCCCAAAAATCCCCAAGTACCTCCCTTACTCAATAAAATGGCCAGCAAACTTAAATCCTTGCCACTTCCTAACACCAATCTTAAATAAATGGAGAGGGTGGGCCACGTTAGGATTAATCCCCAACTGTGTATTCTATCCCAGCCATAAATCCCTCCAGAACCTACAATTGTGTGTACCAACCACTTTTCCCCCTGGGCTTCTAGTGTTGAGCCCACACATAACCCCAAAGTGAATTTAGCTCCTACCTCTCAGCTGGTAGAAGCTGAGGGACCCAGCATGCATATAAATGAACTCTGGGAAGTCATTAATTCCTTGAGGGCAGAAATAGAGAACTTAAGTGGAAAAGTACAACTACTGATGGAATCTCAGCACCCTGAGCCCCCTCCAGTAGGCCATAAAGAGGAATGAGAGCACTCCCATAAACAGGGGGCCTTACATCACTTCAATCTCCCATGTACTCTGTTATATAATAGATCATATAGTGAGGTTCCCTCGAGCGCCCCAAACCATCCTAGGGCCCACAATCGGCAACTCCCATATTTTTTATAAGTAGCCACGTGCCAAAACCCCCTTAGGTCTAGTGTGGATCACCAACTTACCCATCCAAGATTTACTAAAAAGGGAAAAATTAGAGTTTCACTGCCTAATCTAGCCAACTCATACAACCAACCCATTTCTACGACAGTCATAACTCAAAAACCATTTTGTTACTTTTGTCTGGGTCTCATTTGCACAATCGCCTATCTAGTGCCAACTCCCCCTGAAACAGTTCTCCTGTCCATCTTGCCCGTAGTCCACTAACCTCTGCTGCATGTCTACCTGCTGCCCTCTGTTGTGCCTCCTCTGCTTGTTTCTTGCTCTGTTTTGCCTTTTCTGCTCATGTTTTCACCCTCTGTTTTGCATTTTTCTGCTTGTTTTTCTGTCCTCTGTTGTGCCTTTTCTGCTTGTTTTCAGCCCTCTGTTTGCCTTTCCTGCTCATTTTTATGCCCTTTGTTTTGCACTCTTCTGCTCTATTTTGCCTTTTCTGCTTGGTTTTCTGCCCTTCATTTTGTCTTTTTCTGCTTGTTTTTCTGCCCTCTGTTTTGCCTTTTAATGCTCGTTTTTCTGCCCTCTGTTTTGCCTTTTCTACTTGTTTTTCTGTCCTCTGTTTGGCCATTTCTGCTCGTTATTTTGCCCTCTATTTTGTCCTTTTCTGCTGTGTTTCCTTTTCTGCTTGTGTTTCTGCCCTCTGCTCTGCCTTTTCTGCTCACTCGTTTTTCTGCCCTCTGAATTACTTTTTTCTGCCTGTTTCTACCCTCTTCCTGCCGTTTCCTCAAGACCTGTTGCAGGGGGTGACCTTACAGCCCAACGTTCAGACACCCCCAGGGGTGACTGTGCCTCACTCTACAAATGCTAATTGATTGATTGATTGATTGACTATTATCAATCATAGCACCATTTCCCATGCCAGGACAATGCATATGACAGGTGAAAGGGCCATTTCTAGTCGGTCTGGAACTTTTCTAGAGACACACTCCGATGAGTCTTTCAAGCAGCATGACAGTGTGAAGGAGAGAAAATCATTAATGCACAGTCAATTTATAAATACCGCGGGTATAGAAATACAAAGGAAACAGCATAAGGGCCAAATCTACACACCCAATTCAGACGGTGCAACATGAATAAAACTATTAGGTCAAGTAGAAGGATACAGACAATCAAGAAGCAAGAGTCCAAATTTCCCCACACCGAGGGCTCGTGAATGAAGAACATTTAAATCTATCCCTACTCTAACGCTGTAGTGACATCCCTATGTTAATGAGTAAGAATTTCAGATTAAGAGAAAAAGGTGTCAGTCATGGAGCCTTCTTAAGAAGTCTCTCCACCATTGAGATGGGTTAAGTAACATAATGCCACTATCACAAGAGGAAGACCTCATTCTGAGATGCTCCCTCTCCTAAGGTAAGGAAGATGTGAGCACTATCCCTAATCCCAACAACCAGTTATCCACGGGTCAAATTCCCAAGGTGCCCCTCTCGCACGTACTCCACCACGGGTACAGCCATGAGCATACTTTTCCACGGTGTTCTCTATATACATTCCATTGCAATAATTTGTCCTGGGTTCTCGTGCCTTCTCCCATGCTAACCAACTTCTTTTCTTTATCGCCTCCAAACCATACAATTGTAACTTCTTCTCTCCTTGCCTAGCTGCGAAAACAAAGACATTACTTTGCCAAAAATAAATGCTTTTCCACCTGCAATGCAAAACGTGAGAAAGAACAACTTCCACAGTGCACATGAAATTCGGAACATTAGGTCTAAAGCGAGAGTTGTCAGGGGTTGCAATTCAGGCCTACAGCTTTAGCTAACATAAGTACGCATCATTTAAACATTACGAGTTTCAAAACTACATTTCATTTCAGCTAACACATTTACCAAATTAAAAAAAGTATTATTATTATTATTATTAAACACATCTAATACATGAAGTAGTTTCAAGCTTCACAACACGGTTTCTTCATTGTATCGATTCTGCTACTTACATTTAATTCCTACATTAACTCTTCATACTACCTTATCAATAACTAAAATATATCACATAGATATGTTATCGCGGTTCACAATTCTAACACTCACAGTTACACAAGACAGGATTAAATGAGTGTGCTCTCTACAAGTGATTATGATGCACCCGAAAAAATGAGTAAAATGCAAATACGAAATATACACTCCATCAGTTCCTTCTCTGATGACGTTGAGTCATCATAATAATCTCCAAAATCCCCTGTAGAGTAAACCAACCTTAACAGATGTGGTACCTAGTCTTCTTTGCCTGAACTTCCCCATTCGCTTCAAATTTCCATAGTAACTGTCCTGCAGTCATTCCATCCTTCTTTTCCTTTCCATTAAGGAGTTCTCCAACTGCCTTGCTCTATGCCATTTATATGCCCCCATAATTCCAACCAAAACAATGATACAGATTCTTATAATCAGTATTGGTTTCAAGATGGATCCAAAAATTCCACTTCCCAGATTTGTAAACCACCTTCCAACTGCACCAAATCCCTTTCCAACCTTATCCCAAACTCCTTTGGCTGCCAAATCTTGTATGTCCAGATGAATATCAGTGATATAGCTAATATATCCCATTGGATCTTTACTTTTATCAGGGATATAAGTACAACACTGTAGGACCTTCAGAATCCAACAGACTCTGCCCTCTTTTGCACAGGACATCTAATGCAAGTCTATTCTGCATCACCATCACCCTTATCGAGACCATCTCCCCATCAATGAGTAGCAAGGACTTAGCTATGTTAACAGACAACTTATTCACTATAGTAGACAGTCTTCTTATTTTGACATCATTAAGCACTATTCCCAAACTAGGTATTGTTGCTCCGAAGATGTCCCCCACAACCTCTGCTGCACTCAATCCTCGTTTTGCCCTACTTTTTGATCTTCCTTCAGGACTCTTCAAATCATCCACATGGTATATTTTTGGAAACACAACCCCCTAATAGCACGTACCATACCATTTTCTCGGCATACGTACATACGCATTCTTACCACACACAAAATATGCTCTCGGTACCAGGCAAACTGACTCCTGCAAAAATGTCTTCCAAGGGCCATTGACCCCAAATATATATATATTGCATACACTCTGCCCTAAAAATAGAGAATTGTAACTACTCTCAACTTGTCGTATGCAAAGCCTTCCTCGCTGTTGCCCATCTAGAGCTATCGGACCAGAACTCCCTTTAGCCTGATGAGCTAACTCCTCCTTGGTCCAATCAGAATCCTTATCCATGTTATCAATATTATTAACTAATCTCCTACGCCTATCTTCTACCTAGTCTATACATTTATTTTCTATATCTGTTAATATGCAAATAAAATTATGTCTATGTGCGTAAGCAGTATCTATTGTTACAATTGGTGTGAAATAATTCCCCATTCTTTCTGCTATCCTTTGGCATCGTACTTATTCAAATCTTTATATACAAGTATTTCTGAAAGTACCACATCATACTTTGAGAAGTTGTACTCCTAATGACCTTTTCCATATAACATACTAAGGAGTAAGCTACAACTAATGGATAGGTCAAGGGTTAGTGATGGTAAGTGATTCCCTCTTCAACTGATGCAGGTAATTGCAGGCACACATAACAATCTCTAGCTTCCATCTATATACTCATACAGCAACTTAGCGTAAGCATTTAGTGTATAATCTTCCTTAGACAGGTCCACATGAAGGTAGTGACTAGTCTGCTCCATTAAGCCTTTCTCAGATCCTAGTGTACCCTCCTTTGAGATAGCAGTAGTAGGTGTGGATGTCCCACAAACTCCTACCCCATGTTCCTTACTTTCATGTGAACTTAAAACTGATTCTATAATGACTACATCTATTACGAAAATCACCCCAATAATGAGTGCACCTACAATACCTTTGTGCCTACAATTCAAATTTCCAGACTCCATTTTAGAGTAACTCGAATCACTGTTCAAGAAGATGAATAGCACACAGTCTCTTTTCTCCTACAATCTCCACATTTGACAAGTTGAAACATTATTTTCAATAGTCCCTTCTTTACAGTATTTACACAGCTCAGAAGACCTCCCTAGCCCTCATTCTTCTTCTTTTCTTAGATAGGATCCCTAAATGTATTCTTCTTCTACTCTGGCCTTGGTTATCTTCTTCAAATAATTATTTACAGTTCACAGTTCAATTCACAACCCAGATTAGAGGCAATCTTCTCAATGACTCGTTGAAGCAGTTCAGCTCTCAATGCTTTACTCCCTTGAGGAGACTGTAGTGCTCCGTAACTCCAAGTTACCCCCACTCACCAATCTTTCATAGAGTACATATCATCTGTGTCCATCCTAAAGTATTTTTCATTTTATTAATACTTTGTCCGAATTTCTTTCGGGAAACTCGCTCTTTGCTTTTCTCAAAATTAATATGACAAATCATAGCGCATTCTGCGCTCATTACATGTTTATGTCCCCAATCCAATATGGCCACCTCTCCTCCCTGCCGACCTCACTTCCGGGTGAGCCTCTGGCTCTCCGTAGGGAGACGCCCCCCGCTCAGACACACACTTCCGCCATTCACCGGCATTTATACTGAAGCAACTCCAACACCATTACTCCGGAGTCCCGCATTTGGCTGGGCAGGTGAATAGGCTTGAGTGAGGGTGGACCCACGTGAGTATCACTTCACTGCTTCTACCCTGAGAGATCGCTGCTAAATAGGTATGTCAGTAACTAAATATTTGACCCACCATTGTTTTTACTCCACAGTGACTACCCCCACCCCCGGCTGGACTCATGAGGGGGCACTTTTCCTTCTCGTCAGGGGTACACTTTTTGATTTTGTTCAGTGAGTTTTAATGTTTTGTTTACGCTTCCCCGACTGCAGTGCACTTAGTATCCTTGTAAACAAACGCACCATAAACAAACTATACTACAAGATGGGTCCTCATACGCTGCATTATAGTTCACCCAACACGCAGCTTCTAACACCATTTCGTGCCGTTCAGGTGCGTCACCTGGGTGGCCACCTCGATTGAGTACTAGAGCTCTCAGCTCCACCTGCACCATATATAAATGTTTATGCACTTTTGTTTGTGTGATCTATGTTCACTATTGCTGCTTGTTGTTATATGACTATTAGCATCTCATACAGAAGCGCATGCCACTGTCTGAGACATTGATGATTGGTACCCCACCAACCAATATGCATTCCAGGGCACCTGACCTTCTTCTTTATTTCAGACTCTGTGTGAACTGCGATAATTTTTAAAGTCTTTATTTGTGTGTTCCCCTTCCTTTTATCTCCCTTTCATCCCCACAGGTACTAGGCTGGGACACATGAACTAGTGTCCCCCATTGCGAAATATGCATTACCAAACCTGATTAAGAGGTACTTTTGGGACTAAGAGTGTCTCACTCTCTTCCTTTTACTATTCACAATTTTTCACTTTCTTTGGTCCTGACGAAGCGTGAGGGGATCCATTAGGGACCCAACGACGGCGCGAAACATGTTGACCAGCGCACTTTTTATCACACACGGGCACTAGGAGCAGCGGAGAAATACCCCGTCCCTTATGCTATCTATTAATAGAGGACTGCCCTTGGCCCTGCTTTATTTTTAATCCTATCCCCGGACCGACGAATAAAGCTATCCCTACGGCTCCGGAGGGTAATTTTAAGATACCACACACACAACTATCACCCCTTTTTTCCCTAGACCCTCACACCCGCATGCACAACTGCGGCGTCCACACAAAAGACCTCTGACAAAGAGCCCTCTTGCGGGGCCCGTGGGGGACTGCAGCGCCACCCACATGAGGAGCAACGCCCGATGATGAAGCATGACACTCGCAAGGGTGTGTGAGGGCACTAGTATCTAAAGGAGAGATTCCCCATCTCACCCGGTTAGGGCACACTGCGTCTAGAGACTCTGTCTTCTCTTTCTATTTCAGCAACCTAATTGGTCTCTGACCCTGTCTTCTCCTGAAGGAACAGTTACCACAACGTGACATAACGATATTTCTTGGGAGTATTGGTACTGGACCTAACATTTTCCTAACCCACTCCCATTCCCCCCCTCTCTTATTTTTGATTGTTTAAGTAGTCAACCATTCCCAAAACCATTCTAACCTCTTTTAGGGTACTAGGCGGATTCATTTTCATGATCATCTCCACTCTTTCTGGTGCCACATTTCCCTTGCCCTTTTCAATCCGATGGCCCAAGTACTGTACTTTGTTTAGACTGTACATAAGCTTACTCGTGCACACCGTTTGCCTATTCTCAGCCAGGTGAATCAGTAAGGCAATGGTATCATCTCTGCAAGCATCACACATCTCAGACAGAATGAGAAGGTTATCGAAGTATTGGACGAGTACTGAGTTTCGGGGCAACCTCAGGTTTTCAAGGTTCTTCTTCGAGCTGTGGTTAAAGATGGATGGACTTTCATTATATCCTTTAGGGATACAACACCACGTTAGGACATAGATTTCCAGACGGAAATCAAATAAAAATCACCTTTCCTCATGCAGTGGAACAGAGAAAAACTCCTGACAAAGGTTAAATACTGTAAACCATTCAGCTTCAAACAGAATCTGGAATAGTATCACAGATGAATTTGGTACCACGAAACAACCTGGAATCACTATGCTGTTGATTTTCCTGAGATTTTGGACAATGCAATATTTTCTGCTAGGTTTCTGTAAACCCATAACAGGAGAGTTGCACTGACTTTTCATGATCTCCTTTAGGATGCCCTATGGGATCATGGACTCAATCACAGGTGTAATCCATGCCACTGTTTCCGTGGTCAGATTGTACTGGGGTGTTCTTGGAAATTCTGCATTTGGCTTGACCTGTATGTGGACTGGCTCAACTCCTCGAATCAGTTCGATCTCCTCTCCTGAAAAGTCCCATACCAATGCCTAAACAGTGTCTCTGAGATCCAGTGGCATGTCTCCACTCTCAGTAAGGAAAACAAAGTAGTGCAAAGGTTCTGATTTGCCAATTTGAAAGCAATGTCCTCATAATTGGTCAGCAATTCAATTCCCTTTGGTGTGAAGTAGATGATACAATTCAATATGCACAACAGATCACATCCTAACAAACATACTGGAATGGAATCACACACCATGAACTGATGGTGAGCCTGGAAAGTCCCAATTTTCACCGGCATCTCTTCCATCAAAGGGTTTGTCATCTTTTTATTAGCAACTCCTACAACTTGGATCAATTTTCCTGAGAGGTGCATGTTAGGGGCTACTGCAGATCTCACAGTAGAATGGGTAGCACCAGTATCAATCAGGAATGTAATGGGATGACCATCCACATTTGCTTCTACATATGGCCCATTCTCTTCTACCTCAAAGTCTGCGCCAAGTGTATAGTCTTCCTCCCCTCTCAGGCACCGTCATACGGACAGGTCCAGACCAAATCCATCCAGAGACTCCACCAAGGGTATCTGGTGGTATGTCCAATAGCCCTGTGGAATTCTCGGAGGCTGAGGCACTTGCACTAATTGGTTCTGATTCCCTCCTGCATTAAATGTTCTTGGCCTGGTCACTATCGGTAACTGATTCACACTCTCTGCCATCTGTATGAGTTCTCCCCCCTGCCCTTGGTTCGCAGGATTGAGGCGACACTTGTGTTTCCAATTCCCAATTAGGGGACCAAAATTGTGACAAAAACGACATGCATTGGACTTCTTCAGTGTGGTGACATCTATCCCTGTCTTTGGATCTATAGGGATACCTCTCCCTCTTCCCTGACCTCTTGGTCCTACAATTTGTTGTACTTGTATGCCTCCTGGGGTGTTCCCCTGACCATGAGTTACAGCTCCCATCATCCCCTGCACCTGTTCTCCTTTCTGGGCATTACGCATTTGGACCAACATCAATTTCTCCTTTATCCTCCTGTGTTTGGAATCCACCTCTTCACTACAGTACCTGGCATACTGGTAGGATTTCGTCTGCAGATTTGTTTTGCCAGCAGATCAGATGCTGTTGAATCATGAGGCTGGTCTCTGGCCTCAGTCCAGTCACAAATTTGGACACAAATTGTCCCATCTCTTTAGGGTCAAGGGTATCTAACCCACTGTACTGCTTGAAGGCTTGTAACAGCCTTTCATAATATATATGTACAGGGTCCTTAGGATCCTGGTTTGTTCAATCTATATTGACCCAATCGATATCCTGTGGGGCTATTTTGGACTGCAATCATGTGATCACCAGATCGTACTTCATCATGACAAACGGCAAAAGACCATGAGTTACTGAGTCCCTTTCTTGCTCAGCACTAGGCCTCTCAACAGCTATCTAAAAAGCAGACCACACATCACTAGGAACCGCAATTTCAAACAAGGTGTTTAAATCAATCAACAACACTTTTGAGATCTAAATAAAACAAACGACTTGCTTATACCACTCATCAGGTTTCTCTTTTAATCTTGGGAAATCGTTTGTGAACACAGCAAGATCACCCCAACTCCAAGGGACATGCACATATCCTCCATTGGACACCTCCCACAACGGGTATGCTTCTATTCCCTGTGTTCCCTTACCTAGAATAGGTGTCTCTCCTGTCGCTTTTCTATTGCTCTTCTTCCTTGACCACCTCTCTTCCCACGTATTGAGCATATTCAAAGTCCTCATTCCTATTACTAGTTCCCGTATGTATGTCCTCAATCCAGTCACTCTCTTTTCCTCTAACTCTTGGTCACTGTAGGTAAGCCTGTGATTTCCCTGCAATGCCTTCGTTTGAGATAAATCTACCCCATACCTCTGAGCCAAATCCGACACCTTCTCATGTGCTTGTCTTGCCCTCCAGGTGACATCCTTAGCCATAAACAACAACTAATCTGGCTTATATCTCTCCTTTCTGTCTAGAGGTAGACTACCATCAATGATCTCATCTAATTCTGCCTTCATTCTCACCACATACACTAGCTTTTCTATTGCTCTTCTTCCTTGACCACCTCTCTTCCCACGTATTGAGCATATTCCAAGTCCTCATTCCTATTACTAGTTCCCGTATGTATGTCCTCAATCCAGTCACTCTCTTTTCCTCTAACTCTTGGTCACTGTAGGTAAGCCTGTGATTTGCCTGCAATGCCTTCGTTTGAGATAAATCTACCCCATACCTCTGAGCCAAATCCGACATCTTCTCATGTGCTTGTCTTGCCCTCCAGGTGACATCCTTAGCCATAAACAACATCTAATCTGGCTTATATCTCTCTTTTCTGTCTAGAGGTAGACTAACATCAATGATCTCATCTAATTCTGCCGTCATTCTCACCACATACACTAGCTTCACCTTCATTGCAGCCTTGATGTTATTCTGACTCTGCTTACTATTCTGGCTCTCTTTGGCTCTCTTTGCTGTTATTATGGTCCCTCAACCATGACTCCAAGTCTGCAAAGTCTAAGACGTGCTGATTCTCAGGTGTTCTCTGACTTGTACTTACTTCTTGAGACGTACCACTAGGTCCTCTCATGGGAGTTTCCCACATTCGTAGATCTCAACTAGTGCTTACCATAGGTACAGATCTCATAGTACTTGAACCAATCCGTACTCTAGAAGGGTCGAGTGTAGCCACTAGAGGGGTACTGCATTCCTAAGGCAGTAAAGGATGGAAACCCCTCTCCACTCTCCCTGTTATTCCCATAGGAGTCCCTTTTATGTGCATGGATTGTCTTTGTCTAGAGCTCCCAGTTGAGCCTGAATCATAAACAGGAATGACAGGTCCAATGGAAACCAGTACTGTAAAAGCTCCTAGCAACCGTTAAGTAGCATTGTCACCATTCGGTTCCATATCTCCCAAGATGGACACTTCTGTACCTTTTGTTCCTGCTGCTATCATTCCCACAACCCCTTGATCAGGAGCTACTGCGGCTGATATACCTCCCATATTATCAGGAGTCCTCCTACCTCTCCCGAGTGTAAACTGTAAGGTGGTGGATGCTCAGCTAGCAACCCATCCAATAGGCTGTCTTCAGCATCACTACTGCCACTCCCATTTGCCCTTCTCTCCTTGTCCTGTGATCAACTAATACTGGGTATAACCTCTCTCCCTCAGTGGTATCCAGCCTTCACCTCTTGAGCCTAGCATCAAACTGTGCATTCAGATACACCTTCATGGTTTTCTTCATCCTCCCTTGATATTTCTCTCTCTGCCTACATGAGCTCCATCCAAGGTGGGTGTCAGGGCAAGTCCAGGTAATAATATTATTCCTGAAAAAATTCCAATACGCTGGTTTCTTTGTGTTAGAAGTTTATATATCGGTATTGTCACTCATAGAACAACATCTGAGTGAGTGTGCGAAAAAATAACAGACAGGGATAATCACGGCGTAATGCCGTGATTATCCCAGATGTAATCAGGATCCAATTTTACAAAGACAACCCAAATCTTTAAAAGCTTCATATACGCCCTGAGGAAGCCCCAAGTATGGATGGCCACTCAATGGGGCGAAACACATGTTGGCTGTCTTTTTCGCACACTCACTCAGATGTTCTTCTATGAGTGACAATACCGATAAATAAACTTTTAACACAAAGAATCCGTTGTATTGGAATTTGTTCTGGAATAATATTATTACCTGGACTTGCCCTGACACCCACCTTGGAACTTGCTCATTTTTAGGGGGTTAGGGGTATCCCCCTGTCAGGGGCAACCTGCACAGCTAAATTTGCTCTATTCCTTAACGGCTAGTAAGGGATCGAGACCCATCACCCCTTCACTCACAGTACATGAGCTCCATGCATCCATGCATCTAGCACCTCAAACTGTGTGTATGGGCAAAGGTCGCATTGCAAACATTGTCCTTCTAAGTTGGTTCAGTACCTCTAGCCTGAAAGTGCCAAAGTGGGGAAATAACAACTACCCCTTCTTTTTAGTGATTTTGTGCCAATTTTGGAGGCAAATTATAGTATGGAGCCCAACATTTGCCGCTATATAGTGAACTGGAGTATCCTCGGGTGGCAACTCTTCGCCCACTCGAGTGACAACCCCTTCATCACCTCTGAAGAGATACCGTAACATCCTAAAGCATCGCATGATCTTGACACTTTACGGAACTTTCCCCAACAAAAATGCAATATTTGTTCAATTGATACGGCAAAATGATATTGTCAGCCACAGAGTATTCCTGCATACTGCCAATCAATCCCCGTGCTGCGTAACACCAACCGACCTATTGCAGCACGGCACAATCTGACATCACTCTCACTCCTCGCAGCAACTTACCCTCCTTCGCAATTTCTCCGTACGCATTCGCTCACACAACCATATTAGGTCTGTAATTGTCTTCCATTCTAAAAGACTGATAGAATCCAACCACTCAAATGCATTCGCACACAGTAACCCTTGACCCGCGTGGATCACCCGAACCAGTATAGTTAACCTCTGTACACAAGGTCCACTAGATGATTCCCATACGTCCCATTCACACAAAGTTCCTTGTCTTAGGTGGAACTGCTGATGACATCTCATGAGAACTCCTCAATTCTACGGTCAGACAATCAGAATTGCTGTGCCTTCTACACATTTCAATATTCCAGGATCTTAGGCCCCTTCAGGACCCGCAACTCAAAATCTTAATCCTTGCGCCACGTCAGACCCAAAACCACATTCACTCGACTCCCACTCTAACCCTGCAAGACATCACACAATCAAACTATTCCAACAATCCAACAGTCTAAACACATCCTGTTAATCCTTACTTCACCTCTGATCTCGCCGCATGTCAAACTCCAATGGTCTCCACTAGATTCCTTCGCCTTCCGTTCTTGATCATTGGGCTCTGGTTCGGGGCCTTTTGGGGTTCTAGGCTCCACCTATTCTAAACCAATTCTAGATTCTTCCCTTACTTCATGTGTAAACCATCCTACTCAGCTACCAACTGGGAGGGCTGTTTCTAGTCGGTCTGGTACTGTTCTAGAGAGACACTCTGATGGGTCTTTTAAGCAGCATGAAAGTGTGAAGGGGAGAAAATCATGAATGCAAAGTCAATTTAAAAACACCACTTCCTGATACATATTAACCAAAGGACCGTTAAGGAAGGTTAGTTAAATTTATAACAAAGCCAAAAATAACAGCATAAACACACCTCAACACGAGTGTATAGAAATACAAAGGAAATAGCATACAACCAAATTTACGCACCCAATTCAGACGGTGCAACATGAACAAAACTATTAGCTCAAGAAGAAGGATACAGACAATCAAGAAGCATAAGTAAAAATTTCCTGCATTGAAGGCTGGTGAATGAAGAATATTTAAATCTATCCCTACTCTAATGCTATAGTGAAATCCCTATGTTAATGAGTAAGCATTTTGGATTAAGAGGAAAAGGTAACAGTTGTGTAGTCTTCCTAAGAAGTCTCTCCACCATTGAGATGGGTCAAGTAGAATAAAGCTATTAATGCAAGGGTAAGAGGTCATTCTGAGATCTCCCTCTCCAAAGTCAAGGAAGATGTGGGCATATCCCTAAACCCAACAACCAGTTATTTACAGGTCGAACTTCCATGGTGCACCTCTCTCACGTACTCCACAATGGGTACAACTATGAGCGTTCTTTTACACAGACTTCTCTATGGCCATCCCATTGCAACAGCTTGTCCTTGGATCTCGTGCCTTCTCCCATATGAAACCAACTTATTTTCTTTATCGTCTCAAAACCATGCGATTGTAACTTCTTTTCTCCTTGCCTAGTTGCTAATTAAAAGACATTATTTTGCCAAAAAGAATGCTTTTTCACCGGCAATGTAAAACATGAGAAAGAACAACTTCCACAGTGCACATGAAATTCAGAACATTAGTCCTAAAGTGAGAGTTGTCAGGGGTTGCAATTCATGCCTACAGCTTTAGCTAACATAAGAACACATTATTTTAACATTTTGAGTTGCTTAACTACATTTCATTTCAACTAACACATTTACCAAATTATAAAACGTTTAATAATTAAACACCTCTAATACATGAGTAGTATCAAACTTTACAACACAGTTTCAGTCAGTCAGAAACTTTATTCTGTCATGACGACCATTAAAGTGCAAAGGTGTACAGTACAATAAATTTGATAATACATACTGTGCTATAGTTCATGATATAAACAAAGTTAACTGACAAATCAAGAAATACCACCTTCGTTTGAGCAATTAAAATTGAGATTTAAAAAACGAAGAATAAACTGAAGAAGGAACTCTTGGAAGTTAAAACCCGTGGAGGATTACATAAAAGTGTAGGTGCATATAGTGCAGTGGTACAGTACTGCATTTTTCTTTTTTTTTTAATAGAGTTTTATATAGCGCAAACTTGACCTGAATCGGGTATCAGAGAGCTTTACATAGCACCAGTTGCATTACATGAGGACACATTCATTTTTGTTAGTCACGGGTAGATTAAGTGATTTGCCCAGAATCACAGGATGTTCAGCGTCATTGCCGAGACTCAAACCCAGTTCCCCAGATTCGAGGTCGACCGCCCTAGGCCGTTAGAACAACTCCTCTCCCCTCTCTCTGCATACATAGTAATAATATATTATTTGCACAGCGTCCATTTTTCAGTCAAATAGCTCCACCAAAATGAAGCAGCTAACCCAACGAATAAAAACAGCAGTTTATAAAAAACAGTGCATTAATTAAACCATGGTACAAATGGGAAAAGACCTAAACGGAGAATAAACTGGAGAAAGAGCTCTCACAGGTTGAAACCCATGGAGGATTACATAAAAGTGCAAGTGCGTATGGTGCAAAAATACAATATTGCATTGTGGGCACAGCCTCCATTTTTTGGTCAAATAGCTCCATCAAAATGAAGCAGCTAAACTACAGAATAAAAACAGCAGTTCATAAAAAACAGTGCATTAGTAAAATCATGGTACAGATGGGAATGGACCTAAAGAATGTTACACAAATGACCCATTTACATATTTACAGTGGGGTGTGGCCGCTATTCTGAATACTACTGATACAAGGGATGTAAAATATGGCAATGGGCTAACTAGGATAAAATCAATAAAAAGTCTGAAGGTGTGGTTTAACTGTTCTGTAGTGCATGCCTCCTGATGAACCACATTTTCCCCAAGAATTTGGCCATTGCGCAAACTACCAGTGGCCTTGAGTCTGTTTCTAGAATACGCCATGCTTCTTGATGGCATCGGGTTCCTGTCTGCCTACAGACAGGGGCTAACCATTTAAGTCTCGGGGATTTGTATAGTGGACATGCAAAAGAAATGTAGTTGATCGTCTTGTCAATTCCTGGGCAACGTGGACAGTTGCATTATGCGGGGAAGGATCCCCGCTGCTATGCCGCTGTGAACGATTTCAGAGGGAGGGAACTGAATCTGAATTGAGTATATAACTTTCAGTCATGCGGGATAGTAATGACCTCCATGTATTGCTCATAAACACCTAGCAACTTAAACTCCATTAGTTCTAATGTGAGGCGGCCTCCTGATGTATGCGTAACAATTCTCTGTGTCACCCAATTTCAGTAATTTGTCTTAAAATATTCTCTGCTGGGCAGTACGCTGGTGTTGGACACATCCCACAGACTCTCCAGGCCTATAGCAGAAAGCATTGTTTGGAGATTGCTAAACCATACAATTTTTTTAAAACAATCAAGTTTAAGGACTTCTTCAAAGGCGACAGCATAGTGGATAAGATCAGGTGTTTGCTTTAGGCACAGAAGGGAGTGAAGCCTCAATTTATCCACAATAGTGTTTCTACACATATCTAGCCTTAGTGGGAGAAGCGGGGTACTCTGGAGGAGAGAGCAGAGCAATCTTAGAAATTTGTTTTCTGCACGGAGAAGGCCCTCTAGATTGTTGAACCCCCAGATTTCAGCCCATAAAGTGCTGAACCTACCACCTTCTGATCATATATCTGGACCGGGCTGCAATCGTACTGGTTTGAGAGGCCCTATGTTCCTTAATCAGCACCACAGTGGTTTTCCTCTGCTGAAGGATTCGCTTTGAGATATGATGTTTCCAGGCCATTTTCTCCGGAAGGGTTACACCCAAATAATCAAAAGTGTCCATTCTCTCCAGAGGAGTCCTCCCAACAGCAGTTTGTCTTTTAATGATGTGTGGGTGTTCAACAGCATGAGCTTGGTTTTCAAGGTATTAAACTCTAAATCCTCTCATTCCAAAAAAAGCCATGAAGTGATCAAGTAGCAGTTGAAGGCCACTGAGGGTCTTGGAAACCAGTAGCGTGTCATCCGCAAACAGTAAAGTTGTTATTTTTACACTCCCCATTGTGGGGGCATCTGGGTGGACTTCCACTCGATGTTTCACCACTCCATTTATGAAGAGCGAGAACAGGGTGGGGGCCTGGACGAAACCCTGCTGTACCCCTCTAACGACTTTGATTGAGTCTGACAGTTGCCCTTGATCCCTCCAGCGAACCCTTGCTTAATTATTCCCATCCAAGCAGACTAAAGGCACCAAGATGTCAGTTGGAAGCCCCAGATCGTGTAGGACATGCCATAGTTTGGACCTGGGAATGAGGTCGAAGGCCAACTTTAGATCAATAAAGGCAGTGTAAAGACTGCCCTGTTCTATTGTCACTGTCTTTTCAGGCCAATAGGGTGAAACAAAAGACCTGATCAATGGTGCTAATTTTCCTCCTGAACCCCGCTTGGAAAGGGGATAGTTTGTTGTTCTCTTCCATCCATTCAGTGATTTTAGTAAGAAGAGCACGGGAGAAGACCTTCTGTGCACCATCAATTAGGCTAATCGGCCTATAATTGGAGGGCAGTAAGTGACCCTCCTTCTAAAAAACCAGAATAACCAGAGCTCCCTTCCACGACGGAGGTATTGGGGCCCCAGAAGCAATTCCATTCGCTAATGTTCGGATATGGTTGAACCAATTGGGAATATCGATACGAAAGACATCACCGGGTACACCATCAGGACCTGAGGCTTTGTTTATAACTATAGAATTTATGCTTTGTGTTAAATCAGCTGAGAAGAATAGATCGCTGTTGGGTTGGGTGCCGGTGTAATCCTTGGAGGAGCCTTCAGTGTCCCACCTGATCCTCAATGTACTGCTGAAAAGTGATCAAATCAGGTGGCCTCTGCAATATTGTTGGTTGGTGGTCTAGGCCTTTCAGCGTCTCCTCTAGTGACTAGCAACCAGAACTGTTGGGAATCTTTCCTGTGGCAGGCATCGCGAATCTTTAGCCAACGGTTCTCGGCCCACTCCTTTTTTGCTTCTGCCTGAGCTATCTTATTGGATCTCCTAGCCATTCTTATGTCTGCTACATTGTTTGCTTTAATCGCAGCTGCCAAATCTGATCGTAGTTTCTTGCACTTTTGATTGAACCAGGAGAATTGGGAATTGACAGATAGCTTCTTGAGGTGAGAGTCTTAGCAGACTGAAATGGGAAGCTAGCTGTGTGAAAAAAGATGTATGAATGTCCGTAATCCTGCTGATCGAATCTGTTATGGAGTTTGCGAATGCTATCTAACAGTGTTTGCTTTATGATTTCGAGCTTGTTGGTATTAATTGCCAATCATGCCCATTTGAAACGCCTGTTGTCATTTATAGGGCATATCTCCTGAGATGTGAGCTTTGTGCCAGAGCTGCTACTGTTCTTAATCCAAGATGTTGTCATGGCGAGCTCAAGAGGGTTATGGTCACTGTCTATAGTTGTCCCGACTACCATATCCAACACTTGAGGCCACAATCCCATATCTATCAGTACATAGTCGATTCGGCTCATGTTTGCAGTTCTATTGAAGGTGTTGGCCCCCATCTTGTCGGATTTGGTAAGACCATTGGCTGCCCTAAGCCCATGCTTGAGAGTTATGGCTTGGAGCTGCAAGGCAGTTTGCGTCCATTTTTGATTGGTGGTAAGTCAAGGGAAGGGACATGCCACAGCTCGCCTGGTTTAAAAGTGATATTGAAATCTCCTGCTATTATTAGAGGAGATGAGGACTCTCTTTCCTCAAGACAGTCTTCCAATGCTTGAAGAGTTGGGGAGCTGGAGCCCATCTTAACGCCAAGAGCATAGACATTAAATATGTCCACCGCCCTACCATTCATACCCCTGAGATTCGTTGCAAGAATGTTGGGGCTATTGATCTTGATCTCTCTTGTGGTACATTGCTGGTCGATCTTAATCCAGGTCATCAGCCACCCTGCTGGATGGCCTGGTCTAGTAGTGACTGCTGGGCAGCTTAGTCGTGACATATCCAGGGATAAAGACAGGTGCAGTGGCCCATGTTTCTTGTAGGATACAGATGTCAAATTGTTCTATGCACTGGATCCAATGAGGGAGTGCCACATAAGGCCTTACCCCTGCCACTTTCCACGACAATATGCAAAGTTTGGGTGTCAGTTCTTCTAAGCCAGGGCAGACAGAATGGTAACCCTCTATTACGCAGCTCGTCGGAGGATGTAAAGAAGATGCTTGCAGATCTAGGCTTGCCCTTGGTAAACTACCTGTAGTGGACTGCAATTGGTCAGGAATCTCAAAGCTAGGGGGCTGTAGCATAGATGGCAAAGAGTACAAAGGATCACCAGCATTTTGAGCCTTAGAGGCTCGGGATTTGACCTTATCTAAAGTTTCTTCATGTTAGCGTTTCTGCTAGTTACTTGTAATTCCTATGTTAACTCTTCATACTATCTCATCAATAGCTAAGATATAGCACATAGATATGTTAATGTGGCTCCCAATTCTAACTCTCACAGTTACACAAGAATGGATTAAATGAGGGTGCTCTCTACACGTGATTATGATGCATCCCTACAAATGAATAAAATGCAAATACGAAATTTCCACTCTTATCACTGGTGTCCCCAAACTTCAGCCATATGCCAGGTAAGGCGAGGCTTCTCTGACCCTCAAAGTGATCTACTGGATCAGGGATGTCAGGAAGTGCTACAGCGTTATCCATTCTGTCATTATTAGGGACACCCTTTTATTATCTCCTGATATCAATTTAGACTGCATGAAATTGCAACTCTCCCAGCCCTCAATTGTAAATGACCTATTGTCTCTGCAAACGCGAACCCTTGCCCCTCTTAATTCTTTGATCCAGTTCAAAACTAGAGTATCTGCCCCGGGATAGATCAAATTCAATCCTCTTCATCACTATCTGGAGGTGATTAACCAGAGATTGCAGGGAATCCTATATCGAGCTCCAGGCTAGGTCCTAAATCATGCCTATCCCAAAGGCATACTAACAGCTGTAGTTCCATCTTCACTAACATCTTATTGAACCCCTATAGATTCAACCTACCAGCATAGAAGCGTAGTTATCTAATGCTGAAAATTCCGCGAGTCTCTCTTCTAGCAGGACCTCTCAATTTTACCCCAGGGAAACCCGGATATTGTTCCAACCAGCGCTGTTAACAATCTAATGCTGGTGTCCTAGAATATTGCCAGGCTTGGCAGTAAGCATGCCCAAGAGGACTGGGAGGCTTTCATCGAGAAGGCCGATATAATTATGTTTAAAATACCTTGGGAAACTGTTGCATCCTACAGGCAAGGCTTCAAGACCCTCTATGTCCCAGCTCATGAGTCTCATGTTGGTAGATGACCGGGCAGCCTTGCTATATGGCTTAAGACTTCTTTGGGCTGTAATGCGAAGCAGCTAACCTTTGATTTCCCTGATATACTTAGAATTGAAGCTTCTTCTTGGAACAAAGTACAATTATTTATTTTTAAGGTATATAGTAGGAGCATACCTAAGGTTGCCCAGTCCCCTGTTCTATACCTCCTGAGAGATAAACCTTGTTAAATTGGGGAGGGGGCTGCTGTGATCGCGGGTGAGGACTTCGATGCGAGCTTTGAACCTTCAGCACTATTAAGGGAAATAGCAGGGGAGCAAGATCAACTTTGGGGTATGCCACCCTCTCAAAAGTAGCCTTTCAAATACTGGACCTCTGCTTGTGCTCCTATTTGAGAGCTAGTAATGGCAAACAAAGCCCAATGCAGAAAGGTGCCTCACTTTTAGAAGGAACCTATATCAGAGATATATCGATTACATCCTTGTAACCTACACTTCTGGGAAAATCTAATCGACATGAAGGGTCTGTCCCGGTTCTCGAGTGACAATTTTCCTCTGTTCCTTACTCTCTGGGGCAAGACAGCCTGAATCAACGTCTTCCCTGTGGAGATTTAACAATCAGCAACAATTGAAGGAGGGTTATGTGGGAGAATGTTGTGAATAATGAGAGTGTCTATGCTCAACTATACCAGGGCCTGGTTCCCTTTTTGCTCATCTTAGAAGAGACTTTGTAAAACCACCATAAAATAATGGACGTACATGCTAAGTGTTATGAGGAAATGAAACATCAGTTCTTCACTAAACCTCCTCCTAATAGGAGTTTGCACCCAGTTGCTGTTCCCACGTGGTTCAATGGGGACTGCAGGGTAGCGAAGTGCCACTTATTTAATGTTTTCAAAGGTGGTTCTTTTCAAGACATTTTAGTCTGCTAGAGCATTTTATAAATCTGTCCTAAATGATCCAAACGTGACTTGAGACACTGCTATTTAGAATGACATCTTGAACGCTGTTCGATCTGGGAACCAAGTAGCTTCTATATATACACAAGTTTCAAGTTTATTTTAAATTTTATATAGACCTCAACTGAGGAACCTAGTAGCTTTCTGGCACACATTATCTCATGACGCTAAGATGACTAGAATCAGGCCGGAATCTAACATCCTTCCACAAGATTGGGTCCACTGATTTAGTTGATATGGGAAAGTCTTAACAATGACATCCCGTTCGATTTCCCATAACCATCAACCCACTGAAGCTGTAGGTTATTTCACATTATCAGAAGTCAAATCTGCTATTTGTTCGCAGAAGGCAAGTAGGGCCCAGGGCTAGATAGAATTGCTCGAGACCTATTCATATCAGAACCTGCTATTTGGGCGGTATATTTAAACTTCGCCGCTTATGCCATCATGGATGGGCGCTGAAATACCTGCAACCTGGAGAAGCGAAGAGATTATTCCCATCTTTAAGAAATGTCTCAAATCTGACCCAGCAAGCTATTGCCCAATAAGCCTTATCGATTCTAGTCCAAAAACATTCTGCAAGGTAATTTTAGATCCTCTTCTAACCTGGTTTGATGACAGTATGATTCCGTCTCAGTTCCAGACAGGATTTTGCTCTACAACTAGTACCGTCGACCAGGTTTTTAAATTCCAACTCATCAGGTGGAAAGAGGTTGATATTAATAGGGATAGTCTTTATCTCACTTTTGTCGACCTAAAAGCGGCATTCGATATGGTCCCCAGAGAAAAACTCTGGTGTACCCTTAGGGACGTAGGGCTCCCAGGTCCTCTTCTAGATATTATAATACTCCTCCATTGTGCAAGTTTTGCCCAAATTCACTGGGGAGCAAATGGGGACACTACTGACCATTTTAAGGTTGATAAGAGGGTTAGGTAAGGCTGTGTCCTTCCTTGCCCCAACACTGTTCCGTCTTTTTATTAATGGTTGTGTCGACTACCTTATGGACTGCAACAATGTACTTGGGACTCATTGGAAACCAATTTTGCAGACAGTCTTTCCTCTTCGACGACGAAGCAGTGAGAGAGACAAAGCAGCGAGAGACAAGAGATGTTGTGCTACGCTACGAAGCAACACAATATTACACTATGCTGTTTCTGTGCCACTTGGAGTCCCGGCTGGAGGACACAGCGTTCGGTTCAGCGCTGCTCTTGGAGCTGCTTGGAGCTGCAGCTGAAGGATGTGGCTGTTTGTGATGGGAGCCCCTGCAGCTGTGTTTTGGCAAGAGGATGGCAGTTGAGGCAGCTGGTACGCTCGTGCCCTCATGTGGAGCCCTGACAGGAGAAAGTGGCACTGCTGCAGCAGCCTAATCAACTCTGTACACTGCACATGGCACGCCACATCTGTTCATCCCAGGGGCTCCAAGGCCAGCCTTTCAGACAGCCTTATCACTACCATAATGGGACAGAAGGGCTAGAGGGACAACCTACAGTAGAGCCTTTTCAGCGAGCTGCTCCACCATCTTCTCCTCCAGCAATGAAATTCAAGGTCCGAAGTCACCACTTCAGTCCCTACAGCCTCCACAATACCAAGAGACAGGAGTTCAGGCAGACGAGGCTCTCATGAAACCTATGCCCCATAAAACCCAAAAATCAAGCATCCTGAGACCGGTTTCTGGGTATCACTCCTCATCAGCCAGGCTAGCTTAAATCCAGTGACATAGCAAGCCCGGGACCCACATCGGGGCACACCCTTACCACTAGGGGTGACTTATAGCAGCACAAAAAGATGATGGACAGAATGCTGAACATTGTCAAGCATTCACCCCCAGTCCCAGATCTGGGTTGAATCCATTGTTCTTTTGCTGGCCATGCTATCCCGTCCATATACAAATGAATATTGACCATGCTCCCCCGTGGGATTAGTCCAGCCCGAACTGCCAGGCCAGGTCCTCCCTTGGCTGAAAAACAAGCATCCTAGGAACAGTGTCTAGTTAACATAATTTTTTAAGCCAGGCTAACTTGAATCCAGTGGCATAGTGAGCATGGAACCAATGTCTGGGCATACCTTTCCCACTGAGGGCGATATATAGTAGCACAAAAAGATGATGAACGGAATGCTGAACAATGCCAAGCATTCACCCCCAGTCATAGATCTGGGTTAAATCCATAGACCTTTTGCTTGCCATGCCATGCCACCCCAATTTGGACCCAGCCATATGCAAATGAGTATTGACCACGCTCCCTATGGGAATAGTCCAGCCTGAACTGCCAGGCCAGGTACTCCCTGGGCTGAAAAACAAGCATCGTGGGACCGGTTTCTGGGTATCACTTCTCATCAGCCAGGCTAGCTTGAATCCAGTGGCATAGCAAGCATGAGATCCATGTCTGGGGATATCCTTTCCACTAAGGGCAACTGTTAGCAACACAAAAAGATGATGGACAGAATGCTGAACCTTGTCAAGCATTCACCCCCAGTCCCAGATCTGGTTTAACCCCTTCAGTGCCCATGACGAGATAGTCTCGTCATGGAGCGCGGTTGCGCTGTGCCCATGACGAGACTATCTCGTCATGAACCCCGCCCGCTAATGAAACGCCCGGCACAGGGCGTGGAAAGGGCGGGGCACTGAAGAGGTTAAATCCATTGTTCTTTTACTGACCATCCCACCCCAGTTTGGACCCAGGGATGTGCAAATCAGTATTGACCATGCTCCACATGGGAATAGTCCAGCCTGAACTGCCAGGTCGTCACTGAGCAGAAAAACAAGCATCCTGGTACCAATTTCTGCGTATCACTTTTCAACAGCCAGGCTATCTTGAATCCAGTAGCATAGCGAGCATGGGACCCACCCTTCCCACTGGGGGCGACTTAAAGCAACACACAAAGATGATGGACGGATTGCTGAATGTTGTCAAGTATTCACCTCGAGTCACAGATCTGGCAAAAATCCATCGCCCTTTTGCTTGCCATACTACCCCAGTTTGGACCCAGCCATATGCAAATGAGTATTGACCATGTTCCCATGGAAATAGTCCAGCCCGAACTGCCAGGCCAGGTCCTCCCTAGGCCGAAAAAAAAGCATCCTGGAACCGGTTTCTGAGTTTCACTTCTGATCAGTCAGGCTAGCTTGAATCCAGTGGCATGGTGAGCTTGAGACCCGTGTCTGGGGATAGCCTCCCACTAAGGACGACTTATAGGAACAGAAAAAGATAATGGACAGAATGCTGAACATTGTCAAGCATTAAACCCCAGTCTTAGATCTGGGTTAAATCCACAGTTCTTTTGCTGGCCATGCAACCCCCGTTTAGACCCAGCCATATGCAAATCAGTATTGACCACGCTCCCCATGGGAATAGTTAAGGCCGAACTGCCAGACCATGTTCTCCCTGGGCCACAAAACAAGCATCCTGGTACCGGTTTCTGCGTATCACTTTTCAGCAGCCTAGGTAGTTTGAATCAAGCGGCAGAGAGAGCACAGGACCAACATCTGGGCATACCCTTCCCACTGAGGGCGATTTAGAGCAACACAAAAAGATGATAGACGGATTGCTGAATGTTGTCAAGTATTCACCTCTAGTCACAGATATTGCTTATATCATTCACCCTTTTGCTTTCCATGCCGCCCCAGTTTGGACCCAGCCATATGCAAATGAGTATTGACCATGCTCCCCATGGGAATAGTCAAGCCCGTACACACAAAATGAAGGGGTGAGGGTAACGGGCTCACCTACTCCGAACCCCCAGTCAACACTTTCCACACCAAAAGGAGTAGGAAGCTATAAAATCTAAATGTCTCGTAGTGGCATGTGCTGTGCATGTACGAATGGTTGGTTAAAGAAACCTTTTTTCTCCATAGATTATAGATATGAGTTGTGTCTGGGCATTTTACCCAGGTCATTGGTGGATTGAGTGAGTTAAAGTAATTTCACTTGAGTGTGTATGTATTCTGATACATATAAAATTAGAAGCATGAGGGTGAGTATTGCTTCTTATGTCTCTCTCTGGCATGTCTCTTATTCCCCAGTTCCTTTCAGTAAGATCCACGATTTTACTGAGGAATTTCCTCCATTGCAGAACTAGGGTCCTTGGCCCTCTTATCTCAAGTGGAGGTGGGAGTATTGAACAGTTTCACTGGGACCGGAAGAGTCCTGAAGAAGGTCGGAGTGACCCCGGGCAGTAAGGAGGGGTGTAAGGAGCACATAATATCTCCCAATCACCACCATCCTTCAGGGTTCTAACCCTGGCCGGAGGGCCCAGGAATAAAGTTCCAGTCACAACGGCACCTCCGAGTTAGTTTTAACCGACACTACACTGCACTTTCACTTCCGACGTTCCCAGTCACCTTTACATTGTTTCTCTTTTATGTTGTATTGTCTTCCCCTACCCTATTGCTCCACCCCTGGCGTTCGCTGCACCGGGGTGTTTGGTAGCAGCCCTATGATGAAGCATGTCTCTCTATTCGTGTGAGGAAGGGCAGTATTAACACACACAGCACATGCCACCACGAGACATTTAGATTTTATAGCTCCCTACTCCTTTTGGTGTGGAAAATAGTCAAGCCCGAACTGCCAGGCCAGGTCCTCCCTGGGCCGAAAAGCAAGCATTCTGGGACCGGTTTCTGGGTGTCAGCCAGGCTAGCTTGAATCCAGTGGCATAGCAAGCTTGAGACCCATGTCTGGGGATACCCATTCCACTAAGGGCAACTTATAGCAACACAAAACAATGATGGACATATGCTGAACATTGTCAAGCAATCACCCCCAGTCCCAGATCAGGGTTAAATCCATCATTCTTTTACTGGCCATGCCACCCCAGTTTGGACCCAGCCATGTGCAAATCAGTATTGACCACACTACCCATGGGAATAGTCCAGCCCGAACTGCCAGGCCAGGTCCTTACTGGATTGAAAAACAAGCATCCTGGTACCGGTTCCTAGTTATTACTTTTTATCAGCCAGGCTAGCTTGAATCCAGTGGCATAGCGAGCATGGGACCCACATCTGGGCGTACCCATCCCACTGAAGGCAACTTATAGAAACACAAACAATTATGGACGAAACGCTGAACATTGTCAAGTATTCACCTCCAGTGACAGATCTGGGTTAAATCCATCGCCCTTTTGCTTACCATGCCACCCCTGTTTGGACTCAGCCATATGCAAATCAGTATTGATCACGCTCCCCATGGGAATATTCCACCCCGAACTGCCAGGCCAGGTCCTCCCTGGGCCGAAAAACAAGCATCCTACGACCCATTTCTGATTATCACTGCTCATCAGCCAGGCTAGCTTGAATCCAGTGGCATAGAGAGCATGACACCCATGTCTGGGGATACCCTTCCCACTAAAGACGACTTATAGCAATAGAAAAAGATGTGGGCGGAATGCTGAACATTGTCAAGCATTTACCCCCAGTCACAGTTCTGAGTTAAATCCATATTTCATCTGATTGCCATGCCACCCCACTTTAGACCCAGCCATATGCAAATCAGTATTGACCACGCTCCCCATGGGAATAGTCCAGCCCGAACTGCCAGGCCAGGTCTTCCCTGGGTCAAAAAACAAGCATCCTGGGAACTGTTCCTGGGTATCACTTCTCATCAGCCTGGCTAGCTTGAATCCAGTGGCATAGCGAGCCTGGGACCCACGTCTGGGCATACCTTTCCCACTAGGGGCGACTTATAGCAGCACTAAAAGATGATAGACAGAATGCTAACCATCATCAAGTTTTCACCCCCAGTCCCAGATCTGGGTTAAATCCATTGTTCTTTTGCTCGCCATGCCACCCCACTTTAGACCTAGCCAAATGCAAATCAGTATTAACTACGCTCCCCATGGGAATAGTCAAACCCGAACTGCCAGGACAGGTCTTCCCTGGGCCAAAAAACAAGCATCCTGGGACCTGTTCCTGGGTATCACTTCTCATCAGCCTGGCTAGCTTGAATCCAGTGGCATAGCAAGCACGGGACCGACATCTGGGCATACCCTTCCCACTGAAGGCGACTTATAGCAAAACAAAAAGATGATGAACGACATGCTGAATGTGGTCAATCATTCACCCCAGTCACAGATTTGAGTATAATCCATCTTCCTTTTTTCCGCCATGCCACCCCAGTTTGGACCTAGCCATTTGCAAATCACTCTTGACCACGCTCCCCATGGTAACAGTCCAGCTTAAACTGCCAGGCCAGGTCCTCCCTGGACGGGAAAACAAGCCTCCTGGGACCTGTTTCTGGGTATCACTTCTCATCAGCCCGGCTAGCTTGACTCCCAATGGCATAGCGAGCACAGGACTCACTTCTAGGCATACTCTCCTAAGTGTCACTTATAGCAGCATAAAAAGATGATGTACAGAACGCTGAACACTGTCAAACATTCACTCCCAGATACAGATCTGGGTTAAATCAATTGTTTTTTTGCTCGCCATGCCACCCTAGTTTGGACCAAGCCATATGCAAATCAGTCTAGGCCACGCCCCCAATTTGAATTTGGAGGAAACTAGCTTACTTTGAATATCTTGCGTCTCTGCTGGAAAGGCTAATCATACTCCACACAGACACCTGGTGCAGGTGAAGTTGGATGAAGGCACACACCTATCCAGGCAAATTCCAACTACCAAAGGGCTCAAACAGGGGTGTGTGCTTGCCCCCACACTATTCAACCCTTACATGGTGGACCTAACACACATACTCAATTCCTAAAATTCACATGCTCTCTGGTTGGGGAGCACAGCACTATCCAGCATTCATTATGCAATGATGTGGTCCTGGTCAGCCACACACAGGTGGGCCTGCAACACCTCCTCAAAGCAATTCATGCATATATAGCAGAGAACCTCCTAGAAGTAGATCTTAAGAAGACAAAAACAATGGGCATCAACTGGAGCAGAAAAAAACCCAGTCTGCCATCTGGGGATCACACAAATCCAGACTGCAGCAAATTATAAATACTTATGCATAATTATTGATAAATGAGGCCAATTCTCCAAACAGCTAGAAGTGATCAGGAAGAAAGGGTTGGCTTTGGCACTGACGCTGAGTCTGAGGAAACTAAAATCAAAACTGACAGGCCCGACGCTGCTACAGGGTAGCTCAATATAAACACTACCAACAATCACTTATTGATGTGAAGCCATGAGAGGCAGAGATTCTAAAACTATGCACAACTCTTTAGTCAAGGCCTACAGAATCATGTTTAACTACTCCTCAGCAGCACAGATCTGGGTGGAGTTTGGCCTAACTAAACAGACCTTGGCAAGGCAAGGAACATTCATAGCTAGCACAAAAGTACATGGCATTCCAGAAGCTTCCTTCACAAATTCCTTGCAAGTACCTGGCTGTTCCAGGTTTAGGACATACAAACTAGTCACGCAGCTTTTAAAAAAATCGTCCAGAAATCATTCAAAAGTCTCTCACTGGCAGAGGACAAGGCAACATGCTCAGGCCAAAGCCACACCTGGATGACGATTAATAGCTAGAAGACACTCCCCCCCCCCCCCCCAAAATACTTTAGCCTAGGTTACTCTAAGAACACAAATGAAAAAATTGTTGAAACACCGTCTGGTCATACGCTCATCTGCTCTGCATCTTCCACCTTGGCAGAGAGAGCAAACCTCAACTTGCTGCTGCTTGTGTGGTTACAGCGCAGAGGACCTGCCACACTTGCTCTGCATCTGTAACAATCTGAAGGAAAAAATGACTGTTTTTGTATGGTGGAATAGGTTGGGCATGCGGGGACTTTATGTATACTGACTATCACTCTACTATTACTGTTTTCTGTTTTAAGAATGGATAGCTCTGTTACTTGTGATAGACATTTAATATGGACAGGTTACACCAACCAATGTGTCAACCTGCTACTGTATACCTGTTACAAATGGGCTTAGGGATACACTTGGTGTCGTCTGTCACATCTATCCTATTCCACATCTATATTTATAGACGCATAGCTTGCACTAAATAACGGACTGGGAGACTACTTGTCTATGACCATTGCTATTGGACGTATTGATACACTTGGTGCCTTATACGTTTTGATCCGTATATAACTATGGCCTTTTGACCTTTGAACTTGGATCTTAGCACTCTGGCAGTGTTCTAATTTCCCTTCACTTATAAATTCCTTGCTATATCCACTGTGATCGGGTACCCATTCTGAATGGCCGCCATGCACTCGATGCAAGCGCAGGAGTCCCTCCTTTACTACTTTTCATGCTTCCTGTTGTCACCTTTATTTTCTTGAGTCTCATACATCTAAATAACTGAAAGAATAATGGCTATAGATCTCTCTGGCTGCTTTTTACTTATATCCCTCCTTACTGGTAAGCTTAAGTTCCTCAAAGTAACTACTGGGCATGGGGACCCACACCAAAATGGCCGCCATGCATCCAACATGAACTTACTAGTCTCTTATCTATTTCTAAAATCGATGCTTGTTTGCCATTTTTTAGTTTAAAATAACTGAGATCTCTCTGGCAGTTGTACACTAATATCCCTCCTTAATGTTATGTTTAAGTCCCTCATAGTAACAATATGCATGGAGACCCACTTCAAAATGGACTCACTAGTCTCTTCTCTATTTTTAAGATCAATGCCTGTCTGCCATTTTTAACTTCCTGGGTCGGATGACCCTCCACACTTGCCTCGTACCTTAAATACGAAGACTTCACTTGCAACCGGTTCCTTACTTGGACCAGTATGCCACGAGACAGCGGACTCATCTAAATAGTTACAGGTAAGTGTTTGTGCTGCCATCAGGGGAAGCACTTTACCTTCAAATGTTTTATGTAACTTTAGCTCAAACAGTCCAGCTTTGGGGACATTTTTGTAACTATATTCAGGTATTTCCTCTTTATTTCCAGGGGTATACTTCAGCCCAGAGTTGACAAACAATAGACTTATAAGTAAGTTTTATTTATTTCAGACCTTTTACCTTCTTCTCTTCTACCTCTTAAATGGGTTGGCCGCCCTCTGGGACTCAGCTTAACATAGTATGATCGACCTTATCTTACTTGGCAAACTCTTCTAATGTTCACTATAGATACTTGTGCGCTTAATATTTTGGCACAGGCTTTCAAACCGTATTAAACAGATAACGATTTTACCTTAAGTGGTGAATTCTCTTAAATGTCACTACAGATACTGGGGCATTTATACTTTGATGCTGGCCTTTGTTATACTGCATTAAATAGTTAATGAAGTAACATATCTATACAATCTAAAATTTCCGCATCTAACTTATGGAATTTCCTTTTATCTAGAAGGACGTATCACAGCCTTTCAATTGCACATTGCTTGTACCTCTACTTTTTTAATCACGCAACTTACAGGCATACAACGCATTTTGATGCAAGGAAAACATTAGCACTAATGTCTTTTCGAACACCAAGCGCAAACTTCAATATATCATTTTGCACATATGTCTTATATTTTGATTACCAGGACAACCTTGCACAGATTAGGAATGGAGGACTACCTATTTGGAGAATCGACTCATGAATTGTGATGAGTTCATGCCCATATCCTACGCTGTCCTGACTAGCACATTAACGCATGAGTGACTTTTCACAGTTATTTAAATCGGACCATACTAAATGTAAGAATGCCTGCAGCTTCTTTTCTTCTTTTTTTACTCACCGTTTTATTTTACTTATGTGTTTGCAATCTCAGTTGAGAAGTCTATACCACATGAACTGCTGAAATAGTTTCTCCCTGTGGCTCTTCCATGATGTTTGAAAGACATCTACTGATTTCAAACAGCACATATAAGGTGCTTATTTATACCTTATCTTCTCTTAACTTGTCATTAAGGACATACCGGCTACATATAACTAGTTACCTTCATGTCTTAGGACTTATTTCTTGGCTACTCTTTTTCGTTATAAAGACGACACGACATTGGTGGATTCTCTATGAACATTTGAGGATCGCCACCCTTATGTAGCTAAAGTTAAAACCCTCCTTACCATATGATATTAGGCTTGGGTTCCAGCACGCTCCATTAAAAAAACTGTGTTTTAACATGAATAGTACTCACTTGCAGGTGTTGCTTGCTCAGCATGTTGCCTTCTGAGCATATCTACCTTTCCTTACCAGATTTTACTACACTTAAGTCCTATTTTCCCACTTGTACTACTATACCTATTGAGAATGATATAATGGCCCATCCATTGATATGCACACGTCTCTCTAATGATACAGCTTTTTTGTACTCTCTCACATCACTTTGAGATTTTCTTCACTTGGGCCTTCGCCTTTACTTTCTTTGTATAAAATGGTAATGGGTTGATTCATATGTATTTATTAAATGTCCCTTAAATCAATTATTCATGAATAATATTACTATTATTGCAGCCTTGAAGAGGTTTCAAATGTAACGAAACATGTGTCGGCTGTCATGTCTCTATTTCACAGTGCTATTCTGTTCTTCCAGCAACAAGAACTGGACATTGAAAAAATAACTGTATAAACATGAAATGTTTGTGGAAAAAATCTTTTTCTTGTATAAATATATGTACAGTATGTATTGACTAAATGTCACACTGATTATTAGATTTGAGAGAACCCCAGTACAAATCCCAATATTGTAATATCCTATGATTTGAGCGATCGATAAAATACATAGATCTTGTGTTTCAATTTCAAAAAATCAATGTTGTAGGAATATTGTTGAGTGCCGGGGTACATCGGTCTGTTTAAAATTGTATGTGATGGAGTCAGGTAGAGATTACCGCTGATTGGAGTGCCTCAGCCCAGTCATCGTCATATATAGGTCCCACATCGGTATTCCATGTTGTTCTTAGGGAAGCCAAGGTAGTGGAGCTATTCATAACCAAGGTTTGGTAGAGTTTCAATATTTTGTGATCACCTAGGTCCCCCATCAGGAGCTTGCCTTCTAGTGGGCTGGATTCTAGAAGGTTAGTTAGGTCTTTAAGATAGGGTTGAAGGGCATGCCTTACTTGGAAGTATTTGTAGACTTATGTATGGGGCATGGAGAATTCTCTTTGGAGGTCTTGGAAGGGTTTAGGGAAATGCTCCTTCGTAACGTCGCCTAGGGTTGAGATTTCGATTCAATCCCAGCTGCAGAATCCCTGAAGGTCCGCTACTTGCTAAAGTGAGTGATTTCGCCACAACGCTGGTCTCTCCTGTAACGCGGCCTCACCAAACTATTCGGCGAAGGGTCCGTCGCCAGGTCATGATCAGCACATGTGTCGCTGGGGAAAGGTCTTTTGGGTTGATCCTGATGTAAAGGAGTAAATGTAAGGAGGGTTCTTCCATGATCCACTGTTCGACTTTATATCCTGGGTCTTCTCTAGGCCCATACCACCATTCTTTCAGGATCTGCAGATGTACAGCTGTATAGTAGGATTGTATATTGGCGGTAGCTATACCAACACAGTCTGTGGATTTAGTGTAAGTGTGTAAGGCAACCCGGGCTGTGCTACCTCCCCTTAGGAATTGTCCCAGAATTGCATTAATAACAGGGACAAGGGATTTGGGTAAGGGTGGGACTGTTTTTGACATAGTAATTTAGGCAGAGAAGCCATCTTGAAGCTGTCTGATCTTCCATAGATGGACAAGGGATGTAAAGACTAATTCTTCATCTCAGTTTTAACCCTTTCTGTTGTTACTTCAAGGTTAAATTTCCATGACACAGCTTGGCTGTCTGACACAAAGAGGCCCAGGTAAGAGAAACCATGTGTGACCAATGTAGATCCTCTGCCCATTGGCCGTTCCCCAAGGTCCCTCCTATTGGCAAGATCAGTGATTTGGTATTATTCATGTGGAGGCCAGACGTCTCTCCAAAGATGTGCATTATCTGAAGTATTCTGGGACCAGACCTGTGGGGGTCGGAAAGGAAGAATAGGTTTATTATTAGCAGTGCCATCAGGATGGGGGCATGAATGCTAGTCATTTCATGTCTAAAAATTCTCAATTGTAATAAAGGTAGGTAGGTATGAGCTTAAGTCGACAGAAATGTCATAAGAACTGTAGTTAAAAAACATTTTTCCTTTAAACAGGAAGTACAAACATAGAACATTTCCAATTTGCATAAACAATTAATACAACAAAATAGTCACTTGAGCCCTGAGTTCGATAAAGGATATTTCATTTCTAAAGAATTAAAAATGGCAATCAGTTTGTCAAATATATTTCTACAATTAAAAAGTATAAAAACCATCAATTCATCATCAGAAATGGTGAGGAGCCAGTTTCCTCAAAGGTTATTAAAATATACCCTTCCTAGCAGCAAAGATTTAACAATTAAAGTGCATGTGCAAATGAGTGAAAAATATTTATGATGTTAAATCGTGACTTTGTCGCTGTCCCAGTTTCAATTAAAATTATACCAATCTTGCAAGGGCTTTCCATCTTATGAGCCATGCTTGTCCCAAAAGCTTTGCTAAGCAACATGCAAAGAACGGCCTAGGATCAGACCTGAGGATACGTAATGCTGCGTGGTGATCCCGTGTGCCCAATTGTTGGCAAAGCGCTTTCAGCCATTTGGCCCATGGTGTTTTATATGCCGGGCAGGCAAACAATAGATGGGCAGTGCTTTCTACGAGGGCCAAACAGCATGGACAATTTTTCCCATTGCTGGTAGCCCACTTTGCTGTCACCTCGCGAACAGGTAGAGTTCCAAACCTAAAATGTATGTACAGCATTCTATCTCTTGGTACCTGAATTGTATCAAGGAAAGGCTCAAGGTGTCTTATTTGTTTGTGGGAAAGAAATTCTGCTGTTAATCTGCCCACATTAGGTTTGGGATTCTCCCATTGGTCCACCCAATCCCAGTATTGGCGTTTAAGTTCTTCTCTCGTTGGGGGTTCCTGGCTGACTCAACAGGTTCGAAAACCTATGTCTATCAAAGGTTTTTTGATGCCAACTATCCAGCCTATTTTGCAGCCGCTATTTAGGTGGGTTATCTCGGTAAGGGCATCAGCATAGGAGAGAAGTTCGGGAGTCTGCCTTATACGGGCCCAGAAAAGTACAGGGCATAACCTAGCTACGTCAGCAATTGACCGCCTGCCCATATCCAACAGTAGGGGAGTGAGGGGGACATATTTAGGTGCCATAACCAGGTCTCTTAGGAATCTATGCTCCGATCTACTAAGCTCTTCAAGTTTGTCGAAGCCCCAGAGCTCTGCACCATTGAGGGCAGAGCTAACTGCTTTGGTGTCATATATTTTAAGGGCGGGGGCTATTGGCCTAGTATGCGATAGGCGATGCTCTTTCCCTATTACTCCGTCCACAGGCTTGTGGACCAACAGCAACTTTGCTAAATGGGGTCTCCAAGACATTTTGTCAGTGAGTCTTACACCTATGTAATCGAAGGTGTCCACCTTTTCGAAGGGTACCCCTCCCAGCAAAGGGCCGTTCCTAAATAACCTGTGGCAATTAAAGGCCATAAATTTAGTTTTCGAGCTATTTATTACCAATCCCCGGTTATCACAGAAGGTTTGGAATCTATTGACAAGATGTTGTAATCCAGCTGGGGTCTTTGATATCAACAGGGTGTCGTCTGCAAACAACAGGGTTGGTATCTTATTGCCCCTCAAAGTGGGCGAGTCTGCAGGCTCCTCTAAGAGGAAATCAACTACCCCGTTCACATAAAGGGAGAACAGAGTTGGAGCCATGACGCATCCCTGTCGGACTCCTCTATTGACAGGGATACGTTCCGTTAGTTGTCCCTGCTTCCCCCACCTAACCTGGGCAGAAGTCCCATCGTGGAGTCGAATTAAGATTTTTAGGATGAGAGGGGGGATACCCATTTCGCCGAGTGTTGTCCATAGTCTAGATCTGGGGACCAGGTCAAAGACAGTCTTCAAATCAATAAAAACATGATAGAGACTGTCCTTGCCCAGTACCACTACCTTCCAATAAATGTGGAGGAGTCTGAACACTTGGTCCATTGTCCCAGTCTTTGTTCTAAACCCGGCCTGATACTGGGATAAAATTGCTTCCTCCTCAGACCATGACTGAATCCTATGCAGAAGCATCCGGCCAAAGACCTTCTGCATAGCATCAATCAAATAAATTGGTCTGTAATTGGATGGGTCGGCTCTTTCTCCCTTCTTGTAGATGGGGACAACTTCTGCCACCTTCCATGACGCTAGGACTGTTGTTCCGTTGGCTATTTTGTTGGCTAATAGGGCGATGTAACGGGCCCAATGATGGGGATCGGCCAAAAACAGGTCCCCGGGTAGGCCATTGGGACCCGCTGCCTTGGATGGAACAATTGTATTTATTGCAGCTTCTGCCTCCTGTAGGGTGACACACTCCTCTTCTGGTTTTTCCCTTTAATGGCTTTGGCTCGGAGCAATCTTTTTCCCCTGCATTCTTTGTTATATCAAGAGTAAGGATCCTTGGTAGTGTGCCTAGGTTTTTTGGTCTGGTATGAGGCTTGGAAATAGGTATTGATTTGGGTGACAGTGTGCGTGTGGGCATTGGACACGTCCGCTGTTCTGGTTGCGCTTAGGACCGCAGCTTGCAATTTGGCCGTTCCTGTGTTCAGCTCATGTTTGATCCCTGCAATCTTTGCGTCATTCAGAACTACCTTCTTCCATTTTAAATACTTTTTACAGTTAGATGAAACTATATTCCTAATAGCTGTTTGGGGTTGGTTTTTAGACTGGTAATAAGGTGCCTCCCATAAGGGCTTCAAGGTTGAGCACAGGGGGTTGTGATCGTTCTCTATGGTCGAGCCCACTATCATATCGATCAAGCTCCCCCATAGTTTTATATCAAGGAGGATATAGTCGATCGGAGATCGGCAGCTAGCTCTGTTGTCGGTATTAGCGCCTGGCTTGTCCGATAGTGACCTACCATTGAAAGCCCTTAGCCCATACTCCATAGTGATGGCATTAAGTTGGAGTACCTGTTGTATCCATTTTTTGACTAGGGGAAGATCAAGTTGAGGAATTGCCCATCTACTGTCTTGATCTTCTAGTCCCGGTAGATCTTCCAGGACCAGGGGTTCAAAGGTGCAGTTAAAGTCCCCTGTGACTATCACTCTTGCATGGGGTGATCAATTAGCTAGGCATTCTTCTAAAACTGCCAAAGTGGCTGAGCGTCTGCCTCCCTTAGTCCCTCTCGCATAGACGTTAAAGAGTTTGACTGTGGGTCCCCCCCGGGTCCCCTAATACTTAGCCATATAATATCTGGGCTTGAGCTTATTTGAGGGATGATTCGACAATCAAGGACGATCCTTATCCAAACAGTCAGACCCCCCGAAGGGCGCCCTCTTCCCATCGAAATTGTGGGTGAGTGGAAGCAGGTATAGCCTACTTTGTGTATAGGGACCAAGCTCCATGTCTCCTGGAAAATACATGCATCAAAGTCTTCCACTAGTTGGTTCCAATGGGGCAGAGGGATTTTACTGCTAAGGCCCGCCACATTCCATGACACAATCTTCAGTTGCTGTGAAACCATAAGACAGGGGGCAGTGCTTTGTGTAGGAGTGTGAATGTTCATTGACAGATAGGATAACGTTTGTGAGGCTAAGTGCACGTGATTGTCAGGTGTTTGCTCTTCACGTATAGAAGTGGAAGGTCTACATGGGCTAGTCCAGCGTTGGGGACTATCTCCAATACAATTTGAAGGAAAGGGAGAAATGGAAGTGGCGAGGGAATTATCTATATGGTTGAAGCTATGTACTGTACTGGGTAAGTCAGAATAGTGGGAAGCCGCGTCCCGTAGTCAGTCGTTAGCCTCTAAAGAGGAGGTACGTGCTGAAGATGGTGAGGGCTTGGCTTGTGTCCTACCATGCTCGAGTGTCGGGAGATGCCTAAATTGAATGGAAGACCCGTCAGGGGCGCAGGTACGTAATTCTAGAGCGAGGAGGTTCTCTGCCATCTCTGTTCCCCGTAGGGTGATCTCGATGTTGTCCTGTTGGCGTGTTGGGGAGGAACATCTCCGTTCTCTGAGAATGTCGTCTCTGATCACTGATCGACAGCCCCTGACATGTTGAATCCAGTGAGTCACTTTATTTATCAAAGAGTCCTCACTCTCGTAGGTATGCTTGATGTTAAGTTTCGGGACATTAGTCATGAGAATTGTTTTGGGTTGTGACAAGCTAATTAAAGCTAGTGGGGCTGGTACGTGTGGCTTGTCTCGGCTTCCATGCATAGGAGGTTGGACTTGCCCTGGTTGTGCTGCCCTATGGCTGTTTTCAGAATAATGAGAGGCTGCTAGCCTCATAAGCTTGTCCTGTATGGGGATGTCAAAACTACTCTTTCTCACAACTGAAGAGTCGTTTCTCACTTGCATGAGGGTGGGAGTAGAAATGGTAGCCGGATGGTGTAAGATGGGGCAATTAGAGATGTGTCCTTTGCTAGGAAATACTGATTTTTGTGAAGATACATCGTTATATGGAAGGTGTGGATTATGGCTATATGCAGGGATATCATACTGTGTGCTGCCCTTAGTAGCGTTTTGACTAGGGTGGTAACACCTTCTAGCATGGTTTTCAATGTGCCAATTTCTGCTCTAAGTGTATTTAAGGTCAGATTAGTGTACGAGGGCTCTAATTTATTTTCTATGCTGATCGTCGCTATGTCGCACACCAGCTCAGGGGCTGATGGCACAGGCTCAATTTCGTTTTAATCATCACTAAAGTCTAAGAATCTATTTGCGCAGTGGACTGCCGGTTCTAGGGGTAGAATTTTTGAGCCGGTACTTGTAATGGAGGTAGCGGGAGGTTGAGGTGTATCCTTGTTAATTAATGCTGGCTTATTGGATTCTGTAGGGGCCCACTTGAGGGGTTGTCTTTGAAACATTGTTGGAATAACTGGAGGGCAATGTGGCCTGAGGCTTCTGGAGCAACTTTCAGTGGATAACTTGATCCTGGATGCAAAGACAAGAGGGGTGGCCCTGCCCTGCCTCTTCCTGGCAATGATGGGCAATGACGGGCCCGCCCTTGGCCCGGGCCTTGCCTGGGCGCGGCCTGCGAAGCGGGAGTGCAGAGCGCCTTAAGAGGCCTGTATGGTGCGGGGGGCTTCTGGGACTTGCAGTCCCCAACATTGCAGGCATGGCGGTGTCACCCGCAATGGCTCCTTTCACACGGAAGCAGTCCCGCGATTGGTGGGGTTTGCGCGTTGGGGTGAGCAGGCAGCACCTCGCCCGTAGTCAACAGGCTCCCCAGGTGGCAACAAAGGATTGGCGGGTTCCGCACAACAGGAGTGCAGAGCGCCTTAAGAGGCGTGGATGGTGCACAGGGGCTTCTGGGACTTGCAGTCCCTAACGTTGCAGACGTGGCAGTGTCACCCGCGATGACTCCCTTCCCACGGAGCAGTCCCGCGATTGGAGGTGTTTTTTGGCATTGGGGTGAGCAGGCAGCGCTTCGCCCATAGTCAGCAGGCTCCCCAGGTGGCAACAATGGATTGGCGTGTCCCGCGCGACGGGAGTGCAGATCGCCTTAAGAGGCGTGGATGGTGCGCAGGGGCTTCTGGGACTTGCAGTTACCAACATTGCAGGCGTGGCGGTGTCACCCGCGATGGCTCCCTTCAAACGGGAGCAATCCCGCAATTGGTGGTGTTTGTGCGTTGGGGCGAGCAGGCAGCGCTTCGCCAGTAGTCAGCAGGCTCCCCAGGTGGCAACAAAGGATTGGCTTGTCCCGCACAGCAGGAGTGCAGAGCGCCTTAAGAGACGGGGATGGTGCGCAGGGGCTTCTGGGACTTGCAGTCCCTAACATTGCAGGCGTGGCAGTGTCACCCGCGATGGCTCCCTTCACACGGGAGCAGCCCCACGATTGGCGGTGTTTGCACGTTGGGGCGAGCAGGCAGCGCTTCACCCGTAATCAGCAGGCTCTCCAGATGGCAACAAATGATTGGCGTTTCATCTGCGTATAATGCTATACGATCAGATATTTCCGGAGTCCATTCAAAGCCACGATAAAGAGCATCCCATCTCACCCAAGTGGCAAGAGGCTCAATGGCGAGGGCAAATAATAGGAGGAAGAGGGGGCATCCTTGCCTGGTTCCCCGCTGAATTGGAACTTGGGCTGATATGGCACCTGCCACCCTAGGGGAGGCCGTAAGGGCTGTATATAATAATCTCACAAGTGATATAAATTGGGGGCCCATATTTAAATCCTTCAGCAGTATTAACATATACGTTCAGCTGACTCAGTCAAAGGCCTTGTCCATATCTACTAACAGTAGGGTAGCTGGTCTGTCTAGTTGATCTATGGAGGCGATCGCATTGTGAACTCTGCGTATGTTATGCTACGTCACTCTTTGTGGCATGAAGCCAGCTTGATCTGGGTGGATCAGGTCCTTAAGGTGCGGGACAAGTCTATTCACTAGTACCTTGGCCAGTAGCTTGGCCTCGATATTTAAAAGAGAGATTGACCGGTAGGATGTACATGATTCAGGCGGGTGTCCCGGTTTAGGGAAAACTACGATTTCAGCATGTTGCCAGTCTGGGGGCATGCATTTATTTTTGAGGGCTTCATTGATGGTTGTGAGATATCACAGCCCCAGTACCATTGCAAAGGTTTTGAAGAATTCATTGGGGAATCTGTTGGGTCCTGGTGATTTACCAAATGTCATTTCAGAGACAGCTGAGGTTAATTCCTTGAGTGAGATAGTGGTTTCGAGGGATTCTCGTGCGGTGTTGGACAATGTCTTTGGTTATATATCTCGGAAGAAGTCTTCCATCAGATATTTATCTAGGACTTTGTGCTCGGTGTGGAGGGATTGATAGAATTTGGCAATGGATTGGGAGATTTGTGTGGGGTTAGTGAGCATCTCACCTGTGTGTGATTTAATAGTTGGTAGCTGAACTGCTTTCAGAGTGTGTTGGCACTGTCTTTGTAGGAGTTTCCCCGATTTATCCCCCATTGATATATGCCAGGTGGACTTATCTAGCAGGATGCTTTGAAATCGTCTCTGCAGCCTTCCTAGTTGTCTGCACGCACTACTGCCAATCCGCTCTTGTGCATGCCTCACAGTTTCTATGATCTGGGCTTCGGGTTGTATTAAGGTCTGCTTTTTCTGACGTTTGGCCACTGTGCATTGACTAATGTCGAATCACCGAATGGTTGGTTTCATGGCTTCCCATAGCGTAGTAGCAGAGCTCACCATCTCCTCATTAAATGAGAAATATTCTAGCAGGGCTTTGAGAAGGTAGGTTTTGTAACTGGGATTGTGCATATGCCAGAGCGATAGCCGGCAATAAAACGGAGACCGGCTGGGACCTATTCTTAACTGACGCTGAATGGGGGATCGATCTGACAGGCCTCTAGGCAAGATATCGGTCTTAACCAGCCTAAGGATATGCTCCCTGGTGATAAAGATGTAGAATAATCTAGAGAACAACCCATGGACTGTTGAGAAGTATGTGTAGCATTTCATCTGCTGGTTGGAGGGTCTTCCATGAGTGTGACCAACCCAGTGTCTCCACCATTGGTCCCAGGCAAGACTCCCTTTGTGTAAAGTGTATAGCTGTGGGGTGCCATCTGTCACGGTCAGGATAGATAACATCGTTCCAGTCCCCCCTATCAATGCTAGAACATCAGGTAATGATCCCCAGGTGTCAATAATACATTCAATGAATGTTTCACTAAGAGGCAGGGTGGCATATATGCTACCCAGCATTATAAGTTCTCCACCTATCATGCCTTGAATGAACAGATCTCTGCCCATCTTATCAGCCCATGTGCGAGTATGTGTAAAGGAGATTCTACGATGGATCAATATAGCAACTCCCCTGGAGCCTATGGAGAAGCTGGCATGAAAGACATGTATGAAACCAAAGCGGGACAGACATGGGGCTTTAGTCACCAGTAAGTGGATTTCTTGTAGGAGTAGGGCATCCGCCCCTATGCTTATTGTGTATTTGAGGATTGCACTGTGTTTGCTCTTGTCTAAGAGACCTCTTAAGTTCAAAGTTACTACATTATTTTCCCCTATTGTGGTTTGACTATTATGGTGTGTCATCGCAGTGTGTAGCATGAAAAATTAGGAGGTGTCTTGATCGAGTGCCAAGAAGAAATAGGGTGTTGTGGGCGTAATTGAACCACTAAGTCTAACATCAACAGTAACTGGAACTCCCAACTCCCTCCCTCTCCCACCCCAATATGTCAAAGAACATTGAAGCATCTGTCGCGGATAGTGAGGGCTGAAACAGTCCAATGGTTCCCTGAAAATCCCAAGCCCTGGCAACTGTCTCAGGAATCTGAGAAGATCAGGTCATATATAGTAGCCCATGTTGGTGCCGGTAAGTGAACATGTTTTCAAAGGATTTTATATGGTTAAAGACCTTGTGGTCTGGGGGTGCAGTACTGTTGAGGGTCTTTAAGTCAGTTTTTCAGTGTTTCAGCTTGTTGGTCGCCTCAAAAGTGGGAGCGCCAGGATGACCTGGATTAATTCCTTTGTTTATCCTTTTTATTATTATTCTGATGGGGGCGTGGGTTTCCGGAGGATGAGTCTGAGTCGCAAGGCTTATGAGGCTTGACTGACCGGCGTTCGTCTGCGCATTGAAAGACCTTTCTCAGGGGTGTCGAAGAACAGGGTGTTATTTTTGTAGCTGACTCTGAGACGGGCTGGGAAAAGCAGCTTGTATGGGACTTGCAATTCACGGAGGAGTGTTTTCACTGCCGTGAAGGATTGTCTAGCTGGTGTACCAATTTGATGTAGTCTGAGAAGATCATTATCACGTGAGATTCGAAGGTAAGGGACTTTTGCGTTCGGGCTTGTTGCAGGATGATGTCCGTATCATGGTAATTAAGGATCCGGGGGATGACTGGACCTCAGTCGGGCACCTGGGAGAGGCTTGGCTGTGAGTGATAAGTGGGCACGCTCTAGGATGAAGCAGGAGGACACATGTCTATTCGGGATCCAGGTTTTGAGCTATTGAGCTAGGAGTGCGCACAAGTCAGATCGCACACATCCCTCTGGAAATCCTACAAATCACAAGTTAAAATGACGGGCCCTCCCTTCTGCGTCCTCTACTCCTGTGGCTAGTTCCCGTGTAAGTTTTTTAAGGGTGTTGACTTTCCCCTGTAGTATGGTGATTGCATCTTCTGCACCAGAGTTCCTAGATTGGGCCTGGGTCACACCCTCCACGGCGTTGCAGAGATCCTGGTGTAGCAGCATGACGTCAGCTCCAACTGCGCCAATTTTGACATCCAACATATCTCTCAATTGATTTATCGTGGCGAGGAGCGTAGTGTTATCTGATGTAATAGTTGAGGTGTCATTAGTGGTGGTGGAGCCAGTGGTCACGCCCGTGAGTTTGTCCATTGTGCTTTGCTTCATGGCATGGCCTGTTGCCTGACTTTTAGACATGCTGGCTGCGTGGCAGATGTCTATTGAGGGCAATGTAATTGGTTATGGAGCTTATTATGGTGCACAGGATTGTTGTATCATCATAGGTTTGTGTAGGTATCAGGTGCATGTTTAGGGAGGACCTAGCCTGGCCACTTCCTCAGATAAGGTTATACCCCCCTCCTCTATCGGGTGCCTCCCTTTGATCTATCCTTTCTGTGCTGTGTGGCCTCGGTGTAGTTGTGGGCAGGGCCTGTTTTGAGGCTTGGCGGATTTGCTCCAACGATTGATTGCCCCTTATTGATCTTGAGTTGACCTCTCACCACACTCCCCCAAGTCAATTTATAGTACTGGGTGATCTGAGGACCAGGAAATATGAGCAGGCAGTGGATTTCTGAGGCTACGGCCTTTTATCTTTGCTGCTAGGCCCTCATGCATGTGTACTGGCGACTTGGTAGCGTCTTCATGCTGCGTACATTAGCCAGCTACAATTAAGTCTGCATGCATGAATTGTGTCGCACGTTGATGATTTGCGGTATTCTGGACACCGCGCTGTTGTTGCAGTGCCCTAAAATCAAGCTGTGTCCGAGGGCTAAGCACGGGTCGCTCAGTGCGCGTGGGGGAATTATGCATCTCACCTGGTATCCACTTGTCATCGGGCAGCCGCCAATCTTCTAAGACTCCGATGCACTCTCCCACTGACAGGCGGAGACCTCAGCAATGCCTGGACACCAGTGCCAGTGAGCCTGCATTACAGTGCCACGAATAAGGCAGGGCGCGGTCTCAACGCGCAGCCCAGGCCGCACCACCCACCATCTTCGACCTGGCGTCACGGCCGCCATGGGGATGAATTGCTGCAGCGAAAGAGCAAGACAGGGCCCCAGAGCACGGGGCGGCAACGATGTTGCAAAGTTAGGGTCGTGGAAAGGGCTTGCCGGCAGGATGATGATGGGCATTTACGGGGCTGCGGGAGTCAGGCAAAAACTTGGCCACGCCCCCCTCAGGGTTTGGAAATTTTTAACCTATTTATTGTATTTTGATTTTACTGTATAACTTCTCCTCCCCTTTGCATATTATGCTAATTGCCCAGGATTATGTTATCGATAGAAGAGTAGACAATGGACGATCTGATGGAGTTCTGTATTCGAAGAAACATTGCCTAGGGAGTTTATTTATTTACATGTAAGTGAATATATTTATGTTTGTCTTTGTAAATTGTATGTTGCTTTTATGATCCCAGAGATTGAAATAAAGCTTTTTCAATCAAAACACAACTTTTCCATGAAAACATTGAAAGGAAATCCCCCTTCCTTTGATGGACACACCGCACTTTGCACTTTCCCAGGTTTACCACACAAGGAAGAGTCGGAACAATGGTAAATCAGTATCCCTGGCTGATAGAAGTATATCGCCAGAGTCTGCTTTTACTGACCGACCAACTTTAACTGCTAGTACTACTGCAACATTTTGCTCTATGTAATTTTAAGTGCTATGCAACTGTGTTTTATATCTATCTTTTACTGTGTGCTTTTCATTGAATTTTATTTCTCCTTTATGCTAGTTGCATTGCACTGGTTTTAACTAACTATACATATAATAACTTTACAGTACTTGGGGGTATTAAAATACCAGATGTATTGTTTGCAGATGATGCTCTGTTAGTATCTAAAACCCTAAACGTTTTTGAGACTATATTGCTAAGGTTTAAACTATTTGTTCCAATCATGGCCTGGTTCAAGTTCATGGCAATTCACACACATAGGAAGCTCAGAGGGGTGTTAACTCTGGAGGGGGCAGAGTTGGAAAGAGTGCTTGACTTTGACTACCTAGGAATTTGTTTATCCAGTTCTAATTCATGGGCTAGTCAGGTCTCAAAAAACACGCTTTTATAGAACCACAGGGTAGCTACTATTCTAAGATTCACAAATAAGTCCTCTTTTCATCCTGTTTACCCCCTCCTTGTAGTTTGGAGAGATCAAGCAGTTACAGCTGCAGTCAATGGGGCCAAACTCTGGGGTTATGGTAACATAGATGCCCTGGGGGTAGATGAAAATGTTTTTTTGAGAGTCAACTTTACACTCTACAAAGCACTCACATACTCTTCAAACAATTTCAGGCATTCAGTCTATTATCTCACCAGTGCGTCTTAAACCAATATTATATTGGCTGAGAGTATGGTCCACCCCTGATCTGGAAAATTATAGAGTGTTAGAAATATTTTGGGGAGACAAAAGCGAGGGGTGATTTTACCCAGGCTGAAATATGTGAAGCAGACTCTAGATTCTTTGGGCCTGCTAGAGTATTGGACAGATACAACCACCATCTCACCATCATCTGCCAATTAAATATGAAGTCCCTTTTTTGGGAGCATGAGGAGATGAAGCTGAATCAACAACAAGGCCCAGGACATAAAACCAAAAGTTTCTTCGAGTTAAAGCCTTCCGTTATATTCGAGACATATATTGATGAGATTGATCCTCCTTTTACCAAAGCTCTCTACATAAGGTTTAGGTTGGGTGCCCTTCCTCTTGCCAGTTTTTTTGCCAATTGAAAGGGCTGCCTGGGGTGCAGTAAACTTTGTCTAGCATGTAGAGGGAGTGACGAAACTGATGACCATTTGTTTTGTTATTTTGCTTAAGTTACCACAAACAGCGTAAGCATTCGAGTGTCCATTTACGCCATTCCTTAGGACTAGTTCAGGGTAGCCCTGCGAATATGCAGGGCAGATGCCTCCCTTTTATTGAATCTTCTATTGCCAAGTATCTAGAAAGTATCTGGCCAATCCGGCACAAAATTCTTTCTCTCTCCATCCCTGCAGACTCAGACCAGACCAGATTCAACCAGTTGATGTACTGAAATCTGTCCTGTTAAGCTCTACCTAAAAGAAGTCTGAGGCCAAGTTGTTAGGTATCGGTAATACCCAAAGAAGAATTTATTCCCCAAGTAATTCTTGAATCAAAGGCTATATTTTTTGGATACCAACTACGTTTAGCCCCATTTTGAGAGTCTTATTTATATAGGATATATGCATATTTTATGTATCATAATTTATATTATATTTGTTACATGGTCTTATTGACTTTTTAAAACAAGTGTTGTGTTGCTCTTTATGTGGACTTATAAAACATGTTTTTTACCAATTGTTTTTAATAATTGTTGACCCAATTAGGCTCATATATTGTATTACTGATTTTGTTACTTTTATGGTCTCTGACTGAAGTAAAGTACTTAAACAGGAACACAGGCTTAGATAGTTCAAGCCAAACCATCAACTCATAATAACTTGAAAGAGCAAGCCTACTTTTATCACAAATTCAATCAGAAGTACAAATACTCAGGTATCCACCACAGTGGTTGCCACAGTGCCCAATGGTTTGCATAACATTGTACAAAATATGCCTATCGGCAATAGTCAACTGGCGGCTCAATTTCGGACTGGACAGAATGAGACCATAATGAATCAATTAGGGGACCAATTACAGAACCAGCCAACCTTACCTTAAATCAGTCATCAATTAACCTCCCAGAAAGCTTCTCTCGAAAAAAATAAAAACTCTTCCAGAGCTATGACTCTAGGAATGCCAAGAACTCTGTCTCCCCCAAAATAATATTGATTCCCATCCAATTTTCCAAGCAGCATTGGCCAACAGAGTTTCTGCAGCATTAGCTTTAACTAAGAATTTACTTGTGATATTAACTTTGAGTGACCAGTCAGGTTACACTGATCTAGTTAGTATGGAAAAGCTGACAGCCACATTCAACATAATTAGTACACATACTGAAACTGAATTTGAAAGCAATCCCTCACTGACACAACCCGATGTGAGAGGGATAATTAAGTGACACATCTACTTCATGAGCTACTCCAGGAGGTTAGAAATATTAAATCCACATAGGCAGCAGCTTAAACGTTGATTCAAGAAAAAATAAATAAGATGAATATTCAAGTGAATAAAGTATCAGCACATATAGATACACTACAGTTCCGATTTTCAGTGATTACATATATATACTCGGCAATAAAGAAAAAGGACACCCATATTTTCGAAGAGGTTGATCAATAAAGTTAAAAGTTGAAGACGCCAAAAATTGATCTCAGAGATCCAATCTTTGTATAATTGGAGAAATAGGAAAAAGGTGCTTGGCCAAAAACTGTCTGTTTTTTCTCCTAAAAATGTCAACAACAAAAGGTTTGTGGTGCTAAAGTAACCATCTTCCTAGCTTTCAGGAACACGTAGAGCTGAGAAAAAAACACATTTTTACCGCAGTTTTGGTAGTCAGGCGTCATAGCACACCAGGAAGGCATTCGGCCTCTCTGGTGGGAACCCAATGATGAAGCATGTCACCAACCAGGTTGGTGAGTGAGGGTGCTTTTAAAAAACAAGAGTAACTCCTCTTGCTGGCTCTTCTTCTGTTGGCTTCACTCTTCTGTTGTTTATTTGAAATTGAAAATTGGGGGACCGAGAGTGGCTCCTATTCTCCTTTTTCCCTCCCTCTCCTGCTGATTAACTACATTCAGGCAGCGCACAGCTGCGAGAGCATTCTTTGTTCTCTCATAACTGAAACTCTGACCAACCCTTTCCAGCAGCAGTATGGACCTACGGCTTTCATTTACTGAGGCAGAGGTGGATGCCATCCTGGCAGGCCCCTTTCTGTTTGCAGACCCTTCAATAGCGCAGACTATCTCCCAGACTACAGAATGGGAGACACCCACAGACCAAAAGCGTAACAGAATCCGCACCATTTTGCACGGTACAATCCTAACCGAATACCTCCGGAACAACACGGCCTCAAAAGGTCTGTTGGTGACCAATGCCCCCCGTATCTTCTTAAAAGACGCAGTGTTCAGGAAGGAATGGGCCCAGATCGCATGACACTGCACCTAATACTGGTTGGTCCTGATTATTAAGACTGCCTTGAGATTGTCTAACGCGATGATGGTTGAAATCCAACTAACTGAAAACCATATTAAGACAACTCTTACAGGCTACTAAAAGAAACTGGAATAACTAAATAAAGACATTAATGAATATAAAGGCAATCGCACTCAATCTAAGGTGCATAAATTCAAAAAAGATCTGAAAAGGTTTACTTTCAACAAAGTCTACCCCCATGCAGACCCAGATTACACCCCTCCAGTTAAGAACACAAACAACTTAGATGTATCTGAGGATGATGCGTCCACAACGAGTAACTCTAGAGGTGGTAGTTACAGGCCCTGGCAAAGGAGTGGGGGCAGGACCAGACAACACTATCCACAACAGACATGGCCACCCTACATAACACCAGGGGGTGCAGGTTTCCATAACCAATATCAACATCCTCAGTTCCCCAGGATGGGCTGGAACCCAGCCTTTATGCAAATGCCACAATTCCCACAAAAAACACATACCGACCCCCTTTTTTAGAGAGGGGCCGAAGAGGAAGCGGGAGAAGAAGAGGAATAAATCAAGTCCATTGGGAACAGGAGGACACAGTGGGCAACAACACCCGCAGCAAGTCCCAGGAGCAATAAGCAGGGAACAGTGCCCAGAGACCCTAATTACCAATTTGTCCGACGTGAACTTAACCCCGATGGAAACAAAGGTACTCGAGAAAGGTCTCGGCTTTGTACCTATGGCACGCTTAGACAATTTTTGCATGCATTGAGAGTTGTCTGAGTTTTTCAGAAAGCTCAAACTTAAAGCCTACTTTGAAAAGATAGGGCCCAATGAGTTTGCAAATACTTCAGGCGACAGAGGGCTGAGGCTTAAGTCCAGCTTTAGCTCCCTTCCACACACTGTGCCTGTTGAAATCCTCACCTTTGAGCAGGCAGTATTTAATGATGTAGAGACCTTTGAGGAAACTATGGTTTTTAAAAACCTAAGCACAGCAGAGTTCCAAGCCCTCCAAACTTTGTAGTCCAATACTACTGTCACTATAAAACCGGCGGACAAGCGTGGTGGCTTGGTCATTCAGAATTCAACTGATTATGACAAAGAGTGCAGGTGCCTCCTTGATGACTGTCAAAACTATACTCCTTTGCCCTCTGATCCATCCTTGCAACTCAAAGCCCAGATTACCAACTTTGTCAATTGTGCAGAGGCCAATGGACACATCACCAAACACAAGGCTGACTTTCTGACCACAGGAGATGGAGTCATACCGTACTTCTATACCCTGCCAAAAACGCACAAACACAGAACACCTCCACCGGGACGTCCCATCGTCTCCGGTATCGGCTCATTACTGGAGCTTCTATCACGTTTTTGTGAATTCTTCTTGAAGGCTTTGATACAAAGGACTTCCACTTACTTGAAAGACACCAAGAGCCTCCTGGCTCTTCTGCAAGACCTAACAGTGAATGAAGATACCACCATTCTTGTCTCTCTGATTTGATTTGATTTGATTAAAAACTTATAAAGCGCACGTGTGCCCATGGGCGTCTTGGCGCTGAACAGAGACAATGACTACCTGAAGAAGATGTCAGTGGCCTAGTTTACATGGACGAGAACATCCATGTTTTTACCTCTTTCCTGAATGACAGAATGGAGGGGCTGTTTTTAATTGCGATAGGAAGGAGATTCCAAGCCCTTGCTGCATGTAATAGGAAGCTTCTCCCTCCCCATCTAACCTGCTTGTATCTGACCGTTTGAATCAATTTTGATTGACTTGAGCGCAGGGTCCTAATGGGCTCGTATAGTTGCAGGTGGTCTCTCAGAAACTTAGATCCGACCCCTTGCAAGGCCTTGTAAGTTAGGCAGACAGATTTAAACTTTATTCTTTTCTCTATTGGTAGCCAATGTAAGGATCTCAGTTTATGTGTGATTGGCTCTGATCTGGGAACATCAAGGATCAATCTTGCTGCAGCGTTTTGTAGACGCTGCAGTTTGGCTAGATGTTGGGCCTGGATTCCAGCAAATAGGGCATTTCCATAATCGGGTCTTGATAGAGCAAGTGAGGTTACCACCGTTTTGCGGGCAGACATGGGGATGAAAGGCAAAAGTTTCCTAATTATTTTTAGGATATACCACATGGTGGATGCAAGTTTATTGGTATGTGCGTCAAAAGTCAACTTATTGTCCAGTATAAAGCCAAAATTTTTCACTTTGTTTACTGGACTTGGGCAATGACCTAAGTTGTTCGGCCACCATTCCGGGGACCAGATTTCCATGTCTGTACCTAGCAACATAATTTCACTTTTGTCTCCGTTCAGCTTTAGACAGTTCCTCTGCATCCATTGATTAACTTGTTTCATACAGTCTTTGAATTTAACTGCTGTTTCCCTGGTGTCATTTTTAATTGACACCACTATTTGGGTGTCATCGGCGTACGAAACTGGCAGAAATCCACAGTTTCTAATGATGGCAGCTAGGGGCTTAACATAGAGATTAAAAAGAGTGGGGCTCAGAGAAGACCCCTGAGGCACTCCACATGGAGAGCTAAAAGATTGTGATTTTGCTTCCCCCAGCTCAACTGTGAATGTTCTGTTAGACAGATAGGAAGCAAGTAATGTTTTAGCTGATGAATGTATTCCGGCTTCTGTTAGGCGGGTGAGAAGAATGTCGTGATTGACCGTGTCGAAGGCCGCCGAGAGATCGAGTAGGATCAAGGCGGCCTTCCCTCCGGAATCAAGAATGTATCTGAGTTCTTCAACTGCCGTAATCAGTGCTGTTTTGGTTCCATGACCCTCTCGGAAGCCGAATTGCGAATGGTCTAGGGCCTGAGTATCTGCAAGGAACGTAGACAGTTGTTTATTTAATAACTTTTCAAGAATTTTAGCTGAGAAAGGAATTCTTGCGATGGGTCTATAGTTTGCTGGAACTTGTGGGTCCAAATTAGGTTTTTTCAGGAGGGGCAGTACTGAGGTAATTTTCCAGAGATCAGGGTATTGGCAAGATTTTATTATATGTGAGAATAGACTACCTAATTGCTCACTTATAAGCTCTGGGAAAAGATGCATGACCCTGGGAGGGCAGGGGTCCGTTAACGTCCCTGATTTTATATTCTTGACGGTTTGAAGATGTCTCTCACTAGACATTGAGAGTCTTTATACTAGTATCCCCCCAGGATGACACCATCAGGGTACTAACTGAGGCTCTCAATGAAGCCTTTTGGGACTACAGGACTACGAGACAATTTATCATCGAGTGTGCTACACTGGCACTGAAACAGAATTTTTTTTAGTACATGGGAGACCTATTCCTACAGTCCACAGGAACTTCAATGGGCAGTACATTTGTCCCGAGCGTGGCGGACCTCTATGTGCATGACTTTGAGCGCAAGCATATCATGACAAAAGACAATCCCTACACGTCCTATATATCTTTCTGGAAAAGATATATTGATGATGTTCTTGTGATCTGGCAAGGACCAGAAAACTCTCTGAAAGACTTTCTGGAGTGGATCAACACCTGTGATGCCAATCTTAGGTTCACGCACACGTTTTACAGAGAGGAAATTATCTTCTTAGAAGTCATCATTACTAAAACTGAAGTGAAACTGTCTACCAAAACCTATTATAAACCTACTGTTAAAAATAACTTACTCGAATTTTCCAGCTTCCACCGGAGACCCTTGTGGGAGAATCTACCCTGTAGGCAATATCCCAGGATAAGACGGAATTGCAGCAAGGTTGAAGACTACCGCTCCCAGTCGGCGGAAGTAACTACCAAACTCTGCAACCGAGGTTACCCGGAGAGGATCCTCAAGAGATCCTCCTTGAGGACAATTCCAAATGTACTGAAGAGGTCCCCCTCACCTGTGTCACCACTTACTGTCTAGCTTCCAATGCCATTACTAAATCAATAAATGCACACTAGAAGATCCTAAAAAGCAACAACAGAAAATGGAAAAATACCCTCTTCTCCTTCAAGAAGACCAGGAGTATCAGGGACGCACTAGTACACACCCATCCCAGAAGAATTGACAGTGATGACAACCCATCCGTACTGAATGCCTGGGGTCTGCCTAAAGTCACAGGGCATTTTCCCTGTGGCAACTCCAGCATATGCCATCTGACCACACCCACCAAAACCCTAAATCTGGAACAGGGCAAGGTATGGACACAACGTTCCCACACAAATTGCAATTCCACTAACGTGGTATACCTCATTACTTGTCCATGTGGTTTGAGGTATGTGGACATGACCACACGGAAAATTAAACGTCGAGTGTGTGAGCACCGGAGTAACATCCAGTGTAAGAAGAGTGCCACCAGGATGAGTGAGCATTTTTTACATTCTAATCACACCACCAATGATTTGCGCTGGACTATCATCAAACAAATAAAACCAGGCCACAACCTGTCCAAAACACTGTTTGAGAAATAACAACGGTGGGTTTACCGCCTTGCAACACACACACAGGGACTCAACGGTAATACTCCGTGGGGTTCTGTGTTGCGATGCTGATAGTACCTGGACACTACCTTGGCTCCTGACCACCTACAGTTTTAACACCTAGACCTATACACAGATAATTACCCTACTAGGTCTCATTGCATACTGTTACGCATGCAGAAACACATGGTATATGTGGTAAATATAGCCCATACCGTCTAGTCCCATCACCTCACTTCCACTACTGCGATCAAAATGTATAGAAGCTTCCACTCTAATGAAGATATGGGGCTCTAACCTTTCTGAGGACAGACTCAATATAGGACGATAGGATGTCACGGTACCGCAGTACTGTATTGGGCACGAGTTAAAGTTTTCATAATTTAAACTAAATTAGCTGTACTGAAAATCAGTGAGTGCTCTTGTCTTCCAGCACTTCCGATTGGCTCAGAAACCCGTATGTGCGTCTTGGCGTCACGCCTCGGGTTCCTGGAACAATAGACGGTCTCTATCAAACTACATAAGCGTCCTGTCTCGGTATGGCCACATCCACCGGGTCCAGTTGAAGGGAGAACCCAGGTGCCGAGCAGGTGCCTGATTTGGAGTAGTGAGTACAGAACATATGCATTCAACGAACCAAGGTAATGCAGAAAACCTCTTCCCTAGTAACACTCAGGCACTGGGGTCTGATTTGTTTGTTTTGTACACCGTGTGACTACAAGCCACCGCCCCCCATGATGTAAGGCTATCCTACACTATATGTAAGCTGGTGTTTCTCCATATTTTTCATTCTGCCTGCATTCTTGTTATCACAAGCCTGACAATCGCTTGTGGCTCTATTTTAAATAGTCATGTTCACTTGTTTTTAAATCCTCTAATTACCGGCAATGCCCGAGTAAGCGTGCAGGATTTGGAGCGTGTCCACAATATGGATATACTGCCATTAAAAAAACCTCATTCCTGAGATGTACCGGGTCACTTTTATGGCACGAACAGCTAGTGCTAAATATCCACGCACTACTTTCACTAATTAGCACATTAGCCTTTAATGATAAGCTTACTGCTGCACCCCTAAGAGCACTGAAAGGCAGCATGAGCAGTCGCACTCACAGAAAAAGCGAGTATATGAGACATCACGTACATTCTGTTATGTGACTGGTTTTGTTTGTCTTTTTTGTTGTTACAGAATCACTTTGGCCTTCAGAAACTCTGAGGGCCCTTCAACTTAAAACTGTAAGTTGCGTCAGTCATTTTCATATACCACAGGTCAGGGTGCGCCTTAGCGTGCGCACACCGCCGTGGTACCTGGTCCTGATGAATGTCTCGCTAAGGGCGTCTGGAGGCAGAAACATGTTGACCATACTCCTTTGACACACTGGATGTAGCTGGCCATTCTAACCCAGCCCAGACATCTACCAACTGTGCCTGATGTTCCACTAATAAAATTTTTGCTGGATAAAATTAAGGCATTTTTAATTTGAACTTTTTCACCATCACCTTTCACATTCACAAAACACCAAAAAAAGCAGCTCCGCTGTAGTCAACCATTGTAGCACACCAGGGAGGCACTCGGCCTCTCTGGTGGAAAACCACTGATGAAGCATGTTACCAACCAGGTTGGTGAGTGAGGGTTTTTAAAAAAAACAATAGTGACTCATCTTGCTGGCTCTTCTTCTGTTGGCTTCACTCTTCTGTTGTTTCTTTGAAATTGAAATTTGGGGGACCGAGAGTTCTCCTTTTTACCTCCCTCTCCTGTTGATTAACTCTATTTTTTTTAAAGAGGCAGCCCATTTTCCCATTTTTTTGTGCTTTCAACCTACTTTCAATTTGTGGTGGGAAGTATTGCGAAACCCATTGGTGATCAAGGAAAGCTATAGATGTGTGAAAGGTGGACAGATCCTGAATTCAGCTAGGTGAAGCAAGCACCTGGATCTACTTCCAATGGACCAGCACTGGAGGAGGTGGTGAGACTTGGATTTCCCTGAGTCTCAGGAAACAGGAGGCAAGCCAACAAGCACTTGGAGATCACTTTGGGTTCAAGGCAAAATCTAGCTTTCCCTCAGCAGAGTCAGAGAGCAGCAGGTAGCAGGGCAGCACAGCAGAAAAGCAGTTCTTCCAGAGCAGCAGTGCAGCAGAGTGACAGTCCTTGTAGCAGCACAGCAGTTCTTCTGACAGAGGTTATTTAAAGGTGCAGAAGTGTCTGATTTGGTGGGGTTATAGACCCAGTACTTATGCCAAATTGTGCCTTTGAAGTAGGGTGGCTTCAAAGAAGGGTCACTGAAGTGCACAGAAATCCTTCTTTTTTCCTATCCCTGGCTCCAGACTAACTACAGGGGTTAATCAACCCTTTGTGTTGGGACAGGAGACTGACCATTCAGGTTTAAGTGCCAGCTCTTCCCTACCATCCTGCTCAGGATGAGCCATTATGATGCAGATGGGGACTCAGACAAATCTAACCTTCCTTTGTGTGTGGCTGTCTAGAGGAAATGCACCAAGTCAAGCTGCCACCCACCCCAGATGTGTATAGGAGGCAAGCTTCAGGCACACAGCACTTTAGGAGCAGAGAAATGACCACTTTTTAAAAGATATGGACAAAAGACGAGTTAAGCCCGATGGTACAAGGGTCAGGTAGTGCTTTCTCTATGAATTTTCAGAAAACTAATGAATTATTTAGAAAATAACACGATTGTTGATCATTTCAGCCTAAAAACATATGCTGAAAGGAATTTGAGGGCTCAGGTAATCACGTTTTTCTTGTCAACTTTCTATAAAGTGGCATTTCTAAAATAGTAATGTTAAATCCGACTTTACCATTACAATGATATGAAACATGACAGAGCTCACAGAGCTACTCCTCCTCAATCAGGAATTACAGCTTAAAAGTGTAATATGGAATTCCCAATGTTTACCTATGAGAGGAGTATGCCTCACAGTAGTGAAAAAAGAATGTGAGTGGTCATACAAAACGTAAAAGTATATGTCCTACTTTTTATTTACACAGTACCCGGCCCTATGGGCTACCTAGGGCCTACCTTGGCGTCATTAGTGTGCAATAAAGGGTAGTTTAAAGCTTGGAAAGAGGTTTTAAATAGCAAACACAACAAGATAATGGACAGAGTGCTGAAACTTTTCAACTACTCACCCACAGTCAAGAGATCTGGGTTGAATCCATCGTTCTTTTGCTCCCCTTTGGACCCCAGTTTGGACTCAGCCGCCATATACAAATCAGTCTTGACCCAGCTCCTCATGGGAACAGTCCAGCCTGAACTGACAGATCAGGTCTTCCCTGGACAGGAAACAAGCATCCTGGGACTGGCTTGGGGTATTACCCCTCATCAGCCAGGCTAGCTTGAACCCAGTGGCACAGCAAGCAAGGGACCCTTATCTGGGTATAACTTTGGCCACTTAGAGTGAACATAGCAAACACAACAAGATAAGGGATGGAGAGCTGAAATTTTTCAACCACCCACCCCCAGTGAAGAGATCTGGGTTGAATCCATCATTCTTTTGCTCACCGTGCCACCCCAGATTGGACCCAGCCATATGCAAATCAGTCTTTTGTTGTGTAATTCCTATAAAAAGTATATAGGATCTACGCGTTTAGACAACATACACTATAGGATTGGTGTCAGACTGACTCTGAACACCCACACCGGGTATGTTGACCTTTTGTACCAACTGGCTCACAGTGCCACTAGAGTCTCCTCTTTCCAAGGAGAGAATAGTTCCTGGCAACCATCGAACATGACAACTCTGATCCCTAAGGACCATGAAAACAATATACTACCTTTCGCTCAGTCACTCGTGCTTACTTAGTCTGTCTCACAGAGATATACAGAATAAACATGCTGGGCGTTTTCAATAAGCATTTATTGAACAGTGGTTATTCTGGTGTAAAAAAAAGGGGCTGCAACAGCTGTTAGACAATATAAGATATAAATGATTAGCAGTACTATAAAGGTAAATGGATGGTATAGTTCTGCCATCTTACAATAATCATGAATACATTTGAGTATCTAAAACACATGATAAAGTATACTCCTACAATGCCTCCCTAACTAGATATACCTAAATGTACCTAACGTGTTTAGGTGTTAAGCCAAGAATCCCTCTAGGATTTAGTCAATCCCATTACCTGAAGTGAGAGACTATGTGACCCCGTCCTGTTCTCAAATTGGGCACCCCGCAAGGGATGTTTTAGACCACTGCGAGCTAGAGTGTCTGCATGCAGGATCCTCAGCGTCTGTGGTCAGTGTGTTGGCCGGGAAGTCTCGGTCTCCTCTGTCTTATCTTAGCAAGAGGTGATGTATATATACCCATAGGTCTCCCCAGGGGTCCTACTTTGCTGTGTTACTGTGTCGGCTTAAGGATGACGTTGGACATGAACTTTGTACATAGATTTTATACAGGAGATGGTAGTCCAGCTGTGCTTCCAAGGATCCTCCTGCATAATGTATAAGATTTCGAACTAGGGAAAACCCGCGTTCTGAATGCAGTGTTGTATCTAGGTAAAAGGTCAGTCCATGTAAAGCGTGACACGTGTAATGTAGGGAAGAACATAGGTGAAGGGTAATGAAATTACCGAGGCCTATAAAGTGTTTAAAAAAGAGAAAATGTTAGAAATTGACACTTTAAGCAACAGCTCTAATATGTCCGTAGGTACAGTCGGAACAACTACAAACATTTGAATGCCATACTTGCTCAAAAAGAATTTCAATATTGGGATGGCATTCTAATTGTCCATTTGTTTTCCAAAAGTTGAAATTTTTCCCACCACAGGATGGGCCAAATGAGTAAAATGTTTATGTGTCCTGGCTGGGAGACTCAACATTTTTGTTGCTTGCCTCCACAGCCGACGGTCCCTATAACACTTTGCAGATTATGTAAATTGAGCACAGATGATCTTCCATACTGTCTACAGCCGGTGCTGGGGCAGCCTGTATGCCATCCAAGGCCTGGGTGTCAGAGGAGGAGCCGGTGTCCATACTACCTGTGGTGGCTCTAGGAATGACGCCATCAACATGGGAATACGCTGGGGACACTGCAGAACATGGGCCGTTATGGGGTCCAGTAAAGCATCAACGTCCAGTTGGCACATGATGGGAGTGTCAGACAGAGATGCAACATGCATTCTTCTCCGCAAAACAGGCATCGGACTACATGTAAGATGCAGTCTATCTAGACTGGTCTAAATGACAAGAACCAAGAAGCACTTAGTTCCCTTAGGCAAGTTTCCATCTCCTTGGTGACTGGGACATCCATTGTGTAGCAGAAAAACCACAATCAGGAAACCTGCTATTAGAAACAGGATCAGCTGCAGTCCTCCAAATATGCTTCCTAATACGGAGGGTATAAAGTTTGGTATAACCTATGGTCTTAAATAGGTGGTCGATGCCTGCCGTATCAGACATGTTAAAGATACGATTTACCATTGTTTCTGCTAAATGGAAGGGGCAACTTGTACGTATAAGTGCCTGTATCTCTGCTGAAGACCTTGCAACTTGAAGATCAAAGGTCTCTTGAGCGGAGGTTAAGGGCACTGATGTCTGTATAAGCATGGCTTTCATTCTGCTCAAAGCACTAAGGCCATAACGGCGCCTTCCTGACTGTGTGTGTTGGTGGAAACAATACTTGCATACAGCAAGTAACCCTGGAACTCACAGTTACCAGATATGCGATTGCCCGAAGCATCCCACAGCAACCTTGGTCGTTCAGCATCAAGTAACTCCCATTCGAAAGTAGCCAGAACACTGGAGTGATCACGGCAGCTGGGGCACCCTTCAAGTGACAGGATAAGTTAGCTACCGAATCATTACAGGCTCCATGAAGCATTATATCCTGGCATATAAGTGATCCACTTAAAGTATTCTTGCAGTTAGTACCGCTTAGAAACACTTCTTTTTCCCCACTCTGTCATGGAAATTTGTACGGTAATTCCCAAGATTCCTTAATGAATTCCCTACCCATTTCTTCATATCTGCCTGCCTGCATTTGTTCAAGACAATATTGGAATTGAAAGGTAGTGACCGGAAGAGTTATGTGGTCATGGATTAACCGTTCCGTGGGCGGTGACTCGGCCACTGTAAATGCTAATCTATCTACTTTTTCAATATGCAGCATTGTATATTTAGCTCCCCTTTGTGCCATTTCTATCTGTTTTTCTGTCAGATTGTATGAAGAAAACAGAGACGTACTGTTTATGAAACACCAGGCACATAGCCTGCACACAAAGATTGCAGCGTCCAGCTTAATAACATAATAGAACGCAATTGTGATTGCCCTTGTTGTAAAATGGACAGATCAAGTTCTAGTACATCAGTAGCAGAAGATACACTGATGCCTAGAGAATATATCCTGGATGTTAGTGTCATTAACCCATTGTCGACCACTGCTAGAGCTTTCTCTAGATTTATATGATCTATTTCTCGTAATCTTTCTGCGGCCTCTTGTTGTGATATCTTCCAAATCTCATTGTAGACAGCATAATAGAAACATTTCTAACGTGGCTTCCTAGGGCCTCATAAAAAATCCCGTAGGTCCACATCCTCTGTAAGTATGGATAAGTGTTGTTTCACATGTGTAAGTGTTGAGGTCTTTAGCCAATCGAGTTATAACTTCCCAACACTGTATGATGTCACTACTCCTGGGTGTTGTCTCTGTACATAGCATGGATCTGGCCTATTGATAATAAATCCTTTAGTTTTAACCAAGAACCGTTCTTGACAGCTATTGGTGTCTGTGGGCCAAATCAACCATTCCTTCCAATCGGGGTCTGATCTATTGTATTGCATGATATCATCTAGTATAATCCCTCCTGTGATGTTATATTACCCTCAGTGTGTGATGGTGTGGGCATCCGAGGTGTATTTAAATCTTTGTTTTTGGCTAGTCCAAGACAGGTCGTTTGTTGCACCGTTTCATTCAAACACATTATTTGCTGAGGAATAAGGCATGCTCTAAATAGTGCCTCTGTTCCCTGGACCTGCCCCTGTCTAGTACCCAGGTAGATTCTAAGTCTTCTTCCATAAGTCAAAACCTTGCTCAGATAACTGGGCATTAAAGGAGGCAGAATAAATCTGTTTGGTGTTTGTCAACATATTTTTGTGTGCTGGTGTAGGTGCAACCTTATAATAGGATGAGTCTGAGTCTGACATGTTATACCCTGAAAAATATGGAAATTTCTGTGCAAATGTCTTTGATGTGCTTTTCGGTGGTGTCGGGCAATGTTCCTATTGGTGGTATGTGAAAACATTTCTGGGGTTAGCAGATGACCATAATGCTGATAGCAATACATTGTTTCATAGTCTGTTGTGTCTTCCAACTTTTTATTATTAAAAAAAGCAGTAGATTTTTCTAAATCAGACAACATATTATTTACAGCTTCATAATCCCAATCATCGGAAAATGTACTCGAGGTAATGATATCACTCAATGAAATTTTAAATAAATGTGGTATTTTCAAAAGTCCAGTCGGGCCAAATATATTGTAATCAACCTTGTCCCACAGGACACCGTGAGGTATAGGAACTGCTATAATGTTCACTAATGATAGGTCTCTTTTATCACGATGTGATGATAGATGTGGTTTCAGAATCACATTCACTTTTTGTGCTGCAGAGCTTTCATGGAGATAAGTTCCATTTATAAGCATACTAAAGACAGTCACTAAGCCTATCCAGAAGAGAAAGAAAAGTATTCCGGTAGTTACCCAGAGTTTCACCCAAGGTGATACCAGGTAAGTCTTTTTGAGAAAGTTTGGAAAATATTTAAATCGCCGTAGACAAGATTTTTGGGCTGGCATCGTTTCAGGTTCACTTGGATCCAATGAAAACGTATCAAAGTCAATGAAATAGCCAGATGCAGTTCGATCAACTTTCGGAAATTCCGCAGGCTTTGTGGGCACTGTAGCTTGCTCTTTTTGGGGCATGTTGACGTAGATATCCGTGTTTGGTTGAATTGAAATTTGTCTTTCATTTGAGTTCTGATTTTGAACTTCAGTTTCAAGCGGAACAAGTTCCATCGCATTGTTGCATGGTCCTTCATTCCGTGTAGGTGACTCTTCAAACGTGATGAGTCTTTCCAATTGAACTTTTTTGTATAGTTGCGAGAGGAGGGTGTCTGTTACTCCGGAGTCCACCGGCCTACTGCTCAGTATCGGCCACATAGTGTGGTTTGATTAGGTCTATTGAGACAAAACGTTTCCCCTTTTTTTGACTGGCAAGAGGTGGCAGAAGTACTGTTCTTGTTCCTTCACCTGCCAGGACAGGTACAGGCTTTCTGTATGATGGCCCAAATTCTTTTTTTGTCCGCTATTTTCTCTCTGACCAGATCCCCAACTTAAGGGATCCAGATAGGTCTTGCCTCAACACTTTTTTCTTCCCCAGTGGTGTTCCTATTCACCTGGATATTACTCTGTCATGCTCTGGATTCATTTAGGTCCTGTAAAACAGCCAAACAATTATAGATGTGAAAAGGTTTTTCATCCGCCACTGTGCCTTCACAATCAAGATCAGGTACCCACATTCTCATCCCAAATAGGACTTCATCAGGAGTGACACCTCCTAGAGAGGTTCTTGGCTGATTATTTAATCCCCTTTGTACTCCATACAGATGTTTTACCCAATTTCCACCCAAGCCTTATACTCTAGCTGTTAAAGACTGCCTTAAGTCCTGATTTTTCCTCTCCACGACCGAATTTCCCTCGGGATGGTATGGAGAGGAGTACCGCAATGCTTCACCCAAATGTCCCATGGCTTCCTTGTAAGCCCTAGAGCTAAACATGGGGCCACGGTCAGAATGTAATGTGCCAATTGCATATGTCCCTATAAAGACTCACAAATCTTTTATAACAGTTTGAGCGTCAGCCGAGCACTGGGCCAACACCCATGGGAACCTAGAGCAGAAATTCACTGCAACCATGATATATTTGTAAGCCCCAACAGATTGTAAGGGGCCGCATTGGTCCAAATAAATACACGCCAGTGGTCTGTCTGATATTAGTAATGGTGCCTGCACTTGACTGTTACTGTGGAGCCTTTCATCTGCTGACAGATGTCGCATTTTAAGATGCAGTCCTTAGTCTGCTTTCTTAGTCCTGGCCCCCAATAGCACTGTTTAAATAGAGAAACAGTTGCTGTAACTCCTGCATGTGCAGACCCTATGCCCTCGTGTGCTTTTAGAATTAATCCTAACCTACGATCCATATTTGGTATTACTCTATTGCCCACGCCAGGAATTTGAGCAAATGGAACATTGTTTGTATCTAACTTGTCGGAGTATTTGAGTGGAAACCTTTTCGGTACTGCCGAGTTATTGCGTGTAGCAATAATCGCAACCATTATCTCACCGTCTATTCTCGTTTTTGAACGATTGATTGTAACTACGCAAGCCCTGCATACAGCCCCCTTTGCGGCTTTGTCAGCCAATAAATTCCCTTCAACGTGAACGCCATCACATTGATGACTCAGTTAATGTATCACGTGAGCCCTTGGTAATTAGTTTTTCAACTCCACTACCTGTTCCCATAGCGTTGTGTGCTTAACTGTGCTACCTTTTGCATTTTAAACCCGTTTTTTCCCCAGTGATGTAAATATTCATTTTCTGACTGTACACAGTAAAAGGAATCACACACGATTAGTGTGGGGAATTCTCGATCTGTATTTACCGGTGCCAGTATTAGTGCTTTTAATTCTGCCAGCTGTGCCGTGCAGTCTCCTAGAGACTGTGATTTTCTACACTTCAGGTGAAACTTTCCATCCTGCATGCGTCCTCTAACAATAGCACACACTGCGCTGTATTGCTTTGTACTCCCTATGGCCAGTTGAGCAGAACCATCAGTGTAAATATATATTCATACTGATGTAGAGGCATTATTTCATTTGGTAGAGGATATTCCTGTTCGTATTGCAGAAATGCTTGTGATTTTAGATTTGGGTCGTACCTGTATTCTACATCTGTTGCAGTGAGAGAATTAGCCCATTGTATCCATCTTGGATGTAAGGCGTTTGCGTTTGGAACGCTTGCCTTTGTCGCAGCCTCTAAGGCTGGAACTGGGGTAACGACAATAATACGCTTCCCTTGAGCCAGGGCTCTTTCTCTGACTACTGCAAAAACAACAATTGATGGACAGAATGCAGAACAATGTCATACATTCACCCCAGTACAGAGATCTGGGCCTAAATCCATCGTTTTTTTGCTCACCATGCCATTCCAGTTTGAACCCAGCCATATGCAAATCAGTCTTGACCCTGTGCCCCATGGGAACAGTCCAGCCCGAACTGCCAAGCCAGGTCCTCCCTGGACTGGACACAAGCATCCTAGGACCGGTTTCGGGCTTTCAGCCCTCGTCAGCCAGGATAGCCTGATTCCAGTGGCATGGAGAGCAAGGGACTCACGTCTGAGCATACCCTTCCCACTCGGGGTGACAAATGCAAAAACAACAATTGATGGACAGAATGCAGAACAATGTCATACATTCACCCCAGTACAGAGATCTGGGCCTAAATCCATCGTTTTTTTGCTCACCATGCCATTCCAGTTTGAACCCAGCCATATGCAAATCAGTCTTGACCCTGTGCCCCATGGAGTCAAGCTATCCTGGCTGATGACGGCTGACAGCCAGAAACCGGTCCTAGGATGCTTGATTCCGGTCCAGGGAAGACATAGCTTGGCAGATCGGGCTGGACTGTTCCCATGAGGCACAGGGTCAAGACTGATTTGCATATGGCCATGTCTGAACTGGGGTGGCGTAGTGGCCAAAAGAACTATGGATTTAACCCAGATCTCTTGACTGGGGGAGAATGTCTGCATTGTCAGCATTCCGTCCATCATTTGTTTGTTGTAACGCTATTCGCCCTAAGTGGCATGGGTATGCCCAGACGTGGGTCCCGTGCTCACTACGCCACTGGAGTCAAGCTATCCTGGCTGATGACGAAACCGGTCCTAGGATGCTTGATTCCGGTCCAGGGAAGACATAGCTTGGCAGATCGGGCTGGACTGTTCCCATGAGGCACAGGGTCAAGACTGATTTGCATATGGCCATGTCTGAACTGGGGTGGCGTAGTGGGCAAAAGAACGATGGATTTAACCCAGATCTCTTGACTGGGGGAGAATGTCTGCATTGTCAGCATTCCGTCCATCATTTGTTTGTTGTAACGCTTTTCGCCCTAAGTGGCATGGGTATGCCCAGACGTGGGTCCCGTGCTCACTACGCCACTGGAGTCAAGCTATCCTGGCTGATAACGGCTGATAGCCAGAAACCGGTCCTAGGATGCTTGATTCCGGTCCAGGGAAGACATAGCTTTGCAGATCGGGCTGGACTGTTCCCATGAGGCACAGGGTCAAGACTGATTTGCATATGGCCATGTCTGAACTGGGGTGGCGTAGTGGGCAAAAGAACGATGGATTTAACCCAGATCTCTTGACTGGGGGAGAATGTCTGCATTGTCAGCATTCCGTCCATCATTTGTTTGTTGTAACGCTTTTCGCCCTAAGTGGCATGGGTATGCCCAGACGTGGGTCCCGTGCTCACTACGCCACTGGAGTCAAGCTATCCTGGCTGATGACGGCTGATAGCCAGAAACCGGTCCTAGGATGCTTGATTCCGGTCTAGGGAAGACATAGCTTGGCAGATCGGGCTGGACTGTTCCCATGAGGCACAGGGTCAAGACTGATTTGCATATGGCCATGTCTGAACTGGGGTGGCGTAGTGGGCAAAAGAACGATGGATTTAACCCAGATCTCTTGACTGGGGGAGAATGTCTGCATTGTCAGTATTCCGTCCATCATTTGTTTGTTGTAACGCTTTTCGCCCTAAGTGGCATGGGTATGCCCAGACGTGGGTCCCGTGCTCACTACGCCACTGGAGTCAAGCTATCCTGGCTGATGACGGCTGATAGCCAGAAACTGGTCCTAGGATGCTTGATTCCGGTCCAGGGAAGACATAGCTTGGCAGATCGGGCTGGACTGTTCCCATGAGGCACAGGGTCAAGACTGATTTGCATATGGCCATGTCTGAACTGGGGTGGCGTAGTGGGCAAAAGAACGATGGATTTAACCCAGATCTCTTGACTGGGGGAGAATGTCTGCATTGTCAGCATTCCGTCCATCATTTGTTTGTTGTAACGCTTTTCGCCCTAAGTGGCATGGGTATGCCCAGACGTGGGTCCCGTGCTCACTACGCCACTGGAGTCAAGCTATCCTGGCTGATGACGGCTGATAGCCAGAAACCGGTCCTAGGATGCTTGATTCTGGTCCAGGGAAGACATAGCTTGGCAGATCGGGCTGGACTGTTCCCATGAGGCACAGGGTCAAGACTGATTTGCATATGGCCATGTCTGAACTGGGGTGGCGTAGTGGGCAAAAGAACGATGGATTTAACCCAGATCTCTTGACTGGGGGAGAATGTCTGCATTGTCAGCATTCCGTCCATCATTTGTTTGTTGTAACGCTTTTCGCCCTAAGTGGCATGGGTATGCCCAGACGTGGGTCCCGTGCTCACTACGCCACTGGAGTCAAGCTATCCTGGCTGATGACGGCTGATAGCCAGAAACCGGTCCTAGGATGCTTGATTCCGGTCCAGGGAAGACATAGCTTGGCAGATCGGGCTGGACTGTTCCCATGAGGCACAGGGTCAAGACTGATTTGCATATGGCCATGTCTGAACTGGGGTGGCGTAGTGGGCAAAAGAACGATGGATTTAACCCAGATCTCTTGACTGGGGGAGAATGTCTGCATTGTCAGCATTCCGTCCATCATTTGTTTGTTGTAACGTCTTTCTCTGACTACAGCAGTCTGTACTGCTGTTAGAATGTTTTCAGTTGATGCAAAACGCATCTCAGCATTTGTGTACAAATGTGATTTGTATGCTATTGGTACTGTCTCACCTTCATTATATGTTAGATAGGTGTACCCAAATTGACCCCCAAATATATGGATCACCAGGTTGCGTACAGTTACACATGTCTGTAAGTGTTTTGAAGCTATCATGTCAGTTTGTAAGGAACAAAGGATATCTGTGTGTTCCGGTGTCCATTGTCTAACTGAGAAGTCAGGTTTTATTAAATCGTAGAAAGGTTTGCCAAAGTTCAGGAATCCCAGGATTGATTGTAAATGTTTTAATGTTTTTGGAGGTTGGAGCAGCACACATGTTTCCCAAAAATTAGATGCTAGGCTTTTCCCTTCACTTGAAAACTTATTTCCTAGAAAAAGGACATTAAGATGGGCAATCTTTGATTTTTTTTTAAGTTGAATTTGTAACCCTCAGAGGCAAATCCCAAAATGATGTTGTTCACTCTGTTTAAGTGTTCAAGTGTTCCTCCAGGTCAACATCCATCAGATAAATATCATCTACTTAGCACAATGCCTCCTCATCCAGATTTTGAAGTAATTAAGTTACCCTAGCCGAAAACAACCCAGGGCTGTTCCTATACCCCTTGGGGAGTCGACAAAATTGACCCTGTGACCCTAGCTCTGAGAATGCTGTCAAGTATCTGCTCTCAGGCGCTATATTTTGGCAAAAAAACATTTGAGATATCTAGTGCAGTTTTGTATTTTTTCCACAAAATGTTATTCATTAATGCGGCACTGTGTGCATTTTGTACAGCAAATGTTTTAGTGCAAGTGTTTAAATGTCTGTAATCCAACACTAGATGGTATGTGTTGTCCAGTTTTGATGCGGGAAACAAAGGGTTATTCATTTGAGAAGTGCATGTTTCAATTACTCTTTGGTATTCAAGTTGATCTAAGACCTCCCTGACCTGTTTTTTAGCTTTTTGCTTTCTTGGATACTGCCTTTGTACAGTCGGAGTATTTTTTAATGGAATTATGTGGTGAGTTGAATCCCGATCCCAACCAACATGATTTTTGTTTAGCTGTTCGTATTGCTTGTGTTTTTAGATTGCACCCCCATGCATATGTATATTTTAAATATTTGGGAACATGGTCGGAGAATGCTGGTAATATTACTGTTTCTCCCCTAGGGCAATCCATGACGACTGCTAGCGGCCAATCTTGTTCAGGTAAAAAAATGTAATACCCAGACGTTAGGACCTCTACTGTCCTGTATTTTTCCCCCTCCATTTGGAGTGTTATGTCATACAATTTATGTGGGACACTTACCCTAGTATCAGGTGTTTCTACCATGATATAATTATTCAAGTACACTGTCACCAGAAATTCCATCAGGTTCTGGCAAGCTATTGTTACTTCTGCCACACTGTCTAGCATCGTCAGAGCCCATTCCCTGTTCAGTATTCGAGTCCTCAGAATTCTGGGCATGTCTGATCTTTAGACCTGCAACCTTCTTCTTTTTGAACTATGGCTTTTGTTTTGGTTTATCTACTTTTTTGAAAGTATATTCTTGAGCGTGCTGCTTGTCTCTCGATTTTGTATGCTCTTCTTGTCTTTCTGACCATCCTTCTCTCTAGGAGTTTTTCCTTGAACCCTGAAAGTAATGAGAGGAACATATATCGGTATCCTGAGACCTGTCAGGTTTCCTAATATTGTCCCTATTCCTAAGGTTATATCTCCTTTCGGAGGGCTCTCGTGGAGGAGATTCACCTCTGGATTCAGATCTGTTTTCTTTAACTCTTTGTTTTTTGTTATTGTCCCAATTCTTTTTAGAAGAAGCAGGTCTCCTTTTTGGGACTACCCATCAGCTATGGTTTTAATGCTTTTCCACCCAAACTGCCCCTGCCTAATTTTTCATACGCAGTTTCAATTATTTTAAGTAGTTTGTATTCTTGTTGTAAAGGACTGAATTCCCTTAGGTGGTGGCGGATAGCCACTGATGCTGCTTCCCCTTTAATATTTGCTAATATTATGGCTGATACCTGAGCATATTACCTAGTAACTTCATCCCTAAGTTCAGAGCAGATGCTGATCCATACTCAATTTGTATTTGTCTTCAAATATCTGGTATTACTGCTAAGGACGGTATGCCATAAGTTCTGGTATATATGGCAGCGAAAACTGTACCCTAAGAGGTACAATCCTCTATCTGTGGTGTTATCCCTATGGGCAAGCAGATTTTCAGCATTCTGTATTTTTCATAAGCGCTAGTATTTGGAATTACTGCTTCTAGCTGCGTTATTTCCAGAGCTATCCAGAATGGCATTTGTTCACGTTTTGCGGGCATTTTACCCATTACTGCGTGTAACGTTTGTGGTGTAATCTTAGTAGTTGTGTTTTGAAGGTGAGTTCTATTTGTAGTCACATTTGCTGGCTGGACTGTAATTGTCCTCATGACGAATTGTGTCATGTTTCTTTAAAGTTTTATTCATTTCTTGTGAAGTATTAGTATGTCTACTCCTGGGATTGTTTCGATGTCAGGATGTGGAGTGTAGACTGCCAATATTGGTCATGTTGCCCCTTCTCTTCCGGGCAGGCCGAGTCTTACTCTTCTTCTTGTATACGGTAGGGCGCCTTTAAACCAGTATAAGTGTTCCTGGTCCATGAACGGAACCTCAATGTCCTCATACGAACAATATTCCCCTGGTGGATCATCTTCTGTGTAAAAATGAAAAGTTTTTGTTCTCGCATTTGCTGCGGGGAAGCAACTTCCGGATGACTGCATTTCTAAAGTTTCTGCAATTTGAATTGCATCTGCATTTTCTTCTTAGTCTGAGAGGTGCAAATTTTGCACGACTCTTTCCGCGCTGTCTGCATCTTCAGTCATTGTTTTCAGTGAAGAAGAATTTTTTCAAGGAAACTTAAGATAAGATTTTTGCACAGTTTTCAGGAACACTGTGTCCTTCAAGCTTTAGTAACCAACAGCCAATAAATAGGATATTTTGCCTACTCAGCTGTGGTGGAGTTTTTCCCACCCACTCCAGACGTCTCTGGTGCTTTGTGAATAGGGATTTCTGAGAATAGCACGACTGAACTATTCAGATTCTACTGTTAAATAAATACCTAACCAACATTGGCGGCGCCATGTTGTATAGTTTCTATAAAAAGTATACAGGATCTGCGCGTTTAGACTACATACACTGTAGGATTGGTGTCAGACTGACTCTGAACACCCCCACCGGGTATGTTGACCTTTTGTACCAACTAGCTCACAGTGCCACTAGAGTCTCCTCTTACCAAGGAGAGAATAGTTCCTGGCAACCATCGAACATGACAACCCTGATTACTCAGGACCGTGGAAACAATATACTACCTTTCGCTCAGTCACTTGTGCTTACTTAGTCTTTCTCAGAGAGTTACAGAGAATAAACAGGCTGGGCGTTTTCAATAACCATTTATTGAAAAGTGGTTATTCTGGTGTAAAATAAATGAGCTGCAATAACTGTTAGACAGCATAAGATATAAATGATTAGCAGTACTATAAAGGTAAATTGATGCTATAGTTCTACCATCTTACAATAATCATGAATACATTTGAGTATGTAAAACACATTATAAAAAGATGCGTACTCCTACAATGCCTCCCTAAATAGATGTACCTAAATGTACCTAACATGTGTTTAGGTGTTAGGCCAAGAATCCCTCTGGGATTTAGTCAACCCCATTACCTGAAGTGAGAGACTATGGGACCTCGTCCTGGTCTCGAATTGGATACCCTGCAAGGGATTTTTTTAGAAAACTGCGAGCTGGAGTGTCTGCATGCAGGAACCTCAGCATCTCTGGTCAGTGTGTCGGCTGTGAAGTTTCGGTCTCCTCTGTCTTATCTTAGCAAGATGTGATGTATATATACCAATAGGTCTCCCCAGGGGTCCTACCTTGCTGTGTTACTGTGTCGGCCTAAGGACGACATTGGGCATTAACTTTGTACATAGATTTTATACAGGAGATGGTAGTCCTGCTGTGCTTCCAAGAATCCTCATGCATAATTAATGAGATTTCGAACTAGGGTAAACCCGCGTTCTGAATGCAGTGTAGTATCTAGGTAAAAGGTCAGTCTCTGTAAACCGTGACAAGTGTAATGTAGGGAAGAATATAGGTGAAAGGTAATGAAATTACCTACGCCTATATTATGCTACCTATATGGAATATAACTCTTTGCTATGTGTCTTAGTGAGGCCCATGTAAAATGCTTCACTTAACATTATCACAACTCCTTGAACACCACTTACAAGGCCTCGACACACATTGTGCAAATGTCATTCTATTTTTCATCCAGGAGGCAACACGGCTGTCTATAGACTATAACAATGCTGGTTTGCACAGGAATCACCAGGATACTTTTCATTATAAGTAAACAAGCATTTTGGGTTTAGTTAGAGGAGGGCTTTGCTGACATAGGCAAGGTCTCCACACGCTGAAGCTTCAGCCCTGCTGCTTGCTGATATCTCTGCAAGGTTGTCCAATTCATGACCAAGATGGGGACTTACATTCTTTCCCTTCAGGTAACCAGGGTTGGATCATCCAGTACGGGGTTTCTTGACAGAACACATAAACACATGCTCTAGACTCTTAGGTTAGGGATTGCATAGCAGTAGTAGCACACCAGATTTCTAGATTCTTTTATATGCCTGCATATATGCACAGTATTAGCATGATGGTGGAACTTTTTATCCTGTTCACTGTCTTGAAACTTCTAATAACTTTCAATCACTTCTGTCTATTGATCATTGCAGCACATATATTTTATACAAGAATCACATTGGTTCAATAAACAGTAAAACTGGACCACTATGTATTCTTTGTATAGTTCTCTGTGAATAAGAGAGCATGAGTGACTGAGAAAAAGGCCTCTAGATCTGTTACCACAATTTCTGGGGGGGATCAGGGTTGTCATATTCAGTGGTTGCCAAAGCCATATGCTTCTCACCTAGGTTTTGGGGTACTTATGGTAGCACCATGAGCTAGCTGGCCTATAGGACAACATATCCTGAGAGGGTGCATGGAATCAGTATGGCACCATCCCAACGGTTATGCCGTCCACAAACACACAGTTCCTACCGTAGAGTGGAAACTACACGAAATGATGCCCAACATTGGTCAGGTTCATATTTTTACCTGGATAGTTCAATCATGCCTTTTCAGATACTCCTACTTATCTCCAAACAAGAGACGTCCGTGGTGGAAGGAAACATTCTCCTCAGCTAACTAGGTAACTCCTATGTATTGGCTGTAGGCTGTTCCAGCTTGAACCTTTAAAGGATTTACTTCTCAGTGTGTATATCCTCTATGTAATTCATTTCCTATCGTGTCTGGAGCCGAAAATCCCTACGCAATAAATACTGCAGAGAACTGCAGACATGCGGTCACTTTGAAACTAGTACACCATGGTCTCTCGGCCCGGGGTGGAAATGCTGCCTTCATAATTGAGTCACATGAAGCATTTAGTAAAAAAAAGGGGCCCCTGATAAGAATAAGGTAGAGAGAACAGGGGAAATAAGCAATACACTCAAAAAACAAATTCTCTACCTGAGTGAATCAAGTAGTGCAACAAGTCACTGATTAAGAATCAACTAACAACCCATGCCAGGACATGTGACCAAGAAGCACACCATTAGGTGTTTAGTATCAAAACATTTTTTATTATTATTTTATCATTTGTTTATTCAACAATTCAGATTTTTACATAAATATAGTAAAAGGATACACAAAACACATCCCAAGCCACATGCACTCACCACATCAAGCATTAGAATTCATGACCATACATACTCATACCTCCATTCAAGTCAAGCACTCCATAGTACAAAAATAATAGATAAGTAGACGTGGACAAATCTCACGGAGAGGACAATTGCTCAGGGAATGTAATCCTCTTACTATAAAAATTGTCAATGTGGTTGATAAAGAGATTAAAGCAGTAATTCAATAATAATCTGTAAAGGGGTCATATAGTAATAGATCAGATTGATATCAATGGCATAATGGAACAAATCGGGGGGCAAACAGGATTTAATCAAGAAGATCCACAGCATAATTTCAGCGCCGACTCACGTTTCGGTGTTAGACCCCACTGTGGTTCTCACCTTCCTCAGGGTGCATAAACCAAGAGACAGTACTGGTGGGATGTGCCTACAACAAACAGTGAACACAAATCAATATATTTACATAACTGTGAAAATAAGTATCATAAAACATAATGAAAAAGCATAGGTCAATAAAACATGATATACGCATTGAAATACATTAATCACATAATGTGGTCAAAAGTGCACGGGTTGATATTTATAATATATTTTTTAGATATTGTTTATGTCTTTACAATTTTTATTGACTGTCTGTATGAACTCTGTTATATAATTGCGGATATGTGGATATATCGTTATTAATAAACTAAAAATTTCAATTTTTACTCCCTTTTTCACTTTGTCTCTGAGAGATATGCGGCTATTGTTTGGGGTGCTTTCAGACCCCTAGTTGAGTTTGTTTGTTGGCATGCTTTGAGTGAACTTGACACGATTGTGGTCTAGGTGGCTATAAATACCCAAGAGAACTTCTCTTTTTACTTACATGATATTTATAATGAACTGATACAGAATTATTCTTTTAATACATGTGCACACGCAGTAGAAAACAGAAAATACACAGAGACACATTCCTTTTATAAATTAAAAAGTGCATATAGTATCGCAAAAGCAATGATAGAGACTTCAGGGACACATGCAGACTCCAAGACATCTAACATGGAGTACAAAGACATGTGATATTGACAACAGTAGCATTTTTTTATATCTACCCGTAAATCTCCGTTCAATAGAATTTGGGCAAGAATTAAAATAGAAGAAAAAGTTAAACAAGACGATAAAGGTCAAAAGGCAAGAACGTCAGGGGTACCTGAAAATCAGAACAGGCAAACTGCTGGTAGAAATCAAATGCAGCAAGGACACAATAAAACCGATCCTGCGAGAATACGAAACACAAAAATAATAAATCAATGCAACCGACCAAAAAGGTCTGCTTATTGGTAGTGGATAATCAGAAGATAGAGAAAATCATATCGGCTTACCGCATGAGGATATGTAGTATTTCGGATGGCCGTACAACCTGAGCCCTCTGATCTGTTGAGGCAAAAGAGTCGGGAGACTACTTGTGCCAGGCGGAGGGGCCAGAATGATTAGAGTAAAATGACTGCTTCTGACAGCAGAAGCAGCGGCGGGCGTCCACGGGTCATGGAAACGCTCCAGGCTCTATTAAAGGAGTAACCAGTACAAAGGATTTTATACAACCTGTCTGTCCTATGGTAATCCAACACGATAAACACGGTTATCAAGTGGCTGAATGCCTCACCTGCAATGGAGGCTAAAGCAAGAGGGAGCAATAATGTCTACACCAGCAAGCCGGAAAAGAAAATCCAGTTTGATAAAATTATGGCAGCAATTATAAGACAGAAGCCTTGATGCAGGGCTCCTAAGGGAGAAATAAAGATTAAATAAATAAGAAGGAATAGGACAATAAGGGTCAAACGGGCCTGATGGGAAAACGGCAACAGAGCCCTGTTGCCGCCGGATCAGGGTGTATAGCGGTTCTTACCTTCGCAGGATAATGCGCAATGGCGAAGAGCTGGGCCGGTCGGGATGCCGGGCGGTCTAAACATGAGGGTGGGGGGAGCAGGTTTAAATACAGTGCAAATACGCATCTAGGAATCTGACGTCATAATTGCAATCAAAGACTCCGCCCCCAGTTAAAAGGCCCAGTAACGTGCAAGGTCAATCTCGCAAGTTCAAAGGGAGCATAGGGGTGGGTAATAAATTCAATGGACAAATCACCGCGTTAGCGATGCATAAGAAAAACAAAATGAAAAAAAGGGATAACAAGGAAGATACGGGCATAAGTTTAAATTCAATAGACAACGCCCGGTCCAAAAGGAGCACCCACAGCTGCATACATCTGCCTTCGGAGGAACAATCCTAGGCGTCAGATGATGGCATTTTCCCAGAGAAGGGTCTCGTTGAGTCCCTTGTTTTTGGTATTAAGAGAAAATATCCGAAACACTTCTCGTTTCTTCCGTGTTGCGGTGACATCGGTGCCAATTTGCGGGCGGACTTTTTCAAGTATGGTCCAGCGAAGGTCCCTTTCAGTATGGCTTACTTCCATCCAATGACGGACTAAGGGTGCAGCATGTTTTTGCAGTCTGACATTGGATTTGTGTTCACCCATACGGGTTCTACATTCTCTAGCAGTTTCCCCTACGTGGGCCAGATCGCAGGGGCATAGGGTGGCATACACAAGATTGGATGTACGGCAGTTCATCCTTTCTTTCAAGAAAACTGTCCTGTCATTGATCCGTATATGGTCACCAACAATCGCGTTGGCACAGGCTTGGCATGAACCACATTTGTGGTTGCCCTTAACGGGTTGACCACCTGTTATGGATCTTTGTACAAAGTTGTTTTTCTCAGATGTTTTAGCCTTAACCAGAATGTTTCTGAGGTTCTTATTCCTCTTAAAGGCGAACAGAGGTTTGGGATTAGCCTGGGGTTGGTGGTCCAAGTTGAGAAGGTGCCATTGTGAATTAATAATTTTGCGCACCTTATGATCAAACTGGGAATGTTTAGGGACACATACTATTTTGTCTGCCACTTCCTTGTTTTTAGGCTGGAACATCTTGTCGCGATCATAATATCGTGCTCTTTTCAGTGCATCTTTGATGAGTTTGTGGGGATATCCCCTCTTGATCAGTTTTTCTTTTAGAATTTCGGAATGGGTCAAATAATTCTTGATGGTAGTACAATTTCTGCGAAGACGCAGAAATTGACTAAAAGGAATTCCGTCCTTTTGACATCTCGGATGAAAACTGCTGAAATGCAGAAGGGTGTTTTTTGATGTGGGCTTGGTGTATAAAGACACCGTAAATATTGGGAATTGAGATGTTCAATCCACACATCAAGGAATTCAAGTTTGATGTTGCTCATATGTGTGGTAAATTTAAGATTAGAATCTGCCGTGTTAATCCACATAATGAACTCATCCAAGTCTGCCTGGTCACCCTTCCAGACGAAACAAATATTGTCTATACAGTGCGACCAGTTGCTGATGTTCTCGTAAAATGGAGCCAACTCGTTGTAAATGTTCAAACTCTCAAAATGTCCCATATAGTGACATGCCACGCTGGGGGCACACGCCGCGCCCATACTGACTACCTGAATTTGATGGAAGATACCTCCTTCAAATTCGAAAAAATTCTCCTCCAATACAATCTCAAAGCATTGAAAGAAGAAGCTAGAGTTAGTATACAGGGGTTCTGTCTCTAGGATTTCCCCAATGACCCGAAGCGCTTCCTTCTGGGGGATGTTATTGTATAAGGACTCAAGGTCCATGGTGACAAGTATTTCCCTTTCCTGGTTATATGGTAGGCCCTCGATTTTGGATATAAAATGACCTGTGTCCTTCACATAGGAGGGTAAGACGGCTAACAGCGATTGCAAGAAACGGTCAACGTATTTAGGTAGTGGTTCAGTAGCTGCCCCAATTGTAGAAACTATCGGTCTTAAGGGAGGGTCATATTCATTTTTGTGGGTTTTCGGAATGCGTGTAAAAGAAGAGTAAGGCATTCAGCCTTCTTCTGAAAAATATATCTTCTCTTTCGACAGTGGCTTCAACGATGAGTTTGGGTTCTGGGTTAGACATAATCTTTTTGTGGTGTCTAGGTGAGCTTAGAAGGTCAGTCATTTTTTTTTTGTATTTTTTGGAGTCAAAGATCACAATGCCACCTCCCTTGTCGCATGGTTTGATCGTAAGGACATCATTGTCTTTGAGTTGTTTGAGTTCCGCATTCTCATCCCTTGTGATTTTATACGAGGGTTTAGGGACATATTTGATGACTTTGTGAATTTTAGAGAGGAACGCCATTTCAAACAAATCCACTTCTGCTCCCACAGACTCAATTCCAGAGATAAAACTGGAGGGAGGTTTAAGGCCAGAGGGATTCTCTTCCATAGTGTTGGTTGCTTTATTCTGAAAAAAACCTTTTTAAGCCTAACTCTACGGAAGCAGGAGTGAAGGTCATTCATGAGTTCAAACTTATTGAGATTTGTGGTGGGAACAAAGGAGAGTCCCTTCGATAGAAGAGTCTCTACGGTGGGCTAAATGGTACAGGAAGAAAGATTAAACACAGGAATGGTGTTTATGTTCGCCAATGCTGTTGATGGCGAGTTTGAATGTACTTCCGTGGTGGTTCCTGTTCCGAATAGAACCCTTTCTGAGGTTGGTTCCGATATCGGGGCGGAAGTTGCCCCTTCGGTTGCCTAAAAAACGATTCTCAGTGGTGGCCCTCTCAGACTCCTGTCTACATTGGTAATTGCGATGTGATGGACCTTCGCTGTCCGAGTCGGTGGTGTCAGAAAAGGTGGTAACTTGTCTATTTCTCCAATTGGCTGTGCTATTGCTCATGGGATTCTCACTGCTGGACATATAAAAATTCTCAGTGAGATATGGATATGCTTGCTCTTGTGAAAAGAGAAGTATGTCTTTACTGAGTTTTTCAGTCTTTCTTTTCAAAGATATTCACTAAAAGATTCCAATTCAAACGGAATTTCCTCGAGCTTCTTTTTATCTTCCACTACACTATTGGATGATTTGATTTTCTCCTCCAGTTCTTGGATTTCTTTGTTTAACAAGCTGACTACTTTCCTAGCCGTTTCGATGATCAGCATTATCCAGTCCCTGGAGCATCTATTGGAAATAAGTGCCCATTTTTCCAGGAACTGCCTAATTTCGATGAAGAGGCCCAGTATGTTCCTAATTCTGAGTCCAATTGGAATAGTGCCAGGTTTGAGATATCCAATCATAAAGTTGGCATGTGACTCAGTGCGTTTAGATTTCTTTTTCAAGTTGAGCAGTTTTGTCCACTCCTCGTTAAGATCTTTGGACACGGTAAAAGATATATCATTGCCTGGTGCTTGGCCTAGGAGTCGAGCAAAGTCTTCGTCAGAGAATCCGAACGTTTTAATACTATCCATCAGCAAAGGAGGGGGCGAATAATGTGAAAACAACTAAGGAATATATAGAGAAACAATAATAAAAAAAGGAAATATGAAGACACAAATAAATAGCGCGTGTGCACAGGTTTGAAAGGAATGACCACAGATCAAGCACCCCACAGCTCAAGGCTGGGAAAACACATCCACTCAAAAAAGGGGCCCCTAATGAGAATAAGGAAGAGAGAACAGGGGAAATAAGCAATATACTCAAAAAACAAACTCTCTACCTGAGTGAATCAAATAGTGCAACAAGTCACTGATTAAGAATCAACTAACAAATCTCTTTATCAACCACATTGACAATTTTTTTTATAGTAAGAGGATAGCAATTGTTCTCTCCGGGAGATTTGTCCACGTCTACTTATCTATTATTTTTGTACTATGGAATGCTTGACTTGAATGGACGTATGAGTATGTATGGTCATGAATTCGAATGCTTGATGTGGTGAGTGTGTGTGGTTTGAGATGTCTTTTGTGTATCATTTTACTATATTAATGCAAAAATCTGAATTGTTGAATAAACGAATGATAAAATAATTATAAAAAATGTTTTTGATACTAAACACCTAATGTTGTGCGTCTTGGTCACATGTCCTGGCATGGGTTGTTAGTTGATTCTTAATCAGTGACTTGTTGCACTACTTGATTCACTCAGGTAGAGAGTTTGTTTTTTGAGTGTATTGCTTATTTCCCCTGTTCTCTCTACCTTATTCTTATCAGGGGCCCCTTTGTTTTTTTCCTAAATGCTTCATGTGACTCAATCATGAAGGCAACATTCCCACCCCTGGCCGAGAGACCATGGTGTACTAGTTTCAAAGTGACCGCATGTCTGCAGTTCTCAGCAGTATTTAATGTGTAGGGGTTTTCGGCTCCAGACATGATAGGAAATGAATTACACAGAGGATATACACACTGAGAGTTATATCTTAAAAGGTTCAAGCTTGAACAGCTTACAGCCAATACATAGGAGTTACCTAGTCAGCTGAGGAGGATGTTTCCTACCACCACGGACGTCTCATGTTTGGAGGTAAGTAGAAGTCTCTGAAAAGGCATGATTGAACAAACCAGGTAAAAATAAGAACCTGACCAACGTTGGGCATCATGTCGTGTAGTTTCCACTCTACGGCAGGAAATGCGTGTTTGTGGACGGCATAAACGTTGGGATGGTGCCATACTGATTCCATGCACCCATTCAGGATATTTTGTCCTATAGGCCAGCTAGCTCATGGTGCTACCATAAGTACCCCAAAACCTAGGTGAGAAGCATATGGCTTTGGCAACCACTGAATATGACAACCGTGATCCCCCCAGGAATTGTGGTAACAGATCTAGGACCCTTTTTCTCAGTCACTCATGCTCTCTTATTCACAGAGAACTATACAAAGAATACATAGTGGGCCATTTTTACTGTTTATTGAACCAATGTGATTCTTGTATAAAATATATGTGCTGCAATGATCAATAGACAGAAGTGTATGAAAGTTATTAGAAGTTTCAAGACAGTGAACAGGATAAAACGTTCCACCATCATGCTAATACTGTGCATATATGCAGGTATATAAAAGAATCTAGAAATCTGGTGTGCTACTACTACTATGCAGTCCCTCACCTAAGAGTCTAGGGCATGTGTTAATGTGTTCTGCCAAGAAACCCCGTACTGGATGATCCAACCCTGATTACCTGAAGGGAAAGAATGTAAGCCCCCATCTCAGTCATGAGCTGGACAAATTGCAGAGATATCAGCAAGCAGCAGGGCTGAAGCTTCAGTGTGTGGAGACCTTGCCTATGTCAGCAAAGCCCTCCTCTAACTAAACCCAAAATGCTTGTTCACTTATAATGAAAAGCGCCCTGGCGAGTCCTGTGCAAACCAGCATTGTTATAGTCTATAGATAGCCGTGTTGCCTCCTGGATGAAAAATAGAACGACATTTGCACAATGTGTGTCGAGGCCTTGTAAGTGGTGTTCAAGGAGTTGTGATAATGTTAAGTGAAGCAGTATCAGTAAGTGAAGCAGTTTCAGAGAAACAAATCCAACATTGTCATGTATGCAAATGTGTGCAAAAGGTTATTATGTGAAAGGGAAGTTAATGCAAGAAAAGAGCTCATAGTAAAAGATGGAAGCATTTTACATGGGACTCACTAAGATACATAGCATAGAGTTATATTCCATATAGGTACTATAATATAGGCCTAGGTATTTTCATTACCCTTCACCTATATTCTTCCCTACATTACACTTGTCACGGTTTACAGAGACTGACCTTTTACCTAGATGCTACACTGCATTCAGAACGCGGGTTTTCTCTAGTTCGAAATCTCATTCATTATGCATGAGGATTCTTGGAAGCACAGCAGGACTACCATCTCCTGTATAAAATCTATATACAAAGTTCATGCCCAACGTCATCCTTAGGCCGACACAGTAACACAGCAAGGTAGGACCCCTGGGGAGACCTATTGGTATATATACATCACATCTTGCTAAGATAAGACAGAGGAGACCGAAACTTCCCAGCCGACACACTGACCAGAGACGCTGAGGTTCCTGCATGCAGACACTCCAGCTCGTACTTTTCCAAAACATCCCTTGCGGGGTATCCAATTCGAGATCAGGACGGGGTCCCATAGTCTCTCACTTCAGGTAATGGGGTTGACTAAATCCCAGAGGGATTATTGGCCTAACACCTAAACACATGTTAGGTACATTTAGGTACATCTATTTAGGGAGGCATTGTAGACATCTTTTTATCATGTGTTTTATATACTCAAATGTATTCATGATTATTGTAAGATGGTAGAACTATAGCATCCATTTACCTTTGTAGTACTGCTAATCATTTATATCTTATACTGTCTAACAGTTATTGCAGCTCATTTATTTTACAACAGAATAACCACTTTTCAATAAATGCTTATTGAAAACGCCCAGCCTGTTTATTCTCTGTAACTCTCTGAGAAAGATTAAGTAAGCACAAGTGACTGAGCGAAAGGTAGTATAGTGATCAAAGTTGTCATGTTCAATGGTTGCCAGGAACTGTTCTCTCCTTGGTAAGAGGAGACTCTAGTGGCACTGTGAGCTAGTTGGTACAAAAGGTCAACATACCCGGTGGGGGTGTTCAGAGTCAGTCTGACACCAATCCTACAGTGTATGTAGTCTAAACGCACAGATCCTGTATACTTTTTATAGGAACTACACGACATGGCGCCGCCAATGTTGGTTGGGTACTTATTTAACAGTGGAATCTGAATAGTTCAGTTGTGCTATTCTCAGAAATCCCTATTCACAAAACACCAGAGACGTCTGGAGTGGGTGGGAAAAACTCCGCCACAGCTGAGTAGGCAAAATATCCTATTTATTGGCTGTTGTTTATTAAAGCTTAAAGCACACAGTGTTCCTAAAAACTGTGCAAAACATCTTATCTTAAGTTTCCTTGAAAAAATTCTTCTTCACTGAAAACAATGACTGAAAATGCAGACAACGCGGAAAGAGTCGTGCAAAATTTGCACCTCTCAGACTAAGAAGAAAATGCAGATGCAATTCAAATTGCAGAAACATTAGAAATGCAGTCACCCTGAAGCTGCTTGCGCATGGTTTAACACCTAGGGGTGGCATAGTAGCTTTCGTGACTGAGGCACACAAATCATACAGAACAGAGGTATTGTATTCGTGGGTTCCATTCCCAGCAGCAAATGCGAGAACAAAAACTTTTTATTTTTACACAGATGATGAACCACCAGTGGAATATTGTCCGTATGAGGACATTGAGGTTCCGCTCATGGACCAGAAACCCTTATACTGGTTTAAAGGCACCCTACCCCATACAACAAGAAGAGTTAGACTCGGCCTGCCCGGAAGAGAAGGGGCAACATGACCAATATTGGCAGCCTACACTCCACATCCTGACATCGAAACAATGCCAGGAGCAGACATACTAATACTTCACAAGAAAAGAATACAACTTTTGACATCTCGGATGAAAACTGCTGAAATGCAGAAGGGTGTTTCTTGACGTGGGCTTGGTGTATAAAGACACCGTAAGTAATGAATTGAGATGTTCAATCCACATGTCAAGAAATGCAAGTTTGTTGTTGCTCATATGTGCGGTAAATTTAAGATTAGAATCTGCTGCGTTAATCCACATAAGTAACTCATCCAAGTCCGCCTGGGTACCCTTCCAGACGAAAAAAATATTGTCTATAAAGCGCGACCAGTTGCTGATATTCTTGTAAAATGGAGCCAGCTCGTTGTAAATGATCAAAATCTCAAAATGTCCCATATAGAGACAAGCCACGCTGGGGGCACATGCCGCGCCCATACTGACTCCCTGAATTTGATGGAAGATACTTCCTTCAAATTCAAGAAAAATTCTCCTCCAATACAATCTCAAAGCATAGAAGGATGAAGCTAGAGTTAGTATACAGGGGTTCTATCTCCAGGATTTCCCCAATGATCCGAAGCGCTCCCTTTTGGGGGATGTTATTGTATAAGGACTCAAGGTCCATGGTGACAAGTATTTCTCTTTCCTGGTTATATGGTAGGCCCTCGATTTTGGATATAAAATGGCCCGTGTCCTTCACATAGGAGGGTAAGGCATCTACGAGTGGTTGCAAGAAACGGTCAACGTATTTAGACAGTGGTTCAGTAGCCGCCCCAATAGTAGAAACTATCGGTCTTAAGGTCGGGTCATATATTAATTTTTGTGGGTTTTCGGAACCCCATAAATGATAGGAATGCGTGTAAAAGAAAGAGTAAAGTATTCAGCCTCATTCTGACAAATATCTCCTTTTTCGACAGCGGCTTCAACCATTGCCAAAATCCTCAATTTGAGATTGGGTTCTGGGTTAGACATAATCTTTTTGTAGCGTCTAGGTGAGCTTAGAAGGTCAGTCATTTTTCCTTTGTATTTTTTGGAGCCAGAGATCACAATGCCACCTCCTGTGTTTCATGGTTTGACCGTAAGGTCATCATTGTCTTTGAGTTGTTTGAGTGCCACATTCTCATCCCTTGTGATTTTATACGAGGGTTTAGGGACATATTTGATGACTTTTTGAATTTTAGACAGGATCGCCTTTTCAAAAAAATCCACTTCTGCTCCCACAGACTCAATTCCAGGGGTGAAACTGGAGGGAGGTTTAAGGCCAGATGGATTCTCGTCCATAGTGTTGGTTGCTTTATTCTGAAAAAACTTTTAAAGCCTAACCCTACGGAAGAAGGAGTGAAAGTCCTTCATGAGTTCAAACTTATTGAGATTCGTGGTAGGGAAAAAGGAAAGTCCCTTCGATAGAAGGGTCTCTACGGAGGGCTCAGTGGTACTGGAAGAAAGATTAAACACAGGAATGGTGTTTGTGTTCGCCAATACTGTTGATTGCGAGTTTGAATGTACTTCTGTGGTGGTTCCTGTTCAGAATAGAACCCTTTCTGAGGTTGGTTCCGATATCGGGGCAGAAGTTGCCCCTTCAGTTGCCTAAAAAACGATTCTCAGTGGTGGCCCTCTCAAACTCCTGTCTAGGTTGGTAATTGCGATGTGATGGACCTTCGCTGTCCGAGTCGGGGGTGTCCGAAAAGGTGGTAACTCGTCTATTTCCCCAATTAGCTGTGCTATTGCTCGTGGGATTCTCACTGCTGGTAGTATAAAAATTCTCAGTGATATATGGATACGTTCGCTCTTGTGAAAAGAGACGTATGTCTTTCCTGAGTTTTTCAGTCTTTCCTGATGTGTGGATTGAACATCTCAATTCATTACTTACGTTGTCTTTATACACCAAGCCCACGTCAAGAAACACACTTCTGCATTTCAGCAGTTTTTATCCGAGCTGTCAAAAGGATGGAATTCCGTTTAGTCAATTTCTGCGTCTTCGCAGAAATTGTACTACCATCAAGCATTATTTGATCCGTGCCGAAATTCTAAAAGAAAAACTGATGAAGAGGGGATATCCCCACAAACTCATTAAAGATGCATTGAAAAGAGCGCAATATTAAGATTGCGACACGATGCTCCAGCCTAAAAACAAGAAAGTAGCAGACAAATTAGTATGTGTCACTAAACATTCCCAGTTTGATCTTAAGGTGCGCAAAGTTAATAATTCACAATGGCACCTTCTCAACTTGGACTACCAACCCCAGCCTATACTCAAATTGATGTTCGCCTTCAAGAGGAATAAGAACCCCAGAAACATTCTAGTTAAGGCTAAAAGATCTGAGAAAAACAACTTTGTACAAATATCCATAATGGGAGGCCAACCCGCGAAGGGCAACCACAAATATGGTTCATGCCAAGCCTGTGAGAACGCGATTGTTGGTGACCATATTCGGATCAATGACAGGACAGTTTTCTTGAAAGAAATGATGAACTGCCGTACGTCAAATCTTGTGTATGCCGTCCTATGCCCTTGCGATCTGGCCTACGTAGGGGAAACTGCTTGAGAATGTAGAACCCGTATGGGCGAACACAAATCCAACATCAGACTGTACAAACATGCCGCACCCTAAGTCAGTCAATGAATGGAAGTGAGCCATACAGAAGGGAACTTTCGCTGGACCATACTTGAAAAAGTTTGCCCGCAAATGTTCACTGATGTTACCGCAACACGGAAGAAACAAGAAGTGTTTTGGATAATTTCTCCTAATACCAAAAACAAGGAACTCTACGAGACCCTTCCCTGGGAAAATGCCATCATCTGATGCCTAGGATTGTTCCTCCGAAGGCATATGTATGCAGCTGTGGGCGCTCCTTTTGGACCGGGCATTGTCTATTGAATTAAAACTTATGCCCGTATCTTCCTTGTTATCCCTTTTTTTTATTTTCTTTTTCTTGTGCATCGTTAACGCGGTGATTTGTCCATTGAATTTATTCCCCGCTCCTATGCTCCCTATGAACTTGCAAGATTGGCTTTGCACGTTACCGCGCCTTTTAACTGGTGGCGGAGTCTGTGATTGCAATTATGACGTCAGACACCTAGACGTGTATTTGCACTTTATTTAAACCTGCTCTCCCCACCCTGATGTTTAGACCGCTGGCATCCCGACCGGCCCAGCTCTTCGCCATCGCGCATTATCCTGCGAAGGTAAGAACCGCTATACACCCTGATCCGGCGGCAACATGGCTCTGTTGCCGTTTTCCTATCAGGTACGTTTGACCCTTATTGTCCTATTCTTATTTATTTATTTATTTATTTATTTCTCCCTTAGGAGCCCTGCATCAAGGCTTCTGTCTTATGATTGCTGCCATAATTTTATCAAACTGGACTTTCTTTTCCCGCTTGCCGGTGTAGAAATTGTTGCTCCCTCCTGCTTTAGCCTCCATTGCATTCAGCCACTTGTTAACCGTGTTAATCGCATTGGACTGCCGTAGGACAGGCAGGTTGTATAAAATCTTTTGTACTTGTTATTCCTTTAATAGAGCCTGGAGCTTTTCCATGACCCGTGGACGCCCGCTGCTTCTGCTTTCGGAAGCAGTCATTTTACTCTAATATTCTGGCCCCTCCGCCCGGCACGACTAATCTCCCTACTCTTTTGCCTCAACGGATCAGAGGGCTCAGGTTGTACGGCCTTCCGAAATACTGCATATCCTCATGCGGTAAACCGATATGCTTTTCTCTATCCTCTGATTATCCACTACCAATTAGCAGACCTTTTTGGTCGGTTGCATTGATTTATTATTTTTGTGTTTCGTATTCTCGCAGGCTCGGCTTTATCGTGTCTTTGCTGACATTCAATTTCTAACAGCAGTTTGCATGTTCTGATTTTCAGGTACCCCTGACTTTTTTGCCTTTTGATCTTTATCGTCTTGTTTAACTTTGTCTTCAATTTTTTTCTTGCCCAAATTCTTTTGAAATGAGATTTCCGGGTAGATATATAAAAATGCTAATGTTGTCGATATCACACGTCTTTGTATTCCATGTTAGATCTCTTGGGATCTGCATTTGTCCCTGAAGTCTCGGTCTTTCCTTTTGCGAAACTATATGCACTTTTTAATTTATAAAAAGAATGTGTCTCTGTGTATTTTCTGTTTTCTACTGCGTGTGCACATGTATTAAAAAAATAATTCTGTATCAGTTCATTATAACTATCAACCCGTGCACTTGTGACCACATTATGTGATTAATATATTTCAATGCGCTTATCATGTTGTATTGACCAATGCTTTTTCATTATGTTTTATGATACTTACTTTCACCGTTATGTAAATATAGATTTGTGTTCACTGTTTGTTGTAGGCACGCCCCACCACTACTGTCTCTTGGTTTATGCACCCTGAGGAAGGTGAGACCCACAGTGGGGTCTAACACCAAAACGCGCGTCGGCGCTGAAATTATGACGTGGACCTTCTTGATTAAATCCTGTTTGCCCCCCCGATTTGTTCCATTATGCCATTGATATCAATCTGATCTATTACTGTATGACCCCTTTACAGATTATTATTGAATCACTGCTTTAATCCATTTATCAACCACATTGACAATTTTTATAGTAAGAGGATAACATCCTTGAGCAATTGTTCACTCCGGGAGATTTGTCCACGTCTACTTATCTATTATTTTTGTACTATGGAATGCTTGACTTGAATGGACGTATGAGTATGTATGGTCATGAATTCGAATGCTTGATGTGGGGAGTGCGTGTGGTTTGGGATGTGTTTTGTGTATCATTTTACTACATTCATGCAAGAATCCAAATTGTTGAATAAACAAATGATAAAATAATAATACAAATGTTTTTTGATACTAAACCCCTAATGTTGTGCGTCTTGGTCACATGTCCTGGCATGGGTTGTTAGTTGATTCTTAGTCAGTGACTTGTTGCACTATTTGATTCACTGAGGTAGAGAGTTTGTTTTTTGAGTGTATTACATGAAGCATTTAGGACAGAAGTGTTCTGTTCTTGGCTTACATTCCCAGCTGCAGACAATATTATTACACAATTATTTCTCACCTACACTGAGGATGAAATACAGGATGTCTACACTCCTTATGAGGCAATTGAATAGAAGTTCCTCTCACATACCATGAATACATAAATTGGTTTAAAGGCACCCTTCCACACACACTAGAAAATGTTACACTTGGTCCGCGAGTAATGACGGAGTGACATGACCAGGCTAATGTTGATAATTTACGAGCAGCAGAGGTGCGAACACTATGCAAAGATTTAGTAGCTATATAAAGAAGTCTTACACAATTGGTTATGCGAACATTGACAATTAGCCTTGCGCGGACTGCTCAAGCTGTACAACCGCAATTGGCTACCCCGGGCATCAGCCCACAAGCGCTTAATGCAGTCATGTGAAATGTTCCTATCAGGCTGGATGAGATGCTGTTCTGGATTGCACAAAAAAAGTCAACTTGAAGCTGTGTTTCCCCATATGTGGGGTGGTTCTCCTTAACAGAAAGCCACTGAAAATGATATATTCTCCAAAACCATGATAATATTGGACCTCCCTGACAACTAATAAGATACTGATACACATTTGTCTCGTTGCTTTCAGGAGTCATCTGATAAACGTTTGGAGAGAGGTGGATGGTCAGATTGTCATGTGGTTTCCACCCTACCGTAGGAATTGAGCATTTGTGGATGGCATAACCATTGGCATGCTGCTAGACTGATTCTACGCACCCCTTCAGGACAGGATGTACAGACCAGGTCCTCCCCGGACTGGAAACAAGCATCCTGGGACCGGCTTAGGAGTATCACCCCTTATCAGCCAAGCTAGCTTAAATCCAGTGGCACAGCAAGCAGGGGACTCACTTCTGGGCATACCCTTGGCCACTTAGAGTGAACATAGCAAACACAACAAGATCATGGACGGAGTGCTGAATCTTTTCAACCTCTCACCCCCAGTCAATAGATTTGGGTTGAATCCATTGTTTTTTGCTCACCATGCCAGGATTGTTTATGGTCCAGGGAGGCCCTGGCACTTCGGGCTGGACTGTTCCCATAAGGAGCAGGGTTAAGACTGATTTGCATATAGCTGTGTCTAAACTGGGGTGGCGTAGTGAGTAAAATAACGATGGATTCAACTCAAATCTCTTTACTCCATGGACCAGAGGTACCCAGAGCTAATACCTGAGCTGCACCTTACAATGGTTTCTAATTGTGTATTGAGTATGGACCAATTCATCTGGTGAAATATGCAGTGTGAAAAATGGGTATCAAGGAAAAGTTTGTATTTCTGAAATGGGCACAAGATATGGAGTTTAGGAGCAGTGGTTATTTGTACATCTCATAATGTGTGGGTACCCATACGAACACATGATTTAGATGGTATTTTTCTAAATATCTTCTTTCTTATACGCTGTCTTATATTTGGAAGGCACATATGCAGCAAAATCCAATTGGTAATAGCAGCTATTCTACTATTCTATGCTCCCACATGTCTTCTGATAAAAATAATACCTAACATGAGTGATAGGCCTAGTGCCTGTGAAAAGAAATGGCCCAAATGCAACATGGATATATCGTATTTTTCCACTCAAAATTGACCCTTTTTTTGCAAAGTTGGTAGCTGGAGATTTTGGGACCTTGCTCAGCCGGCACCTGGGAAACGTAGCAAAGCTGTGCATTTTTTAAAACTAGATTCATAGGGAATCCAGGATGGGGTGACTTGCATGGCTCTCATCAGGTTGTTTTGAGGGATAAAAAAGTAGATTTCCTGTATATAAAGTGTATCGGACCTATATTATGTTAGCATGTTAGCATGATGCATCTATACGTATACTCCCTGTTTGATATATATGCTTTTGCTCGGAGGAAACTTGTTTATTTCCTCCCTGTATATCTATTGCTAAAAGAGTAGGCCGAGAGCCATACAGACGCGATCTTCTGAACATATGCTCGAGCACGGGCCGTGATCACGCGTTGATCACGTGCAGTTGTCAGGCCCCAGTTCATTTTGAGTTACTGGTAGCAGCTGAAGGTAGGCTGTTTACTCGACTGTTCTAAGACTCAAGGTCGCATCTGCCTTTGGGGGCGATAAGCGCATTCCTGGAGGCGCCGGGTCTATACTCCCAGGCACCAAGACGAAAGGGAGTCACCCCTCCTGACCTCATCAGTAACAGATAGTCAAGCCTTTGTACTGGTCTGATGTGTACCATATATGGTCCTTTCCTGGAGATCGAGGGCCAACTGGTGTTTTTCCTTTTACAGTGATTGTATGTATTGAACCGAAAAGTATATAACCTCATTTTTTAATACGAGCCAACAGTCTTCTCGGCGCACCTGATGGGTGAGGTTCAGAGAGGCTCCTCTATAGAGTATTTTGTTTAATAAACGATTGAACCTTCTTTACTGCCAACTGACTGATTATTTGGTAATGGTGTTGAGACTATTGGTAGGTATAGTCCTTTAGTTTATTTTTATGGTACATCAGTTGGCGACTCCGCCGGGACTCCGTGACTGGGTCGTCCTCCCCGTAAACGTGTGGTAAGGACAAGGGGTAATTCTGGTCGAGCGGGTGGACGGAAAAAGGATCTTTTGAAATGTAGCCATCTTTGGTATGAACTTACTCCGCTCTCACGATCAGAGTATCCCCAGCTGCTAGTGACCCTTCACCGGAGTCCTACGGGCGTAACCCAGGAGCTGACCGTGTTGGTCTTCAGGAGTTGGCAGTGGAGAACACGCAATTGTACCTGTGTGCACCAGGTGAGTGGAATTGTTTTGATGTTCTTGGCATGCACTGTTGAACAGTGCTTTTGAAGCAGTTAACTGTGTAAGTATTTGGTGGTCAGTATACCACGGAGAATCTTGGGGGTCTGACGGGGCAGCATTGTGGTAGCTGCATGTATAGATGCTCCACGGACCTTTTGTGAATAATAGAGACGCCGATTGGACGCCCGGTGTGGCACGTGTGGTGCGCACCCGGCCGGACTGCTCTCGGAAAAGCCTGTGGCTGTACCTGGGTAGCCTTGGGAACACATCTGAAGCGGGGCTAATGAAGCGGGCTTAGTCAGAATAGTCCCAAGAGTGATCCAGGAAGGCTGCGGGATGGTCTGTAGGTCGGTCTGTGGTTATACCTGTCTGATGGTCTCTTGGTAGTCTTTGGACTGCTTGATTTTGGTATCTGTCGGTCTTGGAATCTGAATTTGATTGATTCTCCACGAACAGGAGTCGACGGGCTCTGTTCTTTGTTTGAAAAGACGTCATTTTTGAATATCTTTGTATGTATATATATATATTATTGTATTGTGTATGTTTGAATGAGCGTGAGGTTGTATGTTGTGCGAATGTTCGAACATGGCCATGTTTGGAAGTTTATTTTTATGATCGAATGAGGAACGCGTGACGACAATCACCATGCCGTGTTTTAGCAAATTGAGTTGTTTTGGATGTTGTTGCCGCCCTAATGATACACGTTTGCCTGAAAGTCAACCTGCCCCACCTGAGGGCAGCCCAAGTTATGATATGTATGTAAAGCATGGTATTACACCTCTCTTGTTTAATACATTATGGCATAAATATACTAAAGATAATGTGGAACTACAATGGCCCTTAACCGGGTCTTTTGATGAGAAAAAGATACATTTTCTACAGGATCGATTATTTTCCAAACATAGTCGACAGTCAATGTTTGACTCCCTAAGCCTGAGGCAGAAGGAAGCAAAGCGTAGACGTATGTGGGAGGAGAAAGTATGTAGGATGAAAGGAAATCAGACGATTACGCAGAAAGCTATAGCTTATGATAAAGCACGAACTGAACAAGGGATTGATTGTGCAGACAGACAATTTAGATTGCAAGTGGATAAGACCTATGTGGCTAGGACTGAAGCGGCGTAAATATCCCTTTCCTCCCCCGACTTTAGTACATGCCCCTTCAGCTTCCGCCCCTGTTGTTTCCTCTTCCCTTGCCTCTCCGGGAACGTCCTCTGTTTTGTCTCCCTCAGTGTCTGAGACGGCTACCTTATGGCCTGTTACACTCCCGTCTTCCGTTCTGTCCACAGCTGTTTTGTCTCCCCCCACCACTGTGTGGGCTTCCCTTTCTGCGAGCACGACCCCATCTCCAGCTCTTTCGACTCCATTTCGTGCTCCGGGGGATTTCGACGCACGAAAGTTGTTTACCCGTTCGGCTGTAGGACCGAATGAGAAACAGATGATTGAGAATCAGTCATCTCAGTGGATGCGACAGTCTATTCACACTATGACTGATGTATGGAACACGCTTCGAGACTATGAGCCTGTTATGCAGCAACATGCCGTGAAACACATGGCTGCACGTATTATTACTCTCTGGGAACAGTGTTTTCCAGGAGGGATGGCCCCCCAAGTGATGTATGACATCCTGGACAGGGCTCATAAGTCTGAACTTAGCCCAGATGAAGTGTATAGAAATGTGGAGGTTTTATTAAACTATCGAGAATGGATGCATCAGAAGTGTCCCTCGTGGGACACTCAGCATCCTATGCGAGAAGTTCATCCTATGCTTCATCCTGAAATACCGTAACTAAAGGATGACCATGGTGTGGTGACTAGACCTCGTGTAGAGGCCCGAGTGCAGGAGCAATGGGTTTACACCCCCTGGAAGAGGAGTGAAGTCCTCTCTCTAAAATCACAATTACCCGACCCCCGTAAGAATCACACTGCTTATTATAAAGAACTCACAGAAGCGGCCTCTTCGGCCGTCATGACCTTGGCTGACATAGAGCTATTTTTTGCGTTGTTAGTTCCCGTTGACGTATGGCGTCAGGTGCATGATCAGGATCATGCTCAAGATTTAGGCGGAACATGGGAGCAGATAAAAGATTGGGATAAGAATCGTAAGCCTGGAGATAAGCCAAAACTTGAATTATTGGCATTACCTGGCCGTATTATCACTTACATGGGTTCCTTAATTCCGCCTCGTGAGGTGGATTGGGACAAATTGACCGCATGTAAACAGAAGAAAGATGAAAGCGGTTCTGATTTTTTCACTAGATTTGAGGGTGTATTTATTGATTTTAGTGGGCAGGATTTATCGTTGGAAGGCGGTATACGATTATTTGTTAATTGTTTTGTGACCAATTTGTTACCAGAAGTCTCTGCACGGCTACAAGCCGCTGAAAGTACCTGGACCACTTCCACGCCCTCAGTAATATTGAGTATGTCCCAATATTACGAACATAGAGAAAATGAGAGTAAGGATAAGACGAAAAAGAGAACGAAGGATCTTAAAACACAGGTGTTGTTGCAACAAGTTGTTCAAGGCCGAGGCAGAGAGAGAGGCGGTAGAGGGTTCGTCCCGAGGGGGCCGGGAACTGGACGAGGCAGAGGGTCGGCTGTTGTTTTGGGAATAAATCAGTGTGCTTATTGTAAGGAGGAAGGGCATTGGCGATTTCAGTGTCCGTTGTTGCAGACCAAGAACGGGGCTATGAGAAGTAGAGGAAGAGGTAGGGGAAGTGTGGATCGCAGTGATATGCGATGAGAAGAGGCGACGCAAGTTGGAAAAGAAAATAATTATTTTGATAATCCAAGAGGTAGGCAGTATTATAATGAGGAGTGTGCAATGGATGCGACCGAAGGGTATGCTTATACATAGGATCGCCATGGACAGAGAGAGGGCCAGGTGTCAGTAACCGTTGATCAGCAAGGGCCTGATGTAGAGGCGCATTAGATGGGGACATCTGAAAAGTTTTTAGTTGATACGGGTGCAATGAATAGTTCTATTTCTCATTCCCTGGTCCCAGGGGATGCTCTGTCCAGGCACAATAATGTTTCGGTAGGATCCTCGGGAATTCCGGTGGTGAGCCCCATCTCCAAACCTATTCCTTTTACAATTGGTCCTATTACGATAGACTACCCGTTTCTTTTGACTTCCCATTGTGGCGAAAATTTGTTGGGCTTGGATTTGTTAAAGAAGTTACATGCTAAGATTCATTGTTCACCTGATGGTGTTTACTTGACTATTAATTCTCTTGGGAAGCATACTTTGCAGTGTTTCACTAAAAATGAACCCCTCCCTCCTGAGTTTGTTGTTATTCCAGCAACATGGTGGGCCACTGGTGACACAGATGTAGGATTATTAAAGATTCCGCCCGTTTCTATTACCTTGAAGCAAAATGCTCGGCTTCCTCGTATACCTCAGTACAAGATTTCTCCGGCTGGCGAGAAAGAAGGCTTTGCTCTCCATCATACAAGATTTGGTAAAAAGGGGTGTGGTGGAGGAGACAGCTGCTAATGTGTGTAACAGCCCCATATTACCTATCTTAAAGAGAGCCCCTGTTGGAAGCGATCCTGACTATGATGATACCTATCGTTTTGTGATTGATTTGCATGAAATTAATAAAATAGTGGTGCCTTAATACCCAGTGGTTTCAGACATCACTACTATTCTCACTATGATTCCTCCTACTGCTAGATATTTCTCTGTGATTGATTTAAAAAACGCTTTCTTTAGCATTCCGATTCATCCTGATAGCCGCTATATTTTTGGCTTCTCATTATCTGGTCGCAGCTTCCGGTTCTGCCGCACTCCCCAGGGGTACACAGAGAGTCCTAGTATTTATATTCAAGCTTTGAAAACATTGTTGGATGATTTGGTCTTGCCCCCTGGTAATGTACTGTTGCAATACGTAGATGATTTGTTAGTGGCCTCTGATACCGAGGAAGGTTGTAAGAAGGCCACCGTACAATTATTGTCTCATTTGGCTGCTAATGGCAATAAAGTATCCCTTTCTAAATTTCAATATTGTCGACAGGAGGTGACCTATCTTTGTCATCTACTGTCTAAGGAGGGGAGGATACTAACCCCTGAGCGTTTGACTACCATTTTTAATATGTCTGTACCTCGTACTCAGCGTGATGTTCGTGCATTTCTCTGCATAACTTCTTACTGTCGCCAATGGATCCCTAACTTCTCCCTTCTTACTAAACCTCTTCTGTACTTAACCACTAAAGATGTGCATGAACCTTTACCCTGGACTGATGCTTGTCAAGAAGCTTTTGACTATATGAAATCTGCGCTTTGTTCTGCACCTGTTCTTGGTACTCCTGACTACCGAAAACCTTTTGTGCTTTACGTACTGTGGATACATTATTGAACAAAACAAAGACCCAGCACCTTACGAGTGCGCGTCTTACCGGAAACGAATTGACTTTGTTTGCTCCACATATTACGATTAAACGATGTGCCACTCTGAACCCTGCTACGTTACTACCCCTCCCTTCGAATGAAAAGAACAATGATGTTCATGATTGTATATTTCGGACTGAGGAAGAAACGAAGGGACGGATAGACCTGAATGACACTCTTCTATCTGACCCTCAAGGGGAGTTGTACGTTGATGGCTCTTGTTTCAAGTTACCAGATGGCACGACAACTGCTGCATATGCGATAACTACTCTTCACACTATAGTTGAGGCTTCTCGAGTACCCTATCAGCCAGCACAGGCGGCTGAATTAGTGGCTTTGTTTCAGGCCTGTGAGTTAAGTGTAGGACTGAGAGCAAATATTTACACCGACAGCCAGTACTCCTTTGGTGTGGCTCATAGTTTTGGCCGACTTTGGGCAGAAAGACATTTTCTTACTTCTCATGGTCAGCGAATACAGCATGGCCCCTTGATTTTGCGATTACTGACAGCATTGACGTAGTGGCTGTAGTCAAATGTAGTGCACACAAGGCAGTTGTTGATGCAGTGGGGGAGGGAAATGCCTTTGCCGATCAAGTAGCTAAGGAAACTGTGAAATCCAAATTGACCTCAATGTTTGTGACTAGCTCTGCTAGGTGGGTGGCTGAAACAGAGATGTTTGATAATACCATGGAGAGTGTCCGAGAAATACAGAAAGAAGCTACCCCTATTGAATTGGCTCACTGGAAAGAGTGAATTGGGAGATTAGATGCAGATGGTTGTTGGATTGATCTGACAGAAAAGCAGCGGTGGCTATTGCCATATGCATTAGTGAATGCGGTGGTGACAATGGCACATGGTTCAGCTCATATTGGGGTGAAAGGTATTTGTGCATTATTAGATCCTGTATGGTACAACCCCAATATTTCTAGGACCGATGCTCATTTGGTACAATATTGCATGCTTTGCTCACGACATAATCCAGGGGCAGGGAGCCTGTTCTGAGTGGAAACTTTGCACCACCATCTTTGCCTTTTGAGGTGCTTCAAATGGATTATATCCAGCTGGAGCGCGTTAACAATTTGAAGTATGTCCTGGTCGTGGTATGCGCTTTCAGTAAGTGGGTGGAAGCCTACCCGACAAAAGAAAACACTGCTTTGGCAACGGCAAAAGCGTTGGTAAAGGAGTATTTCTCTCGCTACGGATTACCATGTGTGATCTGGAGTGATAACGGAAGACATTTTAATGCGGAACTCATCACACATATGTGTAATGGACTACAGATTGAACAGAAATTCCATGCGGCTCGACACCCCCAGTCCGCTGGGTTGGTCGAGAAGTATAACGGTATATTAAAGCTCAAATTAGCTAAAATTTAAGAAAGTAATGGATTGAAGTGGCCAGATGCTCTGCCGCTGGCATTAATGTCAATACGAGTTACCCCACATTCTCGTTCTAGTTTGTCTCCGTATGAGGTCATTTTTGGATGCCCTGATAATGTTTGGGGCGTCCCGAGACCCAGAATGTTTCGTGATATAGAGTATCCTATGCTGACAGACTATTTGTATGCTTTGACTAAAGATCTTTGTTCCATTCATCAACAGGTCTCAGCAGTTTTGCAGCCCCTGGCGGAGGGTCCGGGACATCACTTGGAACCAGGACAGTGGGTTCTGGTCCGTAATTATCAGCGAAAATCCAGTTTGGATCCTCGATGGTCTGAACCGTTTCAAGTCTTGTTGGCCACGCGGACGGCGGTAAAAGTGAACGGCAAGCGACACTGCATTCATGTGTCACATCTAAAAAAACTAACCCTCCCGCTTCCATATGATCAGCGAATCCAGGACGGGGTTCCGACTCAGGAAAGTGAGCGAGTTCCTCGATTCATCCCTTTTTCTGATGCCCAGGTAATTGGAGAAGGGCAAGGAGAAGGTGCACCGGGCTCGGAAGGGGCTCTGTCATCAGCACAATTGATCGCCCCAGATTCTGTTGTTCCTACAGCTAACCCAGAGGCTCGCAGTACCCCTGTTTCACCGGATTCGTCATCCTCTGTTTTGTTCTCTGATCAAGAAGTGCCTGGCCATACTCGATACAACCTGCGGCCCAGAAAACAACACGGTACACCAGGTGAACATGATAGGAGATAGGGAGAGACTTGAGTGATAGGGTACAGACCTGTGCTATGAATGTCTGTTAGATACGCTTCTGGTGTACTGAGCGAGACACTGGACTGAACGCGCTGAGAGCCTTGAACATTTGTTTGCTCTGTTCAGAAAGAAAGACTGAATTTCATATTCAATGGGGCCCAGGTTGTGTTTTCTTCAAGGGTTGTGTGAGAACATAACTCCAACGTGAGAAGTTTGTTTTGGTATTCTCTGTGATGAACGATAGGAGCCTGCCTGTGAGGCTCTGAACGAACACAGGAGAGAAGTACCCTCTGGCAGGTTGGACTGCATTGCCCTAGTTTATTGTCGGACGTTTAGTTAGCATGTATCCCTTTGCTCGTTTTGTTCCTGAAGAGGAACGTCCTTTTGTACCACGCTATTTTCCTACATATATGCCTGTTTTTTCTAGTTGGACCAATCGTGTTAAAATTGCATTTATAGCTACTATAGCAATATTGCTAATTATACTACTGGGAGTATTCATATATCTAGAATTTCGCCACCCTATGCATACTGCGTTAGGAACAACTACCCCACCTCCGGAACATGTGTTTCATTCTTTAGCCCCTCATAAGGAAAGGCATCGTCAGACCTATGTGAAAAACGTATTCATTGAAATGCTTCATCAAGCACACAGTGCCACCAATACTACGAATTGTTGGGTTTGTGGTCTTTTACCATCTGTTATGCACAAGCACGTCTTATTTATATCTCTACCTTTGTCTCATCTGGGAAGTTGCTGTGGACTCTCGAAGGTTTTCAGAGAGAGATTATGAAATGATTTTAGCTTATATTGAGGTTCATCAAGGATTCAACCCCGATGGGGATAATGGAGAGGGAACCTTAGATCCGAATGCCTGTATGAATATGTATATAACTCACGAAAATACCACTTGGTTAAAAAATTAAATTTTGGACTTAGTTGAATTCAATTTCACTCAAGATTATCAACACTTTCAGGACCGTAATGTTACTGAAGATAGGGCTATTCCAGTGCCTGTATTAAACGGCACCTCTACGTTTTGTGTTCAAGGAGCAGGGTACATATCAGTAGGAGAAAGCCGATGTAATTATACTTATCAGTTGCGTACCTTTAGTAGCCCTCCGTTGTTAACCCCTCCTAATGTATATTTTGTCTGTGGAGAAAGTGCCTATACTTGGCTTCCGCGAGGTTGTACTGGACGTTGCTACCTGTCCTTCCTGTACCCTCCAGTCTATATTGCCCCTTCTGATTATCACAAGGATCACCGACTAGATAAACGTAGCGTGCTTATTAGGAGAAATAAAAGAGTGATAGATACCACTGATATAGATCAGACCGATACTCCACTGCAGCATTTCACCGACATTATGAAGGGAGTGCTACCCTTTTGGGTGCCCATGATTACTAGCCGAGAAGTACGCGTTTGTCTAGAGTAGTTGAAGGGGTAATTAACACCACTGCAGGAATACTGACCAATATAACAGTAGAGCTACAGGCGACCAGACTCGTTTCGCTGCAAAATCGGTTTTGGACGTTATCTTGGCAGATCAAGGAGGAGCATGTCGTCTGATCGGCAGCTCTTGCTGTGTTTATATTCCTGACTCTGCCCCCTCCGTTCATTTGGCTATACAGAAACTACATCGTTTAGTTTCCGAGATACATGTAGAAACTGGTACGTGGTCTCTCTCTGGTTGGTTCTGGGATTTGCTGTCTACTTGGGGATGGAAAATTTTGATGGTGCTGGCATGTATAGCCGGTATCATATTCACATGTTGTGTTTATGTACAATGTGGACCTGCATGTTGCTCTTATTGCGCGACAAAACTCACTTCCTCTGTGTCTGGTCCATCCCCAACGGTGGTAAAAGCTCAGTTAGTTTAGCAGGTGCTCAAAGACTTAATGCAGATTGATGAGGCAATATTTAAAGATTGAACTGTGCTGCTTTTGTTAGCTACATCATGCTAAAAGGGCCGTTCTGAGGGACAAAAAAGTAGATTTCCTGTGTACAAGGAGTATCGGACCTATATTATGTTAGCATGATGCATCTATACGTATACTCCCTGTTTGATATATATGCTTTTGCTCGGAGGAAACTCGTTTATTTCCTCCCTCTATATCTATTGATAAAAGAGTAGGCCGAGAGCCATACAGACGCCATCTTCTGAACATATGTTCGAGCAAGGGCCGTGATCATGCGTTGATCACGTGCAGTTGTCAGGCCCCAGTTTATTTTGAGTTACTGGTAGCAGCTGAAGGTAGTCTGTTTACTCGACTGTTCTAAGACTCACGGTCGCATCTGCCTTTGGGGGCGATAAGTGCATTCCTGTAGGCGCCTTGTCTATACTCCCAGGCACCAAGACGAAAGGAAGTCACCCCTCCTGACCTCATCAGTAACAGATAGTCAAGCCTTTGTACTGGTCTGATGTGTACCATATATGGTCCTTTCCTGGAGCTCAAGGGCCAACTGATATTTTTCCTTTTACAGTGATTGTATGTATTGAACTGAAAAGTATATAACCTCATGTTTCAATATGAGCCAACAGTCTTCTCGGCGCACCTGATGGGTGAGGTTCGGAGAGGCTCCTCTATAGAGTATTTTGTTTAATAAACAATTGAACCTTCTTCACTGCCAACTGACTGATTATTTGGTAATGGTGTTGGGACTATTGGTAGGTATAGTCCTTTAGTTTAATTTTATGGTACATCAGTTTTACACAGGGTCCCTTGCTAACCTTAAACTTTGACAAAAAAAACACATTTTCCTCACATTTCCGTAATGGAAAGATCCAGAATCTGTGTGGAGCCACAAATTTCCTTCCACGGATCATTTCCCTAAGTCTTTCGATGAAAATGGTACATCACATGTGTGGGTAGGCCTAATGCCCACAACAGGAAATGGCCCAACATGTATCATGGACATATCACTTTTTTTCACTCAAAACCAACCTGTGTTTTGCAAAGTGGGTAGCTGTGGATTTTGAGCCTAGTGCCTGCTACAAGAACAGATAAAACCATGGTCAATGGGAGCCCTTTCATTGGGACTCCCATTGACCTTGGTTTGATCTGTTCCTGTTGTGCTTACTAGGCCCAACCACACAAGTGGCACAGAGTTGTTATTGGCACAAGAGGGGCAAAGTTGGGTGGTAGGAATTTTTTGTATTCCTGTGGATTCTAGATGTTTCCATCCCAGAAATATAAGGAAAATGTGTGATATTAGGCAAAGTTAGAGGTTTGCAGGGCATTGTGGGTAAGAAAATCTAGTGGTATTTATGTAAGGCATACCACAGTGGAATCCGCTGGTTGTCACCTTCTCAAAAATGTGTGTGTTTGGTAAGTTTCCATGAGTGGCAGCCGAGCACGGCCCCAAATCCCACAACTACTCCATTGCTGATCTCTCCACATAGCGCAAGTGAGGTACCATTTGTATCGGGAGACTTCGGGAATATTGTGTCATAAGGAATTTGAGGCTCCCCAAAGAGTCCAGATTTTTCCTAACAAAAATTTGAGGGACATTTGTATTTTTAGTCCAATTTGGAGGTTGCAGGGCATTGGGGGTGAGAGAATGGTGTGGGAAACACATTGCCATGGGCACGCCCGGATGTCTAATTTTCAGAACTGTCTGGGTCCAGCATTTTTCTCTAGGTGGCAGCCTACACAAGCCCAAAAATGTCATTCACCATGGCAAGTCAAATGATATTGGCATTTAGCCCCACTTTCCTGGCCTATATGTAAAAACAACAACCAAAAGAATCAAATGTTCTCTTGCTTGCCATTGTGATTGGAGGCTTTCATCGGGAGGGGATCAGAATGACTGTTGAGGCTTTAGGGGTGAGGATGGGGTCCGATGTCAGGATGCACCAGGTCCATCCCATTATATTATTTTTTTTAAAGTCCTATAATCCATTGGGCTTTCTGCCTCACAACTGGGGGGAAACGTCCACGCTGCCCTCAAGTGAGGCCAAAATACTGGTTTGTTCCCTTTGGGGTAGGGGTATGGCCTAATGTCAAAGTGTGACGCCTGTGACCCTTTCTTTAGCCCCAAATGTAAAATCCCTCATGTTGAGGGGGTTTGAACTTCCCCAGGGGGCATATTTGGGCGAATCTCCCCAATTGAGACAAGCGTCCTATCTGCATCAGGGGGGCAGAAAGACACTATTGCGTTCTGGAGCAGGGGTATGGCTCGATGCCATAATAGGCTTCTCATCATTTTGTTTGTTTTGGAGCCATTTTGATCTCTAGTGTCTAGAGGACTGTCTGTCCCCAAGGGATAAATTGGAGGCAGACTCCAAAAGACTTAATGGTTCCCTTTGAAGTAGGGGTACGGCCGATGCCTGAGTGCTTCCCCCAAAGGAATACTGAATAAATGCAGTTCCTGATGTCTAGTGGGCTTTCTGCCCAGGGCCGGACTGGGAACCAAAACCGGCCCTGGCAAAGTGCTCGGCCGGCCCCTCGCGGGGTTGGGGGTGCAGCCAAGCTGTTTGTCAGGGGCGGTTTTGGTCGATTTTGTTACAGGGGCCGATATTGCAGCTGTGCTGCAAAAACGGCCCTGTAACAAAAACCGCCCCTCTGGGGCCCAAAACCGGCCCCCACCCTAGCGGCTCACCGGGGAAATGCCTGGTGCCCACTACGGCCAGTCCGGCTCTGTTTCTGCCCCACCAGTGGAGGGCAGATTGGGGGTAATCACCAAGTCCAACCCCCGGAGGCAGAAAGACTGCAAATTATTTTGGGGTGGGGGCACAGCCAAGCCCATGATGGGCAGCCCACAAGCCTTTTTTTAAAAAAAATGTTCCATGCTGTCTAGGGGGCTTTCTGTCCTCTGATTGTAGGTGCATTTGTTTTGGGTAAGGGCATGGCTATGCCTCTGGTGGGCAGCCCCACCACTATATTTGTTTTTTATTTTTCTCCAGTGTCTAGTGGGCTTTTTGCCCCCGGGAGGCAGAGTGGGGTACACACCTCCATATGCCCCACCCAGGGATGGCAGAAAACTGTTGGCATTTTTTGGAGTCGGTGCATGGCCATGCCTATAGTGGGCAGCCCCTACCCAATATCTATATATATTTTTTTTAAGTCCCTGGTGTTTAATGTGCCAATCCAATCCTCTCATTGTATTAGCATTTTCCAGCCTTCCATGCAGCAACATGATCAGACTCTTTTCCATCTATTTATGCTTGTCTATTCTTTCAGAACTGGTTAGAAAGGTTGAGGCATTTTCTGTGATAAGCTCTGAAATGTCTAGAGTGGGCCTCCTGATCCTTTGTATCATATGGTCCTAGGACATTTCTACGGTCTGGTTATAGTTGCGTGCTTTTGGGGAGTGGCACTTCTCTATTTCAGACTCCTGATCATTAAGGGGAACTTCCCTCTCCTTAAGATTGGATACTAGAATTAGCCCTGGCAAAAGAAAGTTCACATCATCCTCATGCTGCAGGAGTCTGTCACTAGCACAGGTCATGGTTGTGCTATGGCAGTAAAGCAGTCTCCTAGCCTGAAGACCACTGGGAAAATGCCACTGTGGTAGAATTGTCTACCTCTGAGAGCACCACCATTTATAAATGTGTCAGAAGCTCTTCTGCCACACACTACAAGCCTGCCAGTGCAAATAACTGAGCTGACAGCTCAAACCAAGTTACTGCACCTGATGAATCCACAGAAAGCAGGATAAGACCCAGAATTTCTTGCCACTGGGCAATTTAATTGGTGGTGCAAATGTACCATTGGTTGGCATAATTGCTCTGCCCAGTGAGGGACTAGGTTCCAAGTTAATGCCCCTAGTCGCCACTAATAAGGGTCATTGCCTGGTCTCTTTGCGACATCATAAGCTCTGTCCACACAGGAGCTGAAAGACTCACTGGCTGTGGCATTTCACTCTCACGGGTGTCGCTCCTGGCTCTTCTGCGTGTGCACACTACGTAAGAAGTTGAAATGCATCATCCAGAGATCTCTGATCCTTCCACCACTGCTGTGGGATGACTGCTCCCACCACCACCCTCTGGCCGAGAACCAGCTCCACACTGGGCGTACTGGGTCGACCTATTGGCCCTGCTACCTAGGGGGTACTGTGACATGGCTAGGTTTGTGTTGGTGGGTAGCAAAAAGATGGGACCACAAAAAAATGGGATGGGGATCAAAAGCTAATTTGTTTTCTTCATTCTTAAAGTGACCTGATCAGCTGCTAACCAATACAATGTATCTTGGGTGGGAAATCCTCATCTACACATTAGTCGCATACTTACTTCATCATAGGCATAGGGTACGAAAGAACTGCCTGCATGCAAGGAAATTTTGTTTGTGTGAACCGAAGAAACGTAGATGCACTCGGTGCCTAACACAACACACAAGGGTCAGCAAGCGACTCCACAAAACTTGAAGGCAAGTGGTGTTATAGGTCAATGTATTTTCACATATAAAATGCCACAGAAACGTTGCTAATACATAGCAACAAAGGACAAGAACAAACAGCCCTGAAGAACAAGAGAAGGAGTTGGTCGTAGGACGTGATGATAGGGGCAGACAAAGGGACTTGTTGGTTGAAATGTTCTATTTATTTCTATAGCTAGGTTCGGAGGAGTTGAAGTGCTTCAAAAAAATGCTTTAGTGTTGCTTGTTTGCTGCTACTGAGTAGAAAAGAAAGAAGAAGCATAAGCAAACTCTCCAAGTCTAGCTATTCCTGTCTTGTAATGAAACGCAGGCTTGGTGGGAGGCTGACAAGCCAGTTCTCTTGCAGAACCTCTTTACCTTCACTAAGGAGAACACTGCTTGCTTTTGTTGCACACAGATGTTTTTAAGCTTTTTCCATCTCTGTTATTGAGTTCTTATGGCTACTCTATTTTAGTTATTCTCATATTTTTACCTTTAATATGTGTACTTCTTTGGAACATGCTTGAGTGTTGGTGCCTTCTGCCCTTAAGAAAGGTGGCCCTGCAACTGCGGATCTGATTAAACACCTGGGTACTGATGGAACAGGGTTTTGCAAAAAGAAACCTGCTTGGATTGACACCCCATAATACTTATTAACAGTGTGCAGTGGAAACTAACATCCAAATCACATGGAATACACGGGAAACCACTTTGCACATGCATGCACTAATGTGAACTAATGTATGAAAGAACTAGATCGCAACTTACATTGTGCTTTGAAAGAAATAGAAATTAATGCATGACTAGGCCGCATTTCGCATCTTGCATCTCGCTTTTAAAAATAATAATAAATAATGCTGCTTTTGCTTTAAGCTTTGCTAAGAAAAATATTAAGATGGGATAGAGCAAAGGTGGATGGTAAACAGTAAAAAGTGAATTTCCATGTAAATTAATGAATGCTTATGTTTTATTTGTCATAGTGAGCTGAATGGGCCTGCATTTTCCTAAAATTGACATGATAGATGGGGACTGGAGAGAGCCTGAATAACCCGACAAATAGACAGAAAAGCTGAGCGCTGCAGAAGTGCCTGAAAAGTCAAGGTTGATCAGCAACGGAAAACATTGTTTGTCTGCCAAAAGATGAGACTGGCCGCGGGACCCAAGACTTCTTCCACGGACGTAGCTAAATGACTCATGTGAAAAGATGAAAAAGTTACATGTATTAAAATGAATGAAAGAGTCAAGAATCATGTCATGTGAAAAGCTGTAAAACAATGAGCTGCAGAACTATGAATGTGATCATGGTGGTGTGATTGCACACCCCCTAAACCCTCCAATAGGAAAATGCATTCCATAAATTGTTTCAACTAATGTGGGTTGGACATGTAGGTTTTAGGGTATAACTGAGGTGCCTCTGGGGGTGTGGTTTTAATGTAGGTCGTCTGGAGAGGAGAGAGGTGTGATTCGTCGCTGTCTGTCGGTTTGCAGAGAGGCCTAGCTGTTCATGTCCCTGTCACATTCCTGAGTCCTGAAATCTTTGTTCCCTGTCTGTATCTCAGGAGACCCCCACTACCTCCTTGGCCAGGGGGGTGGTATTTCACTGATTTTTTGGGTTAGTATTATCTTCATGACTCGTACTTTGCATAATCATTTGCAAATGTATTTTTGTCTCTGAAACTTATGTCTCTTCATCTATCCACTCCTTCATATGTATATCGTTTCACATTATTTTGCTGAAACTTATGTCTCTTCAACTATCCACTCCTTTATATTAATTATTCACATTAATGTGAGATAAACTTTATTAATCTTGCAGAGAGTCTGTGATTATTTAGCTAACTAGATAGTTAGATAGTACTATTATTACCATCAACTATTCAACTAATTGGTCCATCGACCAAAGGAAAGAGAGTTGATATACAGGTCTAGTTATGTATTTAGAAATGTTAGACATCAACCTGTGAAGGAAACAATTTTTCACGTCATTAAAACTTGACCCACAGCGCAACAGGGATTTCATGATTTGGGTGAATGTGTGTGGGCCATTTGTATGAAATGTTAATGAGTATCGATCCCTGATAAAGTGTAGCGCTGGATCAGTATTCTGGTAGCAGAGGACGGTTTAATTATTGATTAGTTTGGTAATAATTATTGATTATATGTACTTAACAAGAAAAGTTAGTGTCTTGTTCTATGTTGTATAGAAGTATGGAGTTACCTGAGAGATCCCGGGATGGAAATTTAGCTTGAAGTAGGCAGAAGAAGAGTGTGGATAAGTTATCACACTGGAGAAGTACTTTGTCTGTTGTTATAATACTGTACGGCGGAAAGCTGTAGGTGTTATATTTAGGGACAATTTCGTATGTAAGTAGTGTCTGAAACAGCGAAGGGTCTACTTCCAGAACTCTGGCCTTATCCCCAGGGGAGTAACAAGACCTCTTTTAAATAAAAGTCCTCTTGTGAAACTTTGGCCTTATCCCTAGAGGAGTACCAAGTCCACCTGTAGCTTGCTTGGGTGTAAAATAGCGCTGGTCATTGTTTTACTTGAAGGGAAAGAATTTTCTCTTTGAAAAGTGAAGACTATCTCTTTATTTAGTGGAGTAGACAAAGTAGCATGGTTTTGTGTTGTTACTAACAACATTTTTATTATTTTGGAAAGGGAGGGTCAGTAGAAGGAGTAATACTGACCTCAGAAAAAGCCGCGCTGGCATTGGTCAGATAGAGGGCGTCTAGGGAGATGTCATTGGTCGATTTGCGCTAACTTTATTTGTATTGGTTGAGACATTGGTTATGTAGTGGAGCTCTGATTGGACGGTTGGTGTGAGTGGTGCTGGTATAGGATGAGAACTGACATATAGAATAAGAAGAATTACGGAAAGGTTTCCTTGTTTGTTTGCTGAGATACATTAGCGTAAAGAGTCGGAAAATGAAGTTGCTTAAGAAAATAAAACATTTCTTTAAAAAGGATAAACCAATAGTGACTAGAGAGGGAATTTCCTATTGCACCTCCAAGAACGCCTGCTTCCTATATGATGTTGGAGCGAGGATACCATACATGTACTTGGTTGGACAATTGGGTGGAATACACAAAGGATGATGGTGGTATAGCTTTCCCACAGCATGGTTCATTTAATATAAGGATTTTACAGAATTTGAGAGATAGAATGAATTCACTAGAGCCAAATCCCAGACCTACACAATATGAAGCGTTAGAGGAATGGGAAGTAGAAGCATTCAAAAGAGAGAAGTATATAGGTGGCAGGAAATACAGAAATATAATGACTAGATATTCTTTTGAGAGAAGAGAAGATAAAATGAAAAGATGGAGGAGAGCTGTGGTAACCGAGGGTTTGTACCCAGTTTTCGTTGCAGAAGACCAAACAGGAGGAAAATGTAAAGAGAAGAAGAAAAATATAGAGACTTCAAGATTAGGCTATGACCCAAAAAATTCTGATGATGAGTTGTTAGATGACATTTTGACCAAACGACCTCCGCCATATCAAGAAACTTCAGGTGAAGTGACTCCAAATACACCATTATTGGGAACCCCATTAATTCCACAAGTCCCGAAAATAGCTAGAGTAGTACGAGAAAGTGAAAAGAACATGTTGAATAAGTTAAGAGAAGAACTGACTGAGAAAATAAATCAGTTAAGTTTAAATGCGGAAGCATTGACGGTACCGGTAACAATCGGTCCCATAATTCCGTTGTATGGAGAAAAACAGAATATATCAAAAGTACATAGGTTGGCAGTTCCAAGGAGTAGTGTAAGGAGTGAAATGGTGATGGTAGCGGATGAGGATGGACAGGCTGACAGGAATACTTCGTTGTTAGATATTCTGGTTTGTGAGCTGATAATTGAAACCCCTAAGAGAAGTACACAAATAGACCCGAGGAAAATAGGGCAGAATGTCACTTCAATGTCAGAGAGTTCAGAAGGTCCTTCACCAGATGAATCTTCACCAGATGAATTAGATGATTGGATAAAGGGAATGGAAACACGTAAACCTCAACCACAGAGTATAAATGTGAGCCAATTGAGAGTAGATTTGGAAGAGATGATCATTGGTACAATAAGTCCAGACAGACTAGGAACTTACCGAGGCGAAGAGCTGTTGTTTTTGTGTAAACATATTACTTGGAGAGCGAGAAGTCTTTATGAGAAAATAGCAGAGGCTGCTAGCGAATATGGAGTAGACAGAATCAAAATGGTCAGGTACCCAGTGGAGGTAGAGATAAATTGAGTGAAAAAGAGGCTAAGAAGAAATTTCCTTGTCATGTGTGCGGAAAGTATGTACATTGGAAGAACGAGTGTAGATCTGCTCAAAAAGATAATGGGGTGAATCAAAATTTAAATCCACAGATGCAGAATGACGTGGTTGTGAATCACCAGCAGCTACAGCATCAGCAGCAGCATTAGCAGCAACAGCAGCAGGTAGTTGTTCCACAGTTACAGGTGCCACAAGCTCCTATGCCAAATAATGTGAATGCTCAAGTGCAGAGATACAGTGCGAACACTGGATTTCACGGAGGTCATCAAGTTGGTAAGAATCAAAATGTGCATATGGTTCCGCAATACTGGTTGCAGTGCGATGAGAGTGATTTAGACTCAGGGGAAAGCAAGATGGCGGCCGCTTGAGGCTGCTGGAGCAGACCTGCCGATGAACACTGAATTGATTCCCTGAAAAAATAGGGAAATTATCCCAAAGGAATATTAAACAGCACTTACCTATGTAAAGTCTGTCGATCCACGAGGTTGGGACGCTGCGGTGGACATCGACCCGGGACCCAGGAGCAGCTTTGGGGAGGATTGGCCGCGGGAGTGCATCGCAACCCTGGGACTGCTGGTGGAGCGAGTGATTGCGTTTGCCGGCTGCCGGCGCTGTCAGCGAAAGGCATCCATAAGAATGGCTCCAAAAGTGACCAGCTCCTCCAAGGGCAGTATTGGAGCAGTAACGGACTCTGCGGGCCCTGAAGGAAAGCGGGGCGGCCGGTGGACGCCGCTTACATTAAAGCCGGCTCCGGAGAAGGAGAAAGAGCCGGCTCCGGCTTCAGTCAGGGGAAGAGGCGGGGCCTCGATAGGACGACGGGCGCCGAGAGGCTCGGTGTTAGACATGCTGCGTGCTTCTGGGGACAAACAGCCTGAGATCACAGCCAAGATCACAGGTGCTGCTGAGGCTGACAAGGCGGCTCCACTGGGCAATGATGCAGCAGCGTTGAAGAGGAGACTCTGCTTAAGAAACCATCTGCTGGGAGATTGAAGTAAGTCCTGAGCTGACTCAATATGTAGATGTGTTGCAGGGTATAGCAGGAAATGAACAGAGACACAGTAGGGGTTTATCGGAGCACAACAGTCAAGAGAAAACTAATGAGGCTGAAACAGACATGGGGCCAATAATTACTGACATAGAGACAATAGCACTGGGGATATCAGGGACCCCCACAAAAGAGCTAAATTCTCAGGAGCGTGTCAATAAACTTAGAAGTGGATGTAGACCCTAATGACTGCTTCTTCTCTTTGTCTGACGGCCCTGAGTGGTCAGCTTATGACTCCGGATCTTCAATTATATCAAGTGAAGATGAAAATGAAAGTGAATTGGAGAAAGCAGGAGATCCTTTATTTATGACTGCTCGACGGGTTAGTGGTAAAAGAACTGGGCTCCATACACAAAGGTCAGCAAGTCTGAAATGGGATTACTCACTTTCTGATCCAATTAAACTTACCCAAAATGCTGTATCTCAAAATATTTCTGGTTCACAAGCCCCGACACTAGAGACTGTCTTACAGACAATAATACAACATCGCGACGAGATGAGGGCAGATGCTCGCAAAGCACAGAATGCTGCACGGAAAGTTCAAGGAGCAGTACAGAAACTGACAAAAAGCATGCAATACTATAGGCGAACGGCTTACAGAACTTGAAACTCGAGTTAATCTTCTAGAGACGGAAGTCGGTGAGAAACTCCGTCAATCCACGGAACAAGAGGAACGAATCACGGACATACAATGGAAGTTGGAAGAAAGTGAGAACCGGCAGCGGCGCAACAATCTGAGGGTCCTGGGAGTTCCGGAAGGGAAGGAGGGATCAGATATTCGAACTTATATGTTGGACCTCTTTCAACGAGCTGTTCCGGAACTTATAGGCTGGAATTGGCAACAAGAGGTTCAGCGAGTTCATAGGACACCGTTCACTCTGAGAAATTCAGTCAGGGAAGGAGCAAAGCCAAGAGCTATCTTGATTTTTTTTTGGTAACTTTCTTTTGAGACAGGCTGTGTTCGAAAAAGCCAGACCCGAGGCTGGGAGAAGTGTGGATGATGTTTCTTTTTTGGTAAGACCTGACTTTTGCCATGTCACTGTGGAAAGGAGGTGGCGCTTGCGCCAGCTGATAAAACCCTTTCAAGACAAAGGGGCAAAAGTATATTTGAACAATCCTGCCTCTCTGAAGGTAGTCTGGCAGGGGGGAACGAAATTTTTTACATCTGAAGTAAAGGCTCAAGAATTCTTGGCTGAACTGAAGCCGTAGGGGGAGGGGATGGGATTATAATGCTTCTCTTCTTTCTAACGTTTGGTATTTCAGAGTTTTCAAAATTTACAAAAAAAAGAGTTAAAATTTGTATTGATAGAGGCTATTCCCCTTAAAGTAGGACGGTATGGTATTGTTTAGTGATTCACGGTGTCGGCTAACTGCTCTCCATCTGATGTGCGGTCTGGGCATTACCTGAAAATGGGAGAGAGGGAGGGGGGTACTGGGGGGGTGGTAGGGGTGGGGTGGGGGGAAGGAGGGTCAAGGGGTTTTGGGTGGGGGCACAAAACAGGGGGGGAAATTCAGAGAGGCTATGGAAAAAAAATGCCAAAAATGTGCTAAAATGCTGAGAATAATGACAGAAACGAGAACTAATCATCTATACCTAGGTTTATATTTGCATGTCAAGGAAAAAAGGGATAAAATGAAAATAAAGGGACAACACATTAGTGTACATGGGTAAGATGACTGTATGTTCAGTTAATATAGGTGGTTTAGGGGATAGGAGTAAGCGAAATAGGACCACGGAAATGGTAAAATGTATTAATCCCGACATAATTGCCATTCAAGAAACACATCTACCATGGGAAAGGAGGGGACTAATTGTGATAAAGAGTTATTCGCTAATGGCCTGTTCTACGCAAACCTCCAATATAAGAGGGATGGCTATTGTGGCTAAAAATCAAATAGGATCCATTAGGCGCACAATGGGTGATGCAGGAGGGAGGTGGGCTCTGGCGGAGCTTGAATGTTGAATAACAATAGTCACGGTGTACGGCTCATATCAGGATGAGCCTAAAATATTCGAAGATTTGGAGATGGAGCTAGTGACTTGGCCCACACCTATAATAATGTGTGGGGACTTCAATATTCATTTAGGAATAGGTAATGTGACGCTTAATAGATATCAAGGGCGGAAGCCCAAGGTATACCAAGCATTGATATCATTGAGCAAAAGCCACGGGTTGATAGATGGGTGGGCATCTAAATCTCCCACTGATCCAGGTTATACTCATTTTTCTTACCCTTACCAGAAATATGTTTGGCTGGACTACTTCTACGTCTCCAAACAGATTTAAGGAGTGGCTGAGGTTGAAATTTTGCCCAAGCTAATGTCTGATCACAATCCCTTGATCCTTAGGCTAAGACTACCACAATTTCATACGTACCAAACACAATGGACATTTGATCAGAAACTGCTGGCTGATCAAGAGTATGTCCGTCATTTTAAAATCTGGATAAGGGAATTATTTAATCTGAATAGATATATTGCTTCGCGTAACATGGTTTGGGATGCGTTCAAGGTTGGAGTAAGGGGGGAGATAGTAAGCTTTTTATCTAACCAAAGACAACAACAAGGGAAGAGGATTAAGTAATTATATGCCAAACTTAGAGATCTGGAGCGAGAACATCTGGGCAAGATAGTGCGGGGGATGGAAGTAGCAACAACTCAATTAGATATCACGTGGTTAAAGCTGAGATAGGGTTTTATTACTCCCAAAAAGCTGCGGCAGGGTACCAGACTCATAGGGCAGAGTGTTATGAATATGCCAAAACTGTTGGGAAGATACTTGCCCTGAAGGCAAGACGAAAAATAATGAAGAGCCAGATATCCTCAATATGTAGTGGGGGGACTTTATATACTGACCCTGGGGAAATAGTAGAAGTGTTTCACAAATTCTATCAGGATCTTTATATGGAGGGGAAGCAAGGCCCCCATAGTGATGTCTATGTGAGGGCTAGCAAAGAATATACAACGTTAGGGGAGGACGTAAGTGAGAGGCTTGAGACTGAATTCACACTTGAAGAGATACAAATAGCGATACAGCAGTCGGCCCTGATAAAATTCCATCTGAATTTTATAAAATCTTTCAGGAAGAGCTAGCCCCCTTGCTCTGGGATTTATTTTTGGGAGTACAACATCTTGGAAATCCGCCAGATTCTTGGAAGGGTACTAATATTGTCATCTTCCCCAAGATGGGTAAACCACTGGATAAGCCCACCTCATATAGACCAATTTCCCTAATAAACGCGGATGCAAAAATCTATTCTAAAATGTTGTCGAACCGTCTCCAGAGGGTCATAGCGAGCCTTGTGTCACCCTGGCAACATGGCTTCGTACCAGGACGAGATACAACAGATCACATAAGACGAGCCGTGGCCCTATTTGACATCATCGAGGAGACTAATGGACATTTAGCTATGATCGTCCTGGATGCGGAAAAGTCATTCGACCGTTTGTCATGGGAGTTTCTATGGGGCATTTTGGTAGCTAAAGGGTTTGGACCCCGGGTCATCACAGCAATTAAAGCTATGTATAGAGCTCCCTACGCAAAACTGCAGTTAATGGGTAGAGAATCTGAGATGATAATGGTTTCTCGCGGAACTAGGCAGGGATGCCCTTGCTCTCCAATTTTATTTGCCCTTTACATAGACCCATTTTTTCAAACGATAATCGAGAATAAGACAATTGTCCCAATCATGACCCAGGGATATAGAACCAAAATACTTGCTAACACCTAACCCTGAGGAAGCTATAAGGGAGATTGAAGATATCGCAATTTTATTTGGGAAGGAATCAGGGTGTTTATTGAATAAATCAAAGACCCAAATAATTTGTAACAACAATGTCATCTTTACTGTCGTGACAGCGTTAGGAGCTCACCTGTATGGAAGCCACTAACCTGACTAGGAGGCAGCAGGGACGGAGTCAGACGAAAGTTCCCACCTTCCCGAAGGCGCGTCGTGCCCCAGAGAGGAGTATACTACACTGGGACAGACGTCCCCCCGGGGGAGAAGGGAAAACCAAGGGGTAGCTCTGTGTGGTGATCCTGGGAGACGGCTCTGGTGAGTTTTCTCTATCTGCAGGCGTGACGGAGGGGGATCGCACCAACTAGAAAGAACAAAGGCAGAAGATAAGTGGACTAAACAGAGTCTCTCCTGAGGAGCAGTCACCCCTATGTTCATAAGAAGTCAATCCCCCCTTCCTACCTGAACAGGAGTAGAATACACTACGAACGTCCCTTCCCATCTGTGAAGTGGCCCATGAAAAGGAAACAAAATACACGACTAGAGCTGAAACCACCTAGAGAAAGTAGCACCAAACGTACGTAGATATCAGCAGTTAAGGCAGCAGCCTTCTCACGTTGTTGATTGCACAGCGTGAAAACTCACAGCCCATTAGCACTGCTGCATTTGTTCAATCAGGTATGTTCCACAGCAAATGACGGTGCGCGTACGGAAAGGTTCAACGTGGCCTAAGTACCTAGTAGGAATGAGGGCCCCTGTCGAGTCGGCGAAAATAAGGAAACAGGGTCTCGCACGAGCGAGGAGCCCTACCTGAGCCGTTCGGGTGGTTGAAAGAAGTCTTGGACCAAACGCCCGACCTCCGGCGGGGACACACCTTCCGCCTGGCGTTTTCGAGTAACGGCCGTAACTTGCTCCGGGAATCTCCGCTGTCTGAAGGGTCATTGCAGGGTAAAGCACGCCCGACCTCCGGCGGGGAAGCACCTTCTGCCTGGCGTTCGGGGGACTTGGTAAACGGGATCGATTGTCAAGCCCCGTTTCCTGGCATGGGCGGGGCTATATAGCCGCCCAATCCGGAAGCTCGCTGGTCCTGGTGCTCCGTGATGCTAGAGAGGGTGTTCTGGGATATGTAGTTTTTATGGCCAGGGGTTGGTAGCGGCGGGTAACGCAGGTCATGACAGAACCCCCTCGCGAGGACCGCCGTCTCGGTGGTTGTCCTGGTTTCCCTGGATGTTTGGTATGGAATTTTTTAATCAGCCTTGGGCAGTTCAAGTTAGATAAAGGTTCCCAGGTTCGATCCTCTACCCCGTACCCTTTCCAGTCCACCAGATACTGTACCCTTCCCCTTACTAATCTGGAGTCTAGGAGCTCTCAGACTTCATATTCTTCCTGTCCTTCTACTTCTACAGGTGGAGGAAGCACGGGCAGTCTCACATTCGGAGGACAGGGTTTTAGTAAGGAAACATGGAATACTGGGTGGATGTTCCAGGAAGAGGGAAGAGTCAGACGTATGGCTACAGGATTTATCACACGTTCAATCCTGTACGGGTCTATGTATTTTGGGCCTAACTTACCCACCCCCTTTAGTCGTAGGTGTGTTGTAGCTAACCACACCTTGTCTCCCGTCTGATAGCTAGGTTCTGGGCTTCTCTTTTTATCAGCATATAGTTTATGTGTGGATTGTGCTTCCTGAAGCTGGTGTTTGGCTTCTGTAAGCATGTGTCGGAGATGAGTGTGGTGTTCTTGTATAGTGGGGTGCTTGGACTCAGCAGGCCAATCAAAGGGAAGCATGTTAGGATGAAACCCATTTAAGCAAAAGAATGGGGAACAACCAAGGGTGGCATGTTTTGCGTTATTGTAGGAGAATTCAGCTAACCAGAGTAACGGGAACCAGTCCATGGCGTTTTGAAGAGAAAAACAACGCAGAAACTGTTCAAGGGCTTGGTTAAGACACTCCGTCTTACCGTCGGTTTGGGGGTGATAACTGGTTGAGAGTCTTGTGTCCACTCCCATGGTGGCGCATAATGCCTTCCAAAATCGAGAAGTAAATTGGGAGCCCCTGTCGGTGATGAGAACCCGTGGTAGTCCATGTGCCTTCACTACGTGTTGGAGAAAGGCCATTGCTAGCTCCGCTGACGTAGGTAATCCTTTCAAGGGGATAAAGTGTCCCATCTTGGTGAGATGATCGACTACTAATAAGATGGTGGTGTAGCCGTTGCATGGGGGCATCTCTACAATGAAGTCCATCGACACTGTGTGCCATGGAAGAGCAGGTATAGGAATAGGTCGAAGCAATCCCGTAGGTTTTGTATGGCTGGTCTTGCTCTGAGCGCAAATTGAGCAGTTTCTTATATACTCCTTGATGTCGTTTTTTAGGGTGGGCCACCAAAAGGAACGCTCTACAAATTCGATAGTTTTGTTTTCTCCTAGGTGCCCCCCAATTGTTGTGTCGTGAGCCCAGGAAAGGATCTGTTCCTGAAGGGTTTTGTCCGGAAGGTATAACCTCTGGTCGTGGTAGGGAAAACAGTTTATAAAGGTTCGACTCTCTGGACGTTCCGTGATCCAGTCTTGCTGGTCGAGATGTGTGAAGGATTCGTGCAGGTTTTCCAGGAATGATTCCGAGAAGGTGGTGGCTAGAGACTCAGGTTGAAAGGCTTCTACCGGGAGAATAGGTGGACTGTCAGTAGTCTCTTCAGGTGTTTCTTCTAACGGGAAGGGTAAGCGTGACAGGGCATCAGCCTTTCCGTTTTGAGCTCCTGGTCAGTATTTTATAACAAAGTCATAATCCGAGAAAAACAAGGACCATCGGAGTTGTCGTGGCGTGAGTGCTTTGGCGGACTTTAGAAACAGCAGGTTTCGGTGATCGGTGTAGATTTCTACAGTATGACTGGCCCCCTGAAGGTAGTGTCGCCATTCTTCGAAGGCTCGTTTTATAGCTAGGAGTTCCTTGTCTGTAATGGAGTAATTGATCTCGCTGGGAGCAAGCTTTTTGGAATAAAAAGCCACCGGATGTATTTGTCCTGTTTCAGGGTGTCTTTGGGAGAGGATTCCTCCTAAGGCGAACTGTGATGCATCTGTCTCAAGAATATACGGCAAACTAGGATCGGGGTGTCGTAATATAGGAGCTTGGGTGAAACGGTTCTTCAGTTCCTGAAAGGCTCGTTCTGCTTCGGAATCCCAGACAAAGGAGGTGTTTTTTCGAAGGAGACGTGTGATGGGATGGATGATCCGTGAGAAATCCTTAAAAAAGCGTCTATAGTAATTGGAGAAGCCAAGAAAGCTTTGAACCGCCTTGATATTCTTGGGCGACTTCCAGAGGGTGATGGCCTCCACTTTTCCTGCGTCCATCTGAAATCCGTGGGCGTTAATGACATACCCCAAGAACGCTATTTCGGTCACATGGAAAAGGCACTTCTCCAATTTTGCGTATGAGGCATGTTGTCTGAGTCTGTCCAGTACGGTTTTGACATGTTCCACATGATCCTGGATGGTTTCGGAGTAGATGAGGATATCATCTATATAGACTATGCAGATGGTTTCCAACAATCCCCGCAGCACTTCGTCCATGAAGTATTGGAATGCGGCGGGGGCATTGCATAGACCAAAAGGCATAACTTGGTACTCGCAGAGCCCGAATTTGGTCCTGAACACCGTCTTCAACTCATCCCCTGCTTGGACTCTAACCAGGTGGTATGCCCCTCGAAGATCTAATTTCGTAAAAATACGCGCTCCTTTCAATTGGTCCAGTAAGACGGGTATCAGGGGCAGGGGATAGCGATTTTTTACTGTTATCTTATTGAGTGCCCTGTAATCGATGCACGTTCGTAATTCATCACAGTCCTTCTTCGATATAAAAAAAAGGGGTGATGACGCTGGAGATGATGAATGCCGAATAAACCCAGAAGCAAGGTTCTCGTCCAGATAGTTCTTCAGGTACCGGGCTTCTGGCTCGGTGAGGGCATATACCCAACTACATGGTATATTGGCTCCGGGTTGTAGATCAATGCGGCAAACGTGTGGCTTTTTCTTTATCGAAGACGGATTGGTACTCCTGGTAGATCATCGGCAGAGCGGTAGCGCAACAGTAGGTGTCTTCCTCACATCCTTCCGCCAACATCCCTGCCACTGGCCTGTTCTCCCTCACAGTGGGTTCGGAATTCGCGAGGCAGTGTTCTCTGCAGTACGCTGAAGTAAGGGAGATGGATCTTTCTGCCCATCGGATAACGGGGTCATGCAGGGTAAGCCATGGCATACCCAGGATGAGTCGGAAATGAGGAGCATCGATGAGATCGATTTGCAACGTTTCGTGGTGATTCGTTCCCACTTGCATGGGGAGAGGAACGGTGTGATAACGGACAGGCCCGGAGGTAAGGGGTTTCCCATCCACTGCTCTTACCACCACTGGGGACTCTTTTCTTTCGAACGTCACTCCGATGGCACGGGCATAACTTTGATCTATAAAATTTCCGGTGGCACCGGAATCCAGGAGTGCCGCCACTTCCACGGTCGTGGAGGGTCCGGTCCATAACGTGACGCAGACATTCAGATGTGCTACAGCGGGTTGGATGGTGTTAGCTAGCGAAGCTGAGACCTTTTCTTGATTATGACCCAAGGCAGTGGTCTCCTGCGGTCTTGGGTGCTCTAGTTTTCCGCCGACGGGAGGAAAGCTGCAGCTTGTTTTAGGGAAGGGTTTGGTCTCTCCGCTGCGTTGGCTCTTGCACGGCACTCTCGAATAAAATGTCCGCTCTTCCCGCAGTATAAGCAGAGTTTTTGCTGCCGACGTTTCTCTTTTTCTTCTAGCGTCAGCGGTCCTCGCAGTCCCCCAAGTTGCATAGGTTCTGTTCCGTCGGTCGGTTTGGTAGGCAGATCCATCAGGGCCTTCGTGCGTATCGGGGGAAAACGTACCTCGTTTCTTCCTTTCTCGCTTTTTCGTTCCTGTAAACGATGGTTCAACTGGACCGTAAGCTCTATCAGTTCCTCACAGGTATTGTGCAACTGGACAACTTGAGATAGAACGTCTTTTAAGGCGCTCCGTAGGCCTTGGAAGAACAACGTTGTTCGTTTTTCTGGAGGCCAATCCGTTTCTACAATGAGGCGATGTACGTGAGCAAGTCCTGTGATCCCTGTCGTAGAGTCAGGAGTTCTCTATCAAGAGACATCATGTGGGATTTTCGGTCGAATAACTTTCTCATTTCCTTACAAAAATCTTGAAAGTTATGGAGCACTGGGTCATTGCGTTCCATCAAAGGAATGGTCCAACTGGCTGCATTCCCTCCCATGTATGACATCATAAAGGAGGTTTTTGCCTCGTCGTTCTGAAATACCGATGGTTTGCATAAAAAATGTAATCTACTCTGGTTGAGGAATATTTCAAATTTCTTGGGGTCCTGGTGCTCCGTGATGCTAGAGAGGGTGTTCTGGGATATGTAGTTTTTATGGCCAGGGGTTGGTAGCGGCGGGTAACGCAGGTCATGACATTTACGGACAATCGAAGAGTAAATACTGCTACGTATCTTGTAGTTAAGATCACTCCGGATATTAGGCAGATTGCTCAAATAAATTTAGATCCTGTGATCAGTAAAATAGCCTTAGACCTTAGGCGAATGAATTCACTTCACTTAACCATTATAGGGAGGGTGAACGTTCTTAAAATGATAATGATTCCTAAGGTCTTATATCTATTTAGGGAACTTCCGGTGGAACTAGAAGGATCTATAATTAAAACTTTAGAGTCTATATTTAGTAGGTTTATTTGGCAATATGGTAAGGTTAGGAGATCTCTTACATTTTTCCTTTACCACAAGCACGGGGAGGGTGGGCTGTTCCTAATTTAACCTTTTACCATTGGGCTGCCTTGTTACAACAAATGAGTATACGTTTTTTTGAAAATTCTGTCAATAAGGTACAGGACTAGGAGCTCCCAACAATTTACGAACTGGCACTAGGGGAAAAGGCCAAAGCATTATTTTTACGTGAGTTGGAACCTAGTTATTATAAGAAAGTGTGATTTAAGATTATTTTCAGCACCTGGAAAAATTGGGTCAGAATACAAAAGCATACGAACATCGAGAAGATAACAAAGTATACACCTATTTGGAAATCATTTTTATTTTCCCCTGTGTATTATGATGTTATAGCAAAACAATGGGAACAATTAGGATTACGGACAGTGGGGGATATCCAGCCAAATGGCCAATTATATTCGTTCAGAGAGCTGCAAAGAGAATTTGGAATCCTGGATGGACATTATCTTAAATACTTACAAATCAAGGGGGTTGTTGGTAAAATGAGACAGACAATATCCAGTGTCAAAATAGTGTTGTTTCAAACTATGGAGAAATCTGCCTAACAAAATTAAACATCTATATAGCTTGATGATGGAGCAAGCCCAGGATGATATAGATAAAATTGAAACATAATGGGCCAGTAAACTAGAGGATGAAGATGTTGATATCGATTTGTCACTACAATTAGGGAAGAAAATGCTCCTATTAGCTAATTTAAAATCACGACATTATAAAACGATCTACAACTTATATTTTTTATTCCGGCTAAATTATTTGAATGGGGGAAAAAGGAGGATGACAAATGCCCTAGATGTGGGGTAGGATCAGCAGAGGATATCCATTTGTTTTATGGGTGTGTACAACTGTACTTGAGAGTGATTCAGACTCATCCTGAAGGAGGAGGAAGAGTGTGCACTTGGCGCATCTTTGGCGGTAGATCAGTCAGGTCCATTTGTTGAAGGAAAAGTGGAATGTAATGATATTATAATACTAGTGGACACTGGTGCTACCCGTTCTACTGTGAGAGCAGCAGAAATTTGGAAACTACCCCTTTCGGGAGAAACTATCCAAGTTGTAGGAGTCTCGAATAAACATATTAGAACACCAGTCACAAATCCAATAGAAGTTCATATTGGAAGTTTCAGAGACCTGCACCGTTTCGTGGTATGTGACTCGAGTCCAGTAAATCTCTTGGGAAGAGATTTACTGTGTAAAATGAATTGTACCATCTATTGTACGCCAGATGGTATTGCGTTTCAGACACCTGATGAGGATGTCACATTCAAGATGATGTTAGCGAAGCAAGGGACAGAAGAGGATAAGTTGTTTTCACTTCTCACAGAAGAGAATTTGCCCGAAAAATTAAAAAGTACAGTAAGGTCGGATGTATGGGTTTTTACAGGAAAGGAGATTGGTCTGATAACAAATGTAGATCCAATTCAGATTACGGTGAAAGAGGGTGCCATGAATCCAAACACACCTCAGTACAAAATGAGTCCGGAAGTAATTGCAGGAGTCACTCCTGTGATTGACCAAATGATTCAACAGGGAATTCTGAGAGAAATATTGAGCAGTTCTTGTAATTCACCTATTATAGGAATTAAGAAGCCCAGTGGAAAATACAGAATAGTACAAGATTTAAGAAAGATTAATAAAATTGTAGTACCCTGTTGTTCAGTAGGGCCCAATCCAGCAGCGATCCTTTACCAACTTCCCTGCGATACTGAATGGCACACAATGATTGATGTGTGCCAAGCATTTTTCTCGATTCCTTTACACCCGGAAAGCCAGTATTTGTTTGCATTCCGGTTCGGACACTGTGTTTTGGCGTGGTGCCAAGTTCCTCAAGGGTACACAGAGAGTCCTTCAATTTTTAATCAGATTCTGAAAAGATGTTTGTAGACTTTAGTCATGCCAGGAAATTCAGTTCTGGTTCAGTACATTGATGACCTATTAGTGGCGTCAAAGACATGAGCAGCATGTGTGACAGATACCATTGCCTTACTGAACCAATTGGTAGAAGGTGGATACAAAGTGTCACCAGCAAAATTGCAATTTTGTAAACAGGAAGTCCAGTACCTATGACACAAAATAGAAAAAGGAATCTGAAAGGTGACAACAGAACGAATTGGTGTGATTAAACAAATGAGCCCACCCAAAACGCAGAGAGAAGATCGAATGTTCTTGGGAATGGTTGGATACTGCAGACAGTGGATCAGTGGTTTCTCACTGATTGCAAAACCTCTACAGAGGTTGACACGAAAAGATGTGAAAGATCCGATTGTTTTGGATGATGAAAGTATGGAAGCTTTTACTAAATTGCGAAACAGTGTTTGGCGAGCACCTGCGTTGGGAATGCCAAATTATGCAAAAGGTTTTGCGTTGTACTGCTGTGAAAGAGATGGGTGTGCACTTTCAGTCTTAACTCGAAACATGGAATGGCATGACGCCCAGTAGAATATTTTTCTGCTACTTTGGATTCAGTGGCTGCAGCAATGCCTGGCTGTTTGAAAGCAGTAGCTTCTACTTGTGTGAGTCTGGAACAGAGTGAAGCGATTGTGATGGGACATTCAGTCAAGGTATATGTGCCACATTCGGTTGAGATCCTTGTGACACAAACGAGGATGCAGTATATGGCCTATAGTCGGCTGACTAGGTACGAACGTGATTTTGGGTGCTGAAAATGTGACTGTGGTGAGGTGCACAACAGTAAATCCGGCGACCCTGTTGCCAAACTCATACTGTGAGGCAGTAAGAGAGAAAGCAGATCACGATTGTTTGGATGTGACATAATTGTTCACAAAACCCAGGCCTGACATTGAGGATATCCCATTAGAAAAATCAGACTGTGAGATGTTTGTTGATGGATCATGCTTGAGGAATGAGAAAGGAGAACTGTGTTCGGCCTATGCTATCTGCACAATAGCGGGAGTTTTAGAAGCACCCTGTCTAAAAGGGGTAAACTCTGCCCAAATTGCTGAATTGATAGCTATGATTAGAGCATGCAAAATTGACAAAAGCCTGAGGGTAACCATATTTACTGCTAGTCAATATGGTTTTGGGGTGGTCCATGACTTCGGGCAGCTATGGATGCAAAGGGGATTTCTGACTTCTTTAGGTTCCCCAATAAGGAACAGCAAAACTGTAAAAGATTTATTGGATGCTTTACAATTGCCCAGAAAGATTGCAGTGGTCAAATGTTCTGCACATAAGTCAGGAGATGATTATGTGATAAAGGGCAACAGATACGCTGATCAGGTAGCGCGTTTTTGTGCACCAAATTTAAAAGCCCTAAAACCGAGGGATGGAAAAAAGAAAATACCAATTGCCATCTCTTGTTCTCTTCTTCATTTGAAACTTGGGATGAAATGAGACAGTTGCAGGAAAAAGCAAGTGATGAGGAAAAGGAAATTTGGATACATTCAGGCTGCAAAAAGAGAGCAGAGGACGAAGTGTGGGTTCATATAGACGAAAGACCAGTCATGCCAGATTGTTTACTTTCCCAAATGGCAAGGGTATACCATGGAATTGCACATGTTGGAAGAGATGCAATGATCAGACTCTTCAAGCAGTCATGGTATAACCCAAAATTCAGGGTCATTGTAGAGAGTTTATGCCAGTGGTGTGTCACCTGTCAGCAGCAAAATCCAGGTAGGAAGACTGTTTTTAGTTGGGGACGAATTGGAAAGGCAGCAGGACCATTTAACAGATTCCAATTAGATTTCATTGAGCTTCCCCTGTGTAATGGGATAAAATATGTTTTGGTTATTGTCTGCTTGTTCTCTCGCTGGGTGGAAGCCTATCAAACGAGAAGGAACGATAGTCTCACTGTCACAAAGCTACTTCGAAGAGAGCTGATCCAAAGATTTGGATATCCAGTCACTTTAGAAACAGATAGAGGAACACAGTTTAACAATGAGATAATTTGGATGATTTGTGCAGCATTTCAGATTGAGCAGAAGCTGTATTGTGCCTATCGACTCGAAGCATCTGGAGTGGTTGAGCAGATAAATGGCACAATAAAATATAGGTTAGGAAAGGTGTGTGCATCCACAACACTAAGATGGCCTGATGCTTTACCCCTTGTATTGATGAGTCTTAGAAGCATTCCTGACAAAAAGACGAATTGAGTCCTCATGAAGTACTGATTTGAAGTGCAATGAGACAAGCATTTGTACCAGTGAACAAACTGATGAATATATCTGGTGATCTAGTGCTTGAATATTGCAGAGGATTGGCTGATCTGGTGCGTTCTGTGTCTCACCAGGTTGGAGAAAATGCCACTACAACACAGCCGAATCAAGAACATGATCTGAGTCCTGGAGAGTGGGTTCTCCTGAAGAAACACATGAGGAAATTGTGTTTAGAACCCAGGTGGAATGGACTTTACCAAGTAATGCCGGTGACGATGACAGCAGTGAAGTGTGGTGGTTTGCCAAATTGGATTCATGCGAGCCATACCAGACGAGTCCAAAGTCCACTTGAAAGACAAGAAGGGCAGCAACTGGTAAATCAAAGACAAAGACCAGAGGCTGAAGTGTGTGAAGCTGAAGAATCTAAAGTGACAGATTCTGAAGAACAAACAGATGATGAACAGCCAAGCACAAGTCAAGTAGAGTGGGCACCAGCTACTGGGTCTCATGAGACTGCTGTTGAACCAGAAGAAAGGGAAGTTACTGAATGTCAAGAAGAAGAACAAATAAAAGAAAGCCAAGTAAAAGAACCTGTGAGCCAGAGAAAGAAAGTGAAGAAGCAGTTCAAACTAAAAGACCAAGAAAAGGTGACAATTGGCCAAGTGGAGTGAAAAGACTGAAATACACTCTTGTGCGGAAAAAGTCAAAGAAAAGATCAGAGCAAATTAATGAGGTCTTAAGTCAAACAGATCAAGAAGAGTCAGGAGAAGATTCAGTACGAAAAACAAAACGAGTAAGAATTTCAAGCAAGAAATACACAGCACCAGAATGGACGTATATTATCTTGGAAGAAATTGAGAGCACAGACCCAAGTGAAGAAAAAGACAGTACTGACACTGAGCGAGTTGATGAAAGCAAATTGAAACCACCTTAAAAGAACTGTGAAAAATGAAGGTGCAACCTTGTTAATCGAAATTAATTAAATGACTCCTAAGACTTAAAGACAAAAATAAAAGAAAGGGGTAAAAAAGAAAGCCTTGAAGTGTAGGATTACACTATTTTTCATAAATTTGTAAGCAAAGTTTAGAGTTTTATAGTGGTAAAATACAAAATGGCCAAGGCAACAGTGACTGAACATCCAAAATCTAGTCTAAAAAGTAGATATATATGGCCGAAGCAACAGTGACTGAACATCCAAATCTAGTCTAAAAAGTAGATATATTAAAGCTTGCTTATGTAGTGTCTTTCTACTAACATTTATATGGATATTATTAACTGTTATTGTACCTATTCTAATGGTAGCCAATGACGGAAACAATACTAATGATGTAATAAGTGAAAGAGTGAGTGATGTTACTAAAGAAACCCCTAATACTAACATAGACCAAATAGTATTTTCCATCATGATAAATCAATTAGTGATTTCTTGTTAAATGTTTTTACTAAATTGTTGCATGAATATGTTAACACAATGAATGTGAGTGATTGTTACGTGTGCATCCAATTACCTTTGTCAGTCTCAGAGGGGGTGACCTACCTTCACCTACCTTTAACATATGGTGTGTAATGCAGTGTTTTAACGAGACTCTTTTACGTGAGGGGGAAGCTGGAGTATCATTATTCCTAAATAGATTTAGTATTTTCAGAAATACCTGTTATAAAGGAGTTGAACAAGGTTTTAAGTGGTATAAATGCATGTTATATGGGAGACTTCTTCCATATTACCAAGACACTAGATGTAAAATATGATTATAAACATAATCTAACATGTAGTTTGCAAGTTGAAGAAAAGGTGCTTATAGATATGGTAGAAAATAGAAGAGAACGTTTCCAAAGAAAAGCTGCTGAATAGATGCCACATGTACCACTGAGGGCTTTTAGAGAGGGAAAGTATGAGAAAGGCGAGGCATATGCTGCACTGTCCCTGGAATTGCTATCAAAAAGGGAAAATCTGTTTGCTTAGACTAAAAACTAACTATAATAATTATTTCATTGGTACTAGTGAGTGTGAGCATACTTTCCAAATTACTGGAGGATGGGGATTGAAGGGTGGAACTGATCCTGTTTTCCCAGGAGTCTATTATGTGTGTGGTAAGAAAGCCTATTACAGGTTGCCTGCACATTGGTATGGTAGTTGTTATTTTGCAATTGTTTTTCCAATTGTCTATCATGTAGACAGACACAATAACAGAATCAATTAAATAAAACAAGGACTAACATGTAACAAGTGAGCGAGTTTCTCAGAAATAATAGGTGATGTTTTTGGTGCACTGATACCATCAGTTGGAGTTGTTCTGAATTCACATACAATTCGAAAATTGTCCACAGTGGTTGATAGTTTATCAACAGATACTGCTGGTGTGTTCTTGATGATTGACACCGAAATGGTTGCAATCAGATCAATGGTTTTGCAAAATTAACTTGCCGTTGATATCTTATTGGCAAAAGAGGGTGGAGTCTGTGGTATGTTGAAAATTCAACACTGCTGCACTTATATCCCTGACAAAAGTAAAGGTATTGAGGGATATATTAAGAATATTAAAAAATTACATGAAGAGTTGACCCAACTGGAGGTTGACGGTGTCTGAGAGAGACTTGGTAAGAGTTTCTCTTCAGTAGGGACATAGTTTGCTACCTTTGGAGGTAGCTTATTAGGGAACATAATAATGCCAATCATTACAGTAGCTGGAGTAGCCTTAGTAATAATAACAATATATACATTTTGTAAGTGTAGATGTGGAAGAAAAGAGATGACAGAATCAAATAATAAACGAAGAGCAAAAAAGAGAAAAAGAGATGAGATAGAACTAGAAAATTTGAAAGAAGACTACTATGAAAGGATGAAAGATTTAGATGAAAAAATTATAAAAAGAGAAAATAATACTGAACTTTAGATAAATAAAGATGGCACTTGGTATGGTGGGTATTTATGATGGCTCCAGAAAGCCATCAGAGGGGGGATTGATGGAGCAGGGTTTTGCAAAAAGAAACCTGCTTGGATTGACAGCCCCGTAATACTTATTAACAGTGTTCAGTGGAAACTAACATCCAAATCACAAGAAATACATGGGGAACCGCTTTGCGCATGAGTGCGCTAATGTGAACTAATGCATGAAAGAACTAGGCCGCAATTTACATTGCGCTTTGGAAGAAACAGGAATTAATGCATGACTAGGCCGCATTTCGCATCTTGCATCTCACTTTTAAAAATAATAATAAATAATGCCGCTTTTGCTTTAAGCTTTGATAAGAAAAATATTAACATGGGATAGAGCAAAGGTGGGTGGTAAACAGTGAAAAGTGTATTTCCATGTAAATTAATGAATGCTTATGTTTTATTCATAGTGAGCTGAATTGGCCTGCATTTTCTCAAATTGACATGATAGATGGGGGCTGGGAAGAGTATGAATAACCCGACAAAGAGACAGAAAAGCTGAGCACTGCAGAAGTGCCCAAAAAGTCAAGGTTGATCAGCTACAGAAAACAATGTTTGTCTGCCAAAAGATGAAACTGGCTGTGGGAACCAAAACTTCTTCCGCGGACGTAGCAAAAGACTCATGTGAAAAGATGAAGTAGTTACATGCATTAAAATGAATGAAAGAGTCAAGAATCACGTCATGTGGAAGGATGTAAAACATTGAGCTGCAGAACTATGAATGTGATCATGGTGGTGTGATTGAACACCCCCTAAACCCTCCAATAGGAAAATGCGTTCCATAAATAGTTTCAACTTATGTGGGTTGGACATGTAGGTTTTAGGGTATAACTGGGGTGTCTTTGGGGGTGTGCTTTTAATGTAGGTCATCTGGAGAGGAGAGAGATGTGATTTGTCGCTGTCCGTCGGTTTGCAGAGAGGCCTAGCTGTTCCTGTCCCCTTCCTGAGTCCTGAAATCTTTGTTTCCTGTCTCTATTTCAGGGGACCCCCACTATCTCTTTGGCCAGGGGGGTGGTATTTCACTGATCCTCTGGGTTAGTATTATCTTCATGACTCGTACTTTGCATAATCATTTGCATATGTATTTTTGTCTCTGAAACTTATGTCTCTTAATCTATCCACTCCTTCATATGTATATCGTTTCACATTATTTGGCTGAAACTTATGTCTCTTCATCTATACACTCCTTCACATATATATCATTTCACATTATTTTGCTGAAACTTATGTCTCTTCATCTGTCCACTCCTTTATATACATATCGGTCATTGATGAGTATGACACTGCTTTCATTTTGCAGATTTTTCTCTCCCTTCTTGTGAGAATTCTTTGTTTGCATTATAACCTGTATGCAATGAGCATTAATTATTCACATTAATTTGAGATAAACTTTATTAATCTTACCGAGAGTCTGTGATTATTTAGCTAACTAGATAGTTAGATAGTAGTATTATTACCATCAACTACTCAACTAATTGGTCCATCGACCAGATGAAAGAGAGTTGGTCTAGTTATGTATTTAGAAATGTTATACATGAACCTATGAAGGAAACTATTTTTCACATCATTAAAACGTGAATGTGTATGGGCTATTTTTATGAAATGTTAATGAGTATCGATCCCTGATAAAGTGTAGCACTGGATCAGTACCATTACCTGGTAGCTGTCTAAACCAAGAAACCAATAATAGAGGGTCATTCAGAGGTTGTTAGATGCGGGTCATCCTTCAAAAAATGTCAGATTCCACATCTCCCAGTCCTGAGGCTCTGACTCTTTAAATTTAGGAGCACCTCAGGGTTTCTGCTGATGTTCAGCCGGTGGAAACAATGGATCCATCAGCCAATGGGCAGCTCAGTCACAGTGGGGGCAGCCCAAACGCACAGTAGCAGCTCGTGGAGGGAGTACTGCGAGGCAGTGGGGCGGGTGAGGAGTCTGTAGTAAACTCCGGCTCACGGCCAACTGGAGTAATGTAAATAAATAAATAAATAAATAAAACGAATTTCATTGCGTGTGCTGAAACGCCAAATGGCAATGCAGCATGCGCAATGAAATTCGTTTTATTGATTTACATTACTCCGGTCGGTCGTGAGCCAAAGTTTACTACCCCCCACCCTGCCCCTCAACCGCCCCGCAGCAATCCCTCCACGAGCTGCTACTGCACACGTATTTAGGATGGGGCGACTGCCACTGGATTTCCCTGCCATGGACTGCCATGTGAGGTAGGGTGGATCCGGGTAGTTAGATAATCAGTGGCCTTGACGTGCAGCAAGAAATCTTCCTGCAATTCAGGGCCATTCATTTTTCAAGAATTTAGTTGCAAAATAAAAAAAAAAATGCTAAGTAGATCGAAAGATACTGCGTCCACTTTGCATTCAGCTGGGCCTCCCATCACCAGTATTTTCAACACTGAGACAGAAACTTCAAGCCTACATGATTTTTAAACCAAACAGATGCAGAATTAACATGTTGAAAAAACACACTACGGGAAATGTTGCACAGGAATCTCAATTCGAAGAAATTACTAGCATGCTTCCTGGGAAATGTGGCAAAAAGATCGTCCTCAGTGATGTGGGGACATATCCACATGGGCTGTTTCGCCAGAGGGGTGGAGACCTGAATTTTATTGGCCTGGCGGGTCCATTGAGGTGCTTTAATAGGGTAGATTTCCTTGACTGATGTTACTGTTAATTATTCGGCTAAATAATGGTACAAGTCTTGCCTGTCTTTCTTATGCTTGCACTTTCTGATTCCCTGCACTCCTTTCTCTTTTCCCTACCGTTGCCTCCATTTTTCAGAGTTGCTCCTATCAGGAATTTTTTTCTTACATACAGTGCCAAGAACTGTATTAGTGCCGATCCTTTGGGCGTACACTGAAATCAAACTGGACCTTTTTATTGAAACGTACATTATTAAACAGTTAAGCAATGGACGCTGGCTTTTGCTCCTTCAACTTCTTGAAGATAATAATAGCTACTGTCCTTGGTCCTTTAGATTTGGCCAGCTCTTGTGAAAATCTGCAGTTCCTTCAGGCACCTAGCATTGATCACATGTAGGTCCCGTCTCTGTGAATCCATGGTGCTTGCCTTTAACACTCACAAGGAGCACGGCCCCATCACATTCTCATAATCAAACCCCGACCATGAGTCTACAGCTGGAAAACAGAACAAAAAATGCATCGTTATAGACAACCAACAACTGTATGCGTGCTTCAAGAAGTTTGAATAAGGCACGGAATCTCTAAAGGACATGTGGGCTAAGAAGTGAAATTAATAAACTATTTATAAGATACATGTCTATAAAACTAAGGGAACAGCAGCTTAGCCCTTAAGCTTCAATATTATTGTCTAATTCTTCGTTTCGGTTAGAACATGTTTTCATCAATTGGTGCAATGTTCTAATAGTAATAAGTCCCGTTTGCCTCTGGCTGTACAGGTGTCATGTAACTCAGGCCAAAAAATAAGATATAAAGGAGCCGATTCTGATCTCGCTCGGACGGGTTCGGAACGCGAACCGGCCGGAAAAAGTACGAGCCGTCCGCGCCGGATGCCCCTTCACCCCGTAGCCTTACGAGTCGATCATGGGAGGGGACCCAAGGGTTTCCCCTACACATGCATGTACGGTGCGGGTGGCACAGACGCGTCCCCACTACAGGGGGCGACCTTGTGCACAACGTACCTTTTTCATCAATGGGAGCCTATGTACGCGTCGTACAACAGGCTCCCATTGACTTCAATGAGGCTCCGAGCGACTCGTGTCCATCAGCGCTTGTTCACATCGTATTCGGGCGCTCGGAGCCCCGGAGTACGAGTCGGTTGGAAAGCCCTCCGGATCCGAGTCGGACGGAGCCTTCTCCCAGCGAGATCGGAATCGGCTCCAAAGTCTCCAATGGTCGGAATAAACCTCAAAAACAGGTTTTATTGCTATAAGAAGTTTGCTATGGTGCATGTAAAATTAATTAAAATCATTGATTTTCGGTGCTTGGTTTGTTGGTCACAGGCCTTAAACTAACCTTACTTACAGACATAGAGTATTTGACGCAGTAAAATACTTTAATATTCAAGTTTAACTCTTGGCCACCTTGTGAAGTGTCTTGCATAGTGTATCTTTCTTTCCCCTGATCTGCTGCTGAGGCTAGTGGGGCCAGGGGCCCGCTGAACAGTCTTTGACCACTAATAACTGCTAGCAACCGGGGCTCGAATCAGACATAAGGAAGCCTTGAAGTAAAGTATTCAGAAATAGTCATGCTGAAAAGTGAGAAATAGGCCTCCAATCCCCCTACATGTGTACCAGTGCAGGCACACTAAATGGGCCCCAGTCTAGGAATAGGGGCTGGGATAGAACTTTGCAGGTCCCAGGTCTATTCTATTCCAGCACTACCTTAAGAGCATTTCAAGAATTAAGCACACTCCTTAGGACAGAAAATGAAACTGCTTGCCCATCCCAGATCATTTAAAGGGCTCTGGGCACTTTCTGAAAGCAAGGGAACCTGAACTACACATGCACATCCTTCAATGCTTATTGGACCATGCCCCAGCTGCCTCTAGTGTGGATAATGAGCCCTACTGCTTTTTGGCAGGTGAGTGCCCCTGTGCTCACATTTCATTTTCACCTCTGGAAATGCAACAGGTGACCATGGACTTCACATAAATTGAGCTTGAGTGATCAGTTATCAGCAGCAATGACCTCCTGGGACCTTTCCAAAGCTCACATCCTACTTTAAGACTGAATCCCATTCTGACACTTGACTATAAGTCGTCTCTCTAATGTCAGACCTACCTCCCCCGTACTGGGAGGCCCAAGGCTGGTTCTCTTTCCTAAAAGCCTCTCACCAAAACCAAGAGCACCCCTAGCACGGAACTGCCTTTTCACAGCATGGCACACATCCTACATCTGCATTTTATATTTGTTAAAACAATCAAATAAAAGTTCTTTCACATGAAAATTTGACTAAACTGTAACTGGATGCAGCACAATTATGCCTCAGTGTCCCAAAATCAGTTCATAAAGAGTCGAAAGGTTTCCATACGGTGCAGAACCAGAATCAATATGAAAAATAACACATATAAAAAGCATACATTTAGCAGCGTTTTCAGGTTGAAAGTCTTTGCAAAGTAGTCAAATGGACTATCCTGCCTTGTATCTCCTCTAATTATGGATTTCCCAGTGTATCTGACTCTAACAGCTCAACTCCTCCAGATGACTGTAAGACTGGGATCACGTTTCCAGTCCTCTGCCACCTTAGATGGCCCATGAAGTACACCAAAGTACTTCACTAGGCAATCGAAAACTGGTATCATGTCAAACTCTAGCCATAGCCGAAAAGGGGTTTCAGTCTGTTTACTCCTAGGAACTGTGGTTTCATGGCCCACTCCTGTAAAATGTGTGCAATGCCAAATTACTGGAATTCCTCATCTTCCCTGGGTGTGTTCTATGTTGATGTGTTACATGTGGTATGCACAGAAAGCATGAACTTTCTGTCCTCTCCAATCACACAACAAATTTAGAAGAAGATGGATGTTCTTATAACTTGGGTTAAGGACTGTTTGTGTGACTTGTCCTACTATCAGTCATTGGGACCTGAAATTTGGACACCGACATAGCACCCATGTCTTAGAAAGTTCCTCCTGTTGTCAAGAGTGCCCTAGACCGTACGTTATGCTAACTTCCTGCAGTTGCTTCTTTATTTATTGAAAACAGTAGCCATAGCCACAGACATGCCTTCAGTTTTTTTTAATTGTCTGCACTCATTTAAATAACCAAACCATTTGATGTGTTGTGTACATAGTTTGCTTATAGGAAGCTGTCTCAAGTCTTTGGGTCTGTGTTGGAAAGTGGGTTATTAGTAGTGGTCAATATACATCTACCACTGGCAATAAGGCCACTAACAAAGTCTAGGGCTTAGTTAGAATAGGTCTCAGAAAATTATTCCCATGCTTAACCCTTGGCAGCTTGGCTGCGAGCAGGCAGGCTTAACTTCAAGGGCAGGTATGTAAAGTATTTAAAAACAACAATCCAGCAAATAATTAAGACAAAACACACAATAAAAATCCAAAACCAATTTATGAAAATAGGAAATATTTTTATCTTTAAAATTACACCATAAGGACAAAAATCCAACATAGGGAACCGGAGATATGAATTAAAAAAAATATGGCACTATATAGCCCATAGAAATCTATAGTGCCTATTGAGACATCTGGTCGCGCTAGAATGGGACAAAGTCAAAGTTTCAGGCCGACCGCAGTAGGCCTCTGCAAAAGTTTGTAACTTCTGACATAGAAACTTTTCTGGAGCTTTTTCTGCTGGAGTTCCACATGACTCTCCACCAGTCTGGGTGCAGTAAGGGTTTGCTGGCTTGACTCCGACGATCACTCGGTCAAACTCTGGAAGTCGAACCTCTAGAGCATTTAATCAGGATGAACCAGGGATCCATGCCGGCTCTGGGTTGAAGGCGAGAGGCTTGACTCTCGCTGTGAAGCCGGCTAAGTTTTTAACTTCAGATTAAGAAAACTTTCTGGAGCTTTTTCTACAGGAGTCCCCCGATGCTTTTCACCAAGCCGGATTCGGTGAGGGTTTGCCAGCTTGACTTTTGACTTGCTCCATGTCGAACTCTGGAAGTTGGTCTTCTGGAGCTTTTCAGTGGGACGAACCAGCAGGGCATCCAGCTCACGGTTGAGGGTCGCCAGCTTGACTCTCCAGGTTGAGTTGGTCCATTTATGGAAATTTTTCCAAAGTTGCTCCAAACGTCTCCAAACGTCTGAAACTTCTTCCAGAAGTTCCTTTGGGGGGCCCAAAGTGTCCAAAACACAATCCAAGGGTCTGAAAGCTCGAAGTTGGTCCTTGAAAGTTTGAGACTTCAGTTCCCATAAATCACTTGGACAGACCCCTTGCAAATCCACTGGAGGCACTCCAGGCTGGGGATTCTTGGTGGTGATTGTCCAGGTGAGCTCTGTTAACCTGTAGCTTGCAGGAAGTCCATTCTTTATTCCTTCGTGAAGCCAGTTTGGTCCACATGGATGTAGTTCCAGATTGTGCAGCAGGCACAGTCAGTCAGAGTGCAGGGCCTGGTTGGTGCAACTCAAACTTCCAGCATGGACCCTTCTTCTTCTCTTAGATTCAAGCAGCAGATATGAGAGGCCCTGCCCCTCTCAGATGCTTATTCAGTGATCTCTGGGGTCAAGCAAAAGGGCACTTCTGTCCAATGAGGTGCAGGGCAACATCCCAGAGCATGACCACTTCCTTCAAAGCATGGCACAATGGCCTTCCAGAGAGCACTATTCTTCAATATGGCTGAAATCTCAGCAGAGGAGAAAGAACTAAACCAACCTAGAGAGTGGCTCATTTCCATAGCTCTCCTCCCTCTGGCACTGCAAATTTCTACCTTTAGCCTACCATCTAGCTCGGTTCAGAGTAGATGGGGTAGTTGGACCTGGCTGTCTCTGCCTGTTGCCTACTGCCTTTGAAGCTGATTCTTTATAATCCCTACCCCCTGCTCTGGCATTCCTGTGGAGCATGTTCCTCTTACAAGAGACTCTCTCCCTGGATGCCACTGATCACTTCATCAAGCAGCCTGGCTAATCCTCTTAACTCTGACCAATCCGGGGAGACCACGGGAAGGCTGAATTTTGTCTTAGGGACAACAAAAGTGTTATAACTTCTTTTCTGTATACTTTAGGATAAATTCCACAATACCATTTATTTATTTAATTGAAGGTTTCTATAGTGCAAACAAGACCCTTGCGGGTATCGGAGCGCTTTACACATGTTAAAGAACAGAGACATATACAGAGAACAAAGCCAAAACACTATATAGATGGATCACCAACTGCACAGACAAGCTCGCCCCCCTCCGCAACCCCGACAGACAGCGCCCCAAGAAGGCCACCTGATTCACCACCAACCTCCAAAAATCCAGACACACCTGCAGAGGTCTCGAGAAGCAATGGAGAAACAACAAAACCACAGAAGATCAGACTACCTACAAGAACGCCATGATAGAATACCACCAACTCATCAGATCCACCAAAAGGACCTTCATCCAGAACAAAATCCTCGCTAAATCCAGCAACTCAAGGGAACTATTCAGCATCGTTCAGAAATTCACCAAACCCCCCAGCGAAGCCACGGACGTCACACCCTCCTAGGACCTTTGCAACAAACTCAGCTCCTACCTCCAGCAACGACAGCCAGCCTACCATCTCCACCTGGACCCCGGTCACCACCGAAGACACCACCAGCACCATGAAAAGCATTCACTCAGGAGCCCCCATGGACCCCTGCCTGCTGCACATCTTCCACAGAGCCACCGCCGCCATTGTACCTGAGCTATGATGCACCATCAACACTACCTTCGAATCCGGCACATTCCCCGACGACTGGAAACACCCAGAAGTCAAGCCCCTCCTCAAGAAGCCCTCTGCAGACCCGAAGGACCTAAAAAACTACAGACACATTTCTCTCCTCCCCTTCGCGGCCAAAGTCACTGAGAAGATCGTCAATGCCCAGCCGACAAACTTCATCGAGGAGAACTCCATCCTCCACCCTTCCCAATCCGGATTCCGCAGCAACCACTGCACCAAGACTGCTCTCCTCACCACCACAGACGACATCCGCACTCTCCTCGACCAAGGCCACACCGCGGCCCTCATCCTACTAGATCTCTCTGCAGCCTTCGACACCGTCTCCAGCCGCACTCTCAGCGTCAGACTCCACGACGCTGGCATACAGGGAACCACCCTCAACTGGCTTCGGTCCTTGCTCACCGGCAGAACCCAAAGAATCAGACTCCCGCCCTTCCTCTCCAAACCCACAGAGATCAACTGTGGAGTACCCCAAGGATCATCGCTCTGCCCCACTGTTTTCAAAATCTACATGGACCCCCTTACGGCCATCGTCAGACAACATGGACTCAGCATAGTATCCTACGCCGATGACACCCAACTCATCCTCTCCCTCACCAAGGAACCCGACACCAAAAGACAGCTTCCAGAAAGAAATGAAAGACGTTGCTTCCTGAATGAGCAGCAGCTGCATGAAGCTCAACTTGAAGAAGACAGAAGTCCTTGTCCTTGGACCCACCCCCTCAGCATGGGATTACACCTGGTGGCCCACCGCATTCAGCAACCCCCCACTCCCATGGACAATGCCCAAAACCTCAGCATCATACTCAACTCCTCCCTCAGCATGACCCGACAGATCAACGCTATCTCCTCCACCTGCTTCAACACCCTCAGCATCCTTGCAAGACCATCAAATGGATCCCCAAAGAATCCAGAAAGAACATCACCCACACACTCATAAGAGGCAGACTGGACTACAGAAACGCCCTCTATGCCAGAAACAACAAATCCCTGCTCCGCAAGCTCCAGACCATACAGAACACTATGGCCAGACTTGTCCTCGGCATCACACCACATGAACACATCACTCAACACCTGCAAGAACTCCACTGGCTCCCTGTCGAGAAGAGAGTAACCTTCAAGCTACTCACCCATGCCTACAAATCCCTCCACAACACCGGACCCCAATACCTCAACGAAAGAATATCCTTTCATGTACCCAAGAGAAACCTCCCTCCTCCGACCTAGCCCTCGCTGAAACCCCATGCATCAGCAGAGCCAGAGCAGGTGGAACAGCCTTCTCCTACATCACAGCAAAGACTTGGAACGGGCTCCCAATCAATGTCAGATGCTCCCCCACTCTGCACACCTTCAGGAAGAGTCTCAAAACCTGGCTCTTCGGCTGATTTGGAGCTGCACCCCTCACGCAGCCCCCACACAGCGCCTTGAGACCTTCACAGGTGAGTGGCGAGCTTCACAATTCCCTGATTGATTGATTGATACAATCAATATTTTAATATTTGTGAAAAAACACTACAAGAATGGCATATCCCCTATGATGGCGGGTTCACCACAATGAGAGGACAGATAAGTCAAACAGTAATAAAACAAGTGAGCCATAATCACGAGCAAAGTTGATGAGTCCTGATAAACTCTGAGAGAAGCATTCCAAGGATCTAGGGCCAAAATTTGTTCATGAGTATTAGTTTAACTTATTTCTTGAAGGATACCATTTAGGGATTCAGTCTGGTTTCAGGGAAGAGGGAGTTCCAAATTCTCGGGGCAATGCCGGAGAAGGCTCTCTTGTAAGTTTTCTTTTTTGAAAATCTCTGTGGTTTCAGCAGTCAAGTGGTGGAGCTTCTAGAAGATCTGGTGCCCCCAGAGAGTTCAAGCTTCTGAGAAAGATAACTTGGGGTATTGAAGTGTAGGGCTTTGTGGGTCATGCATGCAATTTTCTGCGGATTTCTTGCTTCGTAAGGGAGCCAGTTCAGGGTTTCACATCAGGGGTGATGTGGTTGTTTCTTTATGATTCAGTGATGAGCCTTGCCACAGAGTTGGGGAGGCCCTTAAGGGGGCAGATTTGGCTTTGGGCAGGCCAGCTAGGGTTATGCTTTCATAGTTCACCCTGGGAATCACTAGGTCTTGGATGGCAGAGTTGAAGTCCCTGGGAGCTAGGTAGGGTTTTGGTTTCCTTAAGATGTTCATTTGGAGGTCTGCTCCTCTGGTGGCAGCACTAATGTGCTTCTGCACATTAAGGTTCTTGTCAATAGTTATTCCCAGTGATCTTGATGAGTCAATGACCTAAGGCAAGCAATTAAAGACTGTTAGTTGCTTCGTCCATTTGTTAATAATGGGTGCCTGATTGGGTGGGGCGGTGAGGAGGAATTCAGTTTTGAGAGTGTTAAGTTTGAGGTGGTTGCATGTCAGCTAGTTTTGTAGGGTTAAGTTAAGGGCTTTGATGTCTTCAGGTGAGATGACATTCAGGAATAGTTGGCTGTCATTGGCATACATGTGATAATGAATGTTGGGTGAGTTCAGAATTAACGTTAGTCGCTCCATGAACAGGTTGAAGAGAGTGGGTGAGAGGGAGGATCCCTGTGGAACCCCCTAAGGTGACAGGCGTGGACTTAAACAGGGACTGATTACGCTTGATTTTGTGTAGGGTTCTGTTTTGTAGAAACGAGGTGTACCAGTTTAGGACAGTTCCTGAGAGTCCTATCCTACATTCCAACAGATCTAGTAGGTAGTCGTGCTTAATCATATCGAATGCTGAAGATAGGTCCAGGAGAATGAGGATGCATGATTCGTTTTGATCCAACAATTTTAGCACATCGTCTGCTATATGTGTAAGTAGCAATATGATGCTGTGCCCCCGGCGGAAGCCGGATTGGAATTGATCAAGAAGACGGAATTGATCAATGTGGTTACAGAGATGGATGTGGGCACATTTTTCAACGAGCTTTGCCAGAGTTGAAGTGTTGGAGATGGGGCAGAAGTTATTTAGGTCAGTGTGATCAGCCATTGTGTTTTTTTAGGATAGGAGTGACCTGTCCAGACTTTAGGCAATCATGGATTGTACCTTGAAGTAGAGTGGCATTAATTATCTTGGACCATAGAGGGAGTATCAATAGGTTGATCTCATTGAAAGAAGTATGGGACTAGCGGTTCGTTGTAGTGGTTTGAGGCTTTCAGATCAGTTACAATTTTGAGAATGTCTTTTTCCTCAATGGTTATGAAGGAGTTCCACAATTCATTGTTTTTGAAGATTTGCTCTGGTAGAAATGAGGGTGCAGCAATCCGGGAAGGAGAAGGGCTGGAGTGAGGTGAGAGAGGACAGTGCTCCAGTGGCCTCTGCAGAACAGATTTAAAATTTTCAAGGAAGAAGGAGGCACATTCTTCGCAGTTTGGTAGCAGACTGGATTCAGGTAGGGAACAGTTAGATACGCCATTTGATTGAAGTTTAACAAGTTCAAATTGTTTTTTTAGTCTGTTTCTAGCTTAATCTAATTGGTATCTGAAAACAATTGCTTTTGAGTTTCTAAGGCTTTTGTAATATTAATTCCTCAGTGATCTCAGATGATTGAGGTGTTCAAGGGAAGGTGAGAATCTCCACTTTCATTCAGCTAGACATAGGTTACGTCTTTCGGTGTCGAGGCTGCCATTGTACCATGATTTAGAGTCTTTAGTGGACAGTCTTTTGAGCTGTAAGGGTGCGATCGAGTCTTTAATGTCCTTCATTGAGCTGGTGTAGTGGTTTGTAAGATCTTGGACATCTGGCACGTCATCAGGAGGCATAAGGATGTTGTTACTGATGGATGTCAGTTAATTAAAGTTAATGTTATGCTGTCTCCTTTTCCATATTTTGAGTTTTGTTAATTGAGCAGTCGTTGTTCTTGCAGGTTTTGAAATGAAGAATGTGATGCGGTGGTGGTCAGACCAGTCACATGGGAGGACAGATTATAGTTAAATGGAGTTAGCTTTTGTGATGATAAGATATAGGGTCAATCCCTTGTTGTGTGTGGGGCTGTCACAGAAATGTATCAGGTTGAGATCAGCAAGAAAGGATTTAAGGCTATTAACTATAGGGTCATTCGAATCATTCCAGTGGAGGTCGAAGTCTCCAAGGTAGATTTGGGTGCAGTATTAGCCAGAGTTGTTGTGTACCTCAGAAACTCCTGTATTGCATGGACACTGTCTTACCTGTTTTTACCCTGGCCATGGGGCGTTCCTAAAGTAGCATCACCCACCTCACCCAGCCCAGGCCCATGTGTTTCATAATATCGATCAAATAATCCCACCGCACTGTATCAAAGGCCTTTTCAAGGTCTATTGACTAAAGGGCCACTCATGGCAATTCTCGTGCATCTGGATGATACAGCACTGAGTACATTCTGCACAGATTGAACAAGGTACTCCGGGTTGGGATGGATCCGTTCTGATGTACGTGAACTTGGTCACGCATGTGAGGCAATAAGAGGAGCGCTAGGACCTTGCTAAGAATTTTAAAATCCATGTTGAGCATGGAGAGCGGTCGGAAATCTGTAACCAGTGCCTCAGTTGTAGGTTTCTTAGGAAGCGAACCACTAGTGCATGCCGCGTGGTCTCGGGGAAGCGTCCCAGCCTCAGACATTCAGTGTATAATCTCTTCAACATTTGTGCAAGTTTTGGGGCATAGAACAAATAAAATTCAGTCGTAAGGTCATCAGGCCCCTGAGTCTTCACTGCGGTCATACTTTTTATCCCCACTCAAATCTCTTGTACTGTCACCGGGCCTCCCAATGCATCTAGCGTCTGTCTATCAAGTGTCCGGGGGTGTAGCACTCTCAGGAATTCCCTCTGGGTTTCTGGGGATGACGGGGTGGAGCCCTATAAAGAGCTTTATAATAGTCACAAAATAAAGCATTAATAGCCTCAGGTTCATAATTTTGGTCTCCAGCACGGGATTGGACTTGCATAATCGGAGAGCCATGTGTCCCCGGCCTTTCTAGCAACACCAATAATCTACCAGGTCTCACCTCTTCTGCCTGTACCTTTGTAAGGTAACGCCTGTAATCATAGCATCTCAGCCGGTCAAGGGTTTGGTGGCATAGTGCGCGCGTTTCTCTCAAGGTGTCTAGTGTGTGTGGTCTGGTTCTCTGTTCGCTGTCCAGCATGTGTAATTGCCCTCCAATGTTTCCACTTCCGATGGAGTTTTTTCTGTTTCCAATTGATTGTCCCAGGCAATGCCCCCTCATTACCACTTTAAACGCTTACCACTCTACCAGTGGTGTGGATGCCATTCGTGTATTGTCGTCTAAGTAAGTGTATATGGCTGTGCCTATAGTTTCCTAGACACTAGTATATTCTAGTGCCAAAGGATTTAGACACCATAGTGGAATCGGTGGGTGTTTCCCCAGGGGTTGAAGGAGGGGGCTGTGATCTGAGAATGTGCGTCCCTGATATTCCTTGTGGGTAACAGAGCAACCCAAGCCGGGTGTACTAAAAAATAAATCCAGCCTGGTGTGTAATTGGTGCAAGGCAGAGTAATATGTGTAGTCTTGATCTCCTAAATGTTGCATCTTCCAAGTATCCTTCAGGCCCCAGTATCCCCTACAATCCCGGAATCCCGCTTTTGTGTGGTGGACTTGGGTGCCTGGTAATAGAGAGTTCGAGTGATCCAGGGTAATGTCACTGACACATTTAAAGTCACCCTCCAGCAGTATGTTCAGTCAATCAATCAATCAATCAATAATTTGTAAAGCGCACTACATACCCGTGAGGGTTTCAAGGCGCTGGGGGGGGTGCCGCTGCTATTGGTCGAAGAGCCAGGTCTTGAGTTGTCTCCTGAAGGTCAGCAGGTCTTCGGTTTGTCGCAGGTAGAGGGGGAGGGTGTTCCAGGTCCTGGCGGCGCGATGGGAGAAGGATCTGCCTCCGGAAGTTGTTCTCCAGATGCGTGGGACCGTGGCCAGGGCGTGGTCAGCGGAGCGGAGTTTCCTGTTGGGTACGTAGAAGGTGAGTCGACTGTTGAGATAGGCTGGGCCGGTTTTGTGGAGTGCCTTGTGTGCGTGGATCATGAGCTTGAAGGAGATTCTTTTGTCGACAGGAAGCCAGTGCAGGTTCCTCAGGTGGGGGGTGATGTGGTCGCGGCGTGGGACGTCGAGGATCAGACGTGTAGAGGCGTTCTGGATTCTCTGTAGTCTGTTGATGAGTTTGAGCGGGGCTCCGGCGTAGAGGGCATTTCCGTAGTCGAGTCTGCTGCTGACTAGGGCCTGGGTGACTGTTTTCCTCGTGTTTGTCGGGATCCATCTGTAGATCTTGCGGAGCATGCGGAGGGTGTTGAAACAGGTGGAGGAGACTGCGTTGACTTGTTTGGTCATGGAGAGTTTTGAGTCGAGGATGACCCGCAGGTTGCGTACGTGGTCGGTGGGGGCCGGGGGGGACCCCAGTGACGTGGGCCACCAGGTGTCGTCCCATGCGGAGGGGTTGGACCTGAGGATGAGGATTTCCGTCTTGTCTGTGTTCAGTTTGAGGCGGCTATCCTCCATCCAGTCTGCGACGGCCTTCATTCCCTGGTGGAGGTTGGATTTGGCGGTGAGGGGGTCCTTGGTGAGTGAGAGGATCAGCTGAGTGTCGTCGGCGTAGGAGATTATTTTGAGGTTGTGCTGTCGGGCGATGCGTGCTAGTGGTGCCATGTAGACGTTGAACAGCGTCGGGCTGAGGGAAGATCCTTGAGGGACGCCGCAGATGATCTCGGAGGCATCGGATCAGAACGGCGGAGGCGGACTCTCTGAGTTCTGCCGGAGAGGAAGGAGGTGGTCCAGTCCAGGGCCTTGTCTCGGATCCCTGTGTCGTGGAGGCGCGTGCGTAGTGTGCGGTGGCAGACGATGTCGAAGGCGGTGGCGAGGTCCAGGAGGATGAGGGCCGCCATCTCGCTGTTGTCTAGCAGGATCCTGATGTCATCTGTGGCAGCGATGAGGGCAGTCTCGGTGCTGTGGTTACTGCGGAATCCTGATTGGGACGGGTCCAGGATTTTGTTTTCTTCGAGGTGACGGGTGAGCTGGGTGTTAACTATCTTCTCGATGACCTTTGCTGGGAACGGAAGCAGGGAGATGGGTCGGAAGTTCTTGAGGTTGCTCGGATCCACCTTGGGTTTCTTCAGTAGGGCGTTGATCTCTGCGTGCTTCCAGTTCTCAGGGAAGGTGGCGGCCTTGAAGGAGAGGTTGATGATTTTGTGCAGGTGGGGTGCGATGTTATTGCTGCCTTTGTTGAAGATGTGGTGCGGGAGAGGGTCGGACGGGGATCCGGAGTGGATTGTTCCCATGGTCTTGATTGTGTCCTCGATGCTCACGTTGACCCAGGTTGTCAGGGTGTCGTGGGCGGTGGGGTGCGGTGGGTTCGGTGCGGCGCGGTCGCCAGGGGTCGTCTGGGATCTGAAACTGTTATGGATGTCGGTGATTTTCCGGTGAACGAAGGTGGCGAGGGAGTCGCACAGGGCTTGCGAAGGTGGGATGTCGTTGGCGTTGGAGCTGGGGTTGGAGAGTTCCTTCACGATGGTGAAGAGCTCCTTGCTGTTGTGTGCGTTGTTAAGGTGGTCTGTGAAGGAGGTCCTTTTGGTGGTCCAGATGAGGTGGTGGTGGTTGCGGATGGCATCTTTGTGGGCAGTGCGGCTGTCTGGCGTCTTGTTGCTGTGCCATATTTTTTCCAGTTTCTTTCAGGTGCGTTTGGAGTCGAGGAGTTCCGGGGTGAACCGTCTGACTCTTCTGCTGGTGTCTCTGCTTCTGGGAGTTTTCAGCTTGGCTACGGTGTTGGCGCAGTCATTCATCCAGCGTTCGAGGGTAAGTGCACCCTCATCGGGGTTGGTGGGGTTCGTCGGAGGGTTGAGTGCGAGGCTTGTCTGTAGTTGTTCTTCAGTGACTTTTCCCCAGCAGCGGCGGGGGGTCTGTAGTGTGCGGTGGTGTGTGAGGGGTTTTTGGAAGGAGAAGTGGATGCAGTGGTGGTCTGTCCAGGTGAGTTCGGAGGCGTGGCTGAAACTGACGTGGGGGCTTGAGGAGAAGATGGCATATAGCGTGTGTCCGGCGATGTGGGTCGGCGTCGTGACGAGCTGTTTCAGTCTGAGGTTGGCGAGGTTGTCGATCAGGGTGGAGGAGTTGCTGTCGTTGTTGTTCTCCAGGTGATAGTTCAGGTCTCCGAGGAGGATGTAGTCGGTGTAGTGGTAGCACCTCAGCCAGAGGGGCTGAAAGATTCTGGAGAAACAGCATCAGATCTTGGTTAGGGGCATATACACCACCTAACGTGATATCCTGCTCAAAGAGCCTACCCTTCAACCCTACATATCAAAATTTTTTATCTATTAGTGTATACAGGGGTTCAAGTGGTATACCAGTCCTTAGCCAGATCATTGACCCTCTTGCATATGCAGAGTAGGAGGTTGCAAATATTTGCCCTCTCCATCTCCTGCATAGTTTCTCCACTTGACCACAAATGAGGTGTGTTTCCTGAAGGAGTGCAATCTGCACTACTCTCCTGCGCAAGTATCTATGCACGTTGTGGCGTTTAACGGCTCAGCACAGTCCTCTGATGTTCCATGTCAATATTTTCAGTGTGTGCTGTATTGAGGCTGTTTTCAAGAACCTAGGTACTTAGTTCAACCTTCTCCCCCACTCTTCCCCCTCCCCGATCCCAGAAGTAAAAAGCTAAGACCCCACCTGCAAAAAGTACAAAAGTGTAACAATAAAAACCCCCACAAACTAAAGCTCCCTCTTCCTCAGAGCAGCCTGGCAATGACAAGCCGCCGAAACTGAAAGCAAACCATCTTGATCATCGGGTGACCTCTTCTATGGCTATGTGAGGCCTTTCAAGGGGGGTAGGCCACAGCATGTGTATAAACATTTGTATTGTAATGCTCTTGCACTCAACACAGCTTATGCCCATAGGTTTTCTAGAGAAATTCCGTTTTGACCTGGTCCGTGCTCTCTCTCCTGACCTTGTTGCTCCTCATGGATTCTCAATAACAGCATTCTTGGGTTTATCCCCAGATTTGTAGGATTTGAGCCATTCCCAGGCCTTCTCTCGGTCTTCACAAAAATGTGCCTTCCCATCCAGCTCTATGCAGAGCCTGGCAGAAAACATCAGGGAATACTGCAAGTTCTTTTCTCGAAGTGCCCTCTTGACCTCAAGGTATGAGGCATGTTGTCTCTGTGCTTCAGCCGTGTAGTCGGGGAAGATGGAGATCTTGCTATTACCCACCGTGAACGAGCTGTTGGTTTGTGCTTTCTGCAGGAGGACATCCCTGTCTTTATTATGGAGGAGTTTTGCTACCACTGGATGCACCGGGAGGCCCTGGGCCAGGGGGCGAGCTGGGACCCTGTGTGCCCTCTCGACTGTGTAGAATGTTAAGAGGCCTTCCAGTGCCACAACCGTACTGAGCCAGGTTTCTAGGAATTTGACCATGTTGTTGCTTTCTTTTCCCTCCGGTAGTCCAACTATTCTTATGTTGTTTCTCCTATTTCGCACTTCTGCATCTTCAGCCCTGCGCTCCAGTATGCAGACCCGCTCAGTGAGCTTGGTGACCTGGTGAGTCAATTTCTGTTGTGTGGGGTGAAGTTCTGTGATCGAGCCACCACAGTTTTCACCCTTTCTGCTAGCTTGTGGTGTTCAGTTCTAAGCAGGCCCAACCTCACCAACACAGTGCTAATATCCTGGTGTAAGGTAGCTTTGGTGTCTGCAATTGCTTCCAGGATTTTGGTCAGTTGCTTTTGCACTGGGTCTGCCATATCCAGTGCGTCCATTGGGGCCTGTTGGAGGTCCTCAGATTCTTCTCCCTGGTTCAAAGGGGTACCCGTCGCCTTTACTCTGGCTTTCCCCATTCTCCTCAGAGCACGAGGTTTCAAGGGCCAAGTGAAACTGTCCGGGTCGGTACCGGTTGCTGAGCCACAGAGGGTAATTTGGGACCTGCCTGGGTGCAGGGTACTTCTCTGTTACTGTGGTGAGCTTCTGCTGTCTCGCAGGAGTAGTATGTACTCAAAAAGATGGGGGTGAAGGTGAGGTGATGTATACCATCATTAGTGAGGGTACATGCAGGCAGGCTTCAAGCTGCCACTGAGGTTCAGGTCTGTCCCTCTAAGCCTGGCCTCTTGGCAAACATGGGCGGTGGCCCTCCCCCCGGGCCCTCTTGCAGCAGGAAACAGACACAGATCTCGCCTCTTTATGTTGGATCACGCCTGGGTGTCTGCGCTGTCCTGGCTCTTTTCTGCTTCCCTTACCGGGGGCAGCTGAGCTCTCAATCCTCCACCAGGGCCTCTATATCCTCACCCCTCCGGTGGAGTATCAGTGCAAGGGCCCGTGAACTGTTATCCTGTCTCCGGTGTGAGCACCTTGCATTCACCTCGGCTAGTTACCAGCAGGCTCTGGCAGGAATCCGTTAGTGCCCTCCACTCCTGCCCCTCTGCACTACCACTGGCCAGGGACCTTCACCGGGTCGCAGCATGCATTTTAAGTCTGTGGGACTCTAGGTGGGGCCCCCAGGACAGCACAAGTCTCTCACTTTAACAGGGCAGGGATTTTTAGGCTGATTAAGAGACTTTCAATACCTGTCATCTACTCTTCACAGAGTTGTAGTTGATACCAAAAGCTGAAATTCTAGTTTGCCCATCTCTAAAATGTGGCTTGCCAACATTGAGTTCATATTTTGGGGTCAGAATTATGTATTCTCAAGTTCGATTTCTCTTTTCTGTAAATTTGCTCTACATAATGTATCTCTACTTCTAAATCCCTTATTTTGATTCTCTTTTCTCTGTAAGGATGATATAACAAATTACCATTTTCAATGTTGTTGTCATTTCTGCACTTTAAACATGGAAATGTTTATATTTTTGGAGCTTAAGTTGTTGCACACTTATCTTACGCTGTTAATTACACATTAAATGGATTTCAAGTTTGCTCAAGTTTTCTCATCTGTGATATCCAAAAGTTGGTGTTATGGGTAATAGGTAGCGAAGTTTCGTTTTTACCTTTTTGATAATCCGGTCTTCCCCAAAAACATATTTTTGTTCCTGTAGTTTAGTAAGACTGCTTGTTGATGTTGAATATTTTAAAAATATTTTAAGGCATAAGTGAATCGTTCAACCAAAATACGCTCTGGTGACAGAGCAATTATTTAAACTAATGTATTACTTTAATCATCTTTTTAATAATCTTTTCTTCTGCTCTCAATAAATAGTTCACTGTTTATCTGCTCTTATGAAATAGTACACAAGTTCCTCGGATGTTACTGGTTAGTGACAGCAACCTTTTTAGGTCTGGGCTGTCGGAAGCAGTGCATGCGCTGCTCTCGGCATTCGAGAGCTTCTTGGAATCAATTCAGATTCTGAAGCTCTTGGAGGCGGAGTTGAAGCCCCGCCTATCTTTCTAATTGGTTCTCTTCATGTTGCATGCAAAAGGTAGGCTTCTCATTGTAAAGGAGGCTTCTTAGTCCCTCCTTGTTGCCGCCTTGTCTCCTTTTGGCCACGCCCACCGGGATTTGATCTTTTACCAGCAGCGTGACACTCTCTACTTCATTTGTCCCCACGCACTTTTTTCTTCTCCCTCTGCTTTGGCAAAGGCAGCCGCATGTTTATTTTCGCATCGCGCTTTCGCTTACAGTGAAAGCGCGATGCGAAAGTAAACACGCGGCAGCCCACCAGCGCCCTGGTCTCCGGGTTCGTGTTTGGCGCCTTCGCGTTCCAGCATTTCAACTCCAGAAGCGACACAGTAACAAAGTGATGCTGCTGTCAGTCGTTCGTTTTATAAACTAATGAAGGATATTCCTTTCCTCATAATTCCAGCCGCGTGTTTAGTTTTGTCTTGACTGGTTGTCTCGCGTCAGCCGGCGTTGTTGCGGCTTCTTCCCTCCCCCGCTGGATGCGCTGTTTCTGCAGCGCGCCTCAGGCTTCATGTACCCAGGACCAAGGGGTCATCGGCGTGCACGGTCCGTGGCACCAGCCACGCCGTCTAGTTTCCGCTGGCCTTCACGCGTTCAGATGGGCCTGGTGTTCCCGGGAGCTGCAAAGTGGTGAGTGAATTACCCAGCCCCCCGCCTCCCTCCACTTTAGATCCCTTGGCGGCGGAGTGAAGGCTCCCCTAGTCCGGCCACTGCCGCGGCTGCGGCCGCCGGGGTGGGGAGAGGGGGTTAGGACAGCTCCCGGGGCACATGGCAGCATCCGTCTCCCAGGTTGTGGCCAGCACTCTGGGGGGGGGGGGGGGGGGGGGGGGCGGAGGAGTAATTCCTGACCGTTGCGTGGGGAGAGAAGACATCGAGTTTAGGAGTAGGGCCTCTGGGGATATGGTGCCCTCTGCTGAGCTCTTGGCCCGCTCCTGCCCTCGGTCTGTGCTCTCCCAGGGTGGAGGGTGGGGGGGAGGGTGATCATGCACGGCTTCTGGTGGCTCGATAGGCAGACACGCCATCTGGTCGAGTTGTCCGTCTTGTGGTCACATCGTCACCTGACACGCCGTTTTGCCATCGTGGGCATCGTCGGTTGAGGTTAATACAACGAGTCTTGAGTGGATTCAGTGCTTATTCTGGGACGTGCGTGAGGTATTCTAATGACAATGGGCATTGTATGGCATTGTTTGGAGGGAACCCATACACAATCTATAACTTTATGACCCTCTGTGTAATATGATCAGTATTACATAGGATACCTCGGATACTACAGACAACGGGGGAAAGCAATAACCCAGCATATCACCATGCACAGCGCTGTGGGCTTTGTCACATTGCAAAAAAGAAAAACTATATTCATCATTATAACACAAGCATAACGCTATTTGTAATGGGTGCACCTTTTCCTAGTGACGTACAACACGCTTGTATGCCCATTGCAATTATCTCTCAAAGAGTGCATGCAATAAGGCCTCGGTATCAATGCAAACACGGCATAATGTCAGTCACTGTGAGCGATGTTACACAACGCGTCAGAACCCTGGTACGCATGGACAATATGTGTTATCAAACAAGATATCAATAATTCGAAGCGTGACATACATCATGTAACATGCCAGGAGCACATCTGGCAAACTAACTGCAACGTCACTTAATAACTCAGTGATGCTTTTGGTGCATGCATGGATGGCTCTCCAAAGCAAGTACGTATAAATATTGTGCTTTGTGACAATGATGTGGTAGGTCAACGGAGGCATGGCAGAATCTGAGCGCGCGGTGAATTTATTTAATGCATTTTTATAAAGCGCGGACTTTACCCGGTGTCAGAGCGCTGTACAATCCAGAATTGCCATTCCGGGCGACAATCGCCGCAGATGCATCCATTGGAAATATTCCATGGTCAGCAGTATAGATACAGACATCCATTCTTGCCGGTAGAGCTTTGTGGTGCGTGATGTCCAATGTCACTTAATATGTAAGTGCGACCCTCAGCGTCTGTCAGTGCCTATTCGTCATGCACGGACAGGTTGACCACACACCCCCATGCAATGTACGGCCGTATTCCCACACGAATGTTTGTACCGAATGCTATGACTAAGTACGGGACACGACTACCTGCGTATGATATTTTGCACACGTATGACCTCATCTGCTACAGTTCAATCGTCCTATTAATATCTTAAGTGTCTGATTTAAGACAGACAGCCGTGAGGTGTTCTGATGTTCTTTAGTGCCGGGAACTTTGTTTCGATTGCACTTTGTTGAGCTAAAAAAGGGCAGAAAAAAAGATAGAAATGTGGTGGTGATGCCTGTCTGATCAACTGGGGACGCCTTGTGGGGGCTTTCGGTTTTCGGGACGGGAGGGTTGGAGATGCTTTAGTCAAACGGAGCTCTGGAGTGCCAATTAATAGCAAGAGACGGTGAGAACTTTGTTGTGGGAATGCCAGCTGCGTCTTGAAACTCGCTTCCAACGAAATGATGTTGTGTTCCTTTACATAAATGCAGTGTTTATTTCATGCATATCATCCCTGCATACGTGCACGCCGTTTCTCCCAGGATGAATAAAATAACAGCATCACATTTAGCACGCGCGACCCTCACGAGACGTTCATAATTCAGGTTGGGCAGTGGTTTTGAACAGCCAGTAGCATTTCCTCAATGTTACGGTCACCGGGGGTCTGGATTCCAGCTTTCGCATGTTTAGTTTCGCATATCGCTTTCACTAACAGTAAAAGCGCGATGCGAAAATAGACACACGGCTGCCCACCAGCGCTGTAGTCTCCGGGTTCGTGTTTGGCGCCTTCGCATTGCAGCATTTCAACTCCAGAAGCGATACAGTAACAAAGTGATGCTGTTGTCAGTCGTTCGTTTTATAAACTAATGAAGGATCTTCCTTCCCTCATAATTAATAGTTGACATCTGTCTGCAGGTCAGAACATTAGCTTGGACTTTTGCTGTCTAAAGTAAGTCGTTGCCTCTTTTATAATATGTTTCTAAAGTAGCTTGTCCTGTGTGTTATGGGTACATAGTTGGTTGCTAAATCTAATAAAAAGCACGGCATTACTGACCTTATGGACTCAAACGCGGACATCGAGGTAGGACGGATACCTGCCCCAACCTTCCTTATTTTTTTAATCAAAGGCATGCTCACACAATATTATGACAAAAGACAAGGCTCCGTGCAAGCCCATTTTGTGATGTTGTTTGTTTAATGGTATACCTAGTTTAATTGTGTTTGTAGAGATCTTATGAAGGAGAGATTTGTAACGCCCTGAACGTCTCAGGATCGTGTAACAGACACGATAATGGGAACGCAACCACTTGTGAAGGTTTAGTTATTTTAATGAAGGCAAAAAATAATACAAGGAATAAACAAAGGTTATAGTCACTGGAATCCTCCAGGCTAAGTACGTTACCAGCCCACAGCACGGATGGTCCTAACCGTCCTCTGCATATACGCTGATCCCGGCGTATGCCAACAGAGGGCAGAAATGAAATGGCCGACAATGCCAATCGGTAGGCTGTGAGGGGCACGAAGAGTGTTGGGGAGAATCGAGGAGTCAGGGAAACACCCAGCCGGGGTCTCTACCTGAAGGGAGCAGCCGCTCAACCTCTTCCTCAGACTGCACCGGGACGCGGAGTCACCTCCTGGTGATGCGTCCCCGATACCCCAATCACAAGCAAAGAAGACTGAACCGAGAGCAGCCGCTCGATCGATCCTGTGGACTTCCGAGTCTGTAACGCGGCAAACACCTCCTGGTGTGCGTTACAGCTGGCAGTCCCTGTATCTCTGGTCGGGCTGGGAGTTACGACTCCAACCAGCAAAAGCGCCACTGCGCTTTGACCCAGCCGAGTCAAAAAGCGAAGCTCAATGGTTATCCGGTAGAGCTTCCGGGTCCTTCACAGGTGACGATGGGGCAAGACACGGCCCAGGGAGTAACGACTCGACCTACCTCCGTTCTTGCCTTACTGGAGCACCACTCCGGAACACTGCTCTTCACTAAGCAGGTACGTCGGTGTAAGCACAATATCCGACAGCGTTGTACCTCCCGGTTCCTCCCTTTATAGGGCGTGTTTTCCTTGAGTTATGTAACAGCTCTCCTGTTTACATAAGGGCGTGTTTTCCTTGAGTTATGTAACAGCTCTCCTGTTTACATAAGGGCGTGTTTTCCTTGAGTTATGTAACAGCTCTCCTGTTTACATAAGGGCGTGTTTTCCTTGAGTTATGTAACAGCTCTCCTGTTTACATAAGGGCGTGTTTTCCTTGAGTTATGTAACAGCTCTCCTGTTTACATAACCTCTCAACCGCTAAGCATCCTGGGAGATGTAGTCCGTTTTCGCTGGTTACCGTTTTCCTCCCCTCGCATGACAGGAATTCTTGACAGTACATCCTCCCTCTCAGCGGCTCCCCACGGGTCCAGCGCTGGCAGGAAAACGCCGATGGAACAAGGAGACCAAGCGCGGAGCATGAACCCCTTCAGCCGGTTCCCATGACTGCTCCTCCGGGCCATAGCCTTTCCACGCAACCAGGTACCACAGCTTCCCCCTGCGCCATTGGGACGCCCGTATGCCCGACACCTCATACTCCACCTCCGACTCCACGCATACCGGCCTAGGTGTCCCAGACGGCTTGGAGGGTGCTGGTTTGAGCAATGATACATGAAAGACAGGGTGTATCCGCAATGACTGGGGCAAGCAAACCTTCACGTTCACGGGACCCATACACTTGGTAATTCGATAGGGGCCCATGTACTTGGGATGGAACACACTGTTCTTTCGAAACCTCATGTTTCTTGTGGATATCCAGACGTAGTCTCCAGTGCGGTACAGTGGCCCGGGCCTTCTCTTCCTGTCTGCCGCAGCCTTGTATCTTCTCTTGGCCTCTATTAGGACAGCCCTTGAGCGCATCAACGTGTCTTTTATGTGTGCCACCCTGTCCACTGTGGCGGGAATCCTGTCCTCTCTGAACGGATGTAGAAATGGCAAGAACCTGGGATGTTGGCCATAGTTGCTATAGAACGGAGATGACTGTGTGGAGCTGTGAGTGGCGTTGTTATAGGCGATCTCTGCAACCCATAGCAAGTCGACCCATTCTTCCCTGCCCTGGTCCACAAAACATCGCAGATACTGTTTGAGCGTTTGGTTCAGGCGCTCGGTTTGGCCGTCCGTTTGAGGGTGGTAGCTGGTGGACAGGGCGGTCTTAACATGCAGCGCAGTGCACCAAGTCTTCCAGAATTGCGCAGTAAACTGCGACCCCCGGTCCGACACGATCACCCCAGGTAATCCATGCAGTCGTACCACATTCTTTAGGAGTAGTGACGCCAATTCCCCGGCCGTAGGGACTCTCTTGCAGGGGATGAAGTGCCCCATTTTCGTCAAGTAATCCACCACCACCAGTATTGCCGTCATCCCCTGGTCTACCGGTAGGACCACCACGAAGTCCAGTGATATGCTATCCCATGGTCTATCCGGGGTGGGAAGTGGATGTAAGAGCCCTTGGGTTCGGCCATGGTCGGCCTTCATGGTAGCACACGTAGGACACTCCTGTCCCCACCTCCTGACATCCACTCTCATGGTTGGCCACCAGAAATGCCGTCCCATGCTAGCCACCGTTTTTTCAAAGCCCAAATGACCTGCGCATGGAGAGTCATGGCACCAGATGAATGCTTGTTTCCTTAGCCTAGGCGTGGGTATCAATAGGCACCTGCCCTTCAGGGGTATCCCATCCTTCAGCTGCCATTCTCTGTGACTGAGGAGCCACCTCCGCCATGCGAATGACCTGATCCCTCTCATTATTCCCCTAAGGAAAGTATCCGGTTGGATAACCCCCAATACCATCCTCGGGGAAATGATGGAATGCTCGGTCGCAGGCAATGGTTCCTTAACTGCAGATTGACGGGACAGGGCGTCCGCCTTCCGGTTTTCCGTCCCCGGCCGATATGTGATGCGGAAGTTGAACCCCGCAAAGAAGATCATCCACCGCAGCTGTCTGGGAGAAAGGTGTCTTGTGGCCGTCATGAACTGTAGGTTCCGATGGTCCGTGTACTCCGATACCACATGTCTTGCCCCCATCAACCAATGCCTCCATTCGGTGAAGGCGTCCTTGATTGCGAGAAGCTCCTTCTCCGCAATATGGTAGTTGCGTTCGGCATCGTTGAGTTTGCGGGACATGTACGCAACGGGATGAAGCACCCCTGTGTCGTGGTTGCGTTGGGACAAGATAGCCCCCAGCGCCACATCCGATGCGTCCGCTTCCACCACGTAGGGGAGATCCGGATCGGGGTGAGCCAACACCGGCGCCTTACCAAAGGCGCTTTTCAGGGCCTCAAAGGCTTTGTTCGCTTCAGGGGACCAGACAAACTCCTTGGACTTCCTCAGTAGCTGTGTGATTGGGGCCACCAATCCTGAAAATCCATCGATAAACCGCCTGTAAAAGTTGGTGAAGCCAATGAAACTTTAGACGTCCTTCACGCTTTGGGGCACCGGCCATTCTTTCACCGCCTTGATCTTTCGTTCTGCCATCTCCTGTCCCTCTGGACTCAGCATCACTCCGAGGAATTCCACTGATGTGACGTGGAAGTCACACTTGCTGAGTTTACAAAACAGCATGTTTTCCCCCAGCTTTTGGAGCACAGCTTTGACGTGGTGTACGTGCTCCTCCACACTGGACGAATAGATGAGGATGTCGTCGATATATACGACCACGTAGATATCCAACTCCTCTCTGAATACCTCATTCAAAAAGTACTGAAAGGCTGCCGGGGCGTTGCACAGACCGAACGGCATGACGAGGTACTCAAAAAGGCCGAACCTGGTCTTAAAGGCGGTCTTCCACTCGTCTCCGTCCCTCATGCGCACCAGATGGTATGCCCCTTTCAAATCCAACTTGGTGTAGATACGAGCTTTCTTGACCTGTTCCAGGAGTACACTGATGAGAGGCAAGGGGTACCGATTCTTCACGGTTATCGCATTCAATGCCCTAAAGTCCACACAGGCTCTCAGCTCCCCATTAGCCTTCGGGATGAAGAAGAGTGGCGAGGCGGCCGGAGACTTGGACGGGCGGATGAATCCTAGCTTGAGGAGTTTATCCAGGTACCCCCGGAGATGCACGTTTTCAGGATCCGTCAGGGCATACAGCCTGCCGCTGGGAACGCTGGCCCCTGGCACCAGGTCGATCTGGCAGTCAAACTGTCTATGTGGTGGTAGCACTTCCGCCTTCACCTCATCAAATACATCCTCAAAACTGTGATAAGCCTGGGGGAGAGCCACATCTTTTTCTGCCGCTGTAGCCACCGTCTGACTCCCGCTCTCATCTGCGTCAAGGGATTCCGTTCTTATTCCACAATGCAGGATGCAATACGGTGACGTCAGTTCGATGCGATGTGTTGGCCAATCCACAGAGGGGTTGTGTTTCTGTAGCCACGGCAATCCCAATATGACGCCATATTGGGGCGCTCGGATGATGTTAAAATCGATTTGTTCCAAATGGTTCCTCCCACATCTCATCGGAAGGACCCCCGTGTGCTGCCCGATGGGCCCCGTCACCAATCGCCTTCCGTCTACAGCATAGACGTCTTCGGGTACAGCTTTGGGAAGAAGCACTAGCCCTAGCCTGCATGCCTCGTTGTGGTCCATAAACATGCCAGTGGCCCCTGAATCCACCATGGCCACAACGGGTATCCACTGGTCATGCACTCCCACGTGCACCGTGAGAAACAGGTGTCGTTGTCCCTTAGTGACCGAGTTGGAAAGTGAAGGGATGGATGAGTGACTCCGAGATGCCCCTTCTTTGGTCTGGGAGTCCTCTAGTTTTCCACCGGTACGTCCACCACGGCTGTTACCGACCGGTTGGCCCGATAACGTGACGTCTTCGGTTTGGCAGGGCATTCACGTACGTAGTGGCCTTTTTTGCCACAATATAGGCACAATCCTTGTTTACGGCGTGACTCTTTCTCCGTGGCTGTGAGGCTCGCTCGTATTGCGCCGATGTCCATGGGTTCTCCCTTGGATGTGGTGGAAGTTTCAGGACTTCCCACTGTCACATAGGATGGAAGGGATTTTCCTTTTCTCCCATGATCCCCCTTTCTTTCACTTAGCCTATGTTCCAGCCGTAATACCAGGTTGATAAGGCCCTCACATGTCTTGGGTTGTGGGTCAATATGAGCCACGGCGTCCTTGAGCTCATCGCACAGCCCGTGATGGAAGAGCGCCGTCTGTTTAGCAACAGGCCACTTGGTTTCCGCAACCAGCCTTCGGAACGCGTTGAGATACTGCACCAGGTCGTTGGATCCCTGTCTCAACTCAAGCATTTCACGGTCCGCCGTGTACGAGTCAGCCCTTCTGTCGAAGACCTTCAGGAATTCCTCGCGAAAAGCACCCCAATCACATAAGATGGGGTCGTCCCTGCTCACCAGAGGTACGGCCCATTGTGCCGCGTTTCCAGCCAAATAGGATATAAGGAAAGCCACACGAGCCTGACTCGTGGGGAACGCCCTTGGTTTGCACGATAAATGTAGCGCCACTTGTGTGAGGAATACCTGCACTGTGTTAGGATCCCCACTGTACCTCTCTGGTGTTGCCAAGGGGACGGCTACCGGCATTTCCACTACTACCGCAGGGGTCTGGTTCGTGGGGGAGGTGCTGGGCGTGAGCGGGTCCAATTGGATAGCATCCAGTCTGGCTTTTACATCGGCTGTTTCTTGCCTGGAGGCAGCCAATTCAATTTGCACGGTCGCTAAAGCAGCCAGCACATCATCAAGTGTTGCCATGTCTGTTATCGACCGGGAGACAGTTAGTGTTATTAAGGTCGGATATTTTGTAACGCCCTGAACGTCTCAGGATCGTGTAACAGACACGATAATGGGAACGCAACCACTTGTGAAGGTTTAGTTATTTTAATGAAGGCAAAAAAAAATACAAGGAATAAACAAAGGTTATAGTCACTGGAATCCTCCAGGCTAAGTACGTTACCAGCCCACAGCACGGATGGTCCTAACCGTCCTCTGCATATACGCCGATCCCGGCGTATGCCAACAGAGGGCAGAAATGAAATGGCCGACAATGCCAATCGGTAGGCTGTGAGGGGCACGAAGAGTGTTGGGGAGAATCGAGGAGTCAGGGAAACACCCAGCCGGGGTCTCTACCTGAAGGGAGCAGCCGCTCAACCTCTTCCTCAGACTGCACCGGGACGCGGAGTCACCTCCTGGTGATGCGTCCCCGATACCCCAATCACAAGCAAAGAAGACTGAACCGAGAGCAGCCGCTCGATCGATCCTGTGGACTTCCGAGTCTGTAACGCGGCAAACACCTCCTGGTGTGCGTTACAGCTGGCAGTCCCTGTATCTCTGGTCGGGCTGGGAGTTACGACTCCAACCAGCAAAAGCGCCACTGCGCTTTGACTCAGCCGAGTCAAAAAGCGAAGCTCAATGGTTATCCGGTAGAGCTTCCGGGTCCTTCACAGGTGACGATGGGGCAAGACACGGCCCAGGGAGTAACGACTCGACCTACCTCCGTTCTTGCCTTACTGGAGCACCACTCCGGAACACTGCTCTTCACTAAGCAGGTACGTCGGTGTAAGCACAATATCCGACAGCGTTGTACCTCCCGGTTCCTCCCTTTATAGGGCGTGTTTTCCTTGAGTTATGTAACAGCTCTCCTGTTTACATAAGGGCGTGTTTTCCTTGAGTTATGTAACAGCTCTCCTGTTTACATAAGGGCGTGTTTTCCTTGAGTTATGTAACAGCTCTCCTGTTTACATAAGGGCGTGTTTTCCTTGAGTTATGTAACAGCTCTCCTGTTTACATAACCTCTCAACCGCTAAGCATCCTGGGAGATGTAGTCCGTTTTCGCTGGTTACCGTTTTCCTCCCCTCGCATGACAGGAATTCTTGACAGGATTGCAGGAGACGATCGCACTCGAAAACTTTGCTTCATGTATCTTTGCCCTAATTTTAGTTAATGTGACCCCACTCCTACTGCCCACAATCTCAAGCATTCTTCTTCAACCCTACGCTACGTAGAAGCGCGGCGGGGTAGATGCACCCAGCTGTTTGGGAGTCCTTGCCCTAGGAGATACTTCACCAGAATGGCTGCCCTTCGACACTCCCAGTGCTGTATCAACACTTCCCCCTTCCTGACGCCGGGATAATGGTCTGTGTTTGAATGGGCTGCATGCCTTCCTTAGGAACGGAGTCAGCAATCTTTGGAAGGGTGGATCTGAGGGAGGAGCTGTGAAGCTGGGGGGGAGGGAGTTAGGCCTGTCTGCTTGACCTCTGGTGGCTACTCCTTGCTGTGGTAGTAAACTGTGTGTAAAAGCGTACTGCCTCAGTGTCCCGTGCTGACCTTGGGTAACTTTTATCTGGCTTCAAGATGATTCATGTGTAAAAAGGTAAGTGTTTTTTAGGTCTCGCTGAGCCCGCGCATGCGCTGACCGAGACATTTAGTATCGGGGTTTTCAAAGTGCTGCCTCGTGGCCTAGCGCTTGCGTTCACGTCATTAGCCTGTTTTCTTTTTTGTATTTACATTACTAAAGCTTCCCGCGTCGCACAGCCAATTCTTGTTGGTGTTTTTGTTAGGTACGTGTTTTGTTGCTCTAGTGTGGCGCGCGCGCGCGCATCACTAGTGTGTTTTTTTTAATTCACATTACTAAAGCTTCCCGCGTCGCGCGGCCAATACTTGTTGTTTTTGTTAGGTGCGTGTTTTGTCGCTCTACCGTTCTCAAGACTGTTCTGAGGTGCAAGCAGTGCTCTTGCAAAGAGTTCTAGATTACATATTGTTAGAATTCCCACATGAAGAACAATAGGATGCTCATGCGGCTACAATGGCTTTTTGCAGGTGATCGTTCTGTTGTTTACTTCCCATCCTTTGCTTTTGTTGCAGATTGTTGTGTCTCTTTTTGGTATCTTGTTTGGAAGTGGGCCGGGTCCTTGGTACAGCCACGCTATTTGTAATAAGAGATCAGTTGTAATGTAGGGGGTGTCATTGGTAGGGTGTTAATTTGGTGTTCTTTCAAGTAGTAGGTTTTGAGAGTGAGTGCTAGCTTAGTTTCTGAGGAATTCGTTTTTTTTTTATTTGGTTGCCGAATGTTTCTCGCTAGAGAACAGATCTGCCATTTAATATATTGTTGGGTCCAGTTAGACATATTTTGTGTTTTCAGTTGTTTTTCGAGGTTGAGCCTTGTAATAAGCACATTGTTTCTTTCTGAGCCATATGGCTGGGCTGGCTGGGCTTGCTGCAGGAAGTTTATTGCATGTTTTGGGATGGTGGGGCGGTGGACACTGCTGGTCCTTGTGCAGGTCACACTTTATTTTCTTATCTTCATCAGATTTCATACTTTTTTGTATTGTCAGAGTAAGACAAGGAAAGATGACACTTGGCAGACCCTTTCATCAGTCGGAAAAACGTGTTTAGCAGTGCATTTATGTTGACTGTGAGTATGCTGGCGTGTGGCACTGCAAATAGGTCTCACCTTTGGGACCTTATAAGTGTTTAGATATCCAGCACAATATCCTTGGTGCAACAACATCAAGTGTTGCATGGCTAAACACTTATAAGGTCCCAAAGGCGAGACCTATTGGCTATGCCAATGCTTGTCTCCGTTTGTTCTCCTTCCGTCCAAAACCATGTTTGTAGGAGAGTAGGGTCTGCTATCCTATGGTCACCCCAAATTTTTGCTTTTTGCTTCACTGGTTTTTGACGTATTGAGGCTGTGGGCCTGCTAATCAGACCCCCAGCCTGCTGTTCTCTCTGCTAAATTGACACTATGCACTTTAGGTGCATAACCTATTGGAACTGGATCACCCTGTGAGCCCCTGTAGTAGTGTACCCTAGGTACCCAGGGCATTGGTGTATCTGAGGCCTACCAGGGGCTGAAGCATGTATTGTGCCACCCCTGGCCTGGCCTAGCAATTTGACACAACTGGCTGATCACTCAGCTGGGGTAAGTTGGTGTATCCACCCCTTACTTAGGTGTAGTATGCCTATACCTAACCTTAAATGGGACACATGTTAACCTATAAGTCACTCCTATGGCAGGCCTTAACAATCCTGAAGGCAGAGTGCTTGGTTCCATGTGAGATGGTGCTCTGGCATGAGCTGAGCCTGTCTGCAGTGGTCGGAACAACTTCCTTCTACCGTTTCCAGATATCGCCATACCATATACTCTTAAGTGCATTATGAACCTCACGGTTAAATGCTATCTTTGGTTTGGCTTTATCAAAACATGTCGAGTAAGGTGTCATACGAATTGGAATACTAACCCCTCACCAATTCTGGCTACGGGGTTAGCATTCCACCCTCCTAGAGGGACACGACATGTACAGAACCTGAAACCCAGGTAAAATCAGACATAGCCTCAGCTCCACAAAATGGACGCTGCCACCACAGACACAAGTCTGCCCTCCTGCTGCTGGGAGTCCTTCCAGCTTGGGAGACGTGGACAAAGGGTTTCCTGCCAGGGGAGGTGCGAGCACCACCCCAGACAGGATTTTGTGTATTGGTCAGGTAGGGCTTGAAAAGAAACAGACATGCCTGAGGCTCACAAGGAGCCTTGGTGCATATGCCAGTTCAAACCGGTCCTGGGGCACACCAGCCCCAGACCTGGGGCGAGCTGGACAATGGATTGGGGGTGTAACCACCCCCTTCCTGGTCCCACCCTTAGGGAGGGACCTAGCAGGTAGTCCGGCCCCTAGAATCCGCTTAAAGGTAGGAGCTGTGTCCTAAGACTTCAGACATCCTGGAATCAACTTACAACTAAGAAGAAGACGGGAACTTCGACGTTCTGCTGCACAGAAGACTGAAGGAAATCTCCCCTATGGTCAGGGAGTGACCATCTTGCTAACGCAAGCACCATCCAGCGAATCGACGTCTGCTTTGCCGCCGCCTCCCGCCGGAGCCCGAGCCCAGAGACCAACAAGAACTGGACCTCCAGACCTCTCACCACCCGATTCACAGTCCCTGCAAAGAAGGAACCCGTGGAGGCACCAAGACACGTGGAGCCAGCCATCTTGGAAGGCACTCGACTAGCTGAAAGCGCGACAACAGTGGCTCCCTCCAAGTTGTGCTTTGGGTTCTGAGAAGCCCAACATCCGAGCAGCATCTGCACCAAAGGTGAGCCCTCCAGCATCTCCACGGTCTGCGTGGGGCCCCTCTGCACTTCGCGACTCGACGCGCCTAACCGGTTACTGGTCCGTTGACTAGTGGCCATCTTGGCAACCATCTTGAAAAACTATGATGCTGGTCTGGTTGCTCCAGACTGGCCCCTGCTTCCCTCCAAAGGAGCAGCCCCTCTGACCTTGCTGGTCAGAGCTAACAGCTTTCTTCGATTCCTGCAACTCCTGCTTTTGCCAAGGCTTGTTTGCTTCTTCTGAGTCGCCGACACCGCCGACAGTGAGAGCCTGCATGGGACAGCTCGTGAACCGACTCCTGGACGTCGTCGACCTTCAGGGACCATGTTGCTGCAGAGACAAGCTACACCTCTTCACCTGTTTGCACCCGACATCGCCTGGTACCTACCTGGTGCCACGCCGGTCACTGGCTAGTGACTGTGAACACTGTCCCCTCTGCTTACAGGTCTTCTACACTTCCGATCCATCCTTGGATCCACCGCATCTCTTCTGGACCGACCGCCTGCAGCAACTTTGTCGTCAGGCTCCATTGAACAGATAGACGAAACCCGACGCACTTCGAGCCCTATGCACCCGCTTCCTGTGGGTGAGGTAAAGCTGGCACTCCGGTGCACAAGTGTAGAGTAACATCTCTAGTGTCTAGGTTTGAAGTCTTGAATTCTTAGTCCAACCAGAAGACCCTTCTAGCAGTAACTTTTGAACAATTACGCACCCATTGAAAACCTATGGGCGCCCGTGTGTAACTTTCCTCACTGCACGCGTGACCCGTGGACCTCCTGGTCACTAACTAAAGTTAGCTCCTTGTAGGCCCAGCGATTCTAGAGGCCCTAGGCCTTCTCCCTTTCCTGTTCGTGGTACTTATACCACTATTTTAGTATATGGTTTGAGCGGCCACCAGGGCCTATCCATATAAAGTGCAACTTCTGTATATTGTGATACTTTCTTGTTTAACGATTTGTGCTCCTGTGCTCATAAAGAGTCTAGGGGATACTTTGAATAATAAATACATATATATTTTGAATATATATCTGTGTGGTGTCCTTTCATTGGTATAAAGGGGGGTTACATATGGTAAAACAGCTTGCTTAACACGCCTAAACGAGTTTAGCCTCAAAGACTGCTTAGCCTACGCTACCACTAGGGCAGCTGGTCAGAAAAGGTTGACTTACAACCACACCATAAGGGTTGCTTGGCATGGTACAAGGTGGTCACTTTAATTAGTGAACATCATATACCAGGCCAACTTCTCACAATGTTACATTAAACAAAGGGCAGAAACGGCAAAGGAAGACCACAACAGGGCTATGCATAAAATCAACTTTTATTCTGGTACAAAATGCGAATGTATTAAAATAAAAGTGTGCTAGTGTCGCCTGGACATTCTAAACCCCTGGCGTGAAGCAACCTTTCCAAAAACGGAGCCCACACATCTCTTGTGAAGCTTGCCATGTAAATAAATGCCGAGAGCATTGTCTTAGCTCACATTACCTGGAACAAAGAGCGACCTCCAGGGTTACCTTTCCGTGCACTTCTTCGCTGATTTGTTTTGTTTTAGTTTTGTAATTTGTAAACAACTCTCTGTAGTTTTCGTTGGCAGTTTTTTCAGTGTGTGCCCTGGTTATTGTTATATAAAATAACATTTCATTTCAGGTTTAAATAAGTAATGTTGGTGGAGTGCAAGATAGAAAATGTACTGTGCAAATCATTAATAAGGGTTGAAGGTAATTAGTACATACAGGAATGAGAGCAAAGACTACCACTTCACACACAGCACTTATTCCAATCTTTACCATCTGAAAGTTTACTACATATTTTCAGCTCAGACATTTTGTGGGCAGCCAGAGATAGAAGCTACTGTTCCTGGCCCGCCCTTTGGAACCCTTGTCACTTCCTCAGCTACCTATGGCTTCAAGGAGTATAATTATCCTGCCCCAAGATTACATTGATGTACAGGTGGCAATGTGCTTTTTATGCAGATAAATGTCACTCATGTCAAATGACAGCACAGCACTAGATCCCTCACCAGCAGTGTTAGCCCATTTAAAACCACAGATTCAACATTGCATTTCGCTATCTCATAGTGTGCCCGTGGCACATATATTGGAGGGCTGGAGTGCGTGTGGGTGTGCTCGCTGGTAAAGGAGTAAGGGCTCAATTTGGTGTGGGCTCTGGTGATCCATTCTGTTGCTGCTTTTGCTGCTTCAGCACCCATATGTAGAAATGTATGATCACAGGGGAGCCCATATATCTTTAGATTTCGAATTGGGCAGCATGAGGTTCTAGTATTAATCTAACTGTTCCCTGCAAAAGGACATGTCACACACCCAGTTTGAAGTCCCAAGTGGGAATGATCAAGTGCTTTAACTTTTATTTACAGACCCTCGTAGAAAGTGAGTTGAATGATAATTTACAGATATTGTCACAGTTAACAGATCAACATTCGTTTTTACCAATGCTTGTTTTTATTTTGTTAACTGAGCACACAGACCATAATTGCTCCGTCACAATTTGGCTTTATAAGGGTGTAATAGAGGTGCGGGAGGGCGGATGTAACACTTAGCTGAAGGTGTTGCTAACGATAGGAAGAGAAAACAAGGGACCTTTTGGGGAGTTAAAAAAAATTAAAAAAGCTAAAAAACAATACCATTCGCAAAACAAACTGCTTAAACTTAAACTAAGGCAAGACCTATTGTATTTCCAATGCTTGTTCTATTGAGTAATCTGTAGTTGCTGAAGGACACCCAAGAAAGTTTGTTTTTGGCTGAACAAAAAGTAAATGACTTCAAAGATCAGGAAGTTTTGTCCCTGCACATGGGACTCATTTAACATTTTCCTACCCTTTATAGTGCCGCATGGCGAAATGGCAGAGAAAATGAGAAATGGTTGGCACTCACTCACTAGGACAAGACGACCATCACTGTTACCTGTGCTGTAGTAGATAAAAGGCTGGGTCAGAGGTTACTGCTAACGAAGTGAGAGGAGGGTCTGTCAACGGTAAGCCAGCAGTTTCCCCAACCATAAACAGAGCAGGAAACTGTAATTTACAGCGTTGTACCCGTTCTACCGAACCCTATACAAGACCCTAAATCACTTCTTGGCATATCAAAGAGAACATAAACAGCATAACAGCCATCTCTTTCAACAAAGTGACAGAAAACTGTAGCTAAAAATAACTTTCACAACCACAATCCCCTTTTTCATCCTGTGCAAACCTCATTCCACAGCCATGACATCCTCTTACATTCAAATAATTTCACAATTACTCTAAAAAGAATAGCATTCGAACAATTAGGCTCATCAATATCACTTCATTGGCAAGGCAAACAAGCTAAGACTAGACATGGAACTCTTCTAACAGCTGACTCACATGTCAGCACTTTGTTCCTGCAAGTAATGAACCCATATGGTCCTCTGCCAAGCAGTACTAAAACCACACTTATACCCAATGGGTCGAACCACAAATCTGTCAGTGCGAAAATAAAGGAAGCAGTTTTGCATACATTGATCTAGTAACATTGTCAGATAATAAGGCGGATGATAGTGAACAGCCAAATCAACAACCAGATGTAAACCTCTATTTATTGAACAATGCTATACATCAAGGTGATAATTGAGTTCTGAGGATATTTTTTAACTGATTACTATTGGACTACATCAATAAATATTGAAGTTACAGGTTTAATTATTTTAGGGCAAGGTTCTAAAATAGACTCAGACAATTGTGCAAAGCCCAAGTCTCTTTTTCCAATACTCGGATAGTAAAGGAGCTGTCTGATTTATTGGAAATGCAAAAACAACAGTTGATGGACAGAATGCAGAATAATGCCATACATTAACCCCAGTACAGAGATCTGGGCCTAAATCCATCGGTTTTTTGCTCACCATGCCATTCCAGTTTGAACCCAGCCATATGCAAATCAGTCTTGACCCTGTGCCTTATGGGAACAGTCCAGCCCGAACTGCCAAGCCAGGTCCTCCCTGGACTGGAAACAAGCATCCTAGGACCGGTTTCGGGGTTTCACCCCTCTTCAGCCAGGATAGCTTGATTCCAGTGGCATGGAGAGCACGGGACCCACGTCTGGGCATACCTGTCCCACTCGGGGTGACAAATGCAAAAACAACAGTTGATGGACAGAATGCAGAACAATGCCATACATTCACCCCAGTACAGAGATCTGGGCCTAAATCCATTGTTTTTTTTGCTCACCATGCCATTCCAGTTTGAGCCCAGCCATATGCAAATCAGTCTTGACCCTGTGCCTTATGGGAACAGTCCAGCCCGAACTGCCAAGCCAGGTCCTCCCTGGACTGGAAACAAGCATCCTAGGACCGGTTTCGGGGTTTCACCCCTCTTCAGTCAGGATAGCTTGATTCCAGTGGCATGGAAGTTCCCATGAGGCACAGGGTCAAGACTGATTTGCATATGGCCAGGTCTAAACTGGGGTGGCATGGTGAGCAAAAGAATGATGGATTTAACCCAGATCTCTTGACTGGGGGTGAATGTTTTGATTTGTTCTGCATTCCGTCCATCAATTGTGTGTCATTTGATTTATTGGAAATGGCAGTGTATAGGGGCTCTGAGGATTTACGATCTAAGCGCCTCAAGCCTAATTCTAATTGTATTGCTTGTATAAACAGGCTTCTCCTTACAGAAATTAATATTTAAATATCCTCCATTCTGGTTTATTCGGAAACATCATTTATTGAACTAGGAAACACTCAAATCGATCTGTTAGGGTGGTGTTTTTTTGTGTGATATACCTTCAAAGTTGCTTCTAGATGTTTCTGGGCTGCCCATAAAGAGAGCCTTCAGTACAGTGACATTTGAGGTCAACCTTGCGACTAAATTTTGTTTTTCACACGTAGGCAGTAAGAACAATAAATCACCATTTCAGCAGAACTTTGCCCTTTTATGATAAGTGCTAATCACCATTGGTTTATTCTTAAGAGCATTTATTTTCAAAAAATTGCTGGTGGAGTAATAAAATAACTACTCCAAGACATGTTGCCGGTCTCTCCAGAGAGATTGAGAGAACATTCTAAATTGCCATGGTCACTCAGATTTGTAAAGTATTTTTATAACCTGAAATAAAACACATGAGAAAATTACACAATCTTATGTGGAACTCGAGGTGGAGCCAAAATGAGCAGTACTTCCTGGAATAGTCCCATCTACTCTAAATTCTCCTAAGTCTACGTGGTTTGTCAACAACATCTTACCTCTAATATCTACATTTTAATTTTCTAACTGGGTCTTGGAGATATTCTGTACCTCTTCTTGTTCCTCTCATCTAACTTTAGAGGTAGCACATTTGTTACTTTAGTGTTACAATGACTAGCTAATTGGAGTCTCATCTTTACAGCTCTCAGTCAGATAAAGTTAATTCATTGCATGGAGGCCATTAAACCCTTATATTTGTGTCCTGGTGATATATAAATAAATAAAAGGAGCAAACTGTCTCTGTAGGATGTAGGGAAAATGTAACTACAGCCACACGCCTAACATACACTAGCTTGGAATATACAAAATGTCAAATTCACACTGAATATCATAGCTCAGCAGAATAGCTGACCCTATTTTAGAATGACCTTTGATTGATTTTAATTTTACCACTGGCCTGTTGATAGCATAATGAGTCTATAATAAACTTATCAATTAGCCATATCCCTTGCAGACAACACATTGTGTAATGTATGGATCCAATGTGATGGATGTCCAGTCTGCCGTATTACAAGTGTCATTGCATTTAACACACTTCTAACATGGCAGCTGGGATATCCGTCAATGTTTGTGATGGAGTCACCCATGCACCGAGCTCTAAAGTAGGCCCAAAATTCTTATTGTCCCCAATTAACCAGTTATCAACCAGGACTGTGGAGAGCCAGTTCCAAGTATGTTCTTTCTTTGAAGAGTTCTTAAATTGTTCCCTGTTCTCTTGTGACAACTCGTTCACCACTCTACCAGCTTTGCCAATCCGGACCCTCAAATAGTGGGCCCTCTACCCTGTTGATTTAGAAACCAAAAATCCTCCCATAGGCCTTTGTGCTATATGAGTATTATTAGAGGTCTTCTGCCCACGAAATAAGGACAGGTTAGAAACTAGAACATGGGAAATAACATCAATACCTATTTTTTGTAAAAAACTGATATTTCTTTTAAAGAAATGTAATTCTGAACACAGAAACTAATTCCACCTGAGACAATGAAAGCACTTACTTGTCCTCTACTTGGCTGAATGACCACCTACTAAATTATCCTCCACTGGACTGAATGAACGAAAGAGTCTTGGGTCTGCTTGTCTTCTGATGAAATGAGGAATAAAGAAGGAGTTGCATGGAATATGTCTAAGAGCTGTGATCTATTTAAGATGTCAAAAGTTGTTTCCATACTATCTACTAAATCTATAAACTATGAGCATAACTGAGATTCACTGTCTGCCGTCTCCATTTGAGAAATTATTCTGTTTCCCTCCTTAAAGTACCAGAAACAAAAAAGCCTGCTTTGTGATAATACAGGAGAATTCAAAAGTTACACGTCTAATTGTACTTTGAAAATGAATTTTATATTATGCTGGGAAGTTAACTTGAGATCTGGACCCCCTCCTACTACATCAGCTTGTGCTAGTGCATAAGATACAGATGAATTAACATTTAGTTTTCTCTCGGTCAAGGTACCAAGGTCCTAAAACCTCAATTGACTTGATTTTGTTTTGTAACACGCCTTATTTTAGACTTATGGCTCTTGTAGTTAAGGACTTGTACATTTTTAATTTTGATTGATGAATTTTTTTGTGGCTTGAAGAGCTCAAATAGAGGATTGACCGACTGTGGCTTGTTTGCTTTACTTTTGATGGAAAATAAATGTGATGGTTCTGTCTCCAGTTCTTTAAAAGATTTCTAGAAAGACTATACATCTTCATCTGTAGTGGTTGGAACTTGCATATGTAAGGCATTTGTGTGTTGCTGCCATGACTGATGTTTAGATTCCCCCTTCCTTCCATTAGTCCAACTTTCTTTGGAGTCAGGAACTAACCTGCAGAGTGATTCACAGAAGGGACATATTCAATTCCTTGTACAACAAGTATCTGTCTATGCAAATGTAGATGACTGATGACAAAAAACTATGGGGGTCATTATGATGGCGGAAGGACTTCAGCCCACCCTCCATCGTACCCTATTTGGGACCACCCACCTACATGGCGGCAGTCCCACAGGGCAAATTACGATGCAACCGCCACTGTGGCAGTCGCATTGCCCATGCTTTGTATTGCTTCCGGTGCTGCACTCTGCAGCACCCACCGCAAGACAAAACAGACACCCCACACATATACCTGCACTATGTGACAGGCACCATGTGATGCCTACCACATGGTGTAGGGATATGTAAGGGGGCACCATAGGTGTCCCTCCCAGGGCCTATGTCCCAGGCCCAGGGGGTCAGTGGGGCCCGCTACAGGCCCCCAAATCCGTTTCCGCCTACTGTTTTGCAGCAGGTTTACCGCCGCAAAACGACCAGCGGAAAGAGATATTGGCATCCCTATGGCGGTGCCTAACAGGCACCACTGTAATTCTGGGATTACAGAGAGGTCTGACATACAGTCGGATACAGACTGCCTGTCGGGACCGTGGTGGTCGGTGTTTCCGACCGCCACCTGCCAAAATGCCATTGTTATATGGCGGATCCAGATCCCTGGTAAGATGGCCATGGTAATAAGGCCCTAAGCCCCAGATTTATCAAGCTTTTGGGTTGTCTTTGCATGGCGCAAGGCAATGCAAGGAAAATTCAGACTTTGTGAGGAATGTAGATCAATGCAGCTGCTTGCGCCGCATTACGATATATTTCAAACTGGCACACGTTTCATGGGTGGAGCATAGGCATTCATATGCATCCACCCACGGATTTTGGTGCATTTATAGATTCTCAAAAGCTAGTAGACCTGGGAATGCATGGAAATGCTACACTTTCCCCCTGAGGCATATCAAGGAGAAAAATATTTATTTCTCTTTGTTATTTCCTCTTTCAACATGTGCAGCATTCTGCAGTACACATAGAAGTAGGAAAATGCCGTTATGGATTGTTTTTGTGCAAAAAGGTGTCCATTCCTGCACAAAAACACACCTGCCTGTAATGCAGGCACACTTGCACTATGGTGCAAAGGTGCATGCATTGATGATAGACTGCACACAGTGCTCCAGAGCATTGAAGGTAAGCAATATCGATTTTTAAAATATCAAAGTCATTAATATCGTTAACAAAAATATAGCTATTAATATTGTTGTTTTCTTAATTATTGTTATATATTTTAGTATGTATTTTAAATGTATATGATGTACACATTTTGTATAATTATGTTGGTTGTTTCGTGGACGGAAGCGGCCGACTATAGGTCAGCGGTTCCTACCGCGCACTTAAGATGCAACTGCACATAGGGTCCGATTAGGATGTCGTGTGGAAATTTCCCGGCTGACACCGACTCGGGATCGGGACCGACTGACTTCCGGTCGGCAGTTCCACCCACCCGATAACAATGTGATCGGACACTGTTCGGCCGGATTCCCATTGTTTCCTATGGGAGCTTGTGTTCCACCTGACAACCAGCCGTAACACAGGCTCCTATTGGGAAATGGGGTGTGTGTGTGGAAAACCCTGCACCCTGTTGCAGGGACACCACGGTGCCTGCTACACAGTGCAGGGTTTTAAAGGGGGGGTCCATTAGATACTCCTTCGGCCCCCAACCAGAGGCCGCAGGATGAAGAGGGCCCTGCCAGGGGCCCCCAAAGTCACTTTCCAACAGCCTTTTTTCGTGTCATACAGGCCGATGTGGAAAGGCTGTTGGAAATTACCATAGATGCCCCCAGGGCCTATATCGCAGGCACAGGTGCCTCCCAGAGCCTATGTCCCATGCCTAGCTGGTCATGGGGGACCACTACATCTATCTTATTGCCCCTCCAAGCAGGATTTCGTGCTTTTACAAGCACAATAGACCAAGTTTTCAGGTTCACTCTTTTACACTGGAAGACAGTAACTCTGGGTAAGGGCAGTTTGTATGCCGCTCTGCTTGACCTTAGGTCAGCATTTGATCTTGTACCACGTGGAAAACTCTGGCAGACATTAAAAGACATGGGGCTACCACCTGACTTGCTGACACTTATTATCAGAATGCACAAGAACAACAAGGCTAGGATCCGTTGGGGCAAACAGGCCGAAGTCACAGATTTTTTTCCAGTGGAGAAAGGAGTATGACAGGGATGTGTTCTTGCCCTGACCCTATTTTCGCTATACATAAATGGGACAGTGAACTGCATGAGATTAACTACCACCGACACACCGTCATTGGCAGGTGAAAAAGTCCCCATCCTAATGTTTGCGGATGACACATTGATCCTTTCTAAAACACCGAGTGGGCTTCAGAAAGCCCTTTCAATCTTTGAAGAATTTTGTCCTCGACGGGGTTTGGAGGTCAATGTGTCTAAAACAAAACTGATGGCCTTTAATCCACACAGGGCCTTTAAGGGGGGCATTAGGCTGAATAACATCGCGCTCGATCAGGTTAAGGAGTTCACATACCTGGGGGTTAACATTCAGGAGGGGCTAAAATGGTCACACCAAGTCGATATAGCATCATTAAAACATCGACAATTGGTAGGGGTGCTGCAAAAGGAATACAATACTTCCTTCACTAAGATAATTAGCCCTGCTATGGAGATATATAACATGAAAGTAATTAGCTCTGCCTTATATGGTGCAGAACTCTGGGGTGATGAGAACTTAGCCAAACTGACCATCTCGGAAAATAGGTTTCTCCGAAATATTTCTAGATTTCCCCCGAGCACTCCGACACGCCCAGTACTGATTGATCTTGGGAGGAAGCCAATCGCCGAAACCGGAAAACTACGTCCACTTTTGTACTGTCGTAGACTATGGTCTACCCCAGAACTTGCAGAGTATGCGGCTGGCTTCCTAGATGTAAAAAGGGCGGACACATTGCACAAAATAAGATGGCTAAGACAGCTTAGAGCCACCATATTGAATTTGGGTTTGAGTTCGTTATTGGAGGATCCCAAAAATACTATCTTTCCTTCAAAGCAGATCTTGAAGGCTAAATACTGGGAAATGGTTCAGACCGACCTAGTGAGGAACTGCAAGCCTTCTTCCCTTACAGGGCATTTCCTGAGCTTTAAATCCATACCTAAGCTAGAGCAATATTGGGACATTATTGCGAAGCCCTTCGAGCGGAAATTATACTTCCAGTTTAGGGTTGGCACACTGCCTCTAAAAGCTTTTACTGGAAAATGTATCACTCTGCGTGATGATCTGTGTCCGGTGTGCCAGATCGGTAGCGAATCACTGGCCCACGCACTGTTTGAATGCAGTGATTATAAAGCTCCGCGGCGCACCTGGCTGTCCCCAATATGCAAGCTCTTGGGAACAAGAAGGGCACAAGAGGCTGGCAGAATCCTCAGAAGTGACACAACTGAAGTGTTTGTTGTAGCCATGGCAAAATACCTGGGGTGGGTGTGGGCAATTAGAGCAAGGTCCCATAAAGAGTTATCAGGCCATTAACATATATGCCTTGCTGTAAAGTATTTTTGTGTAACCAACTGCTCTCTTAAATAAGGAAGTTTGCATAAGAAGTAATCTTACGAAGTTTTAGCGAATTAATTTTTAGATATAAAAAACATTTATAATTGTACATAGAGTTTTTATGATATTTATATCTATCCATCCTAGGGCGCGTGCAGTGATTTTGTTAAAACCTCCCATGAATTGCTTGTAGAAGTTTTGTGCATTGTTTTGTATATAAGCTTTGTGCTTTTATGACATAAAATGTTGAATAAAGCTTTTTGGATTGGATTGGAATAATGATTACTAAGCAACAATGAACATGGAAATTCTACTGTTACTAAAAATGTTAGTCAATCTGGAGTAAATTGTTTAACACACACACAATATACATGTTGAAATTATTTTATTCTTTCAACAATAGTTTCTATGGGGAGTTACTTTAAGTCCCTGCCTCTTTAGTAATTGTTGCTTTTGTGAGAGATCATGCGTGAAGCTGACTTCCTTCTGGGCTGGGCTGGAGTACATTTTAGCCTGTTTTGACACTTTCAGGGCTCCAGTAACTTCAGAAGGTCAATGTGTGAATAGCAATGGCCTCACTCTTTTTTTTGGGGGGGGGGGGGCTGTTTGTATTAGCATGTTTCTCGCTAAGGTATGCAGACAAAATATTGAAACTAAAATATCGTCCTACCAAAATATTGTGTATAAATATCATGATATGGGAATATCGTTGTCAAGAATATCGATTTGAAGGTAAGCAATATCGATTTTGAAAATATCGAAGTCATTAATATTGCTTACAAAAATATTTCTATTAATATAAATTTTTGAAATTATTGTTATACATTTTAGTATGTATTTTAAATGTATATGATGTACACATTTTGAATAATTATTGTTTATGTTTTTCAATACAGGCTCTCATTACGTTGTTGGTTGTTTCGTGGACGGAAACGCCCGACTATAGATCAGCGGTTCCTACCGCACAGTTAGGATGCAACTGCACATAGGGTCTGATTACGATGTCGTGTGGAAATTTTCCGGCCGACACCGACTCAGAATCAGGACCGACTGACTCCCGGTCGGCGGTGATCGAACACTGTTCGGTCGGATTCCCATTGTTTCCTATGGGAGCTTGTGTTCCACACGACAACCAGCCGTAACACAGGCTCCTATTGGGAAATGGGGTGTGTGTGTGGAAAACCCTGCACCCTGTTGCAGGCACACCACGGTGCCTGCCACACAGTGCAGGGTTTTAAAGGGGGGGGTCCCTTAGGTACTCCTTTGCCCCCAAACCAGAGGCCGCAGGATGAAGAGGGCCCTGCCAGGGGCCCCAAAAGTCACTTTTCAACAGCCTTTTTGGTCAGATAGGCCGATGTGGAAAGGCTGTTGGAAATCAACATCATAATCCCGATCTCGGAAATGCTGTCCATAGGGGTGTACGATGGGGTTCTGACCAACACGAATCCTCAGAGAGCCGGTCAGAACCGATTCAGAATGACTGCACGGTTTACATTCCGACTCCGAACATCGTAATTGGTCGGGCGGATTGTAAACCAACCGACCGGTTGGAAGGGCTGCAACACAGTCAAGGAGAATCCGACTGTCGGGAGGAGGCTTTCCGCCCAACATCATAATCGGCACCATGGTGCGGTCGCAAACTTCCATTTTTCAAATGGAGCTTGTGCACTGGCCTAAATCCGTCCACAGTACAAGCTTCCATTGAAAATGGAAGTATGTAAACATCCCTGTGCCGTAAAGGCAGGAAACACAAAATTGTCTCTCAACGTAAGGGCTTTATGCACCTCTTTGGGAATGCTCCAACTACGGAACAAAGAGCAGCTCAATCCGAGAGTGCCATGTGTCTTTCGGAAATTGAGGAAGCCATCAGCACATCTGAGACTCCTACCAAGGTAACAATCCCTAAGAAGATGGGGTGCAATAGTAAGCCCAAAATAAAAACTATGGAAATAAAAACTATGGAAACACACGGGATCTGCATACAAAAAGAGCCCGAAACAGGAACACAAAATTTATGCCTCCAAACCGGTGAAGCCAGCAATATTCTCCTTGAATCCAGCGCGAAACAGGCGCAAAAAAGTGGCAGACAGCCCGGCCCCAACTTACAGCAAATAACAAATCAAGAACACAGTTGGGGTGCGAAGCCTGGGAACAAACAAGGATCAGAAAACGCAGAGACAGGCAAAGGGAGGCCAGTAAGCTACCCATCGACAATCACCCAGGAAGCACTACCCATGATGAAAGAAGAAGAAACATCTATTATAGAGTCAGCGGATTTTATACACAACATCTCCAGGCCCGGTGACAATTGTCACCCGGCCGGGCAACCAGCATGGAACAAGCACACTATCAGTCGAGATCTAAGAGTAACTGCACTTAACGTAAATCAGGCCAACACAAATGCAATACGACTAGTAGAGGACATGCGACCCAGCCTCCGCAAATAAGAGGGAGGGCTGTCAAACGAACAAAGAAACGTTGAGTCGTCCGCACGAAACCTGCAAACACCTGGCCGAGAGCTAAGAGTCACTGCACCTAACTCTAACCAAACGAAAACAACTGTAACAAGATTAGTAGAGGATATGCGTTCTAGTCCACCAAAAACAGAGAGTGAGCGGACAAGTGAACAAAGAAATGCAACAGGCGCCGTTTGGTTCAACCCGAACTACTGCTCGCAAGGTAGACATGATATACTGAACAGGGGTAACATCTTACGGCTGCTATCCCATATCCCCTCTTTGGCAGAAGTAAAAAGCTCAGACCTGGTATCCATTGAATTCGCAGTCGATGAGCACACAGGAAGAGAAAAAACAAAAGCAACCTGGACAACCCTGGCAATCTCACAAAAAATATATGCTGAAGCTGAAACCTTTAAAAACTGGGGGATCACAACAAAACCATATATAAAGCCTAGATACCCCGAAATTCTTATCCCGGCGGAAAATGCGCAGAACTAGCCACCACGAAAAACCTTAGAAATTCGGTCCTGAGAGGCGCGGAAGGGCCAGGGGGCAATAAAATCGATCAACATAATGATAGTGCCGGACGTATAGTAGACGAACACATACAACCATCTGGACTGCCGGACCCAAGATGGATAGCCAGAACTTTAAATAATAACGAATGACAAACCGGCCTCAAGCCAGGGGAGGCCGTACATGACTCATTGAGAACATGCTCATGGAATATTAATGGCTTGGCCTAAAAAATATCTGACTCGGAGTTTATGACATACATTAGAAACGTCGATGTCGTGGCATTCCAAGAAACTTGGCTTGCAGACCCCCCGCACCTTCAGGGCTACTTACGCTTCTTTTCTGCCGCTAAAAGGTCAGCTAAATATGGGCACCTTCAAGGTGGCCTTGCAACTTATATAGCGGCCACAAGCATTTTGACGGCAAAAGAAGTTGGACCAACTTATAATATGCTCCGCTGAAAATGATTTTACTCTAATTAACGTCTACATTCATCCGAGAAAGAAAAGAAAAGCAGCTAAAAACCTTTGTAGTTTTATGGAGACTTGCATAAGGGAAAGACCTACAACAAATGTTGTTCTCACTGGGGACTTCAATCTTAACCTTATGGGTGTCTCGCAAGAAGACGAGTCACTAATCCAAAATGCAATCTGGGACATTCCATCACAAGCGACTTCACAAATCTCCAAGCAAACAAAGCTAGGGAATAAGATTCTGGAAGACCTGGTACACTTCAACATCAGGGCCTTAAATGGAAGGACCTCTGGAGACAACCCCCCAGCCGCAACTTTTCATTCAATAAGAACAAGCACCATCCTAGACTACACCTTCATTTCACTACCATTATTCCAGTTTTTAAAATCATACCGGATAGGCCGTAGAGGAGACAGCGATCACTGACCCCAAGAAACCACCTTCAAGATTGCATAACCCAACTTTGAGCTCTCGAAAGAACCAAAAGAGTCAATCCACACCGTCAACTTCAAAAAAATTAAGTATTCAGCAGCAATAGACGGAACTCTAGTGGAAAGAGCAAAACAGCACTTTGGGAGTTGCACTGGATATAGCGAAATCACAAAATGGGAACAATTTACAAACATTCTGTCCAAGTATGCTACAAGACCTAAGCCACAATCACAATTAGGCAATGAAAGATCGAGCAAATTCTCTCAAGAACATAAAGGAAAAATCAGAGGTATAAAAACCACAATTTATAGCACAATGAGAGAACTTCAACAGAAACCTACGGACTTAGCAAAGCGCGATCAACTACGGAAATTAAAATTAACACTGAAAACATTAAAATGGGAAGCAAATAAATCCGCTGAGGATAACCTATGGGCGAGACTTCATTCTGACATCAAACGGAACGATGGGGCAAGGTTCTGGAAATCAATAAACTCATTTTTAAGACCTACGCACCACGGCGTCTCATCTAACATCACAGAGGATAAATGGGCAAACTATCTTGGCAGCCATTTTCACCAGGCTGTGGGAAACAACCAGGACCATGGGTTTGATACTCTAAAATCTCTAACGAGCAAAAACACAAGCTTTACAGAATGGCAGACTCGAAACGATAGAGAGAATCTGCCGAACTTACAAAACATCATTCAGCGTCTAATCAAAAAGGGAAGAAGTGAGGGAGCACCAGGGCCGAACGGAATCCCGCCAATTCTCTATAAACAAGATGTGGTAGGCTGGGCAGTAGCCCTGGAACCGCTTTTTCTGGAGATAAGACATTACAACATCCTGCCAAGCTCCTGGAAGGGCTCAATTATCTCCCCAATTCATAAGGCAGGAGACAAGGCTTCCCCTCAAAATTATCGACTGGTGGCTTTAATTGACAACGAGGCAAAATATTTTGCAGGCATCCTTCTAGAAGAGCTGATGGCCTGGGCAACAGAGAGATCCTTAATCCCGGCTAACCAGACAGGCTTTGCCAAAGCAGTAGCACAATGACTAACATTCTGAGTATGGGCATGCTAATAGACAAGGCAGAATCTAACAAAATGCCCATTCACTTCTGCTTTATTGACTACAAGGCCACTTTTGACCACATAAATCGGAACCTTTTATGGTCTAAACTAAACGATTGGGGGATACCAAGACCCCTTTTGAACCTGCTAATTAACCTTCATACGGAGACTTGGGTACAGATAAAGGTGGGGGATGGATCCGCCCTGTCCAGGCGCATACCGACCAACAAGGGCCTGAAACAAGGCTGCGTCCTGGCCCCCACCCTATTTAGGTGCCGATTACGATCCGGTAAAAAATTTCCCCGTGCGACTCGTATCCGGTCTTTTTACCGTACGAATCGTACAAGTGCCGTACGAACTGGCAATCACGATTCGCATGGTAAAAAGTCCATACGAACCGCATTGGGAATCATTCCCCACACGTCCTCGGGTCGGAAAATGTGTCCGACACGTCCTCGGACGATTTACCGTACAAATGTGAAAGGTGAAGTCCGACCGAGGAATCACGATCCATCCCGTGCGTCCGAGGTTACAACCGGATGGAAAAAACACCGTCCGCACCGAACTCCCATAGCAACCATGGAGACGTGCCCGCATACGCGCCGACCCCCCCCAGCCCCCGTACGTACGCACCGTACCCCCCCCCAGCCCCCGTACCAATGCGCCGACCCCCCCCCAGCCCCCGTACGTACGCACCGTACCCCCCCAGCCCCCGTATGTACGCGCCGACCCCCCCTGTATGTACACCCGTGTACGTTCGAGTCGTACCCCCACCCGTGTACGTTCGAGTCGAACCCCCCGTGTACGTTCGAGTCGAACCCCCACCCGTGTATGTACGGTGCGAACCCCCCGTGTACGTTCGAGTCGAACCCCCCGTGTACGTTCGAGTCGAACCCCCACCCGTGTATGTACGGTGCGAACCCCCCGTGTACGTTCGAGTCGAACCCCCCCGTGTACGTTCGAGTCGAACCCCCCCGTGTACGTTCGAGTCGAACCCCCCGTGTAAGTTCGAGTCGAACCCCCCTGTATGTACACCCGTGTACGTTCGAGTCGTACCCCCACCCGTGTATGTACGGTGCGAACCCCCCGTGTACGTTCGAGTCGAACCCCCCGTGTACGTTCGAGTCGAACCCCCACCCGTGTATGTATGGTGCGAACCCCCCGTGTACGTTCGAGTCGAACGTACACGGGGGGGTTCGCACCGTACATACACGGGTGGGGGTACGACTCGAACGTACATGCGCGTACATATGGGGGCTGGGGGGGGTCGGCGCGTACGTACGGGGGCTGGGGGGGGGTCGGCGCATACGTACGGGGGCTGGGGGGGGTACGGTGCGTACCGGGCCACCTACTCTGGTCGATTCGCGCCGTACTTCGCTTTTCCGGCACTTTTTGGGTGCCGTGAAAATATTGCCGTCCGGACTGCTGTCGGTTCGAATCGTAATTCCTGGGTCGTGAAACGCTGCCTGAAAGCGTCCCGACGTCACGTCGCAGCACTCCCAGATCACATTCGTATGTATGTTTTCGTCGGTCGGTGTTTTTTACGATTCGTACGGAAATGGTGTTTCCGTGCGAATCGTAATTCCATGTTTGTGAAGTTTTACGACCGGGTACGAGTCGGACGGGGAAAACGCTCCGACCGACGGTTCGTACCCGGTTTTTACCGGATCGTAATCGGCACCTTAATCTGTTCCTAAGCAACCTTGTCCCCATTTTAAATGGCTGCAACTCCCACGCTCCCAAATTAGGAGGACTGCAACTTCCTTGTCTACTTTACGCTGACGATATCGTCCTTATAAGCCATACCAAGGTAGGACTTCAGCACCTCCTGAATGCAACACAATGCTACTCAAGCAAAAATGAGCTTACAATAAATTTGGAGAAAACCCAGTCAATGACCATCAGCAAGAAAAGAAGCAAATTAACATCATGGTACTGGGAAAAGATAAAAATTGGAGATACTCCAATATATAAATATCTAGCAGTGAAGATTGATAACGGAGGGCAGTTTTCCGCCCAAAGAATGAGCATTCGAGGGAAAGGGATATCCTTGGCAATTTCACTGAAGTCTCTAAACAACAAAATTTCTGGCCCGTCTCTTCGGCCCCTGACGCAAGTAATTCGCGCTAAACTTCTCCCAATGATCACCTACGGGAGCGAGGCACTTAGAGGAAGGGACGCCAAGATCCTTGATCAAACAATAACAGCTGCCTACAGAATCATCTTCAGCCTGCCCAAGCAAACTTCACCAGCTCAAATCAGACTTGAATTTAGCATTGATCAACAGGTCCTGGCAAGACAGAGAGCCTATATGATAGCTTGGGACAAAGTGAGGAAATCGAAACAAGGAACATTAAATGAACATCTGTGGATGGAGTTAGCCCAACACCCGTCCTCAGCAGCAGCCAAGTTCCTACGGGACAGCCTGAAGTACACGGGTTTAGAGCAGCTCTGGGATACCCCAGTAAATCACACAACATTTAAAAAATTGGTCAAGAAATCGATCAAACAACTATCATGGGTTCAAGATAAGGCAGCCCTCTCTAAAAAAACGCATGGCTGGATGATCCTAAACTCGTACACAATGATGGCACCACAGAGCTATTTTGGTGAGGGATACTCTAAATCCGCCAAAATGTGCTTCTTAAAGCACAGATTGGGCCTGCTCCCCTGCATTCAAAACCTTCCAAACTGGATTTAAATAAAAGCTGACCCTCTTTGCCGGCTATGTGGCTTGGGGCAAGAGGACATGCTGCACTTGATCTGCTCTTGTGAGAAACTACGCGAGGAACTAAAACACTTGTTGAAACACCACTTCAATCAGCAAGGGATTCGCACACGAAGGAAGGCAGTTCTCGCTTGCTTTTCTCCCCATGATCCTCGCTTGAACTGCAGCTTCGTAAAATTCATGAAGGCAGTGGGAAAAAAGATGCCAAAACTTAATCCATAATGGTCCCTGTATTATCGTTTTAACATTGCTTGTCGATTGACATCACTGACCCTATGAGCTCATGAGGAAACTGGGAAAGAAGAAATAATCTCACTAATATGAAGCCGATCAATCTTTAAAAAAAAAAAAAAAAAAACTTGTGCCGTGTGTACAGTCGACTTAAGGAAATGCGATTGGTTTTATTCTGATTCTATTTAGAATTGCATTTTTATTATACTTGTTCTTAGTCTATTTTGTACAGCAATGGTTTTAAGTAACTATGCTAATAAAATTACTTACTTACTTACTGTGCCGTATGGGAGGCACCATGCGGTCCAGGGATGTTAAGGGGGGCACCATAGGTGTCCCCCAGGACCAAATGCAGAGACCCAGGGGTGACGGGGGCCCTGCTAGGGGCCCCCAAAGTCAGTTCTGACAGCAAATCTATGACGGAAAGGCCGATATGGATTGGCTGTTGAAAACCAACATTATAATCCCGACAGCATTTCCGCTGTCCTTAAGGTATTATGAAAGTTTTTGGACTGGCTGATGGGCTTGTCGAATCGCATTAGATTCCCCAGCCTCTTTAAACTAAGACCACCATCATCATAAGGCGGCTTTCTGACCGCCATTGTAATCAGGCGCACAGTTGTTGAATTTTCAGTAGTTATTAAATTTAAATGAATTCAATTTTGTGATTTTTAGTACCGTTGTGGGTTTATAGGTGTACAGGCTGGGAAGTAATTTAATTATAATTATTTAATATTTTGTATTAAATAACATTAATTATTGAATTGATAACGAATTATGTAAATTGTGCAATTATTTTTTTGGGTTACATTTTAGGTGTGGGTTGTGGGATTTGTAGGAGTATAGGGTGGGAAGTAAATTAATTTTAATTAAGTAATAATTAACTTGTAATTTATATTAATTATTAAATAGATTATTAATTATGAAAATTATGTTATTAATTTTTTTTTTAAGTTACAGTTTTGGAGCATGTAGTGTGTTTTGCACGGGTATATTGTGGGAAGTAATTTAATTATAATTCAGTAATCATTCATTTTTAATTAATGATAATTAGTTAGTTGATAAATATTTATGTTAATAGTGTAAATTATTTTTTAAGTTAAGTTTTATGTGTGGGTTCTGAGATTTCTAGGGGTATAGGGTAGGAAGTAACTAAATTAGAATTATTTAATAATTTAGTTTTGTTAATCAATTATGTTTAAATAATAGTATTTATTTAACTGAAAAATAATTATGTGTAATATAATTATTAGGTTTTTCGGTGTGTGGTGTAGTTTTTCCAAATGTAAAGTATGCATAGGAATTGTATTATACTAAATGATAAATAAAGTTAATGTATAATAATTATAGAAATGAAAATAATGATGTTAAATATGTACATTAAATATTTTTTACATTGTATATTAGGTGTTAGTTGTTGAAGTTGTAAGAGTTAATAGGGGGAAGTTGATAAATATTATTAATTTAGTATCACTTAATTGTTAATAATAAATGTTTAATTGAGATTTAATTATGAAAATGTTGAAAATAATAATTTTTTAATTCATATGTTTGGTGTAAGTTGCTTAATTTGTAGGGATAAATGGTGGGGTGTTTCTTAACTATAATTATTTTAGGAATATATTTTTATTATTAAGAATTTTAATTAATATTTTATCATGTAACGTGTAAATAATATTATTTTAAACAACATGTTAAGTTATGAGTTGTATACTTTGTTGAAGTATTGAGTAGAATTCAACTTAAGTTATAACAAATTCAAATATAGCTAACTATTTTATTAAAAAATATGTTATTTATTATTGTACATGTTTATTGTGTTTTTTTAATGTAAATAATATTTTACTTATTAGGTGTTATTATGTTGAGAATATATTTTTGTATTTTAATTAGATTAAAATTTGTAGGTATTCATGACATGTATTTAACATTGTAGGATGTATTTTGTTTAATTTCAAACTAAAATATAATTGTATTCTTTGTCTTTACATGATTATATTTTTAATTGTTTACTATGTTTTTTAAATGATATTATTATGTTGATGAGAATTTGTTTGTTTCTACTGTTGCACTGACTGGTGTGGAAATAGTAAATTTTATCCCCCACCACAGCAATCCAACACTTTCCCTACTGTTGCACTGAGTGGAGTAGAAATTGTACATTTGACCCCCCCCCCCCCCGCAATCCAACACTTTCCCTACTGTTGCACTGAGGGGAGTGGGAATAGTAAATGTTATCCCTCCGCAGTCCAACATTTTCCCTACTTTTCCAGTGGTTAGAGTGGTAATAGTAAATTTGACCACTCCGCAGTTCAACATTTTCCCTAGTGTTGCACTGACTGGAATGGGAATAGTAAATGTTACCCCTCTATAAATCCAAAACTTTCCCTAATATTGCACTGACTGGCATGGGAATAGTAAATTTTGCCCCTCCGCAGTCCAACACTTTCTCTACTTTTGCAGTGGCTGGAGTGGTAATAGTAAATGTTACCCCTCCACAGTCCACTTTCCCATGTTTCCATTAGCTGGAGTGGGAATAGTAAATGTGACCTCTCTGCAATCCAACATTTTCTCTAGTATTGCACTGACTGAAGTAGGAAGAGTAAATCTTACCCCTCCGCAATTCAATACTGTCCCTAATGTTGCACGAAATGGAGTGGGATTAGTATAATTTACGTCTCATGAATCCAACACTTTCTCTACTGTTACAATGACTGCAGTGGGAATATTTCATTTTAGCCCTCTGAAATCCAATACTGTCCCTACTGTTGCACTGACTGGAGTGGGAATAGTAAGTTTTGCCCCTCCGCAACTGCGGACTTTGTAAATGGTAAGCATGGAGTCTAACTGCTTAGATCCCCACTTCTTAAGAAACCTGAATAAAGCATCAACATTGCAGTTAAAGGAGCTCTTCCTAGCACTCACAAGGTGACTCCATGTACTTTCCTGAAAGAAAGGTATACCCAGATACGAAAAGTTTGGCATGTAAAGTAATTTATCGCTATTAATATAACCGTTTTTTAATGGGCGTGGAGTCCGACCTGCCACCATGACATAAGACTTGGCTGTGTTTGTTTTTAATCCAAGGTTGTGCATGTAGTCATTAAATCTGCTTAAAAGTAATTGCAAACCCACCCCGTCCAGGCCATCAAAACACAGTCATCGGCATAGAGTTGCACTGGCAAATTTCTGGACCCCAACCTCAGGACAACGACCTGCCCTTGACTGAGATAATTCTCCAAGTCATTAATATATAGGCAGAATAAAAACGGCGCTAATATTTTCCATAGTGTAGCACTGACTGGAGTGGGAATAGTATATTTTCCCCTCTGCAAAAAAACACTTTGGGTCTTTTTACCGTACGAATCGTACAAGTGCCGTACGAACTGGCAATCACGATTCGCATGGTAAAAAGTCCATACGAACCGCACTGGGAATCATTCCCCACACGTCCCCGGGTCGGAAAATGTGTCCGACACGTCCTCGGACGATTTACCTTACAAACGTGAAAAACCAAGTCCGACCTAGGAATCACGATCCATCCCGTGCGTCCGAGGTTACAACCGTATGGAAAAAACACCGTCCGCACCGAACTCCTACAGCAACCATGGAGACATGTGCCCGCATACGCGCCCAACACTCCCCCCAGCCCCCGTACGTCCGACACGTACCCCCCGTATATGTATACCCCCACCCGTCTAGGTACACCCCAGTACGTTCCAGTCGAACCCCCACCCCAGGACGTGTCATAGCCCCGTCCACCCACACCACAGTACGTTCCAGTCGTACCCCCACCCCAGTACGTGTCGTACCACCGTCAATGTACACCCCCCCACCCCAGTACGTGTCGTACCACCGTCCATGTACACCCCCCCACCCCTGTACGTGTCGTACCCCCCGTGTACCTACACCCCAGTACGTGCGAGCCACACCCCCACCCCAGGACGTGTCATAGCCCCGTCTACCCACACCCCAGTACGTTCCAGTCGTACCCCCACCCCAGTACGTGTCGTACCACCGTCAATGTACACCCCCCACCCCAGTACGTGTCGTACCACCGTCCATGTACACCCCCCCACCCCTGTACGTATCGTACCCCCCGTGTACCTACACCCCAGTACGTGCGAGCCACACCCCCACCCCAGGACGTGTCATAGCCCCGTCTACCCACACCCCAGTACGTTCCAGTCGTACCCCCACCCCAGTACGTGTCGTACCCCCCGTGTACCTACACCCCAGTACGTGCGAGCCACACCCCCACCCCAGGACGTGTCATAGCCCCGTCTACCCACACCCCAGTACGTTCCAGTCGTACCCCCACCCCAGTACGTGTCGTACCACCGTCAATGTACACCCCCCCACCCCAGTACGTGTCGTACCACCGTCCATGTACACCCCCCCACCCCTGTACGTGTCGTACCCCCCGTGTACCTACACCCCAGTACGTGCGAGCCACACCCCCACCCCAGGACGTGTCATAGCCCCGTCCACCCACACCCCAGTACGTTCCAGTCGTACCCCCACCCCAGTACGTGTCGTACCACCGTCAATGTACACCCCCCCACCCCAGTACGTGTCGTACCATCGTCCATGTACACCCCCCCACCCCTGTACGTGTCGTACCCCCCGTGTACCTACACCCCAGTACGTGCGAGCCACACCCCCACCCCAGGACGTGTCATAGCCCCGTCTACCCACACCCCAGTACGTTCCAGTCGTACCCCCACCCCAGTACGTGTCGTACCACCGTCCATGTACACCCCCCCACCCCAGTACGTGTCGTACCATCGTCCATGGACACCCCCCCACCCCTGTACGTGTCGTACCCCCCGTGTACCTACACCCCAGTACGTGCGAGCCACACCCCCACCCCAGGACGTGTCATAGCCCCGTCTACCCACACCCCAGTACGTTCCAGTCGTAACCACACCCCAGTACGTTCCAGTCGTACCCCCACCCCAGTACGTGTCGTACCACCGTCAATGTACACCCCCCCACCCCAGTACGTGTCGTACCACCGTCCATGTACACCCCCCCACCCCTGTACGTGTCGTACCCCCTGTGTACCTACACCCCAGTACGTGCGAGCCACACCCCCACCCCAGGACGTGTCATAGCCCCGTCCACCCACACCCCAGTACGTTCCAGTCGTACCCCCACCCCAGTACGTGTCGTACCACCGTCAATGTACACCCCCCCACCCCAGTACGTGTCGTACCACCGTCCATGTACACCCCCCCACCCCTGTACGTGTCGTACCCCCCGTGTACCTACACCCCAGTACGTGCGAGCCACACCCCCACCCCAGGACGTGTCATAGCCCCGTCTACCCACACCCCAGTACGTTCCAGTCGTACCCCACCCCAGTACGTGTCGTACCACCGTCAATGTACACCCCCCCACCCCAGTACGTGTCGTACCATCGTCCATGTACACCCCCCCACCCCTGTACGTGTCGTACCCCCCGTGTACCTACACCCCAGTACGTGCGAGCCACACCCCCACCCCAGGATGTGTCATAGCCCCGTCCACCCACACCCCAGTACGTTCCAGTCGTACCCCCACCCCAGTACGTGTCGTACCCCCCCGTGTACCTACACCCCAGTACGTGCGAGCCACACCCCCACCCCAGGACGTGTCATAGCCCCGTCTACCCACACCCCAGTACGTTCCAGTCGTACCCCCACCCCAGTACGTGTCGTACCACCGTCAATGTACACCCCCCCACCCCAGTACGTGTCGTACCATCGTCCATGGACACCCCCCCACCCCTGTACGTGTCGTACCCCCCGTGTACCTACACCCCAGTACGTGCGAGCCACACCCCCACCCCAGGACGTGTCATAGCCCCGTCTACCCACACCCCAGTACGTTCCAGTCGTACCCACACCCCAGTACGTTCCAGTCGTACCCCCACCCCAGTACGTGTCGTACCACCGTCAATGTACACCCCCCCACCCCAGTACGTGTCGTACCACCGTCCATGTACACCCCCCCACCCCTGTACGTGTCGTACCCCCCGTGTACCTACACCCCAGTACGTGCGAGCCACACCCCCACCCCAGGACGTGTCATAGCCCCGTCCACCCACACCCCAGTACGTTCCAGTCGTACCCCCACCCCAGTATGTTCCTGGCGCACCCCCAACACAACCTCCTAAGTACGGAGCGCACCCCATGCCCCAACATCACAACCGCATGTACGAGTCGTACAAAGCCACACACAAGGACATAATCGTACAACCAAATGGCCCATGTACACACCGTACACACGCTCAAAACGCACATACACAACAAGGACAAAACAAAACAACACAACAATACACCATTCGAAAGGCACACAGCCACTAAACATGGCCAACAACCACTAAAATAACACAATCACTGACCTGCAACTGTCAAAAACAAACAGAGGCCCAATACACCACCACTCCTTATAACACACCCACCCAAAATTCAAACACTGCCACACCCACCCATGGACCAATGAAAAGGGCCCACACACACAAACCATGAGCCTTTGCAACAGACCCACTGCTGCCAGACACCACAGAACCAGACTACAAGCGACACCACATCTTACACTTGCACACCTTCACACGACCACCCTCACAAACACCCTCTCATCACATTCACACACACACAACCATCCACACCCCCCCCCAACATCCACACCCCCCCCACACCCACACCATCCCCACCCACACCCCTCACCATGCCCACTACCAAGAATCCAAAGTTCAGTCACCGAGAGTTGGAGGTCCTTGTTGATCAAATCCTCAGAGTCGAGCCACAGATCTTTGGAACATTGGTCAGAAGCACCAGCCAGGCAGCCAAAACAGCCATGTGGCAGACCATCGTCGATGCTGTGAATGCTGTTGCGGACACCAGGAGGACCAAGCAGGATTGCCAGAACAGGTGGTACGATCTGCGGAGGAGGGTCAGAGCCAAGAGACAGGAGGAACACGACCAGGCCAACGCCACCGGAGGAGGGCCCTCCCGCAGAGCCGTACAGTACCATCCCTGGGAGGAGAGGGTGATGGCCATACTGCCGGTGGAGGCAGTTGAAGGAGTAGAAGGACTCCGAGACCCGGGTGAGTACACAAACAACGCACCTCACATGGGGGGAACTGCAACCACAACCAAAATTACTAACAGGCACGCAACCACCACAAGCCATCGCATGACTCAACCACACTCCATGAGCAGGCACATGCCACTGCTGCCACCATGCCCCATGCACCCAGCTGGACAATGTCAAGTCACAGGCCACAGAAGACAACAACACATGACACGGTAACCCGGATGGCGGGAGGCTGGGCACCAAGAATCACATAGTGCGACTCCAAAGCAGACAACAATGCCCTCTGCCCATATGGCCTAGGTCACAGCCAGACAAACACTGTGTCCCAACACAGGAATGACTTGCCAGCAAATGGCGGACGCCTTGCATCAACACATGGGGGTGAAGGCACTGTTTTGCACATGCCAGCAGCTAATGAACAGCTAACAGTGTGAAAGAGTGGCAGCACACACCACCACAGCAGCAGCGCACAGACACACAGCAGACAAAATGGGTGCCTGGAGATCAGAAACAAACTCACATCAACAGGCCAAGGGCCACTCAAAGATCTGCTAACAGTGTGTGCCCAGGAAGCTGGGCCAAGGTGACAGAGGGTGACACACGGAGGGAGGGAGAGGGGGACACAGAGGGAGGGAGAGGGGGACTGAGAGGGAGGGAGACGGACAGAGGGAGGAGGCTGACACACAGAGGGAGGGAGAGGGGGACAGAGAGGGAGGGAGAGGGGGACAGAGAGGGAGGGAGACACAGGAAGATGGACAGAGGGAGGAGGCTGACACACAGAGGGAGGGAGAGGGGGACAGAGAGGGAGGGAGAGGGGGACAGAGAGGGAGGGAGACACAGGAAGATGGACACAGGGAGGAGGCTGACACACAGAGGGAGGGAGAGGGGGACAGAGAGGGAGGGAGAGGGGGACAGAGAAGGAGGGAGACACAGGGAGAGCAAATCAGTCCTTTGGTGTGTGGGAATGTCTGCTCGTCAGCAGGTGGACTGCGTGCATGTAGACAAGGGTGGCCAGTGCCAGAACCCCCCCTCTTCATCATGGCAAAATGCAGGGCCATGTCACAACCTGTACACGAGCACAAGGACAGCCACCTGCATCATATAAGTGTGTGGATCCACTCCATGTGCACATGTACAGTGCTACAAGGAAGGCGCAAATGCATAGCTCGGCACACATGCACACTCCACTGCTGACTGCAGTCACACTTGACGCAGCAAGTAAGACTGTGCCACACATAGTTAAAGGGGCCAAATTGGTGCCCAAGGGACACACACATGCACAAGTGCACTGTGAGTGGAATGCAAGACAGATCCTAATTCCAAGAGGAAATGTGCCAACTTTGTAACGGATGAAACATGGATGTTGCATGGATCCAAATTAACATTTTCTCTCTCACACACAGGTCAACGTCGTGCTGCACCCCCCAACACTGGGGGGTAACACTCACAGGACCCGGATCTGCAGGAGACCGATCCCACCGGCAGCGACCACTCTCACCACTCTGCGGACGACCCCGACCGACCTGGCCCCTCTGGTGTCCAACCACCTGCAGCACCTGCGTCAGGTACAACCGTGCCAACCACCACCCCCACTCCTGCCACATCCCAGGAGACACCCAGGATCCCTGCCCCAACACCACAATGCAGCCAGGCTCGCCAGGAGGGACACGGTGTCCCGGGCACCCAGGAGGAGGCAGGCGACAACGCCAATGCCACCCCTCAGGGGTCCCGGAGACCCGATGTGCCCACAAGTGCAGGCCAGACGTAAGTGGGCAGGGGTGGTGGGAGTGGAGGACGGCGGAGGCGCGAGCCTGACCAGTTGGCTGGGGATCCGGTATTTTCCCATGTCCGTAACATCCTGGACTCATACCGGCAGCACACCACGGGCATGGCCCAGGTTGTGTCCGTCCTCGAGGGGATCAAGGTCCAGCAGGCCCAGCAACATGCGGAGCTAATAGCCTGTCTACAGGTACACCAACGGAGGATGGAGGACAGACAGGCTGAGCAAGTGACGGCGTCCCAGGGGATTCACGCTGAACTCCGTCGGATGGCCGACACCATGGCCGACCCTCCCTGTGCCAGAAGGCGGAGAACATCACCACCCACAGGGAGGGATCATGAGGAGGAGGAGGAAACATCCGACGGAGCATCCCAGACGTCGTCACGGCCTGCTGCTGAGGTTCCCCGCAGGAAGCCGGGTCGTCCACGGAAAGGACCGTGAGGGTGGCTGCTACATCACCATCTCCCAGGACACCTGGCCTGGCACCTGGCCCACTGGAGCAACAGCATCACAGCATCAAGAGACATTCTCTGCCACATGGCCCTGCTGGTCACTGGCTGACCAATGTTGACAAAGACTGTGGCATGGACTCTGAGGATTTCCAATGGCAAGGACACCAACTCCCCTACTGAACTTTGGATTCCCTAATCCCGGAAAGCCCCTCACTTTGTCCCCCCCCCCCCAATAATAAATCACACTATTAAGAGTAGATGCCTGCTGGTAGCATTATTACCTAACATGTGTCTTGTACAGTCTAAACATGCCTGAGTCATCTGTTCACTTCAACCATCCACACCCTGGGGCCTGAGTCTGGCACAGGACACATGGGTCACAGTTTTTTAGGCAAGACAGACATGGAGCACCATACACACCCGTGATGGTCAGAACCAGCTGAGGGGGTGGCCGAACAACCGTGCTGACAGACACATTGAGTACAGCAACAGTCATGCGCAGAGTTCAGGGATCCTGGCCCGTGTCCTGGGGGGCACCCAGGTATGTGTAGACAGGTGGCAGAACCATGTCCTGCAAGCTTGAGTCCGGTGGATGCAGAGAATGGGGTCATGGACAACGTTGGATGCATGGGGATGGCACATGTCACAATACCCACACAGTCATGGACATCATGCCCAATACACAGTCTCAGCACACACACACAGCTTGCATCTTGCCACTCGACACATTGACACATAGCCACAATCAGGGAATACCATGCCAGACATGCAGGATGCACCGTGCCAACACACCAGCATTGACTGAGAAGAGGCACCTTGGAGGCATAGGGACACCTTTAATAGTCATGTTTTTGGGATTGCAGAGGCAACTTGAAGTACACATGAACACATCATGTGGAGTAACATGTGGCTCCAACACTGGCACCCCCCTTCTGCAGCACAAATGCGTGATAGCCATGGAACTGGCACACAAGTGTCGGCTAACAGCTAAATACCCACAGCTGCTCACGGAGAGACTGCCATACACCATACATCCGCTGATGTGGAAGTCCCACGCCATGTCAAGACAATGTTAACCGTATGTGTCCGAGGGCAGTGTCACACACATTGATGCCTTCATCACAATCCACTATCCCATCACTGATGACTGACAACCAGGCAGCCCATCTATTCAGGTGTACCCAGCTGCATGTCGTGTCCCATGGGGATGCCACATGTCTGCAGAGGAACCAAACCCCGACCGGGGCAGTGTGCACACATCGTGAACAACTGCCACACCCAATACACCCCAGATGCATCCCTTACCCCATGGAGACTTCCAAACGTGTCCGTGCCTGTAACGCTGAGTCAGCCCACGATGCCATGTCCATGAGGAATAGCAGTGCCACAACAATGCAACCAGAAGACGGCATGCGCAGGTACCTGGGGAAGAGAGACACACAAGAAGTCAGCCACAAAAAGCACACCCACTTGCATGTGCATTGACTCGACACATGTATGGATGACAACATGCTAGGTCACAATTATGAGTGGGGAAATACTACCATCACTGCCACCATCACTCCAGTGACACACCCACACACACCTCTGACTCACGTGCCATACATGCAGGTGGAGACACGCATCACAACACATGCCACACGGGGACCAAGGCGTGCACACTCAGACACTGGTACTCACCACTAAGCAAAGAAGTCGCGTATGAGCCGAGTCCGGATGTCCTCTTGCGGCTCCACATCCTCCACATCACTAGCCCCATTGCCAAGCCCTTCGTCCTCCACGGGTGGATGGTCCTCGTCATGTTGATTCAGGATGAGTGGCACAGCTCTTTCAACTGCCATGTTGTGCAGCATGCAGCAGACCATGAAGATCTTGCAAACCTTTGCCGGGGCATATGGGAGTGCGCCGCCGGTCTTGTGGAGGCACCGGAATCGGCTCTTCAGCATGCCAAACGTCCTCTCTATCACTCGCCTTGTCCGGCCATGGGCGGTGTTGTAGCGGAGCTGGGCCGGCGTGATGGGGTTGCGGAGAGGTGTCAGCAGCCAAGGCATGTTGGGATAGCCAGCGTCCCCTAAATGGAAAGCACATGGATATCGTTAGAACTGGCGAAGCGGTAGTGCTGCTCGGCCAAACAGAATACAGGACAGACAGACTGTACCCACCAACAACACATGCCCGTTCGTTGCGCAGCTGCATCATCATATCAGGCATCCCGCTACGCCTCATGATGTAGGCATCGTGTGCTGATCCTGGGAAACGAGCACAGACATGTGAAATCACCATGTTGGACAGACACACCACAAGGGCATTGATGGAGTGGTAGTGCTTCCGATTGCGGTACGCCACCTCCCGTGCGTGTGGTGGTACCAAACCTACATGTGTCCCATCTATGGACCCAATGACATGGGGCATCCCTCCCAGGGCATAGAAACCACGCTTGACCTCAGTCATCTGTTCAGGGGTTGGGAACTTGATGAAGTCATCCAGGTGAATCAACATGGCCTCCAAGAAATCATGCAGCACACCGCTGAACATGCTCTGGGACATGCCACCAACATGAGCTATGGTATTTTGGAAGGTACCCGTGGCAAGGAAATGTAGGGCAGCCATTACCTTCAGCTGGGGTGTCAGTGCCGTAGGATACCTGTGCTGCGGTTGCAGGTGTGGTGCCAGTCTCGCCGTCAGCTCCAGAATCAACGGTTGGGTGAAGCGGTAGAGCCGGATCCTGTCATTCTCCTGCATGGTGGCCAAGTCTAGAATTCTTCGGGCAACAGGAGGCGCTCTGCAGTAATTTGGAAGTGACAAGGAAGAGTGAGTGCACTACGAGAACAACTCATGTCTACTGAGCACATGTAAATCTGGCAATACACACATGCCACATAGGGAGTCAGGCATGTGCTACATGCCCAGGACACGTATGGATGCAAGGTGACACTCCTTCCAAGACCCAGCTACACACGGTGATTGAGAACCTCCCCATGCCACGCCATGGAAATAGCTGTGTCCCAGTGCAAGTGCACTGCCCGACGCAAGACAGGAGTGACATACACCCACACATCAGCAGAAGTGTGATGCCGATTGCAGAGACTGGCAGCGGAACACTTGAGCCACAGGTCACATGACATTACACTAGTCCAGCCCACACACCTTGCCATGAAGGTGCACATGTCATGACTCACCACACATTCCTTGTGAGTTTGCTGACATGGCCTTGTCACGCTACTCCGTGTCCCTTGCATACATGTGCACCTCACATCCGATAACACATGTGGCATGGTGTTGGGAACAGTGTGCAATGACAATCTACACACAGCCACATGTTGGTTGCTGCAACGGCTGCAGCTTTTGAGGGTGCTACAACATCAACCTGATGTAAATCCCGGACACATATATGGCATAGTCACATTGTGCACTGTGGGTAGTGACAAGTCATGTGTCATGACCCCTGTACCGGGCATCATGGGACACTTCCGTGTGTTGGTGTCCGTGCCATGCCAGTGACGCTCACCCCAAGTGCGCAGTCCCACATGCACACATGTCAAAGGAGTCAAGGGCATGCCTGGCACACATTGCACCCTCACACAGTACACATGTACACATCTCATCATACATCTGGTGCCTTCTCCACTCAGGAGGCATGTTCCACATCACAGCCTGTGACACCTGTGCCCCACACATGTGGTAATGCACAGACGATGCCTTGATGTCCATTCCTGGACAAGTATGTCCATCCATGGACAAGTATGTCCGCCCTATTCCTACATGTGTGTCGCCTATCACCACAGTGATGTGTAAAATCCGCCGTACTGCTGCTGAGAGGGCCTGTGCATGTTCCCAAATCACTGTGGGAGTGCTGCCGTATGTGTACCCATCGTGATGGCGAGCGTAGATGCGAGTGTACGGTCCGTACCACTACGGGTACGCATACGCGTGCAGACCCATAGTGATAGTGAGCGTAGATGCGTGTGTACGGCCCTATCACTATGGGTCTGCACGCGTATGCGTACCCGTAGTGGTACGGACCGTACACTCGCATCTACGCTCACTATCACTATGGGTCTGCACGCGTATGCGTACCCGTAGTGGTACGGACCGTACACTCACATCTACGCTCACTATCACTATGGGTCTGCACGCGTATGCGTACCCGTAGTGGTACGGACCGTACACTCGCATCTACGCTCACTATCACTATGGGTCTGCACGCGTATGCGTACCCGTAGTGGTACGGACCGTACACTCGCATCTACGCTCACTATCACTATGGGTCTGCACGCGTATGCGTACCCGTAGTGGTACGGACCGTACACTCGCATCTACGCTCACTATCACTATGGGTCTGCACGCGTATGCGTACCCGTAGTGGTACGGACCGTACACTCACATCTACGCTCACTATCACTATGGGTCTGCACGCGTATGCGTACCCGTAGTGGTACGGACCGTACACTCGCATCTACGCTCACTATCACTATGGGTCTGCACGCGTATGCGTACCCGTAGTGGTACGGACCGTACACTCGCATCTACGCTCACTATCACTATGGGTCTGCACGCGTATGCGTACCCGTAGTGGTACGGACCGTACACTCGCATCTACGCTCACTATCACTATGGGTCTGCACGCGTATGCGTACCCGTAGTGGTACGGACCGTACACTCACATCTACGCTCACTATCACTATGGGTCTGCACGCGTATGCGTACCCGTAGTGGTACGGACCGTACACTCGCATCTACGCTCACTATCACTATGGGTCTGCACGCGTATGCGTACCCGTAGTGGTACGGACCGTACACTCGCATCTACGCTCACTATCACTATGGGTCTGCACGCGTATGCGTACCCGTAGTGGTACGGACCGTACACTCGCATCTACGCTCACTATCACTACGAGTACGCATACGCGTGCAGACCCATAGTGATAGAGAGCGTAGATGCGAGTGTACGGTCCGTACCACTACGGGTACGCATACGCGTGCAGACCCATAGTGATAGTAAGAGTAGATGCGAGTGTACGGTCCGTGCCACTACGGGTACGCATACGCGTGCAGACCCATAGTGATGGAGAGCGTAGGCATGCATGTACGGGCCGTTGCCATGCATTTGGGGTGCCCTAGGGCCCCCACACGCACCGTACCTGTGTGTGATGCTCCAAATTACATAGGGGACAAGTATTAAGGCCTACATGCATGCTGGTTGTCATGGAGACCAAGTTCAAAATTCGAAATTGTTCTGGAAGGTGCACAGCAGAAGTCAGTTGGAATTTGTCTACTTTGTTGCAGTGTGTTTGTGGGGCTGACATCATGCAGGAGAATGAAACCGATAGAGAACCCACAGACTGCTAGGTTTGAAGGGATTGGTGGAAACATAGGATGCAAATGTGAGTGACCAATCTCTCTGTACTCCTGTGCATGAGACTGGGCAGAAGGGCACATATAAGGCAGCCAGGTCCCATGAGGGAGCACTTGCCTGCACATCTTTGCATTCGTCGACCCAGCTGCTGCTACTGATTCCCTGGAACCATGTCAAGGGCTGTGGAGAGGACACAGCCATTCACCCTGGAGGAGAACATGGCTCTGCTGGATGTGATCCTCCCACAGTACTCCATGCTGTATGGGCGACCAGGGTATCAGGTGAGTGCATAGGCCACTGCCACAGACTGTCCCTATGTGGTGACTGTGACTTCTGCCATTGCGTCCAGGTGTAACACACATGCCATGTACTGTCGGGGGGGTCCCAGGGGGGGGGGGTGCCTGATGTCTCCCAGCAGTGCCCTGAGACAGGAGGGGTGGGGGACTATCACTCACAGCAGTGCCCTGAGACAGGAGGGGTGGGGGCCTATCACTCACAGCAGTGCCCTGAGACAGGAGGGGTGGGGGCCTATCACTCACAGCAGTGCCCTGAGACAGGAGGGGTGGGGGCCTATCACTCACAGCAGTGCCCTGAGACAGGAGGGGTGGGGGCCTATCACTCACAGCAGTGCCCTGAGACAGGAGGGGTGGGTGTGATGCACAGTGTGAGCCTTGATCATTGATTGTGACATTGCCATCATTCCACCTGTGTACCCACTGTGGCACGTAGTGCTTTTTCCCTCACCAGGGGATGATGTCCCTATGACAAAGGTGCAATGCGTTGGCTGCATGACATGCCTTGTTGTAACCAGCTAATTTGTACCCATATGTCTCTCTGTGACATGTGGCTGGTGTATTGATGTGGTGTCACTTGTTCCTCCTCACAGGTAGGCGCCACTGCCAAGGAGCAGATCTGGCTGACCGCCGTCAGTGCCGTGAGGGGTGTGGATGGTCGGAGGCGGAGCCTGCCCCAGGTGAGGAAACGCTGGCAGGATATCCGGTGCTGGACGCGGAGGATTGCACGGCTCCTGCTGGGGGACTCACCTGAGAGCCACAAGAACCGCGGCCGCCGCCGTCTGAGCCACCTCCACAGGCGTGTGCTGCCGGTGGTCTTTCCAGACCTGGAGAGGCGCTTACAGGCGATGCAGCAGCCGGAAGGGGGTAGGTACATGTGTGTTTGTTGTGTGTCACCGGCATTTGTAAGGGCACAGTAGCATGAATTCACTGGCAGGGTTTAAAGGTGCTGTGCAGATCCTGTTTGCCCCAGTATAGCGCTGTGCCCCTGCCACCCTTCCCCTCCTTGCAATGTGTTCCCTGGTCTGTGTGTAGTCACTCCTTCACAGGGTAATGTAGGCTGGCGCTTTGTCCACGGGAACAATGACTGTAGCATCATGTGTGGGGGTGGTGTGTAACAGGTTGTGGGACCTTGCCTGTGCACTGTCAAGTTCACTGCATGTGGGTTCCATGTCAGTTGGCACTGATGCTGACTCCAGACATGGGAGTTGGTCTCTCATGTGTCATGCCTTACAGCGCGCATGTCCCATGTAGTGGCCTGTGACATGATGTGCATGAGTGTGCAATACACATAGTGCAGGGATGGTGACGTGTGTTGCAGTCATTACCATTCAGTAGCATGTAGTTGCGTGCCCACTACTGTCCCCTGGGGCACCTTTTCCTCAGTGGTGTATGTGTCATCATAAACGTGGCCACTGTCAGTGTCTACAGCGTAAGTTGTGCTCTGTGCCATTGTCCCCTGTCACCATGTATATAGACGTGCTATTTTGTACAGGTGTCCACTGTGCAGCCTGACCTGATTGTCCTTCTTCATACTCACAGTTGCCAGTGCCTGTGTGTCTTGTTATACTCATCTGAGGATGGGCACTGGTACCTCATTATTTGTACAGGCGCACCTTGGCTGTTTGGCGTCCAATCTTGCTTTTTGCCTGCCCCTGTGTGTATCACCCAGACTATGAGATGTTGGTGCCACCTGTGTCTCAACAATTTGCCTCGTGTAGGGTCTTGTTGGGGCGGGCAATGCCTATGTGTTAAATCCTGATTACCACTTGCTGGGTCTGGGCAGTGTGTGATGTGTCTGGACACACACGCAATGTGCAGTGACCGAGTCATGTTGTGCATGTTTTCAGCATTACCTATGCAGCATGTGTCTCAAGTTCATGGATATGGTCCCTGGTCATCGGTATTTTCGCCAACGCTGTGTGGTGCAGATGCAGTGCTGGATTGTCCCCAGGGCCTGGGTGCTATGTCAGACTCCTTTTCCTGTGTTTAGCTATTGTCTCATGCTCTCCATGGTATTTCAGTGGCATGGTGGCTCAACCAACTGTGTGTTTCATGCCCTACATCAGTACCCTGTTCAGTAGATGTTAGGGATCTTCCTTTTCAGGCCATGCAATGTTACCTATGTAGATTGGACTCATGTGACAGATGTGTACAGGTGTCTGATTAATTTCTGTCTCTCCACCCTGCCCACAGCATCGTCGGGGGACACAGAGGGAGACATGGACACAGACCAGGCGGAGGGACCGAGCACCAGTGCCAGCCGTGACATCGGGTCTGGCACATCGAGTGGGACAGAGGCGGAGGAGAGTGTGGCCGAGGACCTGTCGACTGGCACATCAGACTACGAAGCTGACAGGTCCGGGGACGATGTCTCCGAGTGGGCGGAGGCTGCACCAGCAGCTGACAGCGGAACAACACCTCGCACCGCCCCCTCAGTTTCCACCAGCCGCCTCCCACTTGCTCGTGTCCCTTCCCAGCGTGCCCGGTCACAGCATGTCTCCTTCCTGCCAGGCACCGCACCCCCTGCCCCTGTCTCCACTGCTGCCGCCAATGCAGAGTCTGTGGACATCCAGCGGCAACTGCAGGTTGGTCAGGCTGCGATCCTTAATGTCCTCCATGCCCACGGCAAAACCCTCACCAACATCGAGGCTTTCTTGGAGGGCATTCATTCATCGCAGGCTGACCAACGCAACTTGCTGAGGTCCATCGACTCCACACTGACTGCAGCAGTGGGTCTCCTGCAGCGCGACCTCCCCCCACCTACCCCTGCCCCATCCACACTTCCCACTCCCATGCCTGTCACACGTACACCCAGACGTCGGCATGCACCCACATCAACGGACACGGGCACCACACCAGCAGGGAAGGTCCACCGCACTCCTCCTGACACGCACACACAGGGTGAGGTAGGCACACCCACTGGGTCGGGGGGCAAACGTGTGACACGCAGCCATAGTGGGAGTCCGCATTCCACCCAGTCCACTCCCTCCAAATCCCCTCCCCTCAGCTCTCCTGGCCACATCTCCCCCAAGGACTCCTTCATGGCCGCTCTGTCCCTGAGCCCCACAGTTACACCACCACGCAAGCGGTCAAGGAGGTCCCCGGTCAGGGTGGTTGAGTCTCCCCCCCTGTCTCCACCCTCCCCCGGTGGCGCTGCGACCCATCCCTCTGACCCCCCCCCTCCTTGGGGCCTGAGGTCCCTTCGGGTGCAGGGGACTCCCTGGAGGACCTTGCAAAGGTGTGTAGTGCCATCCTGGCCTCCGCCTTTGGCACTGACCCACCCCCTGTGGTGGAGTCCTCCATCCCTGCACCCACAACGCCGCCCCTTTGCCCTGATGTCCCTGCGGTGCCTGTTGCTTCCCCCCCCCCCTGATGCCCTCACCAGTGTGGAAGACGATGCCATTTGACTGTGCAGGCAAGGTAGGGGACACGCATCCCACTGTGTCCCCCATCCAGCTGAGAATCATTGACTGCCCTATGGGCTTTGTGAAGATTGAACTGCCTGCGATCCACGGACATTGTGCTCATGCTGAATAAAGCTTAATTTTGTTTTCATTATCACACTACTGCTATGCTGGTATTGGTGTTGGTGGGGCTGCTACATGGTTTTGGGTGGTGTGTAAGGGTTTGGGTGTGTGGGATGTGTAGTAGTGTACTGCTCATTGGTGGGACCCTGTGATCTGTGTGCCATCACAAGGTGTTGGCTAACTTTCTTTGTTCATGTAAGCAGTTACTGCATGGTGCACTTGTCCCAGGGTGTATTCCTTCCTCTGTGTACCCAGCTTTCTTCCCTGCAGGGTGTTCCCAATGTTTAGCGCAGAGCTGTGTCTACATGAGCTGTGTGTGTGACGGAGCCCTTCTACTTTGGCCATGCATGCAGGGCCATGTCTCCACCTGCAACAATCGTGGCATCCTTGGTGATCACTGTACTTGTGTGTGGAGTCTGTTGACATGAGTTCATGGGGACATGTTCCCTTGTAGCCAGTATGCATGTGGATAATTCTGGCCTCACACACATGTGTTACACCCCTCCTGTCTCAGGGCACTGCTGGGAGGACTCTGCACACACCCCTCCTGTCTCAGGGCACTGCTGGGAGTGATAGGCACCCACCCCTCCTGTCTCAGGGCACTGCTGGGAGGACTCTGCACCCACCCCTCCTGTCTCAGGGCACTGCTGGGAGGACTCCACACCCACCCCTCCTGTGTCAGGGCACTGCTGGGAGGACTCCACACCCACCCCTCCTGTCTCAGGGCACTGCTGGGAGGACTCTGCACCCACCCCTCCTGTCTCAGGGCACTGCTGGGAGGACTCTGCACACACCCCTCCTGTCTCAGGGCACTGCTGGGAGTGATAGGCACCCACCCCTCCTGTCTCAGGGCACTGCTGGGAGGACTCTGCACCCACCCCTCCTGTCTCAGGGCACTGCTGGGAGGACTCCACACCCACCCCTCCTGTGTCAGGGCACTGCTGGGAGGACTCCACACCCACCCCTCCTGTCTCAGGGCACTGCTGGGAGGACTCTGCACCCACCCCTCCTGTCTCAGGGCACTGCTGGGAGGACTCTGCACACACCCCTCCTGTCTCAGGGCACTGCTGGGAGTGATAGGCACCCACCCCTCCTGTCAAAGGGCACTGCTGGGAGGACTCTGCACCCACCCCTCCTGTCTCAGGGCACTGCTGGGAGGACTCCACACCCACCCCTCCTGTGTCAGGGCACTGCTGGGAGGACTCCACACCCACCCCTCCTGTCTCAGGGAACTGCTGGGAGTGATAGGCACCCACCCCTCCTGTCTCAGGGCACTGCTGGGAGGACTCCACACCCACCCCTCCTGTCTCAGGGCACTGCTGGGTGGACTCTGCACACACACCTCCGATTTCAGGATATGTGCGCTTGGCACATACACGGTGGGGGTACGCTCAATGCATTCGAGGTGAGGGTACGAGTCTACTGACACTGGTGTGGTGGGGGTACGCTCCGTACGTCCGCGGGTGTGGGTACGGGTCGTACTTACACTGTTGGCATGGGGGGTACGCTCCTTGCATTCGCGGGTGGGGGTACGGGTCGTACTTACACTGTTGGGCTGGGGGTACGCTCCTTGCATTCGCGGGTGGGGGTACGGGTCGTACTTACACTGTTGGGCTGGGGGGTACGCTCCTTGCATTCGCGGGTGGGGGTACGGGTCGTACTTACACTGTTGGGCTGGGGGGTACGCTCCTTGCATTCGCGGGTGGGGGTACGGGTCGTACTTACACTGTTGGGCTGGGGGGTACGCTCCTTGCATTCGCGGGTGGGGGTACGGGTCGTACTTACACTGTTGGGCTGGGGGGTACGCTCCTTGCATTCGCGGGTGGGGGTACGGGTCGTACTTACACTGTTGGGCTGGGGGGTACGCTCCTTGCATTTGCGGGTGGGGGTACGGGTCGTACTTACACTGTTGGGGTGGGGGGTACGCTCCTTGCATTCGCGGGTGGGGGTACGGGTCGTACTTACACTGTTGGGCTGGGGGGTACGCTCCTTGCATTTGTGGGTGGGGGTACGGGTCGTACTTACACTGTTGGGCTGGGGGGTACGCTCCTTGCATTTGCGGGTGGGGGTACGGGTCGTACTTACACTGTTGGGCTGGGGGGTACGCTCCTTGCATTCGTGGGTGGGGGTTCGAGTCGTACTTACACTGTTGGCATGGGGGTACGCTCCATGCATACGCGGGTGAGGGTACGGGTCGAACTTACACTGTTGGGGTGGGGGTACGCTCCGTACGTCCGTGGGTGGGGGTACGGGTCGTACTGACACTGTTGGCATGGGGGGTACGCTCCTTGCATACGCGGGTGGGGGTACGGGTCGTACTTACCCTGTTGGGCTGGGGGGTACGCTCCTTGCATTCGTGGGTGGGGGTTCGAGTCGTACTTACACTGTTGGCATGGGGGGTACGCTCCATGCATACGCGGGTGAGGGTACGGGTCGAACTTACACTGTTGGGGTGGGGGTACGCTCCATGCATACGCGGGTGGGGGTACGGGTCGTACTTGCACTGTTGGGCTGGGGGGTACGCTCCTTGCATACGGGGTGGGGGTAGGGTCCGTACATATCCGTCCCCACGCTATGTGATGTTTGTGCGGCCCGTACCCAGGCCTTTGCCACGTGGGTGCGATCCGTCCCGCCATTGTTGGGGTGACGTGTGTGGGCGTGGTCCGACTCGTACCCACGCTCTTCAGGCGTGGGTACGGGACATACCTGTCTGGTTGTGTTGCCGGTTCGCGTGGTGACGGACTTCCGTTGTGGCGGTCGCTGGCTTATCAGGACACGCCCCCACCCCCTCGTGGTGACCAGGGCATGGGAGTCAGGTATGTCCAGGCCATGTGTGGTGTGTGACTTATGTGGTTGTTTTGTGGCCTGCCCTGGTCGTGCCACCCCCACCCCACCCCACTTTCCCCCCTCCCTTAGTTATTCTGACCTTCTGCGGCGTCTGCGTCGTAACCTGTAGAGGAGGTGTACTGCTATGAGGGCAGGGATGACTCGTAGGTTCGGGTCCATGTCTGTCCGTCGCGTACTGGTACTCCTTGCTCACGTCGTCCTGTCGCGTACGGGTCCTCCTTGATCGCGTCGTCCTGTCGCGTACGGGTCCTCCTTGGTGGCGTCGTCCTGTGTGTCCGTCACGTACTGGTCCTCCTTGTTCGCGGCGTCGTCTGTCCGTCGCGTACTGGTGGTCCTTGTTCGCGTCGTCCTGATTTCCCGGCAGTTTTTGGCTGCCGCAAAATATTCACCGTGCGGGGTGACGTCGGTGCGAATCGTGATTCCTGGGTCGTGAATGGCTGGCTGCGAGCGTCCCGACGTCAGGTCGGCGCTTTCCCGGATCGCATTGGTAGGTGTTTTTTGTTCGGTCGGGCTTTTTTACGAATCGTACGGTAATGGTGTACCCGTGCGAATCGTAATTCCTTGTTTGTAAAAATTGACGACCGGGTACGCGTCGGGCGGAGATTATGCTCCGTCCGACGGTTCGTACCCGGTTTTTGCCGGATCGTGATCGGCACCTTTATCTACTGTTACGCCGATTGGAGTGGGAATAGTTAATTTTTCCCCTCTGAAATCCAACACTTTCCCTACTGTTGCTCTGACTGAAGTGGGAATAGTAAGGTCTACCCCTATGAAATCCAGCACTTTCCCTACTGCTACAGTGAATGGAGTGTGAATAGTTAATTTTACCTTTCCGCTATCCAACACTTTCCCTATTGTTGCATTGAGTGTAGTAGAAATAGTACAATGTATCCCTCCACAATTTATTAATTACTCTACTGTTGCATTGACTGTAGTGGGAATAGTGGATTTTACCCCTGTCTGATGTAACAGGTTTGCTACTGTTGAATTGCATGCATGAAGTGGGAGTAGTACATTTTATCCAAACTTAGTCCAACACATTGCCTACTTTTGTATAAATGCTAGTGGAAATATTATAGGTATTAAATGTAAAATTGTATTATTTATTTTATATTGTTACAATTTATATATATTTTTTGTTTATTTAAAAGTATAAAATGTATAAATATTAATGTTTTTAATGTGTAAAATATTTTCAGTAAATTGTAAGTTATTTATGTTTACTTTCATTTTAAGTAAAATAGCAAATAGCTTGTTTTTTAAATATTTTATGTTCTTGGTATATATTTATATATATATCTAAATATATATTTTTATATATTATAACCTACTGGCGGTCGCCAGTAGGTAGTTATATTTAGGACCTATTTTCCATAGGAAATCTGCAACATTCTATTCCCAATAAATTTTCAGAACTTTTGGCCAGCTCAGGTCTGCTACTATGCTGAAAGTCTCGGGATGATTCGTGTAGCGGGGGCCGAGAAAATAGGGGGGTCCCAAAACGTGTTTTCCCCATCCAATTTCACATAGGACCTTTAGCCGCAGCTACAGCCCGAACTGCTGAACGGAATTACACCAAATTTGGCAGAAAGGTAGTCATCAGTTCAGACTCATGCCTTTTGCTTAAATGGTGTAAATCCGTTCAGTAGTTCCTGAGAAAATCAAAAGTAAAATCACATATATATCTGGGCGGAGCCTAACCACACATCTCATCGTGAGATATGATTGGCTGTCAGCACTTCATCCAAGAAGTGTTGGCAGCCATCTTGGGACCAATATACATGATAGCACCTCATTAAAAAGCATTGCAATTACTAGAAGGTTTTAAGACTTTAGTTACATTATAAATCATTTGTTGATGGTACCATACTCATTTTAGGAATTGTGGTATGTTCTAAGGTGAATTTACCACGTGAAAAAGCCTTCTGCTGGAATATCATGAATCATGTTTGAGAGAAAACTATTTTCTCATGCTTTTCCCACAGAGGTTTGGAAGGTGATCTATAAGCTAAACTGAGAGCATATTTTCTGTAAATTCACATTATCTTTCGCAGTCATGTGAGAATGAAGTCTGGCATTCTCAGTAAAACATGTACATCCAACAAGGGCAGAGCCTGTCAGTTGATTCCTTTGTGTTCTACTGCAGCTTCCCAGAGTGTTCCAAAGAACAACTAGAGCGCTAACAGTCCTACTTATGATAAACGTATGGCACACCTGAAGCCATCTTGATTGGAATAAAGTGGTAACTCTTCAAACATTTAATTTAAAAAGGAACAAAATCAGGGGGTTCATTTTACCATAGAAAGTATGATTAGTGCTGCAGAAAGAAAAATTAGGGCACATTTTGAGTGACTTCTCAAATCCTCTTCTATTTCATTAAAAAAAAGTCTGACATGCAGACTGAAACATGCACTTTCAACACCAGCAGCAGACTACCCTGGTGAGCAGTACCTTTACTACAGTGATCTAATGAGCAACTAGAGTGCTAACATTCAAAATGTATGTCCTATGTGTGACACATCTGAATGCCTTCTTGATGGAATCAAATTCATAAACTGAAAGTATTCCTACTGAGGAGACTGTAGTAAATGAGGAAATTAGGAAACTTCATAACAAATAAGTCTCCCAAGATGGCCACCAGAGACAAAAGAGCCCAAATGTAGCACAAATATCACCCAGATGTAGCCCAAGTATACCCCAATGAGAGAATGTCCCAGGGTGTTCTAAAGAACAACTAGAGCGCTAACAGTCTTACTTATGACAAAAGTATGGCACACCTGAAGCCATCTTGATTGGAATAAAGTGGTAACCCTTAAAACATTTAATTTGCAAAGGAACAAAATGAGGGGGTTCATTTTGCCATAGAAATTGTGATTAGTGCTGCAGAAAGAAAAATTAGGGCACATTTTGACTTCTCAAATCCTCTTCTATTTCATTAAAAAATGTTGACATTCAGACTGAAACATGCACTTTGAATACCAGCAGCAGACTTCCCTGGTGAGCAGTAGCTTTACTACAGTGATCTAATGAGCAACTAGAGTGCTACCATTCAGAATTTGTGGCAAATGTGTGACACATCTGAATGCCTTCTTGATGGAACCAAAGTAAACAAGCATTGAAAATGCAAAAGGTCTCGCCCTCGTTTAAGTTAAATCAATTCTATTTGTAATTAGGTGGCTTTTTAGCTTTGCTTTTATTAGAGTTTTTCAAACTTTCATGTACATAACATGCATATGCATGCATATATGTATATGTATGCATGCATTTATATTTGTATATATATAGATATGCAGATTCTATATATGTTTATATATGTATGTATATATACCACATACATAGATATAAATGCATATGCATATATATATATGCATATGTGTGCGTGTAGAGAAAGGTAGAGAGAGGTAGAGGTGTAGAGGTAGAGGTGTAGAGGTGTAGAGGTAGAGAGGTAGAGGTAGAGAGGTAGAGAGAGAGGTAGAGAGAGGTAGAGAGTAGAGGATGAGTAATAGAGAGTAGAGAGAGAGTAGTAGAGAGTAGTAGAGAAAGTAGCAGAGAGTGAGTAGTAGAGTGAGTAGTAGAGAGTGAGTAATAGAGAGTGGGTAGTAGGGTGAGTAGTAGAGAGTGAGAAGCAGAGAGAGAGAGTAGTAGAGAGTGAGTAGTAGAGTGAGTAGTAGAGAGTAGTAGAGAGAGTAGTAGAGAGTGAGTAGTAGAGAGTAGTTGAGAGTAGTAGAATGAGTAGTAGAGAGTAGTAGAGAGAGAGTAGTAGAAAGTAGTAGAGAGTGAGTAGTAAAGAGTGAGTAGTAGAGAGAGAGAGTAGTAGAGTAGTAGAGAGTGAATAGTACAAAGTGGATAGTAGAGTGAGTAGTAGCGAGTAGTAGAGAGTGAGTAGTAGAGAGTAGTAGAGAGCGAGTAGTAGAGAGCAAGTAGTAGAGAGTTTGTAGTAGAGAGTGAGTAGTAGAGAGTAGTAGAGAGTGAGTAGTAGAGAGTAGTAGAGTAGTAGAGAGTGAGTTGTAGAGAGTAGTAGAGAGTGCATTTATATTTGTATATATATAGATATGCAGATTCTATTTATGTTTATATATGTATGTATATATATATATACCACATACATATATATAAATGCATATGCATATATATATCTGCATATGTGTGCGTGTAGAGAGAGGTAGAGAGAGGTAGAGAGATAGAAGTGTAGAGGTAGAGAGGTAGCGGTAGAGAGGTAGAGAGAGAGGTAGAGAGTAGAGGATGAGTAATAGAGAGTAGAGAGAGAGTAGTAGAGAAAGTAGCAGAGAGTGAGTAGTAGAGTGAGTAGTAGAGAGTAGTAGAGAGTGAGTAGTAGAGAGTGGGTAGTAGGGTGAGTAGTAGAGAGTGAGAAGCAGAGAGTAGTTGAGAGTAGTTGAATGAGTAGTAGAGAGAGAGTAGTAGAAAGTAGTAGAGAGTGAGTAGTAAAGAGTGATTAGTAGAGAGAGAGAGTAGTAGAGTAGTAGAGAGTGAATAGTAGAAAGTGGATAGTAGAGTTAGTAGTAGGGAGTAGTAGAGAGTGAGTAGTAGAGTGAGTAGTAGAGAGTAGTAGAGAGCGAGTAGTAGAGAGCAAGTAGTAGAGAGTTTGTAGTAGAGAGTGAGTAGTAGAGAGTAGTAGAAAGTGAGTAGTAGAGATAGTAGTAGAGAGTAGTAGAGTAGTAGAGAGTGAGTAGTAGAGTGAGCTGTAGAGAGTAGTAGAGAGTGAGTAGTGGAGAGTGAGTAGTAGAGAGTAAGTAGCAGAGAGTGAATAGTAGCGAGTGATTAGTAGAGTGAATAGTAGAGAGTGAGTAGTAGAGAGAGAGTAGTAGAGAGAGAGTAGTAGAGAGCGAGTAGCAGAGAGTGAGTAGTAGCGAGTGAGTAGTAGAGTGAATAGTAGAGAGTGAATAGTAGAGAGTGAGTAGTAGAGAGAGAGTAGTAGAGAGGGAGTAGTAGAGAGTATTAGAGTGAGTAGTAGAGAGTGAGTAGTAGAGAGTAGAAGAGAGTGAGTAGTAGAGTAGTAGAGAGTGAGTGGTACAGAGTAGTAGAGTGAGTAATAGAGAGTAGTAGAGAGTGAGTAGTAGAGAGTAGTAGAGAGTGAGTAGTAGAAAGTGAGTAATAGAGAGTAGTAGAGAGTGAGTAGTAGAGAGTGAATAGTAGAGAGTAGTAGAGAGTGAGTAGTAGAGAGAGAGTAGTAGAGAGTGAGTAGTAGAGAGTGAGTAGTAGAGTGTGAGTAGTAGAGTAGTAGAGAGTAGTCAGTCAGTGTCAGTCAGTGTCAGTCAGTCAGTGTCAGTCAGTCAGTGTCAGTCAATCAGTGTCAGTCAATCAGTGTCAGTCATTGTCAGTCAATCAGTGTCTGTCAGTCAGTCAGTGTCAGTCAATCAGTGTCAGTCAGTGTCAGTGTCAATCAATCAGTGTCAGTCAGTCAGTGTCAGTCAGTGTCAGCTAGAGCAGCTCTGCTGACCTGGTTCTCTGGCTCTAAAGCAGCTCTGCTGACCTGGTTCTCGCCCTCTAAAGCAGCTCTCCTGACCTGGTTTCTCTGGCTCTACAGCAGGTCTGCTGACCTGGCTCTCTAGCTCTAGAGCAGGTCTGCTGACCTAGTTCTTAGGCTACAGAGCAGCACTGCTGATCTGGTTCTCTGGCTCTACAACAGCTCTGCTGACCTGGTTCTCTGGCTCTAAAGCAGCTCTGCTGACCCGGTTCTATGACTCTAAAGCAGTTCTGCTGGCATGGTTCTCTGGCTCTAGAGCAGCTCTGCTGACCTGGTTCTCTCCCTCTAGAGCAGCTCTGCTGACCTGGTTCTCTTCCTCTAAAGCAGCTCTACTGACCTGGTTTCTCTGGCTCTACAGCAGCTCTGCTGACCTGGTTCTCTGGCTCTAGAGCAGCTCTGCTGACCTGGTTCTTAGGCTCTAGAGCAGCTCTGCTGACCTGATTCTCTGGCTCTACAACAGCTCTGCTGACCTGGTTCTCTGGCTCTAAAGCAGCTCTGCTGACCCGGTTCTATGGCTCCAAAGCAGTTCAGCTGACCTGGTTCTCTGGCTCTAGAGCAGCTCTGCTGACCTGGTCCCTTGCCACTAAAGCAGCTCTGCTGACCTGGTTCTCTCCCTCTAAAGCAGCTCTGCTGACCTGGTTCTCTTGCTCTAAAGCAGCTCTACTGACCTGGTTTCCTCTGGCTCCACAGCAGCTCTGCTGACCTGGTTCTCTGGCTCTAGAGCAGCTCTGCTGACCCGGTTCTTAGGCTCTAAAGCAGCTCTGCTGACCTGGTTCTCAGGCTTTAGAGCAGCTCTGCTGACCTGGTTCTCTGGCTCTAAAGCCGTTCTGCTGACCTGGTTCTCTCCCTCTAAATCAGCTCTACTGACCTGGTTCTCTGCCTCTAGAGCAGCTCTGCTGACGTGGTTCTATGGCTCTAAAGCAGCTCTGCTGACCTGGTTCTCTGGCTCTAGAGCAGCTCTGCTGACCTGGTTCTCTCCCTCTAAAGAGCTCTGATGACCTGGTTCTCTGGCTCTAAAGCAGTTCTGCTGACCTGGTTCTCTGCCTCTAGAGCAGCTCTGCTGACCTGCTTCTTAGGCTCTAGAGCAGCTCTGCTGACCTGGTTTCTCTGGCTCTACAGTAGCTCTGCTGACCTGGTTCTCTGCACTCATGATGCACGCACCCGACTTTGCGAAAATATATTTAAAAATAATATAAGTTTATTATAAGTACAAATATTTTATTTTTATGAATATCTTAGATAATCTCTTGCCCTAATATGTATATTAAAGACACATACATATCATTTTGGAACATAAATCTTTTTTGCGAGAGTCGCGCACCCAGCGCGCCCCAGCCGTATAGGACGTCACGCGGGACCCGCTACTGCGCAAGTAGGATGACGGCATAACCGACTAAGATGACTGCTGATGTGTCAATGTCTATATATGTGTATAAGTGCATTTGATAGTGTTCTATTAATTAGTGACTGCATGTATAAATGATTCTGTTGTTGAATGGGTAGGTTTGTGTGTAGACTTAGGAATCAGTGAGTTGGTATGTGAGTCAATGATTTCAAATATGGTACAATGTATTTTACAGTGAGTGATGAAAGGGTATACTAGTGTATGATGAGGTGTATCAGATTGTCACATGGATGATGTCATCAGTGATATCATTTGAGATGTCATCAGTGATGTCACTGACCATGTCATGAATGATGCAATATGTGACATCATCAGCAGTGCATTGTGGGCGCGCGAGTTATAGTTAGCAGAACTAACTATAACGGAGGAATTTCTATGTTTTTTTCTGTGAATTTCTAAGGTTTTTTAAATGCTAATTTCTAACTATAACCTCTCTGAAACCTATGGTTTTTTCAGTGAATTTTAAAGCTTTTTTAAATAGTAATTTCTAACTATAACGTCTCTGAAACCTATGTTTTTTTCAGTGAATATATATATATATATATATATATATTTATATCTTCCCACAAGAGAAATCCGTCAAGAAAGGATTCCAGACGAGCCCACAAGGTTGATTCAGCAGGTACAATTTATTCCTGGCAGCTAGGACGACGCGTTTCGACCACGTCAGTGGTCTTGGTCACATATATATATATATATATATAATCCTGAAGCTCTGCACTTCCATTCACCTGGCGAACAGAGACACAAACGCAGCGATATGAGGCCAGATGTTATTTATTAGAAGAACATCGAACCTGACGCGTTTCGGGTATCTAATACCCTTGCTCACAAGTCAAGTAAGAAACGTCATTCGCCATTTTTAAATACATTGCTGTGTTGAAGTGCTGTCACCACATGATTAAAAGACATAGAAAAAACACTGGCAATCTCATGCGAAAGCACTAGCGAGTCTGTTTTCCAAAAATTTCAAGTTCCAGGCACCAATGGGTCCCCAATGTAGACATGAGACATAATATTCCTGCATAAATGCGCAAATAATGATATAATAATATTGCATTTGAATTCAAGGTAATAACTCTACAATATAAATAAATAAATAATTAGAATTCATAAAAAACCTTAGCCATAGAAAACGTTTCAAATTCACATTCTAAACGTGAAAAACTACATATTGAATTCATGTGACATATATTCAATATGTTAATAAAAACATGAAAATCGTAGTAATAATAAAAACTATGGCTGTGCAAATCGCAATAATTGTTTGTAAACAATATACATTTGTGACTCATGTCAGTATCTTTCACAGTACCAATCTGTTTTCAACTTCCTGCTTAAATGCCTGGATGTAACCATTCTGATTTGAAGGCTGAAATGTGCAAAAACGCAAAAGAAAGTGCCAAGATATCTATAAAGTGCAAAAAGATCCTAATGGACCCTCATAAAGTGCTAGTGCTAATGCTATCTTATAAAATGTACAACAACTAAAACCACTAGGTAAATCGGTAATAACCCTACTTAACAAAATTAAAAACAGGGCTAAAACCTTAAAAACCGGCGGCATTCTTAATCAACCCTAATTTAAGAGATCATAAACAACAATACCAATACATACATAAGTCCAATGCTAAGAAGATTATTTTACAATATATATATATTTATATATATATATATATATATATATATTTATTTTTATTTTTTTCACTGAAAAAACATAGGTTTTACAGACGTTATAGTTAGGAATTAGCATTTAAAAAACCTTAGAAATTCACTGAAAAAACCATAGGTTTTAGGGACGTTATAGTTAGTTGGACATTTGACTCATATAAAACCAGAGAAATTCGCCCGTTATAGTTAGTTGAGCTAACTATAAGTTGTGCGCCCGCAATGCACTGGTGATGACTTCACATTTTACATCACTCATGACATGGTCAGTGACATCACTGATGACATCATCCAGTGAATGTGTGTTTCTGTTAAGTTTTTAAAAAAATCATATATATCTATGCCAAGGTGTATTGAAGAATGAGTGGATTTACAAGTGCCTGAATGGATTATTTAGTAGGTGCGTGACTGACTGTATAAGTGAGTGATTGAACATGTGTTACTAAATTTATGGGTTAATGACTAAACTGAGTGAAAGTCTGTATTCGTGTCTCAGTTGGTGTATAAGTGGCTGCATGGGTTGGTGAGTAGCTACATGAGTGTCTATATGGGTCATTGATTTGTTGTCTGAGTATCTGCATGAGTGCCTGAGTGTGTGTCTGGGTGGGTGTGTGTGTGACTCTGTGCATACATGTCTGAGTGGGTGATTCACTGGTTGTATGGATTCAAAAGTACATATTGGAAGGGCTGTATGGGTGAGTGAGTGTGAATGGGTGTGTTGGTGAGGAAATGAATATCTCACTGGTATATGTGTGAGTAACTACATATGTTTTAAGGCAGTATATGTGAGTGTTGGAGTATATAAATGACTATACGTGAGAGTAAGTTATTTGAAGAGTGGCTGTATAAAAGAGTGTCTGCTTGTATCAGTGATTGTATAAGACAGTAAGTAGGTATTAGTATCTGCATAAATAAGTGATGTGGTGTGTGTATAAATAACGCAGTTGGTGTGTATAACTGTATACATGAGTAAATGGATATGTGATTGATTCTTTGTATGACTTACTAGGTGTGTGAGTAACTCTATGGATGAGTGGCAGACTGTTACTGTATATATAGGTGTATGAGTCCATATTATAGTACTGTATTGATGAGTAACTGCATGTATAAGTGAGTGGATGTGAGTGTAGACCTAGGAAATAGTGGGCGGTATGTAGTATCTGGCATTGTTGAGAGTATGGTTTTAAAAATAGTAGTCTGTGTTTTAGAGTGCGTGTATAAGTTTATATTAGGCCATCAGTATGTGCATCAGATTATCACGTGGATGATGTAATCAGTGATGTCATCAGTGATGTCAATTGAGATGTCATCAGTGATGTCACTGACCATGTCATGAGTGATGTAATATGTGACGTCATCACCAGTGCATTGCGGGCGCATGAGTTATAGTTAGCTCAACTAACTATAACGGGCGAATTTCTCTGGTTTTATATGAGTCAAATGTCCAACTAACAATAACGTCTCTGAAACCTATGGATTTTTCAGTGAATTTCTAAGGTTTTTTAAATGCTAATTCCTAACTATAACGTCTGTAAAACCTATGGTTTTTTCAGAGAATTTCAAAGGTTTTTTAAATGCTACTTCCTAATTATAACGTCTGTAAAACTTATGGTTTTTTCAGTGAATTTCGAAAGTTTTTTAAATGTTAATTTCATATTTTAATATTTATAAAACCTATTTTTTTTCTATTTTTTTGTAATATTTTGGAACTCTATTATCCTTTTTTTTATTAATTTTAAAAAATATGTAATGTTTTATATCTTCAAAAAAAGTATCTATATCTTTTTTTTGTTGTTGAGAAAACTGAAGTCCCGTACCGGAAGTGTACCAAGCTCCATCAGCAAGCGAATCATATCCGCCATATTGCTAAACTCGTAAAGGATGCACATTTCGTATCTGACAGGTTTGTGACACCGTGTCCCGCGTAACATCATATATGTATGTGGTCGCGCCAGCTGCTACTTTGGTAGGCGATGGGTACGCAGTACCAAGCCGCGCCATACATCATGTACGTATGGGGTCGCGAACGCTGCGCATTGCATATGCGACGAGTGCATGCTGCCAGGCCCTGTGTTACGTCATAGACATATGGTGCCGCGCCGGGTACGCCATTCCCTCATTTTTTTTTGTCTCAAAACTATATCTAAATAAGTTTAAAGTGTATATGAGAACAAGCGATAATCTAAAATATGTTAAACATTTATATATTTCTAACTGTAATAAACTTATATTATTGTAAATATATTTTCTCAAAATCGCGTCGAGTGCGGCCTCCTTGCGAGCTCGGTGCGCGATTGCCATGTGACCTTACAGAAAAGCATTTGATTGGTTCATAACATTTCCCATTGTAACAGTTGGAGGACCCACCCATTTTAGTCATTCGGGCTTGATGAGAGACTCCTCTTCTGCTTAGAGAGTTTTTTTGAAAACGTTTTGCTATGTACACATATCTGACACTACACACAACATGCAACCATCATCTTCATCAATATTCATGCTCTGTAAAGTAGCCTTCTACGTGTGATTGCCATGCATCTAAAAGCTACATAACAGACGTTTTCCCAACTGCCAGAGGTAACATGGTTGCATAAGCTGTCCACAGCATAATGTAATGTGGTACGGCCCAGCAGCAGTATAATGCATAGATAATGAACACACTGACACAGATAGATAGTGGAAGTGGGTACGGGCACGTTCGCTCGACTCCTTTTTATTACCAGGGTCACATATCCAGTGACGTCTGTGCTGAATGCGTGTGGGGTGAGTGTAAATCAGCCCTCAGGGAATGGTTGCTGCTAGCATCAACTACAACAGTAATCATTGGATCACACACAGAGATTCAATAATAAAAGGGTCAATAGTTTGTGCTGTAGTAAGGTAGGGACACTAGATGTGAAATAATACAGAAAAGATTCTATCGTAAAAGAACCATAACTTGTGGTATACTGAGATACAGGCAGTAGATCTGAAATAATACACAAAAAAATTGTATCATAAAGGGTCCATCGGGTCTAGTGCACTCAGATAGCCACATCAAAAGCATTCATCATGTGCACAGCCAGCGATGATGCGTGCTGCGGGCAGGCCATACTAGGAACAATGTCTGTTGCCTACAGGACTGCCTCATCTGCAATAACGACTCGATCTGAATTGTAAACACGGCTGTATGCAGTGTAGGCCAGAGAGCGGTCAGCAAGGGCCCACAGCCACGTGGCGTTGACTTGAGCTGTCCTGTTTGCAGTACGCGAAGCAACAAAAAGGGTATGCGAAGCCTGCGATGATGTGTATGCGTAGTGCGGACAAAGCGCACTGCAGCAATGTCTTTTGCCTTCAGGACTGCCTCATCTGCAGTAGCGATTCGATCTGAATTCGAAACACGGCTGTATGCAGTGTAGGCCAGAGAGCGATCAGCAAGGGCCCACCACCACATGGCATTGACTTGAGCTGTCCTGTTTGCAGTACGCCAAGCAACAAAAAGTGTATGTGAAGCCTGCGATGATGCGTATACGTAGTGCGGACAGAGCGCACTGCAGCAATGTCTTTTGCCTACAGGACTGCCTCATCTGCAATAGCGACTCGATGTGAATTGTAAACACTGCTGCCTGCAGTGTAAATTGAAGGCAGTAGTGAGCACAGTCATCCATGAATACTTTTTCTCACTTCCTCTTCACAAAATACAACAACATAAATTACAAAAAACTCTGCAATAAATAAATGAAAACAATTCCAATTGCGATCTCTGCTGTCCCCTGTGTTGACTGTTATTTAGTGTTCTTTACCACTACCAAGAAGAATTTGGTCATTGTACTAGACCTATAAGTCATCTAAAAAAAGTTCTTCAACCAAGTATACTAAAAGGCTATTGTGTATATTTCAATAGACGTTATAGTTAGTTGCCTACTGGATTCTGTAATTAAACAATCACCACTCGATCTGAATTGTGAGCCCTGCTGACCGCAGTGTAGGCCAGAGGCAGTGGTCAATAAAGCCTCACAGCCACGTGCCGTTGGATTCGAAAGCACGGAGTTGGTTGCACCTGATTAGAGAGGGTACACACAAATCATCACAGACTTTAATTTCTGACATCCTCAATCACAGAATCAAGACCCCGTTTCACTGTTCCGACCTGCTGTGCCGCGGTGTACTCCACTGACTGCAGTCAGCCAAGCCCAATAATCATGTGCAGCAGTTAGCTACGGAAGCACAGAGTCTGATGCACCTCAACTGAGGGAGTTCTGTGAAAACCAAGCAGCAGGTAATATCGGACATCGTCCATTTTGGGATCAAGACACCGTTCCACTGTTGGGACCTAGAGTTGGTTACACCTGGTCTAAGGGAGTACCTTCATCTCCATTCTCAGATGCAGTTCTAACATCGTACATTGTGGGATCAAGACCCCGTTTCACTGTTCGGACCTGCTGTACCGCGGTGTACTCCAGCAACTGCAGTCAGCCAACCCAATAATCATGTGCAGCAGTTAGCTATGGAAGCACAGAGTCTGATGCACCTCAACGGAGGGAGTTCTGTGAAAACCAAGCAGCAGGTAATATCGGACATCGTCCATTTTGGGATCAAGACACCGTTCCACTGTTGGGACCTAGAGTTGGTTGCACCTGGTCGAAGGGAGTACCTTCATCTGCACTCTCAGATGCAGTTCTAACATCGTCCATTGTGGGATCAAGACACCGTTCCACTGTTGGTACCTGTTGGACTACTGTGTTAGTAGTATACAGAGCACTCCACGGTGCTGGGCCTCAGGCTGGGAGCTGTCTACCTGTGTCGCGGTAGCCAGCGTTGATCTCAGGGCCCTCTTTCACATATGGCGGTGTCGAAAGGTGAACTGTGGGACATATGTGCATTGCAGCGGCCATGACGCTTTCTGGGTACTAGCAGGCTGAGAGCATTATTCCCGCAGCCACCTTCGCTCACGGTGTCGGCCTCATGGCAGTGTAAGCTGCGCAGGCCTGACAGACATGTTCACCATTCCGGAAGAGAACCACACCCACAGAAACTTGCCTTTTATTCATACCCCTATGCTAGCCGTGCGATTCATACCCCTATGCTAGCCGTTCGTACGCCGAGCCAGCCCACTACGCTAAAGATTTGGGGGGGGGGGGGGGCAAGTACGCGCTATGTTTTCGTAATCTTCTCTACTGACTGTACTATCATGGTTGCGTCCACTATCCACTTCACTCAATAGACCATCAGTGTCTGTTGACATGTACATGTCTGTGCTCTGCATACTCAAGTCTGTCCGGCACATCCCCTCAACACTTTGCATTGTATACTTTTATATATAATCAAGAATCACTTGCCACCTTCGCACATACTTTGCTCCCATCTCTCCCCGCATTCTGCATTGTGTGGCAGAGGTGCTATGTTTGGTTTGTGTACATGGCTAGCTACGGTTCTCACAGTACGTAGTGTCGTAAGAAGAAAGATTGATGTTTTTCACTTGATTTCATCCATTTTCACTCTTTTGTCACTTATTCATTGTAGAAATTTGTTTTTCTTAAACAAATTTCTACAATGAGTAAATGACAAAAGAGTGAAAATTAATGAAATCAAGTGAAATACATCAATAAAAAACTATGTTCACTCGAGCTAACTTGTACTGTGCTATCTTCAAGAAAACAATAAAGCATAATACACCCATTGATGGGGGTGAACTTAAACATTTGGAAAGGAGGAATACATGCTCACAACTTTTTTTTATTCGTTTCTCTAGAGGCTGGGGAGGTCCAGAGCCTTGAGCAAATATCCTCCAAGACGTATTAGGGATTCATGTCCAGGCTCAGGATACCTGGATCCCTTCTTTCTATCTCACGTAGTGTCATGTTGTATGTGATTATATAAGGTAGCACGTTTATTTACGACTAGTGGTTTCTCCCATTTACATATCGCTGTGTTAAAGAGGATACAGAACTTTCTCACAGGTGAAAAGTGGGACCACAATGGCAGTCATTCATTACTATGCAAGAATGTCCATCTGCACAACGCTTCTAACCTTACAGCCCCCAATCTTGCGTGCTTTCTTAAAAGCACGCCAACTCCCACAATCAGACCAACATTCACACAGATTTCTAACAGCAGTTATCTGCTTTTTAATAACATGGACTGCTACGCAATGTGAGCTGGCATACCGTATCTCCTTACTGTTTCAAACCGGATAACTTCCTGTGGCAATCTCTATTCCCACCCACACAAAGTAACTCCCAAAGTTCAACTTGGCCTTCAATACCTACTTTGAAAACAGATTTTATTAAACGGAGCAAACTGAAAGCACTTTTGGTTCAAACAGAAGTGTCCCTCACTTCTTCAAAAGTAATTTATCGACTGCAGATAGCACGAACTTCAAGTAAAATACACTCCATTTTAAATACGAACCTCCCATTACACTTTGTGAATTGGTACACAATTTCAACACATCTGACATTTAAGCTCTGCACACTTTTTTAACACTGTCTCCTCTGGCCTTGTCACAGGCTTTCAAACTATTTTTGGTATAATACCAGACTTCATTCATTCGATCATCTCTGGAATAACAGGAACAGTGCCCATAATTCTCGCTCTGTTTGCGGCCATCCCACTACTAATTTAGCTTGTAAAAAATGGCTGAACTCCCTGTGGTAACAAGCATGTCCAACAGAACAAGCCTCTACGCGAAGCTACATCAATACCATAAAAAAATGGAACAACTTTTCGGCTGCCTGCGTCTATCTATTATCGGAGCCAGCTACAACATGACATTTATTTACACATATACAATCTGCGTGCAACCATCTTTTTATTGCAAAACTTGCCCATTCGACTAGCGAATGGATCTATGCCTTGCCAACACCCCAGCAAACACTCCCGATATCCAGCAGCTAATAGAGTATCTTGAAAACCAGGAACTTGATTGTTCGGGCAGTGGAGCAACGGCGGATGCAACGCAAAAAGGTATCCTGGCGGAATGGGATTTCTGCGCAGCCGCGAAAGATCTCCTGCAACGTGCGACCTTTGATAACATCGCAGATTGCCTGCCAATTCAAATTGCCGCTCCAACATTCGAGGAACATTGCTGTCCCTTCGAGGATATGAATTGGATTGCTTTGCTTTTCTCACACAATGGCAACAATCGCCTCTTGGAACATTACGCATCTCAAGCCGCTGAAGAACTTCCAGACTGCATTCTCCAAGACTTGTAAGAAATTCACTTTATTCTTGGATTGATTTTTTCCAACTTTTTTGACTTTTTCCTATAAATTTTTTTAATACACTTCAATTGAACTATTTTTATATAATAACTTTCTAAGTATGCTTAGACATTTGAACTCTGTTTTCATTATTGCCCTTACGTCTCCAGGACAACCAGGGATGGGTGATGTATGGCCTATGCAGATACGCTATTTACTTGCAAAATTAGCCTAACCCGACATCCATTTTGAAACCATGTCTATTCTTTGTACACACGTCTCTCTGCCTCCCTCTTATCCACAAAGCCCTTTCACACAAATTAGTTCATCCTCAGCCTCTGCTCACGAGCTGCTGATCAAGATAAAAAAACACGGCATTGTTTAGGAACTGGTTGGCACAGTGTGGTAATCGTATCTAACCTTTATTTTCATTCTACAATTTACAATCATTCATGTCTAATAGGTATTGTTTATGTCACATGGAACTGTAACATGTAATGTGGAATTGACTGATGCAGGAGCTTAGGTTTGAATACAGCAGAAGCGGTTGGAGTTTGCCTCAGCTGGATGCCTTAGCTCTTGCACCAGTGGGTCCATTTAGACACTTTTTATATAACTTGCACCCTCCATTGCTTTATCCCACACAGCCACTTTTTGATTTCACCATTTGTCTTCTGTGGCATTGCAACATTCTGCATTATATTCTTCACGATTATTTCTTTATTCCTGCTTGCTAAAACACTCCATTCGAGTCTTCAGACCGGTAGGGTTGAGTAGTTTGCTTCCCGCTATAGTCTAAACCCATACTAATACCACTTGCACAGCTATGCTACAGCGGGCAGTATCCTACAGTGCCCACAGCACATCACTTTACAGCAATCAGCCCACGACTTAGGCTCACGGTTTGATCCCTGAGTCTTCAGACCGGTAGGAGTGAGTAGTTTGCTTCCCACTCCCGCTATAGTCTAAACGTATACTAACACCACTTGCACAGCTATGCTACAGAGGCCAGTATGCTACAGAGCCCAGAGCACATCAGTTCACAGCAATCAGCTCACGATTTCATCCCCAAGTGTACCGGCACCTCACCTCCGCATCATCTCACTTTGGGCAAAACAGCACTTTCACACCGGTAGGGGTAAATACTTCGCTTCACACTCCCTGTATAGCACACCCTAACCACCCCACAGAGCTCACAGCGCTCCTACCCTCCTCTTTCCTACTCTTTTCGCCCTTTTTTCCCCTTACTCACAACAGAATCACAAAATGGCTGCCAACATTTCCTAGTTGCAACCGCTCGCACCCAATAAGCAGCAAGCTCGTGCTCGTAATGCCTCAGCCAATCAGATGGCAGAATTCCCAACTATCGATATCTGTAAATTTCGATATTTCTCCAAAACGACTGAACGGATTTACACCAAATAAACAGAAGCATGCTTTCTAGACCAAGACCCTTCTCCCAGCCAAAGTTTGGGTAATTCCGTTCACCTGTTCGACCTGTAGCCTTGTCTAAAGTTTCCTATGGAAATTAACATGGAGGAAAGACGTTTTGGGACCCCCCCTTTTTTCTCGGCCCCCCTTGACGAATCACCCCCAAACTTTCAACATAGGAGCTGATATGAACAAAGAATTCAAATCAAATCAAATCAAATCAAATATCTTTATTCGGATATTTACAAATAACCATAAAAGATGCACATCATCGAGTCAACATACTTTTGTTAAAAACCACAATCAAATATACATAATACCCTAAAATCATCAATACGTAAAATCCCAAAATGCGAGATCATAAAAAGCAGGACAATTAGGTGCTAAGGTTCATTTGTCGGCAACCTTGTGCCTATTAATGATTGTCTGTATCTGAGAGGATACTTTTATATTTGTATTAACAAGGGAGCAATCCTAGTAGTTAGTCCTCTCCTCTGGTGTTTCTTAATCTAACTGCCAGTCGCAAAAAGTGCACAGTGCTAAATAATACAAATGGGTCAGCAGAGAGTTTGAGAAACAAGAGGGCCACTTTAGCCTGTCTGATTTCCGCGCGTTTCAAGATGTTTTTTAGAAACCGCTTCCTGGGAAGGTCGTAAAATGGGCATATGAGAACGAAGTGGATGGTGTCTTGCGGAGATCGTTGATCGCAGCCGCAACACCCTTTTTTGCTAACGTCACTCGTGTAACCAGCTGGAACTGATAAAATATGGTGCAGGAGGTTTAATCTGAATCTTGTTATCAGGAATCTGTCATGTCTGTTATGTATATTGGACAGGTAAAATTCCATCCCGCACAATTTTTTGTAAGCTGTTGTTCTCTTACGGTAGATTTCCGCCCTTCCCTTTCCTCTCTAACGTTAGCTGAATATCGTGAGAAGTCTGCCTTTATGGCCCCCTTGTCTCTCTTTCCTATTGTGGAGGGGTCATCAAAAAGATTAGCATGGCCCAAACTAGTTAGTGTGTCCTTTACATATTTGAGCCAGGGTATTTGCAGCCCCTTGTCCCCCTTCAAACAGTCCTCCAAGATTTGTCTGCTAAGGCTTGCCTCAGGGTTTATCCAGATTTTGATCCAACAGATGATGGGTTTGAGGCATGCCCTATCGCTAATATAGGGGATACCCAGCTCTTCGTGGACTATGAAAGAGGGAATGCTTTGAGGGACTTGCAAAAGTCTCCTCAGGAACTTATCTTCCTCAATCTGAATTTTTCTCCCATTTGTAAAGCCCCACACCTCACTTCCATACAGGGTTTTGGCGCAGCAGACAAGACTATATAAATGTACAATTTCATTGGGTGACCAACGACCCAGTCTGCGTGCATAATTCATAATTGACCCCTTGGCACCAAGTTGTTGGGTACATTTATGACTTACAAGGGGTTTAAAATTTAAGTCTTTGTCAAAAACCATACCCAGGTAGTTAAAATATTTCACCTTCTCCAGTTTGTGTGTGCCTATGGTGAAAACACAATTCTTGTGTGGGGTTTTTCCTACTTCCATAATGAAAGATTTTGTGAGGTTAGGGACTAAATCAAGGTCTGCCATAAAACTGACAAATCCCCCGATAAGGGCCTGCAGGCTCCTGCCAGTGCGCGCCAGGAGGACCGCGTCATCTGCGTAAAGGAGGACGGGTATTCCTCTCTTCCCTATGCTGGGACAATCTGCCTCCAGGGCTCCGAGCGCCTTGTCTAGCCCGTTGATATAAAGCGTAAATAGGAAGGGTGCCAGGACACATCCTTGTCTCACCCCGCCCTTACACTGAAATTCCTCAGTGACGTCGCCCTCATTTGTATACCTGACCCGTGCCGTAGTATTTTGGTGAAGCATACGCAGAGCGTGGATCAAACCAGGGTCCACGCCCATGGCACTCAGGATTTCCCACAGCCTTCTTCTGTTCACACAGTCGAAGGCCGCTGAGAGATCCATGAATGCCAGATAAACTGTCCCCTCCCTGGCCACAGTATACTTTGCCACCAGATGGTAAAGGTTAAGGCATTGGTCAGTTGTGGAGCTCCCTTTTTGGAAGCCATACTGTACGTCAGTAATAATATTGTTTTCGTCAGCCCATATCATTAGACGATTTAGAATGACTCTTCCCAAGACTTTCGCCGTTACATCTATTAGGGATATTGGGCGATAACATTGAGGGTCATTTTTATTACCCTTCTTAAATATGGGCACAATGACGGCCGTAGACCATGATCTCGGCATGCCCACCTCCATAGCTGTGTTATAAACCCTAGTTAAAATGGGGGCCCAAAGATCTGTCTGGCTTTTAAATAAATCAGGAGGTATCCCATCTGGCCCTGGCGCCTTCCTCACTACTAGGCCTTCTATGCCCAGTTGAACCTTGTCCACCATAATGGGTGTCCAGTCACTAATGGGGCAACCATTTACTGGTGTTAACTGCGCCTCCGGTGCCCCACGATTATACAATCTGGAGAAGTGTGCCTCCCACGCCTCTGGTAAAATATCGGAGGCCAATTGTGGTTTATCTAGGGGTTGGAAACAAGGGGCGTTTATTACCCTCCAGAAACTGCTCATGTCTTTAAGCTCGGCAGCCTCCCTCAGAGAAACCCATGCTTCATTTTGTAGGGCTATTTTCCGTGACTTGGTCGCCTTTTTGTAGCTACTCCTGCAAGCGGCTATCTCACCTTTGTCCTTGGGGACCTTGGTTAATGCCAACTTCAGGTCCCTGTGGGCCTTTGAGCAGTTCTTATCGAACCACCTGGGACAAAAGTCACCCTTAGGCTTGGGTTTACTTCTTAAGAGACTATCGATATGCTGAGCAGTGCCTTCAAATGCTTCAATTAAGTCCGTTCTCTCTATCTTGGGATCTAAACACCTCCAGATATGATTCTCGGCATTGTCGAGGAGAGCTCTGTGGAGTTCATCGCCATCAATGTTGCTCCATTTGATTCTTCTCCCCTGGTCCCTGGCTTTATATTCACCCACAGTAAATACTTCAGCCCCCTTGGTACCAAGTATGTCCGCTAGTGATAAAACCAGGGGGTTATGATCGCTGAACACGCTTGGTATTATCTCAAAATGGGCTACCCTACTTTCAAACACGGTGGATATAAAAAAATAATCTATAATTGAATCCCTTCCTCTCCCCTTAAAGGAAGGGATCAATGAGTTAGGTGTCCCATTCCTGATCATGTCCATCATGTGGGTTAAAGCAAACTTGCCGAGAATTCTACTTAGTGCCAGGCCCTCACTGGAGTGTTCCGGATGCCAACCACTAGTAGTGGGACAGGCATCCCACATCCCATCTTCCCATTTCAAGTATGGGCACTGATGGCAATTAAAATCCCCCATAAGAATTAATTGGGTGCCTGCATCCCTTGAATCATTTAAACTAGTCAACCTCTCTTCCAGTTCAACCAAGTTTAGCATGGATTGTCCTGCATTGTAAAAATTTATAAGAATGATCTTTATACCCTTGATTATGAGTCTCACTCCCTGGAGGCAACTTGAATCCCATTCTAGATCTACCCACCTCCCATTCAGTGCCAGTGCCACGTACAGAATTAGCCCTCCCATGGCACGGCCCATAGTTGATTTCCTGGCTGCAACAAAGAATGACTTGTAACCTTCAATAAATGAGGCATTGTTACTTATTTCCCATGTCTCCTGGAGGCAAATAACATGGTATTTTCTAATAAAATCTAGCCAGTCCGAATTATGAATTTTAGATGCCAAACCAGCAATATTCCAGGAGATCAACCTCAAATCGTTATGGTCTGGGTCTTGTCCTTTTGAAGCACCGGGCAAGTTCCTTGGGGTGGTGCCCCTAAATAGACAATTGGCATGAGGTCTCTTGGATCCAACTTCTCTACCCAACATGCCTACATCACCAACTGCTACATCTGGGTCGGGGGCCCCCAAAACCAAATCAGGTACCATTAAGGGAGGCAATTCTACATGGTTACTAAAGGTATCTATGTCTGTCTCATGCTCCCCGTTCCCTGGTGTCGTCAGTCAATCTTGCTCATCCAGGGGAGATAGACTTGAAAGGGGGGCAAATCTATTCGATTGAGAGCCGTGAGCCTCCTCCCTTCTTCTAAGTACTGCCCCTGACCCCAGCCAACTAGTACCCTTGGGCGGATCTCTATTTCTATAAAAGAAATGCAGAGGTAACATCCTAATACAGGACCCAGGGACTCCTCCCTCATATCGATTGTCCAACAAATCTCTGACTAGCTCTGGATACCTGAAGTTAACTATCACACAGTCGCCCGCAAATTTTTTCGCGGACTTTCCAATCCAAGCTACCCTCCTAGCCATAAGGATATGCCTGTGCTGCAAACTTCTATCAGGCGTGTTATTGAGTAACCAGTGTGAGGCTTTGTTAATCAGAGCATTGGTTGTTTCCTCTCTATCGTTGTTCAGACCCGGCACTCCTACTAAAACAATCGAATAGGGGCTAGAGGCAGGGGGCAAATCCAGAGTCTGGAGGCCTGGGGTGCTTTGAACACAAGCATTCGCAGTGTTTTTTTCCCTGATGGCTTGCTCGCTTGGTCCCCAACAGGCCTCATTAGATTCGGGAGGGAGTTGTGTGGAGCCCTGGGCCATGCCACCAAGGGTTCTGTTGCTTGTATTCCTGTAGTCCGGGGGTACTTGCCTATGGGCTCTAAGATCAGGGTCGGGATTAGTTACAGACTTAATCCCACTATCCTCCACTGCTGACTCATTCTCCTTCCTCAGTGGAATAACCCCATTGTGCTGCTCACTAACTAAATTTACCAGCCCACTTATCTTCTCCACTAGATTTAAAACTATGTTCAGGACTGGGTCTAGGTGTTGGGCTAAAAGCTGTTCCATTTTTTCCCCAAATGCTGTGGTGATATCCTGCAGCTCCCCCGCCCTGTTTATATTTTGACAGCCTGGGCATGCTATATTCTCATTGTTTGTGTTCCCTCTTTTGCTAGGAGTGATTCGCCCTCTGCGGCCAGACTTGCTGGGAAGATTAGCAGCACACCTTCCACCACTCTCTGGTTGCCCTGCCGCAAGTTGAGATCTTTTAGAACGTGTGATAACTTCGCTAATGGGTAGTTGTATAGGGTGTAAGTTAGGCATTAGTGATTGTGCACTGGTTGCCCCCCTAGGTACTCCTCCCCCTATGATGTTACTATCATTAGCCAAGTCAATGTTGGTGCTAGCGGGCTTAGGGCTGCCTATATTAGTGTGGTCAGTTGTTAGTTGACCTAATGAGTCTGAGCCCCCCCCGAGAGCTATTATCTATCACTATCGGACAAAGAATTAGTTTGGAACATTTCATGAAGATTCATCAAACGACGCCAAAGTTATAAGCAAAACAAAAAATGCTCTTCCTATAGAAACTTTGTCCTAACTATAACTACCTGCTGGCGATCGCCAGTAGGTAATATATATATATATATAATTTTTCCCCTAGCTATGCCTGCCTCCACATGGGATACTGGGAGGAAATGTTTTTGCATAAGGAACATGCTGCATATCTCAATGAGAAAGTAGTTGTTTGGCTGCGTTTCATAGATGACCTCTTTGTCATATGGAACGGATCGTTGGAGGAGGCACATGATTTTATTAAGATTTTAAATGTCAACAACCTGAATCTCAACTTCACGGCAACTTGCAGCCAAATCAGTGTCACATTTCTTGACACTGAAGTTTACATACAGGCAGGCAAACTCGAAACTAGGTTATTCCGTAAATTGACTGCTGGCAACTCGACACTGCATGCATCTAGCTCTCATCCACCTCACCTCATTAGAAGTATACCCTATGGGGAGATGCTGCGTTTAAAACGTATATGCAGCAATGAAAAGGAGCTAGAAACAGCACAATTATTGAGTAAGCAGAGATTCAGGGAAAGAGGATACTCCATAAGTGTAATTGACAGTGCCATTGCGAGATCCAACTCACTTAACCGAGATGATCTGCTTAAAATCACTAGCAATGCTATCAGTACTACCTCGTTGTGATTAGTCAAGGGAAAAAGGCCATTGGTTCTGCTGACTCTTTCAGATTTATCATGGGGTTTAGCAACCAACAAACAGAAATACGCAAAATCATCAACAAAAATTGGCCCACTATACGGAGTGATCCAATCATTGGCCCACTACTCCCACAAAGGGCCCTTGTCACATACAGTAGGGCACCTACCATGAGAGAAGCATTGGTGGACACTAACCCTGAGACTATCAGCAAAACATCTTGGCTACAACTTAACAGTGGGTTCTACAGGTGTAAAACCTGTAAAGCCTGTGTTCATGGCACCAATACCAAAGACTACACAGATCCTTTCAATAACAAGCAATATAAGATCAACAAGGTACTAACATGTAAGACGGAATATGCAATCTATGTTCTAACCTGCCCGTGCAACCTCTGTTATATAGGCAGTACTAAGCTTGCAGCACATAAGCGTGTCTTACAACATTTGCGAGCTATCTCAAACCAAGACAACACCTACCCCGTGGCTAGACATTTCAAGGAATTCCACAAAAGTGACATTAAAGGGTTGAGCTACTTTGTTATTGATTCCATTGATCCTAGCAGAAGGGGTGGGGATCGTGAGGCCAAGCTACGTAGACTTGAAACACGCTACATTCTACAACTCAACACCAAGACACCTTCTGGCTTAAATATTACTGAGGATCTGCATACATGTTTAGGCTAATATGACCAGGATTAGGGAGTACCTTGACAATCAGCTTAATTGCTAAGTACCAACATTGCCATCCTCTTAATAATGATGTTATAGGCCATATTCATGCTTAGTGTTATTATCCTGTGTATTTTATGTATTAACTTTATGGATTTTGATACAGATGTTCATTTGGCAAATTTTAGCTTCTTTTAGTCATTTGTCTTAAATTATTTAATTGTTTTATCTTACAATTATTTATTTAGTATTTTTACTATTTATTATGACAAGTAGTACTGTATTAGTGATATTTTGCGTATTTGCACATCTGTATTTCTATATTTTCCATTCAACACTTTGCTTGTGATGATAGCCATACCCTATAGTTGGGGCTTACCTTTGTCATTCATACCTCCCCATATTAACACGATCCAATTCAGCCATTCAACCTATGTTGTTCATACTGCAGTGCAACCACCATTCTGTTCGCAAGTAATGGATGGCACATAATTGATTCAGCAATAATTATTACCTGTTCTTTTCCTGAAGTACTGGACACAATTGTGTCTTTTAACTGTTTTCTTCTCTTGATATTCTAACTTTTTAAACACTCTCACACCGCACTTTAGTAATGCACTTTTTTATTCTTATCTTCATTTTTTACTCCTTTAATGGGGACATCATTTTCATACTTGGTTTTATCATCAAGGACTCATAGTTATTATGACGATTTTACCTAATATTTTGTATGAAATATGAGCGGCAGGCTGTTTTATTAGTCTTATTGGTGAAGTTTTATTTAAATCTTTATTAATAATTTTGCCTCAATGAGCCCATGCATTTACGCCGATATTTTCTGTTATGTTACATTTTACCATGGTTTTATGTACAACGTTAACATATTTTTTCTAGCTCAGGCATTTACGCCGCTACCACCTGCATGTTTCAATTACATTTCATTATGGTTTTATATCTTCTATATTTTCTATTGATTTTACCAAGTGGTTGAGTATGTACTTTTAAAAGCTTTGTACTTTACTTGCCTTTTATGTCTATGATGAGTCCAACCCATGTGACTACCCCATGTGATGTTACACGTACACAGCACTAGCACTTTAAATTTGTAGCTCTGTGAGCTTAACGCTGTCATGTGATCAAGGCTCTTGGAGAGCCGAAACGTTATGGCCGACGCTCTGGGCAAATAAAGAAAATTGCACCTTATACTGGTTCGTGTACCAACTTCTTGAAGCGTCAACACGAGTTTCGAGTCTGGTGGAGCTGGTAGATCTGATATATATATATATATATATATATATATATATATATATATATATATATACACACACACACACACATATACATATATATTTATTTGTTATATTACTATATCATTTTCAAAAATAAAATTATTTGTCTAATAGATTTTTAACTATATATATGTGTGTGTGTTCAACTTTTTAAAACAAGTTTTATTGTTGTTTTGTTTACATAAACATCAAATCTATTTTATTTTGATTAAATTAATGTTACTATTTAATATATTTATTATTCACATTTATATATATTCAAAAAACAATATTTAATACAACAATATAAATGACAACAATACTTTTTTCCCATATTTTTGCACTTACCATTATAAGTGTAGGATGACGATATTTTTGACAACGAAAATTTTGTCATGATATTTTGGTATGGCAACATCTTCAGAGGCGATATTTGTCGGTGAACCCCTCACTTAGGCCCTCTTTAAGTTTCAATATCCCCTCACATTTAGCGGCCGATTATGATGCAGCCCGCAGAGGTTCCGACCATCGGTCAGAGCTTTCAAGGCCGCATCATAATAGGCCGCTCGGTTTACTTTCCGACCACCTAATTATGATCTAGGCGGTCGGAAAGTAAACAGGCCGGTTATTCAGGCTGGCTTCTGACAGGCTCCGGGAGCCTGTCAGCCAGTTGGAAACCAGCCAGTAATCTCAAGAGCACGCCTTTACGCCCTTGAGATTACTATGCACGGTTTCCAGCATGGTTTTCATGCCGGCCTGTCCAACATGGAAACCATATCGAAAAGAGTGTTTGGGGGCCCACAGCAGGGCCCCCTTGTGTGCGTGGCCTACAGCCTGTTGTTCCCTGCACCCCGAAGGAATTCCGCCCAAAATCGAAATCGGCCACTTAGTAGTACGTTTTCTCCATTTTCTAGCCACTGCAATTGTACCTCCCAAATTGACTTACAAACAAAATGTATCTGGGTGTAAGTAGATCTCTGCACACATAGCAGAGACCTCTGTATTAAAAGGTAGGAGAGAAGGCCTTCAGCCATAGGTTGGTGAATAGCATATTGAACTCAGCCCAACATCGAAATCGGCCCCTTAGTAGTACGCTTTCTCCATTTTTTAGCCACTGCCATTGTCCCTCCCAAATTGACTTAGAAACAAAATGTATCTGGGTGTAGGTAGATCTCTGCACACATAGCAGAGACCTCTGCATTAAAAGGTAGGAGAGGAGAAGGCCTTCAGCCATAGGTTGGTGAATAGCATATTGAACTATGAGAGTAGTAATGCTGTAGTACTTAGTTTACATGTTTCAAAACTCAGTTTGTGAATAGCCCCTGATGTGTCACTTCACAAGTTGGCTAAACGGTGACATGATATGAAAGCATGCTTTGTTTAAACTTAAGCCTTACAAACTAATTACAGCTGTTTTCAGCCACTACATAACCAATAAAGCTATTGTATCATATTGGAGCTTGTGATTTTCAGCTAATACAAATATATGTGCAAGAAAATATTTTGACTGGAATACAAAGCTGTGACCTACAGGTTGGGGTTAGCGTTCTACAGCAGGTACATTAACCCTTTAAGCAATATTATTTTGATTCTCACAATAAAATGCTTACATATTACATGCGGATCTATGCAACAGGTGCATTAACCACCTAAATTACTGGTTGAGTAACATACCCTGGGACTTGCTGGGTAAACATAGCTAGGTGAATTAAATGCCTTAAATTCCTGATCTGTCTGAAAGTGTGGTTTGTTAGTGACCATTAAATGGCAAGTACAGCACTATCATTAGTTTTATCTTGTCAATTTATTTGTATAAAGTGTTTTTAAAAATAATGCATAGGTACTGACAGACTCATGGCTGGCTGGTAACATGACTCCCTCCTTAACCCTACGCCCTCACTGCCATCGGCACTTTCACCCAATATTTGGGTTCCGTGATTTATTTTTCTATTTCCAGTACCGTGTAGATTGTTTGCTGAAAGCGCTCCCTGAAGTGGCAGCCAGGCCGCATGTTGCACTTTATAAGATCACCTAACAAGAAACCTTTACTTACATGCTTTGAACTCATCCAGAGTGGCGACGTTCTCATAGGAGTGATCTTAAACAAAAAACATAGACATTGGAAGAGAGTACGTTAATATTTGTCGCATTTATTTGTGAGATAAACCAACACCAAAGAAAGTATGGTTGAATGTTATACAATATAGCCGAATGCAAAAGATCATGCAAATAAACAATTACATAGAAACAACACAAAGAGATTTATAGTCATATGCAAAAAGTAGTTCTGGAGGTGCAATGAAAGGATGAATGGCGCTCCACAATTGTAGAGGCGGGAATGTCCATTATTTCTTAGACAACAGTCGAAAATGCGTTTTCCTTAATTTGATATTCTTAACAGTAGATGTATCTGCCTACAGGCTTTTATGCCCAGGCTAGAATATATTATTAGCATACTAAGAAACCCTAAAATGAACCCTGAGATGTCCGGCATTAAGTGCTGTTGGTTGCCTGTATTGCAAAGACCAGTGAAAGTGTAAACTACGGACATGGGGCAGATTGAGTCAGGGGTGTAGGCGCTGCATGGGGAAGGTGAGACTGGAGGAACTGGTCCAAATGGCGTTAAAGGAAAACCAGCTACTAGACTGAAATAGCTAATTGCCCTTCCCACAAGTGATGTGCCTTCGTATTTTGCTGAGACCAACAATTCAGGCTAGGCAAGGCAATTATCAGTTGTTAATGCTATCATCTGAGGTCAATATTGCATATAAAGGGCATAATGTTAGTGATGACTTAACACGGTAATAACTTAATAATTAATAACGTATTACAATCAAGAAAATGGAAGTCAGAAAAACCAGCTACCAGCTAGCTCCCTCGTCATCTCAGTCTCTTTTACGCTCCAACTGTCGTTTGACTGATGGAACGTTCAAGGAGAAAAGGCCAGCGTGTGGCGTAGTAAACAAAACATTCCAGCACGTCCAACCCCTTTATTTGAGAATAAAATAGGGAATGACAAAATATATGAAGCAGCTAACGAAATGATGAATACATATTTTATTCATATGGTACCAGTGGCTGTGCCCTTAAGGATGGAATTAAAACATTTTTTAATCAATGTATGCATTATATATAATGCGGACATTACCCAAAGGTGCTAGAATGCTTTACAATTAATAAAGAACATCACAAACGGTCAAAGGTTAGGAAATTGCTGATGCTTGCATAAGTAACAGAGCTTCAAACGTTCCCTTTACTGCTTTACAACTGTTCACTTAACAATAAACAGATATAGTTTCATGAGATCCAAAATTACAAGAAAGCAGATCATTAAGGCACAGAATTACAACTGATTGAATAAATAGATAGTATAAGATATAGCAGTGAACAGGTTGTCGACTGGTGCTAAGTTCCGGAAGGATCTAATATGATGGAGGCAGCACGGTAACTCTGATTGCTATGGTCAAAAGCTACGCCATATAGGTGAGATAGCATAAACGCCGAAAGAGGTAGCTATGAAGTCATTAGCTAAAATGTTTTTAAAAGGGAAGAGCTTTCAGCTCCATTTTGAAGATCACCAGTGAGGTGGTGGTGCGTAGATTTAGGGGTAAAAAGTTTAATATTCTGGCTGCAATTCCCAAGAAGGATTGTACCATGAGACGTTCCTTTTTAGAGGTCAAAGTATCTAGCAGCAGCGCTTCTGCATTACGCAATGGTGTCGTGCCTCCAGAAAGCTTGAGATTTTCCATTGGGGGGGCGTGCCCAGGAACATGGTCGGCTAGAAGGTACAGCCAGAGCCCTGGCAGCCCACATGGAATCCTGTACATGATCCTGACCTTCAAATCGCCTTAAGCCCCCCCCAAGAGCGGTGTTGCTACCTCTCCACACGGAGCGGGCACCTAATGGATTAAATCAATACACCCAGGGAAGTATGGAGGAACGAAAACGAGGAGGGCGTGGGTCAGCGAGAAGCTGCCCAAAATCGCCGATCGAGAAGACTGACCTGCAGTGCCCGTCCCGGGTCAGAGGGAGGGAAGGTGAGGTTGGGTCATCTGTAGCGATTCGCAGCCGGAGAGGAGCCCACCTGGTGGCAAAGAGGGCGTTGAATGGGGCGAGTGGCCAATACTGCGGATGACTGGCTTGAAAATCCGGGCCCACGCACAGGTGAGAGGGACTGAGTGGGGCCGAATAGATCGGGCAGCCCCCGGCCCGAGACGGGCAAAGACTGTAACCCCAAGGGGTTGGCTACCGAGTGTCTGTTGGGTGGTGCTGCGATGGCATGAGAGGGGCCGGAAGAAAAGGCTGGCTGGGAGTAGGAGACTCGATTGGCACCTGACCTCCTGAGGCGGATTAATCCGGACCCTCGCGCAGGTGAGAGGGACTGTGCCGGGCAGAGTGAGTCGGATGAGCTCCCCCCCCGGCCTCCATGGGATGGAGGTGAGGGGCTGGGGTCAAGACAACACTCCCCCGCCCGACTCCCCCCTGTTGACACATCAGTACACGCGGCGTGCCGCCTAGGGCCGCGCGTTTGAGATTCCGGGGCATAGAGAGAAGGCCTCTCTGCACAGCAGCGTTAGGTGCAGAGAATGGAGGAAAAGTCACCCGGAGGCAGGGTAGGACCTGTCTGGGTGAGTGGACAGCCAACGCTTGAGGACACAGGCCACGAGGCCCAGACCCACGTAAAGGAGAAAGAGACTGGGACTTAAGAGAACCACCCCAGTTCCCCCACCCTCCCCTCGTATCCAAGTGAAGTCCTGAACATAATAAAGAGGGAGAAGAGAGATTCCTCCCTTGAATAACGGAATAAATGGCCAGTTGCCGAAATACCAAGTGGGGGGGAGACTGAATGTTGCGATCTTTCTGGGATCCCACACTGGCTCATCACATAGGGCTGCTGCAAATGGCTGCAAACAAATAAGTGACCCTGAGAAGGGGGGAAAAGCTGGGGTAGCCTACCAGCTAAGTGGACAGCAGCCAACTGCAGACAAAAGAAACCACCTTACTGTGCCCTCCCTACGCGGAACAAGACATCCTACCAGCAAAATAGAAATAGAGGGATGCTGAACTCAAGCACCAAAAAGAATCCAGTTACGGCAACCCAATTATGGATACCTTTCGCTCAAAACATAAAATACCCACCAATGGTCATCAAAAGCAAGATTAAGAGAGAGAGTGAGGTGGAAAAGCAGTAGGAGATATTGGTGAAAGCCCATACCCCATACAAATTAATGATGGCGAGAGACGAAGATCCAAAAACCTCCAAACAAGGCTAGATGAACAAATACACTAAAGTGTTGACTCCACTGTCGGAGACATAGGAAAAACCTCAGGAACCACCAGATAACACAGCCCTCTTCCAGGTGATCCCAAGAGGCCATTGAGGGGAAAATGGCGGAGTTACGCCAAGATATGCGTAACATTTCGGAAAGAGTGGCCCAGGCAGAGGCTTGTATCTCGGAAGTGGAAGATGTGTTGCAGAATTTAAAAACCGATGTCTCCAACCAAATGGCGGCTATGAGAGAGGTGACATGGAGGCTGGATGATGCTGGAGAAACAATCTCCGCTTCATAGAATTTCCTGAGGGAACAGAGAGCTCGATCCCTGGAGCCTTCTTGCAGTAGTGAAGCTAAGGGCCCTACAACTTCAACACATGCTACACTTCCCTGGCAAACTGAAGGTCATATTCAAGGGCAAGTTTCACTTCTTCTAGACTCCAGAAGAAGCACGGGACTGGATTGAAGAGCGTCCCTTCTCAAGGTTGGTGACAGGAGCTTCTGGTGCGGTACATAGAGACACCCCGAAAAGATCGGAGCCCAAGCGACAAAGGGAAAAAAGGAAAAAAGGAGACGTCTTCCAATAGGACTGCGCCGGACCCACATGGGCACACCTCTGAAGGGAAACCCGCGCACACTGGAGAAGGGGCGGATATCTGACTCTGAAGGAGACTTGACACAAGCTAAAGCTAGTAAATTAGGCTCTGACCAATGAATCAGTCCCCACTCTGAACTCTCAGACAAGGAATACCTTGCCGACACAGACAGCGATCACCCACTCCTTAAAATTAATCACCTGAAAAAAACAGACACCGAACCTGAACCCAGAGACGCTCCATCAACGACCTGGCAAGGTCAGCGAGGAAGGCTGAGATATGGGCTTAGCCGCAAGAAGAACAATAGTAGCCGGCTGAGAAGCCCCCCCGGACAACAGTAGACTTGGTCTTACTGGGCGGACTGATCAGTTCAAAGTTCATATCCTTTTACCTGTATGAGTGAAAGAATAGAGTAGATAGGGGAAGGGGTGGGAATGCAGACCTCTCAGGCTACACCTATGCCAGGTTGTCCTGTTGACAGTTCGAGGGATTGGTGTGGGAAGTGAGCGAGAATGGGGTTGGGGGGACAAGTTCAGGGATCTAGGAATCACAGATAGATTAGCAGTTAAGTTTTTTCTTTCATTTCACAGAGTCACAGGTAGAGACAAGAGAGAATAGACAGGTAAACAAGAGCCCTCCCAAACTAATAGGGAGAAAGAGATTCCAACACAAAAAGGGTGAGGGAGGATTCACAGCGTTGATGTGGAATGTCAACGGACTAGGGAATAAGGTTAAGAGAGGGCTAGTCACAAGATATCTTAAGAGACACAGACCCGACATCATCTTCCTGCAGGAGACTCATATAATGGGTACACACTGTGCTTTTTTTGGGTAGGGGGACATACACCATGGTTGCACATGCGGGCTTTTACTCTGGAGCCTGGGGAGTGGTGCTGTTAATTAAGAAAACACCTCCCTTCCATGCGACAAAGACCTGGAACGACGCCAATGGGATCTTTGTGGCTGTTCAAGGCACAGGGGGGCGGCAGGAGCTGACACTCATTGGTGTTTATGCTCTGTCTCAACTATAGAGCCAGACATTAGACGCTGTTGCTAAAATATTATTAGAATACGGCCCTCTACACACATAATTGATGCTGATTTTAATGATGTGAGCGACCACTGACTAGACCGCACGCAAATAGGTACCGTAACCCGCATACCCACCCCATTGGCTGAGTTTGAAAACTAACTGGGGCTCACGGACCTTTGGCGTCGTCACCACCCAATGCCCCACAATTATTCATACTTCTCTGGGGCGCACAAAGTCTTCTCTAGACTGGATACCTCTTCGCCCTGCGGGAAAGATCAAAACTATAGAAAAGGAAGAGTATCTAGCAAGAGGAATCTGCGACCAATCACCACTTTGGTTAACGGTGCAAGGCAAGACACATAGACAACGGGCACAATGGAGACTGAACACATTGGAACTGCATGACAAAACACTTAAGGGAGTAATAAAAACCGAGACTGAGCTCTATTTTAGTGAAAACGAGGGCTCAGTGCCCTTGGCAACAACCCAATGGGAGGCCTACAATGCGGTAATCTGAGGCAAGATACAGGATGTCATAGCACGCAAAAGACGAGAGGAGGTCCGTCAAGTGGAGACATTGGAGAGAAAGCTCCTACAACTTGAGAAAGACGTAGACCCAGAAGTAGACATGACCCGGCTATGCCAAATCGCACTCACATGGCAGGAACTCCGGGCCCTGACAGAGAGGGAGGTACAGACCCAAATTCAGGCCTCCCATCACTGATTCCACTAGTTGGTGGATAAAGCAGGGAAATTGCTGGCCTGGTTAGGCAAAAAGGAAAGATGGGTAGCCATGATACGGGAAGGGGAAGATGAGTACACCTCAGCACACACTATAGCGGGGGCATTTGCCCGTTTCTATACAGGGCTCTACAATGCCAGGCAGAGGGGTCACAGATAGTTGCCTACCTTGGTGGAATAGTCACCCCCTCAATGTCTCAGGAAGATCGAGAAGCCCTAGATAAAGATATTACCCTGACACAAGTACTAGATGCAGTTAACGGACAAAAATCAGGGAAAACCCCAAGTCCAAACAGACTGCTGGCGGAATTCTTCTAACCAAATGCTAACCTATTGGGGCCCCCACTTGTTAAACATTTATAAGGTAGCGAAAGAGGAGGGAGCACTGTTCACAGACCTCCGTAATGCAACCATAGCGGTGATTCACAAATCAGGGAGGCCACCAGAGACCTGTGGGTCCTATCGCCCAATCTCGTTGCTTAATGTTGAAACCAAAATACTGGCCTCCATTCTAGCGACACGCCTGCTTTCGGTAATCACGTTTCTCATTCATCACGCTCAATCTGGCTTTATGCCCAAACGTGCCACATGCCTCAACCTCTGTCGCTTGGCCAATTGGCTAGACAGGGTGAAAGACAGGCCCGCCCCACATCTATTCCTTTCCCTAGATGCGTAAAAAGCCTTTGATACAGTCCACTGGCCCTTCATGCGTCAAGTCCTGATGCAATTTGGATTCGGACAGAGTTTTCTAGATTGAGTGGACTTACTCCATAACAGCCCCAAAGCCAACATCTAAGTCAATGGGATGCTATCAGCAGATTTTCCAATAAAAAGAGGAACCAGGCAGGGTTGCTCTCTGTCTCCTTTGCTCTTCGACCTGATATTGGAGCTGCTGGCATGTCTGATCAGAACTCATCCAGGGATAAGTGGCTTCCGAGATAATGAGAGCTGACTGGGAGACAAGCGGATCTCTCTTTATACTTTACATAACTAACCCTAATGAGACTCTTCCCCTAATACTGTAGCTGTTCAAAGAGTACAGAACCATGCAGGATACAGTATAAATTGGGACAAATCAAATCTATATCCTGTAAGAGGTAGCATCGACACATGCACAATACAGGGACACCTCCACATCGCTAGGGCAGGATTTAGATACTTGGGTCTTTTCATCTGTACCAATGAAGTAGACTGCCTACATAATAACATCAAGGGGATTATCGCAGAATTCCAGGAGGTTGTGGACAGATGGCGGACTGCTACCTCTGACACTGCTGGGTAGAGCAGCCATGTATGAAATTACCACCCTACCCAAGCTACTTTACATTCTACACAACACATATCAAAGAATCCCAGGGGAAATCTTCAATACAATTAATGATGAACTTATGGGACGGGGGTCACCCGAGAGTGTTGTTACAGACGCTACTACGCAACCAATATAATGGAGGGATTGCACTGCCAGACATACAGCCTTATTACTGAGCAGCACACCTTATCGCAATCAACAAGTGGGGACTAGTGGGAGACCACACAACCTATCTTCTGGAAAGACATCTATAAGGGACATAGGGACCCGGGGAATGTTACCCGCCACACTGAGATTGATAGAGGCCTGGAAAGGGGCGTAGAGACAAATGCAGTGGGAAAAAAACTGACAAGGGAGACCCCACTTTGGGAGGGTAAGAGACTGCCCGAAGTATCTGGAGCGCAGGGGCTTTAAGAAATGGGATATGGTGGGTATATCTACCGTGTTGACATTTAAAAAAATTGAGATTTAATCCCCTTCTCGGCACTTCAAGCTTAATATCAGCTTTCAAATATACAAAAATACAAATACTTGCAACTGCAACATGCCTGGAGAGCAGGGAAAATAGACGCTACAGACAACCCCGAATATTTGCCACTAGACGGTAGGTTGTTGCAGGGAGAAATACCTTCTAAGGTAGTTTCTTGGACGTACAAAACTCTGATCAATAACATTCCAGACAAATTGAAATCTCTGCCGTTGCAATTGGAAAACAATACAGATCCACTAGAAGACATTGATTGGGGAGGGGGCCTTGATGCACCCAAGAGTAGTGGCAATTAGGCTATGATTAAGATTTATTCAGTACAAAATCCTCCATAGGGTATTATTTTTACAGGGTCCGGCTACATGCCATGGGGAAAGCGGAGTCACCCACTTGTCTACGCTGCACTGAACAGGGTACCTATATATATACATTGTGGAAGTGTCAACATATCCAAAGGTACTGGGGCCGGATATTACAGGAAATGAACTGTATACTAGAAGTACAGGTCACCATGTATCCCAAATACCTATTGCTTGGAATCGCCATGAAAGTTGACCTTTCTAGACACAAACTTTTACTATATAACCTAGGACTGATAGTTGCAAAAAGGGACATTGCCAAGCACAGGGGTACATCCGGCGTGCCCACACTAATGGAATGGAGAGTTAGAATGGACTTGTATATGGGAGCGGAGAAGATTACATACGCGGCCAGAGGCTGACCCAAAACGTTCACTTAGATATGGGCCCCTTGGCTGAGCTACTATGGCTTAGAAATAGAAGGGGCAGGAGTCAATAACACACACCTATCCACCCACACAAGAACAGAGTACAATCGGTGACCCCTAGCACTCTATATGCCCCAGCCTGCAGGAGGAGACTGCTGCCAGATGTGGGAAGGGGAAGGAGAAGTGAATTATGGAATATACTCATGTATCTCTGTTTCCTTGAAACGATTACCGAATGTATTAATGCTGAATGGACTGTGTGCAATGATTCTCTTACTAATGTAATGACTGACGCTTTTTAAAAACAAAAATTATTTTCTTGCTTGTTGAAAATGAAAATAATTTAAAAATAATAATAATTTTTAAAGATTTTCCGTCTGGTAGTGAGGAGTGGATAAGTGTAAGGCCTTTTGCATGATATAAGCCATCATATAAATGGCCCTGGCTTCAATGGACAACCAGAGGAGATTAACAAGCATAGGTGAGATGTGGTCATTCCTTTTGGCTCCAATGCTAAGCGTTCTGCTAAATGAAGAACTGATTTCAGGGGGGCGACATGGGTCTTGGGAAACCAGTCAAGAGAGAATTGCAATAGTTGATTAGGAAGAACATGAGTGATTGAAGGAGATTCCAGGTCTTGCTCTAGAATGTAACAGCAGATTCCCCAGAAAAGATGCAGTTAATCACATGTGTTTCTGGCCATGGTGCTGATTTGCGACTGTATGATGAGCCTTTTATCTAGGATAACTCCTAGGGATTTGGCAGTGTGAATGATGGTGGGTTTGCTGTTAAGGGTGCTGAGTGAGTCAATCCAAGATTGTACCTGGAAGGGGTAATTTAGATGAAGAGATGAGGAAGAATTCAGCTTTGGCAGGGTTCAGTTTTAAATTATGAGAAGCCATCCAGTCTTATACGGAGTTCAGATTGATGGTGAGATCTGAGATGTCATTTGGAGAGAAAACCTTTAAGTAGAGATGTTTTAAGGCATGGGCAAAGCAGGTGTTGGTACAGGGCACCCAAATTTCAGGGGGCCCTCTGATAGAGCTGGACGTGTTCTGCAGGTAGTCCTGCCCTGATGACCTTAAATGATTCTTAAAAATAGATTGTTTTAAATACTGTTTTCCTTTCATTACAATTTAATACAGGTAATGTGCTGGAGTCTATTACAGTCATTTTGCAGGAAAATGTTATGTTCATGTGTTTTTAACACCATGCGATATCCACAAAACACGTTTCTTTTAGATCGAAACAGGACCGGAGAATGGGAGAGGGTCCCAGAGATTATTTGCAATATGAGTAAGCTGCAGGTGTATTACAATATTGCAAACGTATGTCACTATCACTGATTAATAAATAGAAGCAGATTTAAAATTTGAACTAGTGTGCTATGCACTGTCAGTGACCTGGTCAAAGAAGGCATGAAAGAGCTGAACCTGGATTATAAATTCAAAGCTGTTCTGAACACGGGTCTTCACAATTCTTAAGATGCCCCTTCCTTTAAGTACAGTTGGATGTTGTCTGCAAATTTATTATAAAAGATCCCTGTCGTTCTTAGTAGGGCTCCAAGAGGCTTGACATATAGCTTGAATAAGGTCAGAGCAAGGTTGGAACCCTGAGGAGCCCCTTGATCTACAGTCATCAGAGTGGAGAAGCAATCGTTAATTATGATTCTCTACAACCTATTCATGAGAAATGAGTCAAACCATTTAAGGACCATGCCATCAATTCCCATTCAATTTCAGAATGTTTCAAGGAGCGTAAGGAGGTTTATGGTGTTGAAGGCTAAGGAGAGGTTGAGAAGAATCAGGAGGCAAGAACTGCCTGAATCTAAGACTCAAAGAGGATCTTTGCTCACATGTAGCAGTGGTGTTTTGGTGCTGCAGCCCTGATTGAAAGCGGATTGGTATTTATCAAGGTGACTGTTGTCTTTGATGTGTTGGGTGAGTTGCTCCACCACATGTCTTTAGATGATTTTTGCAAGGAAAAGGCAGGTTGGAGATAGGGCAAAAATTGTTGCGGTCATAAATATCTGCTGAACGTTTATTTAGAAGTGGGGTGACGTCCAGTTTTGAGGCAGCTGTGAAAGGTTCCTTGGAAGAGAGAGAGATTCATCAAGTTTGTCCAGTAGGGGAACGTGTGTGTGTGTGTGTGTGTGCGTGTGTGTGTGTGTGTGAGGTTAGTCAATCAGTCAAAGAAACTTTTTGGGGCTGTCAATCCAGCCATTGTAGCAGAATTGATAAGACATACAATAAAACTCACTCCATTAATAAAACCATGAATAAATACAAATAAAATAAATAATAAAATATACAAGTGATGGGAGAAAATAATATCATCAACCATACGTGATGCACACTTACATGCTCCCTGTTTTTCACTTCCTGACTGATGTCGGACGGACACCGGTCTGTCCGACATCAGAATTGGCCCCTTTATCTCCAAATAATTGCAAAACCTCCTTCTCTAGGGTGTTTGACGATGAGAAGGGGTTCATTCCCTGTTACCATAATTAACCCCGTCATGAGCCCCGGTGCTCCTGTGCTGCCCAGAATGGGCAGGATAATGCCCCTACCCCAAAAACAAGTACCATAGTCTCTCTGCCCCTCCCCAGAGGCATATTGGGGCAATAGCCCCTTATATCCCCGCCGGGGGGCAGAAAGCCCTCTAGGCCTCAAGTTTGTTTGTTTTTTATTCAGGGGTGAGGTCAGCCCAGAATGCCCATGCCAATGCCCACATCTCCCCAAAAAATGCCACAGTCTTTCTGCCACCCCCGGGGGCGGATGGGGGCAGTGGCCACTGATCTGCCCCCAGGGGGGCAGAAAGCCCACTAGCCGCCAGCGATTACCCTGGCTTTTTTTATGCGTGGGGTGGGGGCTGCCCAGAATGGGCATACCAATGCCCCCACTGCCAAAAAAATAGCCACAGTCTTTCTGTCCCCCTTGGGAGCATATCAGAGCATCCCTCCCCCCCTCAATTTCCCCCCAGGGCGGCAGAAAGCCCACTAGGCATAGACTTGTTTTTAGCAATGTGCCTTCCTGTGGATTTTGGGCCCTAGTGCAGCCGGCACATAGGGATACCTAGCAAACCTGTACATTTTTAAAAACTAGACACCAAGGGGAATCCAGGATGGAGTGACTTGTGTGTCTGTCACTAGGTTATGTTACCCAGAATCCCTTGCAAACCTCAAACTTAGTTAAAAAAAACACTTTTTGATGGAACGTTCTGGGATCTGCATGGGTCCACAAAATTCTACCCACCCCGCATTCCCCAAAGTCTTCCGAGAAAAATGGTACCTCGCTTGTGTGGGTAGTCCTTGTGCCTGGACAGGAAATGGCCCAAAACGCAACGTGGACACACCACATTTTCTCTGTGAAAACGGACCCTTTTTTTGCAAAGTGCCTAGCTGTAGATTTTGAACCCTAGCTCTGCCGGCACCTAGGGAAACCTAGCAAACCTATACATTTTTTAAAACTAGACACCCAGGGAATCCAGGATGGGGTGACTTGTCTGACTCTCACCAGGTTCAGTTACCCAGAATCCCTTGCAAACCTGAAAATGTGTAAAAAAAACACATTTTCTTCAGATTTCTGTAGTGGAAAGTTCTGGAATCTGTGTGGATCCACATAATTCCACCCACCCCGCATTCCCAAAGTCTTCCCAAAAAAATGGTACCTCAGTTGTGTGGGTAGGCATAGTGCCCGCGACAGGAAACGGCCCAAAATGCAACATGGACACAACACATCTTCACAGTGAAAACTGACCCTTTTTTTGCAAAGTGCCTAGCTGTAGATTTTGAACCCAAGCTCTGCCGGCACCTAGGAAAACCTAGCAAACCTTCACATTTTTCAAAAATCGACGCCCAGGGGAATCCAGGATGGAGTGACTTCTCTGGCTCTCACCAGGTTCTGTTACCCAGAATCCCCTGCAAACCTCAAAATGTGTCCAAAAAAACAAATTTCCTCACATTTCTTTGGTGGAAAGTTCTGGAATTTGTGTGGATCCACAAAATTCCACCCAGCGCAAATTCCCCAAAGTCTTCTGTGAAAAATGGTACCTCACTTGTGTGGGTGGGTCAAGTACCCGCGACAGGGAAGGGCCCAAAACCTATTGAGGCGTCTTCAAAATTACCTGGCCAGGGTAATACAGAATTGTAGAGCAACTGTTATTACCTATTCACTTTCGAAGCATTTCTGCCTTCCAAATGAAAGACAATGTGTAAAAAAGAAATCATTTTGAAACATGACCTATATTTCTCATGCTAGTATGGGTACTCACAATTTCGGAAATGTGCAAATATCTACTGTTGCTAAACTCTATATTTTGTTCCAATTTCAGAAATACATAGGTGTCTTTCATACCGATTTTTCCATGTAGATATTTTCCCAAATTAATTGCTATATACCCGGTACATAATAAAAAACCATTGCAAGATGCTGCTCAGTTTTTGGCTCTGGGTTCGTAGGGTTCCTGATGAACCTACAAGTCCTATATATCCCTACAACCCGAAAGGTCCAGCGGATGTAACGGTATATTGCTTTCAAACAGCTGTCATATTTAAAAGAAGTTACAGGTAAAAACGTTGACACAAATGGCTGTTTTTTTCAACTAATTTTCAATTTTTCCTATATTCAACGGTTAGTTTCTATAAAGAAACCTTGAAGGATCTATACAAATGTCCCCTTGCTAAATTCAGAATTTTGTCTACTTTTCTAAAATGAATAGCTTTCCAGAATCCAATATTGCTTTCATACCCATTTCTACCATTAACTGGAAAGAGGTTGAAAGCACAAAAATTCGCAAAAATAGGCTATATCCCAGAAAAATCCCAAAACTGTGTAAAAAGGTTTGGTTTTCTGACAAGAGTTTGCTTGCCCTTGAAAGCTGGGAACATGGTGATTTCAGCACCACAACCCCTTTTTGATGCCATTTGCAGGAAAAAAAACAGACGCTTTCATCTGTAGCCCTTTTTTCCCATTTAAATAAAAAAAATTTACCTGTATTTTGGCTAATTTCTGGGCCCCCTCCAGGGGAATCCACAAACCCTGGATACCTTTCGAATCCCCATGATGTTGGAAAAAAGGATGCAAATTTGGCACGGATACCTTATGTGGTCAAAAAGTTACAGGGGAATAAGCGCAAACTACCCCAAATAGCCAAAAAAAGGCTTAGCACAGGGGGAGAAAAGGCCTAGCAGCGAAGGGGATAGGATTCACCAAACTGCAATATGCAGTTTATTAAATATTACACTAGAGATATAGTTATATTTATCCTCTGACATATAAAGTTGTTGATTATGAATTTCTTCTTTTTTTTCCTTTATTTTATTTTTCAAAATAGCTATTATGTTCTTTAAAAAAATGGCTACTAGATGGGCTGAAGCACATCCAGTTACTCAACACAGGGGGCATTGTACAGTTCTGCATTCAGAATGCTTATTACACTCTTACAATAAAAGAGCCTACCTACACAAGTTGCTCCATCCTCTGTGGTGAGTGAAAGATAAGGGTCAGTCTGCTAAGCAGTGATGCGCTGAGGGAGGTCATTACTAAGCGTCTTGGTGCTGAAAGTATTTTTTCATATTAAATGTTTTTCATTTTATCAACTTTAATATGTAAACAAGCAGATGTATTACTTGTACATTATTCATGTTTAGATTGCCCATAGCTAATATAGACTTGTGTTTAACCCCTTCGGTGCCACGCCCTTTCCCCCTCCTGTGCCGGGCATTTCCCACGCGGGTGGGTTTCATGACGAGATAGTCTCGTCATGGGCACAGCGCGACCGTGCTCCATGACGAGACTATCTCGTCATGGGCACAGAAGAGGTTAAAATGGCTAACAAACTGTGCAATCTTGCTTCATGACACGTGTATTTTATTTCTATAAGAAGCTGAAGTCCCAGTTAGCAAATGTGATGTGTCTTTGCTTTCTTTCTCATTTGAAATGTTTTCATTTACATGATAACTATAGAATATCCTAATTGATTACAACAGTACACTTTCAGAGTACACTCTGGTCCAATGTATTTCATTATGTTGCAGAGAATTTTAAGTTTGAAGGTTATTTAGGCAATCTGTACTATAGAGGATCCTAAGAAACTAATGAGTTCAAGATTGAATCTTTACACTTTAGCCTGATTGGATCATTTTATGGGAACTATGCGTAGGTAGCAAATGTTAGAATTGTGTGAATTAAGAAAGAGCTGAGTAGATTACAGTTCAAACATTCTTTGGCCACTCTTGAGAAAGTTTAGAGCAGAGTAGGGCACTCTTTTTATGAGATAACTGATTTTAGTAAACTGTTCCTTGAAGCGACTTTATAATAGTTTGTACTCTTACTTATATGATTTTGACTGATATGAACTTCATATATTCTCTAATGCATTCAGGTTTTGATTTTTGATTGACACTAGTTTGATGATTTTGCATCTGTAAACTTTATATGGTTTGAAAATGTAACCACTCTCTGTGTTTCTTGTGGAGCCTAATATGCTTCACAATATTTAAATGTATTGATTTGGGGCCCGATGTAGGTAAAACCGAAATACCGAGTCCTTAATAGCGAATTTTACCGATTCGCTATTAAGGACTCGCAAATTTGAATGTAGGTAGGAATCGCTAAAATATTAGCGATTCCTTAACATTCCTTAATAACGAATCCCAAATTGAGATTAGCTAATAAGGAATACCTACCCATTTATTCCTATGGGCTAGGAGACCCATAGGAATGAATGGGAAGATATTCACTATTAGTGATTCGTTATTAAAGAATGGCAAATAGCGGGTGCTATTTCAAGGGTGCCAGGGTGTCAAAAGGACACCCTGTTGCACCCCTGAAATTTGCATGTGTGCACATGTGGCGCACATACATGCCACATGGCACTTAAAAAAAAGCAAAAAAGTGTTTTTTTAAAGGAAATCGCTAATTACCACCAACTTGAAGTTGGTGGTAATTAGTGATTCCTTAAGGCTAAAGTGCACTTACTTTTGTGCTACTTACGTTGCATTTAAGAAATCGAAATTTCCGATTCCTTAAATGCAAGAGCAAAATAAGGAATCGCAATTTTGCGATTCCTTATTTTGCTAGTAGGTTTAAACTCACCTACATTGCTCGCAGCCAAATAGAGATCGGTAACGCTGGAATTCTGCTAATTTCAGCGTTACCGATCGCTATTTGGCCACCTACATCTGGCCCTTGATGATTAGCCTCAGTTGTGAACTTCAATTCATCATCAGAGTCTTATATGACAATAAACAAGATAAAAGGCACTATAAAATACTCCCTATATAGGCTCTTGGAGTTATTAAAAAACAAATATGCATCCACCATAAACTTGACACAAGAATACGAATACGTAAAAGGCGCAAAGCTCAGTAAGTTTCAGTATTTATGTGCTTTGTCCCATTAAAACAGAGCTAAAGTGCTAGTGCCTGTATGACTTTTGTTTTTATGTCAAATTTACAAATATACAACCCAATTACACAACAGCTTCCATTTTAAAACCAATGTCCCAAGTTACCAATAGACAGATAAAAATTTAAGATAAGATAATAGTTTAAAAACCAATTATTTACAATCCAAAGTGCAAGTTCAGGGTACACGCCCGATTGGTCTGATCATTTAGATCTCAGTAAATTTTATTTGCACCAAACGGACGAGTAGATAGGGCCCTCCTTCTTATCGCCCAAAATTGACTCAGAAATTTTGCTATAGCACCTGCATAAAGTGGTCGCGCATCTGACTTTAAAATGCGTAGGACATCTTTATGGCTATGTGTCCCAAGTCCTTTACATACTGGAGTTAGCCAGTTCCTTCTAGGTCTAGCGTAAGCAACACAGGCAAAGAATACATGGCCTGTTGTTTCATTTGGGCATGGACAAGAGGGACAGCCCTTGTGCTGTGATGTGTTTGTCAGCCAAGTATTAGTAAAAGCATTAATTGTTAGACAGCCGTATCTGAACTGAGTGTACAATTTTCTATCTGCCTGCACTTTTATAAAATCAAGGTAACTTTCTAGCTGGCTGTCTGATTTAATATCAGTGAACACATCAGTTAAACTGCCATGACGTATTTTCGAGAAACTCGTCTGTTCTACCCACGCCCAAAACTGTGATTTTAATGTGTCCCTAGAGTATGTGGGTGGGTGACCTTCTTGCTCCTCAGGTATACCTATGTCTGCCCATATGGTATTTATATATTTAAACCACCCAATGTTATGGTTTAAGTCCAAGGCTGAAACTTCTGTATAGGCAGCAGCAAAGGACACCAATTTGGGGGTTGTTACCAATCTATGCCAGAAGAGCAATGGGCGTAAGCTCGCCTGGCCATTGATAGACTTAATACCCATGTCAAGTTTCAGGGGAAGGAGGGGAGTGCTCTGTGGAAGTGATACCAGACTCCTAAGGAACTTGTTTTCTATTGTTGAGAGGATATTGACATTTGTGGAGCCCCAGAGTTCTGCCTGATAAAGCACACTACTCACTACCTTGCAACTATACAACTTAAGTACGGGGGATACAGGCCTGGTGTAGGAAAGGCAGTGCTCCCGTCGCAAGGCCCCAGTTAACTGGGAAAGTTTCAAGGACGCCCTCTCTTGGTTTTTTTCCATGCCATTCCCTCTGACAGCTTAATTCCCAGATAATCAAAGGAACTCACTCGTTCGAGCGGAACATTACCAAGGACCAAGTTACCTTTAAAGGATTTATGGGGATTTAGCATCATCAACTTTGTTTTAGTGGTGTTGATGACCAGACCCCTCTTATCACAAAATGTCTTAAAACAGTTTCGAAGTTTTTGTAGGCCCATGGGAGTTTTAGACACCAGGAGGGTATCGTCTGCAAACAATAGGGTAGCTACTTTATGGTTTGCCAACGAGAGAGCCTCGGCCGGGGTAGAACACAAGAGGTCGGCCAGCTGGTTTACATAGAGGGAAAAGAGGGTAGGGGCCAGGACACACCCTTGGTGTACCCCCTGCCTGATCTTAAATGGCTCAGTGTTTTGGCCTTGGTTTCCCCACCTTACACAGGCAAAATTATCCTCGTGTAGCCTGATAAGTGGTTCTAAAAGTTCCAAGGGCATGCCCATGTCCCAAAGAACCTGCCAGAGTAGGTCGAAAACTGTTTTAAGGTTCATAAAGGCAAGATATAAACTGCCTTTGCCCAACACAACTACCTTCCAATACAGCAGAACCAGGCGAAACGCCTGGTCTTTAGTGCCGGTCTTCTGCCGAAAGTCCACCTGGAGAGGAGAAAGGATGTCGTTCACCTCCATCCAGGTCTGGATTTTATTAAGGAGTGAACGGCAGAAGACCTTCTGGGCACAATCTATCAAGCTAATTGGATGGTAGTTGGCAGGCTTTGACCTGTCCCCCTTCTTAAAAATGGGTATTACTTCTGCCCCCTTCCAGGTGTCCGGGATGCTCCACCCGCTAGTGATGTCATTGGCCAGTCTCATAAAATAGGTTGCCCAGTGTTCTTTGTCAGCACAAAAAAGGTATCCAGGGATGCCATCCGGCCGGGGGCTTTTGCTGGAATAATGACATCGAGGGATCGCAATATTTCCTCCCTAGTGGACGTGAGTGTGCATGCAGGAAGACCTATGTTGTTGAGCATCTGGGAACTATCAATGAAGGACCACTAGAATATAACTCGCTAAAATGCTTGTGCCATTCGGCAGCCGGAATATTATTAGCCAAAGGAGGTGTACGTTCGAAATTATTTTCGGACACCAGGGACCAAAACATCCGACCATCAGGATGCCCGATGGCCTCTCCTAGCTCCTCCCATCTCCGCTCATCCCATTCTTTTTTTGCTTTGTCCTGCGCCTGTTTATAATCCTTCCTAGCTTTACGGGTACTGGCTGGCTCTTTGCTCTTAAATAGCAACAGTCAGTCTCCCTCTCAGGGTCCTGCACTCTTTTTTAAACCATGAGTTTCTTCCCAAAGGACTTCCCTGAAGATACCTGGACTTATTTATCGGGGCATGGAAAAACAGGCCAGACAATCAAAGAATTCCCTATGAAGGGTACTACAACTGCTTCGTTTATGCAAGTCAGTGGTCACTGATGCTAGAGTCACTAAATGTCCAATTAGGGCATCCTTAATCAATTTAGTCTTAGATTCGTCCGCAAGTACCACAGGCCATTTGAGTCGTCGCTTGCGGGGACTAGAATCTTTGTACTTACTGGTGACGGGGACTCTCTCCCAACACCGCCCCAGGGATTATGAATAGACAGAATAAGGTGATTGTGATCACTGTCACACGAAGGAATTATGACCATATCCTGTACCAATGGCCAAAGTGTCAGATCCACTAATAAATAGTCGATCCTACCTGACCCATTTGGTCCAACAAAGGTCATTCCTCCTCCTCTGTCTGAAGTTGTTCTACCATTTGTGGCCCTTAATCTGTATTCTAACGATATCGTATTTAACTGAGTTGCAGCTTGCGAACATTTTTTTATCGGAGTGAGTTCCAGCGGGGGTACCCTCCAAAATGTATCATCCTCATTCACATCGTTGGCCTCTACCCAGTCGAGTGGTTCAAAGGTTACATTAAAGTCCCCACCAACTATTAGTGGGTGACTATCAAGCCTGGCTTCCAATAAATTGTCCAAGACCTGGAGGGTTGGAGAACTACCAACTCTGGTACTCCTAGCGTAAACATTATGAATATCGGCCGTCCTACCCTTACCATTGTTTATCCTAATCCCAAGGACATCTGGGCTATTCGTGACCAACTCCTTAGCATCACAATTTAATGCAAGACTTACAAGAATTAGCAGCCCTCCTGAGGGCTGACCATGTTTTGATGGTATTGCGGGTCTGTGGAAGGTCATAAAGCCTGGAATAAACGTAGGGGTCAAACTCCAGGTTTCTTGGAGTAGGCAAATCACAGTCTGTGCGATGAGCTCCTGCCAGTACGGGTGGTCTAGCTTCCCCCTTATACCCGCCATATTCCTTGTGGTTATTCTCAACATTTGCCCGTTTACTTTAGGAGTGGGAGCCAAAATAAAGGAAAGAACATCCAAGTTGGGCAATACCTAGCAATCAGTAGTCGTCTCCGGGCAGCTAGCCCGGATACCATCACTCATCACCCGTGCTGGATCAAGGACTAAAGCGAGCTTTGTATGGTCTAGCATGCTCTCTTGCTCTCTAGATGTTACATCATGGTGAAAAAATGTGTGATTAATTGTTCATAGGAGCTATAGTAGGGTTGCAGGAGTGAACCTTGTTGGGGTCTAAGGTCAGTCAATCGTTTTGGGATAAGAATGAAATGGGTGAATCCCCAAAGGGCAGACGTGTGTTTCCAGCTTGAACTGGTAATAAGGGGATGTTTAGTCTCAACCTAATTTTAGTGAAGGGGCTAGGATGTGATCTGATCTCTAGGGCAATTAGATCATGCACTAGATGCTCAGACACTAATCTTAGCTCAATTGCATCATCTGTGCTCAGATGTGATGAGCACCATTTGGCATAAATAATATCACCCCTAATTACTGACCTGCACCCCCTAATATGCCTCAACCAATGTATAGCTTTGTTTTTAAGAGCATCAGCATTCTCATACTTAGTATGTTGAGGGTCTACTTTAGGGACATTAGTCATGTAAATTGACAATGGTGATGGGTTGCTCTGCTTACAATATATAGGTTGGGGAAGCTGGCAGGGTAGAGATACCCTATTATATCTTGTAGCCATACTCTGTACTAGTGGCCCTATCGTTAGCCCATGCCCACCTCGGTTCTGTGGCAACCCCATACATTTCCTACCCTGCTCAACATTTGGCCCACGTAGCTCTTGGGATGCACCATTAGATGCTCTTAAGCTGGAAATGGGTTGGTGGTCGGTGTGCGGGGGCAAGCATTGCAATCAAGTTGCCTCCCAGAGGACATTGGAGGTTCCATGTTTGAGCCAACGGTGGTAGATGAGAGTGGCAATTGTAGGGATTGCGATAATTGGTGTAAATGTTACCTAATATGGCCATCTGGTTGTTGATGGAGTTTGGATGCCAAGGTAGATAATGTCTCAACACTATTTCTTAGAGCTATAATTTTCCTTTGGAGTTCGAGGTTTGAGGGTATACAACCGGGGATAATTTCCCTTTCTCCCTGTAGAGTCAGATCATAGTTAGTTATATGGGAGCTGTTCGTATTTGTGTGAGCATTAGTTGTGGGTGGTTCATCAGCTAGAAGAGAAAATCGATTGCTGAGTGGTAGCTCATCGAATATAATACTATCACTTTCAGGGAGGCTCTCTTCCCTTTGGGCAGACGAGGGGCTGGGAGTATTACTACTGCGCACTTCCACCGCTGACGTAGTTTTTCTTTTTCGTGCTGCCTTCTTAAATAGGTTGGGAATATTCTCATACCCTATATTAGTGGGTCCGTTAGAATTTGAGGAACATGGGGACTTGGTGTGGGTGATATCCTTGTTGGGGGGGAAGGAATTAGTGCAGGTGTGAGTAACAATTCTTCACAATCCGCATATATGTTCTCTATATGACCGGGAACATCCTCTCCTGTCCCTTCGTCACACCCTGTACCCCGCACCAGCGGCTAATGTCGTTCTTTTGATCTTCTCCTGATGGTACCTCTCAGCCCAGTCTTGGTCCCTTTTCTCTTCCCCATGTCACAAGTTAAACAATCGGACCTCAACCAGGTTACTACAGACAATACTAGCCCCTACAGGACTATTGGAGCCAACAAACAACAAGCAACTGTTAGTCCAATCTTAAGCTCCACAAGTGCAGGAAACTGCAGGGGCTGGGCAGGTTGGCAACAGTACCTTAGTAGGATTTGGCTTGGAGCTCCAGTCCTTGCGATGTTAGGGAGGTGGCCCTGCCCCGGCCTCCTCCGGGCGATGACGGGCAAGGACTGGCCCGTCCTTGGCCCGGGGTTTGCCCGCATGTGTCCCGCGCTGCGGGGGCCTGCTGTCGATTAAGTACAGCGCCTCCAGGCGCGAGAGTAACGTTGCGCGCTGAGGCAGGAGCGCGAAGGATTGTGGGGCTATGAGTCCTGACCCCTGCTGGTCTCCCGATCAAGGTGGCGGCAGGCTTCATTTCAGCGCTTTATGGACCCCAAATTTGAACAAAGAAAACTGCTAACACAGCAGTTGTAGCAGTCTCTGCGTGAGCTCTCTGCTTACACAGAGACTGCTGCATCTCTGCATCTCATTTAGATGAGCATTTTTTCCCTATGTAATTTATTTACTGTCTTTTTTTAGGTCGAGCCGACGCAGCGTGCATGCACTGCCTTCAAGACATGGGGTATTCTTTCTATTGGCTTTAAACACACTTTCAAAATTCCTTTGCTGTTGCTGGTGAATGTTTACATTTGTCCCACCTTTTGGCTGTTTTGTTCAAGCCCCTGCTACATGGACCCTTTCACTATATAGGCCATATGTTTAGTTTCGGGGGACTCTTTTTATATATTTAGCTGTGATTGCAACTTTGGCTGTCTTTCCTAGATGGTTAGACTCCGACTGAGACTCGAACCGGTTCCCAGAAGTGAGGCGCTCTAGCCATTATGCCACATCCTCTCCACTGTCTATTGCTTTACCAGGGAAGCTGAAGGGCGATTTCTGTGAAAAGACCTGCAAATAATATTCTTATTTTGTTCAACCACCAGCTGTTTGCTGTTCTTGAACAGCAAAATGTAAACAAACGGCGGGTATTTTTTCCTTTCTAATCATTATCTTACTGCTTGCTCCTCCCACGCCCCGTGACTGCAACACAGTCTGAACAACGGACGCATCAAAAGACCGAGAGTCAACCCTTGTTTCTCTCTGTGTTGGTACTCTACGAGGCTCACAGCTGTTTCAGCCAATTCTCTGAAAATTTGTCTTAAAAAATCCAGGAAGCAAGAGCGAAATTAACGGGCAAGATTCAGATGAGGTAAGGGTGAGTGTCTAAATATTGTGCGAAGTAACTTTTTTACTTTTTTTTTTAAGTGCTTGTAATCAATATTTAGCATTGGTTTTGCTGAAGCATATTTATTTCATATATTAACCTTCCTCTGGGATTATTAGGCTTATCAAATGTACACATTCTTTTATTTTTTTTAACTACATTACATAGATTATTAAATTTCTCCTTAAACAGCTGTAAATATATATCCTCCAGAGTGACTCTGATATTTATCCCATTATTAGTCTATGCAGTTATCTGATTGGTCGAATGATTTTTCCCGGCAGGCTATACAGCGACAGGCACAGCTGCAGCTGGTGCAATTCACTGCAGCTTGATGCTCAGCGGAGGCCGGTGCTGAACTTGGACTTTGGCGCTCAGCAGCAGGTGAGCTTTGTAACTGGAATAGCGGGGTCAGGGGTGTTATGGTACATTTGTGGTGACCTTGTTCCCATGTGAGCATATTCTAGAAAACTCATTAGAAGGGTGACCTTTGAATTACTAGCGCCATAGCTACCAAATTGTATTCTGCTATTTATATTGTGCTAGCTACCTACACTTAAATTGAATGCTTGCGTGCTGCACCGTGTAAGGGTGCATGTTTGTAACAGTGATATACATGCAAATAGTGAAATTCTGCTACTCACCATACAGTATTCTTGTTTGCTTAAACAGTGCCTGTACTTTAAATGTATTGCAACATAGCTCAGAGGCCATGTTCTCTTCCATTCAAATTAAGGAAGTGGGGGTACTCCCTTAACATGTTCTGTCTACTTCGAGCACTGGTTGGGAAGTTGTAAGCACTACACATGTACGTGTTGTGGTAAGTTCCTTTTATTGGCATGATCCTTATCTCGGACATAAAACACAATAGAAGTACTTCTTTTCAATCCTGTATGACGAGGGTTTCCATGTTGTGTTTGTCAGATATAATGCACCTACAATATGTGTGTGCTTCAAGTCAGACTCTAATCTTAGAATCCTCTTTATTTTCTCAAAAAGCCCAAGATGAAGTTCCGTTGGTTTGATGATGAAAGTGATTGGGATAGGGCCTTACAAAACATGGGTTCCTGATAAAAAGTAACTCTTTTGCACTCCTCTTTTGCAACATGTGCAGCACCTACCACGGATGTTTCTGCTCTTCATTTTTTGAAAGTATTCTTAAATTACTTTGTGTTGCATGCCCAAAAAATACCTTGTGTCAAGGCACCCATCCCCAGTAGGGTTCCAGAATAAAAATATCTGGCGTTTGTTGTTGTTTTAAGACTATACAAATGCGCAAACTTCATACTAAATAGGACTTTAAGCAAAATCGTCTGTATTCATTTGCAACAGTTCGTTGATGAAGCAAGCAAGAGTACAGTGTTACATATATATCTAAACACATTTTTTCTTTTTAGTAAAATGTTAAAAAGGCTTGTGAATCATGTCTTATCTGGTCACATTTGCTGGGTATTCAAAGACGAGATCAAATGAAAGACACTTTTTCTGAGGGGCCTGTTTACTTTCATTCTCTGACTTCAAAGGTAGATGTAGAATGTTATTCTGAACATTGATTACTGCACTTTGAATCCCATGTAGATTGACATCTTCCGACGGGCCTACAGGCTCCTAGAGCCTGTCAGAAGCCAGCTGGAATGACCGACCGGTTAACTTTCCGACCGCCTAGATCATAATTAGGTGGTCAGAAAGTAAACCGAGGGGCCACTTATAATGCGGCCCTGAAGGCTCCGACCGGCAGGTGGAGCCTTAATGAGCTGCATCATAAGGGGCCTGTTTACTTTCATTCTCTGACTTCAAAGGTAGATGTAGAATGTTATTCTGAACACTGATTACTACACTTTGAATCCCATGTAGATTGACATAACACTTAGGGCCTGTTTAAGAAGTCTGCCCGACACCGTCTTGTTCCCGATCAGCTCATTACAACGCGAACAAACACTGTGCGGTCGCATGCTCCCTTTTCTCAATGGGAGCTCATAGTACGGCTGTAAGCCAGCTGTAACACAAGCTCCCATTGAGAAAAGGGAGGTGCAGTTCATCCCGAGGCAAGCACCCCAAGGTGCCCACCATGGGGGCGGGGATCAACAGGGGGCACCCTCGGCCCCCAACTGGAGGAGGCAAGCACAAAGAGGGCCTGCTGGGGGCCCCCAAACAAGCTTTCTGACATGATTTCCATGTCGGACAGAAACCATGCATCGTAATCTTAAGGGCGGAAAGGCCCGCCCTTGAGATTACTGGCCAGCTTCCGACGGGCCAACAGGCTCCTAGAGCCTGTCAGAAGCCAGCTGGAATGACCGGCCGGTTAACTTTCCGACCGCCTAGATCATAATTAGGTGGTCAGAAAGTAAACCGAGGGGCCACTTATAATGCGGCCCTGAAGGCTCCGACCGGCAGGTGGAGCCTTAATGAGCTGCATCATAAGGGGCCTGTTTACTTTCATTCTCTGACTTCAAAGGTAGATGTTGAATGTTATTCTGAACACTGATTACTGCACTTTGAATCCCATGTAGATTGACATAACACTTAGGGCCTGTTTAAGAAGTCTGCCCGACACCGTCTTGTTCCCGATTGGCTCATTACAACGCGAACAAACACTGTGCGGTCGCATGCTCCCTTTTCTCAATGGGAGCTCATTGTACGGCTGTAAACCAGCTGTAACACAAGCTCCCATTGAGAAAAGGGAGGTGCAGTTTATCCCGAGGCAAGCACCCCAAGGTGCCCACCATGGGGGCGGGGATCAACAGGGGGCACCCTCGGCCCCCAACTGGAGGAGGCAAGCACAAAGAGGGCCTGCTGGGGGCCCCCAAACAAGCTTTCTGACATGGTTTCCATGTCGGACAGAAACCATGCATCGTAATCTTAAGGGCGGAAAGGCCCGCCCTTGAGATTACTGGCCAGCTTCCGACGGGCCAACAGGCTCCTAGAGCCTGTCAGAAGCCAGCTGGAATGACCGGCCGGTTAACTTTCCGACCGCCTAGATCATAATTAGGTGGTCAGAAAGTAAACCGAGGGGCCACTTATAATGCGGCCCTGAAGGCTCCGACCGGCAGATGGAGCCTTAATGAGCTGCATCATAATCGGCCCCTTAATTTAAAAGTGTAAAGCGATATGACAAATCATTCAGAAATTGTAACTGTTTCTTGAAAAATCATTGCAAGAATGTGTGGTTATTTATTATTGAGATTTGTAGAGCACGACTTGAGTTCCGCGTCAAGGCATTGTTCTTAAACTCTTGTAAGTTCTTGCAAAATGGATAATTGATTAATTGGCTGGAACAAGGATTCACCTCTGAGGTAACATTTATTTTGATATTCATGTTGTGGATGTGTTTTTAATGGAAGAGCTCATGAGGGGGTGCTCCAAATGGGTGCAGGGAAAATTTGCTTTAACATCAAAGAGCAGGCCGGGGCTAACCCCTTTTAATAAATGGCTGTTTGCAGGAGATGACAACGTGTAATGGTACAAACACGGGTCATCACAAGTAAACATTTTTGGTGACTAAAAGACATTCACTAAGCTTGTGAAGTTAGGAGTTAAGTTATTTTCAACTATTTTGTGGCAGACTTGTGGCTGTGCTTATACATAGCAGAAATGCGCGGGAGAGAATCTGCTGCATGACTAAACACTTATAAGGTCCTAAAGGTGAGACATATTGGCTATGCCAATGCTTGTTCACTATGGAATCATTCCTTGACACATGACAAGAAAGGTTACAATCTGGGTTGCATATCTGAAATTTTCCTCACTGGTGCATGCAGATGTGCATTGGAGTTGATGGAGCAGGTAAAACAAAATTTTGTATACCTTCTCTATTTTGCATGAAAATACTAATGACGTAATCAATTTATATATTAACCTGTATTAACTGTATGCTGTGATGTATTAATCAACAAAGTGCACTTTTGATAAACCAGAATTACACGCGGGACTAATTGCTATTTGCATGGCAGAATACCCTTAATGACTAACTCTGGTACGCCTATTAACAATAGGTGTGGTAATAGAAATTTGCATGATTTATGTTGCTTTGGTGACGTTTGCGTTCCTGTTGGGACCAAATGGTGAGTATTATTGCTTTAAATGTCGCTATAAGCTAGGAAAATACTAATAAATAATGGGATTAGTGTGGGGTTAAACATTAGAATCTTCATTTCCATGTATTAATTATGTTTTATGTTTGTTTTGCTTAAGTTGACATTCGGGCCTACCAAGCCATGACATTCAAAATGGAGTTCGGAGGGGGGCGTGGCTTCGCAGGGCTGCGAAATGGCCGTGCATTAGTTCGGCTCCGCCGGCCGAGTATAATTAATCCGTTATACATACTTCAATACTGGCTCAATCGAGAACCGGCTGCTAGATAACTGACCTGCTGGAGATGTGGGAGTGCTGGGACCCGTAAACAGCGTGCAACGGAGCGGGTAAATGCAGAGAAGCTAGTGTGGCCCTGCCGCATCCGAGACGGCGAAGCCGGGGCCTCGGGTAGTCGCTGCCCCGGGAAGCCAGCACCGGTGTTGTAGGAGTGGCGAAGTGCGGGACGTACCAGTCTGGGAAGAAGAGGAGCGCACTGGATGCGAATGCAGAACCTCAGCGTCGGACCATCGGCGGACCCCGGGGGACCTGCCGAGACACGGGAATAAAGCCCCGAGCACAAGCAGCTGTATCAATACGCGCAGCATTACCTGACAAATGCTGAAAGCCCCAGGGGCGGTAGCGGTGAGTGGCGGAACAGTGCGCTGCATACGATGTCTAGCGGCTAACCTGAAATGAAGTGTGGGCCCTGGGGAGTGCAAAAAGCGGCGCGGAGCGCACACCGCCGCTGGGACAAAAAGTGCTGACGCGAACTTATGGTAACGCCGCCATCTTGGTGTACGACTTCGGAGGGCAGTAAATCCTAGCATTTTCTACACGCAGACCTCTGCAGAACTGGGGAAAAACGTGTCTGCAAGGAAGCTGATGATTCTTTGGCGGCTGTGAGGTACAATCTACTGGGAGCCCACTGTGACACTTCAACTAGACTAAGTAAGTCGGCAGAGGTCGGCGCGCCGCATGGTGACTTTGTGACCGGACATATGGAATCGGGCCCGGCTGCTGCACTCCGTGCAAGTGGAGGGGGCACAGGGATCCTGCCATCTCACGTGGCTCAAGTGCGTTGGTGCTGTAAAGGAGAAAACCGTCACCGCAGCGGTGCTGTCGGCCCTATGCCACTGGGCACGAGGAAGCCTGTGTTTGGTGGTCGCTGAATCGGATTACACGGGGCCCCCCTAGAACACTCGGGCAAAGAGTGCAAGGCCTGTCAAAAATACACAACACATCTCGGATGAGTGGGCTATCGTAATGGGTGCCAGTAAAGGGTAGTGCCCGAAGGTGGACGGCGTCACCGCGCAGGCAGAGCAACGAGGAAACCAGACAAGAGCCACGATTTTGGGGGCCGCTTGAAGTGAGTACGACTGCGTTTGCGGGATAGATGTCCAACCTGACTCGGATAGGCCCACTCACTCCGGGGTAGACTGCAGATCGTGCCCGGCGGTGGCAGATAGTAACCAATATCGTACAGCTCGGTGAGATACGCAGTAGCACATAATCCTGCTCCTGGCAACGGATAGCTGAATGGGAGTTAGGTCTGCCTCTGACCCTCATTGTCGCGAGACGACAAGCGCTAGCCAGGATGGGTAAACCTGACACACGGCAACCAAGAATAACTTTCGAGAAAAAATCCAACAAGGCGACTGACGGTGAAACTAGCCAGCAGAATCAAACGGAGGATGCGACCTCGGCGCTGCTACCGATAGAGGACATCCGCTCAATGATCAGAAATAACGTACGAATCACGGGAATAGCGGAAACAACAGACATACAAAACAAGGAGAAGTACGTAGAGACCATGATGAATTATCTCTTCGGAAGTGCCTTGTTCACCATGTTCTTAGTGGAGAGGGCTCACAGAACGCTGGGCCCTAAGCCACGACCAGGAACACCGCCACGCCCCATCCTGGCGAGGATCCTACATTACAGGGATCGTGACATGATACTTAGAATGGCGCGAGAAAAAGGGGACATACAATACAATGGGAACAATATAGCGCTCTACCCCGACTTCACGCTACAAGTCCAGGCGGCCTGCAGAGAGTTCATGCCAGCCAAGAAGATTTTCCAACAGATTGGCACCAGATACTCGTTGATCTATCCAGCCAAATTCAGGGTCCAGGGTCCTGGAAGGCCTACATTCTTCACGGATGCGAAGGCGGCTTTGACATACACAAAGAAGATTGCCAAGGAGCAGAAACAGGGCAGCAGCTCGACGGATCCTACTGAGGCAAACAATCTGAGTGACAATGACTGAGAACCCCGGCAGGCTGCGCTGGCTGTGCAGATAAGTTTACATTAAAAAGCCATTACACATATGGGAGGAGGAGGGCAGAGGAGGGTCCCTTCGCATATACAAATGAGATGATGGCTCATGTTAAATTGTTTGTAGATTTTTGTTTTGTTTGATGCACAGTTGGATATTGACGTGGACATATAAGCGTTCTATGTTTTGGGGCAGTTAGCACTACACTCGGCCACCCTGCCATGTGTGCAGGGGTGTAACGCCGGCGGACCCACGTTCCCCATGGGATGATTCCCTTAGGGTTCCTAACTCGGAGCTCTTATTTACAGTTGTGGGGACTAGGAGGGAGGGTATCACAACCTGTTTGGGGGGTTGGTGTGGGAGGGGAGGGGTTGGAAAAGCACATTCTGAAACGCCTGCCACAATGTAAATGTGCACCTCGATGTGTGTTGTTGCTGACACGTGTGATTGCATACCTGCTAAATGTTGCAAATGAAGTCGTTACGTCTGATACTTGGGCCAAAACTTTGAGGTTTTCGGATATGGGGGAAGCTACGTCATCCGAAATGTGTCCATATATTCAATATCTATACTCGACATGTCATACCTAACATGCCTCACATGGAATGTTAGAGGTCTAAACAACCGTAGGAAGGCAAGACTGGTACACTCATACCTCGCTAAACATGGAGTGGACATATGTTTACTGCAGGAAACACACTTGACGGGGGACACGGTACGCATGCTTAGACACAACAGATGGGGTGAGGTGGTGGACTGCGGGTACTCCAACTACTCACGGGGAGTGGCTATACTTATACGAAGGGGTCTGCAGTGGCGCACGCACAGCACATTGCTAGATAGTGACGGAAGGTATATATTGCTGCAGGGCACACTATATAATACGCCCACGGTGATCATAAACACATATGGCCCGAACACGGATACTCCAGCCTTCTTTCAACATATTAGGCACGTGATGCAATCCTTGGCTCCTGGTACAGTACTCTGGGGTGGAGATTTCAATGTGGTCCTCTCGGAGGGGGAGGATAGGCGGGGATCATCATGGGAACACCATCCGAGAGCAGCCGCAATGTTGCAGGACATTATGTCTAACCTGGAGCTAGTGGACTCCTGGAGAACGCTACACCTACACGCTACATGGTCGAGGCTTGACTTCTGGCTACTATCCAGAGACATGCATACATGGGTCACTGAGGCTGTGCACCACCCGCGTACCCTCTCGGATCATGCACCTGCACAACTGACACTTAAAGTGCCAGATCCCTATACAACCCCATTCAGTTGGAGATTTCCCTCAGGGGCGCTGCTGGACCAAGTTTTCCGCGAAGAACTACGGGGAAAGATAGAGGAGTATTTCACATTTAATGAGGGAACGGTGGAATCCCTGGGTATGCTATGGGAGGCATTTAAAGCTGTAATACGGGGTGACTGCATAGCGCTCAAGAAAGGTGTACTTAGAGACATACGTAACACACTACAAAAACTGGAGGGGGAAATAGGTGGGCTTGAACGTGTCGGGGAGCGTCCCCCGTCCCCGGCTATTGCGGCGCAGATCCGGACTAAACTGTCGGAATTCCAAGCAGAGGCGGAGAGGGAAACAGCATATTTATACAAGCATGCTCAGGCACGGCGATATGGGGAAGGGGACAGAGCCAGGAAAACGTTAGCAGGCCTATTGAGAACACCCAAGGGAGCTGATTATATAACTGAACTGCTCACAGAAGACGGTGAAAGGGTCAGAACGCCGCCAAAAATTCTCAGCACAATGACCAGTTATTATGAGAAGCTCTATACTTCCCAGTCCAATTCTTCACAGTCTGACATAGTGGATTATTTGGACACTATGGCGCTGGCGTGGTTTAGTGACAGTGCTAGACAACACATGGAGCTCCCCATCACGGTTGAAGATATTAAACAAGTGATTGGAAAGATGCCGGCGGGGAAATATCAGGGAGCGGATGGGCTGACTACAGCCTTTTATAAGGAATATTCTGATTTAATAGCTCCACGCCTCCTGCAGGTATATCTGGAAGCGGTGGAGACAGGCATCCTCCCTCCCACCCTACGTGAGGCCTCCATTATCGCCCTGCTGAAGCCAGATAAAGATTCTACTGCACCTGATTCGTATCAGCCCCTTTCCCTAATAAATTTAGATGCAAAAATATACGCCAAACTCATAGCCAACCGGCTGCAACCAATGCTGCCGCAGATAGCGCTGCCGGACCAGTCTGGTTTTATACCGGGTCGTTCAACAGCCCATAACTTACGTACATTGTTTGGCCTGCTACATTATTTAGCTCCACATGTTCAAGCAATAGCCACGCTGTTAGACGCCACAAAGGCATTTGATTCACTAGAGTGGCGATTCCTGTTTACACTGCTACCCCACTTAGGGTTTAGCCCCCTATTCATCCAACAAATACAGTTGCTATATGCAGGCCCTGTGGCACGAGTCAAGATTAACGGACAAATGTCGGAGCCTTTTGCCATAACCAGGGGAACAAGACAGGGATGCCCACTGTCGCCCTTGTTGTTTGCCATCGCCACTGAGCCATTGGCAGCCCGTCTACACCAGCACCATACGCAGCAGAGCATAGGGTTTACGTTTTGGGGACTGTTGATTTCCATGTATGCAGATTACATGATAATATATCTAACCAACCCGAAAGAAAACTTCGTAGAAGTAATGAGAGAGATCGTCCGCTATGGTGGGCTTACAGGAATCCAGGTAAACTGGTCAAAATCGGTAATCTTTCCACTCACAGATGACACCACCCCAGTGGACGTAGAGTTTCCTATTCAGTGGGCGAGTAGTAAAGTTAAGTATTTGGGAATATGGGTGAGCAGATCACTCCAGGAAATATGGCTGGCGAACTATGGGAAAGTACTGGACTGGATAGAGAGTAAGATAAAGCGATGGAGACAACTTCCCCTATCACTGATGGGTCGCATAGCCATCATCAAGATGGTAATCCTGCCCAAACTATTATACTTGTTTGTAAACATTTCGATGCCGTTGAATACACACTTTTTCCGGAAACTGAGATCCAATATGATAGATCTGATGTGGGCGGGCAAGCAGCCTAGGGCAGCCTGGAAGCTGCTGACCCTACCATTTACTCAAGGATGGACTGGGAGCTCCCGATTTCAAACTTTATGCATACAGCACGCAAGCGCAGTACTTGCACTTCTGGCAGCTCCCAACGCCCTTACAGCCACACGTGGCGGTAGAAATAGATAAAGTAGCCCCCATGCCTCTAAACACGGTAATCTATCAGCCTTACAAGAGACCACACTCAGAAATTGACATGGTAGAAACCATGAGGTGGGCATGGACAGGAATTGCACGGAGGGCCAATCTTGAGGAAATATACCCCCCATCCATGCCGATAGGGGGTAACCCGCTACTAACTCCATTAATGGACAAAGCTATTGCATTAAGAGCAAAGGCACATGCGTTGGAAAGGGGCAGCGATCTATTCCCGAGGGACACGTTTCTGTCGATACAACAAATGTCTAACCCCGAAGCACCCACGGCATCGGATATGTTGTTGTACTATCAGATTAGGGCTGCATGCCGCGCTAGATACGTGTCATTTCCACAAGCGCCTCCTGCACTGCCTGCACTAGAGATTATATTGGTTAACCCCTCACCCCGTAAATTGATTACGCGAATCTACAGCATAACGCAAAAGAGTCACCTATAATTATATGCACCACAAGAGCAGAATGGGAGAATCACTCCAACCTCACTATCACGGAAAAACAATGGCAATATTGCTGTTCACAATTAGAAAGTCTCTCCCCCAATTATAGACTAAGACTAATTCATTTTAACTTTCTACATAGACTATACTGGACGCCCTCCCAGCTGCATCGTATGGAAATTTACCCGGACACGAAATGTTGGAGATGTGGGGCCCAAGAGGCCACATTCTCCCATCTGGCATGGAACTGCAGACCTATTGAGTGCTTTTGGATGGCAGTTTTGGGGCATATCAGGCAAATAACTAATAACGAGGTAAGGGCATCCCCGCTGACGGCACTCCTGGGCTACGTGGCCGAAGTTCCGAAGAAGTCACAGAAACTTACGTCCATGCTGCTCTTATTAGCTAAAAGGCAGGTTGCGCTTAATTGGAAGAAGCGACGAGCCCCTACAATAGCAGCATGGTTGAATAATGTAATATACTGCAAGGACCAGTTGTCCAATTATTATGAATTAATGCCTGGCAGATCCAGACCTTTGGATATTTGGCAACCATTCGATACCTGGCTAGACGCGGGAGGTTCAGACTTATGCAGGAACTAAGCGGATATGCTGGAGTTGAGCGGCTGGGGCTGGGGGTAATCACTAAACATCTCGGACTGGGATCTAGGGTATGGGGAACGAGATGTGAGGATCCAGAAAAGTGACATGAAAGGGTATGGAAGATCGGACCAACTATATCACTCATATACATCACACGACATACAGGGTGGCACTACAGTCCATTCGAATATGGCAGGTGGGAGGAGGCAGAGGGGGGGGTTACTGGTAAGTTAAGTTAAGTTTTATTGTATATGAACTCATGACATATGCTGTGACAGGCTCATCAGAAGACAATGGGATGCTACTGCACGAATGTTTGACTTCGCTGCCGGCCCGTTGGGTCGTAAGCATGAAAGCTGTGTCCTGTTAGTCAAGTAATAGTACATTCTGTGCTGCCGGCCTCCGGGTTTGTGCATACAGCTGTGTCACAAAAGTTTGTTTAAATAAAATAAAAAAATAAAAAAATGGAGTTCGGAAGTGGCCACCGTCTTGTGAGCGCGATGCCTACTGCACAGACTCGGATGGCTCCGAAGATCTACAGGCGTCCTCAATTCAGAGCACAGTGTTCCTTGTCAAGGATAGGAACATGGAGGACTGACAGATTTTAGTTAGTGTAAATTACCCCAAGGAACAATAATCACCTATAACGGAAAGTCAACATTGTTAATATATCGGACACTTTCGCATGAGAACTGTATGAGCTCACTGAATGACATGGCAAATCTTATGAGAACCCTGGATTATGAGAAAGGAAGTTAGATGGCAACTTTACGGGGTCCAGCCAATCACAAAGCGTTTTCAATTCAGTAAATGTTACATGTCCCCCTGAATTTGTTATAAAAGAATAGTAGAATAGGGAGGAGTTAGTGCGTCCCGGAGGAGAGAGTGCGTTCCAGAGGGGTGTCCCGAATTTGCGTGATCGATTTGCTTGCACGATTGCTTGGTCCTTTGGATATCTTTGGGACTGTGCCATGTTGAGCGAAGGAACTTTGCGGACTTTTGAGTCTTGGTCTGCATTCGATTGGGACGATTTATCGAAAGGGAGTTGGGTTATGCAGAGCTAACAGAATTAGAGAAAAGACCCCCGATAGCAAGAATAGGTAAATATAAATGTCATGATTAAAATTCAAACTTTGCTGACCGAAATGTTAATTATACAATTGCAAGCAAGTATTTCGATAAACTAAACATTGATTAACAGAAAATGAGTTTGTGGTTCTTCAAGTAGGACATTAAAATAAGGATTCTGATACTTTAATGTGTTTTAGCCAGTTCTAGATCACCATCAACAAGTCCAACTAATTGGTCCATCGACCAAGTGGTGGAGTGCCTTGATGTTAAGGTTAGGATCCTATGAGTATTAATGTAAATATGTATATTTTGTAACAAATTTCCTTCCCTATAGGTAATAAGTTACCCCCACATGTCCAGCGGATTTCCTCATCCTCCTGCGTGCGGGCTCGAGTGAGAAGCGTGAGTGTTGGTGTTATGGGCCCCACCAATTAATGTGTGTGTGAATGAATAAGTACAGTTGACGGATCTGTGACACAGGGAGGATATGTAAATCTGGCCCCTTTTCCACTGGAGCAGAGTCGTCACCAAAATGACACTGGAATAACTTAATAAATAAGAGATTATTTAACTCAAGAAAATGCTATTGAGGCAACGAGGGAAACAAGCTCCTAGTCGGCTCATCCATTCCCTCAGTCCACTCTGTGCTTCAACCGACTCTGCACGAGTCTTCTTTGACTCATGGAACTTTCGAAGAAAGCACGGGACATAGTAAACAGTGAAAATATCCACATAATCTTATAAATACTTACTTGTCTGGCTTCTCTCCTCCTGCACGTCTGCGGGAAGAACCTTCCTGAAGGAGACGCAAAATAGAAGGCTATGAGGGTGGCAGATATCAGCAAAGTGCAACATAACCAGTTTATTTTTATACCAATATCTCACCTCATTACAGGTAAGAATTGAAACACTTTACAGGATACCAGTAATGACAATTTAAACAAGTCAACCAAAAAAGGGGGGAAAGACAGAGGACGTAGCCTCCTTACCTCAGTGAACAACCAAGAAGAGTCTCGATGCATTCAAATTGACCATCTTCCCATTGACCCTTATAGTTTTAAGGAAAACTATAAAGTAAATGGTGGGAGAGTCAGACCAGTGGGATAAAAAATACCTGGCTATGTGGGAAATTAATGTTTATTGGATCCTATAGCTGGTATTATTAAAAATGGAGAAAGGAGAGACATACGTCAATTATTGTGTGTCTCACAGTCAACATGTTTCAAGCCTATCCCCTAAGGCTTTCATCAGGACCAAGTGAATCATCCCATATACCACTCCTAATATAAACACCACCTGGGTCTTCTCAATAAATATTAGGGAGAGAAATAAATGCAATACAATACCTAATTGGTATTTTTTCTTGCACAAGATATTTTAGATGCCAAAATCAGGCCCCATGAGCTCGAGGCAAGAGGAAGGTGCGCTTGTAGTCACACAGTCCTCAAAGCTGCACCCTTGCCCTGCATATTCTGCCTGCCCATGGCTCAGACAGAGATCATTCACTTGGTCCTGATGAAAAGCCTTAGGGGAAAGGTTTTAAACATGGTCAAATAAAGACTTAGTTCCCACGTAGCCAGGTATTTTTAACCCACTGGTCTGACCCTCCCACTCTTATACCACTATTTACTTTATAGTCTACACCCTACAAAGTGCTCCCAAGTCTCCATCGGTCATAGTGCTGGAGCGGGTAAAATAAAATTATTTTGGTATACCCAATCCATTTATATATGTTTATATTAAAATGACTAAACAATGAATTTTAATGATTAAACAGTGTGCTGTGACGAACTAATCAACCTCATTAATCAAGAGAACATACGAGGGAATGCATTTGCATGGCTAAAATAATAGATGAACTAAGATTGTACGCATACTAAAAATTATATGTGTAGTTTAAGCAATGTTTATGTGATTTGCGCTTAAATAAACCCGCATTAATGGCTTTAATTGTCGCATATGGCTAGATAAATGCATACACATAAGGGTATTAGCAAGGGAATAACATTGTTTTATTCATTTCCATGTATTAATTACGTTTTGTGTTTCTTTACCTTAAGTTGACTATTTGGCCTGCTAAAAGATGGCCGCCAACTGAATCCATGCTAAAGTACATGACTTCATGCAATTGACAGCAGAGGAAGGCGTCTGCACTGACTACGTAGCAACCTCTCCTTGAACCCCTGAACCAGGTCCATGAAAATGTTGCAAAATGGGAACCAAAAGCCACCTTTCCACAATAGACTGATACTTTCCTGACCTGGGAACGATTTTCTCATACGCCTAGTTTAATACATCATCCGAATGTGAACATTTAAATTGTTGCTTAAAATCTTGGGACGGGGCTGAATTCAGCCAATGAAATGACTAGAAATTATGAAATGTTTCCTTTATATGTAAAATTTCAGTATAAATATTAGTAGTCCAGCGAGGGAAATTAGGTTACCACCCTACGATCTTGAGACGCACCCTGATCGATGCTATTCACGACGCTGACAGCAGAGGACGGGACGCTAGACTCTTTGATGATTTTCTGAGGACCCGATTTTGACTTGGAGAATGACAATTAGCCAGAATAGGTAATTATGACACAAGATTCTATTGCATTTGTTAGGATTTTGACCTGCAATTTTAATTAGATAAAGAAATTGATTGTTTGAAGAACTGTGTCGGGTGGTTATTTTTTGAAATGTATATTTTTTTAGCATAAGATTTGACGTGTTTATCATCAAAATCACTAGTACAACTAAATGATCCATTTGGCCTCCGGATGGAGGAATTGTCAGGATAAATACATAAATGTGGTCTCCTCCATCCAAGGAAATAAAGCTGTAGTTCGGAAGGGAAAATTGAAGACCACTCTCCTCTGTAGGCACGGATAGATTGATGGGAATGAATGTTGGTGTTATGGGCCCCACCAGCGTGTGATGTATGTATGTGCGGGTGACTGTGGAATCATTCCGTCCGTGGAAGCAGGAGGAGATTTTGCGTTCTGAACTGCACCAATAGCACGCTCCGTCCCGCAGCGGAAAGAACCAGAGGATGAAGCATGCCACCATGGGACACTTTGGTGGGTGAGGGTTATTTTAAGAAGACAATTTTAGCAACACAATAATTAACATAATATTAACTGGGCATGTGAAAAGTGACATATTCTGTGGCCGGGACTTGTGTTTTTTAAAATGAGGGTTAAGACTGTGACAGCCTCAGGTACCATCAAGTGGTGGTTTGAAATGACAACATAAGGCTACATGTATGAGGAGTGCCCCAGGATTGCAGTGACTGCCAAATCTCCCTGTAGTGTTCCTTGGTGCGGTAAGTATATATAGGTAAAACTAATATTTGGGACATATATATATATATATATATATATATATATATATATTACCTACTGGCGGTCGCCAGTAGGTAGTTATAGTTAGGACCGTGTTTCCATAGGAAATCTCAAAATTCTATTTTGAATAACTTTGGCGCCGGTTGACGAATCCTCGCGAAATTTTCAAAACTAATGGGGCGCTCCGCTCAGCTCCTACCCTGAAAGTTTCGGGGGGATTCGTCAAGCGGGGGCTGAGAAAAAAGGGGGGTCCCAAAACGCGTTTTCCCCATGCATTTTTCATAGGGACTTTAGTCGCAGCTACAGCCCGAACGGCTGAACAGAATTATGTGATATTTGGCAGAGAGGTAGCCATAAGGTCCATGAAGTGCCTTTTGCAGGTTTGGTGTAAATCTGTTCAGTATTTCCTGAGAAATTAGCATTTAAATCAATATATATATCGGTACGCGCGTACCGTGCGCGCACTGAGCAAGTCCTGTGCGCGCACCTTGCCGATCGCGAGCGCACTTCTGATTGGTTATTAGATGTCAGTAAACATTCGAATCGGTGGAAATCAGGAAGCGGCGGCCGCCATTTTGTCTCTCGCATAAAGAGGGGGTGATAAACAAAGGGGGAGAACTTGAAAAGGGGGCAGAGTGGGGAGATATTGACCCACTAGGCATTGTAAGGGGGGTCACAGTAGGACCTTGTAGGGCAAAAAAAAAGATTTATATTTTGGAAAAAAATATCGCCGAGTGCGCGCACCCAGCGCGCACCCGAAAAAAATCTTTAAAAAAAAAATAATAAAAAATCGCATTTAAGTGTTTAGATATAAGGTGGCTCTAAAAAGAGCCCTTGTGTTTATTGTTTGTTTTTTGGTACCTACAAGTAAGTACCGATGCAGAGTCTAAAGTTCAAGAGGAAGACTCTGTTGCCTTCATCAGTGAAGTGTACACCATCTCCTCTATAAATGTCTTGCATGTTGTAACGCAAGTTGTTGTGGTATATAGAACCCATACCATAGTCTCTGAGGAAAGCAGAAATAGATTTGTTGACGTGCTTCCTTGCTTTGTCAATCTGCGGACAAAATTGGTTGGACCAGTTTCACTTTTGCCTTTGGCATATGTTAGAATATACGAAGGCAGTTTGTGGAAAAAGCGACATCAATTGCACAAAGGTGTCCTTAATAAGCATTTCCAGACCTACCCCAGTTAAAGTGCCTAGGTCATTTCCACCACAGTGCACAATAATAAGGTTAGGCTGTGGGAGATGTAGAAAGGTTTTCACCAAAGGCATTAATTGGTACCACTTTAACCCTCTCTGACCAATCCATTTAATGTCTACATTTGGCAAAGCAAGGTCTCTCACCATACCTCTTTTTTCTGCAAATTGTTCACTCCAGAAGACATAGCTGTGACCTACAATCCACACTGTGAACATCTTCAAAGGAGATCTGGATGCACTCAGGAGGTGTCTTTCAGTAGAAAGGCAAAAAGAAATGAAAGACAGTTGAAAAATGGGGGCACACATACTTTTTTTTATAAAAAGAACTCATTGGCTATTTCAAACCATTCTACACTAAAAACTAGGCTGTATGTTTAAATTTTAAAAAGCATGTTTTGTATTGGTTCAGAAAAATGTGTGAACAAAGAACATTAGTTTGGATTTGCTGTTAGGTTTGAAAAGTCAAGCACTCTTGCTCTTTGGAAATGAAACATTGTCTGCTGAACTTCTGACCTCTCTGCTCACACCTGTGTTCCATGACCTGTTGCTATGGTAGCAGGCAGAAGTCAAGTTGGGGGAAGGGTACATTTGGAAAGGGGTTGAAGTTTTCAACCAATAGAAATGTGTGATTTCATTTGAAAAAATGTGGGAAGCACTGAGATTTGAAATTAACATGTATATGTGTGAAAAAAGAGAGGGAAACTGTGCCATTAACTGGTTCTGCTGAGAGGAGAGAGGTGTTCAGCTCAGAGATTCTGGTCTGATAAACTGCTGTGTGACTGCCACATTTCTTTCACAACTAACTAATTTTAAAGGTGAGTTATGAGTTTGAGAGGGGGTGTTTGTGGTTAATTTAGATATAAAAAAAGAATTGTGATTATTTGTTTAACCCAGGAAAGGGGCAGCCTGTGTTTTGTGCCTACCAACACAGCATGAGTCTGTGTGCGCACAGGAATTGTGGGCAGAGATTTAATTTGTGAAGATGTTGTTCAGTAAGAAATGCAGTCCCAGGAAAGGGGCAGCCTGTTGTGTTTACACAAATTATCCCTTAGCACACATGCACTGTTACATACATCCCTGCAGTCTTCATGCAGTTCTGGAAGTCTCTTTGCTCATCTGTCTTGCACCAGACAATACACAGTCTTCAGAAACACACTCTTGGCACACACGCAGCAGCTTCTCCAACACTCTCATGTGTAGTACTCAGCTCTGTGTGCTGTTTCAGATAGCAATGTGTAATGCAAACACATTGAACGTCACCAAGGCCTCATTTAAATTGATCTAGTCTAATCACTCACCCTGTAACACATGGTCATGGTGTTAAGGAGCTGTTAGGACATGTGCTGTTTTCTGCTTCTGTAAATGATATGGGAAATGTGTCAGGCAGTAACAGTAATTTGGTACTATTCAGGGACACTGTTTTGTTCCAAAAAACATAGTATGAGTCTGTGTGCGCACAGGAATTGTGGGCAGAGATTTAATTTGTGAAGATGTTGTTCAGTAAGAAATGCAGTCCCAGGAAAGGGGCAGCCTGTTGTGTTTATACAAATTATCCCTTAGCACACATGCACTGTTACATACATCCCTGCAGTCTTCATGCAGTTCTGGAAGACTCTTTGCTCATCTGTCTTGCACCAGACAATACACAGTCTTCAGAAACACAGTCTTGGCACACATGCAGCAGCTTCTCCAACACTCTCATGTGTAGTACTCAGCTCTGTGTGCTGTTTCAGATAGCAATGTGTAATGCAAACACATTGAACGTCACCAAGGCCTCATTTAAATTGATCTAGTCTAATCACTCACCCTGTAACACATGGTCATGGTGTTAAGGAGCTGTTAGGACATGTGCTGTTTTCTGCTTCTGTAAATGATATGGGAAATGTGTCAGGCAGTAACAGTAATTTGGTACTATTCAGGGACACTGTTTTGTTCCAAAAAACATAGCATGAGTCTGTGTGCGCACAGGAATTGTGGGCAGAGATTTAATTTGTGAAGATGTTGTTCAGTAAGAATTGCAGTCCCAGGAAAGGGGCAGCCTGTGTTATGTGCCTAAAATGATGGCATGACTCTGTGTGCACACAGGAATTGTGGGCAGAGATTTAATTTGTGAAGATGTTGTTCAGTAAGAAATGCAGTCCCAGGAAAGGGGCAGCCTGTGTTATGTGCGTAAAATGATGGCATGAGTCTGTGTGCACACAGGAATTGTGGGCAGAGATTTAATTTATGAATTTGTTGTTCAGTAAGAAATGCAGTCCCAGGAAAGGGGCAGCCTGTGTTATGTGTGTAAAATGATGGCATGAGTCTGTGTGCGCACAGGAATTGTGGGCAGAGATTTAATTTGTGAAGATGTTGTTCAGTAAGAAATGCAGTCCCAGGAAAGGGGCAGCCTGTTGTGTTTACACAAATTATCCCTTAGCAAACATGCACTGTTACATATATCCCTGCAGTCTTCATGCAGTTCTGGAAGTCTCTTTGCTCATCTGTCTTGCACCAGACAATACACAGTCTTCAGAAACACACTCTTGGCACACACGCCGCATCTTCTCCAACACTCTCATGTGTAGTACTCAGCTCTGTGTCCTGTTTCAGATAGCACTGTGTAATGCAAACACATTCAACGTCACCAAGGCCTCATTTAAATTGATCTAGTCTAATCACTCACCCTGTAACACATGGTCATGGTCTTAAGGAGCTGTTAGGACATGTGCTGTTTTTTGCTTCTGTAAATGATAAGGGAAATGTGTCAGGCTGTAACAGTAATTTGGTACTATTCAGGGACACTGTTTTGTTCCAAAAAACATAGCATGAGTCTGTGTGCGCACAGGAATTGTGGGCAGAGATTTAGTTTGTGAAGTTGTTGTTCAGTAAGAATTGCAGTCCCAGGAAAGGGGCAGCCTGTTGTGTTTACACAAATTATCCCTTAGCACACATGCACTGTTACGTACATCCCTGCAGTCTTCATGCAGTTGTGGAAATCTCCTTGCTCATGTCTCTTGCAGCTGACAATACATACTCTGCAGAAACACACTCTTGGGACACACGCAGCAGCTTCTCCAACACTCCCATGCGTACTACTCAGGACTGTGTGTAATGCAAACACATTCAACGTCACCACGGCCTCATTTTCTTTGCTCTACTCTAAACACTCACCCAGGTTGCAGATACTTATGGTATGAAGTAGCTGTTAGGAAATGTGCTCTTTTCTGCCTCTGTGATCTACAAGGAAAATGTGTAAGGCTGTAACAGCAATTATCACTTGATCTACCAGAGTAGTAAATGCGCTTTGAATTTGCAAATCAAATTCTGTTTTCTGCTTAGAAGCACACCATGAGGCTGTGTGCGCACAGGAATTGTGGCCACAGATATAATTTGTGTTGCAGTTGTTCTGTTAAAAAATGCACTTGCAGGAAAGGGGCAGCTTGTTTTTTTTCAACTGTGGTGGTTAGCACTGTGCACAAATTAGTAAATCACAAATGAGAGACAAATGGAAAAACATTTGAAATAAATGAAAAGTAAAAAAAAATATTTTAATGAATTATAATTACAAAAAGTTTTTAGTTCCTTGCAGGTATTGCTGAGCAACGGTGAAAAAAAAAATGCCTTTAAGGACAAGAAAGAGGAAAGAAAAGCAACAACAAGTATATCTGGACAAAACTGGGAAAAAAAATAGCAGGAGAAGCTGGTGATGGCAAAAAGAAAAAGTCTACTGGTAAGCAGAGCAGAGATCTTAAAAAAGATTTTCAAAAAACAAAAAAATGGCAAAAATAACTGTAAAACAAACAGAGTTTTATGTACAAAGCAACAACACAGTCAACAGCAAAAAAAAAAAGCTAATGTACAATCAGAAGTATGTCAAACTGATTTAACACGAAAATAAGATTTTAAAAACATTCGTCGAAAAATGTTTCATAGAAGAGTGATGTTAAATTTGCTAAAGGATGTGAAAAAAACAAAATTTATTAAGAAAAAAAATGTATAGAAAATATTGTAAGTAAGGCTTTGGAAATAAAAAGAAAACTTTTTATTCTAATTTTGAATAGGATGCGTAGATTAGATAAATTAGTGAATGCAATGAAGTCACAAAGCAAAAGGAAAAGAGAAGTGAAAAAAAGTAACTTTTGTAAAGTGTTCTTGGGAGAATTGAAACACAGTTCAAGTACTGAACCATTTTTTAATGAAGAGAGTTATCTTCAAAGTAATAGTTTGTTGCATGCAGTTGACACCAATGGTAGAGCATATGAAGTTAAGGATGGTTGTGTGATGCAAAAAGAGAAAATGGTCCCAAGAAATGAGGAAGAAGTAATGGCTGCTGAGGCTATGGGGAGACGTCCAAAAGCCCCAGTGTACACTTGGAACTGTAGTAGTATTTGTACTGTGCGTCAGGAATCTATTGATAAATTACGTGACTTTCTAAGAGAATATAGTAAAAAGAGTGTAAAACAGAAGATGAAGGTGCTTCAAACACTAGATCCATGCAGAGTGAGAGAAAATACTGGTTTGTAGGGACATTCTCTGGCTTGTCTATCTAGAAAAGTGTGTAAAAGTGTTTTTCATCATTTTGGGATGCTGGCTGTTCATCATACTGAAATGAGAAAGTTTGTGAGAACATTGTATTTTGCTAAAAGTCCAGCAGTAAAGTTGAATGAGTTGAATAATGCTCTGTTCCGTGGATCTGTATCAGATGTAGTGAAGGTTACTGATGAGATTCAGTTTTGTTACTTTGGTCCAGAACAAGAAAGTGCAGAAAAGGACACAGTAAATGAGGAAAATGAGGAACAGAATGTAGAACTCATTATTACTAAAAATTTTGAGGATGAAATGACAAAACTTACTATCACCTCTAATGAAAGACCAAATATTACTTGTATTTGTTGCCGCAGAAGTCATTAATAAAATTCAAACAAGGAATGTTGATCTGTATAAAAAAAGTGAAAATGAAGATAATTATAAGTGGAAGGATTTTGCAACACATATATTTCTTGAAAATTGTTTTGAATTGGGTGAAGATCAGCGTATTTGTAAATACTGTTATAATAAGTTAGAAGAAAATAGAATGCCGACCAGAGCTGTACATAATAATTTAGAATTGGATGCTATTCCTGCCGAACTTTCTGAATTAAATACATATGAGTCTATACTCATTCAATGTGTTCATCCGTTCCAGACCATAGTACGTATGGAGCCCAAAACTGGTAAATTACCTCCTTCTGATTTACTGAGAGGTTTAAAAGGAAGAGTGGTGTATTTGCCCTTGGATTTGAAAAAAAATATGGAAACTATTGATGCAGATACTTTGGAAACTGAACCATTAGTAATTCTGGTTAATGGTGTACCTACAAATAATAAGAAGATTTGGCAGGAGCTGGTGGATGTACGAAAAGTACAAAGAGCAAATTTGTATTTGAAAAAAAATAATAAATGGTATGAATCAATTTATATAGAAGAAGAAGAAGAAGATTTACAAGAAGACACAGAAACACCAACTGGTCAAATTGAAAAAGTGGACAAGTCAAAGGAAGAAGAAATTTATGAACATTTTAGCATACATCCTCTTCATTCAAAAGAAGTTATGGGAGACACTATTGATCTGTTTCAGATGAAGAAAGCAAAAGGAACTCCCGTGAGTGTATGGGAGGAGAGCTTGGAAGCTCGATGTTTTCCCCAGCTGTTTCCTACAGGAAAAGGAGGACGATACGATGAACGTCCAGAACAGATTCCAGCTTCTGAGTATCGGACTACAAGACTATATGCAGAAGATCCAAGATTTCGTCAAAGTATTCCTTATTTGTTCCATCTTTTATTTGAAAGCGACTTGTCTGCATTATCTTATGCAGTAAATCACATTTTAAAAAGTGGAGTACATTTACAAAATGTGTCTGCTAAGGATTTTATGGAGAAAGTGCAGCACCGAGATGATCATTTGGAAACACAACTGATCAATCTGATGGCTTGTCAGCGTGGGACAAATGAATATTGGTACCAACGCCATGGTGAATTAAAATGCATGTTACGGAATTTAGGAACTCCTACATGGTTTCTAACCCTAAGCTGTGCCGAGTACGCTTGGGATGATCTACTGGATTTTCTACGAGAGGCAAATTCAAACATTAAAAACATTGAATACAAGACAGCTGGAGAACTGTGCTCATTGGATCCAGTTAATGTTTGCAGATATTTCAATCATAGATTTGAGGCTATGATGTCCTTCATCTGCAATAAAAAAAATCCACCTCTTGGAGAAGTAGTGGATTTCTTTTGGAGAAAAGAGTACCAGGCAAGAGGTGCTCCTCATATTCATATGCTGTTGTGACTCAAGGATGCCCCAAAGTTTGGAACAGATACTGATGAAGCAGTGTTATCTTTCATTGAAGAATATGCAACATGTGCTATACCTAAAAGCACAGAAGAGAAAAAGTTAAAAGAACAAGTTTTACGTTTCCAAAGTCATCGGTGTGGAAAATACTGTCGACGGAAGTACAAGACGAAAGATAAATTCTACACAAAGTGTCGATTTGGATTTCCTAGACCTGTTCTTTCAAAAGGAAGAGTCAACAGTTTTATGTCAGCTGTGCGACATACTATAACCAGAAAATCTCCCAAAAATACCTACAACCTAAAAAGAAATGAAGAGTCAAAATGTATAAATGACTTCAACCCAGTCATTTTATCCATGTGGAATGCTAACATGGATATTCAGTATGTGGCAGACAATTCTATTGCTGTTGCTCGGTATGTGACATCTTACATCACTAAATCTGAGAAAACAGAATTGAAGGAAATGTGGGTAGAGATTTCTCACGAGAAGACTGTCAGTAAGAAGCTGTACAGTTTCAGTTTAAAGATGTTATCGCATCGAGAAATTGGATCCTACGAATGCTCAGATAGGTTATCATCTGCAAGTCTTTACTCGAAATCCAGAAGAATAATTTGGGTAAGCTTAGGCCTTGCAGGAATGAGAAATCGGGTACTGAAATCTGTTGGAGAAATTGAATATTTGGCCGAGAATGACCCAGAAAGTACAGATATTTTGAAATCAAACATGTTGGACACATATTACCCAAAGAGAAGTCATCATCTTGAGAACATGTGTCTCTATGAAGTGCTGCAGAACTACATTTTTTCACGGAAAGCCACAGAAGACATCAACAATGGAAAATATAAAGTCATTGGTGAGGAAGGATGTTTGGTGAAGCAAACAAAAGGAAGTTTGATAAATCACAGGAAGCTCAGTTGCGAAACTACTGACAAAAAGGAATTTTACTACTTGGCTCTTTTACAGCTGTTTAAACCATGGCGTTCAGAGGACGAACTACTGGGAGAATTTCAAAGCTATGAAGATTCTTTTAATGCTAGCAAAGACAGTATAGAATGCAGTACTTTCACAACTTATGTCCAAATGTTAAATGAAGAAAATGAACAGGAAGCAAAAATTGCTGCTGAAGTAGCTAGAGACAGTTCTCAAGACAGCCAAAGTTCAGGAACACTTAGTCAAGATCCCCTAGGACAACCAATCATAGAAAATGAAGCTGCAGTAGCCATGACTGAAGTAGAAACGGCTATGAATCAAGCACAGGAAGATTCAATCGACTTACTAAATCTGGAACAACAACTGAATGAAGAACAAAAAGAAATTTATGAAGAAGTCATCAAAAAAATTGATCATGGATTACTACATGAAAAGAAAGAGTGCTCATGCACATCATTTGAACCAATCAGGATGTATGTGAGTGGACAAGCTGGAACTGGTAAAAGTTTCTTAATAAAAGTCATCAGAAGCTACCTACAGCAAAAAACAGCTTCAAATTTGTCTTGTGTGGTAACTGCTCCAACTGGGTTAGCAGCCTATAACATAAAAGGAATTACCTTACATCGCTTGCTAATGTTACCAGTGGAGCATGAGAACAAAATAGAATACCACAAGCTAACTGGAGAAGCATGCCTCGAAGTTTCAAGAGTGTTGAAGAAGATGCAAGTTCTCATTATTGATGAGGTGAGCATGGTTTCAAATTTAATGCTTGCCTTTGTGCATTTAAGAATGCAACAAATTCTTAAGAGAGACTATGACGTGTTATTTGGAGGTAAACACGTCATAGTTTTTGGAGATCTTTTACAGCTCACTCCAGTTAAAGGACAACCAGTGTTTAATACTGTGACACATGAAGACACGAAGAAGTCATTGGGAAGCATTGGTAATGCGAATATTTGGTCATTCTTTGAGTACAAAGAACTCACTACCAATATGAGACAAGCAAACGACGAAGATTATGCAAATATTCTGAAAGATATCAGAATTGGACTACTCACAGAAGTTGGCAAAAAAGCATTACAGAGTCGGTTGCTACATAACTTATTTCCAAATGAAGAAATAGTTGCAGAGAAAATATACCAGAACATTGCAGATCAAAATACTGTAATCTGCTTAATGCCAACACTACGTGAGTGCTCAATATTCAATGAGGAACTTTTGAAATTGGAAAAGGAAGAGATTAAGAAAATGGAAGCAGAGGACAAAATTCAGCATGAAAGAATTACTTTTACATTAACAGGCAAACTGAAAAATAAATTGGATTCACTAGAGAAGAATATTTCCAAAACAGCTGGATTAGAAAAAAATCTATATGTTTGCATGAATTGTCGAGTGATTTTAAGGAGAAATTTGGATGTAGAAAAAGGTTTAGTGAATGGAGCTATGGGAAGAGTTGTGGGTTTTATTAATTATCAGAAAAAAGAAGGAATTGAATGTTTAAAAATAAAATTTGATCAGATAGAAGAAGTTAAAGACATTTGTTGTTGTTCAGTTCGTTTCCTGCTTGTGAAAGACTTATATGTACGTAGGAAGCAGTTTTCGTTTTCTCTAGCATATGCTGTAACTATTCACAAGTCTCAAGGATTGACTGTAGATAGTGCTTTTGTAAACATTGGTTCTACTGTGTTCAAAGAAGGTATGGCATATGTTGCTTTGTCACGAGTGAAAACATTATCTGGTTTATTTATGATAGACTTTGATGACTCAAAAGTTAGTGCTGATACAAACTGTGTAAAGGAGTATAACAGATTAAGAAGAACCTATGCTCCTCATTTAGGTCAACATCCTGTGATTGAAAAACATGTTGTTTGTCGGAAAAGGAGATTTGGGAATATCTGTAATGTGGATGAACAGAACAAAAAAAAAAGGACAGTGATGTGATAGCAAGGAAAACGAAAAAGGACAGTGTTGAAGAGGTTGTTGGTTGCCATTTTGAAAATAGCTCTGGTGTCAACTGCTATGCAAATGTAGTGCTGAATGTTGTATTTTATCTTGAAAAGTTGCTAGAACAGATAATAGTAAATCATGGAAAAAGATTGTGTTCTATGCTGAGTCTCCTTTATGAGAGGCTGAGTAATGATAAAACTGAAATAGAAAGTGCTACTGATGTTAGAAATCTTTTAGATGTATGTTGTGGTTCTACACAGTTTAAAGAAAATGTCCAGCAAGATGCTCAGGAATTCTTAATATATATTTTGAGTGTACTAGAAGATGAAGGAGTAGAAGTAGAAAACTTATTTGGTGTCTCTTACAAATGGGAACATTGCTGTGAAAACTGTATGAACACATGTAGTAGTAATGTTGATTCAGAAAGGTTCATATTTTTACCATTACTACAAAGTAAATCAGTGACTTTTAGTAAATTAGTTAAAGATGCCAATCACAACATGGAATGTTCTGAATGTAAATCAGACATGTTTTCCACATTATTTTTACAGAAATATGGTCAGTATGTAATTTTAATGATGCAACGTTGTAGAGCTGATGGTTCAAAATTGGACACTTTAATAAAGAAGTTTACAGGACAGCAATTATCAATTTCTGGAAAAACTTTTGTTACAGTTGCAATAATTTTTCATGAAGGACCTACTGTAACTTCTGGGCATTACACAGTTTATCTTAAATGTGAAAAAGGCTGGACACTGTGTAATGATTCCCAATTGATTTTCAAGCAACGTTTGCCTTATGATTTACCCAATTCTTACTTAATTTTTCTGAAACCTAAATTTTGAAAACTAAAAACTGCATCTAAAGAAAGCATTTTTTTAATTTTAAAGGATTATAATTGAAGATATCACTTAAAAAGGATTTTGAAATTACTATTTGGCCTAAAGGAAAAGTAATAAAAACAATTGTGGACTCCTTTGACAGAAATTATTTTGGCATGTGTGCTTTTGCGACAAGGTTTAAAGACGGTTTGTCTAGAAAATTTTTATTCATCTAGAGAAGTACTTGTAATATATATGTAATATTTCTAACAAGGTATATTTTAGTGAGGAAAGTTTTAGGGCTTTTTTTTAAGCAATCTTTCAGATTGTTTTTTTTTTGCCCACTGTTAAATGATGAATACAATTGTTTTCACTATTTTAAGTGAAAAATAAAAAATTCTGAAAACAGCAAAAAAAGGGCAAAAAATTGCTTTGTAAAATATGTAAAAACATGTAATGCTTTTTGTAATGTATGATTGAATATTAATACTTTTTTTCTTTTTTTGCAGAACTGGAAAGAAAAAATAAAAATAAAATTCTGTTCTCTTGCAAAATACTTTTAAAATTTTTTTTTTCGAAAAAATTTATTTTTAAAAAAAAATAAGTGAAAAATATTAGTATTACTCAATCCTCCCTTTTCATGCTTCCATTTCTTCACCTCTTTTTGTACATTAAATTAAAAAAAAAAAAAAAATGTAAAAACCTTGGGTGCGCGCAGGGTGCGCGCACCTCAAAAAAAAAAAAAAAATCCCCCCCAAACATTTTTGGGGGTTTAGTTTATAAGTGGCTCTTAAAAGAGCCCTTGAGTTAATGGAGGGAAACAGGAAGAGAAAAACGAAAAAAAAGAAAAAACATCTATGGCCTACTGCACTCATGGGCATCAAATTTTCTCTGAATGAGATCAAGACTGGTCTCACACACAGAAATAAGTTTACCGCAATCAGTGCAGCGTGTGGACAACCTAGCAAAACAAGGTGGTCCAAAACGAGGTGTGGAAGAAGGCAAAGGCACCACTGCAGAAGAAGTGCTCGGCTGAGCTGCCGAAGATGTGCTCGGCTGAGCTGCTGCAGATGTCGTCGGTAGAGCAGGTGGAGGGTTTGCTCCAGAAGCTCGACGAAAAGTCACTGGATGCATTTTGTCAACATGCCTCAACATAGTGTGAATGCTAAAAGAATATTTCTTGTTAGGATTCCCACGTGACAAGACTTTTTGACAAAGTACACGTGTAACTTTAGGTGCATTTACCTTTTTTTGTCCCTCTGGAAAAGTGAAAAACTGCCATATAAAGCTGTCTTTCTGCTTCCTGCTCCTCTGCCTCTCAAGAGTGTCCTGGTCACTGTCTGAAGATGGTTGCTGTTCAGCCATTGTCTCTCAACAACAGAATAGCTCCTTCTCCAAAGGAATCAGAACTAATAATGAGGGGAGTAGGTGTGGTTTGGGAAGATTCTGGAACTGAAAGTACTTCAAACCAATCAAAAGTGATGATTCTTGATCACATGACTTGCCATGAGGGGATTGGGTATGGTGTTGAAACAATCAGAAACTGAAAGTAATGATAACCAATAAGAAGTGCTGTTTTATTATGCATATACCCGAGGTGCGCGCACTGCGCAAGCTCCGAGCGCGTACCTCGTGATTACGTATGCGTGAACGCGTAGGAGCGCATGTGCATACGTCATATGCGCATACGTAGCGCGCATACGTTGAACGCGCGTATACGCGACCGTTATTGCGCGTAATTTTAGCGTATGCGGAAGTAAACCGCGTGGAGCGCGTAGGACGCACGCACGCATGCGTACGTACGCATACGTACTGGGTGCGCGCTCCCAGCGCGCACTATGACGTATATTTGCGTACGTAAATAACGTACGGCGATCTTCATAAAAAACGTACGAAATTGTACTAGGAGCGCGCTCAGAGCGCGCACTCCAAGAATTTATATAAAAAAAAAAAAAGTGGAGAAAAATTAATTGCAAAAATTTAAAAAACTGTTCAATTTTATCCTAATTGAAATTTTTAAAAAAAAGCAAAAACAAATAAAAAGATACAGATAATATATAAATGAATACATAGGAATTTTATTTTTAATATAAAAAAAATGTTTTTAATTAAATAATACAAAAATTAGCATTTAAAAAACCGTACAAATTCACTGAAAAAACCAAAGGTTTCACACACGTTATAGTTAGGAATTAGCATTTAAAAAACCTTGCAAATTCACTGAAAAAACCATAGGTTTCACACATGTTATAGTTAGCTGGACATTTCACTCGTGAAAAACCAATGAAATTCCCCCGTTATAGTTAGTTCAGCTAACTATAACTCGCGCCCCCGCAATGCACTGCTGATGACGTCACATATTACATCACTCATGACATGGTCAGTGACATCACTCATGACATCACTGATGACATCTCAAATGACATCACTGATGACATCATCCTTGTGACAGAGTGGCAGACCTCCTCTCACCCTAATATAACCTTTGATACACACATTCAAAACTAGAGACTAAAATTTTCAAAAAATGGACATACCAATACCAGTTACAACAACCTCTTGAGTAATTCTAAGATCCACATACACATCCACTCATTCACCAACAGTCCTGTACAGTCACTCATACATGTACTCACTCATCATATGTACTCATACACCTATACATCCTGTTACACAATGCCACTCATCCACAGAGTTACTGACACACATAGTCACTCATGAAAATAAAGAAAGAAACATACATTTACTTGCATATACATTTATACACACACCACCACACTTACTTCTACGGGAACTTACACATACTTAGTCTTTTAAACAATCACTTATAGAAACACATACTTATTCATACAGGAACTCTTTCAATCTCTCACTCTCACATATACTCACTTATATACACCAATAGTCACATATACTAGTTTAAAACATATGTAGTTACTCATAGAGACACTATTGAGACAGTCATTCACTCACTAACACACCCATGCACACACTCATCCACCCATACAGTCCTGCAGACATGCTGTCTTCAACACATACAAACAGTGAGTCACTCATTCATGTACCTATGCAGTACGTAATACCCCCCACCGAACCATACACACACTCACACTGATACTAAAAAAAAACAACCAATAACCTATATAAACACCCATGTAGCTACTCACCAACCCATGCAGCCACTTATGCACAAAGTGAGAGACTGATAAAGATATTTACATATTTAAACATTACTCACTAAGCCATGTATTCACTAAGATACACTTAATCAGTCAGTTATACAATCAATTTTTCAAAAACAAATCATCCATTTAGACACTTATATACCCATTTATTCTTCCATCGTCCGTGAGATATACATATATAAAACATATTTAATTTTCAGAAAAATACACATTCACTGGATGATGTCATCAGCGATGTCATTTGAGATGTCATCAGTGATGTCATGAGTGATGTCACTGACCATGTCATGAGTGATGTAATATGTGACGTCATCAGCAGTGCATTGCGGGGGCGCGAGTTATAGTTAGCTGAACTAACTATAACGGGGGAATTTCATTGGTTTTTCACGAGTGAAATGTCCAGCTAACTATAACATGTGTGAAACCTATGGTTTTTTCAGTGAATTTGCAAGGTTTTTTAAATGCTAATTCCTAACTATAACGTGTGTGAAACCTTTGTTTTTTTCAGTGAATATATATATATATATATATATATATATATTCACTTAAAAAACCATAGGTTTCACACATGTTATAGTTAGCTGGGCATTTCCCTCGTAAAAAACCAATGAAATTCCCCCGTTATAGTTAGTGCAGGCAACTATAACTCACGCGACCGCAATCCTCTGCTGATGACGTCAGATATTACATCACTGTATTTAGACACTTATTTACCCATGTCTTCTTCCATTCATCTTTAGCTATACATATATTACATTTTATTTTTTTCAGAAAGACACATATGTCATCAGTGATGTAATATCTGACGTCATCAGCAGAGGATTGCGGTCGCGTGAGTTATAGTTGCCTGCACTAACTATAACGGGGGAATTTCATTGGTTTTTTACGAGGGAAATGCCCAGCTAACTATAACATGTGTGAAACCTATGGTTTTTTAAGTGAATTTGCAAGGTTTTTTAAATGCTAATTCCTAACTATAACGTGTGTGAAACCTATGGTTTTTTCAGTGAATTTGTACGTTTTTTTAAATGCTAAGTTATGTATTTATTAATATATTTTTTTAAACAAAACTTTTTCACGGTGCACCGCGCACCCACTTTACGCAGTTCGTGCCGTGCCGTGTGCGCCCGGAGCGCTTCGTGCACCGTGCGCGCGCGGTGGGCACACGGTGCGCTTCGTGCACCGCCCGGCCACTTTACAAAGTTCTTGCCGTGCGTGCACGGAGCGCTTCGCCCCCAAGGGCCAAATACATTATTTTTTTTCGATAAATCGCGGAGTGCGCGCACGCTGCGCGAACTTCGCAGAATTTTTTCCGTTTGGGTGATTTTTCGAAAAAAAATTAATTGTTTTTTGGCCCTTGGGGGTCCTTCTGGGACCCCCTGACCACGGCTAGGGGGTCAGGAACTGTCTACCCTGCCCCCTTTTCACGTTCTCCACATTTGTTTTTCTCCCCCTCAGAGTGCGAGAGACAAAATGGCGGCCGACACTTCCTGGTTTCGACCGATTTGAATGTTTACTAAGATCTAACAACCAATCAGAATTGCGCTCACGCACGGCAAGGTGCGCGCACCCAGCGCGCACGCTGCGCGCGTACAGATATATATATTGATTTAAATGCTATTTTCTCTGGAAATACTGAACAGATTTACACCAAACCTGCAAAAGGCACTTCATGGACCTTATGGCTACCTCTCTGCCAAATTTCACGTAATTCTGTTCAGCCGTTCAGGCTGTAGCTGCGACTAAAGTCCCTATGGAAAAATCCATGGGGAAAACGTGTTTTGGGACCCCCCCTTTTTCTCGGCCCCCGCTTGACGAATCACCCCGAGACTTTCAGGGTAGGAGCGGAGCGGAGCGCCCCATTAGTTTTGAAAATTTCACGAGGATTCGTCAATCGGCGCCAAAGTTATTCAAAATAGAATTTTGAGATTTCCTATGGAAACTCGGTCCTAACTATAACTATCTACTGGCGACCGCCAGTAGATAATATATAGTATTAGTTCTAGCATGATGTCTATGGCCTTTCCACCCTCTTAACCAACATATACATCTCTTTATCACAATGTACATGGCTATTCATTAAGAATCAAACAGTACCCAGTTAACAAGGCATTGCACACCTCAGTTTGAGTACAGATCACTTCCCTGATGAGTGATAATTCAATTTTTGTACACTAACAATGTGATTTACTTACATATAATGTCTCAGCAATATTACATGTGAATAAATCACCACACAGGGCATACCAAAGTGGGATTACTTTAAAAAGTAAGTGAACACCCCATAGCATTTAAGTTACAATTCATTTTCATTTTATTTTGCAAAGTGTATTCCCATCCCTGACATACTGGGAGGTTTACTCCTCTCAATGCAAGGCAAGGCAAGGCAAGGAAATGAAAAATAAAGAAAAACCTGCAAAAAATGTTTTTCCACTAGAAAAAGATTTTTCCAGTGAAGAAAAAATCAAAGTTTTAAAGTGCAATTGCACTAGTGCAAGTTATTTATGCATAAGTAAATGTACAGCTGTCACGTTTACAAATGTAAAATGCCCTTGCATGTGATGAATTTGGATTTTATTAAACAAAACCAGAATTTATCCTGGGAACCTGTGACTGTTGCAGCCTCCCATGAGTACACCTATAATCCAGTGTGAATAGAAGAAAGTTGTAAACTTACTCAAAATATGAGTAAACTTTTTTTTAAAGAATAGGCCTCTAAATGAGATGGCCACAGATCAGAATGAATTGTTGGGCAATCACCTTGCCAGCAAGGCCCTCACACTCTCCACATGTATGCCCCTACAAGGATTAATTGTACGACATGATGGGTGAGGAATCGAAGTCCAACTGGTGGCCGGTCATCAGAGCCGAGAGTTGTATCTTTCCTTGATTTGCTTCAGAGCATAGGCCAGTAAGCAATCTTAATATGCATTTCTGTATCTGAGCTGCCTTCAACAAACTTTGCCAGTCAGAGAGGGCTCTTTCATTAGGCACTGAAAGGCAGCAGCATTACTGCACCACATAGAGGTATACACGTTATTACAAAGTCATGACAAGCAGCCTTTTTCAGTGTGGAAGGAGCATTTAGGAGGGCACATTTCTACTTTACCTAGAGTGCACAAAATCCTTGCATCCTTCCTGCTCCATTTTTTTGACACCTTGAAAGTCACCAGCACCTATGGCATTTGTTGAATGTGGACACAAGTGGACTCATCTCTTCTTACACTCATCCTTCATAGCCTGATGCAGAAGGAGTGGGTGGTGTGAGCTTTGTGCGAGTGATGGTTTGGCATCAACTTGAGACACACAAGGTTGTTCACATGAGTAGGTAAATAGACCTGCCAACTCACAGTGTCACTTTGTGCCACACAATTTTAGCATTCTTCACTCGGTCACCCGGTAAAGACTCGAAATCACACGATGATCACAAGGACAGTGTGAAACCACTGGAAAGAGTAGATTTCCAGCTCACCTGTGGACGCTCTGCGCTTTTAAAATTCATCACAGACTTTGAAGACTCTCTAGGACACCAGAGGAAGATTCAGAAGTCTTTTTTTTCTGCTGTGTTAGGAGGATTAGTAGTGGTGAGGCCAGGCATAAAATCCCACAGCACCCACAATGTCCTGCCCTGACCAATCTTCTTCCGTTCATCCCCACTTAAACAAATGTAAGATACGACACTGCAAGGACACAATGTCCTTATGCCTCCTAACTGACTCTAAATCTTTATGAGCTAACTGGAAAGCTACCAGACCCTGTTTCTCAGAAGTTCACCATCTTCACTGAAACTAGGGGCTTAGTTCATCGGGACCTGCAGAGTCTTACCAAAGATGACGCTGGAACATCACTTCTCGTCTGTAGACCAGTTGCATTTGTTTAGGTCAGGTTGACTGAAATATTCCTGCTATTAAAGCACATTGTGCATATTGACTAGTGAGGAGGGAGACATTTCTCTACCAGCTGTATTATGCTTGAGCTCTTTTTTTAGGTTTCACCTGCACAGCGTTTGCGTTGTGCTTGCGAAAACTCTTGCATTTAATATATCTCAAAATGGGCCCTTATCAGTTCCCTGTTGTAGAATTACTGTGTTCATTTACTTTTGTGTGGAACTTTTTTTTTTGTTAACTTCCCCTGGCTGCACGCATTTACGAAACTTCTACTAAAGCTGTTTACACAGTTTGAGCCCCATTTACTGTCAAGTTAAGTTCTCTTCGGGGGGCGATAGAGGGTGCACGGCAAGATGGCTGTGCATTAGTGCAGCTCTGCCGGTCAAGCCAGCGTTCCATCCAATATCCTGCACCCTGACGAGGTAAAGGGAGCCACCCGGGGAGGACACATGCCACAAATTGATCTGGCATTAAATGGGACAGACATGAGCCCTGCTGTGTGCATGAAGAGTGCAAAATAAGTGGCGAGTTGAAGCGGCAGCGGAAAAATCAAAATGGCGGCCGCTACTCTCTGTTAAGCCCTTCAGCGGCGAACCTGGTGATCGTGGTTCTCCTGACACTGAAGGTTGCGGAGTGAACATGTGGAGGCAATCTGAGAGTCAAGGGGCAGCTAGGCCGATAACGGAGGAAAGGCAGTCAGTGATCGTGTGACAGAGGCCGGAGCTTCCGGATTGCACGAGGGCCTAAAGTTTCAGCTAGGGGGAATAAGGAAACAAAAACAGACCACCGATTCTCTTTGGCAAGAAGGGCCAATGAAAGTGAGAAAATAGGCTGCGGACACTGCCGCGCTGCTGTTGACTCGCTGAGGCTGTGCTGATAACCGAGATTTAAGGATAGGGGGTTGGCGATCGTATGACCGAGGCCGGAGCTTCCAGATCTCATGTAAGCCTAAAGTTGCAGATAGGGGGAAAACAAGATGAAACCAAAACGGACCGCCGATCCTCTCTGGCAAGAAGGGCTGTTTGAGGTGAGAAATAGGCTACGGACACTGCCGCTGACTCGCTGAGGCGGTCTGTGGGACCACAAGTTTTGGTGTGAAGTGAGAGGCCCGATTGAAGGTAAAAGACTGGGGCGCAGGAGTCCATGCTGCGGCTCCAGTCCCCGGCGATGATATAGGCCTGCTAATTGGGACGGGAGTGCGAAGTGGAGGCCCAATATTGTGCGCACCAGTGAAGCGCAGGGACAGGTTGCAGACCAAGTGCGGTAAAATGTGCAGACGTGAGTCGGCAGTGGCACAGTGAGACGTGAGACTGCTGCTCTTGCTCGAGAATCCTGAGCCGACAGTGCTAATTTGGGAGTTGTAATGCTGTGTGAAGGGTGGGAGCTGGAGGTACGAGACAAAAGATTGTAAGACAATATAGCACAACGAGGTCGGTAATTTATTGTGCACCTCTTCACCAAATTGAAAGGATACCACGGCAGGCGGAGTGTGACTGGTGTGGATAGATTACGAAAGTGAGACAGGACGAACAGCTCTGGAGAGGATTGTGCATTATCGGCAAGCTGGATAAGTCTCAACCGCGCTTCACATTTTAAGCTAATAGGACACAGCGAAAAGTAACATTGGATAGCGAGGCAGAGGCCCCATTGGAGTACACCCTCATGCTCGAGTCCACACTACTTGCGATGCAGCATAGTCTGCAATCAATTGATGGGACAATAAATGAGCTGAACTTGCGGATGAACAGTATAACTGCAAAATTAGACAAGCTTGGTGCCAGGCTGGTAGAGGTGGAACAACAAGTTTCTATGGTGGAGGATGGGATGCAAACGGGATCAGATAAAATGTTAAACATGGAAAAGGTGCTTGCAGTTATCCAAGCCAAGAATGAGGACCTAGAGGCGAAGTCCAGGATAAATAATATAAGGATAATAGGGCTACTGGAATCAACAAACGTGGGCAAAATTGAAATATTTGTGGAGGGACTGCTCAAAGAGATTTTTGGAGCTGATAATCTCTCGCCAATGCTGGTAGTGGAACGCGCTCCCCGTTTTCTAGGGGTGCGCCCGAACCTGGGTGCCCCGCCACGCCCCATTATTGCGAAACTATTAAGCTATCGCGATCGGGACATGATCCTTAGATCAGCTCGAGAGAGGGGCAGATTACGCCTCAAGGAAACAATTTGGCATATGTTCCAGTTTTTACCACTGCAGTACAAGCTGCCAGGAGAGAATTTATCCTGACAAAAAAACTACTCCATCAGAAGACATCCCATACCTCATTCTTTATCCAGTGCGACTGAAGATTGGATTGGAGGGTGCCTCCAAGATATTCAAGAAACCGCGAGCTGCCATGGAACATGCAAAAAACTCAAAGAAACGCTGACGGGAATTCTCTACAGGACCAGATGAGGAGGAACAATGAGGTCTGAACTGTGATGGGGCTGATGTGTGAGGGCTGTGTCGCCCCGGGACTTATGAACTCCATTTTATATATGGGCTAGTTGGTTAACTAAAACATTAACAAGTTACTGTATATACTATAACAGGCATTGACGGCACTCTGGAGAGAGAGTACGAAATATAAGTTTGTAAAAGGATGTTGTTATATACTATTTCTCTGTTAGATGATGATGCCTTGTCGAGTGTTTGATTAGCTTGACCACCTCCCACTTACAACGGGAGGCAAATAGCACTTGTGTGTCCCCTAATGGGTGTAACTCAATTGTTCTTTTGGGTTAACTGGGTATCAGGCTGTTCAGTTAACACAAATTGGGATGCCTTTTGCAAGTTGGGGGCGCTTAAGTGGGTGGGCGGATTAAGGGGGTGGGGATACATGGCAGATTGTGGGGGGGATTGATGCAGTTTGACTTTTTTCAATGATTTGGTTGCATCAGAATATCACACAGAATAAGTGTACAAGTGTGTAGGATTGCACGGATCTGGGTGATTGTATTAAGTTAGTAACATGGAATGTACATGGGCTAAATAACCCCAAACAAATCTGAAATGTGTTAGCCTTTTTAGATAGAAAAGATGTACAGATTGCATGTCTTCAGGAGACACATCTAACTAAACATAACAAATTAAAGGTTGGTGCTCGCTGGCCTACGGTGAGGATCACATCATCCTTTTCCTTATACTCAAGGGGAACACTGTTTCTGATTAAGAAAGAGACTCCATATACTTTTATCAAGTCTGAGGTAGATGAGCAGGGGAGGGCTCTTTTAGCACTGAGTAAGCTTGGAGACACGCTGGTGCACTTCGACAATACGTATGGGCCCAATATAGACGACCCTGCATTTTTTAATGATGTATGGAGGCGTATTGCATCCTACCCGCCATCAGTGGTAATATGGGATATGAATCTGTGCTTAGACCCTAGACTACACCACTCCAGTAATGCGGATGGGTGGGGAAAGCAGGCTGCAATGGCATTTGGGGAACTGATTGATGCAGAAGGGCTAGTGGACACATGGAAGGCCCGCAACCCAGGTGTGAAAGAGGGCACTTTTGTATCAACAGTGCATGGCTGGTGGTCCAGGCCGGATTACTGTCTAAAGTCCAGGAAGCTGGGTTCTTGGACACTCTCAGTTAAGCATCTAGCTAGGACGTTTTCGGATCACTCCCCAGTGCTGTTGGTCGTGAAGGTGCTGGCGTGTAGTATGCCTCCATTTCAGTGGCGGCCGAAGCTATCTTCCCTAACAGATATAGTGTTTCGGGCCAAAATAAGGGTGGCAATCAGCAACTATTTCTCAGAAAACTAGGGCTCAGTGGACAGTGTAGGCACACTTTGGGAAGCGTTTAAGGTCACCATAAAAGGGAGGTGCATGGTTGCCCAGGTGGGAGTATTAAAAGATCTGAGGAACAGGATGCGGGTACTAGCGGATAGGATTGGAAAGCTAGAACATGAATATGAAAAGCACCCCAAGTCTGACACCCTGGCCCACATACAGGAGCTGGTTTAAATGAGAAGGGGGTGTGCCCTAATCCTCTGCCCACACCTGGGCACTATGCACAATATGGAGCAAACAAAAGGGGGATGTGGCGGAATTGATCAAAAGTAATTTTGTAAGCTTGAAGGAGAACCTTAGTTACTCCCTCAATAGATAAATATTCTCTCCACAATCATTTATCATTCTAAGAAACACTCACACTGGTCTGAGATCCAGATGTATATCTCTGTATATATATTTTTGTTGAACAACATATCAATCACACATTTACAGTAACATACAAAAACCAAATACAAAAAAGTTTTTTTGTAGTACAAACAAATACTCACAATTATATACATATAAATTCGACATACATAGAACGATCAGATACTGTCATTTATCTTAAACACAGAATCCTTGTTGCCCGAATTATTCTATGGGGCAGCGATAAGCAACTTTTTCAAAACTACTATGGGTCGCAACCCTTGTCATCAAGATAACCCTTATGTCGACACCAATCGGGGTAATAATGAGTCTCCACCCCTTTTCCTATATTAGATGGTGTCCTAAAGTTCCTTTTTATAAGAGTCTGGATTTTGTCAGGGCTTCTTTTATGTATCAAGCCGACGCGTTTCAGCCCGTTTCATCTGGGCCTCATCAGGACTGAGGGCTTAAAGGAAACCTTCGTAATTTTCCAGTAATCCTACATACAACTGGACACAGTAAACTGGAAACTGTTCCAGAAATGCTGAATAATTCTTGCAAGGAGTAAATCTACTTGAAGGTGGGGACTATTAGGATTCCTTCCTTCTATATAAAATAAGCATAGGCTAGATATCCAGAGTAAACCTGAAGTTTTAATATACATAATTATTTAAACTAAAGGATAAATTAAGATAGAAACTGGGACCTAAAATAACATAAATATTGTTAGTTCCAGACTTACAAAACTAAGAAAAACTCTATCTTTCATAGATCAGAAGTTAATGACCAGAGTAGTTGGTTACCTGCAACAAAGCCACACAGCAATATTGAAAAAGCATAGTGGCAGTTTGGCAATGCTGAAGGGATTGCCAGTTAAGAAGTTTGGTTATTTGCGAAATATCTATAGAATAGGATACAGATTGTTTATATTTATAATTGTACGTATTCCCATTTAATATAGGTTGGACCAAGGTCGAAAGATTACACAGCCATCCTCTGACAGGCATTACGACCATAGACAAACCGCCTGTTTGAGGTTCTTTTATTATTGGTGAGTAACCGTTATAAAAGATACTAGAAGGTACAGCATGTTAGTACAACTGTTAAAATTGTTCCCTTGCCTTGTAGATTTTAAATGCTCTAACAAAGATATTGTGAGTGACAATATTCAATTGTAATTTGGGATTAGTGTTTTTAAGAAGTTGAAGTGCGGGTCACGTAAAGTTCACAGATGACCACGTAGGTGGGTGTATTCTTAAAATAGTTTTTTCATAAATAGAAGACTAGTGTTTATGCAAAGTCTAGCCCACAGGTACTCGTAGTACGGGCCGCCAGCGGCCCGGCAAGCCTTCCTTGGCGGCCCGCGGACCATGCAGACATCGTACCTGGGTTGTTTTTTTTTTAAAGTGTGTCAACAAACACCGCCGGACTCCGAGAGAGACTGCTCTATGGTGGCCGAGAGATTCCAGGATAGAGTCTTCTTAGCGAAGGGGCGCTAAGAAGAGGTGAAATACAACAAAGCCTCATTAGCATGTAAATGGTCTTTTAAAGACCTGTGAAGTACTCCGGTGAGGCTGTGTGTCAGCCCGGGAAGCTGTCTCAGCCCGGGCTGCCACACATGCGGGGTGAGGCGACAGAGGACAGCAGGGTGTGAGAGCCTGGTGAGGTGAGGGAGGGCAGCAGGGAGTGAGAGCCAGCAGGGAGGGAGAGCCCGGTGAAGTGGCAGAGGGTGACAGGGGGCAGCAGGGAGTGAGAGTCAGGTGTGGTGACAGAGGGCAGCAGGGACTGAGAGCTGGCTTTTACATTACACAGGGAGAGGAGGGAGTGGGGGGGCTGTTTATGAGCTGGTGTCGGGGACGTGTGCACTGCCCGAGGCAAAGAGACAGAGCGAGATAGAGATAGAGAAAGATAGAGACAGAGATAGACTGGGACAGACTGACAAATAGAGGCAGAGACAGGCAGGCAGAGGGAGGGAGGGAGACGGAGGGAGGGAGAGGGAGATGGAGGAAGAGGGAGGGAGAGGGGGAGAGGGAGGGAGGGAGAGGGAGGGAGAGGAGGAGAGGAGGAGGGAGGGAGGGAGAGGGAGGGAGAGGGAGACGGAGGGAGGGAGAGAGAGGGAGACGGAGGGAGGGAGAGGGAGATGGAGGGAGACGGAGGAAGGGAGAGGGAGACAGAGGGAGGGAGAAGGAGACGGAGGGAGGGAGAAGGAGACAGAGGGAGAGGGAGGGAGATGGAGGGAGGGAGAGAGGGAGACGGAGGGAGAGGGAGGGAGGCAGAGAGGGAGACAGGCAGGGAGAGGGAGGGAGAGAGAGACAGACAGACAGACAGAGAGAGATGTGTGTATGCCGGATCTGGTGGCTCAGTGGACGAAGGTGTCCACTGCAGGGGCCTGTGTTCAACCTCATGGACACAGTTTTTTTTGCTCTAGAGAAACTGATATAAAATTTGTTTGTCCTGAAGAAGGCGAGAAACTACTAAAATCTCGCCAAAACCCCGCGTCGACAGTGTTTGACAGTTTTTCTGTTCATATAATACTTGTATTGTGTGGTTTTTAAAAAAAATCTTTCTGTATTTGTAATTTACCTTTAGATACAATATTACAGATAAAGGTAAAGAGATGTATTTGGTAATGAAATCACTGTGATAAATGATTTTAATCGCTGGGTTTTAAATGTCTGGTTTACAACTAATAGTGTTTTAATAAAATAATTGGAATCGAAGCACATTATTGTTTATTGTCCTTTAAGGAATTGCTTGTTTGGAATCAATGTTATAAAATCTCAACTACCTCAACACTGATTATTTTCTCTCAATTCTTTGCATTAATTATAGATGTTGTTGCTTGATTATATGTAAAGTACCAATACCACATGATCTGCATCTGAAGAAGGTTATAATATTTACTCGTATATCCATTACGGTTACAATCATTCTGGTTGAAAAGGGATTTCTTTGTTTTTGCGCTTGACAAACCCATCCCTTTTCTTAGCATTAGGGTTTCTCCCTTATATTTTAGCAGACCGGGAGATACTACATAAATCAAGGAGATCCAGGGCAAGGTATTATGGCGAGGGAGGGAGGCCCAGCCCCTCATAAGCACATAAACTAACATTTCCCAAAGGACAGGAGTACATCACGGAATTGCTAGATGAAAATGAGGTCGCCCAACACTCTCCCTGAGATAGGCAAAATCCTCATTGATTTCTATTCTAAACTGTATGGGACCAGGCAACAGCTCCTGATGATGAGATTAAGAACGATTGTGAAGATAGTGCACTGGGGTGGTTATCGAATGGGCAACAAGAATCCCTGTCCCAACCGTTTGATGTAGAAGATGGTAAAGAGGCTATAATGTTCCTACCCAAATGCAAGGAGGCGGGAATTGATTGGTTACCCAGTGAGCTTTATAAGGCTTATATTGAAGAGCTGGCCTCACCATTATTAAAGGTATTTGCTCAGGCTTATGAGACAGGAGTATTGCCCCCCTCCCTCAGAGAAGCTTTGCTGGTTACGCTTTTAAAAACCGGATAAGGTTGCTAACAAATGTGATCCGTATAGGCTGCTATCACTTAATAAATATATAGATACCAATATTTTTGGAAAAATGGTCGCATGTAGGCTGCAACTGTTGATCCCCAAATTGGTTCTCCCTGACCAATCGGGGCTCATTCCCAAGCGCTCCACAGTACATAATCTCCTTACAATTTTTGAGGTGATGCACCACCTAGACCCTGACACCCCAGCAGTGACGGTATTTTTGGATGCCGCAAAAGCTTTCGACTTGTTGCAATGGGTTAATATGTTTGTAGTGTTACAAAGAATGGGAATGCAGTCATTCTTTCTGAAGGGAATACGTTTATTGTATACTGACTCCCGTTCTATGTTACGAGTCAATGGGTGGGTGACCAATGAATTCCCAATTTGCAGGGGCACACAACGGGGATGTCCAGTGTCACCAATGCTATTCGACCTGGCATTGGAACCCCTGGCATGTAAAATACGTCAGAAACACACAGATGCCGCACTATGGTTCAGGCAACGCCCGTTAGTTATCTCACTCTATGCGGGTGATACGTTACTGTATGTGCAGAAACTGGCTACCCATTTAGCATCTTTGCTACGTAAGTGTGTCCTGTTTGACCTGCAATCTGGGTTGAGATTAAACTGGGCGAAATCCATCATTCTTCCATTAACAGATAGTACGCAACAAATCCCGATGGATTATCCGCTATCCTGGTCTGTGGACCCAGTGAAGTATTTGGGTGTGTGGGTGCATAGAGATCCAGAGACGGTATTAAAAATGAATTATGGGTGGGCGGTGTCAGTGATTACAGAACAAATAACACGCTGGACGCGCTTACTGCTGTCACTGGCAGACAGAATCGCTGTAATAAAAATGACTGTACTCCCCAAGCTTCTCTACTCATTTGTCAATGTCCCTATAAAACTCAATGTAGTATTTTTTAAAACATGTCTGCTGCCGTTGGTATGGGCTGGTAAGCAACTGACATGTAGCTGGAGCTTGCTGACCTTACCATTTGAGCGTGGGGGGTTTGAAGCACCAGATTTACGTCTTTATAATCTGTGTGCTCAGGTGCAGTTCGTGCATTGCTGATTTTTCCCACAAAAATATATGCCACATATAGCGGTAGAGGCGGACACGGCGCATCCAACGCCATTGTTGGCTAGAATATTATATAAATGTGAGGAAATCAATAGGAAAGAGATTAATCAGGTAAGTTGGACTGTTTGGGAGTGGGTGCAATTGCCACTCGAGCTGGGAAAGACCTCATGTACTCACCAGACATGCCAATTGCCGCCCACCCGGGAATCTCGGTGTCACAGGAGCGCGGGGCTCTGGAGATACTGCAGACAGTAGGGATTACCAAGCTAGGGGATATGTTCAGGAACTGTACCTTTTTATCTCTAAATAATTTTCAAGCAGGACGGCCATACAAAGCAATGCATGGTTTTATATATGCCAGGCTACGTTCGGCAGTGCGCTCGCTAAGCCCGAACTTCCCGAAGGAACCAAGTGGGCCGAAGGCGTTACAGGCTGTGTTGGGGGTGGTGAAAGTAGGGGGCTAATCACCAAAATATATAATGCTTTGCAACGAGAGAACAATTGGTCGGATTCCTTTGCATTAGACAAATGGAACTCGGTATTGGTGCTCCCTATGTCCCGGGAAAACTAGGAGGTCTGTTGCAAGTTCACTGGGCGTCTGACTGCTAATTGCAATCATTGTACAATCCATTTTAAATATCTACATCAGATTTACTACACCCCAGTACAATTGAGGACTTTTGGGTTGCAAGAGGACGCTAGATGTCCCAGATGTGGGCAGGATGGGATGGATTTTATACACCTGGCATGGGACTGTGTTGCGATAGCGAATGTTTGGCGGAGAGTGGTGCAGATACTGACAGATATGATATCAGAAAATGTTAACTGTACGCCGGAGATATGGCTATTCAGATCACTGAAGGGACTTAAGCCGTGCAACTGATGCATAGTTGCTATTATATTATACACTAGGGGGTAACTGTTCCTAAGGTCAAATGAGAGTTACAACCTTTTTCTGGTTGAAAGAGAAATTTGAGAGTGGTCAGTCTCAATGAAGTTGGGTTATGAAGAGTGATGGGGGAAATTCCTCGTTTTGGATATAGTGCCCTCACACACCCTTGCGAGTGTCATGCTTCATCATCGGGTGTTGCTCCTCGTGACTGCGGCGACTCCTTAAAAGTTCTCCGATAAAGAGCCCTCTCACGGGGCCCATGGATGACAGCAGCGCCACCCCCACGAGGAGCAACGCCCAATGATGAATCATGACACTCGCAAGGGTGTGTGAGGGCACTATATTCAAAAGGAGGAACTTTATTGAGAATGACCACTCTCAAATTTCTCTTTCAACCAGAAAAAGGTTGTAACTCTCTTTTGACCTTAGGAACAGTTACCCCCTACTGTTTAATGCGTTGTTCTTTGGTAGCACTGGTACTGGCCCTACTCCTTTTCTAATAGCTCCCGGTCGCTCACTCTACAATGTGTCACGAGCATAGTTGCTATTGCCACCTTACTTGCTAAGCAAGCCGTGGCTATGCACTGGAATACTAGGGCTACCCCAACACTGGTTAAATGGATCAGCGATCTCGTTTTCTGTGAGGAACAACTGAATGCTTATGCCGAGGAGCTACCCGAGGCCCAGGGCCTAAAGATTTTTGGTTGCAACTCTCTATGTACCTGTTAAAACACCCTGATATGATATAAGTGAATGTACGTAAAACTGTCTATTAAGTTCAAAAGTGACTGTAAGCTATTGAACATGTATTGTGCTGCATCTTCTTCCTTATCTGTCTGCCATGTGGGAGTTGGGCTTAGGATGGGGAGAGGAGGGCTGGAGTTTAATATAACAAAAATGTTGCTATATAATAGGTGATTGTTGTATATTGATATTACAGTATGAGCCTATTAATGTAATGATTGTAAACTATGACTCAAATAAAAAAAAGATTTAAAAAAAAAAAAAGATAAGGGGCCATATGTATCAAGCTAAATTGTGATCGCAAATGCTGAAATTCGCATAATTTCAGCATTTGCGATCACAATTTAGCAGTGTGCAATGTATCACACAAAATCCCACTCGCAAAATAAGGAATCGCAAAATTATTTTGCAAATGCATTTAAGGAATCGCAAATTGCGATTCCTTAAATGCGATGTAAGAAGCACAAAAAAAGTGCGATTAGGCCTTAAGGAATCAGAAATTACCACCAACTTCAAGTTGGGGGTAATTTGCGTTTTTATTTACAAATTCACTTTTTTGATTTTTTTAAAGTGCCATATGTCGCACATACATGCCCTTAGGTCATGTATGTGCTCAAAATGTGCAGACATGCATATTTAATGCATGTCCTCTTGGCACCCTTGCAGCCTTGAAATTGCATTCTCAATTTGCGATTCTCTAATTGGTAATCGCAAATTGAGAATGTCTTCCCATTCAATCCTATGGGCATCCTAGCCCATAGGAATGAATGGGAAGGTATTCCTTATTTGCAAATCTCAATTTGCAATTCGCAAATAAGGAATATGTAGGATTCACAAATTTGTTTGCAAATCCTACATACATTGCATTTTGCGATTCTCTAATTGCGATTCACAAAAAATCGCAATTAGAGCATCGCAAAACAAATTTTTGATACATATGGCCCACTACATATGGCCCACGGTCTCTTCCCACTCAAAAGGCAGACAGCTTCTAACAGTGTACTGGAATGCTTGCTTTTTAGGTTTCATCTGCGCTGTGCTTGAGAAAGCTATTGTTTTTAATATAAACTTAAAAGGGACTTACTCCTCTCCTTCCTGGCTTCCCATTGGTTCCTGAGCGTGCCACTTCCCTTTCCACCATTTCTATTGGCTGTAGCATATTTTCCTGCATTTACCAATGCTTGTTCCTCATATGCTTCTCTAATCAGTTTTTCGCCGCTGAAATACTGTTAACATCCGCTTTCATCTATATTTTTATAAAGTTTTGCCTTTTACTCGTGCAGCATATTTATATAACAATTTATCACCCAGAGAGATTAATGATTTGCATGGAAATCACAGGATGTTGCGCAGCAGACTTGAACCAGGATCCCCAGCTCTCCAGTGAGCAGCTCTGCCTGCTGCGCTCCATACTCTACATTCCTGTGTTATCTGTCAGGGAGCAATTTCCAGCCGCTGTCCGTGCAGGTAACAGAGGTGGGGCCCGGTAAAGGGGGATTTCGAGGGACTATGCAGCGGGAAAATTAACTAAATAAATAAATAATTTTCCCTCGACATCGTCCCTCGAAATCCCCCCTTGCACTTAAAAAAAAGAAGAAAAACATGTGTCTATAGCTGGAGAAATAGGTATTACCATAAAGATTTGGGGCTCATGGTCAAACGCCTTCAGAACTAACAAAGAACTAAGAATATTAGATTTCCATTGTGAATGGTATACATGTTGCGAGATGATGAATGATGGTGTTAGACTGCAGTTTGATAAACTTGAAGGAAATATGGCTTTCCAGATTTCAAAAAACAAGGTTCTAGAACAAGTAAACTGAGCGGTTTGGGAAAAACTAAGAAATTCCCTTCTTATAAAGTTATATGTGGAAAAGAAGATTGGTGAAAACATGCTGTCCCCATAAAGTCATTACCTTATAAACTTGTGATTCTCTTTAAGCCTATTGTGTCTGGCACCAATACTATACTTTCACCTATACCTGTAGAGGCAGAGTATTGTTCTCTCCTCAGCGTTTTTTGCATTAAAGTCCAGTCACAGAATGAGGACCTCTTTTCCGTCATCCTAAAAGATACCCAGTACACTTCCTTCATTGAGAGTCCCAAGGTCAATACCCAGGCACTAAAGAGAGACTTGGACCACCTATACCTGGAAGGTGGTAGCATCATCCGCGCTTCAAGCTGAGCAGAATGGGTGGCCGCTCCTTTAGGGTGCTAGCGGCAGGCCTATGGAATTCGCTCCCTGTACACATTCGTGCTCTTGAAGATCTGCTCACCTTCAGGCAGGCGATTAAAACCTTCCTGTTCCCGGTATCTAGTTAATCTCTTTCCTTTTATTGTGTGTTATGTTATAGCATCTGTCAAAGCGCCAGGACGCCCCTTTGCTGGGGCAGCTGTGCGCTATAAAAATACCAAATAACATAACATAACATAACATCATCTTGCAGTATGCTGATGACCTCCTTGTGGTATCTTCATTACTTGAGCCGTGTGAAAAAAGACACTGTAGGTCTGCTGAACTACCCCCAGGGGATAGGGCACAAAGTCTCAGTGTCAAAATTATAGCACTGCCTAAAAGAGGTGACTTACCTCGGTTATGTGATAACCCAAGGTACAGACTGCCTGTTACCTGACAGAATAAAAATGATTGCGGGCATGCTGCCCCTGTTCATCAAGAGAGGAATGGTGCCCTTCCTAGCTGTGATGAGCTATTCCTGCGAGGAGTACCTGAATGCAGATGATGCCATCTTGAGACACTGTACACTAAAAGATGCACTAAACAGCATTCTTTGGACCAATGAACTTTTAAACCTTTTCAAGAAATTGAAAGAGACATTGTATACTGCGCCAGCATGTGGTCTAGCTGACTACAAACTGCACTTCCATCTCTCTGTTTCAGAGCAAAATGGCATTGCAGATGATGTGGTGTTGCAAATGATGTGCTGACACAGCTGAAAATGGACCTGTGGGGCACTACTATGTGACCTTGCCTTCAGCAGTGACTGGATTTCGGCAGTTGTGATGGTGGAGAGGATGGCTCCGACTGTGTTGGACTATACTTGTATTCTCTAGGGGCCACATTTGGTACAGTTGTTGTCATCTTGAGTGAAACAACAATTCTCTGCTGGCAGGCGCACAGGTTATGAGGTTTCCTCTGTTGTCTAACTGTAATGTCATAATGAAAAGATGTCCACTTGTTAATTTGGCAACAGTATTACTTGTAATAGGTTTTTCTGATGAGACCTCTAAGCATGTTGGTGTTGAGATTGTAGAAACTGACACCACACCAAGACAAGAGAAGACACCATTAGAAAAAGCAGACTATGAGTATGACACTAGTTGTTCCTCCAGCAGACTGATAGACACTAATTGCGAAATAAGGGCAGTCGGATGACTTCAGCTCTTCAATCGTGAGAGGAGAGGGGAGATGCAGCGCAAACTCACCGGGGGCACAGCTGACTTGGCGAATCAGGACCACAAGCCCCAGGAGCCTGAGGGGCAGTGCCTGCAATGGCGGACCCGCCCCCCTCTGACCGGGGACTTCATATCAGACCTCGCGCCTCCCGCTCCACGGGAGACGCAGCGCAAACTCCGCCGGGGGCACAGCTGACTTGGCGAATCAGGACCACAAGCCCCAGGAGCCTGAGGGACAGCGCCAGCAACGGCGGACCCGCCCCCCTCTGACCGGGGACTTCATATCAGACGTCGCGCCTCTCGCTCCGCGGGAGACGCAGCGCAAACTCACCGGGGGCACAGCTGACTTGGCGAATCAGGACCACAAGCCCCAGGAGCCTGAGGGCCAGCACCTGCAATGGCGGACCCGCCTCTAGAGGTCGCAGGCTTTATCTACAGGCCCCGAATCACGCCACGCGGGACGTGCGCGGGTGTGCGCCGGGCTAAGCCCGGGCAAAGGCCGGGCCGTTTGTGGCCGGTAGAGGCCGGGCAGGGCTATCCCTTTTGAGGTTTGCATATGGACCTTCTGCCGTTGACGGAAGCTAAAAGGTACAGTGACACCATATTGACCTTTTGGGGGTTTCCAGGCTGCGCTTATTGTGACTTCTGCCAAATCTCACATGCTGGGTTTATCTATTTGCACTGATTCTCACCCTTTGCCATCTGTGCTGTTATTTTCGTTTACTATCATGGGCAAGAGGAAATGTACAGAGGGAGGGATGGTGGTTAGCAGTAAAAGAGGCAAAAAAGCCAAAAATATATCCCATGCTGCTATGAACTGTGTATTGTCTCGAATAGAAGACATTGTCCATGAATGCGAGGAGTCGCTCGGAAGCGGGATTACTGACGTCACAACTCAAGGGGGGTGTGATGCAGTTAAGCCCGCTCCAAAACATGCCAAGAAATTGATTCCCGCGATGTTCTCTAACCAACATCAAAGAAATATTACGCATGGTCTAGCCACAGCCCCATTTAAGGCCGCTGTTGACCCTCTAGTCACCGAAGCACAGATTACGGCAATTGAGTATGCAACTATATCAGACTCACATATCCATGAGCTCCTTCCGAATCCTGTCCCATGTTCCAACAGGTTTTCTCTATTAGACCCAAATCCCGATAAATCCAGCCCACCATCTGACAGGGCGTTTTTAATTCCTTCCAGCCCTGTCAGGCATTTAGCTGGCTCCCTAGAAGATCTGCAGGATAGGATCAAAAGGCTAGAAGAGCTGGTTGCAGTTCTTAACAGCAGGGTGGAGACCCTTGCTTTGGGACAAGGCATGCCTCAGGCCCTCCCCGCTCTAGTATCATCTTTGGGGCCTACGTCTACCCTGAAGAAGTCTGATCCGGCCCCTTTTATTCGCCTTCAGTCAAAAGGCCCTCTCGTTTTGGCCCAAGGCAGGGCCTCAGGGGTGGGCAATAATAATAACTTAGCTGCCACCACTAAGTCCTTTGCTGAAGTTACGCGAAACATGGTTTCTAATAGGCTGCCAAATATACACCCTCATACTAGGCTTAGTTCACATACTTCCCCTCCCTTTAGAAGGGGTGAGTATGGTCCTTCTCCTCGTTTCGTGGTTGGTTGGTCCATGCCTCACAATCTTCCCGCAAAACCCCTTGTCTTTATGACTCACGTCCCGAAAACGACTAATGGGGGGGGTTCGAAAGAAGCGAGTCACTGCATAATAAAGCTATTCATTGGCTAAGGCATATTAGAGGTTGTAGATCTATCATTAGAGATGACATACTGAGAGTGCGACGGCTGTCTAGAGCGGATTCGCCATTGGATTGTGTGGAGATTGAGCTTAGAGATCCAGTCCTAGCGGAAAATTTAATATTGTTAGAATATAGGACATCACCACCCGCACACTCCCTTATCCAAATCCGCAGCTCCCCGGTCTGGTCTCAATATAGCGAACAGGAGGATTCTGGACTCAGACAGGTGGACTGACTAATTAATCCCCATGCTAACAGGTCTTTATCAACCCCCGAATGCCCCTCTTTAGAGGATATAAGCTCGATTCCTGCCCTCCTCTTGGATCCCTTAGGGGCCACATCGGTTGATTTTGTGATATTCGATGTGGCCTCTGGGGGGAGCTCAGAGGGGGTATACCTAGAAAGTAGGGAAGTAGTTGCAGTTCCCTCCTCCACCCTGAACTCTTCGAGAGTTATTCAATTCTTATCATGGAACATCGCTGGTTTAAAAAGGAATCTTGCCGATCCTGTGTGGAATGATTTCATCAATAAATTTGACATCATCCTTCTCCAGGAAACTTGGAGTTTGGTCCCCCTCCATAGATCTGGGTTCACTACCTATTCTGTTCCGGCAATCAGCTCATCTAGAGGACGTCCATCAGGGGGCCTTTTAATTTGGGTAAACATCGACTTGAACTGGTTAGTTAAGTGCAACGTAAGTGTATCTCAAGATATTCTTCACTTATCTATTGGTGAGTCAGAACTTCATCCCCGACTAGAAATTTTTAATATTTATGCTAGAGGGTCGTCAGGCGCACAAGTAAGCCCTACGATATTAACCCTTGAGTCTGAACTCTCAGTCATCCCCAACGCGTCGGGTGTTGTGGTCGCTGGTGACTTTAACTGCACCTTTGAGCCCCTTAGCGACGACGACATCTTGGGCATGGATGGGGTTGACTCTAAGCGAGGTATCCCCCCGCTTAGTCTCCCACCATTAAAAAAAATGGTCAAAAAGGGCCGTGCAAATTACTGCCTTGACCCTAGAGTTTAATCTAAGGGCGGCAAATGGCAGAACTCGTTCAGACCTCAGGGGAGCACCAACATTCACCAGAACCAGGGTTCCATCGCGCATAGATTACATCTTGCTGGATGTCGAGCTGTGGCCGGATCTCATCGATATGGAAGTCATCTCCAGGTACGAGAGCGACCACAACCCGCTAACCAAGCAATTTAAGCGCGAGCAGCTTATTACATCTATTGAGCCTAGTAGTGCTCAGATACTCTGGTCTAGAGAGGTTGTCCCGTCCAACTGTAACAGACGGCTTAAATGGTCTAGAGTTGTAAAGCGAGAGCTGGACCTGGGTAGGATTAAAAAAATTGTGAACGAAAGTACAGGCTTAATGGAAGATGTCCTGGCTGGTGCTCCTAACGCCACGTTAATTAAGGGTTTTAACGAGATATACCTTGAGACCGTGGAAAGGGTGGGGAAGTTCTTTGAACTAAATGTTAAAGGTGATCGTAAGCCACTCCGATCAAATATGGAAAACTTGTGGTTTTCGAGCGACTGTAGGGAAAGGAGACAGAAACTTACTAGGGCTTCAAAATTAAGGGACCAGCCCTCAATTGCCTACGCGCGGAAATCCTATTATAGTTCCATAAAGAAAGCGAAGCGTCTTAGGGAAGAAGACCATTGGCAGGACCTGAAGCATGCAGCACGACTGAAAGACTCAACTCCGTTCTGGGACTTAATTAATATCAAAGCAAGGGGTGGGGCAGACCCAATTTCGAACCACATTACTGGGCGCCAGTGGTTCGATCATTTTTCTGGTTTATATTCTTCCGACGAAGAATCTCCTCCGGAGGAACTGGGACCAACCCCCGCGCCTCTAGTTTCCCTAGGGGGGGGGGGGGTCAGTTTAGTCTCTTCTTCTTCATGATAGAGATCTCTGGGCTGAGTTTATTCTACAAACTTTGAACAACATAGCAACAGGTCACCCAGTACCAGATTCCTGGAAGGGGGCAGAGGTGGTGGCCATTTTCAAAAAAGGTGATAAAGAGGACCCTGCCAACTACAGACCAATCAGTTTAATTGATGTGATTCAAAAAGTGGTGGGCAGGGTCCTCTTAACCAGGATTAAGGCCTGGATTGATGAAGATGGTATTCTGTCACACTTCCAGGCTGAATTTCGGCAAGGGGTTGGAACCATCGACCAGGTTTTCAGATTTTGTACAATTTACTGGAAATCTGTCATTATCGAAAAGGGTAGTCTTTATCTGGCATTCATTGATCTCAAAACAGCTTTCGACCTGGTACCCCGGTTAAAGTTGTGGCAAGTCCTGACTGATTAGGGCATTCCCCCCCTTATTTTGGACCTCCTTAAACGTCTTCATGAAGGTAATTTTGCAAGAGTCAGGTGGGGGCATCAGGGCCAGTTAACAGAGAGAATAGCAGTAAGGAGAGGGGTCCGCCAGGGCTGTGTTCTAGCGCCGATCCTGTTCTCTCTCTTTATAAATGGGGTGGCAGACTATTTGAGGGATGACAGGGTCGACGCCCCAACCCTGAGCGGGGAAAAATCGCCCACTCTACTTTTTGCAGGTGATACGCTGCTGATCTCAAAGAGCCCTATGGGTCTCCAAAAACGTGTCCCGCTTCACCGAGTTTTGCAATGCCAGGGGCCTGAAGATCAACACATCTAAGACCAAGCTAATGGCTATGTCCCCCTCTAAAAGATTCAGGAACAACATCAGGGTGGATAATTGCAATCTGGAGGTTGTGGCAGCCTTTGATTAACTTGGGGTGAGGATTAATAACAAGCTGAAATGGGCCCCCCACTTGTCCAAAATGCTGCTGAATCATAAACGAGCCACAGGAGCCATAGCTAGACACCAGAGGCTATCATATAGCCGGCCAATAGCTGCTGCAACCAAGGTCTATCAGGGGAAGGCTCTATCAGCATCCCTCTACGGGGCGGAACTATGGGGATTTGATAATCTAACAGAGTTGACTAAATCTGAAAATAAGTTCTTTAGAGACATAGTCTCGCTTCCTCTGTCCACTCCATTAGTTCCTCTCCGTAGCGACCTTGGTAGACACTCTATAAATGAAGTGGCCAGGTTGCGCCCCTTATTGTACTGGGTAAGGCTCAGAAGGTCCCCGGATCTAAGTCAATATGCTGCCGCTTTGAATGACATATTACATCTTGGAGCATGCCACAAGATACCGTGGGTATCTAATTTACAAAAACTGGTGCTAGTGCTAGGCTTGGGTGAGGCATGTGAGAATCAGCAACCACCACCTAAATCCATCGTAAAAAAAATCTATTGGGACTGGGTCAACGCTGCTACTCGGAGCTTCCAGAGAGGCATCCTTACTGAAATTTTGTAGACGCTAAACCCACTCCCAGTTTGGAGGCGTTTCTGGACCTCATTGAATCTCCTAGCGATAGGTCACTGTACCTTAAACTAAGGTATGGCACACTACCATTATACGAGTTCCAAACAGGGTGGAGGGGTGGGAAGGAGGACGATAAAGGTTGCCCAGGCTGTGCTTCCCCCACGGAGTCTATCGGCCACTTTCTGTTTGCCTGTCGGGCTTGTAAACAAGTGAGATCTAGATGGCTGAAACCCGTTTGTGCCAACCTGGGTTGCAGGTCGCATAGGGTGGCCCTGCGCATCCTAACTTATGAGACGACAGTGTCATCTACGGGACTGCTAAGTTCTTGGGGGGGGCTTGGAGGATAAGGCAGAGGCTCCTCAAGAAGCATCAATTACTGAGTAGAACATCATCTTTTTTACCTCTGTCCCAGTCCCCAGTCCCCTAGCAATAACATCTATTACCCCACTCTTCCTCCTTTTTTTTATATCCTTACTACAATATAGGTTTTCCTCTTGAGGGTAATGACCTATGATGTATTAGATGTTGAAAAAACGCTGTAATGGGTTCTTTTATTTCGTTTTTTTAAACACTGCTTTTATAATGTTTTATACTCTTATGATATTTTTTATATCGAATAAAGTTACTACAACACTAATTGCAGAGCAGGGTATGCTATAACAATAGCAGACACCATAGTTGAAAGTGCAGCTCTGCCACCTGGCATATCTGCCCAGTAAGCTGAGCTATATGCTGTAACAAGAGCATGCATCCTAGCTGAGAAAATAAAAATGTTAACATTGTGGTTTCATAACAGCAGCAGGGTTCCTCATTCAAAATGGCCCATAAGTAAACAACTTTTAAAAGCAATATCACTACCCAACAGGATAGCAGTAATAAAAGGTGAAGACCACACAGGAGCTAATCCTAAAATGGCCAGAGGTAACGCCATGGCTGACACAGCAGCAAAAGAGAGCATGTCACAGCCAGGACAGATGGTGCCTTTAATGAATAAAAACATTCAAAAACTCAGCTCCTTCAGAAACAATTGTTGTAAGCTAACGTGAAGGAAGCACAATGGTCTGCAACACCAGATGAAAAGAGAGTGTGGACTGATGCTGGATGTGAGCCAAATGAGGGGATTGTAAGACTAGGCCTGTGGCCCCACGCAGTATGTTCCTTTCCCATACAGAGCTTGAGCATGGACCCTCTGATATTGCATAAGGAGGATGAATGCGCAGATGCATTTTGCTTCCCATGGAATGGAATGAAATATTTGCTGGTGTATTACTGCATAGCCTGGGGTAGGCTGGGCTCTGACTCCGTCACCTTGGCTTGCTGTTATGGTCCCAATGTGGACACCCCTGACTTTTACTCTGCTTTGTGGGCTGAGATATTTGCGGTGGGCTCCAATCATGTTATCTGGGGAGGGGATTTCAATGTCACCTGTGACCCAGGGGTAGATAGGTCCAACCCTGCCTCGCATCATTATACCCGGGCCAGGGCGGCCCTTCACGACATACTCTGCACTTATCAGTTACTGGACACCTAGCGGCACTTACACCCGCACACAAGGGAGGGTACGCATTTTACGGCACAAGCGGCGTCCTGGGCACGCTTGGATTATGTCTTTGTGTCCCGTGGCATGGGGCCCGTTATAGCGCAGGTGCAGCACCTGGCGCGTACCTATTCCGACCACGCCCCTGTCCGACTTACCTTGGCATCGGCGGATTATGGCCCCCCACACAATAGCTGGAGGCTGCGTGCGTCCATCTTGCTGGACCCGGTTTTCCAGGATGGGCTGGGAGAGGAGGTGATCGACTTTTTTGCTCGAAATAAAGGAACAGTTGAGCATGTTGAGACCGTCTGGAAGGCCTTCAAGGTCACGCTTAGGGGCTACTGCATATCTAAGGGGGCGGGGGTGCTCAAGGATATTGTCGGCACACTGCGGAGGCTGGATGGGGACCTGAAAGATCTGGAGGCGCAACTGGCCGTGTGCCCGGATGGCGCTACCCGGCTCAAGTTTCAAGAGCAGCTCACTGCGTATATGGCGGAAGCGCAACGAGAGACACGCTTTCGGGGTAAATACTGGACGGCTAGGCGGTATGGGGAGGGGGAGCGGCCGGGCAAGGCGCTGGCGGATGTTATCCGGAAACCACGGCACTCCTCCCTCGTGCTGGAGTTGGAGGGCCCAGGGGCGGACATATACAGAGACACGACAAACATCCTTAATGCCTTTGCCACACATTATGAGCGGCTGTATACCACACAGAGGGCCGGGGAGCTAGACCTGGATAGTTACTTGGCCGATGTGGCGCTCGGATGGCTGAGTGACCGACAGCGGGAGTTCCTCTGCACCCCATTCCAATTGGATGAGGTGCGGGAGGCCATAATGCAGCTTCAATCCGGGAAGGTCACTGGCACAGATGGCATACCGGTAGAGTTCTATAAAATGTATATAGATCAGATGGCCCCCATACTGCGCGAGGTTTATGAAGATGCCCTGGAGGTTGGGCACCTCCCGCCGTCTATGCGGGAGGCCCTGATCATTTCCATATTGAAACCTGGGAAGGAGCCTCACTTGTGCGAATCCTATCGTCCATTGTCACTCCTTAATTGCGATGTCAAAATTCTGGCCAAGCTAATTGCCAACCGGCTAAACTTATTAATGGAGGCTTTGGTTCTCCCTGACCAATCGGGGTTCGTGCCTGGGCGCGCAACCTCCCATAACCTGCGCACCCTCTTTTCGGTGTTGAATAATGTTGCGCCTGAGCTGCCTCTGGCGGCAGTATTTCTAGACGCCACGAAGGCTTTTGACTCCCTTGAATGGGACTACATGTTTGGAGTGATGCTACGTATGGGGTTTCCACCTCTTTTCCTATCTTGGATTCGGTTGCTGTATTGCATGCCCATGGCCAAAGTGCTCGTCAATGGGCGTGTGTCCAGAGCTTTCTCGGTTAAGAGGGGCACCCGACAGGGATGCCCTCTGTCCCCTTTGCTCTTCGCACTCGCGGTTGAGCCCTTAGCGGCTAAGCTGCGACAGCATCACAGCGATAAGGCGCTGCGCTGCAACATGAGACACATATTAATCTCCCTATACGCGGATGACATCACTTTGTATGTCCGAGAGCCGCATGTCAACTTGAACCCGATCCTCCGCGAGTTCATAGTGTTCGGGAGACTCTCTGGGATCCAAATAAATTGGAGTAAGTCGTGTGTCTTCCCCTTGACGGCCGCCGCAAACCGATTCCCGCTGGACTACCCCCTGGAGTGGTGCGAGGATGAGGTGCGATATTTGGGCATTACGATCTCGAGAGACAGGGATGCGTTCATGCGCCTCAATTACGGCACGACTCTGATGCGCATTGCGGACTGCGTGACCCGTTGGATCTCCCTCCTGCTTTCGATGGCGGGACGTGCATCTCTGATAAAAATGGTGATCTTACCCCAGCTGCTGTACTTATTCCTAAATATACCGTTCTACCCCGGTAATTATTTTTTTAAAACATTGAGGTCTGAGTTGATACGTCTGGTGTGGGGGGGCAAGCACTCACGGATACAATGGGAAGTCCTTACACGGCCGTACTCACAGGGGGGCTTCGGGGTACCCAACCTTGAATTGTACTATCTCAGTGCACAGGCACATTATGCGTATTTCTGGGTGCGACAGCCGCGATATATGCCGCAAGTCGCGGCGGAGCACTGGTTGGCCCATCCCATCCCGATTGGCGGAGCGCTCTACGATGTCCATACTGGCAGTAAGATGCCGGGGACGACAATTACCTGCACTGTGGCGGCATGGCAATGAATCTGTACCATACTGGATGCGCCTATGCTCTACTCCCCGTTGCTGCCCCTCGTCTACCACCCCAAAATGCCCCTGCTGCAGGAAACGGTGTTCCACAAATTTGCGGAACGAGTGCGCATTAACACATGGGGGGATCTTTACCACAATAGCCAATTTCGTACGCTGGAGCACATGCTTCAGGACTCCCCGAGTACTCCTCTCGATGCGTTCTTATATATCCGTCTTCGGCAGGGTGTACGATCTCTAACCCCCGGCTTCCCGGACGAACCCCCTGAGCTTGCGCCATTACACTTAATTCTTAAAAGCGCGACGGCGAAACGCTTGGTCTCGTTGATATACACTACTGTTCACACACAGCGGCAAGTTTCGTCTGCCCCGGCCCGTGCGGGCTGGGATGCGGAGTTGGGAACCGAACTCACAGATGAGCAGTGGGAGTATTGTGCGTTGCAGACAAAGCAGGTCTCGGCTAGCAGTCGACTGCGCATTGTGCATTATAAATTTTTGCATAGAGTATATTATACGCCGGCCAGGCTGTGCCGATACAAGTTGAGAGCGACGGATAACTGTGAAAGGTGTAGAGCACCGAATGCGGACTTCCTGTACTTGGCTTGGGAGTGCCCGGGGGTCCATGCTTACTGGAGGGAAGTGTTTGCTGCCCTGGCTCTGATGATAAATGAGCAGGTTGAACCCACGCCCCTGCTGGCAATACTAGGATATGTCAAACCATTGCAAGCTGCCTATCGCAAGTATGTAGCGCTGGTGCTGCTGCTGGCAAAGCGGCGAGTGGCGTGTCGCTGGGGCAGAGGGAGAGCGCCAAAATTTAAAGTGTGGCTCGGCGATCTGATCTATTGTCAGGAACAGTTCGGCACCTATGCGGAAATGTTGCCGGGGGCCTCTAGACCCAGCGATATTTGGGGGCCACTGAAAGGCTATTTGCTTGCACATCCGCAAGGCAGCACCGCTGAGGAGCGCAGGGTGGGGAATGTGACCGGGGAGGGAGGTGAGGAGGGGGGAGGGGCAAGAAGGGAATGATTCACTTGACACTGCATAGATTCCACTGCATCGGCGATGGGGATGTGATGACAGGGGAGGCTGATGCTGAGATGTCCCGTGTTGAGATGGGCTGGACCCTGTTGGTTATGCTGGTGTGCTGTGCCTGAGCGACCACAAATGAGTGACAGCTGTGCCGAATACTGATGAGAACACTGTACTGCTTTTATGCTCCTGACTGCGATGCAATTGTCTGTACTGTTTAAACCTTATAAATAAAGTTAAAAAAATATATATATATTTGCTGGTGTAGGTGGATATGTTTTCAAATGAATGGGGTGTTACCAACAAGGAAGGATGATGCAACAACAGTTTTGTAGTGCTTGATGAAAGATATCATATCACGGTTTAGGGTTCCCCAGGGTATAAATAGTGACAGAGGTGGTGAATTTGTTGCTGCAGTTGTGCAAAAGACGTGTGACTGTTTGGGAATAGAATGAAAACTGCATGCCTCTTACTACCCCCAAAGTTCAGGCCACATAGATAGGATGAACGCCACAATAAAAAATAGATCAGCAAAGACAACTGATGCAACAGACCTGATGCTCTGCACACCATAAGGGCAAAGCCATCTAAAGCAACTCTGGAGACATGGTGATGGTGAGAAAAATAAGAGATATTTCTCTTACTTCTAGCTGGACTGGACCAAACATGGTGAACAGATGCCCTGAATGTATTAAAGGAACAAGATGTAGGGCTGCACCACCAACGCCTGAGACGAAGGTACCAGAAATTGATGAACATCTGTCACCAGAGGAGCTGCACAGCACACCAGACCAGGAGAGGACAGACTAGACCATTCCTAAGAGCCACACTGAGGGCCCATCATATAGTGTCCCAGGGACAGTGACACCAACTATCACTATTGAATGAACTTCACAACGAATTCTCCAAGAAAGGTGATGGTCTGCACCTGCAGGAAAAATAGACTGAAGATGAAAAAGCAGGGCAGGTCCGTGAAACCGCCCCTCAACAAGACGATTACGTACCAGATGGAGAAGCAGATGACAGCACACTAAATGCCTTTACTAGGCCTAGGAGGTGAACTTGGATCAGTTCGTGGAGTTTGTGGAGTTTTCTGCACTCAGCGCTCCGCGGAGCTCGCGGAGTGCAGAAAACTCCGCTCTGCATAGTGCAGCAGAGTTTTTTCCCCGGTCGCGCTTGCACACGTTAAGTTTGCGTGTGGGAGCTGCCACTTGGGTAGACATTCTACCCGAGCTGCAGGAAGGCCAGAGTGAACGGCAGTTCGCACTGCACTCAGCCGCTTTCGGAACTCCGCAGAGTTTTTTTGTCACTTCGCTGAGTTCCTCGTAGCAAAACTCTGCAAACTATGCCTAGGCCTAGCCTTTACATTACTGACACTTACTGAAAGTGCCATAGAACTGAGTGACTAAGGGACACTGTGGGAATATGCCTTGCATGGTAAAAACAATATTAGTTGGACACTTAATTATGAGTATGCTGCCTTATTATCACCACCAGCTGATATCACAGCGGAACAAGAATTAGTGTGAATTGAATACTAGTATATCATTTTGTCTATGTTGAATAATGTTTATCTCATCAGAGGGTATGTTATGTTATTTAATACTTGTAGAGCGCGCAGCTACTCAACAGAGTGTCCCGGCGCTAGGCAGTACGTGCGAGAAACGTCTTTCAGGGCAGACTCTACCGATAGTTTATTGTTGGAACAGCCAAGTTTTGAGTTGTTTCCTAAAGAACAGCAGGTCGATAGTTTGTCTGAGTGTTATTGGCATCCCATTCCAAATGCAGGCCACCTGCACCAGAAAGGATCGGCCCCCTCTGCGAGAGCGAGTGAATATCTATGTGACAATAAATGCATTTCATCTAAGCATTGAGTAATCCCATCCAAAGATATGTAACAGTCTCAGTCTCAGGGCCTGGATGGTTCCTTAAGGGAACACCAGGTAGGGAACCTAAGCTGTACTAGTAGTCCATTTCTGGGGGATCTCCTAGTGTCTGTAAGCAGGTCTCCATCAGTTCAGGTGTTGGCAGTGCCACTCCTAAGTGGAGGGTTTAGAAGTCCAGATTGAGGGGTGAGAGGGGGAGAGAGTCCCCAGTCATTTGTAAAGCGCATAACTTACCCGTGAGGGTCTCAAGGCGCTGAGGGGTGGGGGAATGCTGCTACTGTTCGAAGAGCACGGTCTTGAGGAGTCTTCTGAAGGTCAGTAGGTCTTGGATCTGCCGTAGGTGGATGGGGAGGGTGTTCCATGTCTTGGTGGCGAGGTGGGAGAATGATCTGCCGCCGGTGGTCACTCTTCGGATGCGGGGGACAGTAGCGAGGGCGTGGTCGGCAGAGCGGAGCTGGCGGGTGGGGGTGTAGAAGCTGAGTCGGCTGTTGAGGTACGCTGGTCCGGTGTGGTGGAGTGCTTTGTGTGTGTGGGTGAGGAGCTTGAAGGTTATCCTCTTGTTGACAGGGAGCCAGTGCAGAACTCTCAGGTGGGGTGTGATGTGGCTGTGGCGAGGGATGTCGAGGATCAGGCGTGCGGAGGCGTTCTGGATGCGTTGGAGCCGTTTCAGGAGTTTTGCCGAGGCTCCTGCATAGAGGGCGTTTCTGTAGTCCAGTCTGCTGCTGACGAGGGCCTGGGTGACCGTCCTTCTCGTTTCGGTGGGGATCCACTTGTAGATCATACGGAGCATGCGGAGGGTGTTGAAGCAGGAGGAAGAGACGGCGTTGACCTGTTTCGTCATGGAGAGAGTGGAGTCGAGGATGACCCCCAGGTTGCGTGCGTGGTCGGTGGGCGTTGGAGCTGTTCCTAGTGTGGTCGGCCACCAGGAGTCGTCCCAGGCCGAGGGGGTGGGGCCGAGGATGAGGACCTCCGTCTTGTCCGAGTTCACCTTCAGTCGGCTGTTTCTCATCCAGTCGGCGACGGCCTTCATTCCCTCGTGGAGGTTGGTTTTGGAGGTGTGGGGTTCTTTGGTGAGGGAGAGGATCATCTGGGTGTCATCGGCGTAAGAGATGATGTTGAGGTCGTGCAGTCGGGCGACGTGGGCGAGCGGTGCCATGTAGATGTTGAACAGCGTTGGGCTGAGTGATGAGCCCTGGGGTATGCCGCAGATGATCTCGGTGGCTTCAGAGCGGAAGGGGGGGAGGCGGACGCTCTGTGTTCTGCCGGAGAGGAAGGAGGTAGTCCAGTCCAGGGCCTTCTCTTGGATCCCGGCGTCGTGGAGGCGTGTTCGTAGTGTGCGGTGGCAGACCGTGTCGAAGGCAGCTGGCAGGTCCAGGAGGATGAGGGCCGCGGTTTCTCCGTTGTCTAGCAGGGTCCTGATGTCGTCTGTGGCGGCGATGAGGGCAGTTTCGGTGCTATGGTTGCTGCGGAACCCGGACTGGGACGGGTCCAGCATGCTGTTCTCCTCGAGGAATTTGGTCAGTTGTTTGTTGACGGCCTTCTCGGTTACCTTTGCCGGGAACGGGAGCAGGGAGATGGGTCGGAAGTTCTTGAGGTCCTTGGGGTCCGCCTTGGGTTTCTTGAGTAGGGCGTTGATCTCTGCATGCTTCCAGCTTTCCGGGAAGGTTGCTGTCTCGAAGGAGATGTTGATGGCTCTCCGAGAAGCTTGCTGTCTCGAAGTGGAAGATCCAGTGGGTCAGGGGCCAGCCAGAAGGGCTGAGTCTCCAAGGAATGACCATGGTGACACCACTTCTGTCCTGGGGGGATCTTCACGCACTCTCAGATGGACAGGGGTCGTGAGATCTGCACCAGACATACTGCCACACGACGCATGAGTTATGTGTTACCCTCGGGGGGCATTTGTGCTCCCAAGGAAGTCCTGGTGCACCGGGCAAGTGTTCGACTGCAGGGTTTAGTCCCTAGGTTGGGAGACCAGGTTCAGGTTATGCCTCACCAGTAGGGAAGGACAACTGTAAGCAGTGTCCTGACCGATGTAGCATCTAGGGGTACCACTCCAGTTGGGAGGGTGCAGAACTCTGGAAGGGGGTGCAGAGGGAGGGAGTCCTCGCCTCTGACCCTGGTTCAACCTGAGGGTTTAGATCCCAGGTTGGTAGATAGGGGTGGGCGGAATTTGCGTAATCGCGTTACGCAAATCTCCGCGAAACGGTAAAAAATCTCCGCGAACACGCAGAAATTCCGCGAACACGCGGAATTGCTTGTTCGCGATACTTTTTTCCTGTTCGCGATCGCTGTTTGCGTGCTCGGGGTGAAATATCTCGCAAACACGCATATTGAGAACGCGAACAAGCAAAAAATTTCGCGAAGTAGCGGAAAGCAGATTTTTGGGCAATTTCGCGTTCTCCGCGGAACGCGAAATTACCCAAATTCCGTAAATTCCGCGAGCGGAACGGAATTTACCGCCCAGGCCTATTGGTAGACCAGTTGCTGGAGAGAGTTCCTGAACTGGTGGGAGAGTTGTGTTCTGAGGTTGCCTCTCATAGGAGGTGAGTGCTGAACCCCAGAAGAAGAGGTAGGGGGAGGAGAGCCTCGCCCATGACTTCTGGTCAGCCTGAGCATGCGGACCCTAGGTTGGATGATCAGTGGTAGCTTAGAACTGCACTAATGAGAGGAAGAGTGGAGAATGGTTACTATGTGCCAGGGGTTACTGCCCTCCCCCACTCTGTGGAATGGCAAGGACCAAAAACATTTGGATGGCCTAGGGCCTGGCCACAGACTACTAGGGAATACCAGTGGGGTAGCCTAGTTGGTCCTGGGAGCTTTGACAGAGGGAACTACATGGATTCAGAGTGGCGTAGAACTGGAAGGTGTCCCTGCAGTTGCAGGCCTGTGTCCGTGTTCTATCGCCCAAAGCAGGTAAGCCCATCAAGGTGGTGATTGGTCTACACTGAGTTTTGGCTGGAAGGGGGTTGTGTTGGACTTGGCCCTTTTTGCAGGGTCATCCCTGAACTTTTTGCCTTCCTCCTAACCTTTTTTTCTGACATGGTGTTGGTGGTTTTAGGACTCTGGGCACTTTAGCACTGCTGTCTAGTGTAAAGTGTGTGTGCTCTCTGTGGTAAATATGGTAAGATTGGTCTACACCTGTTTGGCATATTTAATTTACCTGTCAGTTCCTTGTAAAGTGGCATCCCATATACCCGGGGCTGGTAAATTAAATACTACTGGTGGGCTTGCAGCGCTGATTGCGCCACCCACCAAAGTAGCCTTTCAAACCTGTCTCAGGCCTCTGCCATTGCAGGGCTTGTGCGCGCAGTGTTACTGCCACTGTGATGTGACACCTAAAGTGTGTGCCATGTCTGTGACCCCCCCTTTTACTGCATGTCAGTCACCCCTAAGGTAGGCCCTAGCTAGCCCTATGACCAGGGTGCATTGTAGGTGAAAGGTAGGACATGTACCTTAAGTGTGTGACATGTCCTGGTAGTGACAAACCACCATTTTGGTTTTTCACTGCTGTGAGGCTGCCCTCCCATAGGAATGCATTGGGGATTCCCTGATAAGTGTTTCAGTGGTAATTCCTGATATGAGAGGAGCAGCGTGGTCAAGTTTGGAATGGTTGGAATAGTAATAATAAATGCTGCGCAATGGTGTGCGCAGATTTATTATCACTATTTTAGAAATTCCACTTTTAGAAGTTGGCATTTCTGTGTGCGTTGTGTCTGCCTGCCTGATGTGGATTGCATGTCTGGCTTTGGAGTGTCAGGGGCTGGTGAGGTGTGTGTGGCTCCAGGGAGGGCAGGGTGAGTCAGCGCTAGGCTGAATGAGAGATCTGCATTTGGAGTAGTGGGAGGAGTAAGTCCCCTGACGCTGAATAGGTCTGTGCCTGCCTAGGTGAATGCTGGCTCCGCCCCCCTGTGGTGTGTCTGATGACAGAGCCCCAACCTGACAAAGGAGGGTGGGAGCCCTGTAAACAAAATGCTCCACACCCCCCAGAACGAGTTCAGGCAGGTTCCCCCAAGCCCTGTGCCAAGGGCAGACAAAGGAAAAGGGTGTATAAATATTGGGGCTGTGACCCCAAGAAAAGGTTGTGCTTGTGCTTCCTTGTGACGTGGGGAGACTTGCTGCTGCTGGGTACCAGGAGGAACCGCCACGAGGGACTGCCTCCCTGCTGGAGGGCCATGTGAGCTGGACTACCTGGGCCCAGCCTTGTGTCCCTGGAGCTCTGCCTGCCAGCGCCTTGTGAGCGCTATATCTTTATCATTGGAGCCCCAGAGAGGGGGACTCCAATCCTGCCAAGGAAAAGCGGAGCACGCGTGCCCTGCAGTGCTGGGCTGAAAACTGCCTCAAGGGAATACGGGTGTGGGGATTTCTCCACACTGCCTCCGAGTAGAGCGGAAGCCCACCCCGCATTTGTATCCTTTAGAGCAGGAGCCTACCCCGCATTGTGCGCTGCATTCCGAGGGAATTCCAGTGTGGGGATTCCCCCATACTTTGAGGAGAAAGCGGGAGCCCACCCCGCATTTGTTGATCTCCACCACATTTGCCAAAAATGAAGAGCAGGAGCCCACCTCACTGTTGTGTGCTCCTTATGGCGGGAGCCCACCCCGCATTTGTATATTTACTGGCGGGAGCCTACCCAGCACTTGGTAGCCGAAAAGTGAGCCGCCGCCGAGTCGAGCGCAACCCGGAAGCCAGGCATCTGCTGCCTGACTGTCGGCGGGGCCTGCCGTCAGCTGACCGGAACCTCGCGGGCTCCATTTCCACCTCCCTCTGCCGTGGGGAAGCCGTCCGGAGTCTTGCGGGCTCTACGTCGAAGTCCCGTGTCCTAGGAAAAGGGACCGGGCGGAGTCCGAAGAAGTCCTGGTGGAGCAAGGACTGTCGAGGCTCATTGTCGGTGCCTGAAGCCTGCCAGTGAGCACCGTTGAGTGGGGGCTGAGCGCGGAGCCGTGTTGGTGCTCCTGAGGCACTGTGAGTGACAGTACTTGTTGGTTTTCTCAGCTGTGCCGCAGTTGCGGGCAGCTGCACCTTTGGGGCAAGTTTGTAGTTAGTAGTTCAGGAGTGGGGCTTCAAGGGCACAGTAATTTTGCCACAGCTGCACCGCAAGAGAGAGCGGGCAGCTGCAACGTGGGGCATTTTTCCTTTCAGATGATGAAAAAATGAGATACACTCCTCTGCCCCAGGGCATTGCGCACTTTGCGTTGGCTGCATTGGCAGCAAAAAGGAACTTGGAAAGCCCTAGGATCATGTCCTGACAGTTTGGATAAAGGGCATGTGAGCCCCGCAGAAGGCCAGTTGGCCTGGGGTCATTTTATTATGATGATGGTATAATGAATGAATGAATGAATGAAATTAGATTTGTATAGCGCTTAGCTACCCTGAGGCCTCGTAGCGCTTGATAATATGCTTTATGCTTACTGTGATTTGTGCTTAATGTGTTTATGCTTGTGATTTATGCACAAAGGGTTCTATGCCTAATGCTAATATGATATAATGCTGAGTACAGTATTTTGCCAGTAGTTACTGGTTGTGTTTTACATTTACTACTTGTGCTTGTGATGGTTCTGACAGTGGCCCAATTGGCCCTGTCTTGAATATAATCCCCTGTAAATATTGCCCAGTGCCAGTTGGCACAGTGTATATTGTTTGATTATGATTCTAATGTGTTTTGGATAATACAAAGGCTATTTGTATATAACCTTGTGTGGAGTTTCTTTTGTAGTGTTCCTAGTGTGTTGCTGCTGTGTGTGTGTTGCGCAAACGGTTTACACATTGCCTCTGGGATAAGCCTGACTGCTCGTGCTAAGCTACCAAGGGGGTGAGCAGGGGTTATCTTCAGTGTGTAACTCCCTTGCCCTGAGTAGAGTGGTGGTTTCTGCCTGGCTTAGGCGTTTGCCCTAGTCAACCAGAAATCCCATTTCTTACACATGTAATAACTATCTCACTCTTAAAAACACATCCTTGAAACTAACTACTTTACTTTGCTTGATCTTTTTTAGGATAGTTTCTGATATTAAGACATTGGACATTTCAAATGGATTCTATTCTTTTCAAGGGGTACACATAGATATTTGGAAAAGGTCAACAATTTTGTCTAATTTGATCTTTTATCCTTAATTTCATGAATGTGAAAAACTATGTGTGGTGAACTATATGAGAGCATATGACATCAAGATTTTGGAGTATAGAGCACATGGTGAAGAACAGTTGTTATTGTCTTATGTCAAGCCTTATAAAGCAGCCTCTGCATATACGTTAGCTAGGTGGGTGTGAGTAGTTATGAGTGAAGCAGGTGTGGATCTTTTTAGATTTCATGCCCATTTTTCCAGGGGCACCATGACTAGCAAGGTTTTCTGGGCAGGTGGTTTGCCTTCCAGAGATTTTAAAAGCAGCAGATTGGTTGAATGCAAAATTCTACTTAAGACCGGTAGAGCATGTCCGTTATGTGACACTAGATGGCTTTAAACATGCATAATGGTAGCCTCCAGTCTTGTAATGAAATGGCGATTCTCTTATTAACATGCAAAGGGAATCTTGGTTTTATTAAAGACAACGGAGGCTAACATTATCTATCCAACACATTTTTAGTAACAAGAAATAGTAAAAATAGAAAGAAGTATGTTAACTGGTTATAAGATTTTATTGATTGATTCTTTTTAGCATCGTGTGTTTGTAAATTAATTTAGAGTTTTTGCATTTCCAAACAACTCATTACAAGGATTGGCAGAAAAAGAAAATGTTATCCTGTTTCGTTGCAGCCTAAAGAGGATGATGACTACTTATTGTTTTTTAAAGGGCTGCATGTTTGGGCAGCAATAAATGGTTATTGCATAATGTTAGCCTTCATTGTCTTTAATGAAATCACATTCTCCTTGCATGTTCAAAGAAGAATCGCCATACCCCTGGTAACTGCCCATTTCTCCAAATAATTTTACCCAGTCATTGCAGCTATGATCAGTGGCTAAAATATCTGGATGAAGTGCACTGGGTCTGTGAAGTTACCACAGACCTTGTAACCTCAGAGTGGGCCGGTTACTGCTGTTACTGGCAACATCAGGTTTACCAGGGGGCTTGTAATGAGGCCCTCTGAGACTTTGTCTTGCTGGAATTTCTTTTCTTGTCGTGGTAGCATAGCAGAGAAGGTGAAACAGACTCTGCTGTGGGCTTAGTCCTGAAATGCACTGTCCATGCAGGTGAGTCATGGCCCCATCTTAGATTGACACCATGTCTTCGATATAAGAACATGCACAGCGTCAGGACCTATCTAATACTTTCTGCCTCCTTCAGAAATCTCGGCTAAAGTAGCTGAGGCCTGGATCTTTTTAAAGTGTTTTTACTTTTGCAGCAATAAGGGCACTGATAAACAGTTGAACCTGGCACCTTCAGCGCAGCTGTGTAGACGTTTGTCACACCTGGGCATGAAAGTAACATTTAAATTCTTTAGTTTGTGCTTTGCTCTTAAAAATGTCTATTTTGTCATATTCATACTGTTAAAAGAGTGTTCCACATTCTAATAAATTAAAATGTACCAGCTTTGGTGGAGCAGCAGGAAGGAAACAGGGTTCATTAGAGCCTTGTTTTATTTCTGATCCTGGCACTGCTTTTGCATCTCAGAGATCAAATGGGCAGTGGCGGGGGATTCAAGCGGCAAGCTGGGGGTAGAAGTTGCTATCCTTGATGACCCTTAATGAAATCCATCATTCGTCTTCCTGGCTTTATGGTAGTCTCCCATATTGCTTTGACAGCTCTTATTTGGACTCTCAATTAAGTGCTAAAAATGTAATAATATCTTATGAGGGTAAAAGAAATTCTGCTCAGGAGTAGCTCATTGGGTATTTTTAGTCCCCTGAAGTCCCGCCTTCCAGCTGCGGGGAAACAGGAGCGTTTTTTGCATCATAAAGCCTTGAATATTTTACTCACTCATGAGTGCACGGTGGTTGTTGACTGTTGGCTGCCATAGAGGCCAAAAGAATGTCTCCAGCTGTTGCAGTGGTTCTTCTTCCCCCTTTAATTCTTTTAAAAACATCTCCATCTGTTTTTTTCAATTTGTGAAGCTGCTACAGCTTTAAAACAGTTTTAACAGTTTTAAAAGCAGTTCCATGCGGTTGTTAGCCTCAAGCTCACCGGAGTGGTATCGTTTCTTGCGGAGGCCCTGATAATGGGTTGAGTCAAGTAGCATTCGTTTGTGGAATTTGTTCTGTTCATGTATGAGCAGGCAGTTGTTCCCACACCCGGATCTATCAAATGCCGTAACAACAGACTGTGAGTTTACCAGATGGAAATCTAGTTGGTACAGTCACATTAGGAAAGGGCTGTATTGCAGTACAGGCCCGTATCCCGGCCTCCACCTCGCCCTCAACTAAGGGGTGAGGGAAGCATGTACTGGTCTCCCTGCCAGGCAAATTCTTCCTTTACCCTTCCCACCTTCCCCAGTATTTCCTAATACACCACCTCACACTGAAGCTCCAGCCTACATTTACTGGCAGATATTAAATGTGTGTATTATACTGTCATAATAGGAAATACTATGCAGATAGTCATTCGCCATTCCTATGGGTTTAACTCGTAATTGCACAGTACTCGTGGGGTTTTACATCAGGCTACTGGAAATTACAGGTGTGAAGTTTGCGATCTGCCAGTATTGTGCAACTCAGAATTGGGGCTAAGGTGTCATAATTAAGACACTGAAATGTCACACATATACACAATTAAGCAAACAGAACAATTGACTGTTATGTAATGCTGCAGGAGCAAGATAGGCACATATTGGTTTACATTGAAAAAGTAAAACCAAACTACCTACTGTGGCTGCAATGCTGCGATGGCAGGCATGTTGCATAATGCTTACTTCTGAAAAAGAACAGGCCACATAGCACAGGAAAACTGAGGTCCACCAACATGCAGGACAGGCCAACTGTGGAACACATTCAAACAAGCATTGGCATAGCCAATAGGTCTCGCCTTAAGGACCGCATAAGTATTTAGCCAGAGCTATTGGCTTAGGCAATATCTTTAAAGTATGTGGTTGAACAGCGTACTGTACTGAATAGTTTATGTGGCCTCAAGCTACGTCTGGCTGCCTGCGCTCTTCCGCAAACCAACACTGTTGTGGGTTCAGGTCACAATGCTTAAGTATGTGTATGAATCGTCCCTCTTAGTGTGACAGCTGATCCTCAGCCAAATTTGTGGTGTTCTCATGAGTGGTGCGTATGACTTTGTCTATGCAAAAACAGACCAAAGACTCCATGCAAACTCGCACATAGTGTCTAACAGAACTCAACCCTTAAACCAGTGAGACCTATCACGAAGCACTACACTGAACAAACCATACTGTGTGTAGAGGCCCTCCAGGGTTGGGCCAGACAGAAGGATTTCTGAGAGCGGCATGGGGCTAGACAGATGACAGCAATGTGCTAAACAACTGCTACAAACATAAACAGACCATCATGTAGGTTGAGACATGCACAGACAGAACTTGAGACAACATATGCACCCCCTTTCTGACCAGGCAGGCCTTTCACGGTTGACAGTTTGAAGGTTTAATATATTTAATTTTCCTAAAATCTTTACTAGACACGTGCCTCTGGTCCCTCTGTTTTTTAAACTATGAAGACATCTTGATAAAATAGAGTACAGCACCTGCAATTTTAAGTGCGTTTCTGCCAAAGCAGCTGCAATGCTGCATACTTTGCTCAAGGAAGTGCCATCTAGATATCTGTCTTTCGCTAATGCTCTATAAAAAAAAATACTTCAGTCCTTCATGTAAAAAGGAATCGTCTCAGGTTGTTACTGACACTTTTTCAGGATATCCACATTTCCCTACTATGGAAACAATTTACTGTCAGCGGTTATCGTTAAAAAGGAGTTGTGAATCCTACCATTGTGGCCACACCTCTGATATGAAACAATTCGCATGAGAATGAAATGGCAACAGGAGCGGGAGCTCTATAATGATATGAAATATGTGCTTTGCTCTGTGGAAAGCAACCTGTGGACGCGTATTCTTGCAAAAATAACGTTTGCTTAGGCTACATCTATTTCTATTGGCATGGATTAAATAACCTTCATGTGTACAGATATAAAAAGACATTTGCGCATACAAGGTAAATGCATTACGATGTAAATGCATTACGATGCAGTAATGCCCCCTAGGGTATTCTGCTAACAGAATAAAAGAATAAAGCATGTTTGCATTAAAATAGAAGTAAACGCATTACATATTTAGGTATACAGCTCCATGTTTACACATAAAAAGTACGATGTACTTTCCCACCTTTGAATGAAAAACAGACAAAAAAAATCAAATTTTCACCCCCCAACACACACTGAGCATAGAGCAACCATGCCACATGTGTTTGTAGCAGGGAACTGACGGTTCTGAAGCAATTTAGAGTGCACGCAGAGGCCTGAGTTCAGGAAACGTCTGTCACCCGGGGGCTACGCCACACAGCGGCTACTGCCCAGGAGCTCCTTCCCCGGGGAAGAGACATGAATGCCGCTTGGGTCGAGGAGCGCTTGAGAGGAAATGAAAGGAGCAGGCTCTCTGCAGAACACACAGCGAGGCTACGGCGGCAAGGGCATTACTGCATAGAAATTGCACCCCAGCGATGTTTGTTGTTTGCCCTCTACCCTCAATGAGGATAATGATATACCTAGGCGATAAGCGCTTTTGATTTACAGTGCAAAAACAGAAGCATTCCGAAGACCACCCAACTGAAAACGAACCAAGCGCTTTTCATTTAAAGTGCAAAAACAAAACAATTCCGAAGACCTCCCAACTGAAAACTAACCAAGCGCTTTTCATATAAAGTGCAAAAACAAAAGCATTCCGAAGACCTCCCAACTGATAACGAACCAAGAGGAAAAATACAAATAGTGCACAGCAATCAGCATAGAGCAACAGGAGAAACTCCTCCCAGAAACAAAACTGCGGGGCTCTTTAATCGGAAACGGCGCCTCTTCCTGCCAGCACTTACTCTTTATTAGCCTGCCGTTTGCAGCGGAGGGACACTAATTAAGTTTAATTTTACATCAAGGCCCGGAGGCTAATATTATGCATATCCCTTTTATTGCTCCCTAGACAGCAGCAACAAAGAAACCATAGAATTAGAACACTTCAAACTTCTTAGAATACTGAACATGCATAAATACATAGAACTGGCAGCCATCTTCCTCTTTTGTTGCTGCTCAGTGAACAGATAAGTTGATCTTTACTCAAACGAAATTAATTTAAATAGGTTATAAATATTTGATGAAATGTATGTAATATTTATAAGGTTAAGTTTAATTTAGAATTCTTTAGAAGGATTAGTCTATAAATTGGTGTTTATTTAATATTTCAAAGATAAATATTGAAGGTCTTTCGTGGCTGCTACTTTGGCTTTGCGGGAGATTATAAGTAGAATTTAATCAAGGTTGGTGAGGTTTATAAATTAGGCTTGTGTGAGTAGGAAAGAGCCGTTGATAATTTAATTTGAGGTTACCTTGTTATGTGATGGTTGTGGGCTTGTGGCAGGCGCGCGTGTGAGCGCGAGGTGAAGCGGAGCCGATCCGCGAGGACAGTAATAGAAGTTGAATTTGGACGCGCGAGGTTCGAGGCGATTAATTTTGATCTGTTAGGGCCGCCGTACGCACGTAATGTACGGCGGCCATTTTAGGAGATTGGGATGAGTCGATTGAAATGAAGGAGTGTGAAGGAGGACATATTTTGGGAAATAGATAACGAAGTCTGTCGAAACGAGAGGCTGTTTCTGACAGACTCAGGTCAGAGTTCAGGAGCAGGTCGTTTTTTTGGTTTGTCAGTGTTGTGAATAGGAGAAGATTTGGTTTAAAGGATATAATAATATAGGAGGAAGAAGGAAGAAAGGAGATTAAGAAAGAATATTGGTGGAGTCTGGAGAAAGGAATTAAAAAAAAAAAAAAGGATCAAGAATTAATTAAATTGAGGTAGGAGCATAATTTACACACAAAAAAAAAGAAATAAAAATTGAAGAGAGAATGGAAGGAGTTGAGGGTAGCTTTGAGGAGAGGATGAAAAGCTACATGGAGAAAATGTTTGGGGAAGTGACGGCATCATTAGATAAAAAAATAGAGAATAGTATGGAAAAAGGGATGCAGAGAAGGCAGAGATCAGGTGAGAATGAGAATTATTGGACCACGGAAGAGCATGAGGTGGTTGCAGGTGGTTCAAAAGATGGTAATATAAAGGCACAAAAACGGAAAATGAGTGCGTCATTGAAAAAAGAGAAGGAACGTAAGGTTCACAGGGGTATGGCTATAAAGGCCAAGGAGGGCGCTAAAAGGGCGCAGAAATTGAAACATACAAGTGTTTCTTGTGATTCAACATCTTCAAGTGGAGATGAGTAGCTAACATACACCTCAAGTATCGATGAATCAGATGTGGAAGAAGTTCCAATAAAAAGGAGAAAGATTAAAGAGAGAGAGATTAAAATGGAAGAGAAAGAAATTGTGGATCCTCGGGGTGAGGATATGTTTGACCCCTTACTGATTCAGCATCCACTTTCTCCACAGTGGACTCAGGTGGAGCACGTGGCCAGATATGTAAAATACTGGATTAGGAGAGAGATTCCTAAGGAGGTCAGAACAAGAATGAGAAGTGAGTGCTCTAGACCTAGTCTAGAAAGCAAAGTTGCCTACACGCCTGAACTAGATCAGAAGATGATGGCGTTTATTAATAAGTATGGGAAAGACCCAAGAAAAGGTCTAGAGAAAGGGCTTAAAGGGTGTCAAGACAGACTTTTGGATGTCTTGGGACCATTGACAACATTTTTTGATATGTGCGAGGAAGCACATACAAATAATATTGGAGTGGATGTCGCAGAGATGCGTCAATGGGTCCAAAGGGACATTTGTCTGTTGGGGAATGCAAATACAGCAATTTGCATTGAAAGAAGGAAATCGATATTATTCAAGATTGACCCTAAATTGGCGGACTTAGCGAACAATGAGCCGGGGGAGCGAAGTGAAGGCTTGCTCTTTGGAGACGAATTTGTGAAAGATATGTCTCGCTATGTGAGTACATTTAGTTCACTGGAAAAAGCTCAAAAAGACATTAGAAGAGTTGTTGGAGTGGCCGGGAGGATGGGGGGCCGATTTCCCGGCCGAGGACAAGCATTTTCCAGAGGGAATTTTGGAAGAGGAGGAAGGCCCTATGTTTCTAATTATGGATCAAGCCTCTACGGTTCAAGAGGGGGACAGGGAGTTTTCTTCCCTCAGAGGCAGAGAAGCAGGGCAAGAGGAATGCGTTCTGAGAGGCGAACAAGAGGTGCTTCAGGTAAGATGCTTACAAGGCCCTTTTTCTATCCAAATAAAGTTGGGCGGCAGACTAGCCCAGTTTGTTTCGAGATGGAAAGAAATTACCAGGGATCCATGGGTTTTGGAGATGGTAACAGGTTACAGAATAAATTTTTTCAGACGCCGGTACAGGTGAGAGCACAACATTTTTTGAGATTCTCAAGAGAAATGGAGGATATGGTGACGAAGGAGATAGAGGAGCTAGAGAAAAAAGGTGCTATAGAAGTGGCAAGGTGTGTGAAAGGAGAATTTATAAGCAACATTTTTCTGGTAGAAAAAAAGGAGAAAGGTATGCATCCTGTGATAAATTTGAGGGAATTGAACGATTGGGTGTCATACAATCATTTCAAGATGGAAGGGATTCATATGTTGAGGGATCTCCTAAGGAAAGGGGATTGGTTGACAAGGTTGGATCAGAAGGATGCTTACTTGACTATTCCTATGTGCAAAGAACAGAGGGACTTCCTTCAGTTCAGGTGGAAAGGAAGGTTGTGGAGGTTCAGGAGCCTCCCTTTCGGGTTGACGTCAGCACCATGGTGTTTTATGAAGGTGATGCGTCCAGTAGCAGCTTGGTTGAGGTCAAGAGGAATACGCTTGATAGTATATCTGGACGATTTCTTGATCATGGCAGAGGAGAGGAAGTTGGCGAAGGAACAGACGGAATTTGCAGTAAAGGTGATAGAGGACCTAGGTTTTGTAGTGAACAAAGAGAAGTCTTGTGTGGATCCACAGCAGACGATTACATTTTAGGTTTTCAGATACAGACGTTGGAATGTGTGTTGAAGTTACCTATAATGAAGGTGAGGAAAATAAGGAAGGAGGGGAGAAGAACAATGAATTCAGAATGGATTACATTGAGACAGTTAGCTCGGTTGCTGGGTCTTTTGTCAGCATCAATTCAAGCAATTTTTCCGGCCCCTCTACATTACAGGGCGTTGCAGAGGTTGAAGAGTTTTCACTTAAGGAGGGGAGCAAAATATTCACAAAAAATGATGTTGAATCTGGAATCGAAGGACGAATTGAATTGGTGGCTGATGAATCTGGAACTTGGAATGGCAGGGCGATTTTTGGGGAGGCTCCAGAGGTAGAGATAGAATCGGATGCGAGTCTTCAAGGATGGGGAGCACGATGTGGTCTGGTTTCAACAGGGGGCAAGTGGTCAAAGGAGGAGAAGGAGATGCATATAAATTGTCTGGAGCTTCTTGCAGGGTCTTTTGCAATAAAGAGCTTCATGAGGGACAGGGTGAAGTGTTGTGTGCTGTTGAAGATGGACAATTTGTCAGCTGTAAGGTACGTGCACAAGTTGGGAGAGAACCACGATCGAGAGGGCTAGCGAACTTGGCCAAGGAGTTTTGGAGATTTTGCTTAGAGAAGGAGATTGTAGTTCAGGCACAATACATTCTGGGTCTGTGCAAAGTAGAAGCGGACTAGTTTTCAAGATATCTCAGGGATGTGAGCAATTGGAAGCTTCAAAAAGGGATCTTTTTGAACTTGGAGAAGAGATGGGGTCCTTTTCAGGTGGATCTTTTTGCGGACAGCCTGAATTGTCAGTTGAGGGAGTTTTACAGCTGGAGACCGGATCCGGAAGCAAAGGGAATAGATGTTTTTCTTCAGGATTGGAGTGTGGGGAGAAATTATGCTTTTCCCCCATTCTCATTGATTCAGAGAACTCTGATGAAAGTGAGGAGAGAGAATGCGGAGATGGTAATTTTGACGCCTTTTTGGAGAGCTCAAGTGTGATTTCCAGATATGATGGATCTATTGATAGATTATCCGGTGTTGCTACTGGATTTGAAGGAGATCATTCTGGATCCAGAAGGGAATGTTCCCGATTTAGTAATGAGGGGTCAGTTAACATTAGTGGCGTGGTTGATTTCAGGAGAATATGGCAAGTGCATGGATTATCGAAGGAGGCTGAGAATCTTATCGCTGAATCATGGTCAAAGGGAACGACAAAAGTTTATAGATCAGCTTGGAGAAGATGGTCTGATTGGTGTATCAAGAGGAATTTGGATTCCGTATCAGCACCTATAGTGGAGGTGGTAAATTATTTGTCAGAATTGTATAAGTTAGGATTGGCTTACAATACAGTGAATATTAGCAGATCAGCAGGTCATATGTTGGTGGATGGTATACCTGTAGGACAGAATGTGTTGGTTAAGAGGTTGGTTAAGAGTGTAAGGTTGGTTTTACCTCCAAAGGAAAAGTATGGTGTATTATGGGATGTTTCTTTGGTTTTGAAAGAATTGGATAGTTGGGGTAGTAATTCTTCAATGGATATTAATTTACTTTCTTGGAAGATGGCTATGCTTCTTTGTTTGGTTTCTTGTAGAAGGGTGTCTGATATAAAGGCCTTGGAGGTAGACTCTAGGTGTTATCAACCTGAGGGTGTGTGTTTTGAGTTAAGGAAAAGAACGAAGAACATGTCTAGAAGTATTTTTTATCCTAATTTGGAAGGAAATGACAATTTGTGTGTGGTAAGGTGTTTGAGGGAATCTGAAAGGAGGACTTTCACTTTAAGGCAAGGAGGTTGTTCGCAACTTTTAATTTCATATAAGAAACCTTTTAGGCCTGTGTCAACACCTACATTGGCAAGGTGGGTGAAAGAGGTAATGTTGAGGTCTGGGGTAGATGTAAGTGTTTTTGGGGCTCATTCTGTTAGAGGGGCTATGGCATCAAAGGCTTTTATGAGAGGGTATAGTTTAGGTGGAATTATGAAGGCTGCAGATTGGAGTAATGAATCTACTTTTAAGAAGTTCTATTTTAAGCCTGTGGAAAATGTCTTGGATAGAGTTTTAGATGAACTTTGAACATGCATAATATTGGCGTCCGGGCCTTGATGTAAAATGCAGATTTTCCACATTTAGAAATGGGTAGAAAATCATGATTTTAATAAAGGCTAATATTATCCCTCCACTGTTCCCTCCCAATTTTATTAATGTTTTTCTTTCTTTATTATGCAGGATAAAGAAAAAGAATTTGGATTTAAAGAAGCATGAAAGTGATTGACAAGACAGATGAAGGAGTTTGTTATTATTTAAAGAGACTTTGGATTTTATGTTTATTGCAGCACGCAAAGAGGAAGATGGCTGCCAGTTCTATGTATTTATGCATGTTCAGTATTCTAAGAAGTTTGAAGTGTTCTAATTCTATGGTTTATTTGTTGCTGCTGTCTGGGGAGCAATAAAAGGGATATGCATAATATTAGCCTCCGTGCCTTTATTAAAATCATGATTTTCTACCCATTTCTAAATGTGGAAAATATGCATTGATCTGTAGTTGAGCGGTGCTGCACTCAAGCCACAGGAAGGGAGGTATGGTGACGTCTGCCGAATTAGAAGGCAATAAACGAAAGTCACCATGCTCTTAACTTATGGTAAGTGTGGGCGGGCTAAAAGCCTGTTCTGATTTTTTTTTTAACAAAATAGATTGTCGCCATAGCGACAGCGCATGCGCGCTGCCTGCAGGCTTCGACCTAAAAAAGCATATAAGACAAGCATACTCGTGGTTGATGGAGACTTTGACCTGGAAAGTTGTTTCTAGGCAACAACTTGGCTCTTCACCAAGTTGAAACATTTAAATGTTTCAACTGTGCTCTGTGCTCAGCATCTGACATGATCTGCTACTAACAGAGCACCCCTGCCAAGTACCATGCATCAGGCATTTAACTAACACATTTCAATGTGGTGATCCGCATCACCATACTGAAATGGGAAGTCATGCATGTTAGTACCTGAGTCTCACTGTCAAGCACTACAGCCTAAGGGCTGGCTGTTCTTATAACACTTGTCAAGTCAGTGGCACAGGCAGACAGCGTGCGGTGAGCCTCGGTGCTCAGCAGACTTCTTGGGGGCTGGGCTAAGCTCACTACAATGTAAATGAATTGATTCAATCACCCTTTGGCGGCGCGGTATAAGGTACATTTCATTGAGGTCATGTCAGTGCCTGCCAATGGGTACCTCTGAGACATGAGTGAGGTCAGGAGTCAGTGTGTGTTCTGTCAAACTCACAGTAATAGTGCGAGTGGGTCAGCTGCCACCCTCCTGTGGCACGAGCGGGTGACAGAATTCAGATTAGTCAAGTGTGGCCAGATTGTTGCTGATGAGCTTGTGGTGCCTTTTAAAAAAGGTGGTAAACTGCGATTGTTTTGCGACTGCAAAGGCGGTCGCAAAACAATCATACATAGGTGTGAAACTCGCTATTAGGAAGGGACGCCCTTGGCATGCCCCTTCCTAATAGCGAGTCGCAAACCATATTTTGCGAGTCGCTAATAGGTTAGAGACTCGCAAAATATGGTTTGTATATAGGGCTGACCTATTTTGCGGTCGCAAACGGGCCAAATTCCTGTTAGACATGTGACACTTCAAACTGCTTCATCTGCCAGTGGACAGATGTGCAAATTTCATGTGAACAGTGTGAAATGGCCTATTCCATGCCCTCTGCATCGTGATAGTGACATCAATATAGGTTCAATGAAACAGGGGACCTGCTATTCAACCAGGTCTGGGTTAGGGATAGCTCAATATATGCTAATTGTCAAGCCTTGCAGTGTTAGTCAATGTCTTAAAAGGATGTCTATTCTCTCTTGAATCACATGAGGTAAGTATGGTATACTACAAGGGCAAAGGAAGTAAGAGACAAACCATCAGCTGGTAGAAACATGTACGTAAAATATTGAGAAGGGGAAACGTGAAGTTGTATCAGACAATGATTCTGACACCATTATGTGAGAGTGTACACAGGTCTTGTAGCTTACAGTCATGTGCTAATGGCTATATATGAACTAATTGTCATCCAAGTACAAATTGTAATATATGCTAATCTGTTTAGACTAGTTTATACACATATGTAGCCAGTATATATCAACATTTCAACTAATTTGTATTTAAATCTGTTTGTCAGCATCACACCAGGGCAGCAAAGGAGACTGCCACAAATGTTGGAGAAGCAGCTGGACACAGTGGTTCTCGTGGTGGTCGTGAGCAAGAGGGAGCCAGCTGTACAGAGGGTGGTGGGAGCACCACGGAGGAGCTGACAGACGTGACAGCTATGTCATCTTCATCGGACTCCATCTCTAGTAAGCCCTCCCAGGTGGTGATGTATCCCCCTGGACCTGAGTACATTCCATCTCAGTTCACCACCCCCCCTCCACCACCTCCACCCTCACTGCTGCTCCCCAGCCAGCTGCCTGTGGCACCTCGCCTAAAAGAGCAGGAGTAGCCTTTGCGGCAGGCACCTCACCCCCTGTCTCTGTCTCCTCTGCTGCCCTGAGTGTGGAGGCCATTGACCTCCTGAGGCAGATCTCTGTGGGACGGACAGCAGTGCTGAATGTCCTCCAGGTGCCTACCAATCAGCAGACATAGATGGTATCTTTCCTGGAGGGCATTCGCTCTGACATGTCTTCCCTACAGAGATCCATTCGGGCTCTAGCCTCCACACTCATGGCAGCCTTCACCCACATCCAACTTTCCACCCCCTCCTGCCTCTTCCCCGTCCACAGTCTCTATTCCCATACCTGCCTAAAGCACATGCAAACCCCAACACGCATCCACCTCAACATCCGCATCGCAGCACACAAACACACAGACATATGGCCAAAAACAGACACACACCACACTCAGCAGACACAAGACACCCTCACTTGCACATCCACTGACATGCTGGCAGACACAACAACCACTGATTCACATGGCTCACATACAGACAAATGGGCAGACAGCAGAGCATCACACACAGCCATGACAGACACCACACAACACCAGCAGACACAGAAATACCACACACTTTGCAACCCTCTTCCACCAGAATCCCTACCCTTGACTCTACTTGTACCCAGTCTGCTCAAAAACTCTGCCTTATTGCCCTTGACCTCTTCGCTATCCAAACTGACCCACCCTATCCAAACCTAAAATGAAGACCCTGCCATACTCTTCCACATCAACCCCCAAAAAACTAACCCAGCCCCCTACTGAGACCCAACCTAAACCCCAAGGAATCAGAAAAATAAAAGATCTCCATCCTGACATCGCCCCATTCCCCCTCAACCCAGATGATCAACTTCCACATCCTACCCCAATACTTCCACAGGACAAAAGCCCCCTTCCCATTCCCTTCACCATCCTTCATGGTTATAAGATCCCCAGAATGTTGAAATTCATCCCCCACCCCCCACAACTGAATCCTGCCCTCCCACTGACCCAGCTGACTCACGCAATCCTGAGCCCAGTCCTTCCAAGGACAAACCCACCACACCCTAGTTTTGTTCTTTTGGTGCTTGGCCTGCCCCTTCTGGGGGAGGTATCCCTATGCATATATCTGAGGGCAAGTTTAGATGGGCACCAGTTTGCTGGCCCACAACATGGACTGTTGGACTGGCCATTGTCCTTTGTTTTATACATATATTCTATTGAGACTGAATAAAGCACTTAGGGCCTCATGTAGGAAGCCAAATACCGGTCGGTAACGGCCGATTTTCGGTAATTATACCGTTACCGACCGGTATTTTGGCTTTTGAGATGTAGGGGGAGAATTTCATGATTCGGTAATTACCGAATCGGTAAAATTACCGAATCGGTAATATTACCGATTCGGTAAATTTACCGATTCGGTAAATACCGAATCATGAAATGAGATGTAGGGGGAGTGTGTGGTGGGTGTGGGGATTCGTTATTTACCACCAACTAAAGGTTGGTGGTAAATGACGAATAGGTGAAAAAAAGCATTTTTGTGCACGTTTAAGTGTGCAATGTGGCAGACATACATGCCCTTAGGGCATGTATGTGCGCCACATGTGCACACATGGCCGAATCAGGGGTGCAACAGGGTGTCAATGTGACACCTTGCCACCCTTGCATGTGCTCCCCCATTACCGAATCGGTATTTACCGATTCGGTAATGAGGCATACCTTCCCATCAATGGGAAGGTATGCCTCATTACCGAATCGGTAAATACCGATTCGGTAATTACCGAATTTTTCCGATTTGGTAATATTTACCTACTCATTACCTACATTGCATTTACCACTTCATAAATACCGAATCGGTATGATTCGGTATTTATGAAGTGGTAAATGCCAGCCCACCTACATAAGGCCCTTAGTTTTTTTGTTATTCCAGTGTCCAACCATTGCTACTGATGTTAACTGTCATTCCTGTGTAAATTGGGATATGTGAGTACACTTCAGTCTGTATGATAATGATAGCATATTAGGTAAGTCTATTGGAATCTTCTGTGGAATTATGTACCTACAGTGGCTGGGTGTCAATGTCCACATGATGTATCTGTAGGAGTGTGGGGTAAATGGCCAAACCCTGCATTGGGTATTCTATGCATTCATAGTTTTTGCAGCTTTTTATGTCCTGTGTGCAAGTGTGTCAATGGACAGAACTCAATGGGATGTTTGCTGCAAATGTATTCGATGAATACAAAGTGAATATTCTTGTCAACACACATGGAGGCGTTTTGTTTCTTCATACATGATGATAGGTACTTTAGACACACATGTACACAAAGCAATATGTCAATTGTAAATTATGTCCTACTAGTTATGGGCCAATTGCTGTTCCTTCTGTGGATCTTGTTATGAACTTCCAATGACACATTTGCCACATGTGTATGCCACTTTGTGCCAATACCCACTAGTCCCAGTTGAGACTAATTCTCACTGTCCTGTCCACATGGAGACTGCGAGGAAGCTACAAATCAGACTGTGTCCTGGCCCTGTTGGCTTCCAGGACTCCCCTTAATTTTTAGAACAATTTTATGCAAGGTCTCTACGCACTGTGGCCTCCTGATATCGTGAAACTTGGATGGTTGTAATGCCATTCACTTTACTTGCCTATTTCATGTGGGTAATGTGTGTAGCTCCATGACAGTGCTTTGTAAGTTAAGCTGTGTTTGTCTACCTTGAAATTACCTACAGACGTATGTTAGTGTTGTAAATAAAGGTAGACCATCCATGTGGGTTCTTCAGGTATTTTTATTCAGGTAAGATGTTACAAGATGAAAGCCCCACCAGGAGCAGCCTCACTGCTGCTCAGCCCATCCCCAACTGACTCTCACTCACATGAACATTCCATGTATAGTTACATACATAAGCTACCTCATAGCCGTGTAAATCGTCCTGCTACTCATATTGTATTGTATTCGTGCTCAATTTACCTTTTGTTATTGTGAAGCGCTCTGATACCCAAGGGTCACGTTCGCGCTATATAAAACTATATAAATATAAAAAAAATAAAAATAAAAATTTACCAACATTCTCTCACACAGACACCCAGGCTGAGCAGCAGTATAACACATCTCCTTCCTTTAAGGGAATACAAAAACTCTCAGAAAAGTATCAGAATAAATGCAAGAAAAAAAATAACATGAGATAGTTCTGAAAGTAGCATGAAAAATTAAAGGTGACAAATTCATGCAGAAACAATAAAGAAGGCAGGAAGAGACACAGAAATACACCATCTCCCTTCTCATCACAAGACAACCCACACTCCCACACCATAACTACCAATAAACCAAAGTACAAGAATCATGTAAGCTGGCCAGTCAAACACAAGAAAAGTACAAGGGTGCCAACATCAACAGTGCGAGGAGAACCATCCTGTAAAGAAAAATAATATGTACGCATGGAGGATATCCACACGGAACTTAATAGCATCGCCACACCAAAGTAATTGCAAAGCTTCCCCCAACGACATATTGGGGTGTGATGTGTGAAAAGGACTCCACACGGAACCAGAAAAAACACTCCCCATGCAACCCTTGACGTGCGAGAAATGTATGGTAAAAATGGTCTTCCCCCAACAACAAATTGGGGTTTATGTGTGGAAGGGGCTCCACACGGAACCAAAAACACTCCCAATGCAAACCTTGACATGCGAGGGAAAAACACAACACTAGCAAAGTAAACCTTGACGCCCAAGGCAAAGCACTCCCAATGCAAACCTTGACATGTGAGGGAAACACACAACACTACCAAAGTAAACATTGACGTCCAAGGGAAGAAAATTGCAATGCAGGCGAAAGTAAGAAGCAACCTGGAAATAAAGCGAAGTAAATGCACATAAGGTAAGAACATATGCACTTCCCCCAACAGCAATTTAGGGTGTGATGTGTAGAGAACAGTCTACACGGAACCAATCAGGTGCACAGCACTACACTTAACATGAAAAGAACTCCCCCCAAAGCAAAATGGGGTGTGATGTGTGGAAGGGACTCCACACAGAACCAAGAAAAAACAACACTCCCTACACAAACCTAGAAAAGGGGCGTAAAGTACATGAACATTGCAAAGGAAAGTAAGTACAATCACACAGTAAAATGGACCACAAGTCAAACACATGCACACAATAGCATAAGTAGACAGCAAGCAATAAGGCATCATAAAACAGCACCGACCACAATGAGATAAAAGAACACAGCCTATGACAATATTTGAAAAAAAACGAAAACCAATGGTTCCAGAGACGTGATGAAAGAATAAGCAGTAACACTCTGTGAAAGATGCCAAATGAAGATGGTAAAGCAGCAAAGCATTGAACATCTGAACTAAAAAAATAAAAAAAAATAAAGAAAACTGGCACTTCACTCCGGTGAGCGATATCTCACCCGAATGAAATCCTGCACGGTGAACTAATGTCCACTACTGTATGATAGGGGATGACAAAGATGTTGTCACAAAGGCAGTTCTCACATTGTTCACCTGCATGAAGTCACATAGAAAGGATGTTCAAATACTAGCAAAGTCTTTGAGTAACTCTCGAACAAAAAAAAAAAACAGGTAGAAAATGGCACACTGCAGAATGACAAAATCCAAGGAAGCTGAAGAGAATATTGCATGTGCTGACGCTGAGGGAAAACAATGCACAATCCAACATAGGAAGGGGAAAGCGGTAACTCAAGTAACGTAGATGGTGGCAAACAGAGGCTGTAGCCACTCAAATTGTACTCACTTTGATGTCCAATTACCGGCATGGTCATGTCTTTCCCGCGAAAAGCTCTTACTCGCTGCAGCGGGAAGAATGAAGACAGGTATCCAAAATGGGGGCACGTAGAAATGAGGAGAGCCGGATGGCTCAAGGCAACAACGTCCCGCAGCAGTAAAAGAGGACAGTAAACAACGTTTACACCGAAAAATGTTAAATGCAGGGAATCACAACACGGTCGTCACAACGACCGCATTGTGATTTCCTGCATACCATTACTCCCTAAGTCGGAACAATGACTTGCAGAGGGGGGGGTTGGTGTTGGATTAAAAATCCAACACCTTCCCTAGTATCCGCACAGACTGGAGTTGGAATAGTAAATTATACTATTCCAACATCCAGCGCCCCCCCCCCCTCCGCAAGTCGTTGTTCCGACTTGCGGAGTAATGGTATGCGGTATCACAGCGCGGTCGTTGTAATGACCGCGTTGTGATTCCCTGCGGGATAAAAGGCTGCGGAATAACGTCATACATTCAAAGGGGACACGTCAGAGATGATGTCAAGAAGGCAAAGCGTGACACGAAGAATGCGCTGACACGGAGGTAAGATCGTGTGTGCTGTGAACGGCACGCAGCTTGTTTTCAAAATAGAAGTAGCAGTTGAACTGACACTGTTGTTGAACTGATGGTTAAAGACAAAATGCAGTAAATAAAGTTGACACACCTCCGAAATAAAAATAAAGCGGTAGTTCACTTTAGGTCAGAGAACACATCAATCGTCTACCATACTATGTGTAATTAAGACTCAGTCAAGCAAAAGCAATGCGCAGCTCATCAGGAGAGTTGTGAAGTATGGCTTGGTTGGTAGACTGTTTGGTTGACAGTAGTAGCTCCGGAAGTAGGCAAATAGCACAGAAGAGGCAGCGCAGTGGGCAAAATCCAAAGACAAAGGTGGAGATACACAGTGGAAGCAGTGATAGAAACACTGCAAAATTACTTAAACGATGGTTGCAGCAAACAGGCAACAGTTGCAGGCCCAGTACAGTTGAAGTAGACACAGCAGAGTTTGGTTCACCTGGGATTGGGTTACACCAAGTAGAATCCTTAAAACTCAACTCCTCTTGAAGAACATCTGTTCTTGGGTCACAGCAGGCGGCGGGTAGAGAGTCCAACAGGAACTGGCAGACAGCAGGACAGGCAGACAGGAGGACAGGCAGGCAGGAGGACAAGCAGGCAGCAAGAACTGGTCGCTCTTCTGGGAAACTGCACTTTGTGGAAACACTCTCCCAAAGTAACAGGACAGGGACCACTGTCCCAAAGGAGGAGGAAAGGGAGAAGGGATGAAGAGCAGGAACTGGCACAGTAAGGTTGGGGCGACCGATGTAGAGGTCACTGGTGGGGCTCTGGGGGCCAGATTCTTCAAGTTCCATTACAATCTCATCAGCCTTAATCCAGTTACTTAAAGGTTGGCAGTTTCATTACAATCAGGTGTCATACGCTGGTTCTTCCTTTTTAAATCGTCGCCAAAATATGTTGTAATAAAGGTAGTCCATCCATGTAGGTTCTTCAGGTATCTTTATTCATGTAAGATGTTACAAGATGAGAGCCCCACCAGGAGCAGCCTCACTGCTGCTCAGCCCATCGCCAACTGACTCTCACTCACATGAACATTCCATTCACCAACATTCTGTCACACAGACACCCAGGCTGAGCAGCAGTATAACAGATAGTTGCATGAGGACCTTGTTTATGGTACAGGAATGGGTATCACAGAAGTTGATAGCTAGTTCAATTATTGTGTGATTGTCTTGATTTACACTTCATTTCACACATATGTACATCAATCTTCTAGGCTCAACTCACACTTAGAGTATGTCAGTCTGTGCATGGACATTATTAGTAAATTGGACATATGGCACATCATGCCGATGTGATGCGACTTTTTATTCTGTCTTCGTGCACACATGGCCCCACAATAGATCTTCCACCCAGGGATGAATTTCACTATACTTGACAATGGCTTCCAGCCTCCAAGGGTATGTGCTATCTGAGGGTCATGTTTATTGTAAAGTGTGGTTCATGGTTGTCAAGGAGTGTTTGTGTGTCAAGTGATGTATAGTGAGTGTATATGTCCAGGTGGGATGTGTCACCTGCAAACAGTTGCAGTTACACAAGCTTTAGGACTTCTGGGTTGTGGTATAGTGAATCAGTCTAGTGATGTTTGCATTGGGACTACTGTATCTTGTTCATCACTACATAAGTTTGAGTGGCTTTGTTTAAAAGGGAATTAGGATGGGGACTCATAGAGATGTGTATCATGTTTTCCTACTGCCAATTCTATTATTCACAAAACCAGTTCATATACTGATATACATTTGTCAGTGCTCGCTCCTCCAATGCACCTTCAAGCCCCCCTCATGTGGAACTTCTCAAGGTATACCTTTTCACCCTGACATTTAGAAGCTCAGCTGGACCCTCAGTCTTTGCTCCCAGCAGTGGTGATGAGGGTATTGGGTTCAGTGAGGATGTTGTGTGCCATTGTATTCGTATCATTTGCACATACTTTTATGTGTGCATTGATGTTATGTTGCCATGACATGGGGCACATATAGCAGTGATGAGGTCACCATACATATATATACATATTTGTGTCTATGATCATTTGTAGTCCTACCTTTATGTTGGCCTTTCCCTGTATTTCCTGAAAGGACTCTAGTCACCTATGCTGAGATACCCTGCTGAGATACCCTACTTCATCATGCTCACCATACTACAGGGCAGTTCACATTGGTGCACCTTGGCTTTGTGGTCACTTTAATGTCTACAGGTAGGTGTGTCACTTATCTGTGGTGATGTCCGTGAAGGTTCTCATTTTGCTGGTTATCTAGTAGGTACAAAAGCGGTAAGACATGCGTGATGGGCTCCATAGCTACACAGGAAGTGTGAAAGTGTGTAGTGGTGAGTTTCGACCTTATGTGCCTCCCCTTCCACCAGTTCTGATGAGATTGTTGGACCAACACAGATGGCATGTCAGAAATACGCATCGTAATTGGGTGGGTGGTTCCAGGGTCGGACCGCTATCCATTTGGCTCAAATGGTTCTTTCCAAGAGCCGCGCCGTCGGAATTTCCTGTCAGAGTCAGAAGGACAACGTCTGACGGTAAGCCATGTATTGCAAAGCATTATAATCCTGCGGTTGGAGCCACCGCTTTCGACAGGACATTGGGCGGACCGACCGACTGACCCCGACAAGACCGCGGAAGCACTTCCGCCTGACATCATAATCAGCTCCTTTGTGTTTCTGGGTGCTATTTCTACTATATGTTAGAAAATGTATTTCTCCAGATTTTCTTATTGGGTTTTTGTCATTGTATCTGTTATCTTGTTTCGTAAATTGTAATTTCTAACTCATTTTGGTATTTTTATTGTTTTGCATTTTTACTTTATTACTGCTTTAGTACTTCAGAAATACTTTACACATTGCCATAAGTTAAGCCTGTCTGCTCGGTGCCTTAGTTACCAGGGGGTTGAGCTCAGGTTAATTTAGTGACTTTAAAAGGTTCTCTATGACAAGGACTGGGATTATTGCTTGAGTTGCGTACTTACCCCCTCAACTAATAACCCAAATTGTTACAAGTGTGCATACATTTTGTATGTTTTCCTACTATAATGCATCTGAAGTACGTTGGTGTTCAATTATAGTGTTTCTTTGGTGCAATGGGTATGGCATGCTACATATTATTTACAGAACACAATGTTGCCAGAATTGCCTCAATTCTTCCCTGCAGATGCATCAATCCATACTCATCCTATTGATCTCGGTAACTGAACTCCCAAAGCGAATCCTTCTCACCCCTCAGACAGGTGGAGACACCAGCACCAACTCTGCTGCAGGCCCAAACTATCACCCCTATTTCTGCCTGATCCTTAATGCGATTACCCCTCTTGTCACTGAGTTATTCACCAGTGAGACCCAGGAGCTGTAACTTCTGTTTGCTTACCTGATTTCCTACCAGAGTCCAAACTCTGCTCTGCTCATAGGGCAGGAATGCACTTAATGCTGAGGTCTCAAGAAAGCGAAGAAAGCGAAGTTCTTGAAGGAAAAAACGGTTGCAGACAAGCACTTGAGAACTCATGTTGAGGAAGGTACACAAAATGCATTATGGTGATTGTACATAACCACTCAAAAAACACATTTCTACATGGACAGTTTGTAAATCTGGTCAGGTACATAAATGTTGTATTTCAAAAACACACATAGCAGTAGGACTATGGGCATCATTGTCAGTTTGGCAGATTGCCTGCCAGATAATAGTGACTAGATAGCGTGTTTTGTTAATATCCAGAAACAAACTCTCAAACAGGAGGGGTTTGCTTCCAAAACCAGAAATACACTTGTTAAGAGGCATAGATATTCGTTTCCCATTGGGCACTGTCATTCGTTGGTTTCTTTTTTTCAGCCTTCATAATTTATATAGAAGTTGCAAAATGGAAAAAAGGGAAAAATGCAAAGCAAAGCCCCTCATTAAGGCAGACCTTGTGACGTCTTCAAGACTAAAGCCCTGCGGCGGATGGACTGCTACCACAAAGTGACTGATGCGGGACTCAGCGGATGCCCTGATGTTAAAAACTTTATAAACTAAACAGTGGATACCTCTTTTTGGCGGGAGGGAAACCGAGGATGGTAGAGGGGCGGTGATGCAGCCAGGGCATCATCCCGCCTAAAGAAAACAAAGAAAATGGTCTCCCCACCAGCATATTGGCTAGGAAAAGACAGCCTTCTTCAAGTGCAACAAGTTCACAGAACTTTGGGCTACGGTGCCACTGCACATGCTGAGCTCATGGTAGTTAAACCCACTTAGATCTGGACATCCAGACTGTAATTGTGGATGTCCCACGTCCACCAACCTCTAAAGAACCTGCTCTGTCTCCTCCTCCCTTGGGTAAGCGATTATGAAGGCTCAGCAAATAGATTCAAGGAATATGAATGTGGGTAGTTAACAGTTAAAAAATTAATACATTTAAATTGTTCTGGTCAGGTGGAGTTCATAATGCACATGTAAGGATTCCAAGCACAATCGCATTACTCAATCAATCATCAATCAATCGCAATCTTTATTCAGCCCGAGCCATAAAAGTCAGAGATAAATAATACAGTACAAGTGTTTGTTGTACAAATTAAAAAAACACTATTAAAATCAGAACTGTTCATGAAAGCATAAACCAGCTATAAATGCTACCTACAGGGGTGCATTTCCACACAATCTTTTAAAAAAAAACATTACAAAGAGGGCCGTGATTCAGTCTCTATGACCCCTTAGAGATTAAAAGGCTAAAAAGGCGTAAAAATAGTATAGAAGCAGCAGGGGTGAAACAGAATCCAATTCCTTTATCAAAGAGGGATCGTCTTGTATTTCTTTCTGATTGCTACTGTTCTTCTTATGAAATTAAGTACAGCATAGCAGGTATCTATAGTGGAAAGATTTTGTAAGAAGGTTAAGTCCTCCCAGTGAGTTCTCAGGTTGATATTCCGTGATAGAGGCCTTAAGAACTCACGCCTGGGTTCAACATGTAATGAGCAAAATTAAGTGTTTCGTGGTTTGTCACACCGGCAAAGAGGTAAATCGTGTGACCAGACACCCTGAAATGTATCATAGAAATTCTAAAAAGGGAGAGAGGTAGCAGCGAAAGATAGGGTTTGTGACCCAAACAATTTATTGTTCGACATTAGCTGTCGTAGAAATCATTACTTATCTCGCATTCGCTACCATGGACTGTGCTTTCTGGAGCTTTACATTCTAACGATATTCAAGGAAACGCAACTTAACTTCCTCTTCACTTTTTTGGGGCATTACTCAATTTTGGTTGGTGAGCTTTGAAAATAGGGTGTAATACCTCTCCCCAATTTACCGCCTATAGGAGTAAAGCCACCCTGTTTTTCTTCCTCCTGGGTAATTTTGGGGGAGAAGGAACAGGAAGGTGCCCACTCCAAGCATATTTTAAAAACAAAAAAGCTAAATTGTGCATTTTAGATCCCAAATTCCGTAGGTTAGCTTGAAATCCAGGGGTTTTGAAGGCACACTAAACTATTCAATACTTTAAAGGTAATGCAGTCCAGCTTCGCCCTACCCAAGAAATAATTGGAAAATTATGGCAAAAGTGGAGCCCAAAAGGCCTATAATTTTCAAAATGCATATAGCAACTTTATTCACTTATCATGTTCTGCCTAGCCCCTTCCATCTAGATTCACAGGCATAGATTTATGACTATAAGTTTACTCGAGTGGTAGGACACCACCCTTCTACACTTGTCAGTCACAGATCATAGATAGCATTTCTGGATAGATTTACAGACTCATACAGCATTGCTAACTGTTTACAGATGCTTCGCAGATAGGTCACATCAATCTTGCAATTTCAAGCCTCATATAACAGCAGTGACAAAGTATTCAAACATTGAATTACCATTGTGGGTGATGAAATGCCCCCATGTATTATAGAATAACATATATAGAAGTAATGCCTTCTAGTACCAAGATGAGAAATAAGCCACCCAACTTCAGCATGACTTATCACTTTAACATCAGCTTTACATAGATTTCAGTTTATGTCAGCTTTCCAGTTTACATGCATTTTGATTGCCAGAAAATCTATACTTTCATTTTAAATAGTCAAACGCGATTGCAACAAACAAAAGCGTGTCTTTTCATGAATAAACATTCTTTTTTTAGTAAATACATTGTTGGTCTCCAATATTAGCATGCCATTTTCATCAAACACTCTTATGTATTAGTGCTACACATGGACAGATTGCAATAGTCATGCACATTTTGCATCCTCTTCAAAGGCTAGGGATGTATATAATATGGTATAAAAATTCCATCACAATATCCTAATGGGCAAAGTGTCGCCAAACATGGCAAGTAAGAAGTCGGGGGAAACAGACAGTGTTTGTAAAGGCTTTGGCACCCATGGTAAGTTGTTTTGTGAATTAATGAGTGTGGAGGGCTACCAGTCATATCTCGATGTGAAGTATTTGAATGGCGAAAATGATCATTTTATCGAGAGAAGCAAAAGCGATATATGGACACCTCTCAATAAGATAGATTCAAATTTGAAACCGGCTGCCCTATTGTCTCTTAACATAACATCGTGTACCTGCAAGTAGGGAGCGGCTTTCCTCGAATCACACTCCTGGTCCTGAGGGCTCGTGAAAAATTGATGAAACGGGTATCATGACACACAACACCCCATAGATTTAAATGCCACAAAAGTCTGACATACAACCCAGAAAGGCTTATTTAAGTGCAGCATGGATTTGGTAAGTCATAGAAGGTTGTCAGGTACTGAATGCGTGCTGTGCACTTAAGCACTCATCGGATGTGTGTGTGTGTCTTAAGAATTGAAAACATTTCTCCTTGTTAGCACCTTCTTCAAGGAGACAGAGTTTGATACGAAGCCCGGTCTGGCTATCAAAGCAAATCGAACTTTGCGTCAAACGTATAGGTGTCCGGACTGGAAAATAATTAAAGAGATTTTGGGCGAAAGTTACTGCCCGCAATTAATACTCACAGATACAAAGCCTCGTTCACTGGAGAAGCTGCAGAAACAGAAATCAGAATACAATTACAAATATATCTAAAGTGCAGGTTACATACATTGTGCGTTTGTACTAGACAGTCTAACAAAATCAGTACTTGGCTACAGGTTGTATAAATAGGGGTGCAAGTCAAAGTGCGCCGTCTATAAATTAGTGAATGGACATAAATGGAAGACCATATGGAAGAATGTAAGGCACGATCCACTGGCATAAGTGCACCGAGAAAGCTCAACAGCCAAGGAGAATAGTACAAGAAGTGAGGTGATGCCCTGGCTGTATGTGAAAGAAGAGGTGGGGAGTGTAGTTAAACAACAGTATCTGTGCACATGTTTTAGGTTTTGGCCCCGCCTTCCTTGGCCCAGGTTCCATATTTCTGCTAAGACATTGTAGCATCAACTGTATCTGAACATCACCAGAAGGGACATGACCTGAAGGCGAACAGTTTTTTAGATGTAACAGTCTGGAAAGGCAACATACAAAACCCTAAGTTAAAGACCACTTCAGTTATCCAACATCACCAGTTTAGCAAGACGTGTCTGACTTGTCATGCAAATATAGTATTTTGCCTCGTATTGTGTTGTGCTACAAAACTAGGCCCTCCCACTATTGTGTCAGCAGCCTCTTAGTCAAGAACCTCGATTTCTGCAAATCTGTCTCTTTGCTTTTGCCTCATAAATCCTGGACTGAAATGGCCATAGTTCTCTGGTGCAGGTTTTCCATCCGAAATACATCCCAAATGCATACCCCAGCACATCATGAGATAAAAAAGCTCCTCATTGACGCCTCAGTTGAGTTTTCAGCTAGGCAACTTAGTATAAGGTCTGGAGCGCTGTAAGGAGGGTCCAGGCAATAAAAAGCAAATGAAAGTGCTAAAATCAAGACATCAACTCCCCATGCACTCTTTTCCCAGAAGCCTAAGTAGCTATGGAAATGATGTAGCAGAAATCGGATTTTATTTGTAGGGGTACATTATAATTACACGTGTAGAGGGGACCCGCATTTAACCCTTTGTTGTAGTAACATAGAGTGTTAGAATTTGAAATATATTAACCTGAAATGTGATATATTCTAGGCCAATGAAAGGTAACATGGAGAGTCAACGTAGAAAGGAAGTGTAACTAGTAGAAACCATTAACGTGAGGAGTTCGTATTATGAAACTGACAATCATTCATGTAAAAAACATGTTTAATAATTGTGTCATTTTACATGTAGGTAGATGTATTCACCAAAAGTATTTAATTTCTATGCAATTTCGTAAAGCTCATATTATGCTTTCTTATGTTAGCTGAATTTCGTAGGCCTGAAATGCAGTTCCTGAAAATTCTCGCTTTAGGATTAATAAGCTGAATTTCATGTGTGCTGTGAAATTTGTTCTTTCTCATGTTTTGTGTTGCAGCTAAAAGAAGCACTCTTGTTAGCTAAAATAATTTCTTTGTTTTAGCCGTCAGGCAAGGAGAGGAGAAATTACAATTGTGTGGCTTGAGTTGATATAGGAAGATCATTTTGCTTTACACAGAACGGCCTGGGGACCAAGGACAAATTGTAGCGAGGAAAGAAAACCATTGTAAAATGAAAAAAGTACATTCAGGATAGTACCCAAAGCAGATGGCGTGACTTTCAATGGATCTTGGGAATGTCACCTCTGAATAATGTACTGTTGGTATTAGGGAAAGAACCTACTTTTTCCTTTTCCTTCAGAGAGAGAGCATCTGAGAGCGAGCTCTGTCTCTGTAGCTTTATGCTACATGACCCATAGATGGTCGAGAGATTTGTTAGGAAGACGCCACATACGGACACCTTTTATCCTTCTTCTTGACAATGCTTATGGAGGGATATCACATTAAAGTTAGTGTAGTGATAGATTTCATGCTTCTCACTCACCAACCCTCGTTGCAAGGGAACTTGGACTCATGCTTTCTGATCTTCTGCATTCTACTTTTTGAACTAATTGTGCTATTCATGTTGCATCATCTCAATTGGATACGCAGATTTGACTTCATGCTGATTCCAATGTATTTCTATACTCTTGTATTAAGGGGTCTTTATGTTCAGTTGTTTTTGGCTTTGTAATGAATCAAACCAACCTTAAGTAGTTGTCTGTAGTTATTGTGTGTCTAAGTGGATTATAAATTAATTTCTCCCCTCCATGCTTTCATGTCATGAAAAGAACCATCAAATTGTGTTTCTAGAACAGGTCCAGAACATATGGGCCCGGCCCTTTCAGTAATGAAGATCCTTAGCTCTCCCCACCTCTAACTCCCTCATCATTTATGTTCAAGAAGGTAAATGTTTCTAATTGTGAGAGGCTACTTGTGGATCTGACTGTAGGCACTGTAAAGAGTGAAAATGAGTAGTGGTCAAGCCTGCCCTAGTTTTTCTTTGGCTATGCCCCTTATTGTGGGTCTCTCTGTAATGGCCTGATTTCTACAAATGCCATCCATCACCAACATTCCTGATTACTTCTTGCATCCCAATCTGTTCTTTCTTGCACTGGACTCTTCTACCCCTGTGGAATTTAGAATTATTGCATTAGTGTAACTGTGGTAGTAACAGCAATATTCTTGCTCAGTGCTAAAACGATGTCAAAATGTTATGTAAGTTTCTGATGTATAAAGCCTCACTCTAATGTCCGGCCAGCATCAGAGATGAAAATTCTCAAAAAGCTTGCTCAACTCAAAAAATGTGCATTTGTTTATCAATTTGAAGGTCAAATGTATACTTTGCCAAGTTTCAGTATTTTTACCTGCATAGTATATTCTATTTTTTGGTTGTGCCATATGATACCCATTCAATCCTATTTATGAAAAGGTATACATTTGCGCTCCGTACATATGTGCTCTAGCTTTCAATCTCACACAGTGCCTGTGGATCCCATTGTTGTCTGTCTCTGTGATCCACAGATTTTTGTTTAATAAACATTTTCAGATGTCAAGATCAGTATGATAAGAGATTTATCTTGCATCACCCAGCCCTCTACTGATCTTGCTCCTACTGGGCGAGATGCCAAAGGATAGTTACCCACAATGAATTAATATGCTGTTTGCCCAAATCCTAGTGTTGTCTTTATGGAAGACCAGTCCACCCATAAGGATCCTCCCTCATGCCTGCTTTCTTCTTCACTTCTGGCCTCTCATACCATCTCCCCTGCCTGCCCCACAACACTTCGAAGTACCTTAAGGTGGTGTAAAACATCACAAAAATAAATAACATGACACAACAAAAAGTAACAAATTGCACTATCCCTAAACAGTTTAAACCTGAATATCACACAGTTAAAACGAGAGACTGCATGGGTACCTCCGTGTTCACATTAGAGGAATAAGAAGTAGGTATACTTACAGCCCAGTGCACTGTGGTGTATGTTTACATAGTCTGTCTCTGAAATTACAAAAGTATTGTTGATTGACTCATGATACATCGAGATGGAGAAATAATTCAACAGACAAACAACACACTCTGTCACTACCTCAACAGCCAGCTCTCTATGGGCTGGGGTTTACATAAAGTAAGGTAATGCAGTGGCTCTAGGGTTACTCTCAGTGGTGATCTCAAAGTACTACAACAGGAAAGATAAATTAATCTTTCAGTAGATGGGAATAATGAAGTCCAAGCCTTAAAAACTATGTAGTTATCCTGTTTTCCTATAAGGGACAGACGCTCAAAGTTAGCAATTTGTTTTGCAGTGCAGCAAACCATATTTGCTGCACTGTGTAGCTCAAGGTGGAAACCAGTGCAGAGCCATATCTTTTAAAAGTACTTTGCTGCTGCTCTCATTCCAAATGTTGCCCCTCTAAATTTCTGTCATGCATGACACGCAGTCTTGCAGAGGTCACTAAGCCCTGTCTAGCAGAAGATTTTTCTTGGAAGCATAATGTTCCAGTACAAATTCCTATATCTAGCCAAACATAGAAAAATCACACTCATTGGATGTGTGCTGTGTACAAGTGTTTTTGTTTGGGCACAGTACATTTTTCTCCTTGATAACACCTGCATTAGATTTTGACACAATGCCTGGTATAACTTTCTTAACCCATCAGTCTTTGTGTGAAGACCGATAGGTATTTGCACTGATTCAGCCACCACAGTAACGCCACTTAATGCAAATAGACACAGAGCAGTACAGTGTACTTTGTTTGTGGCTAAATGGGCGCATTCCCATCACAAAACACCTTTTGCATTTGATAGTAAATACCATGGGCTACTTTGTGTAGATACAGCGTTTGTAAATCTTGTCCAAAATATTTTCTACGTGATTCTATCATTCTCCCTGCACATATGTTTTGCAAAGAGTCCTTCATTTGCCCGCTTCCAACACGAACCCTTTGTCACCTCAACTTCTTTTCTTTGTGCTCTTGATTCTTTCACAATTTACTGATCTGTACATTTGAATTCAATCCCTTAATCCTTCCATCGCTCTCTTGAATTATCTAAATGTACACTTTTTTAAACAAACTTTATATCCTCCCATCCTCCCATAGCTCTCTTGACTAGTCAACCACTCCTTTATCCATTTCTCCACCATTCAATTGCTGTGAATGAATTACCAATTTTCCATTCGTAAATCATTTTCATCTCCCTCATCCTTCCATTGTTTTATTTATGTATACTTGTTGATCTTTGGTTGTAAATCCTCTGGTGCTTCGTGGTGGTTTTCATTTGTAGTCAATATGCTTGCCATCACTTCTCTGCTTTTCAGCCTCAATTTTTCTCTCTTGCATCTACACTTGCTTATTAACATTTACAGAGTGTCATAAAGTAAAAGAGACCAAGACAGCCAACATGAGAAGAAACTTGAGTGTTATTGATGTAGGCAATTGTAGCCATACCAAGGAACCTGCACTTCCACAGGACGAGAATGTTTAGTGGGGCTTCGCTGTAAAGAACAAAATGAGTGATGTGTTTTCCTATCAAGAGCTTAAGTCGTGGATATTTACTTTCCCGTTCATGGTCTCCTCCCATGAATATATATTTGTCAATGTTGCTCACTGATGAAGAAAACTAACTTCCATGTGACTTCTTCAACAGAGATTGGCATGATCGGGATGTAGCACATGACGCTGTGCTTGATCTGGATTAGTGGGAAGACTATTGATCGGCAGCTGTCGGTAGAAGCGAACGGAGGTCCGTAGGCTTCGCGCGCTGCTTGAAAACTAAAAAAAACCTGTGTTTTTTAAACTTGTATTTTTATCTGTAACATTGCTGAATCTTATGTGGCACACTTTGTGTAAATACTAAAAGAAGCTTTTTTAACTACACGAAAGTACTGTTTCAGCGCACTTTGCTATTACCTGTTAGTGTGGTGTGTGGCCTCTGCACCTCCCCGGTCCACCGCAGCCATTAGCGGGCTGATTGATGTGGAGGGAGTACTGCTGAGGTCCGACCGGCGTTTCCCCACTTCCTGTTGCCACCCCACGGCTGCTATCTTGCTAGGGAGGCGGTATAGTCTTTTTCCTCTCCCGGCGCCTGGACACACTATTTAGGAGGCCCATGGCGCGGGAGCGCAGCAGACGCGCGCAGCAGGCGCGCCAGCGGCACGCCGAAGGCAAGCCCGTCTGCGCCCGTCCGCGCCAGGACACCGCCAGACATGCTCGCAATTCTAAATTTGGGGGTCTTACTTACACTAGGGAACAGCTGATGTCTATCGGCTAGCAGGTCAGCCCTTATGGTCAGTATCAGGTGGACACTATGACTGGACCTTTCTGCTGCTCCAAGTGTGGCTATACATCCTGCCCCGCACTGCCTCAAACTCCCCCCAGACCCACTATGAAAATCCTTCATCTCAACGTTCGGTCCTTGGTGAAACATTATATGGCGATTCATGACCTCATTGAGGATGAATCACCGGATGTGTTCTTCATAACTGAATCCTGGCTGACCGAGGCCACGGTAGCTGAACCTGGCCTCGCCCTTCCTCCAGGGTAGAGAAACTAGAGGCGGGGGAATAGCTGTTATTTTCAAAAGCTGCTACCACTGCGCTCTTGTTAAGGAGAGCATAACAGGGTGCGAATGCGCTCGTTTTACGATCTCCTTCAATGCCCACTCCCTCTTCTCTGGTCTTCTAGTCTATCGCCCCCCCCGGACCTACCTTGGAGTTCAAATCGGCCATCATCAAGGCAGTTAGCTCCCTGGCTCTGACTGCTCCAAATTTCACCCTTGTGAGTGATCTCAATCTGCACTTTAATTCCCCTAATGACCCCGAAGTCAGCTGCTTGATTGCAGATTTGGATGCCTGTCAGTTAAGCCAGTTGGTAGTGGGCCCCACCCACTCCGCAGGTCATCTACTGGACCCTGTCTTCTCTAATATCCCTTCTCGCCTGGTCATGACACCCAGCCCTGTGTGTTGGTCCGACCACTTTTTAGTCACTATCTTATTGCCGCTCTCTGAGCCTAATCCGAGACCCTACCCCAAAGCCACTCTTAGACGTTGCTGGCACAAACTTAAATTAAAGGATCTGCTCTCCACCCAGGCCTCTTCTTCCCCCACCTTAGACGCTGATCCTGAGCAAGCGTATAAATCATTCTGTGACTGGATATTACAAACCTTGGACACTTTGATCCCTGCCAAATGGGCTAGGGGTCGCTGCTGAAGCTCCAACCCCTGGTATAATGACTCTTTGGCAGCCCTGCGCAGCACTTGCAAGAAGCTAGAATGAGTCTGGAAAAGGGCATATGACCTTCAGGCCAAAAAGACGTACCAGGTTGCGATCAAACACTACCACAAGGCCATACACCAGGCCCGATCAGCCTATCTCACCAATGAGATTAAGACTAGTAACAACCCGACAAAAAGCATCTTCAAAATCCTCAACGATCTTAAAACCAGGAAGGACCCTTCCACTCCGTGGATCACGTCTGAGCAGCAATGCAATGACCTGGCCACCTTCTTTGTCCAGAAAGTCAAAGCTATCTATAAATCCTTCTCTACCTGCCCTCTGGACCCCATGGTCCCTGCAGATCCTCAACTCACCAATCCCCTGGTAGCAATTCCCCCTATCTCGCAGGATGAGTTCCTCTCTCTGAGCAAAAAAATCAAATCAGGCTCCCCCATAGATCCCATGAGACCGACCCAATTCAGGGATTCACTACCGGTTCTTATGGCACCCCTACGTTAGATTATCAACGCCTCATTTTCCACTTCAGTGGTACCCCCATCATGGAAACAAGCTCGGGTGGTCCCCCTACTTAAAAAGCCTACACCAGAAAACTTTTGCCCCATATCCCTCCTGCCTTGGGTCACTAAAATCGCAGAGGCCCACACCAATACTGTGCTCTCAGGATATCTGAACCACACCGGCGCCGTAGACTGCTCCCAGAATGGCTTCCGTCCCGGTCACAGTACCGAGACCGCACTTCTGGCAGTAAGTGAACATCTGCGTACCATCCTGGATGAGGGTCAAACTGCGGCACTCATATTGCTCGATCTTAGCGCCGCGTTTGACACGGTATCTCATCAGATCATCCTGCGTCAGCTTGAGGAGGCGGGGTTTGTGGGTCTGACCTTAGAATGGTTCCGCTCCTTTCTTTCTGACAGATCATTTCAGGTGTCGCCCCCCCCTTCCTCTCACATGCCCATGCCATCAAACAGGGGGTTCCCCAGGGGTCGGCGTTAAGCCCCTTGCTGTTCAATCTTTACGTTCAACCTCTGGCAGCGGTGGCTAGAGATCATGGCTTGACCATGGTCTCGTACGCCGACGATACGCAGTTAGTCGTAGCCCTCTCCGATGAGCACTCTCAGGGAGCCGTGCAATTTCGGAGTGGCCTTTCAGCAGTTGCGCGTTGGATGACCGCTAACTGCCTTCAACTTAATGCCAGTAAATCAGAAGTGCTGCTGGTGGGGAGGAACAAGGGGCTCTGGAGTAAAAGCTGGTGGCCGGATTCCCTGGGCCCTGCACCTACTCCTACATCGTCAGTAAAGAACCTTGGGATATGGTTTGACTCCACCCTTGGGCTCCGGGAACATACCAAAAAGACCGCTGGCACTTGCTTTGGTCTCCTTCGGGGCTTGAGGCCCATGCTGAGCTTCTTTGATCCCCCAACCCGACAGTTGATTGTCCAGGCAACCATCCTGTCTAGATTAGACTATGCCAACTCCCTTATGTTAGGCGCCAACAAGGCCGAGGTCGCCCGCCTCCTGCGAGTTCAGAACGCTGCCGCCCGTGTCCTACTAAGGCTCCCCAGAACCTTCTCAGCTTTAGGAGCTTTGCGTCGCCTACACTGGTTGCCCGTTCCCCAACGGATCCAATTCAAAGTACTCTGCCTGACTTTTAAAATCTTAAAACTGTCTTCTCCCGAAATCCTCTCTACTCTGCTAGCCCTATATGTGCCCACGCGCCAGCTACGCTCTGCTGAGCAATCCCTTGCATCCATTCCCCGGGTGAAGCATCTCAGAGCAGGGGGCCGGTCATTCCGACTCCTTGCTGCTAAACTTTGGAACTCCCTTCCCGTCCAGATCCAGCGGCTTGACTGCCTTCTATCATTCCGGATGGCCATTAAAACCCACCTTTTCCCCACGGTCTAGCCCTAGCTTTCTACTGTTCAGTGCCGCAAGCGCCGGGACGCCTCTTCACTGAAGCAGCTGTGCTCTATACAAAAATACCTAACATAACATAACATAACTAGTTACTCATGTCTCTTATCGCTCTTATGTTATGTCACATTTTCTCTACTTTCCTTTTCACAGGTGTCTCTTTGTTGGGTGCTTTACACGTCATTTTTTAATGTTTTCTGTACAACATTGCAAACATTCTTGTCCCATGACAGTGCAGGTTCCTATTGTTGATCTTTGGTTTTAAATCCTCTGGTGCTTTGTGGTGGTTTTCATTTGTGGTCCATATGCTTGCTCTACTTCTCTGCTTTTCATGCCTCAATTTTTCTCTCTTGCTTATTATTACCATCATTTCCTGAATTTCATCCAGGGTGTAAATTGTCAGTGGCAACCATCTGCAAAGAGACTCCGGCTTAGATCCCTCAATGATCCGGACACAAATTGGATCCTCATTGGTGAAATTGTGAAATTTGCAGTATTCTAGTAGCCCATTGAGGCATATGATGAAGTCACTCATGGTTTCTTCCTTGTCTTGCTAAGTCAGATTGAAAAGGCATCATTCATAGTCTATGCTCCTTTTGAGCAGCAATTTGTTATTTACTGTCACTCGCACGTTCTAATATGTTGTTGATTGTTCAAGTAACAGTTATTTAATTATTCCCTTGATATCCTTGCCTACCAAGCTCTTTAGGACTAATAGCATTTGTTTTTCATCACCCTCCCCTGAAGCATTATGCCTTACCCGAGCGTGAATGCTGTAAAGGAATCTTTTGGTGAATCATATTATACTTGGAACCCTGTCTTACCACTTCCAGCATGCCCATGTACTTCCTTGAATCAATCCCTGTTGTATTATGTACCAATGTCTGGTCTTTCTTCCACTCCAGAGTTCTGCCTATGGGTTGCTTCCTGGAACATCTATGCACTCTTTCAAGCTGGAGGGAGTTTAACTTCTCTCACCTGCACTGTGCTGTTGCCAGCTCACATTTGTTCTGAATTCCAATCCTCCTGTGTGGCTGTGAGCTAGGAGGAGGAATTTAAACCTGGCTTGTGCATTCAGAATTTGTGCTTCAACTGCCAATAATGGGAGCTCCTGATTTCTTCTCCAGTTGCCTGCACCGTTGAATCTTTGAAACCTGAAAGGAGTCCTGACTCCTGCTACTGCTGTTTTGTGTGTCCTGCTGTCTTGTGGTTGCCCTGTGCAGCATTGTGGTTTATGTGTTTTTCTCGCTCCACAGTCTCAACTTTCTTTGTACCTATCCTTTCTATTATGATATCCTGATATCTGTGTTTTCCCAGTTGGACCCCTGACCATATATGTTCTGAGTTGGCTGAAGTTCTCTTTGTTACTTTGTTCTGGTCTACTGTTCTGAATTTCTGTCTTATTTAATGTACCAACAAGGCATTACTTGTTCTAGAGCCTGTTTGGTACATCCTCAAGTTCCTTGTTCCGAATCCTAGTTACACTTCTTAAGTTCCAGCAGGGCTTTACTTGTCCGAGTGGCTGTTAGGTATAGCCTATTCTTGATCCTTGTATTCCTGTTCTTGATTTCTGAAGCCCTGTACGTAACTCCTTAGTTAGGCTTTCTGACAGTCTCCTTGTAATCTTGACTGTCCTGTATTCTGGTTATTCTTTACACTCTCGTCTTCTGTTCTATTCCAAATTCAGTGCAATTTATGTGGCAGTCCGTATTCATTTGCAGTGTGACCTCTGGTTGGTATCTGTTCCCATCAGGTAAGGGAAATACTTCTGTTGTTGCACCCAGGTCCTTTGGAGTCTTATCTGTCTCACTGTTGTTGTCAGTCTCGGTCCACCTTGCATTCAGTACAACAGTCTCTATAACAGCAGACCCAACATTGAGTTTACTGTAGGACTGTTTTTAAGAGCAATCTGCTGGTGTCAGTATAAAGGCTGTTGCCTAAGCAACTAGGAGACCTCTTGTCATATTCCAGTACATGCCGTACTCTGATCAAACCCTGTTCTTGTCTATCCCCTGTCGTTCTGTGACCACTGTTATAATACAATTAGCCTGGTATTTACCTTGCCCTGTCACCTTGATTTACCTCTAGGATCATCCATCCCTGCCTCTGCTCCCTGACAAGGACCATCAAGGACATGCAACGGGTAAATGATATAACAGGCTACAACTGCACTAAAACTAGAATAAAGATTGTGAGACTGTACCTCTTTGTGGCGATGGCCATTTGTGGTAGAATATAACACACCCCAGTCGTGAACCTACTTCCTCTGAAAGTATTCCTACTCATGCTTCCTCAGGAAGCAATTCTTCCATATGATGAGTGATGGAGGTTCTCACTTTGTTTGCTATCCCTGCAGGTAAGATATCAATCTTCACACTGTGTGGTTCACTCATTCCTTCTGTAACTCTGTCTTTTCAGAACTGTCATATCACCTCACTACTCGTTATCCACGCACAGCATCATGGTATATTTAAATGCTGGGCACCCTTACCCTCACTTGCAGTTGGATATGTATGCAAGTACTTACTTTACAAGTTCACACACTTCTTATACATAACCCCTTTAGTGTCCTTCCAACACCTCTTTGTCCAGGAACTGGGTTGAGTACTTACGGATATTGACATAGCTTCCATGGCTGTCAGCATCTGTAGAGAGATCAGATGTATTGTTAAAAAGATGAGTCAGTACTGATAATTTGTCATGTGTTTTACATTTTTAACTTGTGGGATTTGCCTTTTCGAACACTCATGTCCCCCATGCCTGTGTCTTCCTTTTACAAGCCAATAGGCTGAATAATCTAACTAATCTGTCACATTTTTGTTGTAAATGTACCTACCTATTTTGAAATTCATAGCAACTAAAATGAAAAGGTTCCCCTTTGCACATTTTAAAATTATGAATATCTGTATTGTCCCACACCGAACTTTGGGCTTTGTATTGAATATTTGGTCAATGATTACAAAGTTTTGTAGACTGATTTTGAAATTTGATGGAGTAGGGGGCAATTTTTAGGTTTCGCCTGCAAAATCTTCTGTGAGGGAAAACAATCTGAAAAGTGGCTTCGAGCAAGCCGATTACTTATCTTTATATTCCATTGGTTGGTTCCACGTTGCTCTTGATTACTTGCTTCCTGCTGGTCATTGCCCCCCTCTTCTCCGGCTTCCTCCTGGGCTTCTGTCTTTGTCCCAGCAGTTGAGCCTGGACTAATTACTGCTTCCTGTGGCAAGTATTCTTCCACTGACAAGTTGGCTGCTGCAGGTATTTGTTTCTTTTGGGAGGGGTTCAACTCACTTTGAGTGCCTGTCTCAACAGTCCCTTGTCTTCACCCCTCGTCTCCTGCCACTTGTCGTTCTTTTGTCCCACCTCTTACTCCCCATTCATCGTTGTTTTGACCCTGCTCATCATTGTATTGACCCCTACAATGCTAGCAATTTTTTTGACCCAACCCCCTTCGACTCACCGTTCTTTTGACCCATCACCCCGCCTTCCTCACTCTTGTTCTTTTTTTGACCCACCACCTCCTTCCTACTGCTAGCCATTGTTTTCATCCACCCCCTTTCACTCGCTCTTGTTTTGAATCACCCTCCCCTCCCCCTGTCTCTCCTTATTCAGCATCTTTTTGCTTTCTAGGAGCTTAAAGATCGAACCTCAGCATGCGTTGTTCAAGAACTGCTGCACGCTGAAAACCGCAACAAGCCATATCAGACTGTAAAATACCTGAGAATATCAGGTAATAATTACAGAGTAATGTTGGTTTTCCTGTTTCTGGCAGTGCATTTGTGCACAAATTCTGCTGCAGTTTACCCTTTCTGATTTTGTGTTGGCTATGATTGAAAGGATCGACTTGATGGAATGACTTTTTGTAAAATATTTGAAATTGACTAAAATATAAGGAACAAATATACCCAAACCTCAGTGGCTGCATTGACTATTTCTTGTTTAAGACATATGCTCTTCTTTTCCATTTAGCTTAAATAATCACTGGCTGAGCAAAATTAAATACCCGACATCCCTTGTTATTGATTTGACTTCTCCCACTCCCTGCTCGTCGTTGTTTTGACCCGCCAACTCCCTGCTTATCATTGTTTTGACTCTCCTAACTACCCGTTTGTCTTTGTTTTGACACCGCCCTACCTCACTGATCGTCATTGTTTTAAATCCTCCTCCCCACTTGTTATTGTTTTGACTCATCCCTCACTCATTAGACATTGTTTTTACCACTCCCTTTGTTCCTTCGCTAGCCATTGCTTTGACCCAATCCCCTTCCACTTGCCTTTCTTTTGACCCACCATCCCCCTCTCTCCCCGCTCTCTGTTCTTATGACTCACCACTCCTTCCACCCTCTTGCCATTATTTTCACCCACCCCCTCCAGCTTGCCCTCGTTTTGAATCACCACACCCTCCTCATGCCCGTCCTTGTCCAGACTCTTTCCACTTGCAAGGTGCTCAAAGATTGAACCTCAGCACCCGTTGTCCAAGATCTGCTGCAGGGTAAAGGCAGCGACAAGCAAACAAGCGGTTTCAAATTATAAAATACCTGAGAATTTCAAGTAATTATTGTGGGTGAATGTATTGTATTGTATTGTAATTGTATTTATCTAGTGCTTACAACCCCTGACGAGGCGTCAAAGCTCTTTTTCGGTGAGTAGCATGCTACTCCAGAACCCATAAAGATTAGAGGTGAATTAGCATAGTGAAATATGAAAGTAATTTGAGTGTTGGGTATGTTAGTCTGTTATTTGGATTGAGAAGGACAGCAGAGGGCAAGAAGAGAGAAAAGGTTTGCATGCATTTAAATAGCGCTTGCTACCCCTGATGAGGTGTTGAAGCACTTATCTGTGATTAACACGCTACTCTGGAACCCTAACAGGATTTTTGGGGAATTACTATAGGGAATCATGAAATTAATTTGAGTGGTGGACGTGTTAGTTTGTTATTTGGATTGAAAAGGAATAGTGGAGGGATGGAAGAGGGAAGGGTCTAGAATGTTTATTTTTAGTTCATAGAAGTAGGAGGGGGTTTGGGATGAGTAAATGGGAGGTGGAGGTGTAAGAGTCAGGGGGCAGGCTTGCTTGGGAGATCTGAATAGTAAAAGAGGTATGAGATGCTGCAAGGAGGGGAGCAAGAGGGGAGAGACTAGGAAGGGTTATTTTGGGATCAAAGTAGTGGTATGGAGATTAAGATAAATGAGAGTGGTGATGAAGGATATCTAGATAAAGGTATAGGGTGAGACAAGGTAGTGCATTGGAAAGAGTAGTTGAATTAAATTTGAGATTTAGTCGGAGAGTTGAGGTAGAGGGTATATTGAGAACTGTTTAGGGTGAAGTATACGGTAGTGCATTGGATATGCTGAATTAGAAGCAAAGTAATAAATATATAGATGCATAAATACATAGAAGGTATATATATGCATAAGGAAGGTAATATATGTAGATTAAAGTTGCATTTAATAAACTTCAGCTTTCAAGCTGTACTTTAAATTAATTTATTTGTTTTTAAATTTTGTAATTCAATAGTGATGCAATTGTAGAATATATAGCTACGACATATCAATTTAAGTAGCCACTTGACAAGCATGATAGGTGCCTTCCAACTGTAGAGGAGATGATTTCAGATGTAGATAGCTCTACTGATGATTCAATAGACACCCAGGCCAAACTGGAGCATGAGATCAAAAAGGTGAAGCAGAAGAATAAATATTGGGTGGGGCGCTTACGTCACAATAACAACCGTGTTATGTATGTTGCAGAGTCTGCAACTGTTTCTAATATGAGAACGTTTGTGGAAGGCATGCTGGAATCCCTGATTGGTCGTGAAGGCTTTTCGCAGGTGTTCATTGTAGAGAATGCACAGAGATCCCTGGCACCCAAGTCCAAGCCAGGTCAGAACACATGACCAATAAACACATGCATACTTAACTCCAGGGGTATGGATGTGGTTCATAGCCTAAACACGGTAAATCCCGACCTCAAATAGGAGGGTCTCACGGGACTTTACATCGCTGGTCCAATAGACCAGAAAATTGTTTTCAGTGGTCAAGAGGATGCTGCGTAAGAGACTTGTCAACTACTCCATGTTATATCCAGCCAAACCTAGAGTGGAGTATAATGGGAAGTGTTATTAAACCAACCATAATCAGTACTGGAGTTTGTTGAGACATATTTCAAGCCTAGGAGAAGAACGAGATCCCGCTCCAGCAGTCATCAACCTGCGTGGACCGGAGATCTGCAATAGCTGGTTCTAGTGATATTGTTTAGGTAGTCATCAGGTCCCCATCAGCGTGTTATGATGTGATGTCTTCAGTGATGTGTACTTTGTATTGGATCTTCTGAACACATGCTCTTAATGAAAAGGTTGCTCTAAAAGTTGAATATATTGCTACTGATAATATAAAATGTGAATTATTCACTTGGTTTTCAAAAGATTAAAGGAATAATCGACCACCCATCGGAGAACTCTCTTGTTACATATGTTGTGATGTATATGGTCTAAATGATATAGGGAATGTATGGCCCTAGTGAGGGTACCAATTAGATATGGTTACTCTGAAAGCTGATTATTTTGCTACTTCAAAAATATTATAGTGATCACTCACTTTGATTTAATGGTCTGGTTGCACTCGGGGCTTGCACTGTTGTCACCCTCTGCACCATTACAATTTGCTGAGAGAGTGGGTTGGCATGTTTGTTTTCATTACAGTAATGGATAATTATTAATCACCCTTGGCTGCATGTGGGCTCTTGTGCATCTCTAATGAGGTGAGTATTCTCAGATCACTGCACATATGATTGGGGCAACTGGAGAGTCAACTCAAGTGTCCTGAAAATGATTATGCCTTTAGCAAGGACAAATGTTCATTACTTAAAATGCAGGATAACTTGAAAGAGGTCAGGGACTGGCAGAACACAAAGTACTACATTTCGACAGAAAAGCTTGGGCCAGGATCTTTGGGGAGGACTATCGGCCTGGTAAAACACTGGTATGGTTCTTGAAGGCATACTCTAACACTACATAGACACCAGGCATTTCCACAGCCAACGGTTCAATCACAAGTTTGCCGACTAATATGTATGCATCTTGTTTGTGTTTCTCCTTGAGTGACATACCTGGATATCTAAATGATGCCACACTAGTTTGAGTCTAAGGAGATGCAAGAGTTATTTAACTCTCCCTCATGCTTGTAGATGTTATAACTGCAATAGCTGGCCTTACTTGTGGTAAAGCCCTGTGCATTATGTCCTACTTGAGGAGTTTTACAAGGAGTTCTCGCCATCCTAGCTTCGAGACTGCTAGAAGTGTATAATGTGGCCTTTGTTAAAAGTAGAGTTCCTCCTGTTGGTCCTTGCAGAACAATCCAGGTTTATAACTCAGAGATCAACTGCTTTCACCCTGCGCACACAGATGGCCACCCTACCCCATATAAATAAACGTTTACCTGCAGAAGCTGTCCTACCTGATGCTAAAAAATTCATTTGATACATTGGAATGTCCATTTAGGCAAGAGGTCCTCAGGCATATGAGTTTGTGGAAGTATTTTCTAAGTCAATTAAACCTTTTATATACAAGTCCCTTCACCTGTGTGTAAGTTAATAACCTATATTCAGATGTTGTATCCATCTTCAGGGTCATCCGTCAGGGTTGCCCTCTGTCACCTCTAATTTTTGCCTTGACTATTGAGTCTTTTGCATGTACAGTTTGTGAGTACTAGTCCCAGCCTGTACTTTATAGTAGGAGAAGACCGCTTGGATATCCCTCTATGCAGAGGACAAAGTGCTATATGTACAAAGTTCCGAGACTAATGTGGCCCCTATTATTAGGGTGGTCATTAAATATGGTAGTTACTGTGGCTTGCAAATTAACTGAGACAAGTGAGACTTGTTGCCCCTTATGGACAGCACTGGTGTCTTTGTGGGAGAGTACGTGCTCAGGTGAAAGTCTGATGGAGTGAAATATTTGGGTATTCATCTGACCAGGGACACATTGGAGTTGCTGAGGTATAACTTCGGGATAGCCCTGGAGAGCCTCAAAGTGTGAAGTGTACACTGTCTAAAGCTTCCCTTGTCGATGCTTGGGCTAATTCCTTTTATCAAAATGGTGATATTGCAACATGTTTTATACTTATTGAACCACATCTAGATTGATATACAAAAGGAGTATTTTGCCAGGTTCAACAGGTGATCCTGAGACAGATATGGAGTGGCAAGCAGCTGTGTATTACAGGGAAGGTCTTGATCCAACCTATGGTGAGAGGGGGCTGTCAGTGCAGGATGTTTTTCTCTACTACTTGATTTCCATACTCATTTTGTTGAATGTTGGTTTTGAGTGCAGACATCCTTAACACATGAGAACAGAATGGATACCAGCGGACCCTCATTCATTTCACTCAGTAGAATGTGAACAGACAAATGTTCATACATGCAATATCATCATCATGTAAAACTTTATTTAGATCATGGAGATCTTAAAAAGTACACAGCACCAGGCAAGTTTAAAGCGTTATACAAGATAAAAATTGTTTTTAAAAGAAGACATGGCTAGCCTAAAAATACAATTTGTAAGATAAAAAAGATTAAAAGGACAATTCATACAATACACTTAGAGTGCTTAATCCATAGTGCATACCAATATTTGTCCAAGCAAAATACTGTTGCCCTGCGTGTGTCAGTAAACAAGATTCTCAACACCTCAAGGAGGTGGCCAGCACTAACCAGTCTACACAATGGAATAATCCACTTGCTCCTCAGATTTTTGTAATAGGGTCAAAAAAATGACAGGTGGACTGTAGATTCTGGACTGACTTTACAATATGGGCAGAGGTCATCGGGGGAAACATTTAGGCTCCACTTGCTATAGAACAATTTAGTTGGTAGAGTCTTGTAACAAAATAAATTGTATAAATAGTTTACATGCCAAAGGAGGGACAATGTCATCAATAGTTTTTTCATAGCTTGGGGCAAATTTAAAATTTATAAAATCCCTAGTCGAAGTGCTCGCCAAATTAAATGTCTACTTCTCCGCTATTGTTTCCCAATATATCACTTTGGCCCTAGCCTTTGATATTAGGGACAAGCTTTCAGGATTGGACCAGTACACCTCTATCGCTAGCCTCCTAAGTAGATCTCTCAAGGAGCTGAACCATGGGATGGTGGTTACCTGGGGCTGTTCCAGGGGCCAATCATCACTGTTCAGTAGAAAGATGGCTCTTCAACGGACCACAAGCGATGCCAAAATATTAACACTTTATAGTCTAGCTTGCGTGCCAGTTGTCTTTGAGCGAAGTCCAGATACAATGGGGTCAGAGGGGTACTAGGAGGAAGGTTTAATGGAGATCTTAAAAACGATTTTCTAAAATAGAGAGACAGTTTGTGTTCCCACTAACCCACAATTTCGCCCCGTAGAGAGCCCCCCCCCCCTAGAGATTTGATGTCATAAATTTCTAGTGCAGGGGCCGCTGTCCTGGACACCGTACTTTTATATATTTTCCAAATGTGGGGTGCCCAGTTTAAGTTAGATGCTAGGCGGATACCCAGATAGCCAAAGCAGATACTTGCTCCAGGATACTGCTTCTTGCATACAAACATTTTTTGGGTGGTTTTACAATCCCTTAGAGAAGACCATATATTTTTTTTTGGCCTCATTAGGTACCAAGCTCCGCTCATTGCAGAAAGGTATAAAATCATTCAACAGTTGTTGGAGGCCTTGAGGGGATTTCAAGATTAATAGGGTGTTGTTGGCAAAAAGGAGTGCTGGTACTCTTTTCTCGCCTGTTTTGGGGGCATCACACCCATCCCTATCTAAGAAAGCGACCACCCCGTTGATAAAAAGTGAAAAAAGGTGGGCGCTAATGCACACCCCTGCCTCACTCCACGTTTGATTGGAAATCGCTGTTAGTTGCTTATTCTCACCCCATCTGACTTGGGCTGCCTTTGATGAGTGCAATCTAATTAAAATTTCTAAAAGGTTGTTGGGTAGGCCCATCTCTTTTTGTACTCTCCAGAGATTGGCTCGACGTACTAAATTGAATGCAGGCCGGAGGTCAACAGAGGCCACATATAGCTTCCCACCTTTGATTGCCTCTTCCTTCCAGTGAAGACCGAGAAATCAAAAGGCCTGGTCCAATATACCAATGTTAGCAAGAAATCCAGCCTGGTAATCACTTAAGAGACGGGACTCTAAAATCCAATCTTGGATCCTATCCAATACCTGCTTGCAGAAGGTTTTCTGCAAGAAATCAATGAAGCTTATAGGTCTGTAACTGACCGGATCAGCTCTATCACCCTTCTTGTAAATAGGTTTTAGTTCTGCTAGCTTCCACGATGGCGGGAGATCCATACCCGATGTGATGGCATTCGTTAACATATTAATGTACAGGCCCCAAACAGTTGGATCCTCTCTGTACAGGTCATTTGGGATTCTATCAGGGCAGAGAGCTCTGGCAGGAACACAGGAGCGAATGACTACCTGTGTTTCTTCCAGAGAAAATACTAGAGCTTTGTTCGCTCTAGATAGAGCTTCCCCCCCTCCTTTTAATAGGGTCCTCTACCTCCATGTTGCCTAATGCATAGAGACGTCCAAAATGTGACACCCACTCTTCAGGCTGTAATGTATACTCCAATTCAGTCTTTCTACCATTAAGCCATTGGGCCGCTTTTACGATATAGATGTAGTTGGGGTAACCAGCTGGGTCTGGTGGGAAATATCAAAACAGGCTGGATAAGGGCTACACTACTCTCCATTTTTTAAAATCATGTGTAGTCCCCTTCTCCAGCCTACAGTGAAGAAGAAAAATTCTAAAAAAATATTGAAAGGTATGGGTATTGGTGTTGTTGATGACATGTTCCCCAGTAGGATCTTTATGGGTATGCAAGTGAATAAGGATATGGAGTAATACTGCAGTGGCGCACCTGCTGCATTACAGCATATGGTTGGCTGTGATGGCTGGACTCCCCAGGCCCCTCAGCCACCACCAGAACTGATAATGCTCACTAAAATTATTCAGTGGGATGATGGTGGCAGGCAGTCTCCTTAGGAACACTGAAATAATCAGCAACAGGAAGACTCAAGAGTATGGGGCTAGACTAGCCGGGGAGTCTGATCTGGAATGTCCAATATATTACATGTTTTGGAAGTTTTGCTGTAACCAGGGTAACAACACTGTGTTTGATTAAAGACACAAATTCAATAAAAAGTAATTGATCACTTATACCTTACCCAACAATGTATGGCCAAATTCTAGGGGGAGGGTTTTGTACATTGTAAAAAATGTAGGGCAGTGAACGCAACCTTCCTTCACATTACACACTTTACCCCCCCCCCCACACACACACACGTGTTAAAACTTTGGAGGGAGGAGTTTAACACTGTCTAAAATGGCGCTGGTTATTTCTCCATTCCCTTATGCTGACTCTTCCGGGATCTATTGAGAGTATTCCCCAAAAGGTGTGCAAATTTGTGGTCATGGCACTTCTCAGGGCTGCGAGGTGAGCAGTGCTGGTCTGGGTGAGTGTTAAATTGTCCAAACACACTGCTTGGCTTCAAGATTGTATGTACTGTATACACTTACACCGTGCATCCTGAGAAGAGGCCAAAAGGGTTCTGGGAATCACCTAGAGCCTTTCAGCTGCAACGTGAGATGGACTGTTTCGTAAACCTACAATGTATTCCATATCGAATTGCACGTGTAAACTCTAATTAGTCCAAGTGCAATATGCTGTTAATTTAAGCATGCCAATGGGTTGCAGAGACCTCAACATATTGTGCTGCACTCTTGTGGTAAATACTTCATATTTAGTAATGAATTGTGGCTTCTGGTGTCAAGAATATGTGATGTTAAAGAATAAAAACGTAAAATGTTAGCAAAAGTGCCATCGGCACACATTATGTTATCTCCCCGTATCAAGTGACAGTAGTGACACTTGATATGTGAACCGGAAGTAAGTGTCCAGAGTAAATTGAATATACATTGTGATCATCATTAAGCATTGCATAAAGCCACACATGAGAAAACGGACCAGTGCTAAGGCTGAGGGGTTAGGAAGTTGTGGATTTAAAGACTAATCTGGATTTGATGAACAGAGAACCAAAGCAGGGGGGCTCAAGCCCTTTGTATGAAAGTCGTGTTTCTAGGAACAGGAGAGTGTTTCAATCCCCGCCTACAAATATCTTGCTTGAGCGTTCACAGTGCATCCCTTTGGCAAGCTCATGATGTAACTCGTAGCTGCAAGCCAAACCACTCACTCAGCTCTTCACATTAATTCTATGGTTTTCCCACCTCTACAAGAGCAAATACCACTGTGTGAAATGAATGAAGGACCAAAGGACAAACAGCACAGCACACATGGTGGCCCAGGTCCCAGAATGACCCTTCTCTTCCCCAATGAACTTGCCTACATTCCAAATGAACTGTTATGGTCCCTCCCATTCCCACTTTCTGCCCACTCCTGAACATCTTCTCAAATTCCCAACACCAGCTCACCTCTCTCTACCTCAACTTCCTATAACAAGCGTTTCCCACAGATGCAAAGAATTCGCTTTTTAACCTTAACCCGCCTTTTGCTCCTTTACCACCCTCACAGGCTCTCTCATCTCGATTCCCCGTCCTTCCACTCTCATCCTTGAAGATGAATGGGTCATGCATCCTCATTAATGCCCGGTCTATGACCAAGAACCAAATAAATGCCTTGAATGTGTTCTCAGACTCATCACCAGAGGCACTTTTCTTAGCAGAAATGTTACTTAGAGATGATGCCTTACCAATCTGTCATGAGGTTATTCCACTTAAATATGGCATCGGCCATTGCAACCGCTCAGGAAATTAGGAGGCGGACTAGCAGAAGTCTTTAAAAATGTTAAAACAACAAACACTTAACACTACCATATCTAAATGCGAATCTATGCTGGCAAAAGTCCCACCCACCCTCATATATTATTGATCACTCCTGATACATAGGCCACCTCCAAATAAAGGAAAGGTAATTCTGTATGGTGAAGAGCCATAGAATAAACCACAGTACAATAGCCTCACAAGTAAATCACTTGATTTTACTCAGTTGCTATTCAGTCAAACACAGAAATAACTGCACATCTTTATCACTACTGTGGATAGGCCCTTGTATTTTATGCATTTTACTCTCCTGCATTTAAGTTCCGGTTATTTTCCACACTTACTGTTCCAATGATGTTCAGTCATTGTATTACAGAATTATTGGAAAACAAATATGGCTATTAGAACCACATTAAATTACAATAACCTATGCATACTAGAGAACACAAACATTAGGTTTGACAATGAAGACCTAACACAAATGAAATGTATTATATCAAACCTACCAGCTCATGAGTTCCATCAAATAGCAACATCACAAAATAAAATGATGGACGGAGTATTGAAACATTTCAAAAACTCAACACCAGTCACAGATCTCGGTTTAATCCATAGTTATTTTGATCGCCAAGTCACCCCAGTTTGGACCCAATAATATGCAAATCAGTCTTGACCCTGCTCCGCATGGGAACAGGCCAGCCCGAACTGTCCAGCCAGGTCTTCTGTGGACCAGAAACAGGCATTCTGGGACCGGTTTCAGGGCATCATCCCTCATCAGCCAGGCTAGCTTGAATCCATTCGCATTGTGAGCAAGGGACCCAGGTCTGGGCATACCCTTAGCCCCCTAGGGTGCCCATAGCAACCAAGCAACATCACAAAATAAAAAGATGGACGAAATAATTAAACATTTAAAACACTCTTTTAATCTATCGTTATTTTGCTCGCCGCATCACCCCAGTTTGGACCCAGCCGTATGCAAATCAGTCTAGACCCTGGTCCCCATGGGAACAGTCCAGTCAGAACTGCCAAGCCAAGTCCTGCCCTCATCAGCCAGGCTACCTTGAATCGCATGGCACAGCAAGCAAGGGACCCACATCATACATTTTACCCTTTCCTAAATAGCTTTTTATTCAATTTCATTTTCTTATATGTATATATGTTTTTATTTCCATATGTATTTGTATTCACAAATCACATATATTCATACACCCTCAAACTAATTATCTATGTATATATGTATTTGTTCTGCTCTGGTTTAAAAAAAATCTTTTTTTTAGGTAAACACCACTCATCTCCATCTTTATATGTTTTATCTGCTTTCCCTTAGGTGTGTGCACATATGGTATATAGGTGTATATGCACATACACATTTATATTTTAATGTAATTTTTATTTGGGGGAAAGAATCCCCATCTCTCCCCCCTTAATTTTTATATATTATTTGTATTTGGGGCGTATTCCCACAAGTTCCTTTAGTTATATGTTTTATACATACACATAGTAGGCAGCTGGATCTCTATAGTGTGCACTAAAAATAAGTACACTGTGTAGAGAGTCCCGTGGATCCCCAATTAGCTTACAGTGACTAAAGTAGATAATACTAACGCTCTCTTTTGTGGTAGTGTGATCAAGCAGTTAGGCTTATTAGAGGGTAGTGCTAAGCATTTGTTGTACTCACAGGGGCGATAAATGAGACACACACTCAAAGAATACACCTGAAACCAAATTAGCAAAATAACACTTATTTTTATATATTTTGTAACACCAAGCACTTTGTTAAAAAATAAGTACTGTTAGAGTTAGAAACTGTCACACGTAAGTAAAATGTTCAAACCTGTGCGCTTTTACGAACAATGCAATTCTATGGCAGGAAAAGTCAGAGATGCATAAAGGCAGGTAGAGTCAGTTTCAGGGGGGTTCACCTTCAGGGTACAGAATTATAGTGGGCCAAGACCCAAAGTACTACCAGTAGTTCTTCTGGAACTGTCCGGGTTTTACCGAGAGTAGGGTGCTGGTGAGGTTGTAGCTGGACACGCTAAGGTGAAGAGGGGGGCACCTGGAAACAGGCTGCACAGGGGATTAAGGGACAAGTGGGAGAGGTTCCAAACGGAGGCTTAGGTTGCAAGGGGTCTGGGAGCAAGGGGGCATAGATGGTTTTTCAGAACCCGGGCAGGGAAGCTCAGGAGCAGAGCGGTTGGGGCAGCTAGGCTGGTGTGCAAACATACTTCTTGGAGTTTGACGCAAACAGCTGGCAGGGGCAAAATCAGGACAGCTTGGCCACTCACAAAGTGGGTCTCATTGATGCTGACATTCCTCGATGGCTGCTTGGTCATGGTGCAGTGGGAATCCGGACTGGACTCTCACTGTTGGTGTTTGGTACTGTATGGCTGCAGGTGGCCCTGGTGTCTTCACACTCAGTGGGGAAACAGATCTGACCTTCCAGAGCATGAGTACCTTCTCCTGGTCGTCTACGGCATCGGTTGGGCCAGGGAGCTGCAAGGTGGTGGACCAGATTCTGTTAGTTGGTGCCTGCGGACTGCAGGGGAGTAGTTCCACTACTCCAAGGGAGACTGTAGGTGATTTTCAAAGTGCTGGCAGGCTACCCTAAGGCTTTGGTAGGTCTCCAGCTTGCAGGACAAGTCACTCCATCGCGATTGTTGAGAGAAGTGTGAGCAGGCAGGTTTCATGCCAAATGTTCTCAGGTCTTCTCACCAGGCAGTCACTCCATTGAATCTGAGTTCCTGGTTGTAAGGGTGCCACCTAAATACTCAATTTAGGGTCATTAAGGGAAGGAACAGGTAGTAGCCAATGGACTGCCTACCTTTAGTGTGTCTGCACCCTCTATATGACCACTTCCTGTGGAAGTGGGCATAATCCTGAGCCTAAAATGCTAAAGCTGTCTAAAACAAGATGGAGGAATCTGAAAAGTGAGATCCACATCAGCTAGTCCACCTTAGGGGTGGTGCTGGCTTGATGTTGGCACACCTCCTAATCTTACTAATTTTTCCATCTGTCTTGCTGCCAAAAAGTGGGGTCAGAGCAGGGGGTGGGCATTTCTACTATCTGGAGAGACCTGGGCCGCATACAAAAGGTGGCCGGGACTTTGAAGCTTCCCGCCCTGGAATGCTGTTGCTGCTTAGAGGATGTGTGGTTGTTTTTCCTGTTTTTGGGAGAGCATTTGTGTACACATTTTGCTGCAGTTTACCCTATCTGCTTTAGTGTCGCTACAAGCGAAAGGCTTGACTTGGGGTAATACCTTTTTTGTACAAAGTTTGAAATTAGCTAAAATATAGGGAACAAACGTACCAAACCTCTGCGACTGTATTGACTATTTGTCATTTAAAATGTACGCTCTTCTTTTCCATTTAGCTTAAACAATCACTGCCTGGGCAAAATGTACTAACCGAGAGTTGATCTTCCTTAATATTCATACTTTCAATGTCTAATGAATTGTTGCGTACTTTTACAAAAATTGTCTGTGTTTGAAGAGACTGCTGTATCTATATAATAGTTACCATAGGTGTATGCATCGTCTTGGGCAGATACCTCCTTTCTTTATTACGTATGGATCATGCAGTGCTGGCAAAAACTTCAACAATATCTTCCTTTTAGTGCAAGCACTAGGTGCAGCATAGGATAACCTTGATGACAACCTTGCTAAATTTAATTTCAATCCTGCCATTTAAGCTCTGAGGAAACACTGATCCAGGTTTTAAATAAGATAGTGACTTTGAAAAGGGCGCCTTCAGGTACTGTATTAATGTCCTTAATTTTAACAGAGTTGACTAAATGCAGCTCACCGTCTCAAAAAACCATTGAAAAAACGCTTAAGATATTGATGCAGTGCCTTTTTCATTTCACATGTGCACTTCATTCGGAATAACCCAAGAGTATTTGTTTTTTTCCAGATATTGTTTCTTAAGTATTTTTTCATGCAGCATATAGCACATTTTATAGCTTCGATAGGACGTACTGTAAGCTGAGGCACATGTGGGTGTCTGGGTGAGTTCAGGTTGTGAATGGATGTTTATGACAGGGCACAATTGAGAGCGCTAAACCACCCTCCACAGACCTCCGTTACTTCAAAAACCCACCTGCTCGCCTTTCTTTATTCAAAACCCACTCCCTGGCCTTGTCCCACTCTCCTTAAGCCACCCTCCCGCTTTCCATAGTTTCTAACCCCCCTCTGTCCCCCTTCCCTGCTGTTTCTAACCCACCCTCTGAAGTTGTGCCAAGTATCAACCGATTTCAAGGCTAGTTTCCCACCTCTTGATTTCTACATTCAAAAACCCAATTCCTTAGTGGGCTTCTGCCCACTTGAACTGGTCTATTGAGTCTTGCAATATTCACTACCAGTACCCTGCTCCTGCAGGCCACTGCACAGCATTTTTGTCATGTGCTTCCTGCCTGCCATAGTGCTTTCTCCGTGCTCCTCACAGGCAGCCACGGCCCGTATAGGGCGTGCCACTGGGCCGTGACGTGGGGTGGGGGCATTTGTAGGGGTAGGGGTAGGGTGGGAGGCTGTGCAATTCGGCAAATGGACGATTTCAGGTAAGTAACGGAAAAAATAAATAAAACGAATTTCGGTGCGCGCCCTGCATCGCCAAATGCAACAGATTGGGCCCTTAGGAAAAATTTTGAGTATCCTTGCTTCAACTAGTTCCGGATGGCCTCCTGTGCTGATTGGGCTCTGAAGATAATTGTATTTATTCCGCCTCAGCAATGAACACAGAAGGTCTCATGCAGAGCGCCTACTGAAAAGAGGTCAGAACATAGAATTGTGTTAATATTGGAGAGTTTCAGCAGTTTTTGATCCATCCAATAAATAATTTTCCGATTATGGGCTCTTGGAAACTGTAAATGACTTTTGACAGTGATGTAGTGTAAAACAAAGTTTATTTATAGAGGTGCATTATAATCACGTGTAGAGCGCACCCGCATATAATCCTTTGCCTTAGTAACATGAAGTGTTAGAATTTTGAAGTGTATAAACATGAAACGTGAGGTGTTTAGGCCATTGAATAGTAACCTTGTAGAAAGTGAATGTGCCTCGCAGAAAACATTAACATGAAGAGTTTGTGTTGTGAAACTGACAATTATTAATTTATTAAATGTGTTTATTAGTTTGTTTTCTACATGTAGGTAAATGTATTAACTGAATGTGCCTTATTTTTCCATGCAAATTCTTAAAGTTCATATGCTGGTTTCTTATATTAGCTTAATTTGGAGGCCTGAAATGCATTTCCCTGGAAATTCTTGCTTTAGAATTAACAGTTTGAATTTCATGTGTGTTGTGGAATTTGTCCTTTCTCACGTTTTGTGTTGCAGGTGAAAGAAGCGATGAGCCCTGAACATGTGCAAATAACACAAATTCATCAAAATCTGGCAGAGAAAATTAAGTTTTATCTAACCAAACACCAGACTGGAACAGGTAACCCAGAAGTGCTAGCGCAGCTGTCCAACCCCTGGTTCAATCAGGATTGTGTACTGGCTAAACAACGACTGGTCAGGGCTCGTAAAGACAAAAACATATCTGAGACCAGACGTGAAACAACAGAATACAGGAAAACTCAGAAGGTAGCCCAAAGAAATTGGGAAAATGGTCTCTGGGAAGAACTTATAATAGCCTCAAAAACTAGGGACCAGGCCATGTTCTGAAAGTTAATCACCCACGGAAGTAAAATAAACAAAATGGCTTCTGATCATTTCTTAGACCCCAATACTTGGCAGAGAGACTTCGCCAGTCTTTATGACACCCCTAATGAATCGGAAATAGAAGCATATCCTACAAATATAACTGAAGGGCCCCTGATACTAAGACAAACAGCACCCTTACAATTTTGTACTGAAGATACGGCACTTGGTATAGCAGCTCTTAAGTCATTAGAGGTGTCCGGCCCCGACAGGATACCAGGGGATTTATTAAAACATGCCCCCAGAAGTGTGGGTCCCATATACAAATGAACTATGCATTGCAATAGCTAGAGGACAGTCCATTCCAGCATCCTGAAAGGGCATAGAGATAGTTCCTATCTACAAAAAGGCAGTAGAGAAGACCCTGCAAAATGCAGGCCTATCAGCCTGATATGTATTTTGTAGAAAGGGTACACAAAGCAAATTTTATTCAACCTAACTGACTGGATCACAGGTAATGATATACTCTCGCCTTGCCAGGCAGGTTTTATGAATTGAGTGGATTGGCAACAGAAGCTGTGTGGGATTCAGTTGGAAATGGATTTAGTGCTATAGGCAAGTGGTTTGCGGATTTGGGAAGTGGTATAGTTGGTTCCATTTTGAGACCATTTTTGATTATTGCCTTTTGCGCAGTAGTCCTAATTGTGGGTGCCAAGGTGTACAGAAAATACAAGGCGAAGAAAGGAGTCTCTCAGAAAAGGGAAGAGTTGGAAAGGAAGCAGAATAAATGCTACAATGAAATGAAGCTTTTGCAGGAGTTTAAGAGAACAGCAATTGCCACAACAAGGGTTTAGCTTGGCTAGTCAGATCAGACAAGAAATTTTGCGATGGCCATCAGAGGGGGGGGGGGGGGGGGGAGATTGGAGCAGTGTAATTTTGATCCCATCCTGAGATACCGAAGGAGTGCATCATAATCACGTGCAGTCAGCACTCGAATATATTCTGTGTGATTAATGTTGCTAATGAAGATGGAGTACTGCATATTTAAAGTACTCCTCGCGAAGATTAAAATGAGACTTATAATTGTATATATAGAACGTGACTTATAAAGGTCTGTGTAACATTTACATATTAATGTGTCAGGAGAAGTTAACATTTAAGATGTGTCTTATTGTGAGGTTAATAAAATAGAATGGGTATGTTTAGACTAATGTTTAAACATCTATACGTGTAACAAGAATTATTTCCATATTGGTGCATTAGAAATGATATCTTCGTAAATCTTTGCAATGTGTTCTTGCATTAAGAAGCTGCATTTATTATGTGTTTAGAAATGTGCAAATATTTTGTAATTCTGTGCCCTGCTAAATTGACATGAGAATGGACCTCGACAACCATTCAGTTCAAGCTCATGTTTAAAGTCTAACATGTAATTTGTATTTAAGCTTCAGCGTAGAATGTATTTGCTTGTATTTTTGTTTCCACTGAAGGTGGACATGGCCTCATTAGTTAGCATAGAAGGGTTTTGTTGTTATTAGTTAGCAAGAAATTAGAAGAGGAAATATGGCAAGGAGAAACGCGGTAAGTAGCGAGGAGGTGAGTTCTCATGGAGGAGGAAAAGAATGGCCAAGGACAAATAAAGTTGGAACTTATCAATGTGGGAAAGGTGGGGCAAGTATTCATTTTGTGCCAGAGTCATTGAAAAATACTAGAAAAGGTTACGTGGGATGGTCTACCATGAAGGCAATTCATATCTTATGCTGTAAGTTAATGAGGGTTAGAGAGATATCTTAGGACTTCACAGGGAGCAGATTTATGCTTCTGCTTGTATGCCTTTATGCTGTGTGACCCATGGTTGGAGATCTTTCTACTGAACACTCTGATAGGTGACACCTTTCTAATTTAACCTTTATTTAATACTTCTTAGTTTAGGGTTGTCCCTTTAAGGCAGTGTAGGAAGAGATAGCGTTCTCATGCTTAGCGTTGAGAATCACTTGATGAAGTTTAATACTCAATTATTTTTCTTGATTATTTGCATTGTCATTATAGAATTAGTTATCCACATTGTGTTATATAAGGTAAATCTCTTTAGGAGATTCAGACTCATTTTGTTCGTTCTGTATTTCTATATGATACTTTTGAGGCTGTTCCATATCGATTTGTTCCTAAATTTATAATTAAGATTTCCTAATCTCAGATTTAGTTCCAAGAGGATTATTGTGTGACCAAATTGGTTACACTGTATTGAGATTTAATTGTGATTGTTTTCTCTTGCTTACCTCTCAAGCTGCTACAAAGGCCATCTGATTGAAGATAAATGTTTAAGTGGGTCCAGGTTCTCTCAGACAACAGGATATCAGCAGACTTCATGGGACATACAAACGTTGTTGGACATGACTAAAAGGATTCTGAACAATAAAGCTTTTTTTTTTATCGGAAACTGGTATTTCCCACTATGAATAACCACAATGGCTTTCAGATTTGCACCATTGTATGTCAGCATTTTTATGGGCTGGTTCAATAGGAAGCAGACCTGGGGTCCTTAAGGGTCCACATGGAATTATAAGATACATTACTGAGGAAGATTAATAGGCGACATCCCGATGATTTGGACATGGGCAGTTACTGAACTTAAACAGTTCTTCTCTCATTTGAATAACAAAGATTGTAATATGGATTTCGCACTGGATTATAATATAGAGACATGTATATGTTGGGCCTTGAATGCATGTTGAGGGCGAGAGACTGCAAAGTAGGATGTATCGTAAGGAAAGTTCTTGCAATTCAATTTTAAATTCTAGCAGTTCTCATCCAAAACCACAAATCAAAGCTATTCCTTATGGTGAAATGGCTAGCGCCAGAAGGAATTGCAGTAATGATACTGAGTTTTCCAAAAATCTAGACGAAATAGAATTGAGATTTCTAGAAAGAGATATGATCATAAATTGATAGAATCAGTGACATCTAAAGGGGAAAAACCTGAACATACCTACACACTGTTGGACAGGAGAAAAGTGAACAACCTCATTTAGTCCCAGGGGATTACAAAATTGATCACGTCTTCTGGCACTGATATGGAAAGATTTAATATGATATTGAATAGACATTGGAACATATTTACTAATGACAAAATTATGACTAAACACAGAACCAAGTAGCCTAGCATAATGTTGTGTCCTTCCCACAAGTAATATCACTCCAGGTAGGATAGTACTGGTAGTAGGTTTATTTGTATCACTAGTACAGCATTGTAACAGGTCAGGCTCCTTCCTCAGCCCATCTCCAGCTGCCTCCTCTCGCCCTACATTCCACGTAGAATCCCATTACATACAGAGCAACTATTACATCATTGCACAGTACAAACCACAAAACATAACCTTTTCAAGAGCGATAGTGTTGTCCTGCATGCATTTCCCCTTCCCTCGAAAAGTGCCTCAGGACACTTGACGAGACGAAGAATCCGGCACGATCCAAGATGGCCGTGACACGCGTCACCTGACATGACACTGCCCCACCAATGGGAAGATATGCAAAGTCATGCTAGATGTGGCACGTCACAGCAACAGTGTGCACACTCACAAGGTAATGCTGCCTCCTCCGACAACACGTGTCGCCTATCCTCTGCACAGAACACTGGCTTGGCCGTGCTCTGTGTAGGAAAGTAGATCTGCTTCTTATGGTTACCCTCACTTTTTGCTTGATGTTGCACTGTTTTTGACTAATCTGACTGGGATCCTGCTAATCAGGATCCCAGTCTATCTGCTTTCTCCCTTAAATTGTTACAGATATACTTTGGTAAACTCCAGATTGGATACCGGGGTACCCTTATCAGTCCTTAGTATATGGTACCCATGTACCCAGGGCATGGGTACCCTAGAGGCCTCCCATGGGTTGAAGCATGTATTATGCCACCCATGAGAGGCCATGCAAAATGGAACTACAGTTCTGCTACGGCAACCTGTGTAAGCTGGTGCTTGCACCTCTTACTTTAGAGATAGGTTCACTATATCTATAGGTCACTACACTTAAAACTTAGAAGTCACCCCCATAGCAGGCCTTAATCCTGAAGGCAGGGTCCTGGGTTTTTAGTGAGAGGGTGCCCCTGCATCAGCAGAGCCTCTCTGCAGCCTTCGGAGACCATTCTCCTGGGTTGTCTGTGACTCAGCCAGACATTTAGATAGAGGTGCATTATAACCTCACGGTTAATGCTATCTAGGAAACGGCTGCATAAAAACATATTGTGTTTGTTATCAAACACCTTGGAGTCATAACTCCACACCAGTAACTGGTGTGGGAGGTATGATTCCACCCTTCTTAAGCGAGCTTCATGGGCTCACTGGTCTATCCGGTGCCAGCCTTCTCGACCCGGTCAGCACAACATAGATGCTGCCTACCAGAGACACATTTCTGCCCTCCTGCTGCCCTCCTCCGAAAGACCTTCAAATGGATCCCCCCCGAGTCGAGGAAAACACTCATCGCCAGCAAACTCAACTATGGCAACGCACTCTACGCCGGCATCAACAAGACCCTACTCTGCAAACTGCAAACCAAACAGAACACAGCAGTCAGCCTCGTATTCGGCACCCCCCTAGCATGAACACATCAGCCAACACCTACAACGATTGCACTGGCTCCCCGTTGAGAAGAGAGCAGCCTATAAAATCCTCAGCCACGCCTACAAATGCCTACACAACAGCGGACCAAAGTACCTCAACGACAGAGTAAACTTCCACGTACCCAAAAGAAACCTGCGATCTTCCAACCGGAACGAGCTATTGGCAGACATCAGACGCGCCCCCTCCCTGAACACCTTCAGGAAGACGCTCAAGACCTGGCACTTCGCCTTGAGACCATCACGGGTGAGTAGCACGCTTACAATTCTCTGATTGATTGACTGAGCCAAGCTCGAGCAGAGGAAGGCAGCACAATAGGCATCCTGTCACAGGGAAGTGTGACCACCTCCCAGACAGGATTTAGTGTATTGGGGCTGGGTGAGTGAACTCTGAGGGTGCCTGAAAGTCTGCACTTTGGGCACATTTGGTGTCCCTGTGCATAGTTCAGCTCAGACCACTTCTGGGAGCCATTGGCTCCTGCTCTGGCACAAAACTGGACAAAGGACATGGGTGTAACCACCCATCTGTCCTGACCCTCCCCTAGGAGGGTCCCCTGAATTTGTCCTACCTCCTCCAGTGGGTACAAAAGGGCTTACCTGGCTGTAAGACTTTAGATTTTATGTGGACAAGATTCTACTAGAAGAAACCACTGACCTTCGACTGTCTGAACACTCTGGACTTTGCTGGACTTCGACTGGGCCCGACTTAGTCTCCCTCTCCGTCCAAAGCTTTGTCTGTGCCCTTGCTCCATATAGGCTCCATGCAGGACCTGTGGTGCACTAAGGTCAACTGAAAAATATCACTTAGAGTGAAGGAGTCACTCCCCTGCATTAGCAGGCACCTTAACTCAACCAACTGATCTGCTGCTCCCGAGCTCCTGTGGACTCTGAAGATTTCAGCAACACAGGAGGTGGGTTTTTGAAGGTCCCTGAGGTCAATCTGCCCTCTCAGCAAGTTTGAGGCCAGTATCCCTTGTGGGGACTGCATAACCCGAACCCCTGTGAAAAGCAGTGTGTGCTCCAAAGAACTCAAGCCTCCTCGCACCGAGTGCTCCGTGGGCTGGTACTTTGCAATCTTGCTTGAAGTCCCCTCGCGACTCCTGGTCTTTCATCCTGTGGGTCCTCCTGAGGGCCCTCTTGATTTCTGTTGGGCTTTCCTTGTTGCTCCAGACGTGCTCTGACTTCCCATTGCTTGGTGAGTTCCCTGGACCTTGCTGGTCCACTCCGTAAGCTGCTTGATGACCTGCATGGGTTGCTTTTGCCAAGGCTTGTTGGTGCTCCAGCCGGACATCAACCCCTCAGCACTCGACATTCTTTGTGGGACAGCTCACCTCCTGCTCCTGGTTATCGTCGACGTCTTCGCACCTGAAGCACCCGATATCGGTGGGCATTTGTCTACCCAGCCCCTGGTCACTCTGAAGTGAACCAGACTCTGTGCCCTCTGCTTTCAGGTTCCTTCCTTCTAGAATCCAGGCTTAGATTCCACTGGACCCTTTTCACCTTCACAGCAGCAGTACTTCTTCACAGCCCTCCATTGAGAACAATGGAGGTTTCGGACACCACTCCAGACCTATGCACCCAGCTCCTCTGGGATAGGTAACTCAAATACTACGGTATCCACGGGTGGGGTGGCTCTCCAACCTCTTAAGTTCCAAAGGGTTTGCTCGAAGTCATCCTAGAAGGGTCCTTTAACTTTAAAATTGCAACCACGACTTCCCCATAGAATTGTACGTAGCCCGCAGTTGTGTTAGCACACTGCACCTGTCCTCCATGGGGTCCATATCTACTCACCTTGGGTGGTTCCTTGGGTCCGAGCGATTCTATGTGTTCTAGACATTGTCTTAACTCAAGTCGTGACTGTTATACCACTATTTTAGTATATGGTTTGGTCTCGCCCTGGAGCCCACTGTGTATTGTGCTACTTACAACTGTTCTATTGATCTTGTATTATGTGCTTTGTGTTCTATCCTCGTGTGGAGGATACTAGAGAGTCTTATATAAATAAATACATATTTTTATATAACTACTCTGTGGTTCTCCTTTCATTAAGTCAATATAGGAGGTGATGTTCTGGTAAAACAAGCTTCTTTACATTCTTTCAAGATTAAGCCTGAAGGCTGCTCTCCACAGCTCCCACCACTAGGATAGCTTTCTCAAGGTTATCTTTGACCTCATAGCTCATAAGGGTCGTTTGAACTGGTGCAAGGTGCCCACTTTAATTAGTGGACAGCATATACCAGGCCATCTTCTCACACTCTGGAGCTGTGCTTTGGGGCTGCGAGAAGTGTCACAATCCTCTCTTGAGAGCAACTGCCAGAGCACCAGGTACCAAGTAATAATCTATGGAACACTTGCCAAAACGCCGGTTCCTCTGATTCAATAATCCACAAGATCTAGTCCTTGCAGATCTAGTACTGTTGGCCAAAACAAGAAGAACCTCAACCATAGTACACAACAAGGCTTTCATTGCTGACGTGTCCTGCCCTTTCCACTGGTTTCCAGTAGTCGCCAATTTTTTTATGCTGCGTCTTGCCCACAAGCAATATCACTCCAGGCAGGATAGTACTAGTAGTAGGTTTATATGTGTCAATAGTACAGCATTGAAACAGGTCAGGCTTCTTCCTCCGCCCATCTCCAACTGCCTCCTCTCACCTTGCCTTCCACCTAGAATCCTATGACATGCAGGCCAACCATTTTCAAGAGTTAGAACTAAAAAGAATATTATCAGTCCTAGCTATCCGATAACTAATACATCTTCAGACTGGTTCACAAATTTGTTGAAGGGATTCTAGAAATGTGAACATTGCAGCATTCGTGGATTTACTTTGGACAAGAAGAATACTTTCCAATATAATAACAGTCCTGAATATAGGATTGATTCAAACATTAACTGTCATTCTAAATATGTTGTTTATGTCCTTTTTTTAAATATATTTTTTATTGACAATTTCAAGCCATAGATTTACTGTGGCACTCGACAACAATTGCAATACATTACCAGGGAGCATTATCATATTGGAGAAGCAGAGGTTAAAAAGATATACAGATGAGCACCGATAGACAATTAGAATCATTCAGCAGTTCCAATAGAAATGAGCTAGTATAAAATCAGGACAGATGAATGGAAAAACGTTGTTTTTCAAATTATAGTGTAAGCCAGAAAAAAAGTATTCCCCTCTCCACACCCCCAAGACTCACCACAATAGGCGATTCCAGTCAAATGGCCATATAAAAAGGGAACTGTGTCTGTCTGTCAGGCAGTCATGGGTAGCACTGTTTAGGCAAGCATCAGGGACAGGAAGGGGGCATCAAGAGATAGGTCAATACAGAGAGGGGTATTAGATGGCTGTGCTTATGAGTCCAACGTGGCAGGTCATCATCTTTGGTATGCCCAGTAAATTTGTGGAGGATGGTGTCCTAGTAAGTCGCTAGGGGGTATTTCCTAGGAGGCGCTTCTCTTACTTACAAAAGGGCTGTGCACTCCACTTTTGCCCATCCTATCATAATCATCTTTATTCAGTTAATTTTCCTTAATCATAAAAGAATACATAAAACAATAAATAAATAAGACATTTTAAAAACAGATAGATCAAATACAGTCTGCATGCATATCCAGCAATGATTTCCTAATTTTCTTAACAGAGCAGAATATTTTGGAAGATATGGCAAAGGTTGTAAGAACAAAAGGACAGGCCTGCGTTATTTAAAATGAAGTACCAATTGTTCTAAACAAGCATTTGCAATGCAATCGGTCTTGCCTTTGGGACCTTATATGTATTTAGCTATGCAGCACGTTAGCCTGGGTGCTGAAACATCTACTGTTCTTAACATGGAGGGAAAGTAAACACCAAACTGTGTGAAACACCATGATATAGCCCAAAGCTCTGTTTTTAATATTAAAAAAAAGCAGGGCCTTCGGTGGTCATATTACCGATTCGGAAAATATATTTTTGTCGGTTGTACGGGTGCTCGTGGAAGACAATTTCTATAGACTGGAATCTAGAGAATTCTAAAGTGATTCTGGTATTTTACTGACCTCTGCTGATCGTTTTCTATCAAGAAAGTTAAATAGAGGCAGTTGCCAGAATTTTTTTTAAAAGAAAGTCCCTCAGAAGAAAGCAATTCTGGTATTTTACTGACCTCTGCTGGTCGTGTTCTATAAAGACAGTTAAATAGAGGCAGTTGACCAGAAAAAGTCCCTAAGCGGAAGCAGACAAGTCCTAGGGCTGATCTCCAGAGCCCACAAAGTACATACACATCACATAGAAGTATCTACTAAAGTACATACTAAAGTATATACAAGTGGTCTCGAATGCTCAACCTAAAAATGAGCTCTCTGAAGTTTATAAAACTTTAAAAAAAAACAAAAAAATGTCAAATACTTTTTGTCAAAATTTCATCACAAGGGCATATTCTATGATCTTTAAACTACTTACCAGGTGTTCTGTGTGCAATCATAAAATGTATTGTTCCTAGTCAAAAAATGAGTATTGTGGGCACTGAAGACCCCTACACACAGGCAGGCCTCCCACGCAACAGGGAAGTAAAGCTGCCTAAGAGTAAGATGACATTGAGGGCCCCTCTATCTTCTCCTGCTGGGTATTGAGAGCAATGAAGTCAGCCACACACAGGCTGGGGGCACCATCGTATCACTTCCCCCCACTATTCCAGGAGGAAAGGAAAGCACTTGATTTCCACCTCATTGTCACTGCCCGTTTGGCCAAGAGCAGAGCGAGATTGGTAAAGTATCTTGTGGGTTTTTGTTTTTGGGGTGGGGACAGGCCGAGCAGCCAGTGGTGTGCCACATCAAGCCACTCGCGGCCCTTGGCCCGCAAAATGCCAGATATGACTACATCCTAGTAGCCTTCTTTCACCCTGCTGGTCTAGAACATATGGAGCATATCAATGAATTCCGACCTGCAAAGGCGGCAGGAGTCTGTTGCAGATGGATACACAAGGTACAGGGGTCTAGGTAAGCCCTGTGTTGGATATAGTGTTGAATACATACATATAAAGCAGGCATTTCTGGACACCTTGCAATGGTACTCCTGGACCCTGAGCCATTCCGAGTCTTGAAACGCCTGTCCCAGGGAGACCCCCAATTTGGTTGACAGGCATGTTACGGTGGTGAGGGGGTCCTGCACGAAGGCTCGGTATAACCAAGTCACCAAACACCTGCTGTGACCAATGGAGTAACGTCCCTGGACATCCCAGTGGTGAAGCAGTGCCCCTTTGAGTGCCCATATGTCAGGAAGGCCCCACCATATAGCCGTAGAGGTCCTGCAGTTCTCATAGGGTCATCAAGGTCACATCGCAAAATAGGTCACAAATCATGGTGATTCCAACCATCTTCGGAATGCATAAAGGGGATTTGCAAAGAAGTAAAGGAGGCACTGCATAATCACAATTTTAGACAGGTCATCCTGGCCAACCACAGACAATGAAAGGGTTGTCCAAAAAGATATTTGAGACTGCAGAGATCATATGGCCTTACTGAGGTTGCCATCAAGAAGTTCCTCCACTTTGCAGCATATTTGAATTCCTAGGTGCCTGAAGGTGCTTGGGGTCCATGTGAGTGTTACTTAGAACAACAAGAGAGAGAGGGTTAAGCCACACTCTTAGTCCCCCTAAATTGTCAAGAATAACAACAAAAGAGTGTGAAAACTAGCATAAACAAAACAGGTGATTCCTAGAATAGAAGGATAGTGAAACTGCAAATCAATCTGATGTTCCTATGGAACCCTCACTCACCAACATAGTTGGTGACATGCTTCATCATGGGGTTCCCCTGGGGGTACCTTGTGTACCTCCAGTGTGCTTCGACGCTATGTTAAGGCGGAGCAAAAAAATCAGACTAAAGGAATATGGTGACTCCTAGTGAAAAAGTGAAAAGGTTAAAAAGTCAAGATTCATCCACAGATATATTTAATTGTGATGAAGCCTGAACACTTTAAAAACAGTGAAGGATGTTTAATACTGACTAAACCAGCAGATAAGGGGGGTGGGATTGTTATCCAGAACAGTACTGACTATGACTGTGAATGTAAACGCCTTCTTGACAACCCTAAAAATTATGTTTCTCTGACCACAGACCCCTCTCCATCTTTGAGGGCAACCATATGCAATCTCGTGGAACATGCTGAGATTAATGGGCATATTACGAAGCATGAAGCAGATTTCTTGACTAAGGGCAAAGGTATAGTACCTTATTTCTACACCTTACCTAAAACCCATAAAAACAAGTCACCCCCTCCAGGTCGCCCAATAGTATCGGGTATCGGCTCTCTTTTAGAGCCCCTGTCCATCTACTGTGATTATTTTTCTGACTGATTTCCGCACGCAGTCTAAGGACCTTACAGAAAAACTGCGACAAAGGGGGTATCCTGAAAGGATTCTGCCAATGAGCTGCAAGAGGGCTAGAAATCAACCCGAGAAAGTCTATTACAAGACTATCCTAAACCACCCAAAGACATCCCACTTACATGTGTGACTACTTACAATGCTACCTCCAACACCATCTCAAAATCCATCAGAAAACACTGGCGGATTTTGGAGAGCAATAACATCAAATGGGAAAAACCTTTATTTTCATACAAGAAGGCTACAAGCCTGAAGGACTCTCTGGTTCACACTAGACCACGTAACCTGAACACTCCCACTGAAATCTCTATCCTCAATGCGTGGGGTCTACCACCTGTTCTTGGTCATTATCCCTGTGGGTCATGTAGTGTTTGTCATCTCACTTCCACCACAAAAACTCTGGCTTTGGAAACTGGTAAAATCTGGACGCAACGGAGCCATACAAACTGTAACACTGCTGACGTGGTCTATCTAATCACATGTCCATGCGATTTGAGATATGTGGGGATGACCGCACGTAAGGTGAAATTACGCATTGGAGAACATCGGAGTAATATCCGATGTAAGAAAAGTATGACTAAACTAACTGAACATTTTCTGCGTTTTAACCACACGGTGGATGATCTACATTGGACCATCATTGAACAGGTAAAACAAGCGTTTTTGTTTGAAAAGGAACAACGCTGGATTTACCGTCTATCTACACACCTGACGGGTCTGAATGATAATATCCCGTGGGGCACAGTCTTGAGGCGGAAATAGCCACTGTTATCAAACAATTCTGTCAGTTCATCTCATTTTTCTGGCATATCTATTCAGATTGTGCTGTTTATGAACTCAGTACTTTATGTATTCTATGACAGTCTTATATGAATGAGATCGTTTATACACCCTTTGGTTTTTCGATTCATTATACTTCCCAATACCATTTGGGGTTCCTATTCATACGCTATAGTGGTTGACAATGGGACTTATGACGATTTTCCCCGCGTAAACTATTCACGTCTCTAACATTGATGGTGTTTCGTCTTGGGGAAACTGTCCACATTTTTCAAATGATAATTTGGAATTCCCTTGAACTGTCCACATTTTTCAAATTATAATTTGGAATTCCCTTGATTATGAATCGTCCCTGTCTGAAATATTGTCTCTGTGCTCCGATCATCGAGTAAAGCTTTGAATTACGTTTAGTAATTCGGCGGTCTAGCTTTTCTTCAAACAACAAACAAGGTAGTCCTTCGTCTCTGTTGCCATTGCCGGAACCTGATTTCCGGTCGTTACAGAGGCTTTCCTTACTTTAACCAGTATGCCTTACACGTCGCTGACTCCGGGCTCGGTGGTACACGTAGGTCTAAGAACCAGGCAGTGGACTTGGAAGATGTAAGTACCGCCTGTGGTTCTATTCCTATTTCTTTTTACTGAACGCTGGTATGGCGGAGCAACTAAGGGACTGTTGGGTTAAATGCGAACTTCCCGTTTTTTTGTCCCCTCTATAGTTGTTCTGTAGTCCCGCCACCCACCTTCTTGCCTAAGGAGCTCAGTTCACTTTACATATACGTAAGTGCCTATGTTTTCCAATTCTTGTTTTTTAACAATCTGGTCATTAGTGCCTAGTCTTTAATGTGATCACACTTGTTTGATAACTTTATTTATTTTTTGTAATGACTCGTTGGTCGAATGGTCCGATTGAGTATTTCCCAAATTGAGGTCTAAATCAACATTTACAATGCAAATGTCACTCGTATTCTTTATGAGCTAACTATGGAGCGGCAGTACATTCTATTATGGTTATAGAATTCTATTGACTTCTTAGTTTTGAGCCATATACTGCATTTAATCTGTTCCTGGTATGAAATAAAACTCAGATGACAGTCACATGTTGAGACAATACATATGTATTATTTATTTCTTTACAGATATCCTTTCGGAGTTGTGGAAGGCATACAGCGAAACCGTGAGTGTATCGGTTATCTGCACCTGAGGTTAGGTTAAGCTTTAGTAAGCTTATACCGCCAAGGTGGGAATTTTTGTTAGGTCCTGAAGAAAGCTTTGTGATATACAAGTAACAAGCTGAAACATGTCGACCAATATGATCTAAATAGGATGTATCTGACCCACTTATAGTCAGTATTAAACATCCTTCACTGTTTTTAAAGTGTTCAGGCTTCATCACAATTAAATATATCTGTGGATGAATCTTGACTTTTTAACCTTTTCACTTTTTCACTAGGAGTCACCATATTCCTTTAGTCTGATTTTTTTGCTCCGCCTTAACATAGCGTCGAAGCACACTGGAGGTACACAAGGTACCCCCAGGGGAACCCCATGATGAAGCATGTCACCAACTATGTTGGTGAGTGAGGGTTCCATAGGAACATCAGATTGATTTGCAGTTTCACTATCCTTCTATTCTAGGAATCACCTTTTTTGTCCATGTGAGTGTTCCGCATTGCCCAGTTGTATCTCTCGGAAAGATGTTCCATGAACGAAAAAAGAAGGATTTGGTATAGTTGACCTTAATCCTGGGGATCTTGACAAATGCATCCAAGATCGAGGTGTGTTGGGTCAGGTCTCCATAGATATCTCGAATATAGAGGACCATGTCATCAGCATAGAGGCAGACAATGTGTGCCTGGTTGCCCAACGGTATCATCCAATCCCGACCCGCACCCGGAGTTGTGCATTGAGTGGCTCTAGTGCCAGAACAAATATTAATGTGGGCAGGGGCACCCTTGGTGGGTGCCCCTGGACACCAGGTAGGCATCTGAGATATGGCGAACCACCTTCATTATAGCGTTGATATAGGGATTTCATAGAGAACATGTATCGACCCGAATATCCAAGGGGCCATAGCTGAAGCTTCGAAGGGCCCAGAACATGCTTTCCCAATTTAGTGAGTCACACGCCTGTTTCAGGTCGAGTGTGAGGCAGACCCTATTGAGGCATTGTTGCAGGTCCGTCTCTATGGCTGTGTATAAACCCTAAATTATCAGAGAGGTGTTGCAGCACGGGATGAAGTCGTTCAGGTCCGAATGGATCAGGACTGGCTGAATGGGCAGGATTTGGTCCACTATGATTTTGCTAAGGATCTTGTGATGAGAGGAGAAGAGGGAGATTGGTATCCATGAAGAAAGGGAGGATGGATCTTGACCAGTTTTGGTATTGGTACCAGCAAGGTCTCACATAGCATATGCAGGCATGACCCAAGTTCCCTAGCTTTGTTGAACAATTGTAGAAAATGCAGCATGAGGGAGGGTGCGTAGGTTAATTCAAGTGGTAGTTCATTGTTCCTAGGAGAGCGTCCTCTCAGAAGGGATCGAATCTCCTCCCTTATGTCCTGCTTCATAATAGGTGTTTTCAGGGCAGGCCAGTGATCTCTTGGTGTCTGGGACAGTTAAGTCCCCAAGAAGTAAGTGTTGTGTGTTATTCATAGAAGGGGCATCATCCTGATATAGCACACTTGTAGTATGATCGAAAGTTAATTTCTCCTTGTGTAGAGTGCACCATGCCTCCCCAGGTCTCTAATGGTGTGTATGAGGGTCTCCATGCAATGAGGTGCAACAAGCTAAACCAATAGTCTGCCCAGCCTATCAACTTTGGCATGAGTGGGACCCACAGTGCTGTTCAATACAGACAGTGGTGGTGCTCCATCAGCGTTGCATGGGGTTCTTGCTCCCCATCCAGATGCTCCAGAAACGCAGCATCAGTGTGCTCCTTGGCCTGGGACCCGCCCTCCCTCCCTGCTGCTTCGCCTGGCCATCTGGGGCAAGCAGAGTTTGAGACTGCTCTCGACCCGATCCCTGTGTCTGCCCTGGTTCCTTGCCGAGGTGCTTAGTTTCTTCCAGAAGTCCACTGCCATCTTTTCTTGCTTTTCCCTCTTTTTAACTCTTTTTACCCCTTTTTTTGCTATTTTGCCTTTCTCTTCTGCCTTCTCTCTTCTCATGTCCCTCTCGGCCCCTCCCACTGCCGCTTCCTACCCTCCCGCCTCCTAGCTGCGCTTCCCTCCCCTATTTAATGGCGCCCGCTGCGCAGAGGATCGAGCAAGTGCCCTGACCTCCTTGGCCTGGGACCCATTCTCCCTCCCCGCAGCTCCGCCTAGATGTCTCTGCCGCTGACTGGGGCGGGCAGGGTTCAAGACCGCTCTCGACCTGCTCCATGTGTCTGCTCTGGTTCCTTGCCGTGGTGCTTGGTTTCTTCCTGCTGAACTACACTGCCTTCTTTTCTTGCTTTTCCCTCTTTTTAACTCTTTTTACCGCCCTAAGATGCATCCACCTCAACGTGTGCTCCATGCTCAGACACGCCATGGAGATCTGGAATCTCCTAGACACCCTCTCACCCAATGTCGCCTTCTTTACAGAAACCTGGATAAACACCTTCTCTGCCCTGGACATCTCCATCGCCATCCCGGATGGATACAAGATCCAGAGGAGGGACCACCCCAACCACCCGGGAAGAGGCCTCGCCATAGCACACAAAAACTCCCTCCGCCTCTCCACCTCCAGCAAAACCTTCCCCACCACCGAACACCTGCATTTCCAGGGCCAGACCAGCCTCAACTCCACACTCCACGGCACTTTCGCTGACAGATCCCCTACCCACGAGCCCTCTTCGCCGACACCATCACCGACCTCATTGCACCCCACGCCATCACCGCAATGGACTACATACTCATTGGGGACCTGTACTTCCACCAGACAACCCCAGTGACCCCAACTCCACCACCCTCTGGGACAACCTCGCCAACATCGGACTGAAACAACTCATCACCGCACTGACCCACAAGGCAGGACACACCCTCGAACCCATCTTCGCAGCAGAAAACAGCATCCGCTTCAGTCACACCATACAACCCCCGTGGGCCAACCACCACTGCGTACTCTTCCAAGGAATTGGAGCAAAGTCACCGAGGAGCAGCTCAACTCCACCCTCAACAACAACACCCCTACTGCCGCAACCGACGCCAACCTTGAGGCCAGAGAATCCCACACATGGATCTCCAACTGCACAAACAAACTCACCCCGCTATGCAACTCTTACAGACAGCGCCCCAGGAAAGCCGTCTGGTACACCATCGACCTCTAAGAAACCAGACGCACCTCCAGACACCTGGAAAAGATCTGGAGAAACAGCAAGACACCGGAAAACTACACCACCTACAAGGACGCCATGACGGAATACCACCAACACATCAGAACCACCAAAAGGACCTTCATCCACAACAAAATCCTTGCCAATTCCATCAACTCCAAGGAACTCTTCAGCTTCATCCAGGAATTCACCAAGCCCCGCAGCGAAGCAATGGACATCACCCACTCCATGGACATCTGCGACAAGCTCTGATCCTACTTCCACCTGAAGATCAAAAACCTCTACGACAATTTCAACAACCATACGCCTGACTCTCCAGCCACCCCCCAGTGCAGTGCCAGCCAGCCCACCATCTCCTCCTGGACACCTATCACCACCAAAGAGACCGCCTCGACCATGAAAAGCATTAACTCAAAGGCCCCTACAGACGCCTGCCCACCTCACATCTACCACAGATCCACCTCTGCCATCGCACCAGAACTATGACACACCATCAACACCACCTTGGAGACCGGCACCTTCCCCGACACGCAGAAGTCAGGCCCCTGCTCAAGAAGCCTTCAGCAGATCCCACTGACCTCAAGAACTACCGGCCCATCTCACTCCTCCCCTTAGCAGTGAAAGTCGCTGAAAAGACCGTCAACGGAGAACTGACCAGGTTCATCGAAGACAACGCCATCCTCGACCCTTCTCAATCCGGATTCCGCAGCAACCACAGCATCGAGACCACCCAACTCGCAGCCACAAACAACATCTGCACCCTCCTCTACCAAGGCCACACCGCAGCCCTGATTCTACTCGACCTTTCAGCAGCCTTTGACACCGTCTCCTACTGCACACTCGCCGCCAGATTACACAATGCCTGCATACAAGAAACTACCTTCAACTAGATCAGATCATTCCTCACCGGCAGAAGCCAAAGGATCAGACCTTCCACTTTGAACCCACGGAAATCAACTGCTGAGTCAGCCAACTTCATCATTGCCGAGACCCGACGCATCCGCAAAACCAAAGAAGGGGGAAGAGCCTTCTCCTACATCATGGCCAAGACCTGGGACGAGCTCCTGATCGACATCAGACACGTCCCTCCGTGAACTCCTTCAGGAAAGCTCTCAAGACCTGGCTCTTTGGCTAAACGGACCTGCTGTCACCCCCACCCCCCAGCACCTTGAGACCACCACGGGTGAGAAGCACGCTTACAATTGCCTGATTGATTGAGTGTGCTAATTCGAGAGAGTGTCTAAGAACCATGGTTGGTCAAAATTAGTTTCATACAGGCTCCTCAATATCACTGGTAGACCATCAAGTCATACCCGTAATAGGGCATATCAACCCTCCTGGTCAATCAAGGAGCCTTGATTGATGAAGAGGACCTCAGAACAAATCCAAATCACCGCCCCCCTGGACAATGAGACATAAGAGATGTAAAAGAACTGGCCTCACCAGCGACAATGGAGTAGGTCACCCTCACATTGGTCAGAATGAGTCTCTTGGAAGAAAAAGACATGGGCCCCCAATATCTTCAGTTGTGAGTGGATCTTGTAGCATTTAGTGGCAGATCCAATAGCCCGGGAAGTTCCATGTTAAGAACTGATAGGTTCATTTGAGGTTTTGTGTAGGACAGTGTATTAGCAAGATAGGCTACGTGGGTCAGGGCCCTGGAAAGGACGTTATGCAGTCCCCGCTGCCTGAGTGGTGTGCTAGAAAATAAGGAGTAGTGGGAGTCTTGTATAGTAAAAAAGATCAAATCCCCAAAACTTGAAGGACAGATGTCAACAGGCCAGCCGATCAAGCATAACAGAGGTATAACCCATGCACATCTTACTGTCGAACAGATTGGTGGCAATCACCAGGGGAAGAAGCCTTCCCCAAGGTGGTATGCAGCCTACGTTAGTGCAATGAGCGGGACGGCCCTCAGGTAGTAAGGGGTGACATGAAGCTATCTCCCAGTGGGGGATCAGCAGAATTTTATGTGGGGCAGGGAGTAACAGGGCCCACATCTTCAGATTTCCTGTCCAGTCATGCATAAGTGGTGCATCAGAACCCTCGGAGGCTCTTCGTTCAATCACAGGAGGTAATCCTCTACTGTGTGGGGTCATGGCAGCTCCTGGGGTGACAGTGCTGAGTCTGAATCGAAGAATGTGATGGAGGGCCCTCTGCTGGGGGCGAGACCGGAGCAGTTCCGAATCCTGATCCGTAGTAAGACTGTAAGCAGCTGTCACGATGACCCCAGCCAAGCAATCCCCCAAGAGGGAGGATTAGAAAAAGACAGCCTCCGGTAGGGTCCGCCTTGTCCTGATGCAGCTCCAGCCAAGAACACACTTCAGCAGGGCCTCAAAGAAATGTGTTTGGCCACCAGCCACCACCCACAGCCATGATGATAAAAGGGCAGCATATTGGAGGCCAGGTGGCTAAGCTCCCTCTTTACATCAAGAAAGAATGCCTTATGGTGCTGGGATGCTAGAGTAAAACCAGAGAAGAGTATAACTCCAGAGGACTCCAGTGTGATTGGGACCTTCAACCTGGCTTTCTGCAGAATGTAGTCCCTGTCACAGAAGTTCAAAAGCCTGCAGCCTATCGACTGTGATGGTTATCTGTGGGAAAGATGATTTGCCAGAACACGGTGAGGCCATTCCACCTCATACATTGTGGAGAGCCCCTCCAGGGTGACCACTGTCAGTAGCCAAGATTACACAAAGGTTGTCACATCCTCACCATCCACACCCTCCTTGAGGCTCCCCACACATATGTTGTTTCGCCTGGGTCTTCCTTCCATGTCCTCAGGCCAAAGTATGTTGTTGAACCTTTTCCCGAAATTTCAGTTGACCTTCTCTCAACACTCCAAAGGTCAAGCACCACTGTGTCTATTTTGAGGCCAAGGGGGGTCCCTGACACCTTTATTTCCACTTGGATTAAGTCCAGTTTGTCTAGGGTGAGCACGTTTGAGCTGGCTGGTTGGGAGGAGACATTAGAGTCGCTGAGCGAGCACTCCACCATTATCTATCCACTTGTCCATCCATCAACTCATTCTTACATTCACCTAATCACCATTCTTCACAATCTTACATAGAAAATTGCTAACAAATGAAGAAGCACATTAATTTATTTAAAAAAGCCAAACCTATTGGTTTTGCCAATGGTTGTTTGAAATATTACTGTAACAGAATCCTGCCCCTTGCACTATTTGTTTGCAACAGCTTGGAAAGACAGTGCCAGATACTGTGTGCTGCTGGTCATGAAACAAAGCTACCCTTACCAGTGACAGATTTCTTTGTCTTTCCTTGTGCGCCCACAGACCTAGGGAAAAAAGAGAGTAGAGATCTCTGAGTAGGCCTTGTGTTCTTAACTAGAGGTTTTCAGCAATAAACTATTGGCAGTATGTCTCAGCACTGAAGGCATTCACTGAGGCCATTTGTGTGCGATTTGCGGCTCTGGATTTCAAAACCTTTCAGGGCCATATCAGGGGCATAACACAGGCCCCTGCAGCCCCAGCGTGATTGAAGGGTGTAAGAAGCTGGCTCTGTATATACTATACCAAAGTGAGGTATAGTGTGCACAGAATCCTGTGGAACTCCAAAGGTAGGCAGTGGTAAAGTTAGATAGCACCTCACTCTCTATTTGTGGTAGTGTGGTCGAGCAGTAAGGCAGTTTCAGAGGACAGTGTTAAGCATTAGTTGTACACAGTCAGTAAATGAATTCACACACTCAAAGACTGAACTTCAGACCAATTGTTTTTGTATAAAAAATATTCTTTTAGTTATTTTGTTTTCTAGAACCAAGCAAGCGTGGCACAGGTAAGTGATAAGTACTTTGCAGCAAATATACAATTGAAATACAGTATGGATTGTAATGATATGTGCACTTTGTTTTGACTTACAGTATTGTTGCTGAGAAATGCTTTGTAAATACAGTACATAGACTTGAATAGGCTTTTAAGTAAAATACCAGGTAAATTACTTTTGGATTACTTTTCTTACTCAGAGTGGTAAACCTGGATACTACTCTGGGACATTTCCTGCAAACAGGTAAGAAAAATCGTTTTGGTTAAATAGTACAATTTTAAAGAATTTCTTTAGGTTTTCAAACTCCACACTTAAAATGTTTCCAAGAAAAACAGTTATGTTATCCTATGGAGGAAAGGAATATGCTACTTACCAGTATGCATCTGTTCTTGGCATGTAGAGCTGCAGATCTACACACTTTTGCATAGATCACCATCTGGTGTTGGGCCCGGATGTTTGCAGTTTATTTTTCCTCTTGGAAAGTGTTTGGAAGTCACGAGGTCGGTGACTCCTCCCTTGGTTCGTATTGCGCATGGGCTTCGGCTCCATCCTCAGATTGTTTTTCGCCAACAGGGAAAGATGGGGCGTAGTAATAATAGTGAAGAAACCCATGTGTGTTGTATCTAAATAAGATAGACTGGAACAGATACAGGTAGCCGGGGAGGCGGGTGGGCGTATATAGATCTGCAGCTCTACATGCCAAGAACAGATGCATACTGGTAAGTAGCATATTCCGTTCGAGGCATATGAGCTGCAGATTACACACTTTTGCATAGACTATATAGCAGTTCCCAACCTTAGCGGCGACCACCGGTATCTGTTGCAGTGGTTTGAAATAGTGTTTTTAGTACAGCCTGGCCCACACTAGCTTGTTGCTTGGTTTGCACATCTACACAGTAATGTTTAGTGAAAGTGTGCGGTGTTGACCATGTAGCTGCCTTGCACATATCATCTAATGGGATGTTCCCTAGAAAAGCCATAGAAGCCCCTATCTTTCTTGTAGAGTGGGCTTTAGGGGGAACAGATAGCGTGCGTTTTGCTGTGTGGTAGCAAATCTGTATGCATTTTACAATCCACCTAGCTATCCCTGATTTAGAGATGGGGTTGCCTTTATGAGGTGGAGAGAAAGAGACAAACAGCTGCTTTGTCTTCCTGAAAGTTTGTGTTCTCTGGATATAGTAAAGCAAGGCCCTTTTAACATCCAGTGTGTGTAGAGCCCTTTCTGCAACCGTTTGAGGTTGCGAGAAAAAAACCGGTAATTCTACCGATTGGTTTAGATGAAAGGGTGAGATGACTTTGGGTAGGATCTTGGGTTGGTACGTAGGACAACCTTGTTCGGAGAAAAGGTTCTTGTATAGTAAGTGCTTGTATTTCACTGACCCTTCTAAGGGAGGTGATGGCTACAAGGAAAGCTGTTTTCCATGTGAGGAATTGTAGTTCGCATTTATGCAAGGGTTCAAAAGTCGGTCCCATTAGCCTTGTGAGCACTATATTTAAGTTCCACACAGGTGAGGGTGGCACTCTGGGGGGAATTATTCGTTTTAGGCCTTCCATGAAGGCTTTAATGGGAGGCACTCTGAAAAGTGATAGGTGCTGTCTGTTTTGTAAGTAAGCGGCAATTGCTGCGAGGTGTAGCCGAATGGATGTATATGCTAGGTTACATCTTTGTAGGTGTAGTAAATAGCATATGATGTGCTGTATGGATGCGTCTAGAGGGTTGATTGTGTTGTTATGGCAATAAACAACAAATCTTTTCCACTTGGCAGCGTAGAAGGCTCTAGTGGTAGGGCGTCTAGCCTCTCTTATAACATTCATACAGTCAGGGGGAAGGTTAAGGTATCCGAATTCTAGGATCTCAGGAGCCAGATCGCAAGGCTGAGCTGAGATGGGTCCGGGTGTCTGATCTCTCCATGGTTCTGGGTTAGGAGGCATGGTGAGAGGTGTAATTTTTGGTGTGGCACTACTGAGAGTTCCAGCAGCGTGGTGTACCATGGTTGTCTGGCCCATGTTGGAGCTACTAGAATGAGCGTGAGGGAGTGCTGTTGTAGCTTTCGCACCACTAATGGAATTAGTGAGAGAGGTGGAAAGGCGTATGCAAATTTGCCTGACCAGTTCATCCATATCGCATTGCCTTTGGACAATGGGTGTGGGTATCTGGCGGCGAAGCTTGGGCATTTTTTGTTTTCGTGGGTGGCGAATAGGTCTATCTGTGGATGCCCCCACATCTGAAAGAACGGGTGAAGAACCTGCGGGTGAAGTTCCCACTCGTGGATCTGCTGCGTCTGTCTGCTGAGCAGATCTGCCATGGTGTTTTGGACTCCTGGGACATGCTGGGCTAGGAGAAAGATTTTGTGTGGAATTGCCCATCTCCATATGCTCTGTGCTAGTTGAGAGAGCTGTGGAGAGTGTGTGCCGCCTTGTTTTTGGATGTAGTACATGGCGGTCATGTTGTCTGTGCGGATAAGGACTGCCTTGCCTAAAATCTGTGTGTGAAAGGATTTTATGGCTAGAAAGATTGGTGCTGTCTGTTTTGTAAGTAAGCGGCAATTGCTGTGAGGTGTAGCCGAATGGATGTATATGCTAGGTTACATCTTTGTAGGTGTAGTAAATAGCATATGATGTGCTGTATGGATGCGTCTAGAGGGTTGATTGTGTTGTTATGGCAATAAACAACAAATCTTTTCCACTTGGCAGCGTAGAAGGCTCTAGTGGTAGGGCGTCTAGCCTCTCTTATAACATTCATACAGTCAGGGGGAAGGTTAAGGTATCCGAATTCTAGGATCTCAGGAGCCAGATCGCAAGGCTGAGCTGAGATGGGTCCGGGTGTCTGATCTCTCCATGGTTCTGGGTTAGGAGGCATGGTGAGAGGTGTAATTTTTGGTGTGGCACTACTGAGAGTTCCAGCAGCGTGGTGTACCATGGTTGTCTGGCCCATGTTGGAGCTACTAGAATGAGCGTGAGGGAGTGCTGTTGTAGCTTTCGCACCACTAATGGAATTAGTGAGAGAGGTGGAAAGGCGTATGCAAATTTGCCTGACCAGTTCATCCATATCACATTGCCTTTGGACAATGGGTGTGGGTATCTGGCGGCGAAGCTTGGGCATTTTTTGTTTTCGTGGGTGGCGAATAGGTCTATCTGTGGATGCCCCCACATCTGAAAGAACGGGTGAAGAACCTGCGGGTGAAGTTCCCACTCGTGGATCTGCTGCGTCTGTCTGCTGAGCAGATCTGCCATGGTGTTTTGGACTCCTGGGACATGCTGGGCTAGGAGAAAGATTTTGTGTGGAATTGCCCATCTCCATATGCTCTGTGCTAGTTGAGAGAGCTGTGGAGAGTGTGTGCCGCCTTGTTTTTGGATGTAGTACATGGCGGTCATGTTGTCTGTGCGGATAAGGACTGCCTTGCCTAAAATCTGTGTGTGAAAGGATTTTATGGCTAGAAAGATTGCCAGTAGCTCCAGATGATTGATGTGGAGTAACTTTTGTTGCGGCGTCCATGTGCCCTGCACTGTGAGGTGTAGTAGATGAGCTCCCCAGCCGGAGAGCGATGCATCTGTTGTCAGGATTATTTGTGGAACCAGGTCCAGGAACGGTCGACCTCTGGAAAGATTTGTGGTGTTCCACCACTGCAGAGAGCGATGGGTGCGACCGTCTACCAACACCAGATCTGTCAGTTGCCCCTGGGCCTGGTTCCATTGGCGTGCTAAGCACTCTTGGAGTGGACGCATCTGGAGTCTTGCATGAGGCACTATGAAAATGCAAGAGGCCATCATCCCTATCAGTTGCATAAACACTCTTGCTGGGAGGGAGTGTTGAAGTATGACTTTTTGATGCAAAGCCTGAATGCTTGCGGATTGGGGTAGGCTATGGCTTTTGAGGTGTCTATGGTGGCACCGAGGTATTGCTTTATGTGGGATGGTGTTAGCTGGGACTTTTGGTGGTTCACCGTGAAGCCTAGTTGATGAAGTAGTTGGATTGTAGTGGCGGTGTGGTGTACACATTGGTTGTAGGACGCGGCTTTTATCAGCCAGTCGTCCAGACTCTTCTGAGATGTGCCGCCGCTACCGCTAGGCACTTGGTGAATACCCGTGGTGCTGTTGTGACCCCGAATGGGAGCACCTTGAACTGGTAGTGTTGCCCGTCCACTACGAATCTGAGGTACTTTCTGTGGGCATGGTGTACCGGAATGTGGAAGTATGCGTCTTTCAAGTCCAGTGTGGTGAGAAAGTCGTTCTGGGAGAGGAGCGGAAGTACCTGCTGAAGTGTTACCATGTGAAAATGGTCCGAATGTATGTGTGTTTAGAGGCCGGAGATCTAAGATAGGTCGTAGAGTCTCGTCTCTTTTTGGTATCAGAAAATATAGGGAGTAGACCCCTACATTTTGCTGATCGTGGGGGACCTGTTCTATTGCGTGGTTTTGTAGGAGGGAGATTACCTCCTGTTTTAGTAACGTGGAATGTTCTTGTGACATTGGGCGTTGCCTGGGTGGAATGTTGGGGGGGTAGATGTGAGTTCTAGGCAGTACCCTGAACGAATAATTTGGGTCACCCACTTGTCTGATGTGATGGACTCCCAGACGTGAAGGAAATTTTGTAGTCTGCCCCCAACCGGAGTGGGATGGTCTGGGTAGAGCAGGGGAAAGTCATTGGGTAGGCGGTGTGGCAGAGCGGGCGGTATTTGTTTTGCCTCTGCCTTTATTGTTATTGCCTCTATAGCCGCCTCTTTGATAACCTTTTTTGAAGGTGGACTGAGGAGGGGATATGTAGGACGTAGACACGCTATCTGAGGAGTAGCCTCTGCCCGTGCCCCGAAAGGAAGAGCGGCAAAAGGAGCGCCTAGGAGGGTGTGACTGTAGGGCTCCCATAGATTTCGCCGTATCTGTGTCTTTTTTCATCTTCTCGAGGGCCTCATCTATCTTTGGACCGAATAAATGTTCCTGATCGAATGGATGGTTTAATATGGAGGCTTGTACTTCAGGTTTAAAGCCTGAAACTCTCAGCCAAGCGTGTTGACGGAGTAGGACACTGGTGTTAATGGCCCTAGAGGCTGTGTCTGCTGCGTCTAAGGCACAGCGTATAGAGGTATTAGTTATGGTCTTACCCTCTTGAATTAATTCATTGGGCCTATTTTTATATTTTTTTCTGGGAGATGGTGCATGATGGTTTCTAGTTCATCATAATGCGCTCTGTCGTATCTGGCCAATAGCGCTTGAGTGTTGGCGATACGCCATATATTGGCTGCCTGTGACGCAGTACGTTTTCCTGACGCGTCCAGGAGCTTTGATTCTTTGTCAGGTGGTGGTGCTCCGCCTGACGCCTGGGAATTTGATCTCTTTCTTGCGGTGGATGCCACTAGGGAATCCAGTGGCGCTGGCCCTTTGATGTAGGCAGGATCTGTGGGGGTAGCTTTATACTTTTTCTCTATGCGTGGGTTTAGGACCCTAACCCTGACTGGGTCTTTAAAAACCTCTGGCGCATGTTTTATTACCCCTTTGAGCATAGGTAGTATAGCAGTAGACCTATGTGCAGTATCAAAGGTGTCTAGGAAGAAATCTTCCTCTACTGGGTCAGTGTGTAGCTCTACCCCGTGATAATGTGCCGCCCTCTGAAGTTGGTGGTGAAAACCTAGTGAGTCTTCTGGTGGAGATGGCCTGGATGGATAGAGGTCATCTTGTGGGACATCTGGAATGTCTGGATTATTATAATCATCCCAGGGGTCTGGGGATCCTGTAGGGGTGGGGTCTTGTGGCACATCTGCTGGGTCGTAGTATGGGTTCCCCTGATCATCATGGTCTGGAGACGGGGTCGGAGAGCGATGAGGCAGGGGTGGAGAAGGTGGAGGGGGTGGAGGTGGAGAGGGTGGAGGAGGTGGAGGAGGTGGGGAAGGCATTCTGAAAGGGGAAGTAGCATAGTCCTTCCTCTTTGGAGGTGGAGGTGGAGCTGGTTTGTCCAAATGTCTCTTTTTAAAAGACAGTGCCAAATGTCCAGTTTTTGGATCCTTGGTAAGTGTCTTTTGCAAAGGATCCGGTGTAAAAAGTTCTTACGACACTGGTTGTTTGGTCGGCGCTGACGTTTTCGGCTTTTTGGGAACCTCCGATTTTTTGTTCGGTGCAGAGACAGGCTTCGGCGCGGGAGTGTCGGTGCCGAGGGCCTTATGATGTTTGATCGGCACCGAGAGGCTGGGTTTGGACACCGAGGGCTTTGGTGCGGAGCTCGGTGTCGAGGTAGAGGCCGATCTCTTCTTCGGTGCCGAAGGGTGTTTTTCGGCACCGCTACGAGGCTGGCTCGAGCCCGAGCCGCTGTAAGGCTTACTTGGCTTCTTCACCGGGCCCGAAGGTGGGGTGTTCGAAGCAGTGTCTTTGGTCTTGCCTAGGCCCGGAGGCGAAGGCGTGACCGAAGCCTTTTTGGGTGTCGGCGTGGGTGTGGGAGGGGGTATTTTACTCACGAACCTCTGCGCCGGGGTGATGTCCTCCACATCCGAGTCGTCGGCTTCGGAAGCACTGACAAGGTCCTCTTCGGTGTGCTGTTGTCCCGGAGCTTCGACGTCGTCCCCGAAGATGTCGACTGGAACGGAGGTCGAGTAGTGCGCCATTTTTCATCTGGCCCTTCGATGTCGAATAGTCTTTTTGGATCTAAAAGACTTGCAGGCGGGACAGTCTCGAGCCTCGTGTTCAGGGGAGAGGCAGAGGTTGCACACCTCATGAAGATCGGTGTGGGGGAATTTGGACCCACATCGAGGGCACTTCTTGAATGGAGTTCTTTCCATCAGCCGGGACCGGAGCCTGGTTAGGCCCGAAGGCTGCCGTCGATGACTGGAATCGAATGTGCGTCGAAGAAGAAGGAGATCAGTATCCAAACAATACCGTGGAGAGCGAGGATTCCGCTTCGATCGTCGAACTGGAATGTTCGGAACCGGAGCGCGAAGTATTACATCCGAGCCCGATGGCGGAAAAAAATAATCTGAGGATAGAGCCGAAGCCCATGCGCAATACGAACCAAGGGAGGAGTCACCGACCTCGTGACTTCCAAACACTTTCCAAGAGGAAAAACAAACTTCAAACATCCGGGCCCAACACCAGATGGCGATCTATGCAAAAGTGTGTAATCTGCAGCTCATATGCCTCGAACATAGTGTTATCAGTTTTGAAGTAAGTATTTGGTAGTAGGAGTTGAGGTTCTGGGGGTATACTCAGCGGTCCCCCAGGGTCAAGGATGCACTCTTGTTTAACCCTCAGCAGCACTAGGGCGGCCGGGTGCAGAGTGCTGAGACCCTCAGCGGCACTAGGGTGGCCGGGTGCAGAGTGCTGAGGCCCAATGTTATCCAATGGGTGATAGGGGGCCTCCAGTTGGTGGCTGCTGACGAGCAGGCCACTTGGTTGCGGGAGCAAAGCTCCTGGACTTTAGCTCAGGGCAAATGGGGAAACAAAGTAGCACCAAAGGTGCACCCTCAGAGGCACTGGGGCGGCCGTGTGCAGGGTGTTGTTTCGACGTCGGGCACCCTGTTGTTTGCAATAGGGAACCGTTGGTTTGCAAAGGCACTGCAGGCTTGGGGACGAAGGTCTTCTGGGTAAGACCACCAATCCGAGAGGTAAGTTGGGAAGTTGAGGGTTGGTTAGGGACTGGTGGTTTGTCCACCCAAGGCCGTGGGGCGTCGGGTGCAGGGGTGCCTTTTGGGGCTCAGATCTTCTTACCAGCTCCTGGTAGTGGTTGGGGGACTTTCAGGATTTAGGATGCAGGTGTCGGCTGGAGGCTTGAGGCAGGTCAGGGGTCGCTGGATCTTGGGTTAGGATCGCCGGCGGGAACTCCTTGTGGTGTTTGTCCACTCGAGCTCGGGTTGTTGGACAGCGGGTGCAGAATAGTGCAGATTTGTAGTGTCTGGCCGGAACCAGAGGGTGCAGATGATCAAAGTTGGCGTTCACAGGAGACACAGTCTTTGTGGTTGAAGGCAGGCAGGTCCTCAGGACACACCGGGATTTCACATGAGCAGGTTTGAGGTGGAGACAGGCCGGTGGGACTCGGGCCAAGTCAGTGGGCGTCTGTCTTTCTCATTAGCTTCTGCACGGCTGTTTGGTCCTGCTTCTTCTTTTCTTGTAGTTTCTTCTGGTCTGCTTTCTTGGTTCAGGCCTGCCCCCTAAATACTGTATTTAGGGGGCGTTTTAGGGGTCTCTAGGTCAGTAGCAAATGGGCTACTGACCTTAGGGTGACTACACCCTTGGTGTGCTCACCCCACATGGGGGAGTAAACATAATCCCTAATCCTGATTGGGGAGTGCCTTCCATCTGCAAGATGGCGGGCACTGAAGAGTGGGCTTCACCTCGCCTCCCGACCCTGAGGGGTGGAGTTGGCAGAGGTGGGCACATCTTCTGGGCTGGGCAGTTTTTCCCACCTGTCTCCCCGCCGAAATGGAGGGGAGACTGGAAAGGGGCCTGCTCCTGATAGCAGGAGACGCTGGAGGTCCCATTACAAAGGATGCCAAGCATTTGAATCTCCCCTGCCACAGATGGCTCTTCCTGGCCTGGGTGAGGTGTGAACACCTCCTCCCAGGAAATATTTTGTTTGTGGCCTCTGGGAGCAGAGGCTCCCACCCTAGGGGTCCAGAAACATGTCTTATTGTGGCAGGCTGGTGTATACCAGTCAGGGAACCCACCAGAGGCTGGTTCTTTTTTCATGGGGAATCTTTAAGATGCCCTCTGCGTGCATTTTTCATCAAATCTCACACTGGCATCAGTGTGGGTTTAATGTGCTGAGAAGTTTCATACCATACTTCTCAGTTTTCAGTGTAGCCATTATGGTGCTGTGGAGTTCATAATGACAAGATCCCAGCACCATATACTCTTAATGGCAGGACTGCACTTACAATGTCCAAGAATGGACTTCGACACTGTAGGGGTACTGGGATCATGCACCTGTACCCTCACCACTGGTATAGGGCACCCAGCTAGAGGGGTGACTGATCTATGCCAGGGCAGTGGGTTGTAGGCATGGCACACAAGGATGTGTGCCATGTTGACTCCTCACTTTGTTCTGCACCAAAACACGCAGCCTGCAAAGGGAGTGTGTGTGTAAAGGTACAGAGCCTCTAAGAGTGGCACAATAAGGGCTGCAGCCCTTAGAGGTCTTCCATGGTCACAGTGCCCTGGGTACCTGTGGTACCATTTACTAGGGGCTGACCTGTGTCCAGAGATGCCAATTGGGTTAGTTTTGGGGAAAGAACACAGGCCCTGGAAACCTGTTTGGGAGTGACCCAGGGCACATCACGTCAACGTGCATCAGAAGTCTGGCAAAAAGTGGGGGGTTACTGCAACAGAAACCCAGCTTCTCACAAAGGGGGCCCAACCCTTCAAAGGGTGCCCCATTCTGCTCAAGATAAATGAATATCTGTAAGATATGGGGGACTTGTGGACTCCTTGTCACATTTTGCAGGGAGGCCCCAGCATTTTGCGTTACGCCACTTTGCCAACTCAGCCCATCATCCTTTACGAGATTAATAAATTGTGTACCCCTATTAGACAATGAAACAAGTTTACACATAAAACCTTATATATGGAGCGAAAGGCTCACTGGCCCATCAGAAATCGGAAGACTTCCAGTCAGCTTCCTTTTAAAAAGCCCAGTAGGGTTGAGGCAGAGAATCACATCTTAGGCAATACCAGCACATTTCAGCGTAACCTTTCATCGCCAATCTTGATTGGCAAACTTGAATAGTGGTCGAATTAGGGTAAAATTTAGTGTTACTTACCCCCAATACCAGGGATGCTATAGTTGTCTAAGTGTTATGGACATATGTTACTAGGAATTTTTGTTAGTATTCAGTAGAGCAGCAAATGCTGGAATCTTTGCAGATAGCTCCAAGTTTGGGTTTCAGGTCAAGTGCTGTGAAGGCAGAATTCAAAATGGCTGCGAATGATGGAGCTTAAATAACTTTCGTTCGTGGTAGTCTGAAATGGATGATAAGATTTTCTTTTGCAGTTGGATTTGTTGAATCTCCTGAATGACCCCCTGAGTGCCTAACATTGTCTAAAGCTCTGGAAGCTTTCTATTTTTCATGACTATCACCTGACTCAGGAGCTTGCAGTGGGCCCAGAGGTGAGAAAATGGCGCCTGTGACACCATGAGGACCAGTCCGTCACTGTGACCCATCTTGTTGATCCCCACAGGGTTTCACTTAAGTGGCAAAGGTACCTAATGTAAAGCGCTTGCTGCCGCCCCTGAATTTGCTACCTGCAACTCCCTCGCCTGGGGCGCAGAATGATTGACCGATAAAATGATGCTATTTCACTGATCGTAATCTAGTTCAGCACCACCAGTGAGTGACTATTGACCCCAGAGATAAAAGGAAGGGATACATTTTCCATGAGGTACACGGCCCTTGCATCTTGGTGAATTTCCCCCACCCTACTTGCTGGGACCCTATGGCCCGACTCCACAAACAGGTTCCACAGTAGTGCAGTACTGTGATAAACGGGAGTGCCACAAAGAAAAAGCTTACACCATAGGACATGAGCAGACTGAATATAAACTACTGTATATGGCCCTGCAATGCTGAGAACTACGGAGAAGTGTTTAAAAGTGAAATAGTAGAAATAGTACAGGCTCACCAAGAAGCGCTGAAATAGCCAGTCAGATTATAGCCAGTCAGCACCTTCTTCGCACTGAACATGCATACCTAATCCATGAAGACATGTGGTGAAGGACAAAATAGTGGAAAGATTGAAAGTAGCACTCACCCATCAAAAGCCCTAAATTAGCCAGTAGTGTGTTGGTTCTCCCTGCTTGACTGACACATGAGGTCTTTCTGCTGACATTTCCTAATAGAGGCTAAGCTAAAGCTGATATAAGACCGTAAATTGTGACCAGCGATTTCCCACAGCAATCTTTTACCACTGCGATGTCAGAACTTGCCTGAACCGCCGCCAAAGTTTATAAAGTGTGCCATAAATTCAAGTGATAGCACTCATTCAGCCCTTCCTCTATTGGGCAAAATAAAGAAACAACGCTGAGAGCATCTGATGGAGCAGGTAAAACAAAATGTTGTATACCTCCTCTAATTTGCATGAAATTAATTATGTAATCATACTAAAATTAATTTACATAACCTGTGTAAAGTGGAAGTGATATTAATCAACATTTGCACCTTGATAAACATGAATACACGTTGGACTAAATTGCAAATTGCATGGCAAAATTAAATAATTAACAAATGGTACGCAAACTAACCTTAGATTGTGGTGAAATAGTAAAACTGCATGATTTATATTGCTTTGTGATTGTATTGTGGCTTAAAAGTACCGTATGGTAAGCATTATCGCTTTAAATGTTGCTGCAGCTAGGAAAATACTGATATATATTGGGATTAGTGTGGGTCTAAACATTAGAATCTTCATTTCTATATTTTAATTGCTGTTATGTCTATTTTTGCTTAAGTTAACATTCGGGCCTACTAGGCCACAGTAACCAAGATGGCGTTCTCTGAAGCAGATGCCACCATGTACACGCGATGATTTCTGCGCATGCCCAGATGGCTTTTGGGATCATGAGATGATTTGAACTCCTGACATCGTGTTCCCTGCCAAGGACAGTGAGTTTGGTGACTTGACCGCAAGCCAGAAGATGACAACATGTGAACAACGGAAGAGACAAAGGATGAACCTGTCAAAAGGACCCTTTTTACCTTGAAAAGTTACATTTGCCGTTCCTGCATGAGAAACCGAAAAAATAACTTTTAATTTGTGACCCTTTATGCCAAGTCACCAAGGAGAACCAGTTTGCTCTGGGAAAAGTGACATGAACTATTGATAACCCCGAACTGTCCAATCAGAACATTTGGTCTGCCCCTAAAGTTGCCATATTTTGTATGAAGTAAGGGGAAAAAGTGTATAAAAAACCCTCCCCGTTATTACTGGTTGTTGTTGGTGAGTGGAGGGTTGGCGTTGGAGTTGCGGTTGTGTTTGCCTTCGGGTTGATTTTCTTTAAGAAGGAGTTCTTGTTGGGTGATTGTTCTTTTTAAAATTCTAAAAGTTATTCTATGCTGTCAGTCTGAGTGTGGGGTTGATCCATGCTCCGGATTGATGTATGGACTTTGCTGAATTTCTGAACTTATGCTGCATCCTGTATTGTGTACTACGGTTTGATCCTTTGACGAGGGTCAGATTGCCTGTCCGAGGGAGTCTTCACCTGAGAATGCAGATAATTCCCTACTTGGTCTGAAGCTATCGTCATCTATCTATTGGTAAATGATTTACTGCATTTTTATTAAATCTATGTTTAATAGTATTTTCTAAATGTTTAATTTCTTTTGAATAAATCAAAATTTAATTAATGAGCTTTAGTCAGTAAATGCAAGATTTAAGAAGTTCTATAAATATTTAGATAAACAAAATTGAAATAATAAGAAACAAGCCTGGGGTTCTTAAATTAATTACTGAAAAATCAAATGTTTTCCTAGGCTTTAATTGTGTTTTAGCTGGTTCTAATTCACCATCAACTAGTCCAACTAGTTGGTCCATCGACCAAACAGTGGAGTGCCTTGATGATAAAGTCAGGATTCAGAAGACTGTGTATAGAATGTATCTATTTATAATTTAGTAGAGAATTAGCCCTGATAGATAATAAGGTACCCTCTTGTCCAGAGGCACTTTTCTCCTGTGCACAGATTCGAGTGGGTTTTGTATGAATGAGAAGCGTGTTGGTGTTAGGGGCCCCACCAATGAATGAATGTATGAATGAACCTTATGAATAAGAATCTGTGACATAAGGAGAATATGTAAATGTTATCCTCGGCGCTGGATCACATCATACCGGGTCAGCGCTGCATTCTGCTACTCCCGCAACACCTTGCCAATACCATAAACACACTCAATGTTTTAAACCAGGGCATAGCTCACGGACACATAAACACGCTATCTATCCCTTCACAGCTAACGCTACACTAAAGAGCCTGATAGAGAACATACTTGCTTCATATCCCTCTCACTGCTCTGGGTCTAAGCTGGATGTAATTTCTTCCATATTTTTAGTCTGCTCTGTGCCTTGCTTTGGGCTGGGTGAGGTATGCATGTGCACCCTACCTACTCCTGCCTACCTGCTCCTGCCTGCCCGCCTCTGGTCTGACACTATACCACTACTACTGTTTTTTGGAAGGACACAAAGAGAATGTGTTTTTTCCGACACTAACTCCTTACCAAAAAGTGCATTACACTTGTGAGCCTTCACCTCCCTCCTAACACGGAGTCCCTCAACATAACACCACTGTCTCAAAATTATACGCTTCTTCACCGTTATGTAAAGCAAATCTTCTGACAGCTCTCTTAAACAAGAACTCATTGCATAAATGTCAAATATTGGCTCTACAATGAAGTGCTCCTGCAACGGAGACAGTTTCTGAAATCTTGCTCGAGGATAAAACACCACTAGCAAGATGTAATTAAAGGGAATGCCACTGAGCAACATACATAGAGAACATTTTAACAGCTTACTTCTCCACCGAGGCAAATCAAGTGCCTCAAACTAACAAAACATACTGCAACGGAACCAGTGGCAGACCCTCTACATGCAATAAAACACATCCCTATAAACGGGTCAACTACAACAGCTGAAGTACCAACCTCTGGTCTCATGGACTAGTACTTGATCACAAAATGGCTGGCAAAAAGGACCCCAAAGATGAGAGCGAGCATAAGGAGAGCAAAGAACAAAAAGCCTCCCTTAAAAGGGCCAAGCAGACCCCCCTACCATCAAGTCACAGGTCAAGCCAAAACAAGCCCTAGATATATAAGACAAAATGGACCTAATCCTACGCAACCTCTCTTCCCTACAAGAACTGGCAGAAAGCACCAAAGTGAACAATCTCCTGCCAACAGAGATCTCAGCCATGCGGAACGACCTTAAATTTCTCTCCACAAGTACTACCAAGGTCAAATCCAGAATCAGTATGCTAGAAGACGAGAATCGTGAGAACAAAAAAAATTAACCAGGCCATCATAAAGCAGATATGCACCTCTTCAGAACCATAACTGACTTAGAAAATAGGAACATAAGTGGAAACCTAAGAATATTTGGATTGCCTGAAGGAACTGAGAACCAAGCTCCCTCGTGTGTCTCTTTCCTAGAACAATGGATACCACAAACCCTTGGTATCAAATTTGAGAAACAATTCAAAATCGAAAGGGTGCACAGTGTAACAACTGCACAAATCCTGGGCTCCAGAACTCCATGACCTCTCATCTTCAAAACACTCAAATTCATCACTCAGAACTATCTTGTCTCACATGAGGAAATCCAAATCGCTAACTTGGAATGACAGCAAGATCAGACTATCCCAGGACTATGCAAAAGAGACGGTTTTTATGAGGAAAGGCTTCTTAGCCCCATGGAATTCCATCAAAGCCCTGAACATCATCTCCTCATTCATTCACCTGGACAGGTTTAAAATCATCAATATCGGTAAGACTTTGATATTCGAAGATCCCACTGAACTCCAATCCTATATTGAAAATCAACACAAAGATATGACCTCATGATCGACTAGCTCAACGAACACTTATGGATTGTTCATGAATACTCCCCATCCAGCCAGTAGGGGTGGGCAGTAAACTACGCTCCACTGGCAGAGTTCACAGAGATTTTTCCACTCTGTGTCTGCTTGGAGCACGGAGTTCAGCAAAAAAAAGCCCAGCCGGCAGAATGGAGTGTATCGGCTCATCACTAATTCCATTCCTGGTCCACCATGCTCACCCTTTACCATAATGGCTGTCAAAGACTTCTTTTCAGCTTCATTTTGCTATCACACCCCCTATTTTTCCATTCTATTCCAGTCTGCCCATGTGTCAAGGCAATGCATTGAGATGGCTGAGGGCACTGCACCAAAGAGTGCAGTTCTGTCTATCCGCACTGAGGGTATCTGAGTGTAGGAGCAGAATAGGGCAGTCCAACAGGTGAGCGTTGGATGCTGCAGCAGCTACAGTGGAAGATAGCCCATCAGGCAGACTCCGGGGCAACACTTCTTCTAGGTGTTGAAGAAAGAACACAGACATCTCATTTACTACTCTGAAGGCAGAGAGAGCAGGAGGCAGGCAAGACGCACTCCCTGAATTACGCGCTCAGCAACCCTCTCCAATGGACTATACAGACCAAATGATTGTGAGTAGTTGTTACTTACTTAGCATAGAACTTGGTAAATAATGCCCTTGCTGTTTTCAAAAGTGCATATTATGTTCCTAACACATTCTGATTTGAAATAAGAAAGCATATACTCTTTACAAAAACTAAAGAAGTACGAATGTGAATACTAAAGCATGAGGCAAAAGTGGTCTCTGACCAAAACTACATCTGCAGCTTCAGCGCAGCTTCTTGCTGAGTCTCTGTCTCTTGCCCTGCAATTGCTGCTGCGATGGCAGTGACCCCTCGTGGAACTCCAGCCGATGGCCTTTATCTCCCTGGGCATGGCCCCTGAGGGCTTCTGCCATAGCAGCATGTCCGACTCACTCAAGTCCTCCAACCGCTGCTGCCGGTCTTCTGGCAGGATAATGGCCATGAAGCTGGGTTCGAAGTTAATTGATGGAGCAGGGTTTTGAGAAAGTAAAACCTGCTCAGATTAATCCCCTAGTAACATTTACTAATGGTGTGATGCGTGATTAATATGCACCAACACAAACACAATGGGAAAATGCTTTGCGCATGCGTGCACTAATGCTTAAACAAATGCATGAAAGATAAGGCCGTATTTGCATTTTGCTTATAAGTTTAACGCTGCTTTTGCATATTAATGCTCTTGCTAGGATAAATAACATTGGTTAGTGCAAAGGTGGGAGGTTAAAAGTGAGAAGTACATTAAGTGAAAATAATAATGTCTGTTTTTCATTTACTTTAGAAAAGTATAGGCCTATATTTCTGCATGAATATTAACAGTTAAAAATGGCCAAAGGACGAAATAATAGCCGGAAAATTGAGCTCTGACAGAGAGTGGAGAGGAAGGCAATGGTTGACCTTCACGAAAGAACACTGCATGTCTGCCAAATAACGGCAAGATGGCCATGGGAATGAAAAGAAATATACAGACTTCTTCCGTCGAAAGCGGCAGTGCTGAATAATAAACATGTAGAAAACTAAAACATGTTACTGTCTAAAGGAAATTTGTGGATAGCGTAATGTGAAAGAATAAAGGACAAAGAGTGTATTAAAAAAATATATCATTGTGACTACGGTGGTGTGAAAGAACACCCCCCGAATCAGCCAATGAGAGACTGAGTTTTCCCAAATGTTTCTACTAGTGTGGGTTGGACATGTAAGTTTTAGGGTATAACTGGGGTGCCTGTAGGGATGTATTTGGTCAGTGCTGGGAGAAGCTTAGAGAGATCGTCGCTGTCCGTCGGTATGCTGAGGCCTACCTGTTTCCTGTTCCTGTCCTTTTGCTAAGTATCCTGATGATCTTTATTCCCTGAAACTCTCTCAGGGGACCCCCTACTATCCCTGTGGCCAAGGGGTGGTATTTCCTTATTTCCCTTGGGTTAGTATTAGCTAATTGATTTGTTCCTTGCATAATCAATTGCAAATGTATTTCATCTCTGACACTTTTGTCTCTTCGCCTATCCACTCCTTCATGTGCAATTATTTATTTTGATATGAGTTTGACACTGTTTGCATTGATATGTTTCTCTCTCTCTGTGATTAATGCTTTGTTTGCATTGTGATTTTTCTGTACATGTATGAGTTCTTCTTTACATTATTTGGTGATAAACACAATTAACTTTACACAGAGTTTGTGATTATTCAGAAATTAGATAGATAGTTATTATTACCGGTTGTATGACATACTTTCGACAGACAGAAAATCGACCTACAAATATATCGCAACAAAAATATCGATGTCGCAAGATGGTCGCGTGAGCACAGGGCTCCCCGGACCCTTTCTGCTCCTCGGCATAAATCCTGAGAATATCCTGATTTGGTGTATGGAATCTGAGAGATGAAGACCAGCTGACTATATATCTCTTTTCAAAACTCTAATCGGACCTGGGAATCCTGATTTATCGTCGCCGGAACTTTTGGGACCCACCCGACGGAGGTGGCCGGGGTGAAGGTGACCCGTGGGGCCGGGCTGCAATTGAACAACAGCGGCCTCAGCGCGGTGCCAGTTACCGATTCAGCACTTTCGGTTTCGGTTTTGGCCTTCAGGAGATCAGCTGGCGTGCGTGCTCGAGGTGGCGAGGTGCCTCCTGGGCCTCTGCCCGAGGTTTGCTTCCATCTGCTACTGGCGGGTCTGACGCCTCCGACCCCTACACCGACAGTTTGTGGTCCTTTCGCTGGTACCCGCGCACCCCTTGATCGGAGGCCCCATTGAGTGACTGCGCTCTCATGGCGGGCAAGGGGGGTCCGGAGGGGCGCAAGACCAAGGCTTCACTGCGCGGGGGAGCGGTCCAGAGCAACAACATGGACCGCTATACCCAGGGCAGGGGGTCCCCTGGCGCTGCTGGCCTTTCCCCGGATGCTGCGGGGGGAGGCACGACCGTAGCTGCGGAACCTTCCCTACAGGACATTATGGGTGCCATCGAGGGCATCAGGGAAACTATCGCGACGCAATATGAGGCCCTGGCCCGTAAGATCGACACTGTCGCGATCGACGTCACCCTGATTCGGGCCGACCTCTCTAAAACCAACGAGAAGGTCCAGGCCCTTGATACACGGACCTCCACCCTGGGTGCGGAGGTGTCGGATCTGCGGGCCGCGCTTGGGGACATTAGAGTGGTCAACGACCATATGGCCCGGCGGCTTGAGGACTTCGAGGGACGGGCCCGACGCAACAATATCCGCATCATTGGTGTACCGGAGTCCTCCGACAGCCGCCCGGTGGACCTCGTGGTCGAGGAACTTATCCTGCAACAGTTGTCCCCGGTTGGCCTAAGCAAATTCTTCGCTGTGGAGCGGGCCCATCGAGTTCCGGGCGGCCTGCCGCGGCCGGGGGCCCTCCCGAGGCCCATCGTGGCTAAACTGTTCCACTACAGGGACCGCGATGCTATTCTGCAGGCTTCACGGACCCGTGGCCCGGTCCGCTACGAGAACTCGACCATCAACTTTTACCCGGACTTCACGCAACTGGTCCAGAAACAGCGGATGGGATTCCAGGGGGTGAAGCGCCGTCTCCGCGAGCTAGGCCTGAAGTATTCGATGCTCTACCCGGCGAAACTTCGAGTGGAACATGGAGAGCGGACAGCCTTTTTTGACACTCCTGTGGCCGCAAGTGACTGGCTGGACTCGCTGCCGGACGGGGGTGGCCGGCCCGGGCCCTCTGGGGGCACCGCAGGTGACGGGTCCCCTTAGACTGACCTTTGGTCCTTGCTTTTGCGGTTTTGCACTGTACAGTTGGGTCTTACTTCTTTTGCATACTGTGTTTTACCAGGACCCGTGAGGGGTGCGGGCGGGTTCGGGTCCCTTTCCTCCTCCGGGGTCTTTTTGTAGAATGGGGTTAGTGGGGCGACAGGCACACTGCAAGTTGGGGGGGGTCTTTGGCCCGCAGGGGTGCAGGGTGGGGGGCGTTGGACTTGGGGTGGGGTTGGGGGGGAAGAGGGGTTGTTTATTTGTGTGTTTTTTGTTTACAGGGCGAGGTATTGATTTTTATCCATATTTGGGAGCGGTGCTGCGGGCTGGGGGCCTCTTGACCTATTGGAGGGGATGGGGGGAGACGGGTTGAGGCTTATGTCGTGGAACGTCAATGGGTTGGGGGACCGCATTAAGCGGGGTGTTGTACTGCAATATTTGCGTCGTTTGACTCCTGATGTGGTGTTTCTCCAGGAGACGCATTTGGTCGGCAATGTCTGCCATGCGATGAACAGGGGGGGATACCGCCTCGTAGCCCATTCTGGTTTCACAACTGGCTCCAGGGGGGTGGGCATTCTCCTGCGAGCCTCCCTTCCGGTGGAGATCACGAGGATAGTCTCAGATGACAGAGGGCGCTATGTGTGTCTGATTGGGAGGTGGGAGGGGCAGCCCCTTACCCTGGTTTCAGTCTACGTCCCCCCGGGCCTCCAGAACTCCACCTTTACTGATTTGGGTCGAATGCTGCTTGACCTCCCGGACGGCCTCCTGCTCATGGGGGGGGACTTTAATTCTGTGGTTTCCGGTGAACTGGATCGTCACCCACCGAGGACCCTCCCCGCTGCCCAGTCATGGCTGGGTGGGATGTTGGAGACCTTCGGCTTGGTGGACAGTTGGAGACTAATGCATCCGACCCAGTGCCAGTTCACCTTTCATTCGGGGGCGCATGGGAGTCTCTCCAGGTTAGACTATTTCCTTATGCCCGCGGCGCAGACTGGTCGGATTCGAGAGGTCAGACACCTGGCGCGTGGTATCTCCGACCATTCTCCGCTGTGGCTTGTCTTTGACACCGGGTCGCGGTCCGCAGGGCGGATAGCTCCCATTAACCCCTGGTACCTGCGGGACCCTGTGATCCGTGACGGCCTGGTTAAGGCCATGGACCAATACTTCAGTGAAAACGAGGGGTCGGTGTCGTCTGCGTTGTCCCTTTGGGAAGCCTTTAAAACTGTTATACGTGGACACGCCCTCGCCCAGATAGTGGTGGCCAAGAAGGTTAGGAGCGAGGCGGTGGTGAAGCTGGAGACTGACATCTCGGGGCTGGAGTCGGCCTTGGAGGCGAATGTTACTCCGGACGGGCTACATGCCCTTAGCCTGAAACAGTTCGAATATAGGTCCCTGGTCACTGACGCAGCCAAAACTATGTATAGGGAGCAGCAGGGCCGATTGTATGACGCGGGGGACAAGGCGGGAAAGTTGATTGCATGGCTGGACAAAAAGGAGAGAGTGAATCGTGTGGTCCCCGAGTTGCGTGCTGCGGATGGTGTGTGTGTGACTGCGCCGGATGAGATTGTGGAATGCTTCGCTGACCACCTCCGGGTGGTGTACTCCCCGGTGACTGACAGGGACGAGGATGACTCTCGCCTCCTACTGAGAGATATTGCTCTGCCCGGCCTGTCCGTTGAGGACCGGGAGCGGCTGGACGCCCCCTTATCGTCGGATGAAATAGCGACCGCGATTCGTTCCCTTCGCTCGGGCAAGGCTATGGGTCCTAATGGTCTGCCCATTGAACTATACAAATTGCGTCCTGATAAGCTTGCGCCCTTCCTCAGCCGCATGTTCCGCGACTCTCTTGCGGCGGGTTCCCTCCCGGCCGACCAGCGCTTGGCCACTATAGTCGTTCTCCCCAAGGAGGGCAAGCCGCGTGACCGCTGTACCTCTTACCGGCCTATTTCACTGCTCAATGCGGAGCCTAAAATCCTGGCGAAAGTCCTGGCCAATCGATTGTTGAGTGTCGTGTGCGACCTTATTCATCCGGACCAATGCGGCTTTATCCCGCACCGCAACACCGCTCTTAACTTGCGGCGTCTGCACGGGGTCCTCGCCAGGGCGGAGCTCCTCACCGAACCGGCCGTGCTGGTTTCTTTGGATGCCACGATGGCATTTGACACTATTGAGTGGCCATTCCTCTGGGCCGTCTTGGATAAATTCGGCTTTGGAGAGGGATTTATTGGCTGGGTGAGGCTCCTTTACACGGGACCCATGGCTCAAGTGGTGGTGAATGGGCGGGTCTCTCGGCCCTTTGCCCTCGGCAGGGGCACGAGGCAGGGGTGCCCGTTGTCCCCGTTGCTTTTTGCTCTCGCCCTGGAGCCACTTGCTGCCTGGCTCCGTTGGGAGCCCTCGCTCAGAGGGATCCGGTGGGGCCCGGGCTTTGAAGATCGGGTCTCGCTGTATGCGGACGACATTCTCCTGTATCTCACCTCACCGCGGCAGTCACTCAACGTCCTCTTTGACGTTCTGACCTCCTTTGGGAACAATTCGGGTCTCACGATCAATTGGTCTAAATCCTGCGTTTATCCCATCGCTGGTGGCCCTCCTCTCCTGCCGCCTCGGCTCCCGATCCAAATATCTCTGAGCGGCTTTAAGTACCTGGGGATACACGTTTCGCTGGACCCGGTGGCTCGCTACGAACAGAATCTTCTGCGTCCACTTCGGCGACTTCGTGAGGACACGGCCCGGTGGTGCAGGCTGCCCCTGTCCCCGCTGGGTCGGGCCGCGCTGTTTAAAATGATGTCCCTTCCCAGGTTCCTCTATGCACTCCAGAACTCCTTCGACGTTATCCCAGTGGCCTACTTTCGGGAGGTGGAGAGCCTGCAGAGGAGACTGGTGTGGAACGGCCGGGCGCGTATTGCTCTTGCCAAGCTCACTCTCCCCTGGTATGACGGGGGCATCGCGCTTCCTGACATTCGCAGGTACTATTGGGCCTCGCAGCTATCTGCCATTAACCACGCCACGTATGCGCCCGGCTCGAATCCGGCGTATGAGATGGACAAGTTCCTGCTTCCCGGCGGGAACTACAACAGGGCACTTTATTCCCGCCTGGCTGACCGGACCCTTACGGGTCCTACTAAGATTGCTGTGCGGACCTGGAGGGCTGCCACTGCGGCCATGGGCTGGAGTGAGCAAATGACATGTGCTACTCCCTTGTTTGCCTCCGACCGCCTGGGCAGCTTGTGGACCACCAAGGGGTTTGACCAGTGGGACACGATCGGTATTAGCAAAGTGGGAGACCTGTGGCACAAGGGCGCGGTCAAGACTTTCGCGGTGCTCCAGGCCGAATACGAGCTGACCGACAGGGAGTTCTTCCGCTACGCCCAGGTTCGACACGCCCTGCTCTCGGTCTTCGGGGAGGGGACCGAGATCCCTGTTTCCTCGCCCCTCGAGGACCGCGTACTTGACGGACATGTCCCCGATAGTACTATTTCTTTAATTTATAAAAAATTGATTAATCACCGGGCGGATCTCCTGGTGCGCCTTCGGGGGGCTTGGACTGGGGATGGGGTCGAATTGGACGACGAAGACTGGCAGTCTGCACTGTCGTCCCCCAAGGAGGTTGCCATTCCGGCTCGTCTCCGGTTGGTACAGCTCAAGATTCTCCACCGGGTGTATGTTACGGGTCCGCGCTTGGTCGCGATGGGATTTTCCGACGACGGGCTCTGTAAACGAGGCTGCGGGCTCAGCGCCACCTTTCTTCATATCCTTTGGGAGTGCCGCGAGGTGGCGGACTACTGGCGCCGGGTCCACACGGTTATGGGACAGGTCACCGGGGTTGTGCTGCTGCCGGAGGTGCGTCGCTGTGTCCTGAATGTGTGGGAGCCCAATGACTACAACGCGGCTCAGACTCGGTGGGCGGCCCTAGGGAACATGATTGCCAAGAGGGATATAGCGCAACTTTGGGGCGCTCACCGGCCGCCCACCGTGTCAGTATGGAAGGAGAATATGGACTGGTGTATGTTTCGGGAGAAGACAGTGTATGTGGCCCGTGGCAAGCCGGGGGCATGGGGTAGAATTTGGGGTCAATGGAATGCGTATCGCGGAGGCATCTGTACACCCCCCCTGGTAGACACTGATATCGCCATGTCCCCCTGACCCTTGACGGCTCCTGGCGCTTTTTGTAACAACTACATATGGACGTTCATCTCCCTTGACCCCCTTCCCCCCCCCCTCCGTCCCCGGCCCCCCGGTACTCCTCTCTTTAGCGGATTGCTCAAATGTTCTGACTGGAGTTTCCCGGGGGGAGCCTGAACCGCACTGGTATCCCTCGTAACTCGCCTTTTGTTTTTATTGTTTTTCCTTTTGTTTCTGTTCTTGCTGGACTGACACTTGCTGTTCTTCGAGAACTATCTTGAACCACTGCGGGGCAGTGCCCTGGGAACGGACTGCAGCCTTGATATGTGTGTATTTCCTTATGTACCTAGCGGCCGGCCCGGGTGGTTGTAGGCCCATACTTGTAACCGAATTATTGTTCAATAAAAACTTTTTCAAAAAAAAAAAAAAAATATCGATGTCAAGAATATCGACATCCTATCTACAACATGGTAAGTACAAAAATATCGAAAATTAAATATCGATGTCAAAAATATCCTTGTTAAAAATATCGTTTTTCTTTTACTTTAAAAATATATGTAAAATAAACCAAATTATACTTAGAAATTAAATAAACATAATTACATATATTGTATAATATTTAAAATGTATAATTAATATATATAATTTAATAAAACTTTAATTAAACATATACATATAATATATAATATATATACTTACTTAATAATTAATTTTACTAATAATTTCTGTAACGTATAAATTATTAAATGTTTTTAAAAATTACCAATTCATCTATACACATAAAATAATAACATTAATAAATATTTAATAATTACATATAGCCAATAATAATCAATATTTTTAATGTGAATAATTTTTATTATTAATGATATATTACAATAGCAAAAATAATACAAAACATATGAAATATCAGACACAATAAAACTACTAGTCCAACTCCAACAAAAACAACAGTAAGGAAAATGTTGGATACCGTAGAGGTAAAAATTACTATTCCAACTCCAAAGAGTGCAACAGTAGGGAAAGCGTTGGATAGCGTAGGGTTAAAATTACTATTCCAACTCCAGAGAGTGCAATAGTAGGGAAAGCGTTGGATAGCGTAAAGGTAAAAATTACTATTCCAACTCCAGAGAGTGCAACAGTAGGAAAAGCGCTGGATAGCGTAGGGGTAAAAATTACTATTCCAACTCCAGAGAGTGCAACAGTAGGGAAAGCGTTGGATAGCGTAGGGGTACAAATTACTATTCCCACTCCAGTAAGTGAAACAGTAGGTAAAGCGCTGGATAGCGTAGGGGTAAAAATTACTATTCCAACTCCAAAGAGTGCAACAGTAGGGAAAGCGTTGGATAGCGTAGGGGTACAAATTACTATTCCCACTCCAGTAAGTGAAACAGTAGGGAAAGCGCTGGATAGCGTAGGGGTAAAAATTACTATTCCAACTCCAAAGAGTGCAACAGTAGGGAAAGCGTTGGATAGCGTAGGGGTAAAAATTACTATTCCAACTCCAGAGAGTGCAATAGTAGGGAAAGCCTTGGATAGCGTAAGGGTAAAAATTACTATTCCCACTCCAGAGAGTGCAACAGTAGGGAAAGTGTTGGATAGCGTAGGGAAAAGAATTACTATTCCAACTCCAGAGAGTGCAATAGTAGGGAAAACGTTGGATAGCGTAGGAGTAAAAATTACTATTCCCACTCCAGTGAGTCCAACAGTAGGGAAAGCGTTGGATAGCGTAGGGGTAAAAATTACTATTCCCACTCCAGAGAGTGCAAGAGTAGTGAAAACGCTGGATAGCGTAGGGGTACAAATTACTATTCCCACTCCAGTAAGTGAAACAGTAGGAAAAGCGCTGGATAGCGTAGGGGTAAAAATTACTATTCCCACTCCAGAGAGTGCAATAGTAGGGAAAGCCTTGGATAGCGTAAGGGTAAAAATTACTATTCCCACTCCAGAGAGTGCAACAGTAGGGAAAGTGTTGGATAGCGTAGGGAAAAGAATTACTATTCCAACTCCAGAGAGTGCAATAGTAGGGAAAACGTTGGATAGCGTAGGAGTAAAAATTACTATTCCCACTCCAGTGAGTCCAACAGTAGGGAAAGCGTTGGATAGCGTAGGGGTAAAAATTACTATTCCCACTCCAGAGAGTGCAAGAGTAGTGAAAACGCTGGATAGCGTAGGGGTACAAATTACTATTCCCACTCCAGTAAGTGAAACAGTAGGAAAAGCGCTGGATAGCGTAGGGGTAAAAATTACTATTCCCACTCCAGTAAGTGAAACAGTAGGGAAAGCGCTGGATAGCGTAGGGGTAAAAATTACTATTCCAACTCCAGAGAGTGCAACAGTAGGAAAAGCGCTGGATAGCGTAGGGGTAAAAATTACTATTCCAACTCCAGAGAGTGCAACAGTAGGGAAAGCGTTGGATAGCGTAGGGGTACAAATTACTATTCCCACTCCAGTAAGTGAAACAGTAGGGAAAGCGCTGGATAGCGTAGGGGTAAAAATTACTATTCCAACTCCAAAGAGTGCAACAGTAGGGAAAGCGTTGGATAGCGTATGGGTAAAAATTACTATTCCAACTCCAGAGAGTGCAATAGTAGGGAAAGCGTTGGATAGCGTAAGGGTAAAAATTACTATTCCCACTCCAGTGAGTCCAACAGAAGGGAAAGCGTTGGATAGCGTAGGAGTAAAAATTACTATTCCCACTCCAGAGAGTGCAACAGTAGTGAAAACGCTGGATAGCGTAGGGGTACAAATTACTATTCCCACTCCAGTAAGTGAAACAGTAGGGAAAGCGCTGGATAGCGTAGTGTTAAAAATTACTATTCCAACTCCAGATAGTAAAACAGTTGGGAAAGCACTGGATACCATAGGGTTTCTATAAACATAATAACCAATTAAATAATTAGTTATAAAAAAATAGCATATTAATAATTAATTTACAAAATATGTATTATTAAATACCAATTATTTAAAATAAATATTTATATAAATAACTTTAAATTACATCCCACACTATTCCCCCTTTAACACACAACACACTACACATACAAAATACACAATACATTTAAATATCAGTTTATCTATTATTTACAATTAATAATACATTCTTTATAATTAATATACTTATTATTTACAAATTTATACATATTAACTACCAAATTACAATTATTCACAAATTAATTATTAATTAACAATATATTAATTAGCAATAACAACAAATAACATGAAATAAATTATTTATATTTACTATATTTAACGTACTAATAACAATTAATTACCAATTAATAATTAATTAACAATTAATTATTATTAATTACAAATAAAAATGATCAGTAATTATTTGAATTTAATTACATCCCACCCTATTCCCCTATAAACCCACAACCCACTACACATAAAAATTCACATAATTAATTTAATCATCAATTAATCACTTAATAAAATTAAATCACCAATTAATTAGTAATTAACAATTAATTAATTAACAATACCAATAAATAAATATTAATATTAAACTAATTATAACTTATATAATTAACCAATTAATAAAATTAATTTACAATTAGTAATTAATTAACAATTAATTAATCATAAATACCAATTAAACAATACCTATTAATTAATTAATTATAATTAAATTACTTCCCACCCTATTCCCCTATAAACCCACAACCCGCTCTGATACTAAAACGCTAAATTATATTTTAAATAATTATTAATCTCTAAACATTTATTTTTAAATGTATTAAAATACATTACAATAATCTTTAACATACAAATAAAATACATATTAAAATACATTACACTAATAAAATATCGATATTCTTGACATCGAAATTTTTGATTACGATATTACTTACATCTATATTAAAGACTTCGATATTATTAACTTCGATAATACTTACCTTGGGGTCGATATTCTGTCCATCGATATTCTTGACTTCGATATTCTTTACCTACGATATTTACAACTCGATATACTTGTAGGTCGAAATTTAAAACTCGATATTTAGACTGCTCACCATTATTACCATCAACTTCTCAACTTTAGGTCCATCGACTAGAGGAAAGAAGTTGGTATGCAGGCTCAGTAGGTTATTTAGAGTATTAGATACAAGCCTGTATATTGAACAACTGATTTATTGAGAGTTCATTTTAGTCTTGAAACTAAAATACAGCGTCATTCAGCGGGTCATGTGGGGTGAATGTGTATGGGCCCGTGTTGTGATATGTTCTTACTGATTATCGATCCCTGATTGGCGTTGGATCAGAGGGCACCCAGCAGCCCCTGCAGTAGATTCTCATTCAGGTGGTCCCTCTCTGAGGGGTGTACAGGGATTCCTCCAGTACTAACAGAGCAAATCAGTGTCTGCAGAGTGACTGCTTTGAGAACCTGTAGTGTGGCTCTCTCAGACAACTCTCTCTTCTCTAAGGGACCTGGGTGCTTTGCGGGACACTGGGCTGTGGGGAGCACTGCTGCTGCCCTCTGGTAAAAGATTCCAGGTACTGTTGTAGAATTCTGCTGCTCTCTCCACTCTCGAGCTGTACGGCTCCCTGCATGCATTACCTCTCACTGACTCTGGATGCTGATCTTAGGCGCCGCGTTAACTATCCCCTCTTCTCCATCAGTGTCAATCACCCAACCAGAAGAACTACCACAGGAACAGTGCTGAGCAGTACTCCGCCACTCACTTAATTCCGTTGAATTCAAATGAGTTTTTCGGTAACTCCTAGAAGTGAAACTCCGTGAACTCTGGCCAGGTATATCAGCCAGATAAGACTAAATCTTATTATTTAATCTAATTTATCTCCAACCAGCACAGCACTTCTCTCATTTCCAAGTATGACATATCCTATGTAATCTATGTTCACCCCCATTGCCAATAACATTGCCTCATGCTACTTCGTAGGCTTAAATACACTGGCCTTCATACAATTCCCCACTATAAGTAATTTGCCAATCAATTTTCCTTCCCACACTTCTTCACTCACACATCCACTACACACTCACCAACACCCATATCACACCATACATATACGCTGACAGTCATACATGGGCACTCTTAGGCTCACACGTGATTGGACACACCTGCCCGTCCTATGACATAAGGGGCAACTCATCCTCCACCTCGGAGCGAAGAAATTGACTACGTATATATCCAGCCTAAATTAACATTTCTCCTGCTCTCAATGACTCACAACACATCAGTCATTTCCAACAAGATCTGAGAGATGGTTTGCCTATAAGTGTTCAGTTTAGGTGAATGTTTTAAGATTTTTATAGGTTACTTATGAATGCTCCATGATCGCTGTGTAACTGTTTGCCTAGCATATTATGTCACTCTTGATGCTGCCATAACGGTAGTTTGTGGTTTTTCCCCACAAACAAAGACTCATGGCTCAATCAGAGAACTAATACAAGCTTCAATCAGTGATACAATATTCTGACATGAGTTAAATGAGCTCCGCCCTTTCCTATTAGGATATTCATCTTGGATATTGAAACATTTAACATTTTTGCCGAAACCTCAGCAGATACCATATGCCAACTGGCAATTGCCCACAACTAAATCACTCTCCGGCCCTTGTTTCTTCCCCTGGTTGTGACACTGTCCTTTACGTAGACTCCATTCCTGTAGCTCCCACAAGGTGGCTTTGTGGCTACCACTGACTCCACTTTCCATCTTGGGATGGGAATTTGGGATTTCTATTTATTTATCTTTTTCTATGTCCTTATTACTTTCCTATGCCTCTCTTTCTCTCTACCTTTCCCCCTCCACCACCCTCCTTCCCTCCCAGGGATACCCCAAGTATATTAGACCGAGTCCATCCATTCTTGGATTCCTCATATCTTCCAGCAATTTAAACATTTACCCCTTGCTCCAAATTTGACCGAGTAAGGGGCTCAACCATCCGATCAAAAGAAGGAAAAGTATAGAATATTGTCATAAACTGAGAGGGGCTATTCTCTTGCTTCAAAATAAGGACATTGCCTGAAACCTCCTAAACAAATGGTACTCAGAACTGGCTTGCTCCCGTGACTCTGAAAAGAAGAACAGAGTCGTCACTGTCTTCGCCAGATCCACAGACATTAAAGTAATTAAGAATATAGATGACACACAAGGCCAATGGGTCATCTCACAAGGATAAGCAGAAGATGTATGTTGTTAGCATATATGCACCAACTGCAGACTGACCCACATTTTGATTAGATCATAACAAAAGGTTAAATGAAATCCCAAATGGTTCTAACATTCTACTGGGTGGTGACTTTAACCTTCCAATGGACCCAGTGCTAGATAGATTATCCCCCTGCAAACGTAGTCTAGGAAAATCCCACACCAAAATGAAAAACATATGCACTGCACATCAACTAACTGATATGAGGAGGCATTTCAACCCAACAAGTAGCGAGTATTTACTTTCTACTCAAACCAGCATAGCTCTTATTCAAGGATTGATTCAATCTTGACTAATCAGAAACCAATTTCTTCCTGCTCTAACCTCAGGATCGAAACTATCATTATCTCTGACCACGCCTGGATTTCAGTAGACATTAAATGCTTCAATGTCTAAAACCCCTCATAGACTCTGGTGCCTCAATGACACTCTACTAAATGACTCCAACTGCAGAGAAGAAATAAGCTCTGCAATTGTTAACTACTTCAATGAGATTGCCTATCCAGATATATCTCCAGAAAATGTATTCTTAGAAGCAATGAAAGCAAAAATTGGGGCAAAATTATCCGTATTTTGGCCAACAAACATAAAACAGCTAACAAAACTCTGGAGGAACTTGAATCTAAATTTAAATAGCCCGAGTGCCTCCAGGTCTCCAAACATTCAACGGACATGATCAGCACCACGAAATCATAAAATACCAATATAATAAAGTAATAAACGAGAGAGCTCACATATGGCTAAACACCAACAAAGCGAAAAAAAACGATGTGATTCAACAACGCCGGGAAATTCCTTGCCAACTACGTAAAAGTGAAAAGTCAGAGGTCCAGGGTCACTGCAATCAAAGGCAAATCAGGTATAACAGTAACTGAGGATAAGAAAATAGCAAGCTATATCGTACAATACTACAAAGAACTCTACAATCCATATTGGCGGCCAAATATCGTAGATTGTGAAAAATACCTCCAAAACAATAATCTTCCCTCAATTAAAGAAGTAGACCAAATTTTCCCAGAACAAACCTTTTGAAACAGAAAAGATAGATAAGGCGATTAAACACTTAAAACTAAGAAAGCTTGTTACTGCACTGTAATGTTTTGTTTGGTCATGTTGATCATTATGTAATATGCCAACAAAATCCAATAAAATGTGTCATGAAAAAAACTAAGAAAGCTCCTGGGACTTCAGCTTCATAGATCTCTTTTACAAAACTTTCCAACCACTACTTATGTCACACCTAAAGTCCCTCTTTGACATTTCTGCCTCCAAAGGAACAACTGGCCCAAACTTCACAGAGGCGATCTTAACAGTCATCCACAAAGACGACAAAGACTCATTAGACATCAAAAACTATAGACCGATATCCCTACTCAACGAAGACTGTAAATTATATGCAAAATGTTTAGCCATAGATTGGAAAAACTGCAACCATCAATAATACAGCCATCCAAAACTTTATTTATAAAAGGAAGACTGGCCTCTGACATCAGACTCTTTGCTCATGTGCTAGAAATATCTCCCCTCCTCCACTCCCCAGCGATGGCCATGGCCTAAGATGTTGAAATGGTGTCTTGCCCTTTTCTATGTCAGTAATCCACAAATTCAACCTAGGTCCCTCCTTCAAGAAGATGTTTTTCATATTAAATGATAACCCCTTAGCCAGAGTCAGGATAAATGGTTCCCTTTCTGAGAAATTAAGACATCTCAAGGCACGAGGCAAGGATGCCCCCTCTCACCATTACTCTTTCTCCTAGCCATAGAATCCCTCCTTTCTGAAGTACGACACAACTCTATCATCAAAGGCATCCCAATTGGCTCCACAACTCATCAGGTAACAGCATAGGCGGATGATGTTCTCATTTTCTCGAATGATGAGGAATTAGCCATTCCTGAAATCCTCGATCTGACCAACGCCTATGCTAAAGCCTCTGGCTACACCCTAAACAAAGACAAAACCGAGATCTTCCCTCTCATTACAATATGTACCCCTACAATCCATGGCAACAGCAAACTCAAATGGTAAAATCACCACCTTAAATACCTGGGCCAGCAACTAGGCAAATCACTGCCCGAATTCTGTACAGACATTGAAAACAGACTCTTCAAAACAATACAGGACCTCATCGAGACATGGTCGCCCAAGCACATGACCTGGTAGGGCATATTAGAATCCACCAAAATGCTAATAGCACCGAAGGTGAATTTCATGATCAGCATATTCGCTCTACAACTTTCAGACACCTTCTTTAAACTCCTCAAAAGACTATTATCCAATTTATTTGGTGAAGTAAAAAACCCTGAATAGCTATTAAGGTATTATTATTAGACAAAGAGAAAGGCGGAGTGAGTTTCCCATTTCAGCAAACTCCAAATGGCATTTATGCTCAAACATTGGTTTCACCCAAACCCTCTGCCCCGTTTGGCCATATGGACAGCCGTTGAGTGAGATCTCCTCCTCCCGTTCACCCCCTTGCAGCTATTTCAATGAATCACTTCACGCCCCTATATTCTGCAAATATCTCAGAGACACGATATATGCAGTGAACATCTAGACAGCAAATGTACTGTCAAAGTCAAACACTCTCCCTATGCTTCACTCTAGCACAATCAATTAATTAAAAATGGATGGTAAAGCCCTCCACTGGCACTCCTGGTCATCATTCAATGTCCTATACATAAAAGATGTGATTGATAGAACCAACCCTATTCCGTTCTCTCTTCTACAAACATCCTTTGATGTACTTAACAAGGAATTTTATAACTTCCTCAACTCAAAGTTGCGCTCATTCTTAAAAATCCTGGAACCCACATAACCCAAGCATTCTAAGAAAACTAACCTCACTTGCATCCCAAAAGCTCCAAGCATCTAAAATATACTAAATTCTTCAGGAACATACTCCTAGCCCTATACAAAAACATCAAAATAAATGGTCTGACTCCTGCCTTAGGGAAGGCTACACTCACCTAACCGAAGATAACTGCCCGCTAGCCTGGAAACATGCTACCAACTTCAAGATCTCCCTGTCATCCTACAGTGTAAATACTGGTTACTACACAGATCCTTATACACCTCAGGAAAACTGTGCAAATTGGGTCTATTAGACTCAATTACATGCTGGAACAGCTCTTCCGAGGTTGGTGACCTCGAACACATGATTTTTTACTGCCCCATACACCGCTCTTACTGGAAAGACATTAACAAAACCATAAACAATAACTTTCACTGCAAAGTGAATCTGGACCCAGTGTCAATATGCCTAGGATCCTGGACTCTTCCCAATCCTCCATCACTCAACAAAACAGAACTCTTACTGTTCGACTTACTCTTTACACTAAGGTGCCGATTACGATCCTGTAAAAACCGGGTACGAACCGTCGGACGGAGCATATTCTCCGTCCGACGCGTACCCGGTCGTCAAAATTTACAAACATGGAATTACGATTCGCACGGGAACACCATTTCCGTACGAATCGTAAAAAACCCCCACCGAACAAAATAAACATACAAATGCGATCCAGGAAAGCGCCGACCTGACGTCGGGACGCTCGCAGCCTGCCATTCAAGAACCAGGAATTACGATTCGCACCGACGTCATCCCGCACGGTGAATATTTTCCGGCAGCCAAAAACTGCCGGGAAATCAGGACAACGCGAACAAGGACTACCAGTACGCGACGGACAGACAGGACGACGCGAACAAGGAGGACCAGTACGCGACAGGACGACGCGAACAAGGAGTACCAGTACGCGACGGACAGACAGGACGACGCGAACAAGGAGGACCAGTACGCGACAGGACGACGCAAACAAGGAGTACCAGTACGCGACGGACAGACATGGACCCGAACCTACGAGTCATCCCGGCCCTCATAGCAGTCGACCTCCTCTACAGGTTCGGACGCAGACACCGCAGAAGGTCAGAACAACTAAGGGAGGGGGGAAAGTGGGGTGGGGTGGGGGTGGCAGGACCAGGGCAGGCCACAAACCCCCCACCAAAGTCACACAGCACACATGCCCTGGACATACCTGACTCCCATGCCCTGGTCACTACGAGGGGGTGGGGGCGTGTCCAGATAAGCCAGCGACCGCCACAACGGAAGTCCGTCACGACGCGAACAGGCAACACAACCAGACAGGTACGTCCCGTACCCACGCCTGAAGAGCGTGGGTACGAGTCGTACCACGCCCACACCCACGTCACCCCAACAATGGCGGGACGGCTCGTACCCACGTGGCAAAGGCCTGGGTACGGCCCGCACAAGCATCACATAGCGTGGGGACGGATATGTACGGACCCTACCCCCACCCCGTATGCATGGAGCGTACCCCCACCCCAACAGTGTAAGTACGACCCGTACCCACACCCGCGTACGTATGGAGCGTACCCCCACCCCAACAGTGTAAGTACGACCCGTACCCACGCCCGCGTACGTATGGAGCGTACCCCCACCCCAACAGTGTAAGTACGACCCGTACCCCCACCCGCGTACGTATGGAGCGTACCCCCACCCCAACAGTGTAAGTACGACCCGTACCCACACCCGCGTACGTATGGAGCGTACCCCCACCCAAACAGTGTAAGTACAACTCGTACCCCCACCCGCGTATGTATGGAGCGTACCCACACCCCAACAGTGTAAGTACGACCCGTACCCACACCCGCGTACGTATGGAGCGTACCCCCACACCAACAGTGTAAGTACGACCCGTACCCACACCCGCGGACGTATGGAGCGTACCCCCACCCCAACAGTGTAAGTACGACACGTACCCCCACCTCGAATGCATGGAGCGTACCCACATCCGTGTATGTCATGAGCGTACATATTGTGAAATTGGAGAGGTGGGTGCAGAGTCCTCCCAGCAGTGCCCTGAGACAGGAGGGGTGGGTGCAGAGTCCTCCCAGCAGTGCCCAGACACAGGAGGGGTGGGGGCCTATCACTCCCAGCAGTGCCCTGAGACAGGAGGGGTGGGTGCCTATCACTCCCAGCAGTGCCCTGAGACAGGAGGGGTGTGTGCCTATCACTCCCAGCAGTGCCCCGAGACAGGAGGGGTGTGTGCAGAGTCCTCCCAGCAGTGCCCTGAGACAGGAGGGGTGGGTGCAGAGTCCTCCCAGCAGTGCCCAGACACAGGAGGGGTGGGTGCAGAGTCCTCCCAGCAGTGCCCTGAGACAGGAGGGGTGGGTGCAGAGTCCTCCCAGCAGTGCCCTGAGACAGGAGGGGTGTGTGCCTATCACTCCCAGCAGTGCCCTGAGACAGGAGGGGTGTGTACAGAGTCCTCCCAGCAGTGCCCTGAGACAGGAGGGGTGGGTGCAGAGTCCTCCTAGCAGTGCCCTGAGACAGGAGGGGTGTGTGCCTATCACTCCCAGCAGTGCCCTGAGACAGGAGGGGTGGGTGCAGAGTCCTCCCAGCAGTGCCCAGACACAGGAGGGGTGGGGGCCTATCACTCCTAGCAGTGCCCTGAGACAGGAGGGGTGGGTGCAGAGTCCTCCCAGCAGTGCCCAGACACAGGAGGGGTGGGGGCCTATCACTCTCAGCAGTGCCCTGAGACAGGAGGGGTGTGTGCAGAGTCCTCCCAGCAGTGCCCAGACACAGGAGGGGGTGTGTGCAGAGTCCTCCCAGCAGTGCCCTGAGACAGGAGGGGTGGGTGCAGAGTCCTCCCAGCAGTGCCCTGAGACAGGAGGGGTGTGTGCAGAGTCCTCCCAGCAGTGCCCAGACACAGGAGGGGTGGGTGCAGAGTCCTCCCAGCAGTGCCCTGAGACAGGAGGGGTGGGGGCCTATCACTCCCAGCAGTGCCCTGAGCCAGGAGGGGTGTGTGCAGAGTCCTCCCAGCAGTGCCCTGAGACAGGAGGGGTGGGTGCAGAGTCCTCCCAGCAGTGCCCAGACACAGGAGGGGTGTGTGCAGAGTCCTCCCAGCAGTGCCCTGAGACAGGAGGGGTGGGTGTAGAGTCCTCCCAGCAGTGCCCAGACACAGGAGGGGTGGGTGCAGAGTCCTCCCAGCAGTGCCCTGAGACAGGAGGGGTGGGGGCCCATCACTCCCAGCAGTGCCCATGGAACGCAAAGGGTGGAGTAGTCACAGATACCATGCCCACAAATGTCAGTCAGGTGCACAAAGACCCTGCAGTACATGTACCACATGTGTTCGAGGCTGGGAGTATACGCATGCATAGCGCAGAAAAGAAAACATGTACACATGAAGTCATGTCAATAGGCCACATACACAAGTACAATGACTACCAAGGATGCCACGAATGATGCAGGTGGAGACATCGCTCAGCATGCATGTGCAAAGGTGAAGGACTACGTCACACACCCAGCTAATGGACACACAGCTCTGTGGCAAAGTCAGGGGACACCCTGCAGGGAAGAAGTCAGGGTACACAGAGGAAGGAATACACCTTGGGACAATTGCAATATGCAGCAACTGCTTACATGAATGGAGAAAGGTAGCTAACACCGTGTGATGGCACACAGATGCCAGGGTCCCCCCTATGAGCAGCACACTACTACATTTCCCACACACCCAACACCTGACCAACACCCACAACCATGTAGCAGCCCCACCAACAGCAATGCCAGCAATGCAGGAGTGTTCCAAGGGCAAAAAATAAATAGCTTTATTCAGCATGAGCAAAAAACTAGTATGACGTAAGTCCAATATTAACAAAGGCCATAGGGCAGTCCAGGAGTCCCAGCTGGATGGGGGACACAGTGGGATGCGTGTCCCCTAGCTTGCCTGCACAGTTACAATCCGTTGTCTTCCACAGGGGTGAGGGCATCATGTGGGGGGGAAGAAACAGGCACCGCAGGGACAGGAGGGTGAAGGGTAGGCGTCGTGGGTGCAGGGATGGAGGACTCCACCACAGGGGGTGGGGCAGGGCCAAAGGCGGAGGCCAGGATCTCGCTGCACACCTTAGCAAGGTCCTCCAGGGACTCCCCTGCACCCGAAGGAACCACAGGCCCCAAGGAGGGGGGGGTCAGAGGGATGGGTCGCAGCGCCACTGGGGGAGGGTGTGGACAGGGGGGGGGGACTCAAGCACCCTAACCGGGGACCTCCTTGACCGCTTGTGGGGTGGTGTCACTGTGGGGCTCAGGGACAGAGCGGCCATGAAGGAGTCTTTGGGGGAGATGTGGCCAGGAGAGCTGAGGGGAGGGGATTTGGAGGGAGTGGATTGGGTGGAATGCAGACTCCCACTCTGGCTGCGTGTCACACGTTTGCCCCCCGACCCAGTGGGTGTGCCTACTGCACCCTGTGTGTGCGTGTCAGGAGGTGTGCGGCGGACCTTCCCTGCTGGTGTGGTGCCTGTGTCTGTTGTGGTGGGTGCATGCTTACGTCTGGGTGTATGTGGGACAGGCATGGGAGTGGGAAGTGTGGAAGGAGCAGGGGTAGGGGGTGGGACGTAGCGCTGCAGGAGACCCACTGCTGCAGTCAGTGTGGAGTCTATGGACCTCAGCAAGTTGCGTTGGTCAGCCTGCGATGAATGAATGCCCTCCAAGTATGCCTCCATGTTGTTGAGGACCTGGCTGTGGCCATGGAGGACATTAAGGATCGCAGTCTGACCAATCTGCAACTGCCGCTGGATGTCCACAGACTCAGCATTGGCGGCAGCAGTGGAGACAGGGGCAGGGGGTGCGGTGCCTGGCAGGAAGGAGACATGTGGTGACCGGGCACGTTGGGAAGGGACACGAGCACGTGGGAGGTGGCTGATGCCAATGGAGGGGGCGGTGCCAGATGTAGGGCTGCTGTCAGATGGTGGTGCAGCCACCGCCCACTCGGAGAGATCATCCTCGGACCCGTCAGCTTCATACTCTGTTGTGCCAGTCGACAGGTCCCCGGGTTCACTCTCCTCCGCCTCAGTCCCACTCAAAGTGCCAGCCCCGATGTCACCGCTGGCACTGATGCTCGGTCCCTCCGCGCCGTCTGTGTCCATGTCTACCTCCGTGTCCCCCGACGATGCTGTGGGCAGGGTGAAGAGACAGAAATTAATCATACACCTGTATACATATGTCACATGAGTCAAATCTACGTAGGTTACAGTGCATAGCCTGAAACAAAGGATGAGTTACAACTACAAAACAAGGTACATACGTAGGCCCTGCAAGACACAGTTGTGTGACCCACCATGCCATGGAAAAACTATGGAGAGCATGACACAATAGCAAATGAGATGACATGGTATTCTGACTGAGGAGCAAGGCCCTGGGGACAATACAGCACTGCATCTGCACCACACAGCGTGGCAGGAAATTGGGATGAGCAGGGACCAAATCCAGGAACTAGAGGCACATGCAGCATAGGTAATACTGAGAACATGCCCACCCTGACTGGCACGCTGCACCTTGAGTGTATGTCCAGACAAACATCACACACTGGCCAGTCCGAGCAAGGAGATGACAGGTCTTGACATGTAGGCCATGGCCGCCCCACCCACCCCCTACATGAGACAAATCTGTGGAGACACAGGAAGCACTTACATCTCTTAGTCTGGGTGAAATACACATGGGATGCAATAATTCAAGATTGCACACCAAATACCCAAGGTGCGCCTGTCCAAAGAATCATGTACAAATGGGCATCATCAGATGATTGCTACAAGACACACAGGCAATGGCCACCGTGAGTATGTACTTGGAAAATCAGGTCAGGCTGGACAGTGGACACTTGTAATACATCTCACGTCAAGAACCATGGTGCCAGGGGACAATGGCACAGAGCACAACCTATGCTGTAGACACAGAGATTGTCGACATTCTCGGATTACACACATGATACCTAGGAAAAGATGCCCCTGGGGACAGTAGTGGCCACACAACTCCATGCTCCTGAATGGGAATGACTGCAACACACGCTAACATCCCTGCACTATGCCTAAGGCACACTCATGCACATCATGTCACAGCCCACCACATGGGACATGCCTGCTGGAAGGCCTGGCACTCGAGAGATTAACTCCCAGGTCTGGACTCAGCATTAGTGCCAACTGACATGGAACCCACAAGTCCAGAACTGGACAGGGCACAGGCAAGGTCACAAAACCTGTTACACACCACCCCCACACATGATGCTGCAGGCATTGTACACTTGGAGAAGGTGTCAGGCTACATAACCTTGTGATGGAGTGACTACACACAGACCAGGGAACACATTGCAAGGAGGGGAAGGGAGGCAGGAGAGCACTGCAATACTGTGGGGAACAGGATCTGCACAGCACCATAAACCCTTGTGTAGTGTATCCATGGAACAGTGCACTTACAAATGCTGGTGAAACACAACGAACACACACATGTACCTACCCCCTTCCGGCTGCTGCATGTCCTGTAGACGCCTGTCCAAGTCAGGAAAGACCACCGCCAGCACACGTTTCTGGATGTGGGAGAGACGGCAGCGCCCGCGGTTCTTGTGGCTCTCAGGTGAGTCCCCCAGCAGGACCCGTGCGATCCTCCGCATCCAGCACCGGATATCCTGCCAGCGTTTCCTCACCTGGGACAGGTGCCGCCTCCGCACTCCTCACGGCGCTGACGGCGTCCAGCCATATCTGCTCCTTGGCAGAGGCGTCTACCTGTGAGGATGAACAAGTGACACTACATCAATACACCTTGCACATGTCACGGGGACACAGATTAGAACACATTTGCTGTATACAACAAGGCATAGTATGCATCCAACGCATTGCACCTTTGTCATAGGGACATGATCCTGTGGGGGAAGGCCAAAAGCAGTACGTGCCATTGAAAGGACACAGGTGGAATGAGGGCAACTACACAATCAATGATCCAGGCTCACACTGTGCATCACACCCACCCCTCCTGTCTCAGGGCACTGCTGGGAGTGATAGGCACCCACCCCTCCTGTGTCTGGGCACTGCTGGGAGTGATAGGCACCCACCCCTCCTGTGTCTGGGCACTGCTGGGAGGACTCTGCACCCACCCCTCCTGTCTCAGGGCACTGCTGGGAGACATCAGGCATTCCCCCCCCCGGGACCCCCCCTACAGTACATAGCATGTGTGTCACACCTGGACACAATGGCAGAAGTCACAGTCACTAAAAAGGGACACAGTCTGTGCCAGTGGACACTGCACTCACCTGATAACCTGGTCGCCCATACAGCATGGGGTACCGTGGGAGGGTCACATCCACCAAAGCCATGTTCTCCTCCAGGGTGAATGGCTGTGACCTCTCCACAGCCCTTGACATGGTTCCAGGGAATCAGTAGCAGCAGCTGGGTCGTGGAATACAAAGATGTGCAGGCAAGTGCTCCCTCATGGGACCTGCCTGCCTTATATCTGCCTTGCTGGCCCATCTCATGCACAGGAGTACAGAGTGATTGGTCACTCACATTTGCATCCTATGTTTGCTCCAATCCCTTCAAACCTAGCAGTCTGTGTGTTCTCTATCGGTTTCATTCTCCTGCATGATGTCAGCCCCACAAACACATTGCAACAAAGTAGATTAATTCCAACTGACTTCTGCTGTGCACCTTCCAGAACAAATTCAATGATAACCAGCATGCATGTAGGCCTTAATACTTGTCCCTCATGTGTCCCCTATGTAATTTGGAGCTTCACACACAGGTACGGTGCGTTCCGGGGCCCTAGGGCACACCAAATGCATTGCAACGGCCCGTACACGCGTGCCTACGTTCACTATCACTATGGGTGTCCTCGCGTATGCGTACTCGTAGTGGTACGGGCCGTACACACGCCTGTACGCTCACTATCACTACGTGTACGCATACGCGAGGCCACCCATAGTGATAGTGAGCGTACAGGCATGTGTACGGCCCGTACCACTACGAGTACGCATACGCAAGAACACCCATAGTGGTAGGGCCGTACGCACGCCTGTACGCTCCCTATCACTATGGGTGTCCTCGCGTATGCGTACTCGTAGTGGTACGGCCCGTACACACGCCTGTACGCTCATTATCACTATGGGTGGCCTCGCGTATGCGTACACGTAGTGATAGTGAGCGTACAGGCGTGTGTACGGCCCGTACCACTACGAGTACGCATACGCGAGGACACCCATCGTGATGGCGAGCGTACAGGCGTGTGTACGGCCCGTACCACTACGAGTACGCATACGCGAGGCCACCCATAGTGATAGTGAGCGTACAGGCGTGTGTACGGCCCGTACCACTACGAGTACGCCTACGTGAGGACACCCATCGTGATGGCGAGCATACAGGCATGTGTACGGCCCGTACCACTACGAGTACGCATACGCGAGGCCACCCATCGTGATGGCGAGCGTACAGGCGTGTGTACGGCCCGTACCACTACGAGTACGCATACGCGAGGACACCCATCGTGATGGCGAGCGTACAGGCGTGGGTACGGCCCTACCACTATGGGTGTTCTTGCGTATGCGTACTCGTAGTAGTACGGGCCGTACACATGCCTGTACGCTCGCCATCACGATGGGTACACATACGGCAGCACTCCCATAGTGATATGGGAACGTACACAGGCCCTCTTCGCAGCAGTACAGCAGTTTTCACACATCACAGTGGTGACAGGCGGCACACAGGTAGGGATAGGGCGGACATACTTGTCCATGGATGGACATACTTGTCCATGAATGGACATACTTGTTCATTAATTGACATCAAGGCATCGTCTGTGCATTACTACATGTGTGGGGCACAGGTGTGACGGCCTGTGGTGTGGAACATTACTCCTGAGTCGAGAAGGCACCAGATGTATGATGAGATGTGTACAGATGTACTGTGTGATGGTGCAATGTGTGCCAGGCATGCCCTTGACTTCTTTGACATGTGTGCATGTCGTACTGCACACTTGGGGTGAGCGTCACTGGCATGGCACGGACACCAACACACGGAAGTGTCCCCTGATGCCCGGTACAGGGGTTACCACACCTGACTTGTCACTACCCACGGGGCACAATGTGACTATGTCATGTATGTGTGGTGGCTTCCCATCAGGTCGATGTTGGAGCACCCTCAAAAGCTGCAGCTGTTGCAGCAACCAACATGTGTCTGTGTGTAGATTGACATTGCACACTGTTCCGCACACCATGCCACATGTGGTATCGGATGTGAGGTGCACATGTATGCATGGGACACGGAGTAGCGTGACATGGACATGTCTGCATCCTCACAATGAATGTGTGGTGAGTCATGACATGTGCACCTTCATGGCAAGGTGTGTGGGCTGTCCTAGTGTAATGTCATGTGACCTGTGGCTCTAGTGTTCCGCTACCAGTCTCTGCAATCGGCATCCTACTTCTGCTGATGTGTGGGCGTATGTCACTCCTGTCTTGCGTCTGGCTGTTCACTTGCACTGGGACACAGCTATTCCCATGGCATGGCATGGGGAGGTTCTCAATCTCCGTGTGTAGCGTGGTCTTGGTAGGAGTGTCACCTTCCATCCATACGTGTCCTGGGCATGTAGCACATACCTGACTCCCTATGTAGCATATGTGTATTGACAGATTAACATGTGCTCAGTACATATGAATTGTTGTCGTAGTGCACTCACTCTTCCTTGTCACTTCCAAATTACTGCAGAGCGCCGCCTGTTGCCCGACCAATTCCGGACTTGGCTGCCATGCGGGAGAATGACAGCATCCGGTGCTACCGCTTCCCCCAACCGTTGATTCTGGAGTTGACGGCGAGACTGGCACCACACCTGCAACCGCAGCACAGGTATCCTACGGCACTGACACCCCAGCTGAAGGTAATGGCTGCCCTACATTTTCTTGCCACGGGTACCTTTCAATATACCATAGCTCATGTTGGTGGCATGTCCCAGAGCATGTTCTGCCGTGTGCTGCATGATTGCTTAGAGGCCATGTTGATTCACCTGGATGACTTCATCAAGTTCCCAACCCCTGAACAGTTGACTGCGGTCAAGCGTGGATTCTATGCCCTGGGAGGGATGCCCCATATCATTGGGTCCATAGATGGGACACATGTAGCTTTGGTACCACCACACGCACGGGAGGTGGCGTACCGCAATCGGAAGCACTACCACTCCATCAATGCCCTTGTGGTGTGTCAGTCCAACATGGTGATTTCACATGTCTGTGCTCGTTTTCCAGGATCAGCACACGATGCCTACATCATGAGGCGTAGCAGGATGCCTGAAATGATGATGCAGCTGCGCAATGAAAGAGCATGTGTTGTTGGTGGGTACAGTCTGTCTGTCCTGTATTTTGCATAGCCTACCAGCACGACCGCTTCACCACTTCTAACGATGTCCATGTGCTTCCCATGTAGGGGACGCTGGCTATCCCAACATGCCATGGCTGCTCACACCTCTCCGCAACCCCATCACGCCGGCCCAGCTCCGCTACAACACCGCCCATGGCCGGACAAGGCGAGTGATAGAGAGGACGTTTGGCCTGCTGAAGAGCCGATTTAGGTGCCTCCACAAGACCGGCGGCGCGCTCCCATATGCCCCTGCGAAGGTCTGCAAAATCTTCATGGTCTGCTGAATGCTGCACAACATGGCAGTTGAGAAAGCTGTGCCACTCATCCTGGATCAAGATGACGAGGACCATCCCCCCGTGGAGGACGAAGGGCTTGGCAATGGGGCTAGTGATGTGGAGGATGTGGAGCCGCAAGAGGACATCCGGACTCGGCTCATACGCGACTTCTTTGCTTAGTGGTGAGTACCAGTGTCTGAGTGTGCACTCATTGGTCCCCGTGTGGCATGTGTTGTGATGTGTGTCTCCACCTGCATGTATGGCACGTGAGTCAGAGGTGTGTGTGGGTGTGTCACTGGAGTGATGGTGCCAGTGATGGTTGTATTTCCCCAGTCATAATTGTGAACTAGCATGTTGTCATCCATACATTTTGTGGCTGACTTCTTGTGTGTCTCTCTTCCCCAGGTACTTGCGCATGCCGTCTGCTGCTTGCATTGTTGTGGCACTGCTATTCCTCATGGACACGTCATCGTGGGCTGACTCAGCGTTACAGGCACGGACACGTTTGGAAGTCTCCATAGGGTAAGGGATGCATCAGGGGTGTATTGGGTGTGGCAGTTGTTCACGATGTATGCACACTGCCCCTGTCGATGTTTGGTTCCTCTGCAGCCATGTGGCATCACCATGGGACACGACATGCAGCTGTGTACACCTGAATAGATGGTCTGCCTGGTTGACAGTCATCAGTGATGGGATAGTGGATTGTGATGATGGCATCAATGTGTGTGACACTGCCCTCGGACACATACGGTTAGCATTGGCTTGACATGGTGTGGGACTTCCACATCAGCGGATCAATGGTGTATGGCAGTCTCTACGTGAGCAGCTGTGGGTGTTTAGCTGTTAGCCGACAATTGTGTGCCAGTTCCATAGCTAACACGCATTTGTGCTGCAGAAGGGGGGTGCCAGTGTTGGACCCACATGTTACTCCACAAGATGTGTTCATGTGTACTTCAAGTTGCCTCTGCAATCCCGAAAACATGACTAATAAAGGTGTCCCTATGCCTCCAAGGTGCCTCTTCTCCGTCAATGCTGGTGTGTTGCCACGGTGCATCCAGCATGTCTGGCATGGTTTTCCCTAATAGTGGCTATGTGTCGATGTGTCGAGTAGCAATATGCAAGCTGTGTGTGTGGGCTGAGACTGTGTATTGGGCATGATGTCCATGACTGTGTGGGTATTGTGACATGAGCCATCCCCATGCATCCAACGTTGGCCAGGCCCCCATTCTCTGCATCCACCGGACTCAAGCTTGCAGGACATGGTTCTGCCACCTGTCTACACATACCTGGGTGCCCCCCTAGGACACTCCACATGATCCCTGACCTCTGCGCATGACTGTTGCTGTACTCAATGTGTCTGTCAGCACGGTTGTGCGGCCACCCCCTCAGCTGGTTGGGCCCATCACGGGTGTGTATGGTGCTCCATGTCTGTCTTGCCTAATACACTGTGACCCGTGTGTCCTGTGCCAGACTCAGGCCCCAGGGTGTGGATGGTTGAAGTCAAAAGAGAACTCAGGCATGTTTAGACTTTACAACACACATGTAAGGTAATAATGCAACCAGCAGGCATCTTCTCTTCATGGTGTGATATTTTATTTTGGGGGGGGGGCGGGGATAAAGTGAGGGGCTTTCCGGGAGTTTGGAATCCAAAGTTCAGTAGGGGAGTTGGTGTCCTTGCCATTGGAAATCCTCATTGTCCATGCCACAGTCTTTGTCAACATTGGTCAGACAGTGACCAGCAGGGCCATGTGGCAGAGAATGTCTCTTGATGCTGTGATGCTGTTGCTCCAGTGGGCCAGGTGCCAGGCCAGGTGTCCTGGGAGATGGTGATGTAGCGCCGACCCTCACGGTCTTTTCCGTGGATGACCCACCCTCCTGCGGGGACCCTCAGAAGCAGGCCGTGACGACGTCTGGGATGCTCCATCGGATGTTTCCTCCTCCTCCTCCTGATCCCTCCCTGTGGGTGGTGATGTTCTCCACCTTCTGGCACAGGGAGGGTCGGCCATGTTGTCGGCCATCCGACGGAGTGTATCGTGAATTCCCGTGTACGCCGTCACGAGCTCAGCCTGTCCGTCCTCCATCCTCCGTTGGTGTTGCAGTAGACAGGCATGTAGCTCCGCATGTTGCTGGGCCTGCTGGGTCTTGATCCCCTCGAGGACGGACACAACCTGGGCCAGGCCCGTGGTGTCCTGCCGGTATGTGTCCAGGATGTTACGGACATGGGAATATACCGGTTCCCCAGCCAACTGGTCAGGCTCGCGCCTCCGCCGTCCTCCACTCCCACCACCCCTGCCCACTTGCACCTGGCCTGCCCTTGTGGGTACATCGGGTCTCCGGGACCCCTGAGGGGTGGCATTGGCGTTGTCGCCTGCCTCCTCCTGGGTGCCCGGGACACCGTGTCCCTCCTGGCCAGCCTGGCTGCATTGTGGTGGTGGGGCAGGGATCCTGGGTGTCTCCTGGGATGTGGCAGGAGTGGGGGTGGTGGTTGGCACAGTTGTACCTGACGCAGGTGCTGTAGGTGGTTGGACACCAGAGGGGCCAGGTCGGTCGGGGTCGTCCACAGAGTGGTGTGAGTCGTCGCTGCCGGTGGGATCGGGCTCCCGCAGATCCGGGTCCTGTGAGTCTTCCCCCCCAGTGTTGGGGGGTGAACCACAACGTTGACCTGTGTGTGAGAGAGACAATGTTAATTTTGGTCCATGCAACATCCATGTTTCATCAGTTTCAAAGTTGGCACTTTTCCTCTTGGAATTAGGATCTGTCTTGCATTCCACTCACAGTGCACTTGTGCATGGGTGTGTCCCTTGGGCACCACTTTGGCCCCTTTAACTATGTGTGGCACAGTCTTACTTGCTGCGTCAAGTGTGACTGCAGTCAGCAGTGGAGTGGGCAGGTGTGGCGAGCCATGCATTGGCGCCTTCCGTGTAGCACTGTACATGTGCACATGGAGTGGATCCACACACTTATATAATGCAGGTAGCTGTCGTTGTGCTCGTGAACAGGTTGTGACATGGCCCTGTGTTTTGCCATGGAGAAGAGGGGGGGTTCTGGCACTGGCCACCCTTGGCTACATGCACGCAGTCTACCTGCTGACGAGCAGAAATTCCCACACACCACACGGCTGATTTGCTCTCCCTGTGTCTCCCTCCCTCTCTGTCCCCCTCTCCCTCCCTCTCTGTCCCCCTCTCCCTCCATCCGTGTGTCAGCCTCCTCCCTCTGTCCGTGTCCCTGTGTCTCCCTCCCTCTCTGTCCCCCTCTCCCTCCCTCTCTGTCCCCCTCTCCCTCCCTCCGTGTGTCAGCCTCCTCCCTCTGTCCGTGTCCCTGTGTCTTCCTCCCTCTCTGTCCCCCTCTCCCTCCCTCTCTGTCCCCCTCTCCCTCCCTCCGTGTGTCAGCCTCCTCCCTCTGTCCGTGTCCCTGTGTCTTCCTCCCTCTCTGTCCCCCTCTCCCTCCCTCTCTGTCCCCCTCTCCCTCCCTCCGTGTGTCAGCCTCCTCCCTCTGTCCGTGTCCCTGTGTCTCCCTCCCTCTCTGTCCCCCTCTCCCTCCCTCTGTGTCCCCCTGTCTCTCCCTCTGTGTGTCACCCTCTGTCACCTCAGCCCAGCTTCCTGGGCACAGACTGTTAGCAGATCTTTGAATGGCCCATGGCTTGTTGATGTGAGTTTGTTTCTGATCTCCAGGCACCCATTGGGTGTAGTGTGTGTCTCTGCGCTGCTGCTGTGGTGGTGTGTGCTGCCACTCTTTCACAATGTTGGCTGTTCATTAGCTGCTGTCATGTGCAAAACAGTGCCTTCACCCCCATGTGTTGATGCAAGGCGTCCGCCATTTGCTGGCGAGTCTTTCCTGTGTGGGGACACAGTGTTTGTATGGCTGTGACCTAGGCCATATGGGCAGAGGGCATTGTTGTCTGCTTCTGAGTTGCACTATGTGAATTTTGGGGCCCACCCTCCCGCCATCCGGGTTACCGTGTCATGTGTTGGTGTCTTGTGTGGCCTGTGACTTGACATTGTCCAGCTGGGTGCATGGGGCATGGTGGCGCCAGTGGCATGTGCGTGTTCATGGAGTGTGGTTGAGTCATGCGATAGCTTGGGGTGGTAGCGTGCCTGTTTGTGAGTTTGGTTGTGGATGACGTTCCCCCCATGTGAGGTGCGTTGTTTGTGTACTCACCCGGGTCTCGGAGTCCTCCTAATCCGTCGACTGCCTCCACCAGCTGTATGGCCATCACCCTCTCCTCCCAGGGCTGGTAGTGTACGGGTCTGCGGGAGGGCCCACCTCCAGTGGCGTTGGCCTGGTTGTGTTCCTCCAGCATCTTGGCTCGGACCCTCCTCCGCAGATCGTACCACCTGGCTTGGCATTCCTGCCTGGTCCTTCTGGTGTCCGCAACAGCATTCACAGCATCTACGATGGTCTGCCACATGGCTGTTTTTGCTGCCATGCTGGTGTTTCTGACCAATGTTCCAAAGAGCTGTGGCTCGACTCTGAGGATTTCATCAACAAGGACCTCCAACTCTCGGTTACTGAACTTTGGATTCTTGTTAGTGGGCATGGTGAGGGGTGTGGGTGTGGATGGTGGGGGGTGTGTGTGGATGGTTGTGGGTGTGTGGGTGTGGTTGTTCAGGCGTGTGTGTGTGAATGTGATGAGGGGGTGTTTGTGGAGGTGGTTGTGTGAAGGTGTGTAAGGTGTGGTGAGGCTTGTAGTATGGTTCTGTGGTGTCTGGCAGCAGTGAGTCTGTTGCAAAGGCTCATGGTTTGTGTGTGTGGGCCCTTTTTATTGGTCCATGGGTGGGTGTGGCTGTGTTTGAAGTTTGGGTGGGTGTGTTATAAGGAGTGGTGGTGTTTTGGGCCTCTGTTTGTTTTTGGCAGTTGCAGGTCAGTGAATGTGTTTTTTGAGTGTTTGTTGGCCATGTTTAGTGGCTTTGTGCCATTCGAATAGTGTATTCTTGTGTTGTTTTGTTTTGTCCTGGTTGTGTACGTGCGTTTTGAGCGTGTGTACGGTGTGTACATGGGCCATTTGGTTGTACGGTGCTGTCCTTGTGTGTGGCTTGGTACGACTCGTACATGCGGTTGTGATGTTGGGGCCTGGGGTGCGCTCCGTACTTAGGAGGTTGTGTTGGGGGTGCGACGGGAACGTACTGGGGTGTACATAGACGGTGGTACGACACGTACAGGGGTGGGGGTTCGACTCGAACGTACTGGGGTGTACATACATGGGGTCAGACACGTACAGGGGTGGGGGTTCGACTCGAACGTACTGGGGTGTACATAGACGGTGGAACGACACGTACAGGGGTGGGGGTACGACTCGAACGTACTGGGGTGTACATACATGGGGGTCGGACACGTACAGGGGTGGGGGTTCGACTCGAACGTACTGGGGTGTACATTGACGGTGGTACGACACGTACAGGGGTGGGGGTACGACTCGAACGTACTGGGGTGTACATTGACGGTGGTACGACACGTACAGGGGTGGGGGTACGACTCGAACGTACTGGGGTGTACATACATGGGGGTCGGACACGTACAGGGGTGGGGTTTCGACTCGAACGTACTGGGGTGTACATTGACGGTGGTACGACACGTACAGGGGTGGGGGTTCGACTCGAATGTACTGGGGTGTACATTGACGGTGGTACGACACGTACAGGGGTGGGGGTTCGACTCGAACGTACTGGGGTGTACATAGACGGTGGTACGACACGTACAGGGGTGAGGGTACGACTCGAACGTACTGGGGTGTACATTGACGGTGGTACGACACGTACAGGGGTGGGGGTACGACTCGAACGTACTGGGGTGTACATACATGGGGGTCGGACACATACAGGGGTGGGGGTTCGACTCGAACGTACTGGGGTGTACATTGACGGTGGTACGACACGTACAGGGGTGGGGGTTCGACTCGAACGTACTGGGGTGTACATAGACGGTGGTACGACACGTACAGGGGTGGGGGTTCGACTCGAACGTACTGGGGTGTACATAGACGGTGGTACGACACGTACAGGGGTGGGGGTACGACTCGAACGTACTGGGGTGTACATACATGGGGGTCGGACACGTACAGGGGTGGGGGTTCGACTCGAACGTACTGGGGTGTACATTGACGGTGGTACGACACGTACAGGGGTGGGGGTTTGACTCGAACGTACTGGGGTGTACATAGACGGTGGTACGACACGTACAGGGGTGGGGGTTCGACTCGAACGTACTGGGGTGTACATAGACGGTGGTACGACACGTACAGGGGTGGGGGTACAACTCGAACGTACTGGGGTGTACATACATGGGGGTCGGACACGTACAGGGGTGGGGATTCGACTCGAACGTACTGGGGTGTACATTGACGGTGGTACGACACGTACAGGGGTGGGGGTTCGACTCGAACGTACTGGGGTATACATAGACGGTGGTACGACACGTACTGGGGTGGGGGTACAACTCGAACGTACTGGGGTGTACATAGACGGTGGTACGACACGTACAGGGGTGGGGGTTCGACTCGTACGTACTGGGGTGTACATACACGGGTGGGGGTGTACATACACGAGGGGTACGTCTCGGACGTACGGGGGCGGGGGGGAGTGTTGGGCGCGTATGCGGGCACATTTCTCCATGGTTGCTATGGGAGTTCGGTGCGGACGGTGTTTTTTCCATACGGTTGTAACATCGGACGCACGGGATGGATCGTGATTCCTCGGTCGGACTTCACCTTTCACATTTGTACGGTAAATCGTCCGAGGACGTGTCGGACACATTTTCCGACCCGAGGACGTGTGGGAATTCGTTCCCGATGCGGTTCATATGGACTTTTTACCATGCGAATCGTGATTGCCAGTTCGTACGGCACTTGTACGATTCGTACGGTAAAAAGACCGGATACGAGTCGCACGGGGAATTTTTTTACCGGATCGTAATTGGCACCTAGGTGTTAAAATGTTCCTTTGCAAATGGGAAGACTTCAAATCTATTCCTTACCACACCTGGTAGGCTTGGTTATGCTTCCTCAGAAGCACAGACAACACTATACTCAATCAAAACTTTAACCATAATGAATCTAGGCTTCTTTGGCTACCTCTATATGTTTACATACAGATCACCACTCCCTCAGATAAAGGTACCGAGCTGCAAAATCCTTGCTAACTACCCTTCTTCCTCAACTAAATACTTGGGATACCCCTCTTTCTCCTCTTTTCTCTCCACTCCTCTTTCCACAAGAAGAAGACCCCCATCTGACCACAAAAGATATTGTGGAAGTTGTAGCAACCAAGGAACTCGATATCTGGTCTAACTCAACAAATTCTACTGTCCTAATTTACATTGACCCGTGCTCACTACGCCACTGGAGTCAAGCTATCCTGGCTGATGACGGCTGATAGCCAGAAACCGGTCCTAGAATGCTTGATTCCGGTCCAGGGAAGACATGGCTTGGCAATTCGGGCTGGACTGTTCCCATGAGGCACAGGGTCAAGACTGATTTGCATATGGCCATGTCTAAACTGGGGTGGCGTAGTGGGCAAAAGAACGATGGATTTAACCCAGATCTCTTGACTGGGGGAGAATGTCTGCATTGTCAGCATTTCGTCCATCATTTGTTTGTTGTAACGCTTTTTGCCCTAAGTGGGATGGGTATTCCCAGACGTGGGACCCGTGCTCACTACGCCACTGGAGTCAAGCTATCCTGGCTGATGACGGCTGATAGCCAGAAACCGGTCCTAGAATGCTTGATTCCGGTCCAGAGAAGACACGGCTTGGCAGTTCGGGCTGGACTGTTCCCATGAGGCACAGGGTCAAGACTGATTTGCATATGGCCATGTCTAAACTGGGGTGGCGTAGTGGGCAAAAGAACGATGGATTTAACCCAGATCTCTTGACTGGGGGAGAATGTCTGCATTGTCAGCATTCCGTCCATCATTTGTTTGTTGTAACGCTTTTCGCCCTAAGTGGGATGGGTATTCCCAGACGTGGGACCCGTGCTCACTACGCCACTGGAGTCAAGCTATCCTGGCTGATGACGGCTGATAGCCAGAAACCGGTCCTAGAATGCTTGATTCCGGTCCAGGGAAGACATGGCTTGGCAGTTCGGGCTGGACTGTTCCCATGAGACACAGGGTCAAGACTGATTTGCATATGGCCATGTCTAAACTGGGGTGGCGTAGTGGGCAAAAGAACGATGGATTTAACCCAGATCTCTTGACTGGGGGAGAATGTTTGCATTGTCAGCATTCCGTCCATCATTTGTTTGTTGTAACGCTTTTCGCCCTAAGTGGGATGGGTAATCCCAGACGTGGGACCCGTGCTCACTACGCCACTGGAGTCAAGCTATCCTGGCTGATGACGGCTGATAGCCAGAAACCGGTCCTAGAATGCTTGATTCCGGTCCAGGGAAGACATGGCTTGGCAGTTCGGGCTGGACTGTTCCCATGAGGCACAGGGTGAAGACTGATTTGCATATGGCCATATCTAAACTGGGGTGGCGTAGTGGGCAAAAGAACGATGGATTTAACCCAGATCTCTTGACTGGGGGAGAATGTCTGCATTGTCAGCATTCCGTCCATCATTTGTTTGTTGTAACGCTAATTTACATTGACGTCACACCATCCTCTAAGAAGTTTACAAATATATATTTTTTTGATTCGCAGGTATTATACAGAAATCACTGTACTGCCTTTACTTCTTGTCTGTACTATTTTGTTTTTCTTCAATTGTTTTTCAGTATTATAAAAATGCCAGAGTTTCGAGTGGTGTTTTAGCTCTTGGGAGGTTTTTCGAGCACAGTTTTAAACAAAGGAAGTGGAGGTGTCATTTACTCTCGATGTTGATGAGGTAGCGACGCTGAGAGCAACTTTGTTGGCCCAGGGAGATAACGAATTTGTGAGTAGGTTATGGAGGAAAAAGGACAATTTTCAGGACCCAGGTGTCACTGGTTGGGGTGAAGCAGACGCGGCCATTGTCACCCGCCGTGTTTGTTGTATGGAAATACTGCCAAGGGCAAGCAACAAAAGGTTATCCCCATGCTAGTTGCACTACTCGCACAGCTGGAGTTGGTGGTGGGAAGATTCGCATCCCAAGGCCCTCACGAGACATTATCCTGTCAGGTGTGTGGTGCGCCCGCTGCTAAGGAAAACACATTCAGCTGAGTAAACTTTATCCAATGCTTCAAAGCATCGCTGGTCACGCTGACTGGCACAGCTCGTAGGCATAAGGAAGTTTTGTGTGCAGCCACTGTCCACGGGAGTTAAAATTGCGGCCTGTCACGCTGATGGGCACAGCGTATCCTCTCACCATTCCCTCGACGTCAATTTCCTCACAGGCATCTCCCACTCGGTGAGGAGAAGAAAGGAGCTGGGGTCACGCCATCATGGATTTTGTAGTGCGTAAGCAAACATGTTCTAAGTAGTCACGATTGCAGGAGGGTGATCCAGGAAGAGTACAGTTTTTTTTTGCTCTGTCCACAACAAAGAGGAATTAAAACTAAAATTTTACATATGAGGAATGGTTTGTGAGAAGAACTGTGACTTGTAGGAAAACCGTTTCTCAAGCATATGCTGCCACTTAGTGGATAGAACTATTCTTTCACCACTCTGTTCCCAGAGGTTTGATTTTCTCATCACCCCTGCACCGTTTGGGGATGACTGATCATTGGGAGTGGGAGCCAGTCCGTGTTTTCCAGGTTGCCCCGGACAGCAAGCCAGCTATTCCGTGAGAGGTGCAGGGCGCAAGGAGGGCGCCGCTCCTCTACCTCAAGCCCCTACCTCAAGCCCCCCCGCAGCAACTGACAGCCAGGAGCGAGGGAGAGGTAAGCCGGAAAAGTACCAGGAGTCGGGAACGGCCAGCTGCGGAGCCGCGAATAGCGGGTGGCCCCGCAAGTACTTTTTCCTCTTCTTTGGTGCACGGCTGGGGGAGAGCCGTGGAGCGGGTGCCGCGAATGAGAGCGGTATGTGCACCAGCTGATTAGAAGTCAGGCGGATTTCAGCGCCGTGTTTTCATTGCGCCGGGGACACGAGCTCGGAGTCAGGGAGCCAGGGAGCAGTGTGAACGGAGCTGCGGTGCTACGGCTGCGGTTGCCTTGCGATTGCCTTGCCGCTACGAGGCTGAGAGGCTAAGAAGTGGGTTGTGAGGTTTGCACGGGCCGTGAGGAAGAGCTGCGACTACCGCAACACTACCACCGCCGCCCTACGGCTACGGCTACGTGCTGGTGTGTTGCGAGCCCGCCAAGCCCTATTGCTACAGGCGGAGAGCAGGTGAGCTGTGTACCCTCGTGACAGTGGAGGGGGAGAAAGTGGCAACAGTGAGGCTGACTCAGGAGAGCGTAGCACCTGCCTAGCGTGATATGCGTTATGCGTTATGACTCTCCCTCGGAGAAGATTACTCCCTCCAACTTCCAGTGAATGAAAACCTCTCCCTCAGAGAAGAGTGGAATCGGGCAGGGGCAGTGAGTCACACCGCGAGTCGCCAGACTGTTACTGGACCGTTACCCAGCCGCTTCATCCCCGAGTTGGGCGGGTCCGGCCCGTAATCAGAGCCCCCTGCAATTACCGGAACTCGAAGTAGAGGCTGGGCTAGGCCATGTCTCTTGGTTTCAGCGACTCTTGAAGTAATGACTCAAGTGACTTTTTAAGTGCTATATATGTAAATCACGTTACTAGTTTTTACTACTATGGTAAATTGTAGTTTATTTTTTATTTTATAAGACATTGTTTTAAAATTTATCGTATTAATTGCATTGTTATTAACTTGGACACTGATCTCTTGTTGTGGTAAATAATGGGGAAGAATACTTCCCCCAACTCTGTCCTGCTACTAAGCAAAAAGTAGTTCTTAATACTCCCCTCCCTAGCTTGACAGCGATTGATCGAATGCTACAGCAAACTATTGGGGTAGTTGCTTCTGCTATTGAAAGCACAGAAAGGCGACTCTCTCTTCCAGTTGGCACACTTCCTCCTTTGCCTGCTACAAATGTTTCGATGCTTACAATAAACTCCCAGGATTCGATATTAGTGCCTTCTTTTGCTGGCCTCCCTGGTGTTCGATCGACACATTCTGCCCAAGACCTTGTTTCTATCTTGCCTAACTTGTCATCTCCCTCTATGCCTATTATTACCAGGTTATCTTTAACACCAACAATTCCTCCAGCAAATGTATCCTCTGAGATCACACCCTTGCCTAAGGATTCAATAGAGAAAGGAGGGTCTGACTCGTGTTTAAGTTCGCCTTTGGTTTCGGCATCAATTGTTAGTTTAGATAGTCACAGTCCTCGCGTAATAACTAGAGGGCAGAAGGCAAAGCATAAACAAAATCATATTAATAAGGAAGGACCAAATGTATTGACTGCCAAAGGGAAGATTACCCATAAGCAACGTAAATCTACTGCAACAATAAATGAAACAAAAGGTAATAAGGGTAGCAGGCAGACAGAGATTGCCTTTCCCTCGATTAGTACAGGTGAACCAGTAGTTGGGGAATGTTTTTTGGGGAAAATGGAGATATTGATATCAACTCTCCTAGAACCTATTCGTATTAAAGTATCGAATATAGAATCCAGGGTAATTAATATGGAGAAACAGCTTACCGGAAATCTGCAGTCTACGCAGGTTAAATTACCCCTTATCTTACCCCAAGTGACTCCGCCTGAAGCAATCCCAAAAAAACAACGGGGGCCTTGGAAAAACATGTTCAATCTAAAACCAATGTGGAATTGGGACGTTTGGAGTTTAATAGACCCAGGGGTTTAGAACCTAGCGTAGCAGGTATATCCGATCCCCCTCAAGTGCTAACTAACAACTCTAAGACTGCTATGAGAAGAGTTGAAGATATTAGGGAGGCTGATTCGATATCAATTTTACCAATTCTTAATTTGCCCCCTGAGGCTATTCCATATACAGTGGTGTTAGCAAATGTTCCTCCTCTCCCCCCCAATGTTTACGAACACTGGTCGACTCTCAGGAATAAAGCACTTCATTTCCTTTCTACCAAGCTTGGATCTAATAGTTCCTTGTTTCCTGAGTTCAAAATGGTTAGAAGAGTTAGTTGGCTAGGCTCGTCGACTAAATCTCTGAGTGGTGATTGTGTAATTTTAACATTTCGGTCACCACCATTGGTTTGGAATATAATTGAGAGGGGTTGTACTGGGTCAGTTAGTTCTGATTTTGTTAACATTCTCCCCCTTGGCTTTTTCTACTCTCCCCAACGCCTGGATAGGTTTTCAGGTCCCCATTGCCAAACATTAAGTCAGGGGGGGTCTATGGGAGGGAGATATGGTATCCCGACGTTTAATCCCTTTGATACCCTTAGCGGTTTGGACACAAATGATTGACCACAACTCTATTCCCTTCATAACTCCCCAGAGTTAGTCATGGATCTTATGCCTGTTATTACTTTAAGGGAAAACAGCAAGGAAGGCAAGGGGTTAGATCTTAGTTTTTCAACGTCTGAGGGTCTCATAGGGGGGCCGGATGCTCTGATTGGTGGGCTAGAGAAGCGGAGTGAGTGTGGTTCTGTATCTCTATCCGTCGGTCTGAGTGTGGACACTTCCATCTCCCCCCCTTTGGGTCCTCCTTTATGTAATGCTTGTTCTTGGAACATTGCTGGTATCAAATCTAAGATTGGTAACCCATTGTGGCAGGCCTTTATTCAGACTTATGATTTGATTTGTCTACAAGAAACATGGAGTAGGGATCCGGTCCATATAAATGGTTTTAAGACCTTTCACACACCAGCCGTGGACGTTACCCACGGTAGAGCTAAGGGTGGACTGATGATTTATTTGTCAAATAAGTTGAACATCTTAAAGGTAACAGAGCCTGTCAAAGATACTTATTTCCAATTTTTGTTACTCGCTTTGGACTCAGACACTCCGATTGCCCTGATTAATTTGTATAATAACATTCCCCCTGGTGATGTACTTAATGTTTTTAAAAAGTTGGCTAATGCATTCTTTCTACAAGGTAACTTTTGTGGTTATAATATGATGACCCTTCTCCTCGGTGATTTTAATTGTACTTTGTGCACCATGAGGGGAGACAATAGGTGCGGAATCACTGGCTTGTGCCAGTCACATTTTAATAATTCCCTTTTGGGTGAACAATTTAACGAACTAATAGGCAAACTTGATTTGGGGTTTGCAAATGAAGTTTGTGCAACCCCTTTCATCTTACTTCCTACATTTATTGGGAGGGGTTGTACTTCCACAATTGATTTTGCTCTAGTAACTATTAAGCACGCTGGTAGCATATATTCTTTCAAGGTCTCAGATATTGCGTTAAGTGACCACTTTCCTCTTTGTGTAACCATTCTGATTCCAAGGAATTCTGTCCCAAAAGATAACATAGATGCGGACAGATTGCGTGAAAATTTGAGCATTGGTAGTATGAATGGCTACACGCTAAGATGGGATAAGGAGGATCAAGTAGAAACACTTAAAACAGTAATTGCTAAAAGTATGTCTGAGGTAGTGACTTGTTTGAGAGAGGAGTCTACATCTGAAGAGATTCTTGCATCCTTCCTATCTATTTGTAATGAAATCAGGTCCTCCCTTATTAGGCAATGTAAAACTAAAAACAAACAAAATGGAGGCTGGTTTAATTCTAGGTGCTCAAGAGCTTATTCTCTCTTAAAGAAAGAACTGCATAAATCACCTAGGTGTGCAAAGGAAGTGAGTAGACTCAGGATTGAGTATAAGCTCGCCCTAAAAGATAGAAAGAACAAGCTAAAAATAGAATTTTGGGAAGCATTGCACAACGCTGCGGTAAGGAAGGATAGTGCGGGCTTCTGGAAGATCATTAGAACTCCTTTCCTTAGCGATGCTACTGGCCCAACTTTAGAGATAGCAATTGCTGAAACAGATTGGATTAATCATTTTACTAAAGTATACGAAGGTCTAGGAAAGTCTAGCCCTCTTTTGAAGCCCTCTGCTCATCCCATCTCAAGAAACTTAGGGGCATATCAACAACAACCGGCGATAATTATCGCTCAGCGCTCTTAGCGTGAGGATAATTATCGCCGGCTAGCGTGAATTTTTATCGCTGAGATAGCGTGCTATTAGCAACGCTTATCTCAATAGCGATAAAAATCTACACGCTAACAGGCTAACGTGAGATTATCGCTGGAAACCCAGCGATAATCACACGTTACCTTGTTGATAGGGACAGGCAAACTTAGCCATGATATCCTCCTTCCATAGGATATCATGGCTAAGTCTGAAAATTAGCAGACGTAAAAAAGCAGCGTTAACCGCGGTTAACGCTGCTTTTTTTGTCTCTAACAGGGTTAGCGACATTCTTGATAATAAGAGAAATGTCGCTTAGCGACATTTCTCCTATTATTTTACTCTGGAACGCCCCCTTTGCATCTCATTAGAGATGCAAGGGGAAGCGTAGAGTAAAAGGGTGCTAACATGCAAATTTGCGTTTTAGCACCCTGTTGTTGATAGGGCGCTAGTTTTATCTCTGCTTATTTGGCTTTTAAAGCCATAAAAGCAGAGATAAAGCCCTTGTTGATATGCCCCTATATGTTCACCCTGGAAGAGGTTGAACTAGCCTTACGTGTGAGTCAGGGCGGGAAGGCACCAGGTCCGGACGGTGTCTCAATAGATATTTTTAAGCCAAATGTTCCTTTGTGGGGTCCCCTTCTGGTCCAGGTGCTTAACGCTAATTGTATCACAGAATTATTGCCCACTTGGGTGGAGTCCATAATTGTGCCCATTTATAAAAAAGGGGATAGACATGACCCGGGTTGTTACAGAACCATTGCCTTTTTAGATTCCTTTACTAAAATAGTGGGTCGAATAATTTTGGACAGCCTTTTGCTTTGGGCTGAGGATAATTCTATTTTATCTGACCTACAATATGGTTTCCGCTCCGGCTTAGGAACAGTGGAACAGAGCTTAAATCTTTTAATGCTGACCAGGAAGTACACGAGGGCCAGGAAAGGGAGTTTGTTCCTGGCCTTTGTTGACTTCTCGGCCGCATTTGATTGTGTTGACCATTCCACTTTATGGATTGTGCTGGGACAACTTGGGGTTGAATCCAATATTATTTATTTTCTTAAACGGTTTTATAGTGACGCTTCAGCTCGTGTTCGCTATGGCCTAAGGGGGCAATGCATGGGCAAAATCCCAATCAGGAGTGGTGTCAGGCAGGGCTGTGTCCTCGCACCATTCCTTTTTAATTTGTATATAAATGGTTTGGCGAAAGCCCTGTGCAATAGTAAATTCGACCCCCCATACGCTGCTGGTCGTCCAATCCCGGCTAATGTCCCGTACTCAAGTGGGATTACAGCGCGTGGTGGATAGTTTTGCCCTCTTTATGAGCGAGTTGGGCCTTAAAGTGAACATCTCGAAAACTTTCATCATGCGCTGTGGTCGAAATCCCAAAATTAAAAAGGCCATTTTTATAGCAGGACAGAAGCTTGATTCCACTAAACAATTTTCAAATTTGGGTATCTTGTTCAATCAGAATGACTCTTGGGGCCCGGCAGTGGCAGCGAAAAAACTTGCATTGGTTCGCTCGACTGCCGCCCTTAAATCCTTCTCCATGAAACTAGGTACCAGACCGCGGGTAGAATTAATTAAGATTTACAAAGCTAAATGTGTGTCTGGTGCAATGTATGGTAGTGGGGTTTGGGGCTTTGCAGACTCTGTTCCCATTCAGGCAGTTGAAAACTCCTTCTTGAAATTTATCTTCGCAGTACCCAAGAGTTCCCCTAACTATAATTGTCATGCAGAATTGGGTCTTCCTTTTATATCTGATCTTATTAAACTTGAACCAGTGCTACTATGGCACAGGATGTGGACTAAAGATGAAACCAAGTTTAATAGAGATATATTGATAGATATCTTGGAATTGGAAGGAGCGATGAGGATACCATGGCTGAGATATGTACGTAACTTTTTAGCTGACATGGGAAAGCTGGATTATTTTTTCAATCCTCTTACTATCTCAGCCATATCGCGTAAGGATTTGAAGAAGGGGGGCCTTGCTTTTTTGGATTCCGCGAGAATTTCAGTGGAAATCCTAAAACCTACTGTCCTGCAACACCAATTAATTTTAACAACTTTTAATATTCAACCCTATTTGCTGTATGTCCCATGTAACTATGATAGATTCCTACAATCACGTTTCAGATTCGGAATCTTCCACAGATTGGTTAGTTTTCCTATAACAAATGATTGGACGCACAAATTATTGCCCTGTCCTTGTGATGATGTTTCCCCTCAAAGTACTATCCATGTTGTTTTATTTTGCAAATTTTACAGTTATATTAGGCACACAGTTTTACTGCCATTTTTGAGAGAGGTGGGTCATCGGCAATGTCGTTTGGCTATGTTAGATATCCTACATTTGGATAATCATTTTTGTGTTGCCACAATTACATTGTTTTTTTAAAAAAAAGTGATTTGCACTAGGAAAAGTATAATATAATGCACTTTATTAAGTCCTTGAATGATTTGTATTAATAATTCTGGTGTTTAAGCCATTGAGTTATCGCTAAATGAACTGTTGTGATTTTTTTTAAACGTAATGATTTTTTAATGTATGCTTTTATGGTTGTTTTTAACAATCGAATAAAGTTAGATTTGATTTGATTTAAAAAATCTAAAAATAAAAAAATAAGAATGATGGAACCGACTATGTACTTGTCTGGGAGCAGTTTGCCGAGCAGGGATGAGCTAACAAATTGAGCTAGAGCTGTGCAGTGAGTGAAAGTACCATCCTTGAGGATTTAGGAGGGAATAAGCTTAAAGGCAGAATTTGACTTTTGGAGGGTGGAAAATTCTTGGGCTTGTGGGAAAGCAATATTTTTGCCAAGTACTAGCTGGTGGAGTTGCTTGGCAGCAATGAATGGCAGAGGTGTCGGCAGAATAAGGGAGGTTTTATCTGATATCAGTAATCCTAACTTTTAACCTTTTCCTGAAGGAAAAACTAAATTTTGACTTTACGAAGAAACAGAACAAAAGGACACATTAAAAGGGCCTTGTGTTCTCTGTCCACCATGCACAACCTCTATCTCTTTAACCAGTAAACTTGAAAACATGTTTAGTGGCTGAAACCCAAGAGAAGAATGGCAATGGTGAGTATGTCGTATCTTATAAGTTTGGTAGGCAGGAATGTCTTTTGACTTCAGGTCAAGCCAGGGATTTGTTTAGTCTTTTTTCTGATTATTAAATGAAATGCTGCAGTTATTTTGTGCTGGGTCTGTTCATTCTTTTAGTTTAACCCCTTAACTACTGGGGATCCCCCCCAATTGCTAAGCCCTTTTTTTGACTATTTGGAGTAGTTTGCACTTAGGGCTCCATACATTTTCTCCACATAGGGTATCCACACCAAATTTGTGTCATTTTTTCCAACATCCTGGGATTATAAATCTACCCAGGGGGTTTGGATTACCCTGGAGAGGACATAGAAAATAGGCAAAATATAGCTACATGTATATTTTTTCTGGGGAAATAGGAAAAAGGTGCTCTGGATAAAAGTGTCTGGTTTTTGTTCTTCTAAACATTTGCACCAACAAACGGTTTTCCCAGCTTTCAGGAACATGCAGAGCTGAATAAAAAAACTCATTTATTACCAAAGTTTCGGTATTTTTCAAAGAGGTAGCTCATTTCTCCTATTTTTTGTACTCTTATGTTCAGTTGTGGTGGAAACCAGTGTGAAACCCATAGGTAATGCAGAAAAGCTATACAGTTCTGAAAAGTAGACAAAAGTCCAAATTCAGCAAGTGGTCATATGTGTAGATCACTCAAGGTTTTCTCAAAGAAACTAACTTGAAGTAAAAAAATACTAAAAATTAATAGGAAAAAACTGCTATTTGTGACAACTTTTTCATCTGAAACTTTTTGTCACAGTGGACCATTTACAAAAGCAATAAACCTTCCTGGTTGCTGGAATATATAGGTTTTATAGATTTTACAAGAACCCAAGGTACCCAAAGTCAACAATTGAGCTGCACTGTGCAATGGTTTTTCATTGAGTACTGAGTATAGACCAATTCATAAGGTGAAATATGAAAACCTATGTATTTCTGAAATGAGCCCAAGATGTGAATTTTAGGTACATCTCTGTGGTAGTCTCTGTAGAGTATTTGTACCTTTCTGAATGTGTGAGTACTTGTGCTGGCATGTGATTTAGAGAGTATTTTTCAAAATCTCTTCTTTCTTACAAGCTGGCTTACATTTGGAAGGCACAAATGCAGCAAATTCCAATTGGTAATAACAAATATCCTACTATTCTATGGTTGTCCATGTCTTTCAATAAAAACTGCACCTCACTTGTGTGGGTAGGCCTAGTGCCTGTGACAGGAAATGGCCCACATTGCAACACGGATACATCACATTTTTCCACTCAAAACTGACCCTTTTTTAGCAAGGTGGGTAACTGTGGATTTTTGGCCGTAGCTAAGCCAGCACGTAGGAAAACCTAGCAAACCTGCACATTTTTTGAAAGCTAGACAACAAGGGGAGTCCAGGGTGGTGTGCCTTGCATAGATTCTTATGGACAATGCCCTGTAAACCTCAAACATTGCTTGAAATCACACATTTTCCTTACATTTCTGTAATGGAAACTTCAGGAATTTGCGGGAATCCACAACATTCGTACTACCCAGCCTTACTTCACTTTTGCCAATAAAAATGCTGAGCCATTTATGTGACTGGGCCTAGTGCACATGGCAGGAATAAATCAAATCAAGGTCAATGGAACACTTGCAAAGGAACTCCCTTTGACGTTGGCTTGATCCATTTCTGTCATGGGCACTAGGCCCAATCACACAATTGGCACAGCCACTGGTTGTCAGGGCTTAAAAAATGTCAGTGGTTGGAAGGTTTCCATGGGTGGCGGCCGAGCACAGCTCCATATACCGCAGCTACCACTATTGCTAATCTCTCCATGTAGAATTTTAGGGCCTTTTGTGTCAATGTCTCTTGACCTACCCACACAAGTGAGGTACCATTTTTATCAGAAGACTTAGGAAAATGCTTTGTGAAATCTGTGGCTCCTCACAGATTCAAGACGTTTTCCTCACAGAAAAGTGAGGAAAATATGTATTTTTAGTCAAAGTTTGAGTTTTGCAAGGCATTGTTGGTCAGAAAATGGTGTGGGATGCATGCAATGCACACTACTCTGGACTCCCCTGGATGTCTAGTTTTCAGAACTGTCTGAGTCTGGTACGTTTATCCAGGATGCAGCCTACCCAAGCCCAAAAAGTGTAGCCGTTCATCAGTTGAAGTTGGACGATATTGGGAGTTAGCTACACTCTCCTGGCCCAAATTTCAAAACCAGGGGCGGGATTTGATAAGGGTGTTGAGGATCCGCCCCCTTTACTTTCATCCCCAAGGTCAGCTATTGGAAAAGTGTAAAAAATAAATTGCCTTTATCTGTTTTTTAATAAACAGTGTACACAAACGAGACACACCTCTTGCTTTTGTTGCTGTGGCCCATGATGACTGATGAGTCTCGTGTCACTGCAAGCAATGCTGATCCTTTGCATTCCTTGATGCTGCCTGTTGGGTGGCCCTGCTGAGTCTACAGTATTTGCCGGGCTGACGAGCTCACAGCCCTGAGGCCTGTAATGTGACCAGCTTGGCAAAGATATAGCCTTGAAGACCAGTCTCCACCCCTGATGATGTGGAGGTAAAGATTGCCCTAGGCTCTTCAGGCTGAATCCCTATACCCTGTAGCGCCTGGGGTTTCATGTCAGCCATGGAATGGAGAGGATGGTCACTCTACCCTCTCCCAGCTCGTCA